>NC_035108.1:187636842-188886842 GCF_002204515.2 Aedes aegypti | reverse complement strand
TCTCATTCCAATTTAGCAGTGTCCAAAGTGAACTATATTGTGTCGGGTTTTTGGGGTTTATAGTGGGATGGCGCTGGGAACATTTTGAAACGACACGACTTCAGCGTGCTGCTGTCCTCTATGTCCTGGTATTGGTGGAGTATGTGCCAATTTAGAGTGTTATTGGCCGGTTTATCGGCCGCTTAGCTGACAGAAAATGACAAAGTGTTTTTTTTTTTGGGGAAATTGGCATTTTACTGACACTGGTTTTGAAATACCAACGTATAATTTAGGAATGTGCGTCCGAAATTGTTTTCGTGAATGTGAGTCATGGTAAAGGATTACAAAATGTTGTAAATTTGTTCCAGCGGTTTAATGATGATGACGAATAAATGGGACAGTAATTGAAAAGCTTGTCAACTGGCGTAGACATGAGCGTATACAGAGAAGGGGCGGAAAAATAAAATCAACTACAAAGTACGAAAGGCTGTGCTTTGCACAAAATTTTCGAAGAGTGTTATTAATATGACGCAATTTTAAATACATAAAAATTACTTAAAATTATATCACGAAGAACTACTTGCATCGTTCTAGGAGTCAATCTGATTTTGTGGTTTTCCTTTTCCCCTTTTAGACTACCTAAATGTACGTGTAACGGAATTACCTTTTGCGCCAGGCGATGCTCATACAGTCAATACTCTCTAACTCTATAGTGATACCTCCCTATATAGCACAAAACCAATGCAAATGTGCTTCAAGGGACCATAGTGGTAGCCATTAAATGCTACTTTTACTCTGGTTATCTGACTCGATATCGAATAAAGGAGAGTTGACTGTATGTGCAAAGTTTCACGTAAAAGATGCCGTCAAAGGTCTCATACGTAAAAATGTTGCATACATACAATGCGAGTGTACAAATTTGATTGCGAACTAATGTGTAACCTTATGCGACTTGGTTTGTGATAACAAACCATATTTGTGCGAATGAACTCAAAAAGTAGCGGCATATGCGATAATACTCGTTTATCAATTAATTTCATCCACCATTTAGAGCGGATGTGACGCACCTTGTAACACAGTGCAACAAAAATTACATTTTTGCGTGTCTCAATGATCTTATTATGTGTCTTTTTAGATTTGGGGTTGCTGTATGCTGTAGAAACGTTCCAGCACGTCACAAATTTTAGCTACATGTCGCCAAAGTTGTATAAAACACTGTTTTTATTAATGTTTACATGAAATTTAAAGTATGGTTTATCAAACGTTTTTGTGATCTAATCCAACAAGCATGCAATATATGACTTTAATTTTAATTTCAGATATAATATGGTGGAAATTACAAGATTAAATTTAGATCCAATCGATTTTTCTAACATACTTTGCAATTCCCACACAAAATTCTTCGTTTCTCTTATTTGGCAATATACTTTTCGAAATCATCAAAAATTCTTTTGAACATCGAAGTATTACGAACTTTGTTGATAATAATTGTTTGACTTCTGTGTCAAGTTAAGCGAATGAATTGCCACACACACCAAAAAAATCTTAGATTTGCACGTAATGTAATTTTAGCCTCAATCATGCAAAACTATTTTGCATGTATTATTCAATGAAAAAACCTATATTATATACAACATTGTTACCAAAATGCTTAATATTGAACACGAAACGTCTTATCTCGAAGAATGTTGCATGCAAAACGGCTCGGTTTACATGATTTTCACGCTGAAAATTCAATCATAAATAATGCACATGACATGACATGCCGTCGATCCATCCATGTGCATTATTTTTGACAGAATATTCAGCGTAGAATCATGTAAACCGAGAATTCTTGTTTGCAATTTCACTTTCAAGATGCAAGAAAGCATGCAATATTGGCGAATGTTGGATATAAGATGATGAAATACTTCAATTTCACTCAAGATTGCAAGCATTTTAGAATGCAATGAGACAGTTTGATTATAGTTGAATGTTCAACTGCAACTCCTTTTACATGATCATCATAAAAAATTACGTGTCATGTAAATTTGAGAATTTTTTGCTGTGCATACAATCAAATTTTTTATTTTCAACAGTCAATATTTTAAAAACAAGACTGTAGTATCCGGAGGGAGGAACCACACCACAAACGAATATAATGGCTGGATCAGCCGAATTGCACCAGGAACAATTCCAGCACAACCTCATCGCTCGAAACACTTTACAAGACTGGCGTGTCAATCGTCTCTTCCCATTTGCCAAGTTTTTCATTGTTACTGGAACTATATACTTTGCTGCTTATTTGATATCTTCTATACTGCCCATAACTGCAAATTTGTAACATTCGACAAAAGTAGGCATTGAGTAAACGGAATACAAAGTGAGCATTTTATGGCAGTATGGGAGGAAACTAAAATTTCTAAAAATTACCAGGAGATTTATTCCAGAGCTTCTAGGAACATTTGATTAGTATTGACGGATTCCCGTTTTAAGAATTCCTTATCAGAAACTTTTCATTTAATTCCACCAAGAAATGGTTCGGAATATACACGGAATTCCCTCAGAATGTGTCCAAGAACTAGGGATTTCGGATTCTAGGAATTTTAAATTCAACGATTTTGAATTACTCCAAGAATTTTTTTTATATAGCTATGGATTCTACTGCACCTTTGATCAAAAATTTCACCAAGTAATTTCTCCAGGATATAAAGTAGATTCAACTATGAATTCTTAGGACCATTCCGCCTACGTTACTTTATTTTTTCCGGAGTCTAGAGATTCATAAGTTATTCGACAAATTCTTCATGAATTCTTCCAGCAGGCCTTTTAAAGAACAATCAAGATATAATTCTTGGAATGCTCTACAAATTATTTTACAAAAATTTCTCCTGATTCTTCAATCATTACATCTCATCCCTCACTCCTTATTCCTCATCCCTCACTCTTCATTCTTCACTCCTTACTCCTCATTTCTCACTTCTCATTCCTTATTCCTCACTCCTCATAGCTCATTTTTCACTCCTCTCTCATCATTTCGCATTCCTCATTTTTCATTGCTCGTTCTTCATTCCTAGTTCCTCATTCCTCATTTCTCATTATTCACTTCTCATTCCTCATTCTACACTTGTCAATCTTCATTCCTCACTCCCCATTTCTCATTCCTCACTTCTCACTCTTCATTCCGCATTATTTATTCCTTATTTCTCATTCCTCTTTCTTTACTCCTCATTCTTCACTCCTCATTCCTCACTCCTCATTCTTCACTCCTCATTCTTCACTCCTCATTCCTCATTCCTCACTTCTTATTCCTCATAACTCAGTATCGAGGCATGAAGAGTTGACTGTACGTCAAAAATCCTCATAGAGATTTCAGAAGTTTTTAAAAAATTCCAAGAATTTACCCAAGAAGCTCAAATGTTATTTTATGATTTTCTCCAGGAATTATAGCAAAGTTTATCTTAAACATCTCGCATTTTTTTCTCAACGAATTCTATTTGTGGTATTCTAAGAAGTAAACTACCCAAGTAGCAAGGTTAATTTTATGCTATTCTTGAAGTATTCTCTTACACCAATTATATAAAACTATAAATATAACCAGTAATTCTACAAACCTACACTATGCCAATGATTAACCTCTCATAAGACTAAAGTGGCCCATACTAGAGACGGTGTTGGAGAACAACTGTCAAGTATCTCTGAAAACTTGTAAGCATCACTTATGACAATCCTCCACACTTCCATAAACCTTCCACAAGTAGTTCCCACGACAAGTTAAACTCACAATATGTTTTTCATGTTAGTTTGGCTAACGAATTTATAAATACTTCTTCATTAAATTATCAATCAATAATTAAACAAAATGTAAATTAAAACATCTGTGATGATAACTTTCCGTTTTTTTTTTTGAATCCTACCTCTGTTTTCGTAATCCAAATATTGGGTGGTGAAAACTCGGTAAACTAATTTTCAAACAAATTTATCAACATTTTGCTTATTGGATCCTACTAATTAATGTAAGGATTATTCTCAAAAATAATCATGAACACATTCTTGTAGTAGTTATGGAGTGCATTCCTGAAGTACCCCTTAATAGAAAACAAATCTTCTAAAACTTCTAGACAGATTGTCAACGAATTCTTGAAAAATAATGTGTAGGAATCTCTGGATGTATTTTGGGGAGAAATTCTTTGACTTGACTTTGCCACAGCAGAGCCCATGAATAGTTATAAAAATGAGATTTTTGCGTGTCTCAAGGATCAAATTATGTATCTCTAGTAAATTCGTAGCTGCTGTATCTAATGCCGTTCTCAGAAATGTTCCAGCACGTCACTATTTTTAGCCACAGGTCTCCAAAGTTGCATGAAATACAGCTTCAATTGATGTTGACATAAAATTTAAAGTATGATTAATCAAGCTTTTTTGTGATCTAATCTACCAAACATGCAAAATGGGGCTTAAACTTTCATTCCGGATGTACATAATTTGGTTGAAATTGCAAGATTAATTTTCGATTATATCGATTTTTTCAACGTGGTTGCGGTCTTCAAACAAAATTCTTCGTTTCTTTTATACGACAAAGTACCACTATTTGAGCTCAATAAGTATATACAATAGCTCTTATGTATAGTTCACAGTGCACTACAAGGGTAGATCGATTCATAAGCTACACAAATAAGAAGCTTTGAAACGGTTTTAAGGAAAAGTCTTTATAACCTCCCCACACTCACCCTACAGGGCCTTATCGGAATTAACGAGTTTTATCAAGGGTTTATTAAGGTTGTTGATTCGTTTGAATGGGTTTTACCAATGTGATTGCCATAAAAACTTGTAGACTTGTATTAGACTCTTGAAGTAGCTGTTTGTTTTGAAAAAAAAAAATGCTAAAATACAGAATGAATTTTTGAAGATGTTCTCAGAGGTATCGCTGAATGGATGGAAAAATCCTTGAACGTAATTCGTTAGGAATCCTCAGAGTAATTCCTTATGGAGGAGTTCAATGGAAGAATCCTTGATGACTCTTATGGAGAATCATCAGGAGTTATCAACTAGCAATAACTTGTGGATATCTGAAGAAAATAAGATAGGGGAGACTTTCTTAGCCGAGTGTTTAGAGTCCGCGGCTTACAAAGCAAAGCCATGCTGAAAGTGTCTGGCTTCAAGTGTTCGGCTGTTTAAGTGCTGATTGCCTCCACACATGAGAGCAAATATTTCCGCCTGAAAAACGGTGCAGCGTCTACCAAGTGAGTAAAGCTGATTCAGCCTTAGCTCACGAGAATATACACCAGCACCAGCTCTACCTTAAATAAAGGAGCCATCAGTGTAGCATACTATATTGTTTTTCATACTTCTTTCCAAACAGCCTGACGTCCACTCTTCCCTTAAAGGGAATTGTGTGGTAAATGTCCTGCAAGGAAAGTGGCAAGCAATTGTGAGATCACTTGGTACAAGGACCATATTGTCCCAAATAACCAAAAGTGGAAACAACGAAGAGTGTGCAGATTTACGATTCACTTTTCTCCAGTAGATCCAGTACCTATAAATGGTAAGACCAAGAAAGTGCTTCTTGTTTAAGATGTATTGTAGTGGCACAACGTCGAAAAAAGTCTCGAGTGCTGCCGTGTTGTAGAGAACGCACCAGACATTGCCATCAAGCACATCCTTTGGAGATGGTCCAATTTTGATTGGATTGTTCTCACTTTGTCCTTTGGCCATCACACAAGACATCCATATACCAATATTGGTCGAACAATTGTTTTGTAAATCAATTTTTTATATTTGGGTTCGAGGCCACAAGTTTACTAAAGGTTCGACGGCATTGACCGAAGGTCAATTTTTAACTCTGAAATCAATGTGAGGAGTCCAGGAAAGTTGGGATCTAGAATGACTCCGACATACTTTACTTAATCAGTCACATTAATCCCAGTGCCAAAAAGACGTAAAGGACGAATCCCATCGTAGTTTCGTCTTTCTTTAAAGAGAACTATTGATGTTTTATTCGGGTTAACCGAAAGGCCATATTGGCGACACCAACTCTCGAGTATCTGAAGAGCACTTTGGATCAGGTCGAATAGGGTGCTTATGCACATACAAACTATCAAAGCTAGATAATCATCGACAAATCCATAAGTTGGAAAACCGTAATTATTCAGTTACTTCAATAGCGTATCTGCTACGAGATTCCACAAAAGTGGTGATAAGACTCCCCCTTGGAGGCATCCGCAAACACTCATTTTTCGAATCGCAGCTTGACGTAATGTCGAGAAGAGCATTTGACGAATCCAATAGGTAATCATTGTAGGTAGCCCATGGTTTCGAGCAGATCCAATATGGCATCGAAAGACGCATTATCAAAAGCATCCTCAGTATCCAAGTATAATTCTTAAAAAAGCTCAAGATGAAGTATATGATAGAACCTTTTGAGTTATACTCACAAAAATACCTAGTAGAATTTAGGGAAAATTACTTAAGAAAGCATTGATGTAGTCTACGGAGTAATATCATGAACTCATGCTTCAAGTATTTAAATCAATATATTTGACGGAATAAATTTATGAGTTTCTGAAATAACTCCTTGCATAGTGTAAGTTCCCAAACAAAGAACTGAAAACAAATTTTACAGAAATCTCTGCAAAACTTCTTGACAAATGCCAAACTCTTGTTGGAAATTTTTGAAGAAATCTTTTAAAAATCTATTTGAAGCATACTTGGAGAACTTTGGAATTACCAATCAAATCCTCATTTTATTCCAATCTGGAATTTGTTGATTTTATTCTTAAAATTAGGTTTCAGCTAGATTTTCATACACGTTTGGCCTTGCCTAAAATACACCTTTGCTTGCAATACAATGGAAAATCTATCACGCAAATTGTAATCATGAAAATTGTAATCCAACGATGGTGACTACCTTTGCACACAACCATCGATCCCTTTTCTCCTAGCAGTGGAAAACAATCTACTCTTCTCCATTCAAAGCACCAAAACCTTCCTATTGAACGTTTGCGCAATTTCAAACTATTGCCAGGCACTGATTGACTGAAGTAACGATGCTGTCGCCATTGTGACATGTTCCGATTTTTAATCTCTCTTCCATCCGTTGACGCACCTGCAGAACCTGCTTCTCGCTCAGCACAACGCGATGACAATGGCGAAAACGATGGCTGTTGTAAAACATGGCTCATTTCTTTTCAATTAATCTCAACTGAACAATGGCAGAACCCCAAAAGCCCTGGTCTACGTGGTCATGCTACTAGGAAATGCCACTAGCACTCATCGGAAGTAGGGTAAAGTATTTCAAAATGCCATTTAAAGGATTTGTGAAGATTGTAGCGGCAACTCTTAGCTAAACATGTTTTGATATCCTTGGCCAAAGTATATAATTTGAATCCTTCTAGAAGTGATTCAATGTGTCGGGAAATTTCTCCCCATTAATGCATATTGAACCGTATTCCCCTACTGAAACGGATTTGTCATGCTTACCTCTGGAACATTTCCACCACTAGGACAAAAGAACCGATTCAATCTCACGTTTCACAACGAGTCCTTTCAATCTAGCCAATCGGAATCCCAAGTTCCTGGTAGACCAATCCAGGGGCCTGTATGGTGGGGGTGAGCCTAACCACTAGCAATTTCCACGCTCGGTGAGATTGCATCCTGCCACTATCGACTGTTGGTAACAAGATAGACGATCGAAAATCTAATAGAAAATTAATTTGATTTTCACTTCGATCGATGGCAGAAGTGAAATTGGTGGTTCGGTGGGATAAGTTTTGGAGTGATACCTTTCTGGATTGGTTGGATCTTATGTACGGAAAGATGGAGTTGCTGTTTTTGGTAAAGATGCTAAATCCTTTCTAATTCCATTTGTTCATTGGACAGGCTCATGTGCCATGAAGCATAAAAGGGTCGAAATTATTTTGATTACCGTCGGACTGGGCTACTTTTGATTCCAGGGGCTACTTTGGACACTCACCTTTTGTATTTATTAGCAGCGTAAATATTAAGGTGAAACTCCGTTGGATCCACAAATTTTCGTACAAATGTAGTGGTATGCTCTTATGGATAGGTATTAGTGAAATGGTACATGGTTGCCAGTACAGTTTTCGCAATGAACTATTACGGCGCTTAGGTGCCTACCTAAAGAAACTCTCAACCTTCACCATTCTCATATCACTCTGCACGGGCCTACTTTAAGGAATAATACACTAACTTACGCGATTTTAATAAAAAATAAAAAATAAGTCGTACCGAATACCACCATGGTTAAAGAAAACATAACCAAGATGCAGTAGGTAATCTACAAATATCACCAGAATACGAACTGTTGTAAGAACTGACTAAGCGATGAGCTACCTTCAAGGTGTTCATGTTCAGATTCAAACTATACGAACAATTTGTTATCAGAAATTTAGCTCGTTCCAGTAAAATTGGTATTTTACAAGCTTTCACGTTACTACTGAAACATTTGAATTGATGTAGAATGTTCTAATTAACAACATTGGCAGCACTGAAACAGTAGACTGGCGACTATAATTAGAAAAATAAAAAAAAAGTGAAATTTGTGATCGAGTAATTGTTTTTGGCACCGTTTTACCAAATTCCAAATTATTTTCACATGAAACTTGCTTGTTTGTGTAGTTTGTTGTGCGTGAAGTAAAAGTAAATTGACATGGAGAAGCTGCGTGTAGTGTAAGTGAAAAAAATCAATAAAAAGTGTCCTTCATTCCTGGGTGAGCCAAAGTAAACAACAGGGAAACATTTCGTTCCGCTTGTTAAGTAAGAGCACGGTTTGTGCAAATTATAATCAAATCAATGAATAATGTTATCTCATTGGAAAGCTAACAAAATTCTGGATCTCCATTAGCATTATGGTGATGATGAATTGCAGGTAAGTGAAGTAATAGGTGAAAAACATGAATCGCTGGGGGGAAGTGTATGTATGGGTAAGGTAGCCATTGTGACTGCCATGACATGGATTCTTTCCCAAATGTCCTTAATCTGAGCAATTTTGTGTCTTCAGCACTTTTATTAACCAATATATGCTCTACCACTAGGCATGATTTTTTCTTGGAACAACATCAACAATAACAGGATAAACAAGAAAACATTTCAAAAAAGCCCGAATAAATATTCACAAGGTATAAAACATTGGCTATACAAACATTGTTTGAATTTCACCCATGTCTTGGAAACTTATTAGGGGCATCACAAAACTATCGAATCGTCATGTTTTATGAAAATCTTGTGATTTGTTTCGCTTAAAATTGTTGTTTTATTAAAATAATTGATCAAAGGTCTTATTTTTGGGACTTTTATTTTATTATAATGTTTTGGTTTGTGTATTTTACAATTAAAAAATAAATAAAATAGATGTTTGTAAAAGTGAATAGACATAGAACACATATATTTCAATACGTACCAATGCCAAATTCACAACATAATCTCTAAAAAACTATTTTTCGTCATATTTTACATGAATTTGTAGTACAGAACAGTTGCATTCTTCAAATGCCTAAATTAAACTACTCTTAAGCCAGCTCTAAACTGCTAAGAGCATATTACAAAAGCAAACTTACTTCTTTACGATCTTGCTAAACTTTACTTCATAGATTGCGTTTTTAATGAAAATTACTTACTGGTATTAAATTAGTTACCGGTATTAATGTGATCCTTCAACATGTCGTTCATATAACAGTAAGAATAGACAAAAAATTGTACATAACTCATTTATCATCGCAGTACCAGGGGAGATCCCCCAGTACCGGACAGCACCCAATACCGGACAAAGTCGAAACATTGAGAAATCATGGTCCAATCAAGATGGTGTATTAGTAGTAAAGGAAGCTATTATGGAGACTAATGTTTGCGTAGAATAACACATCCTTGAAATATGCATGCCTTTTTAAAAAAGTACAAAAGATTGAAAATTAAAAAAAAAATTGACGTATTGCCTTAATTTTGAGCCTATTTAGTAATTATTTTGAATACTAAAAAATATTTTCGATCACGCAAGCATATTCGAACATAATCCTAATTTGATAGTATGAATGAATTTTGTACCATAATTGGACTAAATATGGACAAATTACAATTTTGTTTAAGCACCTCCTGTCCCCCAGTTTCGGACAGCCTGATTTGTTATATGATATCTTTGAAATTATTGCACGAGTGTCTCAAAATACATTCATTTTTCATGGATTCCGTCGATCATGGTATCAAACATGCCATAAAATTAAGAAAAATTAACATTCAGAACAACATCGTAATATGTGCTATTTTTCATCACATAAGAAAGAGGTTTTTGATGGACATTTTGCAAACTATGAAATACTCAAATTGTTCTTGTAAATGTTGCAAATGCATTGAATTGCCAATTATATACTATTCCTAAAGTAAACACATTCAATGATGTTCAAATTTACAGAATTCGAGGTATTTCCAGATTGTGTCCGGTATTGGGTGCCACCTTTCAAGATCGATCAATTTGGTACTAAAAAACATCATCAAAATGCAATGTCAAAATTCATACTTATATTTTCAAATTTATTTTTGTACACTATAAAAATGATAATATTTATCATAAATGGGTAACACGAGCACATAAAACCAATATTTTTCGAATTATGAATTTAGTGGCTTAAGTGTCCGGTACTGGGGGATCTCCCCCTAATTGATTCTAGCTTTGCATTTTTCTACATTAAGTTTATTAATGAAAAACGTTCCATAACATCACAGTGGACGACAATTTATTGAATCAGTTTGAAAGTTATAAGGAAAAATCATTTCATTAGCAAATTGTGAAAATGTCCAAAGTAGCCCTTTTTTTGTCTTGAAGGACACACTTTTTTCGCTATTCAAGCATTTTTGTTATTTCTTGATGGATTTGCCTCATATTTTGCACATTTGTTACGTACATATACAACTTAAATATAGGCAAAAAATATCAACATCTATACATAATTCAAAGAGTTACAAATCCTCAAAGTTAAAGAATGTGGAAATAATGTCAAAAGAAGCCCCGTTTGACGGTATTTAACATATCTTACTTAATATACTTTGTAAATAACCTTCTAGTTTGGGGCCTTCCTTAGCCGAATCTATGATAAAAGGTCGAAATACAAAAGATCAAAAGACAAAAGTTTGAAAGACAAAAGATCGAAGAACAAATAAGAAGGGACTAAAGGTAGAAAATCTCTTTTCAAGTAAAGAAAAATTTCCCACCAAGCAAATCACTTTCGACCTTTAGTCCTTTCGACGTTTTGTTTTTCAACTTTTTGTCCTTAAACCCTTAGCCAAGTGGTTAGATTCAACGGTTACAAAGCAATGCCATACTGAAGGTGTTTGGGCTCGATTCCCGGTCGGTCCAGGATCTTTTCGTAATGGAAATTTCCATGACTTCCCTGGGCATAGAGTATCATCGTAACTGCCACATGATATACGAATGCAAAAATCGCAACTTTCAAATAGAAAACTCTCAGTTAATAACTGTGGAAGTGCTCATAAGAACATTAAGCTGAAAAGCGGGCTTTTTTGCAGTGGGGATGTAATGCCAAGAAGAAATGTCTATTTAACTGTATTCCAAACATCACATTTTGCTACCAGCTACCCATATAAATCTAACCAATGCAGATCGCTCAACATATTTTTCCACATTTTTCATCTCGTAAGAACAAACAAAGGAGAGTGGAATCAATGCACAGCTTAAGACAAGAAAGACCGACCTGGTGGAAGAAATCTATATGGTTGGTCGACTGTCTTCTCGTAGAAAAACCTTTCCCCTCTAGCGCCATAAATCATTCTAATTACTTTTCCATCAACCATCACCCATCCTCTGGTCGGAGCCGGTCGTAAAATATTTATAAACCCATTTGTATAGATTTTAATGTGCAACCTTCACCCAACAGAGAGCCATCGTCGTCGTCGTCGTCGGAAAACGACGATGGCGGCGGGGTCTGTGTTCCTGGATGAGCTGAACCTGGGTAATATGATGCCGGCTTCGACATCGAGATAGCGCGATCGATGTCTTCCCCGACAATGCAGATCTCAGTGCGTTAGAACCGCGGCATGAGAAGTTCCATTAGTCTGGTTTTTGCTTGCCGTCCCTGATAGAAAATAATATAAAAAAAAACAATAGGTTTTATTATAACAATACTATATTTTCCGACTAGAGATACATTACAAAATCATATCAGATTCTATTACTATGATATGAAGATTTTATCTAACGTAGGGCTGTCCATAAATGACGGACCATTTTTTGCGGAATTTTAGAACCTCCCTCTACCCTCGTACACGGTGCTCCCCTGACCGGTATTATCAGAAAAAAAATCACCATGAAATCTGTGCTCACCAGTCGTTTCTATAACTAAGCTGCGTGTCTGGGCAAAATTAAAAAAAAAATCGTAGTGCCCGTTTTGAAGTTACCCCCTTTTGATTGTATAAATTCACAAATTCAAAGGAAATCTGAGATATTTAAATGGATTTGTATTGTTCGTGATAATCAGAATAAATTTAATATTAAAATTGGATCAAAGTTGGTTTATATAGTTATTGGTAGCTTCTAAGCGGAGTTTTGAATGAGAAGACCAAAATTTGGAAATTATTGAACACAATAAGTTTTCTATCAATACCATATTTAAGGGAGCAGAATTCGTCATTGAATTTAAAATTTTCATAAGCAGTTTTTTGTTTAAAATCAAGAAAATTTTCATGAAAATTTGTTCCCTGTATTCTTTCCTCCAACCGAGACACAGTGAACACATTTTCATCGATGAAATTACAGTTTTAAACAGAAAATTTTGATTTTGTAGTTTCGATGATGACGATGATTACAAACATGAATTCTTGAACGTTAACATTTATGGACGCGATATCGTTTCAAATGCACGCTTGAGATCTAAATTCGCTTCCATTTGCACAATAATTAGTTAAAAGCTGATTCACATAAATGTTTTGCCTAAATCCTAATTTTTCACTTGTTACAATTTTATACTCGGTCAAGTACTTCAGTGATTGGTCTTTAACAGTGATTTCTAATACTTTCTCGTAGAATGGTAACATGTTAATCGGTCTTTATTCTTCAGAATTTGTTGTTCTGCATACTTTTGGTATCGAAACCACGGTTGTTTCCATACTAATTGTCCCTGCTCAAGAAAATCATTAATCATCCAAGTAAATACTCTTCGGTGACCTCCAATGAATATGTAAGCATTTGTAAATTTATATTATTAATTGAGCAATAGCTACCAATTTTAACAAAAGCTTTTCGCAATGTGTCGAGACTCTACGAGACTCTTGAAAAAACGTTCCTGTAGTGTGTTACCCGACCTTGATCGCTACCAAAGCAGTCGCAAATATTGTGTATGCTCTCATTCATTTGTTCAACACTGTCAACAAAATAACTGTTAAACTTTTCACAAATAACTTGATCGTCATCAAAGCTATTTTTATTTGCTGGTTTCTCTTTACTCTTCCATAGTGATTTAAATTTTCTCCTTAGTTGTTTGCTATTTCCTCTATTTTGTTCAATTTTTTGCTGTGTGAACTCCGATTTTGCTGTTCTTAGGCAACGTCCATTTATTGTGAACGCTAAAATTAGCAATTTTTTCACGTAATGTCAAAACAGCCATTTGAATTCAAATTCTACCAAACGTAATGCCACGTTGAAGTTAATCGCAAATTGGTGTCTTACAAAGGTAAATTTCTCGCATCAACATTAGTATACATTTAACAATAATATCTGAACAAATGCCCGGATGTATGCAACATATAAGCAAGCATGAGTGTGTAAAAAAAGCAAAAGACAATGTTCTTCACATCTAAAATATCTGTTTTCCTAAACATGGGCAAATTACCCCCAGTCTCCCTACGCATCATCTGTTGCTTCTTGTAATGTTTTTAATTCAACTGGGTATCTTTTTTTTGTGTTACAAAAAAGACAAGTATTCTTGTATTAAAGTAAAGAATCGAATACTTATGTAATTATATTAGCTAGACAAGTCTTCTATTTAAATTCGGACATATGAATAAAAAAGTCACTTTTGAATCGATTTCCCGACACTCTAGCTAGCTAAATTCAAATAAAATTCAAAGAACCGCATTCAAATTAGAGATGAGCAAAAAAAATCGGAGACGTTTGAAAGATCCGGATTACTCAAAAGAACGATTGATCCGTGGCTCTTTTTTGGCGAAAGTCGATTCATTTGATCAGCACGGATCAGACAAAAAGTGATCCGGAAAAAGAACGAACCGATTCTTTTCCCCTATTCTCCTTCGTTCGTTTTTCAGCTTCATTATAACGCTTGACACGTGCCTTGCTTTGCGCGCCGCGGCAAACATGCAAACACAGTTGGTTGAAGCTCCGCACCCTCAGCATACACAGCCAAACAACTGATATGCCCCGCCCACTTGCCCACAGACAGATAAAAGATAGATAGAAAACGTGCGTATATACACGAATGACAATGCACATTTTACTTCTTCCTTTTGGTAAGGGTAGGAGAAATCGGCCTATCAGATCGTTAGTTTCTGGGGAAAAATGTACGAAGAATGATAGAGCGAAAGATACGAAAGAGAAGAGGTATGTCGCGCAACAGGGAATGATTCGCTCTTTTTCTGTTCGCTCGGTTCAATTGCGACTCGCTGAATCACTGAACCGTTCAAGAGATCTGGTTCACTAGAATGAGTGACTCGGATCGGATCCGTTCACTAAAATGAGCCGTTTTGCCCATCTCTAAGGCGGCATCTACAAATTACGTAACGCTCGAAGGGGAGGGAGGGGGTAGGCTCGAGCGTTACGACTCATACAACATTTTAAAAATTTCCATACAAAAAGCGTTACGGAGGGGGGAGGGGCGTCGAAAATTTTCAATTTTAGCGTTACGTAATAAATAGATGCCGCCTAATTCAAATGCGGTTATTGGACTACATTTAATCACACTGTTTACATGGGAACACAAAATGATGCTCTCAAAAATGAACTGTGAAAAATATTTTATATTTGGGTTACTTACTCTGTTTGGTTGTATAATAAATCAGATTACCTGCAATAATCATTATCATTGGAGGAATTTTTCCACAATTATCTTTTCAAAATCTTATCTAACTGCTCGTATTTCAAAAACTAATTATGCACGTTATCCAATCCTGGTGCATAATTGTTCCTGCTATCCTGCATTTCGGTTTAGAAAGGGGTATTGTCGCGTTCTGTCAGCCCGGTCGAGGAAGATTTTGTGTGTGAACAAGTTTCAGCATGGATGTTCTAAAGTGCCAGAATGAAGTGTTGTGGTTTTGGTAAGCACTTGAAGATGGGATGGAAGGGCAATACGCTTCAATACGCTCAATTTACGCTTCTTTTAAAAGTTATATACTTACAATAATCGACCCTTAGCTCAACTATCTAAATACATATTATTCTTATTCTTGGCATTACATCCTCATCTAGACAAAACCTGCTTCTCAGCTGAGTGTTCAATGAGCACTTCCTCAATTATAAATTAAGAGCTTTCTTTGCCAAATTCACCATTTTCGCATTCGTGTATCGTGTGGCAGTTATGATGATACTCTACGCCCAGAGAAAGGAAATTTACGTTACGAAAAGACCCTGAACCGACCGAGAATCGAACCCAAACACCTTTAGCATAGCTTTGCTCTGAAGCCGCAGACTCGATCCACTCGGCTAAGGAAGATCCCTAACTAACTAAAATAACAGTTGCAATTGTCGTCTATGAACATACTAACATGTCGTCGCGTTAATTTTAAATATTGTATGGTAATTTAATACGTCCAACTATTAAATTAATTGAAAATGTTTGCTCGGGATCCCATACCCTCGCTCCTCCGAACCATAATCAACAATTTAGTCGTCATCGGTTGTAAAAAGAATGACGGGATGATGTTGGAAGTCGGGAGAAGGTGAAAACCTTGGCGCGTGGAGTTTGTTTTATTCCACGTAAATCAAGGAAATGGGAAGATTCGTTCCTGGAGCTGCGGTGGCGTCAGATTTTTCTGCGTCTGGAATGTGCCCCACAATGTGGGAGAAAGCCCTATAGCGAATGAAGACTAAAAGGGGAGGGGGTGAATGGTGACGGAGCGAAGGAAAAATCTGAATAATTAATGAGAAACACACGGGCAGGCAGTTGATGTGAAACGACCTGTCAGCACAGCAGTTCAGTCGACTCATTTTTCCTTAATGAAGGTTTAGCAACACTAGCGGGACCGCAGCAAATTTTTTCTCTTCCTTTGGATCCTGGAGCACGCTGGGCATGTACAACGCCTAGCGAGCTATGCATTACTAAACAAAAGGCGAAATTTGATGTGGTCCATCAAGTGTTGAGTATACCAAGAAGTAACGATAAAATTATTTATGTTTAGAACTTTTTAGATTTGTGAGAATTTGAAGATTAATAAATAAGAAATTTTATTTCATTAGAAATTTTATTTCATTAGAAATTTTATTTCTATTAAAGCATAATAGAGTTTGCTGATGTATATTCACCTAAGTTGATACTTCATCAGTTTTACTCACTTTGTAGATATTGTATCAACACTTCAACTTCACATGATAGGTACAGTAATATACTTCTCTATAGCAACTCTCAAAGGCAGCACCAATCAAAGTGAAAGATAATTATCACATATCGAAATTCAGTTAACTCTGAAAACTTTTTTCCACGGTTCCAAAATTCCAGCTCCATTTGCTAAACATGTGACAACTAGTTTCCACATTGCGATCGAATGCAAAACGACATCCAAAAAATATAAATAGGAAAAAAAAACAGAAATGGAAATCAGAAGCCATTTGACATCAGCAATCAGCTCGATTTAGAACAACTAACCATGCATTGGTAGAGACAGCGGTGGTATCAGCTAGTAAACCACTTTCGTTGTCGCTGTTGGCGCTGCTCGTTCAGCCAATGCTCAGTATGTATGTATGCATGTATATCTGAGGGTGAGGACATTCACTCCGCGTTGTTCTCAATACTTCTTCGTCAAACCCTTTATTGCCCATCGGAATTTAGCAAATCAAACTTAAGTTATTATTTCTGCTAAAAAAAATGTATTATATTTTGTTGCGAATTTGCCAATTTTAAATAGAAGAATACATTATTATTTTTCTTGGCATTACGTCCTTACTCCTTCTCAGCTTAGTATTCTTATGAGTACTTCCACAGTAATTGACTGAAAGCTTTCTTTGCCAAAGTTGTGCCATTTTCGCATTCGTGTATCATGTGCCAGGTATGATTATACTCAATACCCTGGAAAGTCAGAGAAATTTCCATTATGAAAAAATCCCGGACCGACCGGGAATTAAACCCAGACACCTTCAGCATGGCTTTGCTTTGTAGCTGCGGACTCTGAACTTCTTCAATAATTCATGTTGTTCTTTTTGTTCTTCAATATTACCATTTCAAAGACTAGAACATTCAGTGCAAGAAAATTGAAACCGAAAATGGGCATGAATGGGTTAACTGGAACTTAGAGGAATACCACTATTCACCAGCAGACAATACCACGACTAATTGAGATCCGCCAGTCAACCATGGAACTAACAACGCTGTTGTAGTATGCGCCAAATTGATTTTCGGGATGGTTAAATAGAAACGTTAACTAGGCGGCATGCTGGTTGTTCCTCTTTTCGCATTCATATTCAATTTGCACTCTTATGAGCTATGAACAGCTTGTAGTTAGCGTAAAAAAGAAGATCTAAACATCGTCAATCTTCATTAGTCGACCACCCTGGTTCGAACAGACATGGGAACAGAAATCTGATTGGTTGCTGTGTTGTTAATTGTAGCTAAACTTTTGAATGATTGCTCTCACATTATTTTTATTTGTATAAAACAATTTTGAACCATCTAAAATTTAATTATTTTACCAGGAGAAGACGATTCTCTATGAAGAGGTGAAGCAAGAAAACTTTTAATTCCATGAAAAATGTATGAGAAATAAATAAATTTATCAAATAAGAACGAAAGTGATCATTTGACACTAATTTGAGGTGCTGCCCTTATATAAAGTGTACTGCATCGCTAAGAAAATGAAAAATAAATGTAATCTTATGAGAACAACTTATCAACGCCCATAAAAATGTTATATACTTAATCATACTTTTCTTGTCTATTTTCAGGTACTTACATCTGTAATCTAACATAATTTCTGAAGACTCTGAGAATTAGAGGTAGGATTATAAATACTCAAAGATTTTCTACACCCTTGAGATAACTCAGATAAGTCTAATGTGAAAATAGTCCATATTATTGGCCCCAAAATGCTACCTTGAGGAACACCAGCGCTTACACGAGGTCTTTCAGATTTGGAGTTCTAATAATTAACCTGAAGTGTACGACTTGACATATAACTATGGATTATTCTTGGAAAATTAAAGTTTTTTTTTATTTTACAATCATGCCAAACACTGTGGAATGCTTTTTCTATGTAATTGATCCGTTGAATCTGTTGCATTCCCCTTTATAGACGAGCGACGGAATCCGGATCAATTGTTTACGGTTCGCGTATTGCGAGTGAAAAAAAAATGAAGTAGGTATGTGAGTGTGGGTGCAAAACAAAGTTCAAGAGTAGTGTTTGTTTTGTGTCATCAGAGCAAAAGTGTTATTTTTCTTGCGTCTCTAGAGTGATTACTTTCTCAGTTAGTATGTGTTAAGTGAAGCTGAAAGTAGATTGCGACTGCTTAGCAAAGGATGAATTTTATGCTTTTATTTCAAATCTCTAAAATATGTATGACTGCACATTCAATCGTTATAACGGTGAGACGTAAATATGATTTTTCAACAAACTATGAATGGTTCGTCACTGTCAGTGTTGGCATGAACTCTTATTTAAAAATTATGTATGTTTAATTTATTTTTTTAAAACACTTTTATTTTTGATATTAAAATAAAAACTTTGCATGGTTTAAATTTTATTAGGTGGTGAAAATAGAGCAAGCCATTTGCGACACCTATCACCCTATTCATTTCCATCATTATGCAAAAATTTTCTATAGATCCTCCCTTTACCTTTGAGACACATGACCGCTATAGCCTTAACAAAAATAATATAAAACAATCACGGTAGATACCTTCTTCTATAATAAAAGCAAAAGCAAGTTTTTGAGATTTTCCCGCAATTAGTTAGTAATGATTTGTTCTCCTTTGTCGTTGCCGGAATTAGCTTCGGAGTTTTTTTTTTTCAATATATTAGATAATTTCCAAAAGAGCCAGGGTCCAATTAAACAATTTTGCTTTCAAAATGTTTGTTTCTTAATAGAGTAAAAAGTTTTCAAATATCTTTTTGCAGATCCTGCTATATAATGTTCATAGCAGGATCACAAGTGCGTTGAATTTGCCTTCTCCTCTAGTTTTTAGGACTGATCCTGAAGAGCACTCATCAAATGAAACTCTGCCGTTGAAATTGCTTTACGAATTATTCTATGAGCGATGTATTGCATCAAAGTCACGAAGGACAAAAAATTTGGACTTATTGCGAGTC
Organism: Aedes aegypti; assembly: GCF_002204515.2. Taxonomy (NCBI): domain Eukaryota; kingdom Metazoa; phylum Arthropoda; class Insecta; order Diptera; family Culicidae; genus Aedes; species Aedes aegypti. The sequence continues at coordinate 188,867,396 of NC_035108.1, read as the reverse complement.
TATTTCCGCAAGTCAGTTTGGAGCAAATTAACTTGCTGTCCAATGAAAATGCAACAAGAGTGTTATGAAAGTATATCTACCAAGCTGTGTATCAACAGAAACACTCAAAGTTTCAAAAACTTTGATTTCAAATGACGAAAAATGTTGATGATTAATACTCCTATGAATGATGAAACCATCTCCACCACATCCTCCATTTTGTCGATAAACAAAAAAGTTAAGATCCAGGTTTCAAAAAAGTATTAGTAATAACTGTTATATGTAAGTTATTAGCTGTTCAAAACTTAAACAGCTTGTCCATTCAGCATTCAAAGAACGAGCATTTTAAGTCAAAATTAAAAAAAAAATGAATCCTTTCAAAAAACATAATCCAATAATAATGTTATTAGTAAAGTACAATAAGCTTACAAATAATAACTTCTCAGCAATTTTGTTAGCAAAGATTATTTGAACCTGAGCAACAAGAGTTTGGACGTTCTGCATAGATCACGAAACTTCCTAAAGCTTTCTCGTGATATTCTACGGTTCTATACACACATCCAACTTCGTAAAGTATTCGTAGCTACTACAAAAATATGACTGAGCCGTAGAAATTAAAATCATGATATTGTGATTAAGGAGTCATAGAAGTTACAACATGTTAGGTCCAATAATTTCTTTTTTTTTTTTGGAAATCAATTCAAACTTGAACACGAATTTCAAAGATATTTCTTGATTAATTTAGTTCCTAGGAAATGATTAGATTATATTTTCCATGATGGAGGTTCTGCACGTTGTACTATTACCAACAATCTCCAGCTTCTTGAGCAATTTGGCAATAAGGCTGGATATTTCTGGCTTCGGTATTCAGTTTGCGCCACTGCTATAAATCACGAGTCACATTGAGCTGATGTCAGTTTTAAACATGTCTTTCAATGATCTTTCAGTTGCACTTATGATAGCTTTTCATGAATACTTTTCACATATGGGATTGACTTGCGATTCCAACAATCCATAATGTTATAGTAAAAAAATCATTGAACAACCTCACTGGCGGTTAAGTTTCGTAGTTTGCTCTAGTTTTTTTTTCAAATCTCTCTCAGTGAACTAGTCCGAAAAAGGATATCAATTTTGATCAAATAATAAATCTGCAATGAAGTTGATTTAGCCAATGATCTTGAAGCTTTCTCATTTTTGTGTTAATGACCACTTCACTAACAATTTGCTGTCTATAATTCCATAAGTTTGAACAATTTTATGGACTTCCGTGGATGTAAAGATTTTGATAGTTTGTCCTACCAATAATGGTTTTAAATGTGAACGCGTTAGCGTTAGCGTAGTTACGGTATACTTTGTAGATTGGATACTAGCAACATTCATGTTTCTTTTTAATAATCCCATCTTGACTACTTTCAGGAACAAAGCAGGGGAGTATACCTCGTTCAAATCATAAACAAGAATACTAAAAGCATGAATATCACTATTCCCGGCACGCCCACCTTTACTGTAACTTGGGATAGGGGAAGGAAATGTTGATGTAGCACTTACTTAATGAGAGGCCACCGACTCAGCGACACCCTTATAAGTGCTACGGAGTTGGAGGTTGGGGAAGGTATATTGTCAGGATTCGCCTAGAAAGCTGGCGATAGACCATAAACATTTGTTGTTTAAGTGTTTTCAATTTAATCTTCTGAATGCCGGCAATCAAAAGAGAAAACAATAGTTTATTTATAGTATAAATAGTATTTCGCGAAATGCTTGTCGATTGTGCAGTAATATTGTTGCTCAAAAGCCAGTAAAAAGCAAAACCGATCCCTCCAGAGCCATCGGATTGTATAAAATAACGATACGCGTAAAAAAAAATCTCCGGCGACAAAAACACGCGCGAAACCATGAGCAAAATCTATCGGACGACGCAATAACCTTAATAGCTGGGTTCAAAAATATACTTAAAGGATTAACCACTATCTGAGCGATTCCGTGGTTCACTTTGGAATGGGAGTTTTTTTTTGCATAACTAACTGGAACTTTGTAGTAAGAAACTTTCCATATTGACACATATAGCCGAATACTGTTTTGTCTCCAATTTCAAGCATGACTCATATTCCAAACAGTGGCGATTTAAAAGGTTTATCTAGGTATTTTCATAATCTTTATACGTAGAGGACTTTCATTTTAGAAGCATTCGAAAAATTTAAGTGGGCTAATTTTAAAATCGCTATCCAAACTTGAGTGTTCGTTGAAGCCCAGGTAGAAAATTTGTTTTTCCGCGTCGAAGTCACGTTATATTCGATTCATTTTTCTCGCGTCGGTGTCGAAGTTTTTTTTTAGATTCCATGTGCATGTGTTCTGCTAGGCAGTGCTCAGTTAAAGCCCAGGCAGAAAGTTCGTTTTTTCGCGATGTAGCCGTTTTTTTCGATTCATTTGCACGTGTTCTGCTGCCCATGCCGAAAACTCGTTTTTTAATGCTTTGATGACCCAAGCAATTGAGTTCGGGTTTTCGCATAATCGGAGTGAATTTTTTTGTGCAATGGGCATGCTGATTAAAGTGGATTACGGCTACTCAGTCAAGGATGGATGATAAATTTGGTGAGCTCGTTTCATGCTTTTATTTTGAATGTACAATATACATAAATACATATATGTATTTCGAATCTTATTTTTGGTTTGACAACGATAGGAATGTTGCTTAAAGGAATTGATTTAACAAAATATGAACGATTCGTCACTGTGAGTGTCGACATAAACTCTTGTGCATGTTTTACATAACAGTAGAAACCCCATACCTTAACTTTTACCTTATTTTTATCATTATATAAACAAAACTTTTGAATGATTCGACGCTAAAAGTGTCAACTTACCGTATGTTCACGTTGTCTTTGAAGTAAGGGTAAGTGGTTTTTTGAACTGAGATTGCATGAATCACATCACTTACCACGGTGAATATGATCCCTCCCCAATAGCAAAACTCCTTCCCATAACAACCATGGAGATGCAGAGGTGATCTCGGTCTCTAGTTAAAATGGATGTCACACTACATAACATTCCTTCGGCCGTAAGAACGTGGCCGGCGCCCGTATTGACATTACTAAGTCTGGAGTTTTCGAAATTGTACATTGAGGATGTTATGCTACTCCTCAGCTACATCAGTTGGTTCTATGTACAATTTTGATTATTCCGGTTAATCACGGAGTAGCAATTACGAATTGTACGGTCATCAATGCTTATGGTTATGCTAGGCTATAAAAAGTTGAGTTTTCGGAATATTAGTCATGTTCAGAATTTGAGACAAAACGGTATGAGCTCAGTATATTTTAGACAAAAAAAACCTGCCGAAATGAATCACAGTGCCAAAAAATGGATCCGGCTTCCAACTCGTAAACCTGTAATTCAAAGTCGCGTACGCTTCACATTGGTCCAGTTTTCTAAAAACTGGCAAAAACCAATCTTTCAAACATGTTTTAAATTAAAAAAAAAGTCAAACATTCATCTACTATATCAAAAAGTTAAGAACCCATACAAAAGTTCCAACATAAAATTGTTTTTCTTCGTATTTTGATCCTAAGTAGGTGTACAAGTCCAAAACCCTAATTTTTGCTTTAAAACTCAGGTTTTTCATCTTCATCAAAACTTGCGCTATTTTCGTTTCCATTATAAATTTTTCTGGCCAGTAACTCATTTAAACCTAGATTTATCTTTTTGTAGTAATTAAGTAAAGTAGATAACTAAATATCACACACATTACAGCCACAGACTTAACATAGTAGTCATGGACTTTAGAGGTAGGATAAATGTCAGACTTAGAGATCATTCTGTAATAAACCATCAACCTGATAATACGTGTTATCATTACGCACTATATATCAGAAGTGGGATACAACCAAGAAAATCGTTCCTTAAAACAATCGCTAAAACAATTTGAAAATCGTACAAAGTAAACTCTCTTGGACAGCTGTGGAAAGTCGGATTTCAAAATGCTAGAGGATATCGGAAGAAGTCTTCCTTCTCTGGTTGGAGAACACCAATTCGATCCACTGAGTTTGCAGTCAAGCAGTTTGATGAATTCTTGTCTCGGAAAAACATCTGGAGAACCCATGCCAAACACAAGAACAGATCATCCTGTGGGAATTCAAAAATCAAGCTACACCGTAAAACTAGATGAGCTTCGCATACTTCTACCACACTTTGCGGGGAAAGAAGGAGAAAACATCGAAGATTTTATCAACAGTGCTGAGCACACACGAAAAATTTTCAACGTTGAAGAAGAAATAATGAAATTACTGGTTTTCTCGCAATTACATGGAAATGCCCAGAAATGGCTTAACTCTTATCAAAATCGTTTCACAATGAATTTGCCGGATTTTCTCAAAATTTTGAAGACAACATTTTCTGGAACCATGGTAACACTTGAAATAAGGGAAAAACTTGAACTTAGAAGATGGAAAAACTATGAGTCGTATCAAGATTAATATATTGCCAAAAGGATTCTAGCCTCGCCACTGAAAATTGAAGAAATGAAGGAATTCCAGACAATAATTTGAAGAATTTTGCAAAACTTTCCGGATTTATGTCAGTTATTTCTTTACTTCAAGCATTTTCGTCAATTCGTCTTCCATCAACACAAGTTTTCAAGTCAACTGTATGCTTCAGATGTAATTTCCCTGGTCATGTCGCAGCCCAATGTCGTGAGAAGACGCCACATTTTTTCAAGAACAATGAATACGCCTTGGTTTAGTAGAGAACGACAAAATATTACAATATGATGAAAAAATTTCTTATAAGGGTATTGGAGGAACCAGGCTTCATATTTTGGGACGTTTAGTTACAAATGTTTTTATTCAAAACTTATCTTTTAAAATTGAATTTTTAGTTGTTCCCGATTTGACGATGCACTCATATGATATAATTATTGGTAGAAATGTTATAATGCAACAGGGGATGCGTACGGTAATAGAAAATGGTCATATACAGGTTTTCAAAACACCAGTATTCGAAAGTGAGCAGATTGGACCACAGGTAAAGGCAATAGAGACTGTAAGTACCATTGATATTCAAAAAATTTTAGATAATACTGGTGATATTGGCAAAGATCATTTGGTAAATTTGCAGCATGTTATTAAAAAATATTACTTTGAATTTCCAAGACCTTTGAAACCTCAAACAGATTATGAGATGAAAATTATGTTAAAATCATCAGCACCTTTTCATTTTAAACCTAGAAGACTTTCGCAGAATGATAAATTAAAAGTTAATCAAAAAATTGATGAATTACTAAAATCTGGTGTTATAAAAGAAAGCGATTCTCCATTCGCAAGTCCAATCGTAGTAATTCCCAAAAAAGACGATGATATTCGACTTTGCGTAGATTATAGAAAACTTAACAAAGATACTTTTCGAGATAATTATCCATTACCCTTGATAGAAGATATATTTGATAAATTAAAAGGAAAAAGGATGTTTTCAATTTTGGACTTGAAAACAGGAGTTCATCAGATAAGAATAGCTTCAGATTGTACAAAATTTACGTCGTTTGTTACACCTAGCGGTCAATACGAATATAATCGAGTACCATTTGGTCTCTGTAATGCTCCTGCAGTTTTTCAACGATTTGTGAACAAAATTTTTAAGAAACTAATTGATGAGGGAAAAATTTGTGTGTATATCGATGACATATTGATAGCTTCAGAAAATATAGAAGAGCATTTGAAAACTCTTAGTGAAGTTTTCGGAATTTTGAGTAATAATTTGCTAGAACTAAATTTTGAAAAGTGTAAATTTTGTAATGATGAAATTGAGTATTTAGGATATATTATAAATGAATTTGGACGAAAGCCATGTAAATCTCATATTGCATCTGTATTGGAGTTTCCTACACCAAAAAATGCTAAAGATGTTCAGAGATTTTTAGGTTTGACTAGCTATTTTAGAAAATTTATTCAAAATTTTGCTATCATAGCAAGACTACTTTATAATTTACTTAATAAAGATTCAGTTTTCGTTTTTGGAGATATTGAATTAAACTCGTTTTCACAACTTAGAGATAAACTTGTATCTGCTCCTATTTTGGCTTTGTATGACGCAAAAACTGAAACTCAATTGCATTGCGATGCCAGTTCATTTGGATTTGGAGCTGTTTTGATGCAGAAACAAAATACTGGAAATTTTCACCCTGTTAGTTTTTTCAGTAAGAAAACTGATGAATATGAAAAAAAGTTGCACAGTTTTGAATTGGAGACACTAGCAGTTGTACATGCAATAAAAAGATTCCATGTTTATTTATCAGGTTTAAAATTTAAAGTTTATACAGATTGTAATGCGTTAGCTCAAACTCTAGCGAAAAAAAAAATAAATCCAAAAATAAGTCGTTGGGCTTTGTTCTTAGAAAATTACAATTATATTTTGGAATTTCGTGATGGATTAAAAATGCGTCATGTTGATGCTTTAAGTAGATTAGCTATGAATGAAGAGAAATTGATTTCAATAGATAATAAAGATAAAGATGTGAATACTATTGAACCAGTCAGTGTATTAAATACCGTATATATAGAAAAGAATGTAATTCTAGCACAAGAGCAAGATGAAAAGCTGAAAAATATTGAATCAATTGTCACCTAACACGCGGCAATAAAGACATTGTCATTTCCTATTCTTGTTACAACAATTTTATTCCGCAATATCAGTTTATCATCACTTGAGCAGAATATGACAAAGATCGATCACCACGTGCGCAGCGATTTTCTGGGCTTCGCATTGTAATTTTCGAGAACTTTTTTCATGTTGGTTAACATTGACACACTATCGAACAGCATCCATAAAAGAAATTTGGTTTTGTGTTTAAAATAATTGATTAATCGCGAGTTGAAAAGGTTGCAACAATGTTGCGCCCTGTGATTGTCATGACAATTTTGCTTTGGATTTTGTCCTTATCCGCAACAGTTGCAACAAACGGTTGTGAACGAGCTTGCTTTGTTGTTTGTTTTTTATCTGTTTTGATGACAATTTGATTCACTGATTAAAACATGTCTAGAGGCACATACATTTCCGAATTTTGAGATGAAAAATTGAATTTTATTTAGAAACGATAACGATAAGTTACTATTAGTAATTCCGAAAACGATGATAGACAATATAATTAAGATTTGCCATGATAATTTAGGACACATTGGAGTTGAAAAAACAATCTTAGAAATTAAAAAGTTTTATTGGTTTTCTAATATGAGAAAAATGGTAAAAAAGTACATAAACAATTGTCTTAGTTGTATATTTTACAGTCCATCTGATACTAAAAGAGAAGGTTTCTTAAAAAAACATTGATAAAGGTGATAAACCTTTTAATACAATACATATTGATCATTACGGCCCAATACAGTTACGGTCTTCGAAAGGATTTAAATTTATTTTGGTAGTCGTTGACGCTTTTACAAAATTTGTTAAGTTTTACCCTACAAAAACCACAAACACCGAAGAAGTTTTAAAAAATGTATCATGTTACATAAACCATTATAGTAGACCAATGAGAATTATTTGAGATAGAGGAAGTTGTTTTACGTCTAATATATTCAAGAAATTCTGTGAAGATTATTTGATTGAACATATTAAAACAGCAGTATATACTCCAGAGGCCAATGGTCAAGTAGAGAGAATGAATAGGACGCTTTCACCAATGTTGGCAAAACTTATAAACGATACAAATAAAAGATGGGATATTTTGTTACCGAATGTAGAGTCAAAAATAATCAGGAAAATATTGAGTCTAGAAATATTTTAGATATAAGAAGAGAAGCAAAACAAAATATTGTAAAACTTCAAGAATATAATAAGCAAATGGTAGATAAAAAGCGAAAGGGTGCTCAAGATTACAGAGAAGGAGATTTTGTTGTAATAAAAACAGTTGATAATCATAAATTGTCGAATAAATTCAAAGGTCCATATGTAATTAAACAAACTTTACCGAATGATCGTTATTTAGTCACAGATATAGATGAATTTCAAGTCTCTTGCCTTCCGTATAGTTCAGTTTGCTCACCAAAAAACATGCGAAAATGGTTATTATCTCTCAGTATTTCAACTGATGAGGACATCGTTGAGTCAGGATGACCGAAATGTAGTAATTAAGTAAAGTAGATAACTAAACATCTCACACCTTACAGCCACAGACTTAACATAGTAGTCATGGACTTTAGAGATAGGATAAATGTCAGACTTAGGGATCATTCTGTAATAAACCATCAACCTGATAATACGTGTTATCATTACGCACCATACTTTTCTAGATGAAAATTTATTTTCGTCTGCCGTTAATCCCATCAATTTAACAACTATTATTGTAGGCACGTAAAATATTGAAAGGACAGCTTCTTCATATCATACAAATCACTCCTCGCCACTCCCCGCGATTTTGCTCAAATGCTCTTTTAAGTGTAAGGAATCGATTAGAGAATAATGTTTTTGCCTAAGTTTGCCTGAACACTCGTTTTTTGAATTAGTTGAGAGCCTCAAAATGTATGGAAAACCGAAATTTTGTTAAAATTTTGTTCTATGAAAACCAAAAAAAATGCGAAACTTGTTAAATATTGAGAATGCGTAATTTTTACCATGAATTTTTGAATCTGGACCACCATGCGCTGAGCTGTACTTTTTCCTACCTACAACTGCTCAAAAGTTATACATCAATTATGGCAAGCAATATAACCACAATGTATGTAAATTCAAATTGTATGGCATTATTGATTACATGTTTCTATTGTTCTCCGTGCAAAGCACTGTCACCTAACTCAAAAAGAAATAACATTCTACTTTAATCACTCTTGGGAACAATGCTCAATCGTTCGAAAATAGTCACCAACAGTAAAAAAAACTAATGTTTCCTGCTGCACCGTTTGTACATTCTCTAATGATTTACGTTCGAAGCATTCCAAATAAACGATGGAAGCTGGCTTTACGTCCACGCCATGTGGCGTCCATTTCCTTCGCTGCGCGCTGACTGGAATTACACACTGACTAGAGAAGTACAAGCTCGCATTAATGCTGGTGGCAACTGATGACGAGACGGCGCACGTTTTACCCCATATGTGTGTGATTGGTTCTTGCGGACAGTTAGCGCTCTCAAACCCATTCCCCTCAACGCCAGAAACAAAACGCGAATTTTGCACTAATCCGTTTTGCCAGCGCGCTCGGGTAACTCGACTGACTGCGCGCGTGACTCACCGAGCACCATTCGCATTCGTTGCCGCTTAGCATCAGTAGGAATAGTTTATAGCCATAAAGCCATTTCACCGGTTGCCACATAGCTACATGTGTGTGCTCTTTGGTCAACACCGTCGTCGTCATCGCATTCTGCCGCCACTTGTGACCGTCGAGCAGGGATGCCAGTTGATTTGATTTGTTTTTCAATTGCACAGATAATGCTTCCAATGTCTTTCCCTCGACTTTCTTCAATTATTAGGGCAACTCTAATCAGTGTACAGTGGGCAAAAAGGAATTCAAACCGACATGTCTTCCGATCTGGCAACCCTGCCGTCTAAACATGCCCGTCTCGGTTTCTAATGCGCCAAGACGAGTCGTCGTACGCCGGGAAGTGACGTAGGCTTGGCATGCGCGCGATGAAGCGACACGCAAGCCGTTCGATTTGCGACCATAATGCGCAACTTTTGTCGGTTTCTGTGCGTTCTAAAAATAGTGCGATTCTACCTACTACACGGAGACTCCGTATAGTCGCCGGGCAGTCGTGGAAATACACAATCTCCTGTCTACAGATTCTTGTTCCAATCTAGGTGCGTGTGTGTCGTTGAAAGAAGACGAGTAGTTTGGAATGGGTGCTCGATTGCTAGCGGTATGCTTTCTACCGTTCTGAGTGCAAAATCAGGAGCGTAGATGAGGAGCAAATGTTTGGAAAACTGGTTGTTGAATTGACTCAATATTGGTCAAATATAATAAATGATCAAAACGCATATTGTACTATGTATATGGCATACCCAAGTAACCACTAGCCCGCTAATTCGCCTTTTTGGGCTTATATGGCTGTTATACGGCTAATATAGGGCATGTCAGCTCTATAAAAGCCCTATATTAGCACAGAGGGCGAATTAAAGTGCTATTTGATTCCTTGGGTAATCTAACTGTTAATGAGATATCTAATTATAGAACACAACAAGGTAGTCGTGAAAACTATGATTCTACAACTCGATATCGAGGTATAGAATATCGAGTAATAAAGATTTGACCGTAGGGTAGGTGTACCAGTTATGGCCATAGTGGTTCCCTATTTCGCCATACGTGTTAATTTGAATAATTTTACATTTCAAAAGGTTTTGTGTATTTCAGCAGTAAGATATACTATTTAACTTGATGTTGAAACATTCGAAGAGATAAAAAATGTGAAAGTTTTCGAAATTGTGCATATGGCCAAATAGGGAACCACTATGGCCATAACTGGTACACTTTCCCTACATATCTATATATTTGAAACCAAGTCTGCAATGCACAAAAAAAAACATCGCAATGACAAGACAAAGTACCTATCGACCCCTAGAATGGTGCAGAACGGTTAAATGATGCCGACATGGATAGAGATAGATAGCAAACTGGTGACGACTGGGCGCGTGTGCGAAGCTGTGTTCATTCGCATTTTGGTTTATTTATGGCGAAATGGGCAGAAAAATTAATGATCCGGGTACTAATGCCCAGACGCCTGGAGTGGCACGAAACGGCGCTTTGAAATAGAGATAAGTCAAATGAAACAACATTAAGCAAGATCAAGCTGAGAGTCGTGGGTTCGAATCCTGGTCGAGGGTCTTTTCGGGCTGTAAAATTTCCCTGGAAATCTTTAACAGTTCAAGTAGGTACTATGCCTGTACCAAATTTCAAACGACAAATAAATTACTCGCGTATGCACAAGTTAATTATATAAATGTCGGAATTCTGTCGCACAGTGGGAAGCCTCCATGAAAAAGTCGCACGGAACCTCAAACTTTAAATATTGGCTGATATTTAGACCATTTGCTAATTTTGGGATGTTGATTTTCAGTAATTTGAAGTTTCATAAGGCTGATACAAATTTGACTTTGGCTTTTTGTCTCCTTCAAAATTTTCGGGTCAAACTTCGCATTTTGAGGAAGCAGTCTGCAAAATTTTTAGAAGTTTTTAGAAAATTTATTAACCCGTATCCGATTGGGTAACGATTTTTTTTTCAAATTGCTATTTTAAACGTTCAATTAAATTGGAATTATTCCAAACAACGAACAGTGATGAGCTTCAAATGAGTACACCATCGTTGCCTTACTATGATCTCGAATGGCCATTTCCTGGTCCTCCAAAATGAGTTCAGTAGTTCATACTTAAGCTCACAAAATATTTTGAAGACAATGCAAACAATACTGTTTCAATTGTTTTAGCATAAACGCTGCTTTTTTCACTGCATTATGATTTCCAGTTATGATTGCCTTATAAAAATTATTTGAATAAATCCATACAATAATTATAACTCGTATAACATTCGACAGAATTAACTGAAAATAGGCAAAATTACTAAAGTTCTAAGACAGAAGATAGCTGAAGTTTTTGGCGAAAAAAAAGCCTAATTTATAACAGATCTTTCCAAAAAAAAGTTAAACAATATCGGACATAGTTTTTTATTCCAGCACTAAATTCTTTCTTCGACTGCGCTTCAATTTTTAAAATAATTTGGCATGAATAAACTTATTCCCTAAACTCTAAACTGTGTTTTTCCAAGAAAAAATTTTCTATTTTAAAAATCTTAGTACAATCAAATTTCCCAAGGAATATCGAAGAGTGTATTCATACCTTTTGCTACAAATCTCTTGGAAATTACTTAAATAATATTGTAAGATTTGTTTATACAATTTGTTTACATACATGTTTATAGTTCCAACATGAATTTTTCCTTGAGCATACATTTCTGCATGTTTATCCCCAAATTGATACCATAATATGTTCCCGGATTCAATTGAAAAATATTTTTCCTTTCATAATTTCAACTTTTCTTTCACAATTCCTCAAAAAATACATTATTTCGCCATACACTTTCCCAAAAAATAAAATATTTCAAATTATTTCGCGAAGTTCATCAAAAGTCTTAAGAAACATTTTCAAAATAGATCCCAAAGTGTATCACATATCCGCTATGTTTTTTTTTTTTTCCTGTCAATCATACATCAAATCCCCGGATTATCCATGAAGATTTTTTTGGAATGTCTCTTGCCTTCGAATCTTCAGAGAACAATTTGTTGGAATACCCCAGCCATACTTTTGCTTCCAAAATTAGCATAGCGGTAAAAGAATCTGAGGAGAAATATTTAGCAAAATAACTAGGAAAAGATTTATTAAGAAATTCATAAAAAAATGTAAAGCTCTTCCATAGAGCATAGAAATAGTTCAATCAATTCTGCTAATGATTCATATTCTTGAATTGATTTCCTGTGAGATTCCAAGACGGAATTTATAAAGCCTTTCAGGCAGAATCCTGGTGAATCCATAAATCAAAATTTCAAGAATAATGTCTAAAGAAGATTATGATGGAGCTTCTTCATAATTTAAATTGTCCTGTAGTCATTCACCTCTAGAGAAAAGATTATAAATAATCGCTTATCTTCAGTTGTTCCATTGTCAATATATTGTTTCTACCTGCTTCGACATTTTGTTGTTTCTCCTCCCTTCACATGACGGTTTCTGGAGCAACTCAGTACATTTTTTCAAAACAACAATTAAAAAAAACTAAAGGAAAAAATATTGTAAAGGTTTTGAAAAATTGTAAGATTTGTATATGGTTCCTGAATTCTGAAAGTCCATCAGCAACTCCCTCAACAAATTTCAAAGTAATGCTCAAATGTCCTCCAAGATGTTCGGTAAAATCATACATCACGAATTTTGCCATAAGACTTGTTTGGCAATGTTCTTAAAAAAATACCGCCAAAATCTTCACGGTGAACTTCTGCAGTTCTACCACAATAGTTAAAAAAGTTTGCGTGGATGTTTTGCTGGTAGGAAGAAAACGGTGTTTACATTAATCTGGTCGTCATAGTATCTTGGAACTGTGGAGTTCATGCAAAACATTTTTCAATCTGTTAGAAACAAATACCTTCAGTAAAAATTCAATTCGTTTAAACAAAAACGGATGCAAAAAAATCAAAAATTTGTATGGTAAATTCTACAAGAGCATCTAAACTTTTTCTGTGAGGTACGTCATCAGAAATTTCAGAAAAAAAAATCGCTAATGCTGTTTAAGTGAAAATTCTCTGGATAATACTTGGATGGATATCTGGTGAATTTTTTGAAACAATTCTAGGATGACACTCCAGGGGAAACATTAACATAATTCTCCGAAGAAATCCCCGAAACGAAGAGTTGTCGTATTCCGCTGAAGAAATTTTCAAATATTATTTTCAAGAGAGCATTTCAAAAAACACTCAGAGAATTTTCTGTGTGAATGTAGATCTGTGGAGAACTTCTCTGAGAAATCACTAAAAATATCTTCCCAATTGAATCTTGTTCAATTGTTTATGAAAATATCGTGAAATATTAGGAGAAACTATAGTTTATTTTTGAAATGAACTTAAGATTGATTTGTCCAACTTTTATTCCACTAAAATGTTATGCCTAGAGTAAATTGGAAGAATGAAAATGTTACAAATATAATAATGTTTTTGCAGAAAGTCCTGGATAATTTTTGCGGTGATTTTTTTAAAACAATCCTTTAAGAATTTTTGAGAGATTTTCTGAATGATTTGTTAAGGGAATTTTAAGAGAAACTATAGGTAGAATCTCAAAGGCAAAGTTGGAAAAACTATTGCTGCAATGCATTAATCTGTTGCATACCTAGAAGAGAAAAAAACAATTAGTATCAAATCATTAAATTGATATACGTTAAATTAAACTTACCTTTCGATCTTTCCAGATCGAAAACTCCAATTGTTTATTTATATTTTCATTCTCTCTATTGTCTGACAGTTCCAGAATATTAAGTCCGTCAATTGTATAACAGTTTAGACACAACACATTATTGTATACAACAATGCAGTTCGAGAATATTCTATGCAAGTACAATAGGGTAGAGGACTATAAATACAACACCATGTAATATAAGGTACACCGGGGCAAGTTGAAACGGCTGGGGCCAGATGAAATGCAAAATTTTCTATATGATATCAATAAATGTTAGCAGATATTTTTTCCCTCAAAGTTTGTTTTATCTGTTTACTTAATGTTTCTGGAACTGAATTTCTCATCATTATGAAATTTCACTACGATACCTTGCCATTTCATCTTACCCCAGCCGTTTCAACTTGCCCCGGTGTATCTTGCCAAATCAGTCAGAAATAAATCGTGAACTAGAAAACATCTCCCCGTATTAATTATTCCCTACCGGTGCGTAGCCGCAAAAACATACCATCATGGAAAAATGTTTTAAATTCAAAATTTTTCATTCAGACTTCAAGCAATTTGATACAAATTCTTCGAGAAATTTTATTAAAAATAACATGGAACGAACTCACCAGTTGATGGGCTGAAACTGGATAATGTGAACCTTGTCGTATGTTGATATGTTGGTGCAAAATGATCAGCCAACACACAAACCGGATCAAAATGCGACTTCCTGAAATCATACTAGGAAAAACAACGAACGTTACCATTGGAGTGGCCAAAACGCACTGCAAAAAGGTTCTCCTCGATCATGTCTTCATCTTGTCACTGATTTTTCTGTGTAAAATTGTAAATTCCTGCTAAATCACTACTTAGTAAAAACTCAACCGCAACCCACAGAGGTTTGCTGCGATCCTTGAAATAATAGTTCCAACCTTAATTGAAAATCAAATGTGAGAATAAGCTTCAAACCTTCCGCGGGCTGTAAAAAATTGGAGCTGTGCATTGGGCAGACCTGGTTTATATCTGAGACGAGACTCGCGAAGACGGTCTTCTTTTTCTGTGATTGCTGAGTTTTTTTCTTATTCCACTTAGTGTTTATACCAATTATGCGCATGCTGTTCAAATCCTCACATGAACATCTCAGCAAAACATGATTGAGTTTGCATCACATCGAATCATAAATAGCCGTTTGAGTGAGATTTCATGTCAGCAAACGTAGCAGACATTAGAAATAATTAATCTTTTGCTTAGATTTATCAGCAACTTTGGAAAAAACTGCTCCGCCGACAGAAGTTTTTAATAATATTTTACTTTGAACACAATACTTTTCACTTTTTCAGCCATAAAAACGGTGGGCTGCATTTGACGTTTCGTGAGAGGGGAATCTGGGCTGCATATGACGTTGATATTTTTCCTCTTCGCGAGTCTCTCTCAGGTTTATATGATAGGAGGACTAGTATTACATAAAGGTGAATTGTCCAGACCATTGCTTGAACTGATCCAAATGTATTGGTATGTCCGTTCTGGATTGAGATGAATTACAAAATGTTATTATTTTATTGGAAATAAAAATCAAGTAACTAAGAACAATAACTAATTTTTGCCCATGAATGACCATAATGATATCAAATTTATTTATTCGAATGAAAAACCAACCATTCAAATAGCATCGGATTGCTTTGCGGTCTTCGGCAATGTTGTTCATCGTACAAATACCTATCGAGATCTGTGTTCAGAATTTTTATAGAGGTCAATGGGCGACCTCTGGCGATTTTTCTTTGCAAAAATAAGTTTTCTCATAGTACATCCAATACAAAATTTGAATGGCTGGCGCTAAAATATAGTTTCTCCGATCGAGCTGAAATGTTGCACAGTTGTTATGGGACCTAAATGGGGATTATTTTTTTATTTCCGTACGGGTTTGGGCCGAAAGGTCTCAGATTTTCATGAAACTTTTTCCACAGGCAGGGCTCATCAATATATGAATAAAAAAAAATTGAGAAAAATTCAGTGTCGCCTATTTTTCCGGAAAACTCAGTGGGACATTTTTTGTTTTCCCCTGACACTACTAACTTTGAAAAATCATAACTCAAGAAAGAAGCTTCGTAGAAACAAAGTTTTTTATGAAAATGAAAGAAAATTTTCTCAGAAATAAAAAAAAATATTAACTGGAAACAGTTTTCCACAAAATTTTCCACCGTTGAGAAAATTCGTAAAGAAAAGCCGGAAAAACTATGTTCCAATTAGTGAAAAACTTTCCAAAATATATTTTTGAGAAGGTAATTTCATAAGCTTTAATCGCTGAAATTTTTGAAATGTACTTTTTTCGTTTTTGAGTTATTGCCAATGTTGTGGAAAATGACCATATAAGCCTAGATATGGGATTGGTTTTAATGAAGTATAAGTCGGAATGGATGATATTTTTCATGAAAAATTACACCGCCAAGAAAAACTGAAAAAAACTGTTTCTGCCTCAATTTTTCATTACACTGAAAAGGGATTCTTTCTTTTCTATGGAACAAATAAGATTATTATTTTTTTTTTAATTTTATTTATTCAATTATTCAGTATATAACATACATTTTCATCTTAATACTATCTATTTTTTCAACCGGGAAGATTGTCTTTGGTTGCTAACACCAGAAGATTTTCGTTTCTTTGTATTATTAAGAACAAAGCATGCTGTATTTTCTTGGTTTTCATTTGAGTTTTCATTCCCGGGAACATTTCCCGGGAATTGAGATTTCCCGGGATTCCCGTTTGCCGGGAAATGATTTTCTGTTTCCCGGGATTCTCGTTTCTCCAGGGATTTTCATATTTCCCGGGTAGCTTTATAAAAAAAGAAATTACTATCTATTTTCAAACAAATACCATCGCACCATTTACATATCATATAATTCTAACAAATGAACTCACTACATCACTAGTTATATTTCGATGCTGATTTTTTGTTTTTGTAATGAAATAGTTGTTCATAAAATAGATATCGTTTTTGACGAATTTTGCTTTATAAGATAAAGGAATTTTCAAGGGATCTTTTCTATGAATTCAGTAGGCTTATAAAGTTTTCATGGATGTAACAGTCACAATTTTTAATACAAAGACTCTAGCTGGATCAAGAATAAGCTCCACGAAGACTTTTGCTTAAGCCTATAAACTTTGTTGTTCTGAAGCCTAGCGTTCGAAATGAAGCTATCATTTCTTTAGAGAAACATGAATAAATTACTAAAAATTTGTGTGATTTGTGCTAACGTAAGAACAACACGACATTCACGATACGCGACGCGAGACAAGACATAACACTTATAGTTCTTACAAACGTCAAGAAAGTTTAAAAAATTACCTTTCTGTCGACCGGTTTCGGGCACGATGTAGCCCAGGTTTCCTATAGATGCAAAGAAGCCTAAATTATAAGCAAAACTATATCGATCATTTTTTTTTAACAATTCTGAGTTGTGTATCAATGGTGCTTAGGTAAATGGTTCCTGTTAAAAATGTTTTGCAACGATTTGTAGCAAAACGGCCGTAAAAAGCTACTAGTGCGACTATAGAGGACTGTCTACTAAGGGAAGACCTATCTTACACGAAATACGAATAATTTGAAAAATAAAATTCCACCAAATTTGCTTTATTTTCACGATTTTCAGAATTTCCCGGAATCCCGGAATTTTCCGGGAAATGGTAATTTTGTTTCCCGTTTCCCGGGAAATCAAATCCCGGGAAATTTGAAAACTCTAGTTTTCATGTGCATCTGAGAATTCACTAGCAAAAATGCTTCGTTCGTCTTTTGGTACAAATGAATAATAATTTTTTGTTCCAGGAATTGGAACAAGGTTAGAAAATCTTTCCTGAAGAAGTTGTTCAGCCTCTGAATAGTCATTTTCAGTTGCATAAATAAATTCCCAATCTTTTTTAAATTGGTCTTTCACCTTTTGCGACACAGCCCAGTCGAAAAATTGTTTGGCGTTATTAATTTCTGCTGACTTTCTAATACTAGAATCTCTGGCAATTCGTTAAATGTTGCCACCGATACCATCACAAGGACCTTTTCCATGTGAGGTTGGGAAAAAGTGCCATTCTGCTTTAATTTTAAAATCATTTTCATGGTTGCATACATTTTTGAAATTTGACTAGTTGCTACTAGTTTTTGAAATTTGAGAGATGCTAGTAGAAAGATTTAAATATCTACTCAGTAATAATTTAAAAGCAGATCAAATTCCTCCAGGGTCATCACAAAAAAAAACGGGAAAAAATAAGTTGACGTGTAACTTATAAAAAAGAACGAATTATTCATTGTAGTGGCGAATCAAAAAGTTTCCTGCTCTGCGATTTTTATGCAAACCGATCCTCAATGGAAGTATTAAAGTTTCGAAACTGGGAGAAAAAAAAAACAACCGCTATGCGTAAAATATCTTTAAGGTTATCGTTTTTTTTTCCGAAACATAACATAAGAAAAAAATCAAATTTGCCCTACACGTGAAAAATAGGTTTCATCAGAGAAAATGTAGCAAATTCAAAACTACCCGTCTACCCGTCTATGCGTGATTCCAAACGGACGAAAGCCAAATTTAAAATAAAACGACTGAATCGCTACCGTAGCAGTTAATACTATTTAGCTATGCTCTTTTAAACAAAATTTGAGAGTATCATGGAACAAACTCACCGGATCCCTAAATTGGGTATCTGTTGTTAAAGATCGTTCCGGTTCCAGTGGAGGCATTTGCAAGCTTCCGTGCCAATGCGTTGTAGCATAATATCACTAGAAGCTGGAACTTTTGGAAAACCACAGTATATTCTCCTGTGAAAATTGGTCTTTCACTTATCACTCATTAAATCCTTGTTTTAGATACCAAAATTCACCATGATCATTATCACACTCAATTATGACCAGAGATGGGAAAAGTATTGTAGCAAACATTTACCACCTCAACATTTACATGTTTCTGCATGACCATCTAAATCCATAGCAAACCATCACGGTTCAAAACAATGGCAGAATCGGTGAACTGTAGTAAATAGTGGTCACAGTTCCCAAGCCTGATTATGACACTAATCTTCCAAAATTGAACTAAAAACTATGTTTCAGCTGAATACTTCAAGTTTGCAAATTCATGCGATCGGAGAAAAGCGTTCTGTCACTAAAAACACATTCACTCGCGAACCCATTTAACGATTAAATCAATATATGGACACAAATATCATTCGTTTACTATAAATCTGAAGGATATAAAACAAACATCTTTTTTTTATTTTTTATTTTTTATTCATATTTGACTCCACACCGGGCACCGAAAACTCTAGCTACGCCACTGGTACCAAAAATAGGATCCGGCCCCCTACGTAGAGAAGTTTGACATAGGAATGATAGAGAAATGCAAGAATCTAAAAGCTTTAACGTGACCTTATTGTCGAAATGACCATAATTTTAACCGAACCAAAACCAACGATATATTCTATCAAATTGATTAACGTTCCATTGATTTTTCGAAGTTTTTGAAGAGGTTTCTTGGAATTTTTTCATAATTTTCATGTCTAAATACCCAAGATACCCTAACAAATTCGGATCCAAATCCGGAACCATCACCGTTGGTCAAAATTTATGATGCATGAATCAAAGCTAAAACTCATTTATTTTTCTGAAACTATTCAAAATCGATTGAATGATGACGAAATTAGAAATTTTCTGAACTTTGGTGTCGGCTCGAATGATGACTGTAAAGTTTAACACGGTTGTATCAAAGTTTTCCTAAAATTATTAAGACCAAACTGTTTTGAAATGAGTTTTAGTGATATGGTGGTAACAACAGCTTACAGTTATTTTTGATATGATACTATGAAAATCCGGATCCAAAAGTCTTCAACATAGTATAACAATAAATAACAATAACAATAAATTTATCTGTGGAATTAATCAAACTGCTATCTCACACGGTAAAACATATATCGTAGACTTCTTCTTTCTATATATAACTACTCACCTGAATTCAGCAATCCCAATTCCCAATGGAATTCAATCGCGAAAAACTAGATGCGTTTGTCGCGCCAGTTTCTTGTACCCATATATGGCAGTGCTGGTAATTGCGTCCAGCACGTCGTCGTTATTTATAATAGGGTAAATGATGGCTTCGGCACCCTGAGGGTATTTTCGGCAACACTAACTTATCGTCCTTGTTAGAATTTATCTACGGAACAAGAATTACCTTCAATGTACTCAACATGTTTCTTGAACTATAATCTTCCATATAAATCACATTCTTGACGAAAATATTATATAACATGGGTTTTATTATTAAATGAAATAAATGCTTACGAAATCATCGTCTTTCGTGAGCTGCCGAACAGAACAACACAAGAACAGCTTAGGAAAAACTCACCACTTCGAAAGGTCCAATTCTCCGCTCCAATGCCAATTTTTTCACAAAATCTACGCACCGATCACTTGTGCACAATTAAACTTTTGATTGGTCTATAAAGCACTCGAAAATACTTAATTTTTATGCTTCAAATCACAAGTAAAAATTAATGAACTTTGTTTTCCTCGGCAATCACTTTTTATTACTGCACCAGGTTGCCAGAAAACCATATTCAATTGCGGTGTAATTATTATTCACGATTTAAATTCACAGAAAAGATCGAACACAACTAATTAATTTATTGGAATTATGCAACAAAGCATGCATGGGTAATAATTGAGTCTTTCAATGCCTTCCTTATTTGAAGATTGTAGCGCATAAACTTCAAAATACTGAGAAACATATAAAATATACGTCTTTTAATAGGTTAACTATTTTGGCAACACTCCTGTTGTTCTACAGGCAATCAGTGGATGATAAGATTGTGTCAAATCAAAAGTGAGTAGATTTGAAAAGGGTCTATTCTGGTTTTCTCATACACTGAGAAGAATATGAACCTTAAAAATTACTGGCAAGGTTTGGATTTTGATCCGAATTAGCTGATCGAACCAGCGGAGAGTGATATTCAAAAACAAAACAAAAAATTAAATCCTGGGACATCGCAATCGGATTTTTTTTAATACACCTCAACCTCTTTTTACGACCGTTATCGGGGGGTCGTAAAAAAAAATCTGGGTAATAATTATGTTTTTTGAAAAATGCAACGTCTATA
Organism: Aedes aegypti; assembly: GCF_002204515.2. Classification (NCBI taxonomy): domain Eukaryota; kingdom Metazoa; phylum Arthropoda; class Insecta; order Diptera; family Culicidae; genus Aedes; species Aedes aegypti. Next base: position 188,846,411 of record NC_035108.1, on the reverse strand, counting down.
TGCGGAAATACTGATTCGGGATATTCGGCAAAGTTGAAGCATAGGTTGAGAACTTTCCAAAATGGCCGTTCAAGTTTTCATATTTTGGTAATAGATGGCAACACTGCTCGATTGTTATCAAAAGAGCCAATTTTATGGGGGTGTGATATGCAAATACCAAAAAAATTCAAAGATGACGGTACCGAATGTTGACCAAAGTTGAAGGAAGTGTTGCGTGCTATACAGTCGGCCGAATCACAAATGTTCATGTGGCTGGCAGCACTGTTCAAGAAGAATAAAGGAAAGATCAAAACCATAAAACTAGAGCGGAACAGAAAAATATAATGCTTAGCAACATAGCAAAACTCTTCAACTGTAATCCAGTTTTTCATGAAGGGTTCAAAATTTTGTCGTAGCTGGCAACACTGCTTAAGTGAAATTGCGTCACCGGCAGTACAAATGTGCATGCAACTTTTGTTTTGCGTATATATATCAGGATCCTGACCACTTAGAAAGATGGCGTCTTCGGCAAAGTTGTTCAAGAGCTCAAGAACTATCATTATTCTGGCCAAGAGATTCGAGATTTGGCCATCAGGTGGCGCTAGTGAGCGTAGAATTCTTGTTTTGCGGATATCTCAGGATCCTGGCCTCTTAGAAAGATGGCGTCTTCGGCAAAGTTATTCAGTAGCTCAAAGACTATCATTATTCTGGCCAAGAGATTCGAGATTTGGCCGCCAGGCGGCGCTAGTGAGCGTAGAATTTTTGTTTTGCGGATAGCTCAGGATCCTGACCACTTAGAAAGATGGCGTCTTCGGCAAAGTTATTCAGTAGCTCAAGGACTATCATTATTCTGTCCAAGAGGTTCGAGATTTGGCCATCAGGTGGCGCTAGTGAGCGTGGAATTCTTGTTTTGCGGATATCTCAGGATCCTGACCACTTAGAAAGATGGCGTCTTCGGCAAAGTTATTCAGCAGCTCAAGGACTATCATTATTATGGCCAAGAGGTTCGAGATTTGGCCACCAGGTGGCGCTTAAGAGCGTAGAATTTTTGTTTTGCGGATATCTCAGGATCCTGACCACTTAGAAAGATGGCGTCTTCGGCAAAGTTATTCAGTAGCTCAAAGACTATCATTATTCTGGCCAAGAGATTCGAGATTTGGCCACCAGGCGGCGCTAGTGAGCGTAGAATTTTTGTTTTCCGGATAGCTCAGGATCCTGACCACTTAGAAAGATGGCGTCTTCGGCAAAGTTATTCAGTAGCTCAAGGACTATCATTATTCTGTCCAAGAGATTCGAGATTTGGCCACCAAGCGGCGCTAGTGAGCGTAGAATTTTTGTTTTGCGGATATCTCAGGATCCTGACCACTTAGAAAGATGGCGTCTTCGGCAAAGTTATTCAGTAGCTCAATGACTATCATTATTCTGGCCAAGAGATTCGAGATTTGGCCACCAGGCGGCGCTAGTGAGCGTAGAATTTTTGTTTTTGCGGATATTTCAGGATCCTGACCACTTAGAAAGATGGCGTCTTCGGCAAAGTTATTCAGTAGCTCAAGGACTATCATTATTCTGTCCAAGAGATTCGAGATTTGGCCACCAGGCGGCGCTAGTGAGCGTAGAATTTTTGTTTTGCGGATATCTCAGGATCCTGACCACTTAGAAAGATAGCGTCTTCGGCAAAGTTATTCAGTAGCTCAAGGACTATCATTATTCTGGCCAAGAGATTCGAACACCAGGTGGCGCTAGTGAGCGTAGAATTTTTGTTTTGCGGATATCTCAGGATCCTGACCACTTAGAAAAATAACGCCTTCGGCGAAGTTGTTCAGAAGCTCAAGCGCTATCATTATAAAAGCTATACGATTCAAAATTTTGCCTCCTGGCGGCGCTAGTGAGCATGAAACTTTTGTTTTGCGGGATCCTGACTACATAGACATGGCGTCTTGGGCAAAGTTGAGCTTCTCAGTAAGTTTATCGAAGACGCCATGTTTATAGGTAGTCAGGATCCTGATATATCCGCAAAACAAAAGTTTGATGCTCACTAGCGCCACCTGGTGGCAATGTTTTGAATCTCATAGCTTTTATAATGATAGTCCTTGAGCTACTGAACAACTTTGCAGAAGGCGCCATATTTCTAAGTGGCCAGGATCCTATAATAACCGCAAAACAAATGTTTCATGCTCATGCTTCAGTGGTAGAATTCCGCAATTCAGTGATGGTGGTGCTAGCCCTTGAACTACTGAACAATTTTGCTGAACATCATGATCCTCTATTTTGAATACTTTGTAAGATATTAGTCATTTATAAAAACGGTCGTTAATCTGAATTTCGGTCGTTAAAAAGTGGTCGTAAAACGATCCGTCGGTAATAAAAACGGTCGTAAAAAGAGGTTGGACTGTAATACCATTCATTCTCTCGGTAATAACTTGGTGAAAGAGCGTTCAAGAGCAGCAACCTTTACATACCAAAACCATATCGAGCCATTCAGCTTGTCAGTGAATAGATCAATTCACGGTGAAATTCTTGACATTAAAAAAAATGAAAACAACTATGCAAGTACCATCGTTGGGGGTAAGATTTGGCCAAAAATGCGTAAGTTCTCATTTATTTTTAAATAACTTTCGCAATTTGACTTTATATGTTCGGTTAAACATGAGAATACGTTGCAAATGCTGAACAAATAAGGTACCGTGGGGTAAGTGGATACAGAAAAATCAATAGTCAACTTCATTGTTATGTACAGCTAACATTGATAATGTAATTCAAACTTTTTTCTGTGCATGACAAATGTGGGACTGTTATACTTCAAATCGTCAATTATTGTCATTTTTATGATTGTTATCTATTGAGCATGAAGGACTTGAAAATTTGCGCCAAATGATCCACTTGCCCTACCATGGTGGGGTAAGTGGATCACATATAAAAAAACTCTATTCTCAAAACAAATGTGATGTAATCATGTATAGTAAGAATGATATTACTGTCATTCTTGTTATATGTGCTATGTTATACATTTTGATAGCTTTAAAATTAAAAAAATCTATCTTTTATCAAAATATTATGAAAAATATTTGTACATTAGTTTACACTCATTCGAACAAAAACAAATACTGTAACTAGAATATTTTGGAGAAAATCCTCCATTTTATACACCAGAGTTATACAAAAGAATTGAGGATTATTCCTAACGATGTTTTCGAAAGACACTCGTAGTTTAAAATTATTAATTACATTTTCTTTTGTTTAACATACTGAAATCTTTTTATTAAATTTTTGTAAATATTTATATTATCTGTCTAGAACAATCGATATGGTCAAAAACGTACGATAATATGCATTTAGGTGGAGAATTTGTATATTTTGCTCTTTTGCATTTCAGCTTAGAAAAACCAAGAAAAATTTTGTTTGAATTTTTCAATTTTCAATTTGTTGTACTAGAAAGACTGTACAATACTTTAAGGTGGATTAATTGAAATTTTCTCAGGTCAATTTGGCAAATTCAAGCTAGGAATGAAAAATGTAAAAGGAAAACAACACTTGAAGACACTAAAGCTTATTCAAATCCGCGTAAGTAGTCTGCCAATATTTGATAACAATAGTTGATCCACTTACCCCATCCCATTAAAAAGTGCGGGTAAGTGTACCATGATCAATATATCTGTATTTATTTACAAAATTTTTTTTTTTCATTGTGATTCATACAATTAGAACTGAAATGTTCACCATGTGTTGAAAAAACTAATAGTATTCGATTTCAGGCAGAGATACAATGGATTTTTTATCGACAGAAAACAACTTATAAATGAATTGATTTTTGCAGTTAGCAAGTTTGTTTGTGTTAGTGCACGTGTAGTTTAAGTTTTGCAGTAGTATCAGTGTGTACGTGAGAATATAACCTAAAATGAAGCAAAGGTGTGAAAACATTCGGAATATTAAAGTATTTATTCTTATTACGGACGAATGATCCACTTACCCCACTGCTACACTTCCCCCACGGTACCTTAATTGAAATCTGATTATTTTTCTTTAAATTGGAATCATTTGAAAATTGGCCCAAACTCACCCCTTCGAGAAGGTGACATTGGGCCAAACAAACTACACTCAGGAAAACGAACTATCGATAAACATAGGAACCCCATATGAAAATTTGCCACAAGAAATTGGATTGAAATTCATAAATTTACGTCATGGAACCGAAATTTGAAAACAAAAATAGTTTTCGTGGCAACCTGGAATCGAACCAAGGACCTTGCTTAGTTTTGTAACAAAAACTACCCAAAAACATGATTTTTTAAAGAAAAAATCGAATTTCTTTGGATTATTTTTAGGTTTTTTTGCCGAATATTACATGTTTCATATAAAACTTATGTTTCTAAAGCATTTTGTTTGAATTACAAGTTGAATAGTGTATTTTTTTGACATGTGCAAATATATCATTGTTTCAAAATTATTTAAAAAATGTTGCCAAGTCCTTTTCAAAGGTTTAACAAATAAGGAAAACCAGTTTCAGCTTTAAGAATATTGTTTAACTGATAAAAATTAAAATGTTGAATAACTTGGTCAAAACAGTAAAATGCGGTGTATGCAAAGTTTTAAATTAAATAAGCTTCAAAATCATGCAAAAAGATTTGGAATCGGTTGAGTATTAATGAAATTATGGTCACACAAAGATATTTTTTCAGTAAAATAAAAAAAAATTGGAGTAAACTACTTTTTATTGAAACTAGTTTTGATTTTACACAAATTTGATGTTCTACAAAGTTTTCAAAAAAAAAAAAAAAAAATTAAGGTAATGGTGCTGAAATTACCGAAGTTATGGTGACTTCACTGAAGGCCATTTTTTATAACTTGAAAATTCACCTCCAAGACGCTTGCACCTCTAAATTTTAATATTTTTGGCTCAAACTTCGAGGTTTCTCTACTAATATGATTCAAATTCAGAATTGTACACGAATTTTTGCATTTGAGAACTATTGAAAAATAAGGCGCACCCTAAATAGACTGTAGTGCATGTGCGAGTAGCAAACGCAACTCTGAAATTCAAGTAATCCGATAATCGCGTTCCGTGGATTTTTCTTGCAGAGCACAATATTATGAATCAATTAACCATGACGTCACGCTGAAACTTCTAGGTTGGATTCGCACCTGCTGCAAGTTTATTACCATGACATGGCAATTTTTAAAGCCGAAATGCTGCCATAGTGAGATTGAATACAAAATTTATTCGATAAAATAAATGAAAATGAAATTAGGCAGTGTCCATTTATGACATAACGTTAAAATGTACAATTTTCGACCATTCCCCCTCCGCAACGGTCTTTGCATGAAAAAAAAAATTGTGTTTGAGCCGCAACGTTTGAGCCTACTTCCCCTCCCCCTAGATGTATGTAATATGTAGACGGCGCCTTAGTCTGCATAAATTTAGTGGCGTTGTGTATTCAATTTGATTCTCCGCTATTTTATTTCTAACTGCAATTATTTTCTCAGTGTAGTCTGTATTTTTCTGCATTGGCCCTTTCAACGAGTAGAACATAATGAGTGACGTTTAATTTCAGGAATTGTCAACAAATACGAAATTTTACCAATACATAAACTAGTTTTTGCGCAGTTTTGGATTGCCGAAGTGAACATTTTTGTTGCCGACAATAGTAATTGCATTGCCGATAAAAGAACAAGTGCCTCGTGACTTTGGTGAGGAAAAATAGAAGATTAAGAGAACAAAATAGTGTTTTAAGTATAACAATCAATAAACGAAGAGTGCTCAAGTGTAGTTCAGGTGTCTCCTGCTAATTGTTGTGCTCCATTGTTGCGTAAAATTGCCTTCTTAAAAGTTCAGCTGCTTAGGCTGCCGACAATACGTAAGTTCCCCTATGTGCTGTTCAGCAATCAGACGCAACTTCTGAACGTGGCAGTATTATTTATTTGTTATTTATTTAAATATACAAACTTTGTTCCAAGAACCGAGTCTTTCACTCTCGGACGAGTGTCATCGCAGTGTTCGCAGCTGCGGCAGCAATGATAGGATCGATTTCCTTACGTTAGTTTGCCTTCTTTTCCTTCCTTTCTAAACGATGGAGGCGTTTATTAACAATTTTTGGTCAGCTTTAGGGGAACATTGTTCAATACGCCCTGTTGGGGTTTAATGATCATTGAATTATTCCATGAAGGAATAAATTTATATTCCTTGCCAAACGATACCAAAAGGGATGGTACACAAAGTATGTCACGCTAAATTTCAACTTTTTGGACCCCCTCCTCCCCCCGCTTTGTCATGCTTTTTGTTTGAGTCCTCCAAAAATTTTGTAAGGATTTGATAGATGTTACTATTTTGAAAGGCCATAAATTGTTGATCATATTTCGAGAAAACGCAAAAAATTCTTAAAGTGGTACTTTAAATCACTTGACCCTACGTCTCTTGCACTGCACATCGCACCCATCTCTCCATAAGGCTCGCATCCATACTTTGAGCACGCCAACAAAGTTCGTCGACCTTTTTTTGGCCGTTTGAACCGAAAGAAACCGAAAACCTCAAGGAATCACTTGCCGGTCGGGCATCTGCGTAATTAAATCAAAAGAAGTAAGCATCTTTTCGGTCGGCTTTTCGCTTCTTTCTGTTTCTTTCCTTGGTGCAAGCCTTCTTACTGGAACGAAACCCAATGTTGGTATGATAAATCGAATGAAAGGGAAAACTGGGTGTTTGCCGCAAAAAAGAAAAGTGGAACAAACAAAGACGGCTTCTGACCGACTTGGAAGAAACGTTTTCTTATTCTGCCTGCGAGCGGTTCTTGTTCTCACACGCAGTGTCCTTGTTTCGTTTGCCGAAAAGTTTACAGTAATTTGAAGAGCCTGGCGAATTGTTTGCTTACTGACTGTGGCTTGTATAAACTTCTTCATTTGGTGAAATGATGTAATTTCGTGACTGACATTGACTTGAAGTCTGTTAGGACTGTGAACCATTTCGGAAGTGGACCAATTATTAGCAATATAATTAAGTAGTATAAGATATTCCAATGTTAGTCCAGTGTTTTTGCGTTTTTGTTACATCCACATTTGAGTCCTTCCTTGGGAAAAGTTCATCGAGAATTCGTAGATTAAATTTTTGAAAAAAACTGTAATGGAATCCCAAAAAAAAAACATCAATAAATCGTCATAGGGTCTGTTTTGTAATACCAGGAGTAATTTTTAAACAATTTGGAATGTAGTTGTCCAAGAAATAGATAGGGTAGTTTTTTAAACAAATTCTGATTATCAGAGGTATTCTGCAAACTTCTTTGAAGAATTTCCAATCATTTGCTTGAGTTCCGTGATTGAGCATTATTATCAAAATTGCACAAAGAACTAACAGACGGAGCTTTGGAGTAGCTTACCGTATTCAGTGCACAATTGTGAGAATTCAAAACAATATAAAGTCAATAATGGCGCCGGCCATGTCCTTACGGTAACTGGGGAAGGAAAGGAATGTTACTGTGACATTCATTTTTTCTAAAGCCGAGTAAATCTCTTCACCTTCATAGTTGTCAAAGGTAGGAGTTTTTGTTAGTGGGGAGGATGCAAAAGCTACGCAATCTGGACAACTTTTGTAGGTATTGACGTAAACGTAACATGCATACCGTTATCAAGATCATTTGAAACAGAATCATGAAACGAGCTCACTCATTGATAATCCACTGTCAACAGCTTTGCTACAAATCAATTTCAATTTTACCATCTACACACCTAACGCATAAAGGCTAAAATATAAACCATAAGAAAGAAATATCCAACCAAACGCGTGCCAACCGAAAGAATCCACACTTTCAAAAGCGCGATAACCGAAACGAATTGCAGAACGAACGACATGAGCAAAACTAACTTGCTCGCTTCTTTTTTCTCAAGTCACTGGGAGCGAGAAAGACACACTTTGCTCTGCTTGATAAACGAACAGAACTCTTTAGGAAAATTCCAAGAATTATATCCATAAACTATTTAAAACAAATTGCTTTGAAAAATCCCTGGAGCAGTTTGTTGGGAATATCTGCCTAAAACAATACTTGGAGATGTTTCTAGTTAAATACCTGATCGAATCCTGGAAAAATTCATGAAAGTTTTCGTGTGGGAATTCTTCGATATTCTTAGCAGTTTGTGGTGGAATTTCTCAGAATTAGTTTGGTGTATATTTTGCAATAAATCCAGAATGAAAATGTGAGAAACTACACTGAAAAATTACACAAATTGATTGTTTTGTCTCAAGCACCAATAATTCTAGTTTTTGCTATGCTCTATATTTAAAATGTATTATCACTTTACGATTTCAGTCAACTTGCATGCAAGTTTACCAGCTTGTATAGAGATTTACTGGCTAATTTACCACAGAATTGAAACTTAATCAATCAAAGATTACCTATCAATAATTTATTAATACTTACGATGCTCAAAAGTTATGTGTTGATGATTTAGACGAGTGTTGTAACATTTAATATAAAATAAACGAAGAATTGTGTATAGAGACTGCAGGCATGTTGAAAAAATCTTTTAAGTAGTAATTCAATCGTGCCATTTGAAAAAACACACTTTATTTTTTATAAAAGTTCAAGCCCTATTCTGCAAGCTTGGTGGATCAGATCACCAAAAGTTTGTTAAAAAATATTTTCTGTGTCATGGGACAATAATGAAACCAAAAGTTATGAATTCGGCGTCCTGTAGCTCAAAATTATCAGAGCGGCATTGGATTCTAAATCCTCAAAATTTCTAGAGACACACGATTTGATTTGTAAGACACACAAATATGTTATTTTTGTTATGCTATGTTGCCGTGAGAATCTATGAAAGAGCTCCTAAAGGAGTTCCCAGAATCTGATTTTTTATGAATCTGAGGTTGCTTGGCATCATTTTTCAGATAAAATGCCAGAAACATGGATTTTCTGAGAGATCTTTAAATAGTTAACGATGTAAGTATTACAGGCAAACAGTTTCAACACTTAGTAAATCGCACTCGCTCTGCGCGCGTTTGTAGTAATACTAAACTTTAGTATACATGAGATGGATTGATATGGGTTATGAAAAGGGTCTGCGTGATCTGTGGGGATTTTAATTCGAAACTTGAAACCTTCTAAGTTATTGGGTCACCAAGTGGCTCGGTAGCTTAGTTGGTAAAGCGCTCGTCTAGCATACAAGAGTCCTGGGTTCGAATCCCAGCCGAGCACATGGATTTTTTTTTTCACAATTTCACCTATGATTTATCCATCTTTACAACGCGTAATGGGTTAATTAATTTAATGAATGGAGTTGTTTATAAATTTCAAGAGAGTTATCAAGAGTTATTTCTAAAGCAATATATTGAGGAATAACTAAAGATGATATCTTGGCTTAGCATAGCATAGACTGACTACGCAAATCAATGGCTGCTATTCCATGATTGACCGAATTCAGTGTAGATACACACAAAACCAACTAGAAGTTCGGCTGGGATAGGCCATAATCTTCTTCAGTGTGCATAATTCAGTGGCTCTATTTATAGTCGACGCCGTTTCTAACGTTCTTGTAGTCAGGTGGAATTGGTGGGAGGAATATTAGTTTATAAACTTTGCTATTTAGAGATCTGCATCTCCAGAAAGCTTATTGGAAGTGATTTTCGGTAATGAGGAGGATTAGCAATAGACCATGGTAAACAATTCTGAATCATAAACATGTTTATAAATATTATATGTTTAGTTAATATGAAAAATTTTCAAGTGGAAGAAAAATAATGCCGACATTTGAAGTTACTAACCATTCAAAGTTTGTTGAACAAACAAAACAATGCAACATTCCTACCGCTGTCAGGATTTACTCATTCACATTTTACTTATTTTACTCATTTGAAAAGAAAAACGAAATCGATTGATTAAACCATCGCAGAACACTCTCATGCTCTTATAAGTTATTCATTGTTGTTGAATAATCATATTATCGTAACAATCCCACCGTTGTAACGATAGAAAAATGTGGTCATACTCATTTAACAGATTTGAAATAAAAGCATGAAACGAGCACACCAATTGATCCTCCATCCAGCAGCTACAAATCTTTTTTAGCTTCACTTGAGGAATAACCAGGGGTTGAATTCTGAGAAAATTGAGAATATTTCTCACTTATCGCTCTCTGAAATAATCGTGATCCACAACATGTCAAGCGGCTTCCTCTGCTACAGCTCTAATTATATCGGGGGATAACAGTGCATGATAAAACCCATCTTAGCAAGTTCTAAACCTGAAGTGGCACTATTGCTGTTAGATGTTCGGGGATTATTTATCATGCAAGTAAAATAAAACATCTACCCCCAATGGTAAATAAGTTAAAACAAATGTTTTTTTAACATTGCTCTCTCTTTGAATATTTTGTTTGCTGCTGTTATTTATTACAATAGTTACAACTTGCGAAACATTGCCGATCATTGACCGAAACAGATGAGAAGTTTTTCTTTGCTTGGTTCGACATCTAATGAGAACGAATTCTGCAATGTCTGTGAAAAACTAAAGATATCCATGGAAAAAATCTGAAAAAATTTTACACTTTAGTTGATGTTTCAAAATATATAATTCCTCAAATGGAATTTCGAGTGTAACTCCTGACCGAGTTCAAGAGAGAATGCATGAAAAAACGGCATATAAAAACTCTATTCCTCCAATAAATCACAAAAGTGCACATCTCGTTAATAAACATGACCAGCCCGATGTAAGTTTACTTGTTACCGAACAACAACTATCTAATTTTGATTTCACCAGACACATCGCCGATTCCTCGGAATAGAACGTGCCTTCCTTAGCTCCTCACATCATGAGTGAGTTGATATGCACATTTTTTCGCTGCTTCCACCAACGTTCTGTCGGTTGTATCCGTTTTGGTTGCCATTGAGGCGTCTTCAACCCGGCGAAATACTCATGTTATGTACCAATGCGATGCGATGGTGGAAATTGATAGTGCCCTGGCTCAGAGTGAATCGAATAGAGCAAGAGTGAACCACGGGGGTCTTTCTTAGCCGAGTGGTAAAGTCCACGACAACAAAGTAAAACTATGCTAAAGGTGTATGTTATCGATTCCTGGTCGTTCCAAGATCTTTTCGAAATGGGATGTCCTTGACTTCCCTGGACAAAGAGTATAATCGTACCTCTTACACGTTATACTTTGCGATGCAGGCTTTGTCCGAGCGGGGACGTAAAACCAAGAAAAACAAAATAAAAGAAGCGAACCAACAGCAAGAAAAATCGTCATAATATCGCGTTTGATGATAGATAAATGTTGGCTCTGTTGCTTTCCGTCGTCGTCGTCGTCGTCGTCTTTTCCCAAGCAACCAATAGTTCGGATAAAAGGGCATGTTATGGCTTAATCAGCTCACTTTTTAAGTAGTTAACCGAACTTTACAGTTTACATAAAGTTCGTTTAAGTTTGATTGTTACCTTCAAGTACAAAAGAAGTTCAGTTCAAACTTGTTCTGAACTTTCAAGTTGTTGATGAGTTCATAAGTTACTCTTTTGAGAATGAAGTTCATTTAATATCCATGGCGATCTCTTAATCAGCGAAAAAGTTTCACTGAAACTAAATTTATACCAAGAGTGAACTATGGAGTTCACTGCTTAAGTACAATCCGAACTATTGGTTGCTTGGGTTGGTTGCACAAAGTCTTCAATGTTTCCTCCAGAAAGCAAAATGCGCTACGTGATGCGAAAACGGAATCAGATGTTGGGCAAGAGTAGGGAAAATAGTGCTGCATGTGGAAAAAATGCGTTCGATAGTGTGGTGGGAGGAATGGTTAGGTCGTTATTAAGTATGATGCGATTTGATGGCGTAGCTGGTTTGGGTGGAAAACTTCTTTGGGAAACGGTTGGAACTATCTAGCAATGGGTTATGTCTTGTCTTATAGAACAAGCATGCAGAAAAACATAACTGAAACTTGTGAGTAGTTGTGGTAGCGAGCTAACTCTATTGGAGACTGTAATCTCCCAAGACTGTCTTAAATGAGATGTTGTCAGTAATAGAACCGAAAAATGATGATATGGTAATCGTTTTGTGTGTAAGCTGCATGATTTCAGATAGAGTGGTGTTTCTAAAAAAATGGGAATGAGTGACAATTTTTCCAGCAAAATTCTTTCTATTGTGATACATCACATATTGCGCAAAAACGAATAACCAATTTAAGCTAAATTTTGAATAGTTGTTAACATTTTTCTTTTTTTTTTTCATTTCTCTCTTCCAGGTATGCTACGTTAATAACACCAATCTTCTAGTTTAAATTATCGATAAGGGTAAGATTTGTTTTGCTTCGTTAATTGACAGCATAGGTCAAGTTCAGCTTTTCAAACGCAGCATGCTCCATGGCGAACATGACTCCGGTTTACCTTCACAATATTGGTTACATTTTTCAGTAAATGGAACGAACAAAAGAGCGACACATCTCAACAAGCCTCTTCGGTTGTCAAACAGTCAATGGAACTGTGTAACTGCCTTACTGCCGGCACTCGTTAACCGTCATCATCACCTTCGTCATCATCTTATACCGGTTCCGGGCATATCCGAAGGCGCGGAAGGACAAACAGACATCCAGATTCGTTCGCTATTTGTTTCTTACCGCTTTGTTTGCCGTTTACCTCAAGGTGGCGTTCCTTCAGATTGAACTTTCCATCCCAGTTCAAGATGGCATGAATCACGTGTCTAAATGGTTCCATTCCTGGCCCTCCGCGCCTTCAGCCGCTGGGCAAAACGTGCATTGGCACCGAAACGGTTTCATATTCCGGAAATTGGCTCCCACTTTTTTTTGGCTTTTAATGCTCTGATTTTTGTTTTTCGATTTAATGTTTTCTCGTCATATTGTAAACATCAACCGCCGCTCCCTTTTTTCTCGGGGCTGAGGAAAAGTTATTAAAACAATATTGTTGGAAATGATTGCGTTTCGTCCCACGCGCAGGAGGACCACGTGGACTCGGAGGTAATTGTGGTGCGGTCCGTTGCGTACTTGAAGTCGATCCAGATCACTCACGCGTCGCCTCTTGAGGATGATTGAAACTGTTCGTATCATCATATATGAATACGGACGCCGTACGACTCTTGTTTGTACAATTTTCAGCTGCGCCCTAGAAGAGGAACTCAAGAGATTTCAATTGTATGTCCAAGGGCGTTTTTACGTCCCTTTCTTAGTGTTTCCCAAAAGGTTTTAAGAGTTTTGAGTTTGTTTACTTCAATCAAATATTGGCTTTAGTAATTTTTAATACCTATTTTTTGTTTAAATTTGTTTATTAGTAGGGGATTTTTTTTATTATCGGACAATTTGGGCCGGAAGTTCTCCGATTTTTATGAAATTTTCACCAGAGATAGAGCTCGTGGATATATGACCAAAAGTGAAATTCAAAAAAATATTGTGGCCTATTTTCCCGGAGAACTAGATGAATTTTCTCGATTTCCCTATATGCTTCAAACTTTAAAAATGCATATCTCCTGAACTATGCATCGTAGAACAAAAGTCTTTTAATGAAACACACAAAACACCCAATAGACCAATGCAGAGTGTCCAATTGACGAAAATCTTCTTCTGACCGGAAAGGGAAGGATGGTTTACTGCGTTACACTTACAATGCGTGTAAATTACTGCCGCCGTTAGCGCAAGGTTTGAGGCCTACAATAGAACACATTTTCCTAGGGGAAACGTGCGGGTAGTCATCGGTTTTTCAGTTCTGGCGTCTAAATGGTAAAAGATACCACTTTGGCGTCTATAGACGAAAGTTAGAGTATGGATTAATGCAACCAAAAATATTTTTTCAATTTTTTTTTATGATACAGACGATAGTTTTTCCGCTATTTTTCCGAGAATTTTCTCCATGGTGAAAAATTTTCCGAGAAATGTTTTTCTTTTTATATTTTTAATGGATTGCTGAGAAAATTTCCTTCCGATTTTATTAAAAGACTTTTGTTCTACGATGCATAATTCAGGAGATATGCATTTGTGAAGTTTGAGGTATATAGGGGAATCGTGAAAATTAATCTAGAGTTTTGCGGGAAAATAGGCCACTACAATTTTTTTGAATTTTACTTTTGGTCATATATCCACGAGCTCTACCTTTGGTGAAAATTTCATAACTAATTAAAAAATATGCCCAGTATCATTATTCTAATTTCTTATACCTGGGGGTTATGTGTTAGTCAACACCATCACCATACATTTTTTAATCATAAAACCATCACCATAATTTTATAAGCGGACATACTTGAAATTTAAGTCAATTTAGGAAAAATACAACTTTTTCAATGTTTTTTGCAAAAAAAATCTGGTAAGTTGAACTATAACGTAAGAAAGAATGATTACTGTGAATACTGCACGAATTCCAAAAACTTATAATCAGTTTTAGAGTAGCTACGAGTGGATATCGGCATCTTATATTCTACGATCTTAAATAACATAACATTTATAACAAATCAAAAACCAAACATTTTTGTCAATTTCTCTCAGTTTGGTCGTAATCGCAACACATACGTTTTTAGAAATTATGAAAACACCAGGATATATTCTAGTGAAAAGTATATCAATGCTCTCTGCTCATTCCAGTAATTTTATATTGTTCTTATCACATAAATAAACTGCAAAGTAGGGTCATATTTTGATTATAGTTTGATTATGATTTCACAGATAATTGAATATTAAGATAAAATCAATTATGTGGAGGTATGTACAGCATAATGTAGGGTACTTTGTTGTAACACAAAGTTCTAGAATGAGCTGAAGAGCTATGTGGGAATACTTTGTAAAAATTTCCTCAAGATTCCTTGAAGGAGTTTATGGATATATCCCCTGAAAAATTTCTTGAGTGTTCTTCAGGAAGAATTTTTAGCGTGATGTCATGAGATATTTCAAGACGAATTTTGTCCAGTATAATTCCTGACGGATATCTCAAAAGAAATTCTGTAGGAATTACCAGAAGAACTCGTGGAGGAATTCCCATAAGAGTTCTAAAGCAATTCCTGAAAGTCTTTTAGCAATCCCTGAAATAATCAGAAAAAGAACCATAGCAATTCCTGGAAAAAAATCTTGGGGCAACTTCTTAAAAGTTTTCTGTACTAAATTTTTTCAAAATTTTTGGAGATTGCCCGGCTTATTTCTAGAGGAAAGTTTTATGGAAATCTAGGAGTAATTCCAAATAAATTACCTAAATAAATTGCAGAAAAAATCAAATGAGCATTTCTCTGAGGAATTCTTGAATGCCTTCTCAGAGTTGTCACTGTTGGATCCTCAAAAGTAATTCAGGTACAGATTTGTGCGAAAATGTTTATTAATTCTTTAAAAAAAATCCCGGTTTATTCCAAAATAACCTCAGAACTTCGGGATTAAGCTACAGGAATATTTTCGGAACTTCCGTGGAATTATCAGAACTGTTCCTCGATGATTTTCTGGATTTTCACTCAGAAATCTCTGTAGGAATTCCCGAAATTATTTAGAGACGATCATGTTTAGGTTCCTAAACAGCAGCAGGATCTCAGGAAAACTTACCCCGAGTGCTCCTCTGCAAAACTTTCTTTCTCTGAAATTTCCGACTACCATAATCACTTCACTAGATCCATAAAAACACGTCCATGCATGCCAAAACTAGTTAATATTGTTTTTTATCCTCTCGTCTTCAGCTCACTCAGTCAAAGTATATGTTTATTCGATAGCTCCATCAGAACATCCAGCGATCCAATTTCAGTTTTCTCGTCCCAATCTTCCGGAATGAAAACAAACATCCAGAATGTCATTTATGTCAAAAACCCGTAGGTTTGCTTCAAAATCTTTACTGATGTAAGTATTAAGTTTGATTGTAAACATGTGACGTCACTCCTATCGTACCATATACCTTCCGGACCACTAGATGATTTTTTTTTCGCAAATTTAGTCGAGGTGGAATGACGTCGTCAAGTAGGTGTCAGTTTTCGGAATATATTACCTTCTTAATAAAGTACACCGTGAGCGTAGCAGTCGCATCAACAGTCAAGCAGTTTGTACTTTGTATCATGATATTTGAAATATTAGCTTCAAAATGTGATATTGGAACTGACAAAAATGTATGGAAATATCACGTTCCAAAAACATGATATTGGCCCTATATCACAAAAACCGCTTGTATTCAACTCCGCAGTCTGAACAAAGTATTACAGGCCTAACAAGTGATCATTCAGAATCTTGCAAACAAGGCTAATACCCATACAGGCTCATATAGTTATGCTGAACCATGTCTTGAATTCAACGACTATTCAAGGTTATCCAAACCTCCTTTGAGTACAGGTTTAAAGATCTACAAATGAACTAGTGGTTTTTCAAAAGTTTATACGACAACTTTTGAGCATGAGCATGAGCATAGATGACCGTACAACTCGTAGTTGCTACTCCGTGATTGACCAGAACAATCAAAGTTGCACAGAGAATTAATGAATGGGGCTTGGGATTAGCTTACCATTCTCCAATGTGCACAAATCGAGAGCTCAAATATCAAAAGTCAATAACGGCGCTGACCACGTCCTTACGGTCATCGGGGAAGGGAAGGAATATTAGTTAGACAACCGTTGTTACTCGAGACCGAATATACCTCTGCATCTCCATAGTTGTCAGGGAAAGGATATTGGGTTAGTGGGATAAGGTGAAGATCTGGGAGTCACCAATAATTGGTGATGCGATCCATGATATAATCACGCCTAATCGAAATCGCGTAATAATTCGATTATTGCATTTTACGCCGAACAAGTGTTCATCACTCGCCCACACAGGAGCAAGCGACGCGATCAATAGATCAAACACTACTAACTACTATGATCCGCGGTACTTTTTTCATTTCAGTACGCGAACAACGCGCGACATGTTTGATCCTGCCCCCATCGTCCGCCGAATAAATCCAAAAATTGAGTTTAACCCAGAGAATGTGACAAAATCTTAGAAACTGAAAAACATTTCAAAATTGAGTTAACATGTGTTTCTGGGCTAAACAAATGCGGCTTTAGGACCCTATTGGTAGAAGTAGTTTCACATATTTGCAATTTAAAAATAATGATCTTTAAGTATGGTGTATCTTTCACTCTTAGTTGTCTGCTTTAGATATTTTCCGTTCTTCTCATGTCTTGGTCTATAATCTGAGATCGCTTTTGCCCTGAGAGAGACTCGCGAAGAGGAAAAATATCAACGTCATATGCAGCCCAGATTTCGCTGGCACGAAACGTCAAATGGAGCCCATCGTTTTTATGGCTGAAAAAGTGAAAAGTATTGTATTCAAATTAAACTGTTATTGAAAACCTCAGTAAACAGATTCATTTTCCAAAGATGCTGATAAATATAAACACAAGATAAGCTATTTCTAATGTTCGCTGGCATGAAATTTCGCTCAAAAGGCTATTTATGCGTCGGTGTTATGCAAACGCAGTAATTTTTTGCTAAGATACTTATGTGAGAGTTTGAACGGCTTGCGCATGATTGATGTAAACACAGATTGGAATTGTAAAAAAACTCAGTAATCACAGAAAAAGAAAACCGTCTTCGCGAGTCTCGTCTCACCTTTTGCCCACTCAAAGCATTTTCTCAATGAACCCGTATGACGTCACGCACTGTTTATTTTGAAATTACACTGCACTATTGTATGATTGTGTTATACACCGACTTTCTCCTCTCCTCTATTACATCACATTGCATTAGAACATGTTCGAAAGATCTCTTGTTACGTCTGTAGATACGAATGCAATAAATCAAGAAATTTTTTGATTATTGTTAACATCCGGTGATTTCAAAACTCGATAGAGCATATTTTATTGAGCATGTTTGGCAGTGAACCTTATTTATTAATGCCAGAAACATTATAAGTTATGCTTGTAGATCTGAAGGCCGTTATTCAAAGGAGTTAAATGATTATCAGAAAATGTAAAACATGGTTTACCGTAATTGTATGAACCCACATAAGCTAACCAGTAACCACCGTTTTGTTTTATTGCCAAGTCATTACTGGTTACGTATGTTGATCTGAAGACCTAAGCTCAAAAAAGTTCTTTAATAACCTTACAAAGCAATTGAACAGTAAACTTTATAGAATCTGTTTGTTTTAGTCTGCTTGGGTATCTCTTCGAACTCTAGTAACGCATGTAGTTGTCAAGGACGTTTTTTGATAAATATCAACAACCGTTGATTTCAAGTCGCGATAGCACATATTTGGTCGAGCCTGTTTATGAATGATAAGCTACTTTCTGGAAGTTTCTTGATGAGGATGTAGAAAATTCCATCAACGCCAGGAGCTTTCATATTTTTGATTTTTTTAAATAATAGCTGTCACTTCTTCCAAATCAGTCTCCCGGGAATTTTCGAAAACGTTCTTTTGAATGAGAATATTTTCAAAGTCCTGAGTAGTGAATCCTAAATTAAAATTGTGCGCTCTTTCAAACTGCATAGCAAGTTTCTGAGGTTTTTCGAAATTAGTTAGTAATAATTTGTTTACCTCTGTCAATGCCGGAATTTCCTTCTGAGGTTGTTTCATCTACATCAATCTACAATTTCCAAAAAGGCTTAGAGCCAAGGTTCAATCGAGAAATGTTATTTTCACAAATTGCCTACTCCTCACGTTTTTTTAAGACGGATCAATAGTTTAAGATTATCTATAAGTCTACAATCACGTAATCGAATTTTTCTTCACATTTTGGTATTGCAATGCCCCTGGCTTCAACAATAGTATTTGTTTAAGTTACGAAAGCATTGTCAATACCAATTTTTGTCAGCAAAGAAATGTTAACATCAAGATTTTTATCAGTTCCATATGTATTTCTGTCGGCTCGTAAAAAGTTAAAAGTGGAGCTGATAGAATTGAGAACCGCTTAATAGGACATTTTAAATGTAACAAGGACATTATCAGAATCAAAATCAGCGATAGTAACCAGTTGGCTACAAAGGTGACTAGACTCGGTTAAGATGAAATCAATTGTAGAAAGATTTATAGAAGATAAAAAAACATGAAGGGCTATCAGTGGATTGAATTGAGAAATATCCTGAAGAGCAGTCATCAAATTCTGCCATTAGAATTACTTTGCGAATTATTCCATGAGCGATATTTTGCATTAAAGTCATCAATAACAAACTTTTTGACTTATTGCGAATCAATTTCCGCAAGTCAGTTTGAAGCTAATTTACTTGCTGCTCAGTTTATCAAAAACGCACAAAGGCAGTTATAAAAGTATATTTACCAAACTGTGTTTCAACCGAAATACCCAAAGTTTCAAAACCTTTAGTTTTTAATGACGAAAATAGATGTTATTTTTTATGCCTATAAATGATGATAGAAACTTCACCACATACTCAATCCAGGCGATCATTCCGATAAGTGCTTTATGTATGCCATGAGCTAAAAAAAATATTACAAAGCTCTTACCGTTCAAAATGTTCAATAATGTATTTTGATTCATTATAGAAACGCATGCTAGCCCTTTACTGGTTCAGTTATAGTTGCAGTTTTGAACATTACTTCAATCATTCGTTACAAGTTTTGAGATAAGAAATCTAAATGAGAAACGGTAATGGCACATTTCGAAAATTTTCTGTTGGGAAGAAACGTAATGTAAATTAAGTGTACCATCAGCGATTACGCTTTTGTGTGTTCAAATTGACAAAATCAAACGGTTAACTCAATTCAGAGTTTCAAACCGAACTTTTTTTTCTAAGTATTCAGCTGTTCACGGTTGTCCTCCTCAGAAGATTGACAACCCCTGGTCTCCATCTCATTCACACGAGCCCAGCTCAGCCGTCGGGCCCTTAACTGAACAAATAATAATTCTGGCTGTAATAATAATCGCTCCACTTACAAAGCACTCGCTCTTTTACAACATCTTAGAATTTGTTTTTATGGCTGGATGTTAATCGTCAAACAATGGAACCATTTGGAGCAAAATCCCGAAAATGGAAAGCAACGCCACAGCAAACCTTTTTTCGAGGGTCATTGAACATGCAAGCTTGTACCAGCTGTGTGGCATGTTCCGCTGAGGAAAATCGTGAGTTCAACGTGTCTCGCGGCGCGGCTTGAAGAGATTGACACACACGTGACCTCAAAAGTGATTTCTTCCTGTATATGGGAGTCGTCGTCGTCGTCCACTGCCGATGATGAAGAAAATGTGTATCAACATGCAAAACTGCTCAGCGCCGCCAGAGGTCGTTACTCGGCTAAAATGCAGCCCGGCCTATCAACTCACAATGAAACCGATACTCATCTGGCAGTCACGACGGCCGGCGACAACCGAATGTGAAATGCACTTTCGAAGTCGGCAAAGTCGGTTGCCACATATTTCGAAATGGGCCATCCATTGGAAAGTGCTGCTGCTGCTGCTTCCTATCATTCGATTCGTTGGATTTGGTTTAGAGATGGTGTAAAACTGTGTGAAGATTTACGACCATGTTACACCACACTGCTGGTGTACTAATTTCATTGGCAGATGGCAGAAAGAAAGAAAGCATCACACCATATGCGATCGATGACTAGTTTGCGCTCTAGATAGTTTAGAGTTCTAGGATCAAGAATAGTGGGAAAGTGACACGAGTGATTCATACTTTCTGCTGGTTTGTTGTGATGGGTGTACTAGGTTGGGATGTAGGAAATGAATTTATATGGCTTTTTTCATGATGAGCAATGATGAATGGTTTTTCTTTGTTGCAAGTGCTGTCTCTGGAGTGAAAATTGGGAGACTGGGTATTGATATTCAAATCCGTCCTCGTTCTAAATGTTACAGTCTCTGTCTTCATTCTTAGGTATGACCCTAACTTTCTTCTCTAATTCATCAGTTTTGCATATGTATGTTTCGTTTAGCAAGCACGAAGATATTCTACAGCCTGGGATATCGTTAAAATTTGTTTGTTGGAATTTTCGGCAAATTAGTAGATTTCACAAAGAAAACTATATTTTCCGTTATATCCTTTGAGACTAAGCAGCACAATTGTGCTGGTTATAATTTCTTGGAATGGCTCATACTAGGCCGAATGCACCTCAACTTTCTCTCCGTCTTCGATTCTCCATAGCCAATGAGCTATATAAACACCTTATGAAGAATACGATTCATTCTGGAGCGGTACCACTCAGTAAGAGAAATTTGATCATAATGGTAAAAAATCGTCCATGGTCGATGATATTTTTTACACAATTCAACGTCTTCTTCTTCTTTCGTTACATCCCAACTGCGACAGAGCCTGCTTCTCAGATTAGTGTTCTTATAAGCACTTCCACAGTTATTAGCTGAGAGCTTTCCTTGCCAATTGACCATTTTTGCATGTGTACATCGTGTGGCAGGTACGGTTATACTCTATGCCCTGGGAAGTCGAGGAACTTTCCCTTATAAAAAGATCCTCGACCGGTGGGATTTGAACCCACGACCCTCAGCTTGATATTGCTGAATAGATGCGCGTTTACCGCTACGGCTATCTGGGCTCACAATTCAACGTGCAATCCTATAAACCAAAAAAATCGAATGTTTATGACGAAATTTGTTATTCGCACTAAAATGTTTTATGGTAAACCGAAAATTTCCATCAGTTGCTCGCATTTTACTTTTAAAAACACAAGTAGAATGCAAAAATCATTCTACTTTTTATCAGTGCGCATCGTACCTTCGGGCTGTGCGTACACGAATTCTCTCTGCTCTTGGAAGTTTTCTTAAAAACTACCTAAAGCAATAAAACAGTACTTTTCAGTGCTACACAAACAGTACTTTTCAGTGCTAAAATTAAAAACGGTACTTTTCAGTGCTAATGAAACAGTACTTTTCAGTACTATTTTTTCTACTATTGATCCCTTTACGATCCTTGTTTGGACCCGTGCCTTCGATTTTTCGTTGGACCCGTTGGCGAAAGCTAGCGGTGGTAATCCTTCTTGGACACCGTGTAGGGAAAAAACCTCTCGAAGGTCACGTCTTTCTCGTTTATTAACTAAACATGGTATCAACAACTAACAAAAGGAAGGGTGAATCTCTGAATTCACTACTACCTTCCAAAAAAGTGGGTTTTAAAACTGTCACTACACGTGGCAAGAATGGAAAAAAGCACGCTTCCCCGGAATGCGAAGTTTCTTCCAAGGGTGAAATGAATAATTGTATCGAAATGAGCAATCAGTTATGAAAAAGTAATTAAGTAATCATTATGAAAAAGAAAACCCAATCTGGCATTGTTCGGAAAGGGCTTTCTCAAGAATTTTATTTAGTTCACTTTAACAAAAAAGAACTAAATAATATTAAAGCTTTAGAAAAAGCAAACCTTTTGTTTGATGTCCGTGTGACATGGGAATATTTCCAGAAACCTGGAGGAAATTACCAGAACCCCACTCAGTGCCGTCGGTGCCAAAAGTGGGGTCATGGTACAAAAAATTGTCGCATGGATGCTAAATGCATGATTTGCGGAGGTTCTTCTCACGCCAAAGACGTCTGTCCAGTGAAGGAAGATACCACCAAATTCATATGCTGTAATTGCGGGGCCAACCATAAGTCCAATTTTTGGAATTGTCCTTCACGCAAAAGGGTCATTGAGGCTCGTGCCAGGCAGATGAAAGATAATATCCGTTGCGATAACGGTCGTTTCCGGAATTTGCCTGGTAGAGTATCGAACAATGCTCATTTTTCAGGAAGATCATAATCATGCTCATTCACAAACTAATTTTAATCCGTCGGGTAGCCGTTCGAATCTTTCAATTTCGAATGTATCTACCCACGGTAAATCCTTTGCCGATATCGTAGCAGGAAATTTGAACTCTTCCCCTGTTCGTTCCATGAGTACCCATTCTACTTGTTTCAAATCAAATGGAAAAAACCCTACCGCCACAGGTAACTCCGCTTCTTCGTCTACCGGAAATTCCAATGGGAAATCACATGACATGTCTGCCTCTGATTTTAATTTTCTAACTGAACAATTGAATCTAATGATTAATGCAATGTTCAAAGCCACCACTATGACTGAAGCAGTCCAAGTAGGTGTAAAATTTACAAATCAAATTGTTATTGGATTACGTTTTTCTAATGGATCCAAATAATAATTTAAATATTTTAAATTGGAATGCTCGTTCTCTGAATGGTAAAGAGCTGTTTAATTTTCTTACAGCTAATAACGTGCATATAGCAGTTATTACCGAAACGTATTTCACACCTGGATCTAAACTCAAAAGAGATCCTAACTTTTTTGTTTATCGTAATGATCGACTTGATGGGGCATGTGGGGGAGTTGCAATCATCATTCATAGGCGTATAAAACATCAACTGTTTTCATCATTTGAAACTAAAGTTTTTGAAACTTTAGGTGTTTCTGTTGAAACACAGTTTGGTAAATATACTTTCATAGCTGCCTATTTGCCTTTTCAATGCTATGGGCAGCAAGTTAATTTGCTCCAAACTGACTTGCGTAAATTGACTCGCAATAAGTCAAAATTTTTTGTCATTGGTGACTTTAATGCCAAACATCGGTCATGGAATAATTCTCAAAGTAATTCCAACGGCAGAATTTTATTTGATGAGTGCTCTTCAGGATATTTCTCAATTCAATACCCTTCAATAGCCCCACTTGTTTTTCCTCTTCTAGAAATCCATCTACGATTGATTTGGTCTTAACCGACTCTAGTCATCTTTGTAGCCAACTGATTACTCATGCTGATTTTGATTCTGATCATGTCCCTGTTACATTTCAAATATCCCAAGAAGCGATTCTCAATCCTATCAGCTCGACTTTCAATTATTTACGAGCCGACTGGAATATATATAAAACGTATGTTGACTCTAATCTTGATGTTAACATTTCTTTAGAAACTAAAATTGATATTGACAATGCTCTTGAAACTTTAACAAATTCCATTGTTGAAGCCCGGAGCATTGCAGTTCCAAAATGTGAAGTAAAATTTGAATCCGTGATTATAGACGATGATCTTAAACTCTTGATCCGTCTTTAAAACGTGAGGAGAAGGCAATTTCAACGCACTCGCGATCCTGCTATGAAAATTATATGGCAGGATTTGCAGAAAGAAATCAAGAAACGTTTTGCTCAATTAAGAAACAAAAATTTTGAAAGTAAAATTTCTCACTTGGACCCTGGCTCTAAGCCCTTTTGGAAATTATCTAAAATCTTGAAAAAACCTCAGTAGCCAATACCGACATTGAAAGAGGAAAACAAATTATTACTAACTAATTGCGAAAAAGCTCAAAAACTTGCTATGCAGTTTGAAAGTGCGCACAATTTTAATTTAGGACTTACTAGTCCAATTGAAAATGAAGTTACTCAGGAGTTCGAAAATATTCTCAATCAAGAGAACGTTTTCGAAAATGCCTGGGAGACTGATTTGGAAGAAGTGAGAACTATTATTAAAAAATTCAAAAACATGAAAGCTCCTGTCGATGATGGAATTTTCTACATCCTCATCAAGAAACTTCCAGAAAGTAGCTTATCATTTTTGGTTGATATATTTAACAAATGTTTTCAATTAGCATATTTTCCTGACAAATGGAAAAATGCTAAGGTTGTTCCAATTTTAAAACCAGACAAAAATCCTGCAGAAGCTTCTAGCTATCGTCCAATCAGTTTGCTTTCCTCCATCAGTAAACTTTTTGAAAAGGTTATTTTGAACAGAATGATGGCTCACATCAACGAAAATTCAATTTTTGCCAATGAACAGTTCGGATTCCGCCATGGACATTCGACCACTCATCAACTTTTACGTGTAACAAATTTGATCCGTTCCAACAAATCTGAAGGCTATTCTACTGGTCTTGCTCTTCTAGACATAAAAAAAGCATTCGACAGTGTTTGGCATGAAGGTTTGCTTGTAAAATTAAAAAACTTTAATTTTCCAACATACATTGTTAGAATTATTCAAAGTTATCTGTCAAATCGTACACTTCAGGTTAATTATCAGAACTCCAGATCTGAAAGACTTCCTGTAAGAGCTGGTGTTCCTCAAGGCAGCATTTTGGGACCAATATTATACAATATTTTCACATCTGACTTACCTGAGCTACCTCAGGGATGTCAAAAATCTTTGTTTGCGGATGACACAGGCCTCTCCGCCAAAGGTCGAAGCCTGCGTGTCATCTGTAGTCGATTGCAAAAAAGTTTGGATATTTTTTCTTCATACTTGCAAAAATGGAAGATTTCTCCTAATGCTTCCAAAACTCAACTAATAATATTCCCACATAAACCAAAAGCTCTTTATTTGAAACCTTCAAGTAGACATGTTGTCACGATGAGAGGGGTTCCAATAAATTGGTCAGATGAAGTTAAATATCTAGGGCTCATGCTAGATAAGAATTTAACTTTCAAAAATCACATTGAGGGCATTCAAGCCAAATGTAATAAATATGTAAAATGTCTCTATCCCCTTATTAATAGAAAATCAAAACTTTGTCTTAAGAACAAGCTTTTGATATTCAAACAAATTTTCAGGCCAGCCATGTTGTATGCTGTACCAATATGGACTAGCTGTTGTAATACCAGGAAGAAAGCTCTGCAGAGAATTCAAAATAAAATTTTGAAAATGATTCTGAGGCTTCCTCCCTGGTATAGTACCAATGAGTTACATAGAATATCGAATGTTGAAACATTGGAACAAATGTCAAATACAATCATTAATAATTTCAGGCAAAAATCGTTACAATCTTCTATTGCCACGATTAATGCGTTATATGTTTAGGTTAAGTTAGGTTAAGTATATTAAAAACGTTTTTTTTTCTCTTATAAGCAGGTGAAATCAACTCACCTGTAAAAAAACTGAACTGCTACGGCAAACGAAATGTAATATGTTGTTAACAAAATGTTAATTAAATCTTAAATTTGTTTTACCAAATTAGGATGATAGTGTTGTCTAATAACACAGAACACCTAGATATAAGAAATGAATGTAATGTTTGAAATGATACTAATAAAGAAATTAAAAAAAATAAAAATTCTACTTTTTATATTTTTCCTAAAAAAACGAAGGTGGAATGTCAACGCCTAGTCAACGGGCGGTATGAATAAAATAATGTAGTAAAGATGAGTTCAATACATCCTCGGTAGTAAATGCTACCATGTGGAACACGAATGGAACATGTGTCTGTCATTTTACTTTACTACACCTTTCAAACATACTACACAAAGCGTGCTGGTATGAATAAAAGTAGCATTTACTATATGCAACTGGTAGTAAGCTTCAGAGGTAGCTACTTATGCTTTGAGATAGCGGTGTTGAATGCAATAATTTACATATGAGGTAAAAATATGGAAATGCGATGCGAGTTTTCAGAATTTTGAGATTGCCGCAAGGATATGTAATTTTCATGGAAATTCTGGCACTACGGTGAGAATTACGGGACTTCCATTGAATTTATGAATTTAAAATGGAAGCTTCGACATGAAATTTTTAATTTTCTCTTGGATTCTGAAAGCCCTAGAGGAATTCCTGAATTGCGATAGCCTATATTTTAAAGAAATCCGTTCCGCTTGTTGTTTTATGATTCTTGTTGAAATTTTAAAAATCCGTTGAGAATTCTGAGATTCCGGAGTTTATTTTTGCAATTTGAGGGAATGCATGGGCTTCCGGAAATGAATCTTTTGAAATCCTGTGGGAATGTTTGAAAATCCGATTGTAAAAAAATATTTGGAAAGAATCCTCGAGATTTCTATGGGATCCTTGCAATCTGTTTTGAGTCGTTGTAATACCGATATCTTTTAATTCTACAAAAAAAAAATCAATTTTGACAAACTTTGATATTTAGCAGCGATTGGGTCCAGAGAAAATTGAGAGAATCTCTCACTTATCGTTCTCTGCAACAATCATGATTTACTGTATATCACAAGAGGTTTTTTTTATCGTATACTGCTACAGCTCTAATTAGATCGAGGGAATAGCAGTGCATGATAAAACCTCTCTAAGCAAGCTCCAAACCTGGGAGATACATTGCTATCGAATGCTCGGAGATTGTTTATCGTGCCAGTAAAATAAAACACTTACTCTTCTTCTTCTTAACAATGACGTCCTCACTCGGACAGAGTCTGCTTTTCAGTTTAGTGTTCTTTTGAGCACTTCCACAGTTATTATCTGAGAGCTTTCTTTGCCAATGTTGCCATTTTCGCATTCGCATATCGTGTGGCAGGTACGATGATACTCTATACCCAGGGAAGTCAAGGAAATTTACATTATGAAAAGATCATGGACCGACCGGGAATCGAACCCAGACACCTTCAGCATGGCTTTGCTTTGTAGCCGCGCACTCTAACCACTCGGCTAAGGAAGGCCCCAAAAAAAAACACCTACTCCTAAATTGTAAACAAGCGAGAAAAATTGATTTTATGAGGAATTTGTAGATCTAGTTGAAACCTAAAACTTAGCTGAAGACAGCACACCGAAAATTTTAAAGTTGTAGGAGTTACAGGCGAATTCCGAGTTTTTTTTAATTACATTTTCGCAATTTTCGTTCTCACAGTTTTTGCAGCAGAAATTGCCTCATGCCACCAAAGAAAAATTTTGTCAAACCTACTCCATGCGTTATCTGCAGATTTCATAGTGTTTCCTAAATTTGATTAACACTTCAAAATGACAAGAATTACTAACTTGCAGTGCCCAGCGCAACAATGTGCATTAATACTTCCTTCAGAACTTCTTGATGACCAAAACAATTGTTTTTTTTTTGGGTCCATCCCAAGTTAAAATATTCAGAATTAATTAACTGAGCTCAAATGAAAAGTTATATAAAAAGTGTATTCGGCAAAGTTGTTCATAATAATATTTTCTAAAAGTTTAATTAAAAACTGAGCCACATCTTTCTTCAAACAAAAAAGTTTGGATCATTTCGAATGGAATGGAAATGGAATCCTAAGATTGCCACCAGAATTCTGGAGAATCGTTGCAAAATCGAACCATAAATTCAAAACTATTTTTTAATTCAAAGAAGTTCAAAGATACTACCAGAATCTCAAGAGAAGGAACGGAATACCGAGTATATCACTGAAACAGAGTCATCGGAAATCAATATGCTATTGAAAAATCCAGCAAAATTTTACGTATCGCCAAATTTCTATAGTAATTTGGCCACAATCTTGGTAATCCCCCTGAAATTTTTACGAATCCTCTCCTTGGCTAGAAGTTTTTTCGATGCCCAGGGTATTTTCTATAGTCTTAAGTTCTCCATAGAAAATCTAGATTTTAAGCTAAAATTCCAAAATTTGTAACATACAGATGGTGCTAAAGACGGAAAACAAACATCATCTGACAGTTCTCTGCTACACATATGTAGTAAGAGCTCATGTTCGAAAGAATTGCGTAGTGTATGTTCTAAATGTTTGTAATTCATACCAACAATGTAGTAAACTCAGTTGATCTTGTTTTTGAGTAGGTGCTACATGTAGTAAAGTTGAGCGATTTTAATTGTACCAATGCACATTGGTCCCAAAGCCATATCTACGAAGACAAAAATGATTGCGCCTAATACATGGTGTCTTCGGCAAAGTTTCTCAATATTTTTCAGACATTTTTTTCAGTAATATGAAATTAGGGTGGCCCACATGGTTTACGAGATCAGCACATAAACTTTTTTGCCGACGCATTTAGGACTCTACAATGTTCTACAATGTTTTAGAACAACCGATTTGGAACAATTTTGCTGAAGAAGCCAAATTTCTGTCTCTTATGGTTCGCGAGTTATAATTTTTATTTAACAAAAAAGTTAGGGTGGTACTGAAAAATCAGTTGTTTGTAACTTTTACGATAATTTCTCGCAAAAACGTTGTTCCGAGCACTTTTAGAACTTTTGATTGCGCAACTTTCTGCCGATGAAATTACTATTCTATCTCTTAAGGTTACAGAGTTATCAAAAAATTTCTTCGAAATTTTGAAAATAATAAGTTTGTAAACCGAAAATCTCGAAATGTTCAAAATTGAATGTTCTGAAAGTGTTCCATACAAAGTATTCATAAAAAATCAATGCTTTAAGATATATTCACCGTAAACAGAATTTTAAATGGCAGAGAAAGCGAAACAAAGAGATATATGCTGGAACAACCGAAATAATTTTATGTAAAGTCATTCAAAATTGAATATATATGTATTGTCCACTTGCCTATAGAACAAAGCAAGTTTTTGAGGTTTATCGCAATCAGTTGATATTTTTTTTTTTCTTTCACCGTCGGAATTAATTTCCAAAAAGGCTTAGTTCTAAAGGTATAGCTGATTCCGGCTGAAATGCGCAAAGCCAAGCAGCCATAAGATTTATACAAATACATTTCGAGTATCAGTTAACCATGTATCGCAAACAAGCAAGCTATCATCTTGCTTACTGAATATCTGTTGAAATTTGTAAACAGATAGAGTAAGAAGGTAAAATACGTTTAGTTAAGAAATGGTGGAAATTGGTGTGTGTCTATGCACTCGTCTTGAACATAAATTTCTCTGGTTTTGTGTTATGTAAAACGATTTCTTCTATATCGAGTTACAGAGATGACTTTGTTCTATTTCGTAATTCAAAATTTATTATTTTTGTTATCAGAATGTTGGTAATGGCCACGCCAAAAACATACAATGGCCCCTGAAAAACATACAGGAATAAATTGAATTCTTTGAAAAGATTAAACCAAAATTAAATTATGCTTTTCGGCTACCATACAGTCGATTCTCCACCAGCTCACCAAAATTAAAGAAATCCACTACAATATATAGAACTACGAGCATTTAAAGCAACAAAAGTTCCTTCAAGTAGTGATTAAAGTTATAAGCTCTGTTCAGAGGATGACAGGAGAAAAATGACAAACAGTAAAAATTTAATTAAAAAGCAGTCGGCGCGTTTTAATCCTTTTTTACTTTATTCTTCTTCAAGTCGTTGGACACTCCGCACTTTCATGATGGCATTGATGACCGACACAACGCGGATGATTTGCCACCAAGCTGTTGAACACTCAACTTGTTGTGCTTGCGTTGTCTTTTTTTTCTCGCCTCGCTGGCTTGCGACTGTTGTGTCACTTAACGTTGCTCACGCATCACAAATGTGTTTCCCGCACAGAGCTCTCCAGCGTAGAATAAAATAATAAAAGCGAATCATTATTACCAACTGATATTAAAATCAGCGTAAAAATAAACGGGCCTTTCTTTTATGGATGGAAATGACGGGGAACGAAAATCGGTTTAGCTCTATTTCCGAAGCTGAGTTTGATAGCAGACGAGAAGTGGTTGTTTTCTGGCTAACGTCAAAAATTGGATCGGAATTGAAAATGGGAAGATTGTTTGTCGAGACTCGAGAGGAAGATATCTTTAAGCAAAAAAGCCCCAATGGCGAAACATCGCAGATATAGCGAAATTTAGGACAAGTGTGTAACCTTAAGCAACTTGTTCTCTAACTTTGTCCAAAGCTTCTTCTTTTTCTTGGCATTACGTCCAAACTGGGACGGAACCTGCTTCTCAGCTTAGTATTCAATGAGCACTTTCACAGTTATTAACTGAGAGCTTTCCTTGCCAAAGTTGTAATGTTCGCATTTGTGTGATGATACTTTATGCCCTGGGAAGTCATGGAAATTTCCATTACGTTAAGATCCTGGACCGACCGGGAATCCAACTCAGGCACCTTCAGCATGGCTTCGCTTTGTAGCCACGGACTCTAACCACTTGGCTAAGAAAGGCCCCTTCATATCATATACTTTAACGAATACAAATGGAATCTTGTCTCAATCACTTACCAAAAAACACACCCACCTTCCAAACCAATCGATATCCATCTCCGAAAGCACACCATCTGGAATTTCCCGAAAATTGAGTGCTAGTTTCCACGCAGCTTCCGAATCGAACGTCTTCGGGCGCATTTCGCCTAGATTTATCTTCGTTACCAGCGCAAATATCGATCCCCAACTGAACCATCCCCATCGTCTTATGGACGTCATCGATGAGATGGTTCAATCGCTGGCTTCGTGCAACTCCCATTCTTATCAATCAACAAGTTTGCCGCTTCTCTGTGTAGGCATGGATGTACACAGTCAACTCACCCTTTCTTGATTTTGAAAGGACTATCGTATTAGGGAAATATCGAGTTAACACCAATTCAGTACAACTGCGGTTCAGGGTATCATCAAATAAATACGAATCTTTACTTAGTTTTTACAACTCGATATCGAGACACGGAACATCGAGTTATGAAGAGTTCACTGTAGTCCTAGCAACAGTAACCTCCTTACGCTTCCCCAGGGATCATAGTAATATGGAATGGCAAAGCTACTGAAGCGAATCCGAAGCTTTTGCAAGATAATCCATTCAAGGGTTGACGTGAGGGAGATTTGTTTTGTGCAGGTCTTATCACAAGGGAATCTTGTCCTGGATTTTGCTTTTCCCTGTTAAATGTAGTTGGAATGAGGCGGAAACGTATCTGAACAAGGTCAGTCAGTCATCAAAAGCATGTAAAAGGGATGTTTTGATCCAGAAGCTGCCATGATTGAAAAGATTACAAATGGCTCAGTTACTTCCTAAAACAATTATTATAACGATATTTTGAGAACAAATGTTAATTTTACAGTTTTCTTTGCATTTTATTTGGATTGGATTTGGATTGGATTTGGATTGGATTTGGATTGGATTTGGATTGGATTTGGATTGGATTTGGATTGGATTTGGATTGGATTTGGATTGGATTTGGATTGGATTTGGATTGGATTTGGATTGGATTTGGATTGGATTTGGATTGGATTGGATTGGATTTGGATTGGATTTGGATTGAATTTGGATTGGATTTGGATTGGATTTGGATTAGATTTGGATTGAATTTGGATTGGATTTGGATTGGATTTGGATTGGATTGGATTGAATTTGGATTGGATTTGGATTGGATTTGGATTGGATTTTGGATTGGATTTGGATTGGATTTGGATTGGATTTGGATTGGATTTGGATTGGATTTGGATTGGATTTGGATTGGATTTGGATTGGATTGGATTGGATTTGGATTGGATTTGGATTGGATTTGGATTGGATTTGGATTGGATTTGGATTGGATTTGGATTGGATTTGGATTGGATTTGGATTGGGATTTGGATTGGATTTGGATTGGATTTGGATTGGATTTGGATTGGATTTGGATTGGATTTGGATTGGATTTGGATTGGATTTGGATTGGATTGGATTTGGATTGGATTTTGGATTGGGATTTGGATTGGATTTGGATTGGATTTGGATTGGATTTGGATTTGGATTTGGATTGGATTTGGATTGGATTTGGATTGGATTTGGATTGGATTTGGATTGGATTTTGGATTGGATTTGGATTGGATTTGGATTGGATTTGGATTGGATTTGGATTGGATTTGGATTGGATTTGGATTGGATTTGGATTGGATTTGGATTGGATTTGGATTGGATTTGGATTGGATTTGGATTGGATTTGGATTGGATTTGGATTGGATTTGGATTGGATTTGGATTGGATTTGGATTGGATTTGGATTGGATTTGGATTGGATTTGGATTGGATTTGGATTGGATTTGGATTGGATTTGGATTGGATTTGGATTGGATTTGGATTGGATTTGGATTGGATTTGGATTGGATTTGGATTGGATTTGGATTGGATTTGGATTGGATTTGGATTGGATTTGGATTGGATTTGGATTGGATTTGGATTGGATTTGGATTGGATTTGGATTGGATTTGGATTGGATTTGGATTGGATTTGGATTGGATTTGGATTGGATTTGGATTGGATTTGGATTGGATTTGGATTGGATTTGGATTGGATTTGGATTGGATTTGGATTGGATTTGGATTGGATTTGGATTGGATTTGGATTGGATTTGGATTGGATTTGGATTGGATTTGGATTGGATTTGGATTGGATTTGGATTGGATTTGGATTGGATTTGGATTGGATTTGGATTGGATTTGGATTGGATTTGGATTGGATTTGGATTGGATTTGGATTGGATTTGGATTGGATTTGGATTGGATTTGGATTGGATTGGATTTGGATTGGATTTGGATTGGATTTGGATTGGATTTGGATTGGATTTGGATTGGATTTGGATTGGATTTGGATTGGATTTGGATTGGATTTGGATTGGATTTGGATTGGATTTGGATTGGATTTGGATTGGATTTGGATTGGATTTGGATTGGATTTGGATTGGATTTGGATTGGATTTGGATTGGATTTGGATTGGATTTGGATTGGATTTGGATTGGATTTGGATTGGATTTGGATTGGATTTGGATTTGGATTGGATTTGGATTGGATTTGGATTGGATTTGGATTGGATTTGGATTGGATTTGGATTGGATTTGGATTGGATTTGGATTGGATTTGGATTGGATTTGGATTGGATTTGGATTGGATTTGGATTGGATTTGGATTGGATTTGGATTGGATTTGGATTGGATTTGGATTGGATTTGGATTGGATTTGGATTGGATTTGGATTGGATTGGATTTGGATTGGATTTGGATTGGATTTGGATTGGATTTGGATTGGATTTGGATTGGATTTGGATTGGATTTGGATTGGATTTGGATTGGATTTGGATTGGATTTGGATTGGATTTGGATTGGATTTGGATTGGATTTGGATTGGATTTGGATTGGATTTGGATTGGATTTGGATTGGATTTGGATTGGATTTGGATTGGATTTGGATTGGATTTGGATTGGATTTGGATTGGATTTGGATTGGATTTGGATTGGATTTGGATTGGATTTGGATTGGATTTGGATTGGATTTGGATTGGATTGGATTTGGATTGGATTTGGATTGGATTTGGATTGGATTTGGATTGGATTTGGATTGGATTTGGATTGGATTTGGATTGGATTTGGATTGGATTTGGATTGGATTTGGATTGGATTTGGATTGGATTTGGATTGGATTTGGATTGGATTTGGATTGGATTTGGATTGGATTTGGATTGGATTTGGATTGGATTTGGATTGGATTTGGATTGGATTTGGATTGGATTTGGATTGGATTTGGATTGGATTTGGATTGGATTTGGATTGGATTTGGATTGGATTTGGATTGGATTTGGATTGGATTTGGATTGGATTTGGATTGGGATTTGGATTGGATTTGGATTGGATTTGGATTGGATTTGGATTGGATTTGGATTGGATTTGGATTGGATTTGGATTGGATTTGGATTGGATTTGGATTGGATTTGGATTGGATTTGGATTGGATTTGGATTGGATTTGGATTGGATTTGGATTGGATTTGGATTGGATTTGGATTGGATTTGGATTGGATTTGGATTGGATTTGGATTGGATTTGGATTGGATTTGGATTGGATTTGGATTGGATTTGGATTGGATTTGGATTGGATTTGGATTGGATTTGGATTGGATTTGGATTGGATTTGGATTGGATTTGGATTGGATTTGGATTGGATTGGATTGGATTGGATTTGGATTGGATTTGGATTGGATTTGGATTGGATTTGGATTGGATTTGGATTGGATTTGGATTGGATTTGGATTGGATTTGGATTGGATTTGGATTGGATTTGGATTGGATTTGGATTGGATTTGGATTGGATTTGGATTGGATTTGGATTGGATTTGGATTGGATTTGGATTGGATTTGGATTGGATTTGGATTGGATTTGGATTGGATTTGGATTGGATTTGGATTGGATTTGGATTGGATTTGGATTGGATTTGGATTGGATTTGGATTGGATTTGGATTGGATTTGGATTGGATTTGGATTGGATTTGGATTGGATTTGGATTGGATTTGGATTGGATTGGATTTGGATTGGATTTGGATTGGATTTGGATTGGATTTGGATTGGATTTGGATTGGATTTGGATTGGATTTGGATTGGATTTGGATTGGATTTGGATTGGATTTGGATTGGATTTGGATTGGATTTGGATTGGATTTGGATTGGATTTGGATTGGATTGGATTTGGATTGGATTTGGATTGGATTTGGATTGGATTTGGATTGGATTTGGATTGGATTTGGATTGGATTTGGATTGGATTGGATTGGATTGGATTTGGATTGGATTTGGATTGGATTTGGATTGGATTTGGATTGGATTTGGATTGGATTTGGATTGGATTTGGATTGGATTTGGATTGGATTTGGATTGGATTTGGATTGGATTTGGATTGGATTTGGATTGGATTTGGATTGGATTTGGATTGGATTTGGATTGGATTTGGATTGGATTTGGATTGGATTTGGATTGGATTTGGATTGGATTTGGATTGGATTTGGATTGGATTTGGATTGGATTTGGATTGGATTTGGATTGGATTTGGATTTGGATTTGGATTGGATTTGGATTGGGATTTGGATTGGATTTGGATTGGATTTGGATTGGATTGGATTGGATTTGGATTGGATTGGATTGGATTTGGATTTGGATTGTGGATTGGATTTGGATTGGATTTGGATTGGATTTGGATTGGATTTTGGATTGGATTTGGATTGGATTGGATTGGATTTGGATTGGATTGGATTGGATTTGGATGGATGGATTTGGATTGGATTTGGATTGGATTTGGATTGGATTTGGATTGGATTTGGATTGGATTTGATGATTGGATGATTTGGATTGGATTTGGATTGGATTTGGATTGGATTTGGATTGGATTTGGATGGATTTGGATTGGATTTGGATTGGAGATTTGGATTGGATTTGGATTTGGATTGGATTGGATTTGGATTGGATTTGGATTGGATTTGGATTGGATTTGGATTGGATTTGGAATTGGATTTGGATTGGATTTGGATTGGATTTGGATTGGATTTGGATTGGATTTGATTGGATTTGGATTGGATTTGGATTGGATTTGGATTGGATTTGGATTGATTTGGATTGGATTTGGATTGGATTTGGATTGGATTTGGATTGGATTTGGATTGGATTTGGATTGGATTTGGATTTGGATTGGATTTGTGATTGGATTTGGATTGGATTTGGATTGGATTTGGATTGGATTTTGGATTGGATTTGGATTGGATTTGGATTGGATTTGGATTGGATTTGGATTGGATTTGGATTGGATTTGGAATTGGATTTGGATTGGATTGGATTGGATTGGATTGGATTTGGAATTGGATTTGGATTGGATTTGGATTGGATTTGGATTGGATTTGGATTGGATTTGGATTGGATTTGGATTGGATTTGGATTGGATTTGGATTGGATTTGGATTGGATTTGGATTGGATTTGGATTGGATTTGGATTGGATTTGGATTGGATTTGGATGGATTTGGATTGGATTGGATTGGATTTGGATTGGATTTGGATTGGATTTGGGATTGGTTGGATTGGATTGGATTGGATTTGATGGATTTGGATTGGATTTGGATGATTGGATTGGATTTGGATTGGATTTGGATTGGATTTGGATGGATTTGGATTGGATTTGGATTGGATTTGGATTTGGATTGGATTTGGATTGGATTTGGATTGGATTTGGATTGGATTTGGATTGGATTTGGATTGGATTTGGATTGGATTTGGATTGGATTTGGATTGGATTTGGATTGGATTTGGATTGGATTTGGATTGGATTTGGATTGGATTTGGATTGGATTTGGATTGGATTTGGATTGGATTTGGATTGGATTTGGATTGGATTTGGATTGGATTTGGATTGGATTTGGATTGGATTTGGATTGGATTTGGATTGGATTTGGATTGGATTTGGATTGGATTTGGATTGGATTTGGATTGGATTTGGATTGGATTTGGATTGGATTTGGATTGGATTTGGATTGGATTTGGATTGGATTTGGATTGGATTTGGATTGGATTTGGATTGGATTTGGATTGGATTTGGATTGGATTTGGATTGGATTTGGATTGGATTTGGATTGGATTTGGATTGGATTTGGATTGGATTTGGATTGGATTTGGATTGGATTTGGATTGGATTTGGATTGGATTTGGATTGGATTTGGATTGGATTTGGATTGGATTTGGATTGGATTTGGATCGGATGTGAATTGGATTTGAATTAGATTTGGAGCTTTGTCTTTGAGCGTTGGATTCAAGCTTTGGCTTCGAACTTTGGCTTCAAGCTTTGGCTTCGAACTTTGGCTTCGAACTTTAGTTTTGAGCTATGGCTTCGAGCTTTGGCTTCTAGCTTTGGCTTCTTCTTCTTCTTTCTGGCGGTACGTCCCAACTGGGACAAAGCCTGCTTCTCAGCTTAGTGTTCTTATGAGCACTTCCACAGTTATTAGCTGAGAGCTTTCTATGCCAATTGACCATTTTTGCATGTGTATATCTCGTGTGGCAGGTACGAAGATACTCTATGCCCTGGGAAGTCGAGAAAATTTCCAACCCGAAAAGATCCTCGACCGGTGGGATTCGAACCCACGACCCTCAGCTTAGTCTTGCTGAATAGCTGCGCGTTTACCGCTACGGCTATCTGGCTTTGGCTGTGAGCTTTGATTTTGTGCTTTGAGCCTTGGATTCAAGCTTTGGCTTCGCTCTCTGGCTTTGCTCTCTGGCTTCGAACTTTGGCTTCAAGCTTTTACTTCAAGCTTTGACTTCGAGCCTTGGATTCAAGCTTTGATTCAAGCTTTGGCTTCAAGCTGTGGTTTCGAACTTTGGCTTTGAGCTTTAGCTTCGAACTTTGGCTTCGAGTTTTGGCTTGGAGTCTTGGATTCAAGCTTTGGATTCAAGCTTTGGATTCAAGCTTTGGATTCAAGCTTTGGATTCAAGCTTTGGCTTTGAACTCTGCCTTCGAACTTTGGCTTCAAACTCTGACTTCTAACTTTGGCTTCAAGCTTTGACTTCGAGCCTTGGATTCAAGTTTTGGATTCAAGCTTTGGCTTCAAGCTTTGGCTTCGAACTTCGGCATCAAGCCTTGGCTTCGAACTTCGGCTTCAAGCTTTGGCTTCGAACTTTGGCTTCGAGCTCGGCCTTCGAACTTTGGCTTCAAACTTTGACTTCGAACTTTGGCTTCGAAATTCGGCTTCGAGCTCTGGCTTCGAACTTCGGCTTCGAGCGTTGGCTTTGAGCATATGCTTCATGCTTTGGCTTCAAGCTTTGGCTTCGAATTTTGGCTTCGATCTCTGCCTTTGAACTTTGGCTTTAAACTTTGACTTCGAACCTTGGCTTCAAGCCTTGGTTTCGAACTGTGCCTTCGAACTTCGGCTTCGAGCTCTGCCTTCGAACTTTTGCTTCAAACTTTGACTTCAAGCTTTGGTTTCGAGCCTTGAATTCAATCTTTGGCTTCAAGTTCTGGCTTCAAGTTTTGGCTTCAAGCTTTGGCTTCGAGCTCTGGCTTCGAACTTTGCCTTCAAGCTTTGGCTTTGAACTCTGGCTTCGAGCTTTGACTTCAAGCCTTAGCTTCGAGCTTTGGCTTCGATTTATGGCTTTGAGCTTCGACTTAAAGCTTTGGCTTCGACCTCTGTCTTCGAACTTTGGCTTCGAACTTCGGCTTCGAGCTCTGGCTTCGAACTTTGGCTTCGAGCTTTGGTTTCGAGCCTTGGATTCAATCTTTGGCTTCGAGTTCTGACTTCAAGTTTTGGCTTCAAGCTTTGGCTTCGAGCTCTGCCTTCGAACTTTGGCTTCAAACTTTGACTTCGAACTTTAACTTCGTGCCTTGGATTCAAGCTTTGGATTCAAGCTATGGATTCAAGCATTGGCTTCGAACTTTGGCTTTGAGCTTTGCCTTCGAACTTTGGTTTCTAGTTTTGGCTGTGAGTTTTGGTTTTGTGCTTTGGCTTCGATCTTTGGCTTTGAGGTTTGACTATTCACTTTGGCCTTTAGCTTTGAGCTTCAGCTTTGAACTTTGGCTTTGCGTTTTAGCTTTTAGTTATGGCTTCGAACTTTGGCTTCGAGCTTTGCATTCAAGCTTTGGATTCAAGCTTTGGCTTCGATCATTAGCTTCGAGTTTTGGCTTCGAGCCTTACATTCGAGTTTTAGTTTCGAGCTTTGAATTCGAATTTTGGCTGTTAGCTTTGGGTTTGAGCTTTGGCTTTGTGCTTTGGTTTTGTGCTTTGGGTTTGATCTTTAGCTTTGAGCTTTAACTATGCACTTTAGCTTTGGGCTCTAGTTTTGAGCTTTGGCTTTGTGTTTTGGCTTTTAATTTCGGCTTCAAGCTTAAGGGGTCTATTTTGTAAATCGAGCAGATTCATGTGACTCGTTTGTAGTCACTGTCGATCAAAGTGAGCATGGATATTTCAGATGTCACCGGTCGACTCCCATAGTAATCCAGTCACATAGAGTGACAACTGTCGATAAACCCGAATGACAGAGCTGAGTCGAGTGAATTTTTTGGTCGACAGCGACCCCAGTCGAGTCATTTTGGTCGACTCGACTTATAAAATAGGGCCCTTAGCTTCGAGCTTTGGCCTCGAACGTTAGCTTCGAGCTTTGGCTTCGAGCCTTGGATTCTAGCTTTAGCTGTGAGTATTAGCTGTGAGTTTT
Organism: Aedes aegypti; assembly: GCF_002204515.2. NCBI lineage: Eukaryota > Metazoa > Arthropoda > Insecta > Diptera > Culicidae > Aedes > Aedes aegypti. The sequence goes on along the minus strand of NC_035108.1, from coordinate 188,807,099 downwards.
GGCTTTGTGTTTTGTCTTTGTGTTTTGGCCTTGAACTTTGGCTTTGAGCTTTGACTATGAACTTTGGCTATGAGCTTTACTTTGATCTTTTGCTTTGAGCTTTGGCTTTGAAATTTGGCTTTTAGTTTTAACTTTGAGCTTTGGCTTTAAACTTTGGCTTTTAGATTTCGCTTTGAGCTTTGGCTTTGTGCTAATTTCTTACATGCTATTGATTATTTCTATTGTCCTTTAGTTGTATTTTCAGCTGTTCTTTTTGAACATGCCAATGAATTTGTAATGTACACATAAATTGATCCGTTTTGAGCATAATGCGTTCTGTATGCTTCTGTTCAACGACACATAAATAGGAAAAGTTTTAATATCACAACCCAATTTTTAATTCAGCCTACTTGTATACTGCCTACTTGTACAGACGTGACTGATTTGCGACTCGTAGTATTGTCGGTATAATAATTTGTTCTAAATGTTATAATTTTAATGCATCTTTTACGAGTCAAAGCGATTTTACCTATTTCCAGAGAAATCTATAATGATCAACAAAAGGGTGATAGCAAACCACATCCGGACATTTATTGAACAGGAACTAATCGCTTCAAACGATTGCCCTAATTTATTACACCCAATCGTCAGTTATTTATTATAATTCGATCATTTCATTTATGTTTCTTTATTTTTCTTTTCTTCCAGGTGAGCGAATTCCATCCAATCTATTAAATCTGATAACTCAGTAGGCGTACTCCGGTGCGATCGACTCCGATGATGCCTTCACACTCACATTATTGGCCTTTGGGTGCAGTGTGATCCGGCCGAACCAACATTGAGGAAATGTGTAACGCAGCAAAAAGCGGCGCTAATCGGCTTAAACATTACAACCCTAACGGGATCCGTTGCCCTGGTCCGGTTGGTATTACCCTAGCAATAGGTCTGCCCAAACATTTTGAATCACGGGCCAAATCTTGGAAACTATATTGTGTGGCGGGTCAAATTTTGCTAATGCGCGAGTAATCCCAACATTTTCGTGATATCGAGTCAGTAAATAAAAAAAGGTTTATTTTGGAATTACCGGAAAGGGTTATGTCATGAGTTTTATAAACAAATTCTTTGATTTTTTGTCAGACTTGGTCCTGATATCATCTAAAAATCCTGTCCCGAGTTTTTTGAGAAGCATGCTCTGGATTTTATCACAATCTTGCCAATATTTTATGGACCTGTTTTGTTCTGAAAACGAAAGGATAAGGTTAAAAAATCTACAAAATATAAAATAGATATTCAAGTTAAAGTATGACAGCTTATCCTGTCAGAAATTAATCTGAGATCATTTGAAAAGCCTGATAAATCGAGAAAAGTCTATATAAATAATTTAATGGTTCATCAAACTGAAATATTGGATTGATACTGAATTTTAAATTAGTATATTCAAACATGAAGTTGGTAGAGCAGTGAAACGTCTAGATATTAGAAACGTTTTCAAACGCTCAAAAGGCCGTGGGCCGAAAGTGACCCGCGAGCCGTACATTGAGCACCCCTGCCCTAACATGCGGCTCCGATCGGTAGTCGGTTAGTGTTCTGCTGCGCTCGGGCGCGTAGGAAATTTAAATTGAAATTAGCTACTGCTAATGGATTCTTGGCGCACACCCCAGCCCAGTCAAAGAAGCTCGGGAATCCGAAAAAAAAAGTCAGCCAAAGTCAATTTGTCATGATCACCTGAGTTCGACCGAGAGGTAGGCATTCGACAAAATCTCACCGAATCTCACCTTCATGGGAAGTCATCGTCGAATAGGGATTTTGGTCACAGTTATTTTCTACTCACGTGTTTGCTACCGGTAACATTTGATACGGAGGAGGGTGCCGTCGATTACTAATGATATGCCATGGGACCGAATGGAAATTTCGGGCTTAATTGGATGCAGTTGTAAATGCATTCAAATGATGATCGAATTAGGAGCTGGGTATCGTGCTGGGAAGAAGAAACTAATTCATTTTGTTTTAATTATCGAGTACAAGCGCCATGAAATGCGATGATGTGTCTAGAATGTTTGAGAACGAATTTCGTACAAATGTCGTAACTGAAACGAACCAACACTCCCTGGTTGTTAGGAGATAACTGATTTTTGAAATGAACGGAATACAGTTTCTTAATTCAGGAAGGATAATTAGATCTTTATTTATAATCAACTTTTACGTGTTACAGATTTGATTCGTTCGAACAAATCTCAAGGCTATTCTACTGGTCTTGCTCTTCTAGACATAAAAAAAGCATTCGACAGTGTTTGGCATGAAGGCTTGATTGTAAAATTAAATAACCCTAATTTTCCAACATACATAGTTATACAGTCACCCCACAGTTATGGATAGCACACAGATATGGATCAGAGTTGGATCATAACGGGAATATCATCATCAAATGGAATTATAATTATGTAGAAAACATTTTCTATATGTGAACCATAAATCTGTACAGCATCGCAATCAATTATAATATGCTTATGCATAATATTGCCGTGCGTATGAAATAAAAAAAATGTCAACCGTATTCCCAGAAGTGTTGATTCACAACTGTGGGGCAATGAAAACCATACCACAGTTATGAATCAATGATAAGATGATTCCGATACAAACACCAAAACGTATGCTTTTACTAGCACACCATTCGTTTGCCACGCAGATAAATTGCTGTTATAGTGATTTGATCCATAATATGAGTCGATTTGATCCATAATAAGGATCCTCCTCATCCACTGATCCACATCTGTGGGGTGGACAACGTTTGGAATTTCTATCGAAATCGACACTTTTTCGTAAATAATCGGGTATTTTGAGGTGTATTCTCAAAAACAAAAATATTTTGCAGTGATAAGTAGGTAATTTTGTTTTGTACAGCGTCAGAATGTTTTTAATCCTATTTTGTTCAGAAAAATGACCCTTAGCTGATCCATAACTGTGGGGTGACTGTAATAATTCGAAGTTATCTGTCAAATCGTACATTACAGGTAAATTATCAGAATTCCAAGCCTGAAAGACTTCCTGTAAGAGCTGGTGTTCCTCAAGCCAGCATTTTGGGACCAATATTATACAATATTTTCACATCTGACTTACCTGAGTTACCTCAGGGATGTCAAAAATCCTTGTTTGCGGATGACACAGGCCTCTCCGTCACAGGACGAAACATGCGTGTCATAGGTTGTAAAAAAAGGTTGGATATTTTTCTTACTTGCAAAAATTGAAGAACCTAATACTTCTAAAACTCAACTTTCCACATAAACCAAAACGTCTTTATTTGAAACCTTCAAGTAGACATGTAGAAGAAGATAAGTATTTAGGGCTGGTTTAGAATGTTCAACAGCATTCTAAATACTACACAAAAACTCCGCCGCAAGCTAACGAAATTCACATTTGATAATTCGCTCCATTTTCCCGAAACATATTCCCAGCATTCCGCCGAAAAGTTTGTAACGTTCACGCAGTTATTTTCCTCCGAAACTAAAAGCGGTTCGATCCCCTGCCGTGGTGTGGGAAAAACACATCCACGACCATATGTGTGTTGTATGGTGCGCATAATGCAATCGAGAATGAAGTGTGAAAATTCTGCCCAACAAACTACACGCGATGCAGTTTTCCGCCAGCTATAAATAAAACTGTGAGAAATGCAACACAGCACTACGCTAGCTAGCAGTCGCCGTGGCGGTGCACATCAAGTGCGTGTTAGTTTTTTTTTTCGACGGGATTTTGCGGGGATTACTGATGAATGTTAGATGGCATTTTATGTAGTCCTTAAATCAACATAATTGAAACATGATTGAGAAGTTTATTCTACAGAAGTTTCTACATTGTATCTATGAATACTGCAAACTAGAATTGGGTTCGCATCTCTCAAGTCAATTAAATCAGATGACACATCACATTTATGGTTTCGTTAGAATATTTAAATGTAGAATTAAAATACATTTCATTTCATAATCAAATATAGTCAACTATCTTTAACTCGATACTGCCCAGACAACCAAAATGTACGTATAACGAAATCACCTGGAGGCTTTGCATGTGCAAAATTTCACTTATAAGATGTCGCGAAAAGGCTTTCTACATACAAAAGTGGAGGTGATATACGTGCATATATTATGTGATGAATAATAGCATACAATGCGAGTATATAAACTTTCTACCGAACTAACATGTAATCCTATGCGACTTAACGTATGATAACAAATGTTGATTTGACAGCTGCTACGAACTGATTCTTACTTCTTAATTAGGGTAGAAGCACCGGTTTTAGCCATACGCCAGTTGTAGCCATAGAGGATTATACACCGTTTTACAAAGCCAATCAGCATGAAACCTTTTGTGTTCAGTAGATCACATTCACATGATAGAGCTACCTTCATTTGCTCGTCCAAATTGATTCAAAATAAAGAAAAACAATTAGTTTTCTTTAAAATTTTAACTCCCATACACCTAATTTGGCCAGGGCACTCCTAAATTGGCCACTCTCATGAGAAATCAATGCGATTGGCCAATTTAGAAACCGAAGTTGAATCTCTGGCCGAAACTGATTCCGTTGGCCTATATCGACGAAAAAATGGTTATAGCTCAGTTTTGATATTTTACACACATAATATGGATTGAAAGCTTGCATTTGACATATTTGTAGTATAAATACGGTTTTCCATTTTTTTTATTGACATTTTCTCTTAGGCTGGCCAATACCGGTGCTTTTACCCTACTTACTTTGTACGAGTGTGCGGGACGAAACAAAATGTACAAATGAACTCAGAAAAATGCGTTTTATGCGGGAAAACTCATCAATCTGACGATATCATTCACCGTGTTTTGTGGGTTTGATGTAATTTGTATGGAAACACGAGTTATTAGGTGAACTTATATGCGACTTCTGGTTGTCTGGGTGTAGGGACCATTGAGCTGGAAAGCCATCATAATACAGACCGCATATATTTCATATTATAAAATTCTCAATTGTTTTACAAATTGCATTCGAAATAGCAACTTTAACGTGAAAAACAAAATTTTACCACATTTAAGAGACACTATCCGAACAGTTTAAGATAGTAAAAAATGACGTCTTTAGATGACATTTATAAGGTTTAATCACCGCATGACTTTATTATTATGGAAACTTATTGTTTTTTTTTGTGAACGCGATACCTATACTCAGAGTGCAAGGGAGCAACGAAAATAATGATATGACCAAATGGATAGAATAGCAGAGAGAAATGAATATATTGCATTATTAACTATATTGTTCGGCGTATATAACAGTTCAATCGATCGTCGGCATATTTTCGGAGATTAATGCGAAAGTTTCGTTACTTATCGGATTTTTCGCGCCTAATCTCGCATATCCCTAATTTGGCCTAGTGATTCTATTCGAACTGAAGTTAGAATTCTTCGCCAATTGGATTCTACATTTATAAGGTTTAATCACCGCATGTCTTTATTATTATGAAAGTTTATTGGCTTTTTTCGGTGAACTTAACGGAGAATAAGTAACGTCACACTACAACATCTAGCCGTTCAAGTCCAGGACGATAGGCAAAATTTTGTCGTTTCGATTGTGTTGTTCACACATATGGCCCTCTGTTAAGGTGAAACATCTCGCAATCCAAAGATGGCCGTCACAATGGCCGACTTGTGCCCCTACTCACGTTTTCAAAGGCACAAAACTGGAGAAATAATAGGCAAACATGTCTGATCTTCTTATTTTAAGCTTTCTGCTAGTGCACAAAGCCAAAATAAAAAGTTCACTGCTGATGGATGCTTTCTTCGCGAGATTTGTGCCTTTAAAGTTTCAGTGCAATCTTAGAAGTTGATTCCAAACTGTTTCACCTTAAAACAAATTTTCAACTTCTATTCATTTCTCTCGTCGCTCGCTTGCAATTCAATCTTGTCATTTCATTACTTTATTTTTAATTTTTATTTAAACTTTGAATTTTTCAATAACGGCGCCGGCCACGTCCTTACGATCATCGGGGAAGGGAAGGAATGTTAGTTAGACAACCGTTGTTACTAGAGACCGAGTATACCTCTGCTTCTCCACAGTTGTCATGGAAAGGATATTGCGTTAGTAGGATAAGGTAAAGATCTGGAAGTCATCAATGGTTGGTGATGGGATCCATGGTATAATCACGCCTAATCGGATTCGCGATATCATTTGATATTCGCAGTGTACGCCGAACAAGTGTTCATCACTCGCCCACGCAGGAGCAAGCAACGCGATCAATAGATCAAACACTAACGATCCGCGGCACTTTTTCTTGTCATATTTGATCCTGCCCTCATTGCCCGCTCCCGCATGAGCAAGCGTCAAGGTCGAAGGACACAACACAAATCTTCAAAAATAAGTGTCTAGAAAAACTCTTTAAGAAATCCCTGGATGAATTCTTGAGGTTATTTCCGATGCGGTTACTGGAGGAACCTTCGGAAGAATTTCTAGAGGAGTTCTTGGTGGAATCCTTAGAAAAAAAAATGGATATTCAGTAGAAAGTTTATGGGTGAACCCCTGGAGGATTACCTCGAAAATCCCAGGAGTAATTCCTCTGGGAAAATTCATAGAGCAAGCTATTGGGAAATTTGTGAAGCAATTACTTGTGCAATCTTTTCTATCTTTTCTAGAGTACTACCTGGGGAAACCCCTGCAAGTATCCCTGGAGAAATTTCTGAAGAAATATCTTAAAAAGTACTAAAGAAGTTGAAGGAATTCCTGGAGGAATCCTTGGTGTACTCTGCAAGAATCCCTGCAGAGGAAAGGAATCCTAAGAGAAGTCTCCGGAAAAAAATCAAGAGAAATCTGAAAAATCCGTGGAAGAATTTATTAAGGAATTCCTGTACCAGCTGCTGGAAAAATTCTTGGATGAATCTCATTAAAAAAAATCAATATTGGAGGAATCATTGGAGGCATTCCTGCAGAAACTCCTCGTCTCTGGAGTTTTTTCTGGAGGAATTTTTGAGAAAATCCATGGTTAAATCCTGGAGGAACGCCTAGAATATTTTCTAGGGGAATTGTTAAAGGTACTTCTGTAGCCCTATCTGAGCAAATCTGAAAGAATCGGGCTGCGATTCTCCTTGGAGGAATCTTTGCCGAAATTCCTGGAAAAATCGCTGTATGCCTGTAGAGATTATTTTGGAGGAGTTTCAGGTAGAATCCATGAAAAAATCTTCGAAACAAATCCTGGAGAAATTCTTTTCCAACACCAATGTTTTTGTTTATCAATTTGACCAAGGCGAATAATTTGGTTTTATTTTTCCACCGCACAACTTTCTATGCAACACAAGTTCGACGAACCAACATGATTGAATGTACGAATATGTTTCTACAAAATATTTGCTAGTAGTTCGTGCACATATTATACACTTCGCGCGAGCTTTCGTGCAATGTACACAAATTTTCGTGCATTGCACGCGAGTTGACTGTAATTAATTGAAATGGAGACTAATCGATCACTGTCGTTAACCCGACATTATACTCAACGCTTTATATGACAACTTAGAAATAGTAATCCACTAGAAGATAGAATTTCATATTTTCCTCAGAATGCTAGAATAGAAATGAAAGATTTTGTGTCTTTAAAACTTCAGTGCAATATTGAAAAGTTGGATATCGAACTGTCTCACCTTGAATCGGCGATTCTACCCCATTACCCCGAAGTACTTGTGCTTGCCCCACGATAACCGAATGCAAAAATTGTCAATTGGCAGTGGCTCTCAGCAAATAACTGTGGAAGTGCTCATAAATAAGAACACTAAACTGGTAAGCAGGCTCGATAAAGTATGCAATAAATATAAATGCATGAAAATATTTTGTACACGTTCGAAATAAAGAGTGCGGGCAAATCTAAACCACTTTTTAATAAGATTTTCCAGAAATTTCAAAATGCATTTATCTTGGAGCGTGTGCTTCATGAGTGTTGCTAATTACTTTTCGATACACTCCTCATGGTTTGTGCTAAGTTGATCTGAAGCTTCATCCAACACTTCGAAATGGGAATAGTTAGCTAAACATTTGCTGAAGTCAAGCTTTAATCCATTACGAATCAACTCATCATCCAATTTATTTCAAACGAAGGAAGAATGGCTTTGTGCCCACACAATATGTGAGTTAATTAAATCCAGTTCTTCAATTTGAGTTCGACATGTTAAAACTAACATCGACATTGTGTTGGCCGCAAGCAAGAGCTTTAATGAAACAGTCTGACTATCTGTACAGAAGTGATTACATTGTGCACATACGAGAAAATATTTCCAATGGGTTACATGCATGCCCTGATTCGCTACTCGCCACACGTAACGCACATGCGCTAGTGTCTATGCACGAAAAATCACTAAAAGGTAACGCGAAAAATATTTGTATGGCGAAAAGCATCTAACGAATTATTTCTCAAAATTAGGAAATATTTTCGAAAAAATATTTGGTACTGGTTGTGTGTGATAATGGTGGCTATCACGCCTACCAAATATTTTTTCGATTAATGCTTTCATTTACGAGAAATATGAAGTTAAATGCCTTTCCCCATACAAAATGAAACGAGAAAACTTCTGCTGATCAACTGTGGACAAGAGCAAAGCAGGTAATCCATTATAGATACTAGATAATTGTCAGCATATTCATAAGTTAGAAAACCGTTATTGTTGAGTTGCCTCAATATGGTATCTGCTATGAGATTCTCCAAAAGTGATAATAAAACTCCCCCTTGGAGGCATCCGCAAATACTCTTTCGAATCGCAGCTTACAATATGGCATCCAAATTAACGTTATCCAAAGCACCCTTAATATCTAAGAAAATACCTAAGCAGAATTGTTTCTGAGCGAATGATTTCACAACATACTATACATCTTTGTGTAAAAGAGTCAAAGTGGATTTTCCAGATTGGTAAGCATTTTGATTCACATGAGCAAGCATGTTTCCCGCGCAGACAAGAATATCAAAGTCATATCTTGAATGAATATGCGGTAGCTGAAATGAAAATGTACATAAGACCAAAATTTGTTCTTTGACAAGAAACTAAATACATTCATCAGCAAAATGACACGACTGAACAGTGTGACGTTGGGACAACTTCTAAAAGTAACAGTAGCTTCAAACAGTGAAGAACATGATATTCTCATTTCCTTTCTCTTCCAGCTGTAAGACATATCAAAATCCTGGCTGGATGCTGGATGTCGACTTTTTATTCTGTATCATCTCCTAGATCATATTTTTATGTTGATTTGTTAGTCAATCAATATACATTCAAATATTTGTTTGATCTTAAAATATTAACAACATATTGTTCAATACTTTTCTTAGTTATTTTAGAAGTTATTGTTGATATTTTATATCTAATCTACAACAAACCGATAGCACTGCGGAACACGTTCTTGTCTCAAGCACCAAAATATCGCTATTTACTTAATTAAGCGTTGGTGAATACATTCCCATTTTCGAAAATGTTATAGCACGTCTAGATTTCGAGATATTGGCTGTTGAATATACAAACTTGCATGCAAGTTTATCAACTTGTCTGGCATTTTATTTGCTTAATTTGCCACAGATTCAAGATTTATGCGTAAAACAATGGCTTTTAATAAAGTTTCGATGCTCAAAAATTGTTTATTGATGGTTTAGAAAAATATTGAAAAGAAACGACGATTTTTGTGAGGAGACTGCAGGAACGTTATAAAATCAGATTTATAGTTAATTCTAGTACACGACACTGATGACAGCCTTACAGTTGAGGTCGGAATACGCGTATCTGTCAAAGGATACAAACTATAGTGTAATTAAATGGTATGGTATTAAATTTGGGTTTTCATTTACTTTGATTTAATCTAAATTTAATCGCGTAATTTCAACCAAATTACATCTTAAATGAAAGTTTAAGTCCTATTTTGCATGCTTGATGTATAAGAGCACTATAAAAAATGATAAATCATGCTTCAAACTGAATGTAAACATCAATAAAAAAAAAACAAATGAGTGTTCTGTAGCTCAGTTGGTTAAAGCGCCGGTCTAGCGTACGTGGATTTGTAAGTCCGAGTCTCAATAAAACGCGTATTTTTTCGCAAACTAATGTCTCCATTTGTTGAAAAAACACACTGTGTCTTCTAATTACAAGTTCTTAAAAGTATGTTTTAGACATGCCAACAAATCTGAATGTGATGCACGATAACGCGGTCCAAATGTGTCAGAACAAAAAAGGTCCGACTCATTGGTCCTACACTCTTCATGAAATGCACGTCCTCCTGTCAGGTTAGATTTTGCACTAATATCACGCCATGATCTGGAATTAAGTTCTGTAAGCTACTTACAAGTAGAGCTTTTAAGAAGATTTAAGAAACTCAAATCCCCTTTCATGCAGAACAGGACAAATCCTATCTGCTCCTAGCAAAACTATCAAATACCCTTGGAATTACTTACTTACTTATTTGGCTTTACATCAATTATCTTGATAAAGCCTCGCCAACAATATTTCGCCAATTCCCTCGGTTCATGGCCGCTTCTCTCCATCCTCGACTGTGACCCACGCTCTCCAGGTCCTGGTGTACCTGGTCAATCCACCTAGCTCGCTGCGCCCCACGCCTTCTTGTTCCGACCGGATTCGTGGCGAACACCATCTTTACAGGGTTGTTGTCCGGCATTCTTGCAACATGCCCTGCCCAGCGTATCCTTCCAGCTTTAGCTACCTTCACGATACTGGGTTCGCCGTAGAGTTGAGCGAGCTCGTGGTTCATCCTTCGCCGCCACACGCCGTTCTCCTGCACGCCGCCGAAGATCGCCCTTAGCACTCGGCGTTCGAAAACCCCAAGAGCTTGCAAGTCCTCCTGAAGCATAGTCCACGCCTCATGCCAATAGAGGACTACCGGTCTTATGAGCGTTTTGTACATCGTGCATTTGGTGCGGGGGTGAATCCTTCTTGACCGCAGATTCTTCTGGAGCCCATAGTAGGCATTCTTCTCCTCTAAAACCTCCTGGCACTCCTCGTCGAACCAATCGTTTCTTGAGCTCCGTTCCACATATCCGACAACGCTTTCGGCAGTTTCGTTAATGGCTGCTTTGACTGTCCTCCAGCAGTCCTCAAGAGGGGCCCTATCGAGCTCGCCCTCATCCGGCAACGCTGCCTTAAGATGCTGCGCGTACGCATTGGCAACATCCGGTTGTTTCAGCCGCTCGAGATTGTACCGGGGCGGGCGTCGGTACCGTACATTGTTGATGACGGATAGTTTTGGGCGCAGTTTCACCATCACCAGGTAGTGGTCGGAGTCAATGTTGGCGCCACGATAGGTTCTGACGTCGGTTATGTCGGAGAAGTGCCGTCCATCGATCAAAACGTGGTCGATTTGCGATTCTGTCTGCTGAGGTGATCTCCAGGTGTACCGATACGGGAGGCTGTGCTGGAAATAGGTGCTACGAATGGCCATGTTCTTGGAGGCGGCAAAATCTATCAGTCGTAGGCCGTTCTCGTTCGTCAGCCGGTGGGCGCTGAACTTTCCAATCGTCGGTCTGAATTCCTCCTCCTGGCCAACCTGAGCGTTTAAGTCTCCTATGATGATCTTGACGTCGTGGCTTGGGCAGCGGTCGTACTCGCGTTCGAGCTGCGCGTAAAATGCGTCCTTGTCATCATCAGTGCTTCCTATGTGTGGGCTATGCACGTTGATTATGCTGAAGTTAAAGAATCGGCCTTTGATTCTTAACTTGCACATTCGTTCATTGATCGGCCACCACCCGATCACGCGCCTTTGCATATCACCCATCACTATGAAAGCTGTTCCCAGCTCGCGTGTGTTGCCGCAGCTCTGGTAGATGGTATGATTACCTCTAAACGTTCGCACCAATGCTCCTGTCCAGCACACCTCCTGCAGCGCTACGATGTTGAAACCGCGGGTCTTCAGTACATCGGAGAGTATGCGAGTACTTCCAATGAAGTTGAGAGATTTGCAGTTCCACGTACCGAGTTTCCAATCGCTAGTCCATTTTCGTCGCTGTGGTCTTTGCCAATTGTTCCGGTCCGTATTCTCTCGTTGACGTTCCTGTGCTGATGTGTTTTTACGGTTGGCTTGCAGGGCCTGACACCAACCCCCTAGATTTCCGGAGGACCATTCCCCCTAAATGTTCGGAGGGCCATAGTGCGCAGTTTAGCTTAGAGTCCTTCTCTGGCACTCGGACGATGATCATCCGCCCCTGACATGAGGAACAGACGCTGTTGTGAGCCGCTCCCACCGTTCCCACCGGGGGTTGGTTACCCGATCTTCCCCAAGGTTTTCCCCAAGGTTACCCTTGGAAATGATAATGTGATTACGATACTAGAAGTCGAATTCAGGAATTCGTAACTACATGCGAATAAGGGGATTTTTTTTATTTCCGTACAAAGTGGGCCGAAGGGTCTCAGATTTTCATGAAACTTTTTCCATAGGCAGGGCTCATCAATATATGAATAAAAAAAAAATTGAGAAAAATTCAGGGTCGCTTATTTTCCCGGAAAACTCAGTTGGAATTATTTTTGTTTTCCTCTGACACTACTTACTTTGAAAAATCATAACTCAAGAACGAAGCATCGTAGAAACAAAGTTTTTTTATGAAAATGAAAACAAATTTTCTCAGAAATAAAAAAAATATTAACTGGAAACAGTTTTCCACAAAATTTTCCACCGTTGAGAAAATTCGTAAAGAAAAGCCGGAAAAACTATGCTCCAACTCGTGGAAAATTTTCAAAAATATATTTTTGAGGAGATATTTTCATAAGCTTTAATCGCTGAAATTTTTGAAATGGTGTTTTTTTTTTCGTTTTTAAGTTTTGGCTAGAGATGCTAGTATTAGAAAGTCAGCAGAAATTAATAACGCCAAACAATTTTTCGACTGGGCTGTGTCGCAAAAGGTGAAAGACCAATTTAAAAAAGATTGGGAATTTATCTATGAAACTGAAAATGACTATTCAGAGGCTGAAAAATTTCTTTAGGAAAGATTTTCTAACCTTGTTCCAATTCCTGGAACAAAAATATATCATTCATTAATACCAAAAGACGAACGAAGCATTTTTGCTAGTGAATTCTCAGATGCACATGAAAACCAAGAAAAAACAGCATGCTTTGTTCTTAATAATACAAAGAAACGAAAATCTTCAGGTGTTAGCAACCAAAGACAATCTTCCCGGTTGAAAAAATAGATAGTGTTAAGATGAAAATGTAAGTTATATACTGAATAATTGAATAAATAAAATTAAAAAAAAAAATAATAGTAACGAATCCCTTTTCAGTGTAATGAAAAATTGAGGCAGAAACAGTTTTTTCAGTTTTTCTTAGCAGTGTAATTTTTCATGAAAAATATCATCCATTCCGACTTATACTTCATCAAAACCAATCCCATATCTTTTCTTCAGATGTTTTAGAAAATTTGCAATTGCTTTGATAAAAAATCTTTGTTTTTCCGATGCTTCGATTGAAATATGGGTTTTCAATGAAAAGGCTTATATGGTCATTTTCCACAAAATTGGCCATAACTCAAAAACAAAGAAAAAGTACATTTCAAAAATTTCAGCGATTAAAGCTTATGAAATTTATTTCTCAAAAATATATTTTTGAAAGTTTTTCACTAATTGGAACATAGCTTTTCCGGCTTTTCTTTACGAATTTTCTCAACGGTGGAAAATTTTGTGGAAAACTGTTTCCAGTTAATATTTTTTCTATTTCTGAGAAAACTTGCTTTCATTTTCATAAAAAAAAACCTTGTTTCTACGATGCTTGTTTCTTGAGTAATGATTTTTCAAAAAGAAAAGGTCAAAATGGCACATTTGCACATATTTTACAAAATTGGCCATAACTCAAAAACGAAACAAAGGACATTACAAAAATTTCAGCGATTAAAGCTTATGAAATTACCTTCTCAAAAATATATTTTTGAAAGTTTTTCCGGCTTTTCTTTACGAATTTTCCCAACGGTGGAAAATTTTGTGGAAAACTGTTTCCAGTTAGTATTTTTTTTTTTATTCCTGAGAAAATTTGCTTTCATTTTCATACAAAAATTTGTTTCTATGATGCTTCGTTCTTGAGTTATGATTTTTCAAAGTAAGTAGTGTCAGGGGAAAACAAAAAATTTCCAACTAAGTTTTCCGGGAAAATAGGCGACCCTGAATTTTTCTCATTTTTTTTTATTCATATATTGATGAGCTCTGCCTGTGGAACAAGTTTCATGAAAATCTGAGACCTTTCGGCCCAAACCCGTACGGAAATAAAAAAAATCACCTGCTAAAACGTAATCGCTAAAGAAATTGATCGCCGAATCCTTGCAGAAATTTTCTACAGCGACTCCCGTTTGAACTGACATTTTTTTTTGAACGACTCAGATCCAGATGAACGGCGTCTATTCCAACTCTTTGTACATTGTATTCTGAGACTAGTCAGATCGGAATTTCACCATGGGTTCCAATTTGTAATCTTCATAGACCACAGAGGACAAGCTCTTCAAAATCTTACATAATCTATGACGCTTTAGTATAAACGGCATTGTCCGATGTTTAATTGACAGACCGTATCCATTTTATTTGGTCGCAACTGATTAACTATAGATTTTAAAAAGCAAAATCTGCGAAGTAACATTCATATGTTCAAAGAGGATAAATCGATGATCAGATAATGATTTCTCATATATTACATGCCAATATGGTCTAATCCACCGCCGGCGCACTAAATTCACTCGGTTTGAGAATTGTGATACTTGAGCGGAGCACGCTTCCATATGATCCCCACGTGATCTGGATCCGCTTTTCGACCGAGTTGGTTTAGTACACCAGTGGATAAGACCATTCGCTAACTCGTGACTTATTCTGTTCTAGTAGAGCGTTATGTCTAAAGCACTTCCATGATTGATAATTGGCTTGTTTAGGGGTATCCTGTTTTTTACATATTCTGATTCTACGTTAAAAACTGAGCCAGAAACCAAAGTTTCATAATTTTCCGTGCCCTGAAACTATTTTTAAAACACGTTTGCATTTCGTATGGAAATCGCGTTTGAATCACCCCTCGGCAAATTTTACTCCGGGACGAGCTGTCATTATGTAAATGGAAATGTCATTGAGTCGATGGAATTAAATCTATTTTAATCATTTACTATATCAAAATTAAGATAATAAAGTGCAATAAAATCGTGTTACACTTGGAAAACTGTGCTCTTTCGATCAAGCTACAAAAAACTGCAAATTTTTCATCACTAAACAACCCAATTTATAGCTTACTTCACCAAACTTGTCTCTTTTGCATTCATATATCGTGCTACACGACCAACGAATCTATAGAATTTCTAACTAGAGTAGGTCTTGGAGTCTAACAAGAATTTAACCCTAAAAACATGACAATTGCAATGGTGAAGAGCTGGAAATATTATCACAAAGCAAGTAAAGGTCCCAATTTATCATCTGCATAAGTTTTCTAATTATGTCAAATTGGTAGTCATAGTGGCCCGGTACTGAACACCAGTAGTAGAGAATAGTCCAACTTTGCTGCAGAAGCAGCAATCCCAACCTTTCCAAGTTTATTTAACCTAAATTTGGAGATGTGTTCAATACTCTGACACGCGAGACACTGGAATAGGCGATGACTTGCCTTGCTACCGGCGAGTAATGTATCGGCATTCGATATTCGGTATTTGAACTGTAGTTTGAATATCGAAACAGAAACACACCATTACCAGTAGCAAGCGGCAGAGCACTAAGTTTACTCAACATGTTTAGGCACTAACGGCCTGGGAAGCAAAAACATTCCCACTGGGTTAGTTTGTTTGCATTGGAGAATGCCTTTCGTGATAGTAGGGCATTACGGAATCGATTAAAAATGCCCAGCAGGTGTTGCAACATGTTGTGTTCCTTCTATTCTACTGGCATTACTTCCCAACTGCAACAGCAACATTTTTTTTACAATGGCTGTCTATTTTGTATTTCGTTCATCGCAAACATGTTGATACTCTATGTCGTGGGACACAGAAAAAATTACAACACAAAAAAAATCCTTGAACAAATGATGAAGTTCTTGAAACCATTCCAGGTGGAATCCATGGAATTATTTCTGTAGAAAATGTAAAAAGTGTTCATAAATATACCGGAAAAAATCTTAGTAGAAATTCTGGTTAGATAAAAAACGGATATATTTTGTTAAAAAAAACTGGTTGAATTGAAGGAAGAAATCTTGGAGCAATTCTTGGAACAACTCATATCCAATTCCTGCGGGATTTATTGCAGGAAACCTTGGAGGCGTTCACAAAAGAATGCCTTGATTCTTTCAGGATGAATCTTTGAAGAATCTACCAAGAAATTTCAAGAGGCTCCCTGGAAAAAAATCTCGACCTGCGAGATTCGAACCCACTATTTTCTCTAAAAAAGTGTGTCCTTTGGACCCACAACAAAAAATATTCTATCTGCTACCATTATGAAAAATTGTAAGTCATGTTAATCATTTAATCGCTTAATCTCATCTCAAGCATAAGCTCTTTCACTTTTTTATTATTTCTGTCCGTTCATGGTAGCATAATAACCGTTGTTCTGCTTAACAATTTGAATGGCAAATATATAACCTTAATCTCCTTGTACAGATTAATTCGAGATCAACGAAAAGCCCGACTAAAGCGTCACAACACTATACATTTATTGTCACCTTCCGTGACACGCCACAAATGTAGGCTTTCTATTGCTCCTTCGGCTGTCTGCGGCCATAAAAAAAGACAAATCTCTCTTGGTCAAACGCACCGCCCGCCAGACACCGTGCCGTGACCAGACCAGAGCTCCAAGTCCTTATCCACTTCATCCGGGGATCGAAGGGAACAATCTTGGCATAGTCCCAAAAGCTATTAATGTGAATCATGTCTTGCTCTGATGAATAGACATTCAGATTGTAGCCGTCCCGAACCATCTTGGCTGTTCCAGCTGTTAAGCAACGAACTTCTTTAGGTAGGTACCGTAATACGGGGCAACATTGATCAGCTTATTTGATTTATAGCTTATTTAATGATTTAATTCAAAAATGCAAATTATACTTTTAGAACAAGCACAGGCACTCATCGCTTGTGAATTTATTCTGAATTTTATTTTCATAAAGTTTGAAGCATGTTTAAAAAACTTTTAAACCGATTTTTTAATCAATTGGCTTGGGGTAACATTGATTACACGTGTAAACAATGTTCGATAATATAACCAAGTAACTAAGTTCGTGGCCTCTGAAGTCGAATATGAAGGCAATACTCAAATTAGCCATTTACTTTTTGAGTTATTTTATAACAAAAAACGCCTTCATGCGCCGCTTACACCTAAAGGTTTGAAATTTCATAAGGAACATTCTGCATATTATTTCGATGATTTTGAGGAATTGGATATACTCTTGATAATTTTTACAATGGATTCATTTTCGATGATTGCATTTTTGTATAAACAGCAACTCCCTTGCTTATATTATTTTCAGAACTGATTCTTCTTTTTCTTCTTGGCATTACGTCCTCACTGGGACAGAGCCTGCTTCTCAGCTTAGTGTTCTTATGAGCACTACCACAGTAATTAACTGAGAACTTTCTTTGCTAGGGTTACCATTTTCGCATTCGTATACCGTGTGGCAGGTACAATTATACTGTATGCCCAGGAAAGTCGAGGAAATTTTCATTACGAAAATATCCTGGACCGACCGGGAATCGAGCCAAGGCACGTTCAGCATGGCTTTGCTCTGTAGTCGCTCCACTCGGCTAAGAGAGGGGCTCTCAGAACTCATGTGAAGCATGATTGTACGATAGTGTCATTAATAATTTAACAAATTATTATTGTTTCGAACACATGAACTCATATTTTTGTAAGCCTATGAATATGAGAAAGAGATGTGCTATTTGTGCATTGAAAATGTTTCAAAAAAGACTGTTGATTCAACCGTCTTACGAGGAAACTCATTCGGATCAACGTTTCCCCGTTCTACGGTACAATCCTATACAGGAAGGTGTGGGTGGTAAGCGAGTGAGCCGTGCGGTCACCTTTTGAATTTTTATTGGAACAACTCATGTCGGTGTTCGAGGAGACATATCAAAACATTTCGACGACGATAAATATTCCTGGGGCTGTGTGGTGTGGAGAGACGGCACGATATGCAAGAACGTGTCGTTTGTTCGAGTGCTCCATTTTGTTGTCCACCGCGGACAGAAGAAGCCGAAGTCCATTCAGCATCGACCAGATAGAACAGAATCCAACAGATGCACATTAGGGTGGTTCATAATTTAAAAAGTATAAAAATCCAATCTCCTACATGTTTTTAATTATCCCTACGATAAAAATAGTGTTCTGGTGATGATTTTAATGTGGCCCAAAGGTTTATTTGGAATTTACCATGTACAATTTTTGAAAATGATTCAAACATGGTTATGTAGGTTCAAATTTATTATCTCATAGTGAAAGCTTATTCTTCAAACCATTGTGAAGTAAATTGTTAATTTTGTTAGAGTTTTTTTTTTTGCAGGGCTATAATCCAATATGCATTCAAATAATAACAAATTCATGAATATCTCTTCTCACATCCGTTGCTCTCTTCAGCAACTTTCTTTATTGAGGTTTGAAGAATAAATTTGCACTAACAGATGATATATTTGTTCATACACTTGGATACCTACTAACGTATTTGGAACATATTTCCATATAAACCTGCATTAGCTCTGGGCCAATTTAAATCCCCAACGCTGAAAGCTTCACAGTACATGTTTTCATCGTAAAGATTGTAAGAAAGATATGAGTGTTTAGAATTTTTAAATTTGGAACCACCCTTACGCACATGCCTCTCCGTGTTGCAACGTTTGGTTCCCTTTTCCGATGACATCGGTGAGCCATTTGACCCCCAGCGGAGCTGACTCAATAAATATTGTGCATGTTTAGTGGAGCAAGCTGGAGAAGATGTTGCACTCATTTCCATCACGAAAACATCCCATCAGAAGACAGATATTTGGTTTTTGTCGTAAAAAGCAATTTCAATTCAATGGGTGCTTGAGGAAATATCTCACATGCAACTGACAGATTTTTAGAGCGATTTTTTTAAACTTTGTTCAGCCTTCCTAGGGTGTTCAAAAAAAGTTACGTTTAAGGTGTTCGGGTTATATTGACCCGGATTTGACCTACGAATTTCGCAGCCGTTTTTTGATCAAATCTAAATCACCACACTTTTTTATTAAATTTAGGGGAGGGATTATTAGCGTACGTTTCAGAGAAGTAAAAAACGACGAATTCAACTTAAACACTTCACTTTTTGCAAAGAAAAAAATACTAAAATTACTAGTAAGGCGAGCAAATACCATTCAATTAGTAGTTTTTTCACTCAAATATAAATGTTTTTATACTCAAAATTATCGTCTAGGCTTATATTTTATGAATCTTGCTACAAATCTTGGTTTGGTTGGAATTGGCCACTCAGAACCGGTGCAAAAGGGACCAAGGTTTGCCCATTTAAGAAAGAGCATTTGAAAGAGCAAAATGCATTTGAAAGAGCAAATGCATTTGTAGTGAATTGTGAAACGTAGGATTTGATATAAAATGCATTGAAAATGGTAGGTATCCAATCAATCGGTGAGTTGTGCAGGGTGTTGAGAAGGATATAACATGGCAATCTGTTTAATATAAAGTTCATAAACAAAGAAGGCTTTGCTTAGGCATTAATGACAAGTTAACGAGCATGTCAAAGAAAAATCAGTCTTTTAACGAACGATAAGCAGTAATTACGCAAAAACGAAGACTAGAACCCTGGAACCTGGGAGGGAGGCACCGATATTACACACGAAATATAACACAAAGTTATTTCGAATTGTAAGAAAACTCCAGCTTGCCAACGACAATCAAGGCAGGCTTGATGGAAATCACTAGTTTTCTTTTGTTGTGTTCCTTCGATAGTTCTGGACAAACATGGAAAAAGGGCCAAAGTTTTCTATGCATTTAAATTTTGTTTTTATTGGAAAAAGTAAAATGATTGTAGGTTGTATTGTGACATTACTTTTGAATAAGCATGAATAGCTTTTTAACCGTTTATTTTTTGTCACATTTGATAAAATGCAAGAGTATGTATGTTTTAATCAATTACGCGCTTTTATCATGTTTGTCAATTGTCTTAGATCTGGGCTCACAGTGACAGCAGAATCTCGGCTCACCTCGACGTACATAAATTTCGTATTGGATTCTCCCTCACAGCCTAGAACCTGAGAGAGACTCGCGAAAAGGAAAAATATCAACGTCTTATGCAGCCCAGATTCCCCTCTCACGTAACGTCAAATGCAGCCCACCGTTTTTATGGCTGAAAAAGTGAAAAGTATTGTGTTCAAAGTAAACTGTTATTGAAAACTTCAGTCGGCAGTGCAGTTGCTGATAAATATAAGCAGAAGATTAATTGTTTCTAATGTCTGCTACGTTTGCTGGCATGAATTTTCACACAAACGGCTATTTATGATTTGATGTTATGCAAACTCAATCATTTTTTGCTGAGAGGTTCATGTGAGGATTTGAGCAGCATGCGCATAATTGGTATAAACACAAAGTGGAATAAGAAAAAAACTCAGCAATCACAGAAAAAGAAGACCGTCTTCGCGAGTCTCGTCTCAGCCTAGAACCATTCACTTGGAGAACCACCGGTCACGACACAGTGCACTAATGGTTATCAAGTGGCCAAGGGGCCAATTTCGGAGGCCATTGGGCGGTTTCCACGGCATTCGGATTAGTGACCAATTTATGTTTTTGGTATAACCAACCCGTACGGCACATTACATTTTGCAGAATTTTATAAAACCTGAGTATGGCAATATTGTCCACATGTGTCACTTGGGCAGATTCTTGGGTTCCCTTGGGGGTCCTGAGAAAGTGGAACCATATCATGCGACCTATCAAACTTTTCAGAATGTTGGCCAACTATTGGTTCCGTAACAGGTTCCGGGATTCCCGGAGAAGTGGTCAATTCTTTCTTTTGATGCAACCATATCATGGGACACATCAAACTTTTCAGAATTTCATACAGAATCCATGAGATACTTGCTTAGTTTCCTAAGTCAATATTGGTCACCTAGTGGTTCCGGAACATTTTCCGGGATTCCCAGAGAAGTAACCATTTCAAACATATGATATACAGAGCAGTGTGGAGCACCAAAATTTTCAGCATTCCATATAAAAATCATCAGAGATATTTTCAGTTACCTAAAGTAACATTGGCCGCCTAGCGGATCCGGAATCCCCGGCTAAGTGACCAATTAAAAAATTTGGTGAGGCTGAGCTGTGAAATACATCAAAATTAGTTTCCATACAGAATTTATCAGTTATATTCAAGTATTCGTTTTATTAAGCTGCAATAATTGTTAGCGTTGTTTTATTGGGGCCCAGATAGCCGTAGCGGTAAACGCGCAGCTATTCAGCAGGACCATGCTGAGGATCGTGGGTTCGAATCCCGCTGGTCGAGGATCTTTTCGTAAAGTAAATTTTCTCGATTCCCAGGGCACAGAGTATCTTCGTACTTGCCACACGATATACACATGCAAAAATGGTCAATCGGCAATGAAAGCTCTCAGTTAATAACTGTGGAAGTGCACATAAGAACACTAATCTGAGAAGCAGGCTTTGTCCCAGTTGGGACGTAACGCCAGAAAGAAGAAGAAGAATTGTTAGCGTCCAAACTTCTATTGGTCTTATCATAAATTTTGCCTTCTTTTGAAAATAGGCTGTTCTTCATATTTATGCTGTTTTAAATTATTAAAACTATTATTTATTTAAGCTAAATGTTAACCATTTTAATATTTTGCTATTTATAAACTTTTTTGCAAGACGTATTAGAGTGATAATTGCTTTAAACCTGCCAATATTCAACATTTTTTTGTTTTGCAAACTCCTTTCCTGTAGGCTTAACAACTGCGTCTATTATTTAGGAATATTGTGGTATGACCAATATTTAATGTGGTGCTAATCAAATATCCTGTCACAACTAAGGTGTGATAGACATTGGTTGATATAGCGCACGATCCCAGTTAGGCTCGACTTGTTCTATAAAGTCTATAACCCTGTGAGCGGTTCCACGCGAAATCGTCCATAAAATGCTGAAATCTGACATGTACCATTCCGATTTGGATGAAACTGCGCAGATGTGTTAAGTATATGAGACGAAAACTATCTCATATAATTGGGGATTGTTCAGAATCGAGAGTAACTTCTGATAAGGGCGTATGTATTTTTGGCACCACCATTTAAAAAAAATTGTACCTCGGAAACCGTTTGTTATAGAGAAATAGTGTCTGAGGAGGGATGGTAGACAATCAAATAGGCTTTGTAAAAAAAATATACACTGAAAAAAAAATACTTTTATTTTCATGAAAAAATAGAAATTAAACCTTAAAACACAAATTGCAAAAAATAGGTATCTTCGATTTTTTTCAAATTTTTTCTGTAAAATTTCAATGTAAAACCAGATGTTTTAAGCACAGTTTCAACATGGTGCAATCTAAAATAAAAAAGTTTTTCAAAGAGCAACTTTTGGTGCATTTCTGAAAATTCAATTTCTGGCCGTAGATAAGACGTTTTGATGCTGTAATATAATTCTTCATCCAAAAACAATTCAAAATGCAAATAACAATGATCTTCCTAAAACTAGCCGTTTTCTAGATATTTAGGATTCAATTATATTAATATCATAAAACTTAAGAAAATACGCCCGTTTCATAAGTTACTCCAGATGCTCCACCAACAATGTTACGTTTATCTCTTTCCACATTGATATCCCATGTTTTAAGGGCAGTTTCAACATGGTGCAATTTAAAATAAATTTTTTTTTCTAAGGGCAACTTTTGGTGTATTTCTGAAAATTCAATTTCTGGTTATAGAAAAGGCGTTTTGATGCTGCAATATGATTTTTTATCCAAAAACAATTCAAAATTCTAATACCAATGATCTTCCTATAAGTTACCGCTTCAAGATATTTGGGATTGAATTATATTAATATCATAAAACTTAAGAAAATACGCCCGTCTAAATGTCAAAGAAAAAGTAGATGGGATATTAATGTGGAAATGATGTTTTTTTCGTGTGCAAAAGACTTCATTTTTTGTCTACTTTAACCTTTCGGTCGTCGCGCGAATTTTTGTAACGCGAGTAGTCGCGCGTTGTACTTTGTACAACACCCTTGGTTTTGCGAATATCCCAGGAGTCTGACCACTTAGAAAGATGACGTATTCGGCAAAATTGTTCAGTAGCTTAAGGGCTATCATTATTATAGCCAAGAAATTCGGGATTTTGCCACTAGGCGGCGCTAGTGAGCATGAAACTTTTGTTTCTCAGATCTCATGATCCTGACCACTTACAAAGATGACGTCTTCGGCAAAGTTATTCGGTAACTCAGCGACTATCATTGTTTGAGATAGTTGATTCAAAATTTTGCCACTAGGCGGCGCTAGTGAGCATAAAACATTTGTTTCACAAATATCTCAGGAGCCTAATCACTTAGAAAGATGGCGTCTTCGGCAGAGTTGTTCAGTGGCTCAAATTATTTCTTTGTTTAATCCTTAAAGTTCGAGATTTTGTAAAATAATGATAGTCCCTGAGCTTCTGAACAACTTTGCCGAAGGTGTCTGTCTAAAAAGTCAAGATCCTGCAGTATCCGCAAAACAAAAATTTCATACTCACTAGCGCCGCCTAATGGCAAAATATCCTATTTCTTGGCTCAAATAATGATAGCCCTTGAGCTACTGAACTACTTTGCCGAAGATACTATCTTTCTAAGTGGTCAGGCTCATGAGATATGTACAAACAAAAGTTGCATGCTCACTAGCGCCGCCTAGTGGCAAAATTTTGAATCAACTGGCTTGAAAGATGATAGTCCTTAACTAATTAAATAACTTTGCCGAAGACGACATCCTTCTAAATGATCATATTCCTGAGATATCTGCAAAACAAAAGTAAAACTTCCATGCCTACTAGTGCCATCTAGCGGTCAAATTCCAAATTAAATGAGGTACCATCAGGTAGCGCTTGACCTCCAGAACAACTTTACCAAAGACCCCAAGTTTCTATATTATCTGGATTTTGAGATATGACGATTTCAAACTGTGGTTTCCTCGAACCGTACATAGTGCGTTCATTATTATGCGACTTTCATGTACATTTGTTAATTTTACCGTATTATAAATGGCCATACTGTAAATAAAAACTGTCGAGTATTGTTCTTAAGATGATTCTCGAGGAATACATTTTGGTTTGGTGTCGATAGATATCTTTGTTGCAAAATGATAGCATATAAATCACAACTGTTGTACAAAGTACAACAGCGCGACATCCCGAAGGTTAACATATAAAAAATAAAAAAAATCAAAAATACGATTTTTGAGAAAATTGATTTTTAAGCTTTATTTTCGATGTATAAAAAATTACAACATTTTTTTTTCCAGTGTATATTTTTTTTCCAGATAGTCCCAACAATAACCTAAAACTTTGCGGAAGGCACCAAACTGATCGGACAAACCGTTTCTAAGTTATAATTTTTTGAAAATTATTAAGGATTTTTTTCTTAGACCCTTCTTAAAAGTAAGGCTAGAGTCAAAATGGCGAGCCGATGATGCAAAAAGGAATTTTTGGGCATAAAGAAAGCATGTGCAAAATTTCATCCAAATCAAAAAATACAAAAGTCAACCGACATTCGAATTCAAATGGAACCGCTCAATTGCGTTCCTGAAGCAATCCGAATATACCACCAGTAAAAATTCCAGAAGACATTGACAGACACGTAGGGAAAATCAAATTGAGGAACTTTGTTTCATACGTAGCAGCAGCAACAGCAGCAATTTTTCAGCAAAGCTAACATCCAACACAAAGCAGCTTTTAGCATTCCCAGGCTCGTTCTAAAATCGGAGCTTTGCGCCAATGGAAGCGAACAAATGCGTTTAACGCTCCGATAAGCCACATCTGAACCCGAAAAATTTTCACTGAACCGATGCTGCCCGATTTTTGTTTGCGGGCACGTACTGCAGCTCACTTCCACTTTCCGATACATCGTAGGGTAATATGTTCCAGAATGTCCCACGGAAGCAAAACGCCTTATTGCATCAATTATATGATCATTCAAAATAATAAAAATAGAAGAAATAGCTTAAGATCAGAAAAAAAAACTGAACTGATAAAGCAAAATACACTATTATATGAAGCAATTTGCGATCAATAATATCGTTTGCTTAGATGATGGAGCGTTATGCCCCTCACTCCCCTACATATACCGGCAGAGCTAGGGTTGGTCATGCCGTCGTCGTAGGAATACCGCATCAAACGATGAGCCTCCGGTCGTGTTGGTGTCAATTATGCATGAAAATTTTCACGCAACACTTTGTGGTGGGTTTTCCCGGGAGCCTTTTTGTGGGTTGGCTTTTTGGCATATTCTGTGTTCAAGTTTTGCCGACAAAAAAATACTGTTCGTTAACGAGATCTGGCTTACTTTATATCGATTCATTCGATACTTGTTCGGGATGCCAAATTGAATATATGGATTCAACTGGTGAAAATGCTTCTATTTTGACAGCTGCTATATTCAGTTAAAATATTATCAATATTTTGAATAGTTAACCTTAACTAGCGAAGAGGGGCTTTCCTTAGCCGAGCGGTTAGAGCAGTGTTTCCCAAACTTTTTGGACTTTCGCTCCCTTGAGGACACTATATTTAAAAATCCCCCCCTGATATGTAATTTATATCTTCTTCTTTCTGGCGTTACGTCCTCACTGGGACAGAGCTTGCTTCTCAGCTTAGTGTTCTTATGAGCACTTCCACAGTTATTAACTGAGAGCTTACTTTGCCAATGACCATTTTTGCGTGTGTATATCGTGTGGCAGGTACGAAGATACTCTATGCCCTGGGAATCGAGAAAATTTCCTTTACGAAAAGATCCTCGACCAGCGGGATTCGAACCCACGACCCTCAGCATGGTCTTGCTGAATAGCTGCGCGTTTACCGCTACGGCTATCTGGGCCCCTTATGTATGTAATTTATATCTTTGTATTAAATAATTGCAACACTGTGTTGAGATTCTGATCTGCATCTTATCATAAGTGAACCAAAAATTGATCAAATTATCAAATTTACTGATGGGGTACATTAAATGTGATCATAATATTAGCACTGTTTTTTATTTCGAAGCATAAATGGTCGGTGTTTTATTTTGTTTAGCATTTTGTACGAAAATTGGCTTTCACTGCTATATTTATGAGCACACCTGTTTGTATTGTAGTATTCTTATAGTATGTTGTTGGTATGAATGCTTAGGGTTCCACTTTTTCTGAAATTACTTAGTAACACTTGGTCCGGTCAGGGTAGTCAAAATTATCCTCGGATTGCATATCCATAATTAATTAATTTATAATTGCGTTCATCACTGGCTTATGAATTGGATTTCCACTTCCTGTTTTTACAAACCTTATATATAGATTTGCTAATGTTTCATTTTAAAACGTCTGATATTTCAGAAATTATTGAAATAAGTTTCAAAAATTTTATATTATTGTTTGATGAGCCTGAAGACAGTTTTTCATCCATTTTCGAACCTAAAAGAAATACCTTTATTAAAATCCAGAAAACTGTACCACTTGTATTTCACTGCAACATAATATAAAAAAATATTATTCTCTCCAAAAATTCGGGAGAACTCAGATTTTTTTTTTCTTTAGAAATTTCAAAATAAGTAGTGTGCGTGAAAAACCAATAATAAAAGCATTAGCACCAAATCCCCATATTTGTTTCGCATATAGTTTGTACTAAAAAACTGTGACAACACATTATCCAGATCTATGCCAATTTTCAGGAAGCTCTTTGTTGTAGATTCATATTTTATATTCCATATAAGGTACAACAAATGAATGCAATACACAATTATTTTGTTTCAAACATTAAATTTTGCCTAGCATGCTTGAAAAATGAACAAGCTTAGAAGTATAAACAAAGAGAGATGTGGAATTGATACTATTCAATTGCATAAGAGTATAATATTAAAATTAGCGTCTTCCACAAATGCCATGAGTCGTTGTTTTCAATTTTTCTCACACTCATACACTTTCGCCCCCTTTCTGGCTTTATCGCCCCCCCCAAATTCAGTTTAACAAATTTTCGCCCCCCTAGGCTCGAAAATCGCCCCCGGGGGGTGAATTCGCCCACTTTGGGAATCACTGGGTTAGAGTCTGCGGCTACAAAGCAAAGTCATGTTGAAGGTGTCTGGGTTCAATTTCTGATCGGTCCAGGATTTTTTCGTAATGGTAATTTTCTTGACTTCCGTGGGCATAGAGTATCATTGTACCTACCACTGAGAAGCAGGCTTTGTCCCAGTGAGGACGTGATGCCAAGAAGAAGAAGGACATATAAACTATGGTTGAAGATTTTTGTGATAGCATATTAAAAACACTGTAAGGAAATAAAATTCCATACAAAGCACACATAAAATTGAGCAAACATTGAAACAATCTAATGTTTGACATCCACCAGCTCGATATCACTCATTCGTGCTAACAATCGCCCTCACTACAGTACAATGTAACAAACCCAAAGTATCTTGTTTTCCACTCCAGCAATAAATTTCCATCCGAATGGCGATTTGTCGAGCTACGAAGAAGCAAATCCTGCTCCCCAGAGTCAGCCCCCCCTGCCCTTTCCCATAGTCGTCTCGGATCACATTTCGATCGGGTTCGTTTTAAAAAGTCAATAAAAACAGCATGCGGTCCTTCAGGCATCGTTTCAGTTCCTTGTAAGATTTTCTCCTGCTATGGTGACACACTACTTTGGGTTCATGAAGGGGAAGAAAGCTGCTGGGTCGGTAGGTGGATAGCCATTGTCTCCCCGGTTTGAGTGTAACTATATCTGAGAAGAAGAGCAGCAAGTTACCGGAAGTATATCCCGCCCGGAAGGACAATGCACTGGGTAAAGCTTCTTTGGGACCTGCACCTATTTAGCAGAGGATTTTCCTTCCTCTTTCGAAATCATACATATTCAATGTGCGGTAATGGAATGGCACAATTTCTTCGGAATACTTTATTTGTAGAATTGCTTATTTTTGAGCAATTCTAATTGTGAACTTCCTATGTTTTATTTTTTCTAACTCTTCTATTTTCTAGCAATTTGAAATTTGTTCAACTAATTGCCTATACTAGCTTATACTGAGAGCTTTCTTTGCCAATGTTGCCATTTTCGAATTCGTATATCGTGTGATCGACCAGGAATCGAACCCAGACTCATTCAGCATGGCTCTGCTTTGTAGGACTCTAACCACTCGGCTAAAGAAGGCCCCAAATAAAACTCATGGAATCGAATCACCCCCATGCGAAACTCAAAATTTTCTCACTTGATAATCACCGTCCCTGCTAAGACGGAAGCCAAATAAAAAAGAAAATCCGACATCAGACTAGGGTTTCCGAGCCCACCCGAAGGCTCAGAAGAAAAGAAAAGAATGACACAAATAGAAAGCGCCGGAAGCTGCAAATCACCCCCCTCTGTCTCCTGCTTCCCCACATCAAGTCGGAACCGCTTGTTGGAGTACCCGTTATGCTTCTTGGAAGAATCGGATACTTGAGCGCACAGCGAAAGCTATTTTCCATTAGCATAAGAGGAATTTCCCTCCAGGCACAATAAAACCGGAAGATCTGAAGCGGCCTGCGGGGAAACGAGTATGGGAAGAATGAGTTCAGGTGTGAAAGCGGATCGGAGCGTAGGGATGACTTTCCTCACAGATCTTGGTGGAATAATAATTGTGCTTTTCAAAACCCAAGTGGTACTTGGGACTGTTGACGAATAGCTTCCATTTCGAGGTGAAAAACGGATTTATTTCAGACATTGTTTTGCACTTGAATCTTTTCGAATGGAAATGTAAAAAGTATGAAATATACGACAATACGAGTTAACTTTAATATATAAAATTGATCGATTGATCGTTGACACTTTTGATCATGTTTGACGTACATTAAGTCGACCCAAAATATGAGTTTAATCCAAGGAATGTAACAAAATTTCAAAAACAAGAAAAATGTGTTTTTGTAATAACAAACATTCAACAATAAGGTAAAAATGTGTTTCTGGCCTAAACTTAATTCGTGACAAAAATTTGACCAAGGCTTTAGGACCCTATTGTGGATATTATCGAAGTGTGGCATTTTGTAGGAAAATTGTCCTTTCTTTATTATTTCTTTATGTAATATACTATAATATAATTTATAATAATGATATATTGATGTAATAATTTTGCTTTTTGCATTCAATATAGCTGATTTTTACTTGAATTTCTTTTTCAAACCAATTCCAGCTATTGTACATTATTACTGACTGCTAATAATGCCATATCAGTACTAGTTGAACTTCTCAGGGCTTTTTTAATTTTCAAACTGACACTATCTCTCAAGGAACCAATTGCTTTCATGAATCATGACGATTACGACGACGACGACGACGACGTATCGGTCCGAGACCAAACCGGCTGTTTTACGATTATGTGCGACGGCGGCAGCAACAGCCCTACACTGACTGGCGTAGGGGAACTGGGGGTAAACTGCCCATAGGGGGGAAAATGCACCACCCTTAATATGAATAGATGACGTATTTTAGAACGCATTTTTTCATTGAATATATTTTTATGTGCTGCTATTTTTTCGAAAAAAGGTTTATTGAAGGATTTAAAGTTAAATCAGAGTACGGTTAAATGCAACGCTAAAGTTACGTAATAATTGAAACCTTACAAATGCGCATTTTTCGTACAGTTTTAGGCCATTTTAAGAGACGTTGGAAGAAACTCATTCAACAATGGCGCTGGTCAACGTCATTTGAACGTCTCGTAAAATGGCCTCTAGGCTTTTTCATGTGACAGCTCTTTGTTTCGATCCAGCTGCTCATCTTTTGAGTTTGGTTGTACACATATTAAGTATTGGCAAATTTTTCATACGAGATTATCTCTTCTTAAAATTGAAAGCTGTTCATTATAGTTATACTGACGACAAAATTATTGGAGTTTGTGCTGCTAATGCTTCAATAAGCATATTTTTCTTCTTCTATAATTAAACTGTTCTTTCGAGACATACTTATTCAGTAATTAATGTCATTATTACTTTTAATACTTCCATCATACATTTTCTGCGAATCATAGGATGTTCTTTATAATTATACGGTCAATTTAATGATGTATGTATGTATGTAAGTAGCCACCAATCCTTGCTTGAGTCTTGCTCTGCATGCGGCTCCACTCAACAGTAAGGTCAAATTTTATTACCAATCTGCATTCAACATACCGCTGTATGAATGGTCAAAAGGGGGGTGGCGGACCCGTAAGCAGAAACACTTACGCGAAACCCGCGGGAAATAGAGAATCTCCTTCCAGCCATATGATCCAACAGATTGAGTATTAGAATTTGCAATACTTGTAGAGCTTTCCACGGAAAGGTTTGTTAGAAGAAGGGCGCGTCAAATCTTTTACAACTGTTGGAGAGAAAAGTACTAGACGCGAACGACTAAAACTTTTCCTCCTGACTCCGATTGGCACTCCACTTCATTGTCCAGTTGTAACTTCAATGATGCCCTGATGCTCCCTCCCTTCCCAAAACATGGTAAATTCAATTATAGTGAAATGTTATATAGTAGAACAAATAGTAATATATATAATAATATGGTAATAAAATCTACAAAGATGTTACGGCGCATTCTTCTATACTCCGGTTGGTACTCCACTCTATTGTCCAGCTGTAACTTCAATGATGCCCTGATGCACCCTTCCAAATCCCAACATATGATAAAACGAAATAAATATGTTGATATATTTATGTAAATATACAAAATTTGAAAATTATGTAGACGATTTGCTGAAACATGAATAATAATTCTAAGTTAGTATCTCCGATAAGTGGGTTCCATGAAAAAAATGTGGAATATGATTAATTCCAAAAATTAAAAGCTAAGATAAAAAAACTTTGAAATGAAACATTAAACTATGGTTTACTTCTAATATTTAGATAGGGGAATAGGGCTTATAGAATGTCAAAGCAGATGTATTTGAAAGTACCTTTGAAAGAGCCATGAAAACTTATCGAGATATGAAAAGTAGACTTGATCGATAAAAAGAAATAAATGTTTTGAACCCACAAAAAACACGGCTCATTCCTTTAGGCGCCTTTCTTCAAAACTAAACAATTTAAATATATTCATTTGTAAAACAATTCTCGCCTAATTTCGCCCTGACAGTAATTGGTAACCAAGTTTGTGGATTGTTGTTTCTATGCAAACGGATGGATATACACGTTATTTGACAATGCCACGATGCAGAAAAAATCCTCCTCTATATACAAGCGATGATAGTTTTTTTTTATGTTTGCAAACATTAAGCTAGACACTCGGCCACCTACGACCTCCAAGATAATATCTTAAATTAAGCTAGAATTATATCCATTTGTAATAATATTTTACTGAAACGACACAATCGTATACAATAGTTTCAAACATTCGTATGAGTCGATATTTAGTGATGTATAAAGTTTTGTTGTTAAAGTTCTCTAATGATAAAGAATGAATCAATCATTACGGTGGAAAGATTTAAATAACACGAGATGTCATAGATTGGAACATAGATGCAAACTACAACAAAATCTAATATGAGAATTAATTCGTCAATGGTCTGATGTTCGGAAACAGAGTTCGGATACAAGGATGCCGTGGTAGACAATTAACCACGGCATCCTTGTATATATTGAAATATCTCAATAATGTAAATAGATTGTTTGCATATCGTTCCAAAAGAAGACTAGACATCAAACCTTTTCGAACAATAAAATACATATACCAAAAATGCATCCGCTCATATCGCTTTCGAAGCAACCTTACTCTCAGTCCGCATTCCACATTAATAGGCCAACTAAAAATGTCTGCGAAAAAGTAACATTATTAATTGTTCTAAAGATGCAAAAGCTGTAAAAAACAGAAAAAAAATGTGATTCAAACACATCGATATCGTGTTCACCGCCACTTTGATCCTCAAGGTCAATACCTGTAATCAAAATTATTCCTAGAACACAAATACATGAGAGTAATTGAAGAAAAATCTTTGATGAGCAGAGTTTGCAATACCACTACTCTGCAATACCAAAGCAGTAAGTTCACCCAGCTCACCGCTACGTGTCACCAATCCCCTCTTCCACTTTCCCGCCGCTCCAATGCAGAGCAAGTATTGACGTCATCATTCGTTCTGTATAGGGGTAGCGAAAGAGCGAAAGAGAGAACTAGTGGCACTCAGCAATGATTTCCGCCACCCGACGAAATCCAGAACTCTGCTGCAATGCTTCGTTATTCTGTCACCTCAGCCACTGTAACGAGAAATTTCAAAAGCAGCATATGCACACGCAAGAGGAAGGGAGATAGCAATTACAACTCTAATCAGACAACGACAGTGTTGGATTGGATGATGTTACGCGATGCAATTCGTATGTTGCAGGTGTATTGTAGCATCCAGTGTTATCAAACAATGTTAAAATATGCTAAACAAAAAAACGTGTCTACATAAACCTGTACCTTTTAAAAGACATTCAATCAAACATGAGTATTGAAGCCGGCTTTGTTTTGATAACCTAAAACAAATATTGATTTTTTTGCAAATTGGAGTATTATACATGCTGATGCTTGCATACATGAGAATCATCTAATGAAAAACTGAATAAGTACTTATCTTCGTATTAAAGTTCAAACTGGCAGCCCGATAATCGGCGCTTCCTTTTGGTGTCACTCGTGTGACATGAGTGTAGGCGTTGCAGAACCGCAAGTTGATTTTCGCTCCTACTCACACATATGCGTTCACGTTTTTTTCACTTTCTTCTTCTTCTCTGGGTGAAGAGAATGCGGTTTTTTTTCACTTTAGAGATCTGATATTCTACTGGCTTTGAAATTCTATTTCAAATCCTAAATCACTTAACACTATTGAATCCCGAACCATTTCTTTCACATCTAGTATTAATTTCATTAAAATGAGATCTTTCTTCTCAGCTTCTTCGCACATTTTCCAACTGACCACCAAACCAATCTCTTATATCTTGCACAATATTTGATGATTTTTAAACACATTTCAACATTTTGATTTTAAATATATAAATTATCAGCACATTTCTCCTAAAATTTACTAATATTACAACTCAGCCGACAAAACAACGCACAATACTAAAATGCCTCCGCTCACGACCACCACTCAAAGCAGACTGAATACGGTCAATTTAATGATTGGAAGAAAAGGACTTTCTTTCAATAATATGCTGTTTTGTGGATTCTTGCCGTTCTAATAGTTATTGGAATTGTAGATGTAAATATTTCTATTAAAAAATTAACGTAATACTAAATGCTAAATACTATGCTATATTAAATTTGAGCTTGACAGTTAAATTGTCTTTGAAATCAAATTTTACTTTTCAAACTCGTTCAATTTCAAATATTTTCATGGTGCTTCCGGCAATTCTTACATATGTGGCTGATAAAAATTGTTTGGAAACCATCGAAAATTGTTGGCAGAAGAGGCAAAGGAACTGTTTTCACTACATTAAATTGATGAGCAAACTTGGAGTGGAAATATAACGCTTTTCTTGGCATCACACTAGCAGAATATTATTTTTGAAGATAATGTCACCTATCATAATATAAATTTTTGATTTGGCTCTAGATTGTTGTCTTCAAGTTAATCATTTGCATTATAAGTGCTTATAATCATATGGAAGATTTCCCTCCTTTGGAATAACGTAATTATGTTAGAGATATATAACAAAAAAAAACACCAAAATAAACATCTCCAGAAATAAATAACTCTTGCATATCGCAAGTATAAATTGATATGTACAATAATGGATTGAGCTAGACTTTAGAATGATAACAATGACCATGATAATAATCTTCTTCCATATCTTGCGATAATGGATTCATTGTCAAATTGTATAACACCGAAAATAGTGATTTATAACCAACCAATTAACCCACCTCCTCGTAACGCTTCTTGTATGATTTTTGCACTTTCTTGCACATCTTTTATAAGCTGTTACATGTCAAGGACACCTATTCACCCATCAACTTATGGAATTTGTAAATGGACCCGAATTATTTACGATTTGAGTAGAGTTTTGAATGGCACACACGCAAGTTATTTTATGCCAAACGTCCATTATACCTAATATATTTTATGCCTAACATCCATTATGCCTAATGTCTTTATGCCTTACGTCCATTATGCCTAACATCTTTATGCCTAATGGGGTATACTCATATGATAGAGCTACATTCATTTATTCGTCCAAATTGATTCAAAACATAAGAAAAACATTTCATTTTCCTTATAATTTTAACTCCCATATACCTCCAGAGCACTCCTAATTTGGCCACTCTCATGAGAAATCAATGCAATTGGCCAAATTAGGAACCAAAGTTAAATCTCTGGCCGAAACTGGTTCCGTTGGCCTATATTGACCAACGGGATTTTCAAAGTGAAA
Source organism: Aedes aegypti (assembly GCF_002204515.2). Classification (NCBI taxonomy): domain Eukaryota; kingdom Metazoa; phylum Arthropoda; class Insecta; order Diptera; family Culicidae; genus Aedes; species Aedes aegypti. The sequence goes on along the minus strand of NC_035108.1, from coordinate 188,772,642 downwards.
AAATGGTTTTAGTTCAGTTTTGATATTTTATACGCATAATATGGATTGAAAGCTTGCATATGTGTAGTACACAGAAAAAAGTTTTTAATAATAACAGAAGCGTAATTTGACCAATCGTGGAATGTTATGACGCGTAGTCTTGATTTTAATGTAAACTTGTGCTATGTATAATGCACATGCATGATCCCGTATAAAGAAATTAAAATTACACTCGCCGCATTACTACTCAAGCCCAAAAAGCACAAATTTACACGATAAGCACTGACTGAGGTTGACGCAGCTTCGGCAGTCTATGCTGAAATCAGCAGTCGTCGCTATATTGACTGGCAGAAGATTTTACAACTTGTGTTAATTAGTGTGAAAAAAAATACAAACTACAGTGATGATCAACCGCAAGGATGGCTAGTTGTCCGGATTCAGAACTATATTGAGTGGAGCAGCTGTTTGTGCGTTTCTGCAAGCTTGAATCATTCGACAGGAGCCGACGACACATTTACTCCTTGCTGCTTGCAAACCTTCGGAAGCTGATGATTTGATCTAGCACTGTTTTATTCTACGTGTTCTTGAAGGATATATGTGAAACAATACAGAAATAAAAGAATGTTTTGAGCAAAACCGTCTCATCATTTGTTTACCTGAAAACATATCGTCGCTTTCATGCTTAAGTTTTCCTATTTTTTTTTGTTCTATTCACTTCAGTAGGGGGACCAAATCAAAACAAAAAAAGCATTACGCGACATTTGAAATTTACATGGATGGGAAAAATCATGTGAATGAAGTTTTAACATCGTGTAAAATTACGCTATTCTTCGCATTCCCTTCATGTGCATTAGAATTGGCGGAAAATTACATGGATTTTTCATACTGTGTATAAATACGGCTTCCCATTTAATTTTTATTGACATTTTCGCTTAGGATGGCCATAACCGGTGCTTTTACCCTACAAAATAAAAGAACGCTACTACTGTAGATTTTTTGTCAGTAATAAATGACATGTAAATTGATACAGAAGATTTTGATTTACGTTATTAGCAAAGCAAAACAGATCACAGTTTTTTTTTGTTATTTATTTATTATCCAAAATCTGGAAGAGGCCTGGTCCCCCTGCACCCCCTGTTCCTACGCCAATAACGTACCATTATTTAGCCATATATTTTGCCGACGACACGCTATTCAAGTAACACTACTGCCATCTGTTAAGTAAAAAGCGCGTTGGCATTATCTTCGGGCTTAATTCAAATTAACAAATAAAATCAAATCAAATACGCTTAAAATCATGTCATAGAATTGAGTACGACTCACACAGAATCAGGCTCTTCTGGATCAACACAAAATTTGTGTAATTTTCACACATGCTTAAAATTGCTCCTGGGCTGATTTCTTGTGTGTTTTCTTTCATTCAGAGCTGATAGGAAATATCGAAAAACCCCGTGTGTGATGTGTACATTTTTTTAAACGTGAATGGCCACTAGGAGAATGTTACGTATTAGTTGACTTTAGACTCACCTGAGCAGCAGTGTTCATGTCGGCTAGAAAAGACGAGAGTCAGTTATCTTTTACCTTCTACCTCTCTTTGATTCCTACATGACTTTGATTTAAAGTAAGATGGGGTAAAGAACAACTTGAGCAACGTCCATAATTCATGTTGACATGAGGGGTTTGCAATAGGAAGTACTACAATACAACGCATGTTGTAACCTTATATGGGCTCTACTGAATTGAATTGAAAGTGACGAGAAAAAAATCCGGCTACCTATTTGCTGAAATCTTGGAATATTTTGAAGGAATCCGTTAGCGAACTAAAGATGATATTTTTGTTTTATTTTTACTTCTGAAATTATTTGCAAAAGTCGTTTAAACCATTGATGGATTGCTCTCGAGGTTATCAGCGTATATCTGTTAATTTCCTTGTTAAATTCCATGTAACATTTTTGAAGGATTGTTTGTAAGGTTTTCGATTCATTTTAGTCCTATTTTTTAAATAATTTCTTGAACCGTCCTTGGCGACTAGTGTACTGGTGACCAGTACTCACCCCTTAAAGATTACTTTGAGGATTCCGTAAAAATGCTTCCCGGTAGTTAACCCCTCTACCGGCAGGTTCTTTTTTTACCACCAAAAATATTCAAATCACGATAAGTTTTTTGCTGTTCAATATTTTTGTACCATTTTTTTACAAGGTCTCAAAAACTTTTCTAGCTTGAGAATCCGTGTCGATTTTAATCATTGATGATCTGGTTTTGAAGATATTCCGATGTTCCTTGGGGGACCGACGTTTTTCATACAAAATATCTTTTGCGGCCATTTTGCTTTTGGTCAATTTATCAAAAAAATATAAAATGGACTATACAACGACATGTAATCACCCTCGTATTTTCGTGACAAGTTCTCAAAGGTATCTGTTTCGATCTCATGGTTAAATTCTATTGTCAGGAATTGAATCTTGAAGAATTTCTTGACAAGGAAATCTTTAATAAAATTGTAGAAAAAGTAAACGAACTCCTTACAAGATGTTTTGATAACTGCTATGATTAGCGGTATTAAAATCTTTTTGATATTTTGGGAATATATTTTATGAGAAAATCCTAACAAAACGTTGGTATCATGTCTAATCAATATGATTTTTATCTTGGATTAATTTGCAATATTGTTTGAAACATTATTCTAGGGGCCGTGGGACGTTTGCAGAAAGTCAAAGGTGGCCGCGACTATTAAAAGGTTGGGAACCACCGGTTTACATATACCGAGGAGCGGTGCATACACAGGACTGATATTTCCCAAGAATAACTGTCAAACAGCTTCCGAATCAGCTGATTTGAGACGTCTTGTTTAAATGCGTAAGTAAATTAGGCCCACCGCCTTGTTTTATAAGTGTATTACTGTGACCCACAACGCTGCTTAACATCCCGTTGAATGAGGATAGAAATGCAGTTACGTTTGCTGCTTCATCTAAAGTAAAAGTGTAGCGATATAATATTTTCTTTCATAGCACAAATCAGCTTATTCCTTAACATAGACTTATTACCCCCAGTTCCCCTACGACCCATCGGGAACAAACAATGAAACAGGCAAACACATTTTGTCTCGGTAGTTGCTGAGGCTGTGCCATGCAATCCTCGGCTTGGTTTTAACTGGGGGAAAACCACGTTTATTTAGTTGTTGGTCGTTAAGACAATCCTCCGAGAAAAAAGTGTGGGAGAGTTTGTGAAATCAGCGATGAGATGAAAATATTTTTCATAATTCTAACGTTTTGGATGGAGGGTGGCTCAATTCGTGATCTTATCTCATGAACAAATGCGAGTTCTGAAAAACGAGTAATTAAAATTTCTTGAAAGAAACTCATAAATCAAATGATAACACAGCGTAACAAAAATGACATTTTTGCGTGTCTCAAGAATCAAATTATGTGTCTCTAGTAAATTTGGGGCTGCTGAATCTGGTGCCATTCTCAGAAATGTTCCAGCACGTCACAATTTTTAGCTACAGGTCGCCAAAGTTGTATAAAACACTGGTTTTATTAATGTTTACATGAAATTTAAAGTACAATTTATCAAACATTTTTGTAATCTTATCCACCAAACATGCAAAATAGAATTTGAACTTTCATTTCAGACATAATTTGATTGAAATTGCGTGACTAAATTTCGATTAAACTGATTTTTTTAACATGCTTGCAGTCTCCATACAAAATTCTTCGTTTCTTCTATATGGAAAAATACAACAATTCTCTAAACCATCAAAAAATAACTTTTCCGTATTGAAAGTATTACAAACTTTGATGATAAGTATTGTTATACACATAAAGTTTGAATTCTGTGGCAAATTGAGCCAATTTATTACCTTACAAGCTGGCAAACTTGCATGCAAGTTGGCTGAAATAGTCATTTTTTACATTTTAAACAGCCAATATCTCAAAAACTAGACGTGCTATGATATTTCTGAAAACGGCAATAGATTCAGCAACCCTTAAATAAGTGAATAGCGGTATTTTGGTGCTGGAGACAAAAACGTGTTCCGCAGTGTAATTAGAGTACATTTTATGCTCGCACACTTTTTTTCGTCAGAAGAACTCAGTGGTTTAATTATCAGAGCACAAAATGATTAACATCCATATGGGTAAACATCGTCATACTCATGAGCTCTTACTGTTAGAATATTAAAAGTCTTATTCAAAGGAAATTGGATAAATATGGATTCCGAATAGTCGTAGCGGTAAACGCGTAGCTATTTAGTAAGATCATGCTGAGGGTCGTGGGTTCAAATCTCGTCGGTCCACGATTTTTTTTTGGTTTGCCACATCATATACGAATTCAAAATGGTCAATTGGTAAAATAATTCTCAGACAAAAACTGTAGAAGGGCTCATAAAACTGTAAAGTTGTAAAGAAGAAGAAAAACATAAAAGCTCATATGTACTATTTGGTGTATAGTTATTTTACCACATACCTACTTATAAGCTACTATGTTTTTGCTTGCCAAATGATTTCTATACCCATTAACGCAAAATGGTAAAACTAGTTGAAACTATGCTCAAACAAAGAGCACCCACTTCAAAAGCACTCTGTAAATGATGCTGGTGGTGAGCGAAACCAGGAAAAAGGATGTAAATGGTTTAGCTACATGAACGTGTGTGCCCTTGCAAAAGAGTTGCGTAGAATTTTCCCTTTCCATTAGAACCCGATTGCAAAGTTAACTCTCTAGCTCATTTTCAACTTGTGTGCAAGCACTACTGCATGAACAATGCAAGGCAACTGTGAAAAGCCTTTTTTTTCATTAAACGTCGCTTTTTTATCAACGTTGTGCCCAACTCGAATGGCAAAGCGTAGCCCTACTTGAATCTCGCTTGCTTGTTTACTGAAAGCGACTCGACAACTAAGAACTCTAACGTTGGAATGCAAAACACTTCAGAGATGTAACAGTTGTGTGTATGGTTGCAGTCACTCGACTCGAAGTGACACCGACAAGCATTTAATTAAAACACTAATTTAGTTCTGTTTTTGTCTCTTCTTTTTTCAGGTAGCGTAACGGAATTACAATTACAATCAGGAAGCGGCATCTTTTGAATTTATTTGTAAGTAATTACAATTCAGTGATGACATTGAAGAGCCGAGATATCCTCTAAAAATGTGTGGAATAATGGATTCAAAAATGTATAAATTATACGGGTTTAAAAATTTAAGAACTTTATTGGACTCAGAAATCCTTGGTCCTGTAATCCAATTTATCCAGCCCAAATCATTAAACTCACTTTAACTCTATACATAGACGTTAACTTTGGGGGAGGGGAAGACAAAACACTTCTTGACACCTAAATAATTTTAAAGAAGGACAAAGTAGCATTTCGCGCCCCAAATAATTCTGGCAAAATATCTGACTACATTCTATATAAGAATGTTTTGAACTTCCTTGACAGGGTATATATCGAGTATTCTTAATTTGCATTTGGAATGATTGGAATGTTGTCCCAATTGATAATTAATGGCTTGATACATATAAAATTATTTCTCCAACCTGCTTGGTACCAATGCTTATTGAACTTCTTATGTAAGTGAAAGCATGCTCAATATGTGACATATTTATATATAATTCAAGTTTGAATTAGCTCAAGTAAAATGTGACATTCTCTCAATTTAGATACGCATGGGATATATCGAGATAAAAAAACACATATTTTGCAATTTTGTTGCTTTTTTTTTATTTTAGCAGAATACGTTCGAAACTGGAATTTATACTTTCAATATAGTAACATTTTTTAAATTTAATTTAATTAAAACTTTGCTTGAAAATATCGAGTTAAACAGGTGAACAGCTCTTGGACAAATGAAACAGACAGCATCGAGGCTCGGGGATCAAGGTAAAGAAGTATCGACTTACATTTAGAGTTCAAAGTACCGTAATCCGGGGTATGATTGATCAGCGGGGTAACATTGATCGGAATGACTCATCACGTAATAAGTTGGTATCATCATTTATTGATGAAACATTTCCAAAGCATGAATGTTGCTTCTCTTTCTTATATTTATGAGCTATTAAAAATTAAGATTTTTGCAAAAATTGCGTTAACTTTATGCGTAAATTTGTCAAGTTTGCGAAACAATGATTTCAATGGTTAATGATGACACTACCGAAGATTCATGTCTCACATAGGTTCTGCAAGCGATATGAGCAAAGAAAATGCGGGTTTCACTAAAAATGGCATCGCGAAAAACGATTCCGCTGTAAAAACTTTTATAAGTATGTTCAATTAGGCAACATTAACGAATAGCTGTTAAGAATGTAGAATTCCCTTAGGAAATTGCCTACCTTTAGCCGTATTCAGCTGTTTGAGGTGTTTTTAATTTTAAAATAACTAAACATGAGATGTAAGCGTTTGGACATCATATTCGGCTTCTGTGGCCATGACTTAAGTAAGTAACGATATTTTCAATATAAACGAAGGTTGTTTACATGGATGATTACCCCATATCAGCTAAATGAAAAAATCACATACAATATTTTTGTAAACATACTCAAATCTTTCAAAAAACAAAATACAGTCTATAGTTACGAGCTATGGGAGGCAGTAGTTGTTTTAAAAATATTAAACTCTGAACATTTGCATTTTTGAATTAAATATTGAAGAAATATCCTAAAAACTGATCAATGTTACCCCGGATTACGGTACGCATTATATCGAACTCATAGTGGTGAACTCGCCTAGGGCGAAAAACCACTTTAATAAAGAAAAAAAAATATCGAACTAGGGAACAAAAACACAGAATATCGGGTAAGGGAAAGTTGACTGTTTTGTTCTCAGCACTCGTAAACGTTTTTTTTTGTATCATAAAGACTGGAATGCGTAAAAATAGGTCAACTTCAAATTTATGTTTTTCTTTGGGAAGTGAAATGCTGCAATTGAAAGTTGAGTGTATATATAATGGTTGCAATGATGAGTTTACACCTTTTGCTCTCCAGTTTCCAAAATAACGTCCAAGTAAAGGGAACAACGTGTCAAAATTATGCTCGCGTAGCTAGAGAACCCGACGTTCTCGCACGAAACTTATTTGAAGGCGGATATCAAGCAGCTTCCGGGACAGGAGTTTTATACCGCATCAGGAAAAAGGAAGGTGGCCAAAACTTACAAAACCATCAAACTATCTAAATTCACGAAAAAATACCTCGTCCGGCACGCCATATGCTCCTGTGGTCTAAAAATGACATTTTCATCACTACGGGAACCATCAATGATGAGATTTACACGTCTAAGAGTGCCTCAAAACGCGGCTGCTGCCATTCCTGAAGCAACATAATAGCCCTGTGCTGATCTGGCTAGACTTAGCGAGCTATCACTATGGGAAAAAGGCAATCGAGTGGTACGATGCGAAAAACGTGGTTGTGGAACGAACGGTATTGGACCTTTGTCAGATGAAATTTTTAAAACAACTAATAAATCAATGGAAAACGAGCAGCAATTTCGGTGTTCGGCGGCGAACAAGGTCGATGTGCAAAATTTCATGGAACAACTGTGCCAAATTTCATGGAAGAGGTTAATCTGAAGGCACGGCAGTTTGGATTTGGCAAACCAAAAAAAAACGAACTTTGTTTTCCTTTAAGTATATGAATTAAGTTGCCAAAAGAAAATTAAAAGGTTTTATAAGCGGTTTCTTCACCACCGCTTAGGCTTAAACCTGGTTTAATCGTATGGGTAAACGTGGTTTACGGCTTAAGCGAAGTTGAAGAAATTGGCCCTTAGTATTATGATTTTTGACTGAAAAATACGAATTTTTGCCGACCAATGTTTGTGCGTTCCAGTCTTTATTGTCAAACTATGTTGGATACAGCTTGGTTATTGTATTGAAACAGATGAGTTTCAAGTACAGTGAAATCTCCATGAGTCGATGTTCCAAGACTCGATATCGACTAATACAAAAAAAAATCATGGTTACTATGATGGTCCCCTCAAACCGCTTTGCAAATCATTTCTATTCCACGACTTGATATTTCCATGAGTCGATTATCCCTTCAGTTTGACTGTAGTTGATGTATTGATTCCTTTATATTTTGGTGGTCTACCGTGTTTCTTAGATTTTTTCGAAGACTTTTTCTTGACCGCAAACAAAATAAAGGCACCATCGATCAACATCGCAACTTCTGTGATTTTCTGCCAAGTCGATAAGACTTTCACGGAGTGGAGCTCTTGGAAGACTGGGGGCTCATTGAAAATCAGGAGGGACGAACGATCTTTACAGTTGCGCCTGTATTGAAAAATGCTTGATGGTCCGTATTGGATCAGGTTCCCCTTCCTTCTTCTTCTTGGCATTTACGTCCTCACTGGGACAGATCCTGCTTCTCAGCGTACCTAGTGTTCTTATAAGCACTTCCACAGTTATTAACTGAGAGCTTTCTTTGCCAAAGTTGCCATTTTCGCATTCGTATATCGTGAGGCAGGTACGATGATACTCAATGCCCAGGGAAGTCACGGAAATTTCCTTTACGAAAAGATCCTGGATCGATCGGGATTCGAACCAAGACACCATGCTGAAGGCTTTCCTTGTACCCGAGTCCAGATAGCCGTAGCGGTAAATGAGCATCTATTCAGCAAAACTGAGGATCGTGGTTTCAAATCCGTTCGAAGATCTTTTCGGTTAAAAATTTTCTCGACTTTCCAGGTCATAGAGTATCTTCATACCTGCCACACGATATACACCTACACAAATGTTCAATTGGTAAAGAAAGCGCTCGATTTATAACTGTGGAAGTACTCATATGAACACTAAGCTGAGAAACAAAGTCTTTCCCAGTTAGAACGTTACGCCAGAAAGATAAAGAAATGAACCAACATACCGTTTTGACTCATATTCCGAACACTTAAGGACAACAGTGACTTCAAATGTATCTGATTGGCATAAATTGGCTGATATTTGTGTAAATTTTAATTTCTTCGCAAAGTCTAATAGTTAGCTGTTGGGTGTACCAATAATAAAGTTCATTTGATAATGTTTCGTATTGTTTTAACGTAAAAGTATGGAACAACAATTTGACTCAAATGCCGAACACTGTGTTTATTCTGTCTCATATTCCGAACACCTTGATTCAAATTCCGAACAGCACGATTAAATCGCATTCAAATAAATAATTTCGCAAATAAATTTATCTGAGCTTATTCTACTGGTCTCAAACTAGAGAATCACCACTACTCCCGTGGTAAAAATTATATTGGAGACGTTAAAATTGAAATGCAATTGACTGCTATTTCCTTGTTATTTGGTGACATATTTCAACGAAACATTTCAACCAAATCGTCATACAAAAACCAAGTGTTCGGAATATGAGTCTGTTCGGAATTTGAGACAAAACGGTACTTGCCGCCACAATAAGAAATAGGAAGCCACCTTTTCCCAAACTTTAGGTATAATAAACATTCTCGATACAGCCCAAACTGCACAAACTCCTTCCATAAATTTCAAACCATTTGTCAATTTCGATTTGCATGCACCCCAAAACTGCAATCAATGGAGTACCAGCCCACTCATCACTGACCACTGGAAAACGTGTCGAACAAGCGTGGTGACAACCAACTTGAGCTGACATATAATCACCCGCGCGCTATTCCATTCCCAATGCGTCGTCGTTCGTGAACAATTTCGATACTCCATAATTACAATGTTTCATGACGACAATCAGCATGCCGCTGTTAAACTGCATCTGGGTGGTCCCGGTGAAGATGACCCGTGGATGCATTCTTGAACGTAGTGTTTCATTTTCATGGAAATAAATCATTTCCATACAAAATGCACGACCCATAAGCGTTGAAACCGGGTATGCTTCCCATCCACCAACCTTATAGCTATAGGAGGTCGACGATTCGCTCGAAGAAGGCAGACGCAGACTATGTAATTACCGGTGATTTGGTTTTACGGGTTCGCTTTGCTGCGGCTGCTGAATGATTTTCTATTCATTCATGAACGTAAAACTAATAGGTGACTGGGGATACCGGCCGGCTAGGAGCAGGTATCACTCCTTATGCAATCGGTCCTATTGTGTGTACAATTCCCGATCAGAAGAAAATTGCTGCAGAATATTAAACTAAGGTGTTCCATACTAAACAACGTGGATATGCCTAAAAGATAAAATAAAACCTAAAATAATAACTCAATCATACTCTACAAACTCCAAACTGATATTTGGATCAGGAATTGCAATACCTAAATGATACATGATGAAGTTTAATAGAGAAGTGAAATTTTTTAATAATAATAACAATTTTTCCAATTTTTGGATTACTAAATATTAATACCTGGACCATCGAACAATACCTAATCATGGTATAATACCAAAATATGGTAATGCTATAGACAGTTGCTAGTTATGTGCTCCTGCTCGGGATGCCATCATGCATTATTCGTTAGGGTGAAAACGACATGATTCAATTGACGCTCTCTTCTCTACATCGTTGGTTGGTTGGTTGCATCGTCTAATATTGATTTATGGAGAAACGCGAACGTGCTTTGCGAGAAATTTTCTCGCTTCTTCAAACTCCTTCTCGTCGGGTTGCCGTTTTATTGCTTTCAGCCAATTGTCAATTTAAATTAATAGAAATAATAATAATATTTAGCTGTTGCTTCCGCTACTGTCGCTCAACTGGACGGGGCCTGATGTCATCTGGCTTTATTGATTGTTGTGACAAGTCCATTCATGTCCACTTCAGCCGCTGCAACTCATTGCATATCGTCTCAAACGCTTAGGTACTTACGGTGAGACGACGCACATAATATGCTTGAATGAGTAAGCTTTAAGCGAACAGCTGGTAAACAGACAACAATCGTTTGTCGTCTTAGTCGTTTGATTAGCATACGCAAACCTTCAGTAATTTACTGGCTAAACATGAAAAGACCATCGACTGAACCGAGATTCACACATAATTTATTCATTCATTTTTTGCTTCAAAATAATTATTCCAATGAGAGATAAGCCTTGAGGTAGGCTGCAAGTCTCTCAAATAAAAATCTCTATCTATCTACTAGATGTCTATTTAATTGATGTCTAAACACGCTCACCAAATCGATGCGCACTTGATCCGTCCACCTAGCTCGTCCATGTGCTTCACGTCTTCTGGTACCAACCGGATCCGAAGCGAACACTAACTTTGCCGGGTTGCTGTCCAGCAATCTTGTAACATACCCTGCCCATTGCATGCTTCCAGCTTAGGCCAGGTTCTGGAAACTGAGTTCGCCGTAGGGTTTGGTTGGTAAATGGCTGGGCATGGCGTACCATTGGTACCTTGCGTACCTGAAGGAATAAAATAGACCCCTTTGTGTGGTCCTTAGCCTCTTGCCCAGCAACTCCTATCCCTACCTCCTCGCGGTACTGGCCGGGGTACGAGTAACCTTAGGGAAGATCGGGTAACCAACCCCCGGTGGGAACTTTGGTCGTATGCTGACAGGGAAGCTTCTGCAAACCTTGAGCGTCTGTACTCCATGTTAGGAGCGGCTCACAACAGCGTCTGTTCCCCATGTCAGGGGCGGCTGATCATCGTCCGAGTGCCAGAGAAGGACTCTAAGCTAAACTGCGCACTATGGTCCTCCGAACATTTAGGGGGAATGGTCCTCCGGAAATCTAGGGGGTTGGTGTCAGGCCCTGCAAGCCAGCCGTAAAAAAATCAAGCAACGAATAATCAACGAGAGAATACGAACCGGGACAATCGGCGAAGACCACAGCGACGTAAAGGGACTAGCGATTGGAAGCTCGGTACGTGGAACTGTAAATCTCTCAACTTCATCGGGAGCACACGCATACTCGCCGACGTGCTGAAGGACCGTGGATTCGGCATCGTAGCGTTGCAGGAAGTGTGTTGGAAGGGATCAATGGTGCGTACGTTTAGAGGTAACCATACCATCTACCAGAGCTGCGGCAATACACATGAGCTGGGAACAGCTTTTATAGTGATGGGTGATATGCAGAGGCGCGTGATCGGGTGGTGGCCGATCAATGAGAGAATGTGCAAGTTGAGGCTCAAAGGCCGGTTCTTCAACTTCAGCATAATAAACGTGCACAGCCCTCACTCCGGAAGCACTGATGATGATAAAGACGCTTTTTACGCGCAGCTTGAACGCGAGTACGACAGTTGCCCAAGCCACGACGTCAAAATCATCATAGGAGATCTAAACGCTCAGGTTGGCCAGGAGGAGGAATTCAGACCGACGATTGGAAAGTTCAGCGCCCACCGGCTGACGAACGAAAACGGCCTACGACTAATTGATTTTGCCGCCTCCAAGAATATGGCCATTCGTAGCACCTACTTCCAGCACAGCCTTCCGTACCGATACACCTGGAGATCACCACAGCAGACAGAATCGCAAATCGACCACGTTCTGATTGATGGTCGGCACTTCTCCGACATTATCGACGTCAGGACCTATCGTGGCGCTAACATCGACTCTGACCACTATCTGGTGATGGTCAAACTGCGCCCAAAACTCTCCGTCGTTAACAACGTACGGTACCGACTGCCGCCCCGGTATGACCTAGAGCGGCTCAAACAACCGGATATCGCAGCGGCATACGCGCAGCAACTCGAGGCTGCATTACCGGAAGAGGGTGAGCTGGACGAAGCCCCTCTTGAGGACTGCTGGAGAACAGTAAAAGCAGCCATCAACGATGCAGCTGAGAGCAACGTCGGGTACGTGGGACGAAGTCGACGGAACGATTGGTTCGACGAGGAGTACCAGGAGGTTTTGGAGGAGAAGAATGCAGCGCGGGCGGTCATGCTGCAGCAAGGGACCCGGCAGAACGTGGAACGCTATAAACGGAAACGGCAACAGCAGACCCGCCTCTTTCGGGAGAAAAAACGCCGCCTGGAGGAGACGGAGTGCGAGGAGATGGAACAGCTGTGCCGGTCTCAGGAAACGCGTAGGTTCTATCAGAAGCTCAACGCATCCCGCAACGGCTTCGTGCCGCGAGCCGAGATGTGCAGGGATAAGGATGGGAGCATTCTGACGGACGAGCGTGAGGTGATCGAAAGGTGGAAGCAGCACTTCGACGAGCACCTGAATGGTGCTGAGAGCACAGGCAATGAAGGACGGGACAACGGAGGAAATGCCTTCGTCAGTACTGCGGAAGATGGAAACCAACCAGCCCCCACTTTGAGGGAGGTTAAGGATGCCATTCACCAGCTCAAGAACAATAAAGCTGCTGGTAAGGATGGTATCGGAGCTGAACTCATAAAGATGGGTCCAGAAAGGTTGGCCATTTGTCTGCACCGGCTGATAGGCACAATCTGGGAAACAGAACAGCTACCGGAGGAGTGGAAGGAAGGGGTAATCTGCCCCATCTACAAGAAAGGCGACAAGTTAGACTGTGAGAACTTTCGAGCGATCACCATTCTAAATGCGGCCTACAAAGTACTATCCCAGATCATCTTCCGTCGTTTGTCACCCGTAGTAAACGAGTTCGTGGGAAGTTATCAAGCCGGCTTCGTTGACGGCCGATCGACAACGGACCAGATCTTTACTGTACGGCAAATCCTCCAAAAATGTCGTGAATACCAGGTCCCAACGCATCACCTTTTCATCGATTTCAAGGCGGCATACGACAGTATCGACCGCGTAGAGCTATGGAAAATCATGGACGAGAACAGCTTTCCCGGGAAGCTCACGAGACTGATAAGAGCGACGATGGAAGGTGTGCAAAATTGTGTGAAGGTTTCAGGCGAACACTCCAGTTCGTTTGGATCCCACCGGGGACTACGACAAGGTGATGGACTTTCGTGCCTGTTGTTCAATATTGCGCTAGAAGGTGTTATGCGGAGAGCCGGGCTTAACAGCCGGGGTACGATTTTTACGAGATCCAGTCAATTGGTTTGCTTCGCGGATGATATGGACATCGTCGGCCGAACATTTGAAAAGGTGGCAGACCTGTACACCCGCCTGAAACGCGAGGCAGCAAAAGTTGGACTGGTGGTGAATGCGGCCAAGACAAAGTACATGCTAGCTGGTGGGGCCGAGCGCGACAGGGCTCGCCTAGGTAGCAGTGTTACGATAGACGGGGATACGTTCGAGGTGGTCGACGAGTTCGTCTACCTTGGATCCTTGCTGACGGCTGACAATAACGTTAGCCGTGAAATACGGAGGCGCATCATCAGTGGAAGTCGGGCCTACTATGGCCTCCAGAAGAAGCTGCGGTCAAAAAAGATTCACGCCCGCACCAAATGTACCATGTACAAAACGCTCATAAGGCCGGTAGTCCTCTACGGGCATGAAACGTGGACGATGCTCGAGGAGGACCTGTAAGCACTTGGAGTCTTCGAACGTCGGGTGCTTAGGACGATCTTCGGCGGAGTGCAGGAGAACGGTGTGTGGCCGCGAAGGATGAACCACGAGCTCGCCCAACTCTACGGCGAACCCAGTATTCAGAAGGTGGCCAAAGCTGGAAGGATACGATGGGCAGGGCATGTTGCAAGAATGCCGGACAGCAACCCTGCAAAGATGGTGTTCGCTTCGGATCCGGTTGGTACAAGAAGGCGTGGAGCGCAGCGAGCTAGGTGGGCGGATCAAGTGCGTATCGATTTGGCGAGCGTGGGGCAGAACCGAGGATGGAGAGATGCGGCCACGAACCGAGTATTGTGGCGTGAAATTGTTGATTCAGTGTTATCTGTGTAGATGTTAACTAAATAAATGAAAAAAAAAATTTAGGGTTTGGCGAGCTCGTGGATCAACCTTCGCCGCCACACACCGCCAAAGATCATTCTAAGCACCCGGCGTTCAAAGACTCCAAGTGCTTGCAGGTCCACCTCGAGCATCGTCCACGTTTCATGCTCGTAGAGGACTACCGGTCTTATCAGCGTTTTGTACATGGTACATTTGGTGCGGGGGTAAATCTTTCTCGACCGCAGCTTCTTCTTGAGCACATAGAAGGTGCGACTTCCACTGACGATGCGTCTCCGTATTTCACGACCAACATTGTTATCAGCCGTTAACAAGGATCCGAGGTAGACGAACTCATCAACCACCTCAAAAGTATCCTCGCCTATCGCAACTCTGCTTCCTAGGCGGGCTCTGTCGCGCTCGGTTGCGCCTATCAGCATGTACATTGTTTTTTTACGCATTTACCACCAGACCGACTTTTGTCGCTTCACGTTTCAGCCGGGTGTACAGGTCTGCCTCCGTTCCGAAACTTCTGCCGACAATATCCATATCATCCGCGAAGCAAACAAATTGGCTAGATCTTGTGTAAATAGTACCTCGATTATTGAACCCGGCTCTCCGCATGGCACCTTCTAGCGCGATGTTGAACAGCAGGCACGGAAGTCCATCACCCTGTCGAAGTCCCCCCGGCGGGGTTCGAACGCCCAACGCTATTCTGCACACCTTCCATCGTTGCTTTTATCAGTCTCGTGAGCTTTCCGGAAAAGCTGTTCTCTTCCATGATTTTCCATAGCTCTACGCGGTCGATACTATCGTATGCCGCCTTGAAATTGATGAAAGGGTGATGCGTTGGGACCGGGTATTCACGACATTTTTGGAGGATCTGCCGTGCTGTAAAGATCTGGTCCGTTGTCGATCGGCCGTTAACGAAGCCAGCTTGATAACTTCCCACGAACTCGTTTACTACAGGTGACAGACGATCTGGGATAATACTTTGTAGGCCGCATTGAGAATGGTGATCTCTTGGAAGTTCTCACAATCTAACTTGTCGCACTTCTTGTCGATAATGTATATTATCCCATTCTTCCACTCCTCAGGTAGCTGTTCTGTTTCCCAAATTGTGCCTATCAGCCGATGCAGACATTTGATCAGTCTATCCGAGCTCATCTTTATGAGTTCAGCTCCGATAACATTCTTACCAGCAGCTTTATTGTTCTTGAGCTGGGTAATGGCATCCTTAACATCCTTCAAAGTGGGTGCCCATCGCCCGCAGTACTGGCGAAGGCCTCATTGCTTGTGCTCTCAGCGCCGTTCAGGTGTACGTCGAAGTGCTGCTTCCATCTTTCGATCACCTCACGCTCGTCTGTCAAGATGGCCCCATTTTTAACCCTGCACATCTCGGCTCCGGTACGAAGCCTTTGCGGGATGCGTTGAGCTTCTGATAGAACTTACGTGTATCTTGACACCGGCACAGCTGTTCCATCTCCTCGCACTCCGTCTCCCCCAGGCGGCGTTTTTTCTTCCGAAAGAGGCGGGTCTGCTGTTGCCGTTTCCGTCTATAGTGTACCACGTTCTGCCGGGTCCCTTGCTGCAGCATGACCACCCGCGCTGCATTCTTCTCCTCCAAAACCTCCTGGCACTCCTCCTCGTCGAACCAACCGTTCCGTCGACTCCGTCCCAAGTACCCGACGTTGCTCTCAGCAGCATCGTTGATGGCTGCTTTTACTGTTCTCCAGCAGTCCTCAAGAGGGGCTTCATCCAGCTCACCCTCTTCCGGTAATGCAGCCTCGAGGTGCTGTGCGTATGCCGCTGCGACATCCGGTTGATTAAGCCGCTCTAAGTCATACCCGGGCGGCCGTTGGTACCTACGTACCTACGTACGCGCTGAACTTTACAATAGTCGGTCTGAATTCCTCCTCCTGGCCAATCTGAGCGTTTAGGTTTCCTATGATGATTTTGACGTCGCGGCTTGGGCAACTGTCGTACTCGCGTTCGAGCTGTGCGTGAAAGGCATCCTTATCATCATCAGTGGTTCCGGAGTGAGGGCTGTGCACATTTATTATGCTGGAGTTGAAAAACCGGCCTTTGAGCCTCAACTTGCACATTCTCTCATTGATTGGCCACCACCCGATCACGCACAGCTTGATAACTGCATATCACCCATCATCACTATAAAAGCTGTTCGCATCTCGTCAGTGTTGCCGCAGTTCTGGTAGATGGTATGGTCACCTCTAAACGTTCTCACCATTGATCCCTTCCAACATACTTCCTGCAACGCTACGATGCCGAATCCACGGTCCTTCAGCACGTCGGTGAGTATGCGTGTGCTCCCGATGAAGTTGAGAGATTTACAGTTCCACGTACCTAGCTTCCAGTCGCTAGTCCCTTTTTCGTCGCTGTAGTCTTCGCCGATTGTCCAAATTCGTATCATCTCGTTGATTATTAGTTGCTTGATATTTTTACGGCTGGCTTGCAGGGCCTGAAACCAACCCTCTAGGTTATTCTAGATTGTTCGGAGGACCATAGTGAGCAGTTTAGCTTAGAGTCCTTTTTGGCACTCAGACGATGATCAGCCGCCCCTGACATGGGGAACAGACGTTGTTGTGAGCCGCTTCTAACATAGAGTACAGACGCTCTAGGTTCGTAGAAGCAAAATCTAAAACAAACCCCCCCTTCCCTGTCAGCATGCGACCAGAGTTCCCACCGGGTTTGGCTACCCGATCTTCCCTATAAGGTTACTCGTATCCCGGCCAGTACCACGAGGAGGTAGGGATAGGATTTGCTGGGCAAGAGGCTAAGGTTCGCACAGAGGGGTCTATTTTATTCGTTCAGGTACGTGAGGTACAAACGGTACGCCATGCCCAGCCATTTACCAACCACATATAACATTTAACAGAAAAAAGTAATTTCTCAAGATTGGACGCGATTTACGCGTTTTAGACTGCAAAATGTCTGATAAACAAGTTGGAATCAAAATTTTTGGTATAAAAAAGTCATTCGTAAAAAAAACGATTTATTGTATTAAAAATCAAAATAAGTGAATGTGGCCACACTGTATCAAACATAAATGAATTAATTTCTAAACTCTTCACACAATTTCCTTCAAAATTGCCGAAAATCATGTTTTTTTATATTCAATCGTTTCGAAGATATAAACTGAATAATGTACACTAAATCATGAGTTTTTGTCAAATTTGCTATCAATGAGTGTGGTCCCATAGACCGAGGAGCGATTCGATTGGCATAAAAGTTTGCCTTTTGGCATATTTCAATTTAACGAATATTCAGCCAAAATTTGGTTGAAATCGGTTATGGTCGATTACACGTGCTGTGGACACTTGGTATGGAAGGACCCATATGTGAACACATGAAAATCCTTGAATCGATCTACTTGTTGACATCATTTCATTTGTAACTCAATGCAAAACTTACGAAAAAGAGTACCTACAGAAGTGTTTTCGGTTATTATCGTTTCAAACACCACAAAACACAAAAGAGACAATATAAATATCATTTTAGTTGAATAAGCTGTTATTCAGCTACCAATGTTACTTGGAGACGGTTGTGCTACTTTTCCCCGAATGTCAGTTCTTCGAATGTTGTTTCCCCGAACGCCAGTTCCCCGTATACCAATGCCCCTGGTGTATCTTGATCTTGAAAAAGAATTAAATTAAAATTTCTGGAATGATTGCGACTTAATCCTTAGTAGATTCGGCAGACAATTTGCTAGAAGCTGACAGCCTAGGAATCCAACAAATCTGTAATTAACTCCTAAGAATATCTTTGACGATTTATTACCGGAAATCGATATGTTTCCATGTGAAGTATTTTTATCTTTGCACTACTGATTCACTTCGATAGGGTTTTTTAGAACTACTGAGCTCATATTTGGTCACAATATGCATTTTGAAGCACTTCTTATTGCCATGTTTCAGACAATTCGGCCGAGAAAATTCCCACCGTCAAAAAGGATCCTTCCTGGAAGTGCCAAAATTCAAAGCAAAGAACTTTCCGTACATGAATGCGGCTTACTGTTTTGTTTCGGACAATTGGATGGCGAAAAATCCCAAGTTTTTTATCCTGTTTGCCCTGTATGAATTGTTGAATTTTGTCAAGAGCCTTCAAGTAAGTTCCTTATCATGTTATTGGGAAATTACTAGGCAAATTTCTGATTCAATTCTTAGTAGACTTCTCCAAAATATCATAGCAAAATTCTTGCATAAACAATTTCTCCATTAAGATCTGCTGTGTATTACGGACATGATTTGTAGATAATAGGTACTTCAATAGTCGTATTTTGTATTTTGTACACCACAGTTGAGAAAACCTCGCTTTTGAGTGCTTTGCCTCATGCAGTCCGATTTATTTTCGCGCGTTCGGAGTGTTTTTTCGCTGGCTTTGTTCGTTTGCCCAGTGCTTTGCGAAGACCCAAGCAGTCCGATTCATTTTCGCGCGCTCGGAATGTTTTTTTTTTTGAGTTAGCACTTCATTTGCGCGCCATCGGAGTTATTTTATATTCCTTTTACGTGTTGACGCTGCGATTGTAACTGTTCAGTCGAGGATGGATTACCAATTGGTGAGCTCGTTTCATGCTTGTAATAACACATTGGTATCATAACATGTATTTTTTATGAATTTGTTGAACAAACTATGAATAGTTCGTCACTTTAAGTGTTGGCATAAGCGCTTTTTCATGTTTTATAAAATTTCGAGATTCAAACCTTTGAATAGTTCGATGTTTAAGATGTCGACGCATTGATAGATAACTTTTTAAACAGAGGTTACATGAATCGCATCACTTACCAAGGTGAATCCTGATCATGTAGCTTTGAAGCCCTCCCACTAACAAAACTCCTTCCCGTGGCAACCATGAAGATGCAGAGGTATACTCGGTCTTTAGTAACAATGGATGTCACACTAACATTCCTTCCCTTCCCCGATGACCATAAGAACGTGGCCGGCGCCGTTATTGACATTACTAATTTCAGAGTCCTCGAAAATGTACATTGAAGATGGTATGCTACTCCCAAGCTACATCTGTTGGTTCCCTGTACAATTTCGATGATTCTTGTCAATCACGGAGTAGCAACTACGAATTGTACGGTCATCAATGCTCATGCTCATGCTCATGCTCACAGTTGAGAAAACCTCGCTTTTTGTTCACAGCAACAGTGTAGTGCTTCTGGTGACGAATGAAAGGGTTTTGAGAGATTCGGTATTTCCATAACAATGATTGTAAAAACATCCATCTGTAGGAGTCCGCGAGACATTTGTAGAGCTTCAAAAAGGGTCGCTTGTCCGAAAAGGTTGAGAAACATAGCTTTAATACTTCATCAAATAGTAATTGCGTTATATAATATAAATTTCTGATATTTGAAATGAAGCTTCAAATATTATTGATTTTAATGAAATCAGCTCGCCCATGAAGTGTTTTTCTAACACATCCAACTTTTGTATTCGATTTGATTAACTGATTCATATAAGGTACCCCGGGGCAAGTGAGAATCCGGGGTAAGTGGGGCGTTTCGTTATAGCTCAACTAGGAAAAGTTTTTCATGGGGGTATTCTTCTAGAAAGTTGAAGATACAATGACAAGGAATGTATTTAGTACTAAACATATTGTTATTTTTATTACCATGTGGTTCATGTAACAGTTGTCAGTTCAGCGCCATTTTCAACTTGCATGACAAATTGTGACACGTTTCACGTCTTGCATCGACTCGCAAAAAATAAATGTGTTTTGAATCGAATTTCCATCAGTAAGCTATAATTTTTAGTATTATTACAAGCTGCTAACGATAAACCAGTATTTTGTTTTCATTTCATATGAAATTTTCGATGGTCTATCTTACCCCAGAATATATTTGTACCTGGGGTAAGTGGGACCTATCAAAACAAAAACCAGAATCAAAACTTTTCGTACACGTTTCATACATTTTCCTAGAGAGTAGCACTAAAACATTCAATCAAATGATTTTTATCAAAAAAGATCAACCTCAAATTACGTAATTGCATAAGAGGGAGAAGAAAAGTGTTATTATTCTTTATTTTTTAATCGATTTTTTATTTTTTAAATACGATTTCAAAATTGAACAAACACACAGCTGAAATTTGAAATGCATCATGAGAACGATTACTTTTCTATGTTATTTGAACTTTATTTGTTATTTCTACCAAATTAAGTAGTGATGGAAAACAATTCCATCCCATAAGGTGGTTTTCGGCCATGCATATAAATAATAACAAAACATATTTATAATTTCGTCAATTATTGATTGTTTATGTGCTACATTTTAATTAACAACTTATAAATGATATATTTTGAACATGTTTAATTCCTCTTTACGCTTTTATTGAGGAATTTTCAGTTAATATTAAATGTGAGGTGACATACTATTGAATAAAGGGTTTCTTACTAAAACGTAACGTATTTTATGGTTGATCCCTTATGTACATCAAATATGTACTTAAATTAAAAATCTATGACTTATCAATCTTATTATTGTAATGGTTGACTTACTGATGTGGATTGACGCATGAAACTGGATGTGTCCCACTTGCCCCGCTTAGCGAGGTAACTGCGTCCATTGGCTCATTCTAAAACTTTCTTTCAAGGTTTTCACAATTTCGAAATTATTCGATTAGTTTCATGCACACACCAGCAAATGTGTTGAAAAAACGTGATTGTGTTGTTGGATTTGAAAAATATTGACATTTGAAAATTTTATTGAACAATTTGTTTGAACTATCGTTTTTTTCGTTCCCACTTGCCCCGCGGTACCTTACAATATTATTTTATTGAGTAAATAATGACACGTGTTACACCACGAATTACTACTTAGCATTACATCCTCACTGGGACTGAGCCTGTTTATCAATTTAGTATTCAATGATCATTTCCATAGTTATTAACTGACAGCGTTCTTTGCCAAAGTTGCCAGATGGTAGATACGATGATACTCTATGCTCAGGGAACCCAGGAAATTCCCGTTACGAAATGATCGTGGACCGACCGGGAATCAAACCCAGACACCTTCAGCATTGCTTTGCTTTGTAGCCGCGAACTCTCACCACTCGGCTAAGGAAAGCCCCCATACATAATTAATATCATACATGAATTAAGCCGTAGTTTTACTAAGCTCCACAACAATTTTCAGTTTATTCAAGCAAGTGTAACAAGTCTCAGTCTCAGGCCTTTGGCGATCTGATAAGGACAAGCAAGACTTCTCAAAAAATCTGATATGTTTCTGATAGTTTTATTCAAGAGCAGTACATTCTGACGTTTGTTCACCATGTTCTCAGTTAAAAGTTATTACATTTACTCAAGATTGTATTCTTGGAGAATTCTTGTATCTTCTTGGTGTATTCTTGTATGCTCGAGAAATTCATTAAAATTTTATCAAAATCATTTGTTCTCATTTGAAAATTTGATAAAAGAATAAATAGTACAAGGCATCGATTTTCTAAATATTGTGGGTTTGGCCAATTCAAGACATTTTGCTAATTTAGTTCAACAAGATAGAGAAAGAAACAAATGCGCTTGTATGTCGCAGGCTATTAAGTGGAATAAATTTCATTTATGAGACTTTTTCCATTACATTCTTCATGTTTCATTATACCTGTACTGTACTCTCTAGTTTTGAATCACCATACGACTGAAAAAAAAGGCTCGTATCGTATGGCCTATTGAAAGCAAGCAAGCAAACGATTGCTGTTTCTCTCGATATCACATGCGATTTGGAATGGAAAAAAATCTGCAGCTTTTAAGTTGGAGTTCATGTTTTATATTTCACAAAAACAGTTGTGGAAGCGAAAATAGACAAAAATGAGGACAATTTGTTTGGCTACATGCGAAAAAGTTTCCTCACTCCTTTTTATAGACTCACTAGCGCATCGGCGTAATTTTTGTTCTGCAGATCTGTTAAAATGTTGGCATATCAACTACTCTCAATGACTAACTGTATGCCTTTCTTTATCCTTCTATATATGAATTGATTTTATATTAACTAAAACAACTCTGTCACTAATTCATTCGAAATGTATCAATAATTAATGTCGATATTTAATTTTTTTTTTTCGAATGATTCGGAGAGAAACTCTAGTTATACTTTTCTAACCACATGAGACTCCTGGCCGTCCTTTGATATGAAGAAGCACCATTAACTATGCACGTATGAACTCAGAGAGGCTAGCCATCCACATCCACGTTTGTCCACGAAAGTACCAGAATGTTGACTGCACAAAATGGCAATTATCATTGTTACATCGATAAAGTTTTTATGCTCAGAAGGATCATGAACCAACAAGAGCACTTTTTGTTGAAACTACCATCGTTGAGTACATTTGCAAGCTATTAACGGATAGAACCACGCACATCACGAATATAAAAAAAAATCTCAATCGAAGTTTTCCCCGCCAACACACATCACTTGTTCGCCTTAACGAGAAAAGTTATGGCCACGCTTGGAATTTGTTTTCGTTGCAGCCAGTTAGAGACGATATTTTTGCATCGTTAAACGCATAAGTGATGATCGCTTTTCTCCATCAACTTTGCTATCGACGATGTCAACGTCATCGCCTGTTTTCCCTTGAAGTCATGGTGATGGCATCGAAGAATGTTATGATGTAATTGGATTCTTTGAATTCCTTTGGGTAGGGTATGCAAAGTTATTCAAATGAACGATTGAACTTTGAAGAAGACTGATGCTTTTACACAGACTCTGTTAACTTCTACTTCGTGTGTTCAATATTTCAGCAGATTAGTTTCTTTGAAACCGTGAGTAGGGGTACAAGCCAGCCATTGTAACGGTTATGTTTGGATTCCGACATGTTTCACCCTAAGAATCCATTTGTATTCCTTTGGATACGCAAAACTGTTTAAGTGAACGATAGTACTTAAAAGAAGTATGATAAGTTCATACAGACACTCTTAAAAGTTTAGTTGATAATGCACATTAAAAAAATATCTCAGCAGAAGCAAAATTACTCAAATCGACAAAAATTACGGAAAGGTAGAACGTTAAGAGCACAATCCTTGCATCTCTTGCAGATACATAACTCACTCGGTAAATGGCTACAGTCATCGTTCCACTCAATCACATCCGTGCAGTTAACGCGCATTTGTTCCAAACAATCTCCAGGCTGACAAAGTTCATCGTCAATGCAAAACGAGTCCAGGAATAAATCATTGCAAAAAAGGCAGATAGCCAGAGGACCCTATTCCTATTGATGCCATCGCCAAGCTCATTAGCATTCAAATAACCGATTGCATTACTACTATCTGTACTGTATAGCACCAACAACGTGTGCGCAGCTTATGTCAAGCCAGCAGAACCTCTTGTTGTAACGAACCATCCTGATTCAACAATGACGACGACGAAGATGATGGTAGGGTGACCATCTCCTGGAGAGCAGGACATTTTGCGATTTTCACGGCTTAGCTGTAAGACAGACAATGCTCTCGGAACTTTCGAAATTCCATTGTTGAAGCAATTATTATTGCAATTCCAAAATGTGTCAAATGTAGTAGATTGCGAACAAGTATGGATATTTTTCCTTCATACTTGCAAAAATGGCAGATTTCTAGTAATGCTTCCAAAACTCAACATATAAAATTCTCACATAAAACAAAACTTCTTTATTTGAAACCTTTTAATCGACAAGTTGTTACGATGAGAGGAGTTCCAATAAATTGGTCAAATGAAGTTAAGTACCAATACGGACTATCTGTTGTAATGCTAGGAAGAAAGCTCTGCAGAGGATTCAAAATAAAATTTTGAAAATAATTCTGAAGCTCCCTCCCTAGTATAGTACTAATGAATAACATAGAGTATCCAATGTTGAAACATTAGAACAAATATCGAATAATCCTGTTAAATCAAACCAGATGGTAACCCTAGATGATGATGGTGATGATTCGCGGGATTCGGTGCGGAATCGGAACGGATGTCGATTGTCCGTTACCAATAGCACAACAGTAATTCTGACACATTCAGCCGGCGGGGGTACGTGCGCATTGCCAAAGTTAATCTCTTTTCAGCGATGGGGCCTTTCTTGTCGCTTGTGGTGTCGTATTTATGACGGTACGGTAATCCACTCATCGGATGCCTGGAATCGAAGCACTTACTCATCGTCCGTCGCGCCAACAACCAGAACAAGGATGAAGCTGGCAAAGTTTGCCGTTTTCTTAATGGAGCTTTGTTCGACAGTAATACGGCAAAACTCTGTGACTGAAACCAAGGGGGAAAAGACCGCCGGGGGAAATTACAAACCATATTTGTCAAAGTGCTTTGGCTGACGCCACGGTCTCCGGGCCTTTTGGACCTACGGGAGCCGCACTATTGTAGCTGGGGCCCTGAAAGTAAATAACGTCATCTGTCTGTTCTCTTTCGTTTTGGCAAACTTGGCACTGCCCTTTTCTGATATAATGCGTTAAGTTTTCCTCACTCTTGGTAGCGTTGTGAATAGAATAACTTTTGAACGACAACACCAATCGCAGGCCAGAGGTTTGTATGAAGTGCTACCAGCTATTCGCAATATACTTGCGAGAAAATTAAAATTATTTGAAAACCTCTTACAGTTTTATGAAAATTGTAAAAATAAGTTAGTCAACAGGCAAAGTTACAGAACATTTACCTTAATATCAGTTCTAAACTTACTGAAACCTTAGAAAAAAACTCGGGTTTTAAATCCCCAGGGATACCAGAGCTGTGGCAACACACATGAGCTAGAACAGTTTTTGTCGTGATGGACGATATGCTAATCTGGAAGCAGCACTTCATTGAACAGCAGGATCATCGAGATTCCCGGAGGATTCTGGGGATTCCTCGAAATTTAAGGTAATTTTCGTAATTTTCAAAGAATTCTCGGGATCTGTGAAGTGTTTTAGTTGTTCTTACGAACTTACGAGAATTCGCAAGTTTTCCTGGGTACTCAAAAGTATTCGTGGAAACTTGCGGGTATTCTCGATTAGGCACGGATTTTCAGAAGTATTTACGGATACTTGGATGTACTCGCAGATTAACAGATGTACTCTCGCGTTCTCATTAGTATTCATAGGTATATACGAGTGTAACCCGTAAGTATACGTGAGTACTTGTGAGTACTCATGAATATTCTCGAATAATCATGAAAAGCCACTGAATACCCTTGATTATGGTACTTCGTCTTGATCTGTGCTACTTGGCCAGATCTGCGACAGTGGAGCTAGCCTTCTCGCACGGAAAGACCCAATGCAGTGGTGCGAATCCGACTGCAGGATGACTTCCGTTTCATAGGTGCCTCGCCGTCTCAATACAAACACTACGGCCTGCTTTACTAGGTCTAGTCTCCGACGGAGGATCTAGCCTACTCCGATCGCTGGTCTTTACGCCATCTCCTTTGCAGAACAACGACATTATCAACGTTATACATCTGCTCATGGCATTCGAGCTTTTATCGAAGGCAGTCGAATATAACATGCTCCGGTATCATCTCTATATTTGAGCAGGTCGGACAAATTGAAGACTTGAGTGTCCGAATCTATGTAGATATTTCCAGAAGCATCCGTGGCCTGACAAAAACTGCGTAAGAAAGAAAATAACTTCTCCATGTTTTCTAGTCGTGCGAACCGGAACATTGGGAATGAGCCGATGGTTCCACCTCCTGTGTGTCCAAGCTGATCATGTTCCTCAAATTTCTTGTGTCCCTACGCTAGTAGCATTATATGTCCTCAGCTAGAGTGATGAAGATGATGACCTCAGTGATAGTTCATACTGCTTCTGTCAACATGGTGCTATATATAGCACAGCGTCTATAGACGCTTGCAACCCATATTGCCATGAGCCGCTTTGTGTAGCTTCTTGATCCTTCAATGCTTGACATGATCCACGTTACAGTTTTATGAACTTGAACACGGAATGAACTTCTCTCAGCCTCAGATACTGATTGAGTCATTTTTCCACTTCGACCTCCTCATCATCTAGAACAAATAGGTGGGTCTTCATGGCTTGTCACTCTCTTATACTCTTCCGGTCGTAACTCATAAGTATTAGCAAGAGCAGCTACAACGAGAGTTTCTAGAGGGACTCCGATAGAAGTCCTGGAGAAATTCCGAAAGAATTCTCGGTGGACCTCCGGAGGGACTTCCGAGGAATTACTCGAAAAAGTCCAGAAAAATTGCTGGATGAAATCCACAGGATTTGTTGGAAGAACTTTGGAAGAATTTCTGGAAAATTGGAATTTCTGGAGGAACTCCGGAGGGATTCCAGGAGGAACTCTGAAGGAACTTTGGAGGAATTCTAGGAGAATCTCTGCAGGAACTCTGGAGCATTTTCCGGAGGAAATCTGAAAGAATTCTCAGAGAAACTCCTGGAGGAAACCCCGAAAAATTTCTTGAGGAGCCCCGAAAGAAATTTTGGAGGAACTCCCGAGGAATTGCTGGAAGAAAATCTTAAGGAATTATCTGAAGGTGAAGTTCAGAAGGACTTCCCGAAGGAACTCTGAAGGAATTCCTGGAGTACCTCCAAAGGAATTCCTGTAGAACTCCGAAGGATTTGTTGATGGAACTGCGGAATATTTTTTAGAGAAACTCCGGAGTTCCTTGAAAAACAAATCATAGAGGAACGTCAGATGATTCGATGAGGGAACTCCGGAGGTGTTCCTGTAGGAACTCCAAGGTAGGGTTCCTAGTACCGACCCCTTTTGGCGAGTACCGGTTCTATGGTACTGTCACTCTCAGTACCGGTAGTACCGGTAAAATACCGGTACTGGAAGATTTTTTTTTGCAATAAATATGAATCATACAGTATTGCACACAAAATTGGCATCTTTTTCAAACTCGTCAGTAAACAAAAGTTTAATGAAGCTTTTTCTTAATTTTTGTGAATAATAGCACTAACAAAATATGGTTTTTAAATAAAAATAAGTAAACCGTTCTAACTTTATAACTCATGAAATACATTAAAATATTTGTTGAAATTCATGTTTTGGCTAACGTGATGGACAATATTCAAATGTGGGGAGCAAAATCGTTCAAAATATTTTTTTTACCTTTTTTCACGCATTCAACTTGCTTTTCATTCATAAAGTAGGATTTAAGGCATATTCAAAGTTCGATGTTTAACTGCCATACGTGTGCAAATTTTTATAACAAAACTTTCAGACCAGGAAAAGCTCATTCTGGGGTCACCCTGGTATTGCTCGAACTGTTGTTCATGTATCGTGAAATGTTAACAATGTCATAATTGAAGCACCTTTAATTGCTTCAATATCCTAAAACCTTTCTTTATATTTTGCCTTGTTCTCTAGAAAGCTTGAAATTCAACATTAGCAGCTTCATTTGTATTCGATAATTCGTTTATCCTGTTGGTAACTCATTTCCGTTCAATCACTTCTCCTCAGTTTTTTTAATGTCCCAACGCCAGTGTTTTTAATGTTAACGGCAACGAATGGTAAACGATGAGCGTGCTTCTAAAGTTTTTATGTTTAGAGATAAACCATACTTAGTGATGAAGAGATGATAATTAGAATAAGCCTTTATGTAATCGTGCATAGAAATTCGCCATCAACAAAGTTTACCAAATATACGTACCATTTACTGTGACGAAATGTATTGATTCAAACGATTATTAAATTTTCATCAGTACCGAAAATACCGGTACTCAATGCTTTCCAGTACCGGTATTTCGGTACCAAAAAATGGTCGGTATTACCGGTACTTTCGGTACCGGTACTCCCGGTACCAAAACCCTACTCCAAGGTAATTTCATGAGTAACTCCAGAGAAACTATGGAGGAAATCCTAAAGAATTCTCGGTGGAGCTCAAAAGAAACTACCGAGGAATTGCTGGCTCAAATCCAAAGGAATTGCTGTAAGAACTCCGGAAGAATGACTGGAAGACTTAGGAGCAATTCCAGGTGGACCTCCTAAGTAACTTGCGAGGAATTTCTGGATGGATTGCTGTAGGAACTCCAAAACAATTTCTGGACGAAAGGAGTTCCTGGAGGAATTGCTATTGGAAGTCCCCTAAGGAATTACTGGAGAAAATCCCCGGAAGAGTTCTTGGTGGACATCCCGAAGGAATATTTGAAAAAGAACCTCTGAAGCTTATCGCCAGAGGAGTTTTTTGGAAGAATTCCTCGGCGGAATCCCTGGAGCAATTTCTGGAGAAAAGCCCCTTAGGAATCCTTGATATTCCCGGAGGAATACCTGGAGAAAATTCCCGGAGAAATTCCTGCAGTAAATCTCCGAAGAAATTCCTGTTGTAATTCTCCAGAGAAATTTCTGGAGGAAATCTCAGGATGAATTCTCTGAAAAAAAAATCCCCGGAGAATTTTTTTCAATGAAATCCCTGGATCAAATCCTCGAAATAATTTCTGGACAAAATCCCCAGAGGAATTCCTGGACGACATCCCCGCAGGAATTCTTGAGAAAAAATATCCGGAGGAATTTCTGAAGCAAATCTCCGGAAGAATGTTTTTTAGGTAATCTACGGAGCAATTTTCGGAGGAATTCCTTAGCTTAGCTTAGCTTAGCTTAGACTGACTACACATATCAATGGTTGCTATTCCGTGATTGACCGAAGTCAGTGAAAATGCACAAAGAATCAACTAGAAGTTTGGCTGGGATTGGCCATAATCTTCTTCAATGTGCATAATTCAGTGCCTCTATTTATACAGGGTCAATAACGGCGCCGGCCACGTCCTTGCAGTCAGGTGGGATTGGGGGATGGAATGTTAGTGTGTAACCTTTGCTATTTGGAGACCGTGTTTGCCTCTGCATCTCCACAAAGGTTACTGAGAGGGATGTTTGTTAATGGGAAGGATCGTTGGGTCACAGGATTCACTTTGATAAGCGATTAGACCATGATAAATAATGATTTGTGAGATATATACATGCTTATTTGTAAATATAATATTTTTTATTTTTTGATATGAACAATTTCTATGTAGTGGAAAATTATGCCGACACTTTAGGTGACGAACCATTCAAAGTTTGTTGAACAAATACCTAAATGTAACATTCCTACAGCTGTCAGGACGAAAGCATGTGTTATTATATTTTACTTATTTGAAAAGAAACAAAAAACTTGATTGGTTGGAACATCATAGAACACTCTTATTCTTATGCCGACACTTACAGTGGCGAACCATCCAAAGTTTGTTGAATTAAGTGAACTTTTCGCAAGTTTACACTTGTAGTGTCGAACCATTCAAAGTTTTTTTTTTTTAATTACAAAAATAAAGGTAAAAAGGGGTGTTCTGAAAATAAAAA
This sequence comes from Aedes aegypti, assembly GCF_002204515.2. NCBI lineage: Eukaryota > Metazoa > Arthropoda > Insecta > Diptera > Culicidae > Aedes > Aedes aegypti. Next base: position 188,742,772 of record NC_035108.1, on the reverse strand, counting down.
AAAATGTGAAACATAAATAATTCATGAATCAGAGTTTGTGTCGACACTCACAGTGACGAACAATTCATAGTTTGTTGAAAATTCATATTTACGTCCCACAATTGTAACGATTAAATGTGCAGTCATACATATTTTATAGATTAGAAATAGTAGCATGAAACGAGCTCACCAATTGATCCTTTATCCTTCACTGTGCAGCCACAATCCACTCTCAGCCTCACTCGTTTGCTCGGCTATATAAAAGCACTCAGAAAAAAAGGCGCGCGACCCGAAAAGGATAAAAAAAAACTTGGCTTTCTTGACGCACTGCCCAGCAGCAAGCGTCAAGGTCAAATGATCAAAAAGAACTAACCGATCACGCCACTTTTTCAGTTACTAGACCGATGCGCGACATGTTTGATCCTGCCCTCGTCGCTGGCCCCCGTAGGAGCAAGCGTCAAGGTCGAAAGATCAGACAGAACAAACCGATCGTGGCACTTTTCATTTACTCTCGCAATTTTCGGAGGAATTCCTGGAGAAAAACCCTGGAGGAGTTTTTGGGGGATATCTCCGGAAGAATCATTGAAATCCCAAGAGGAATTATTGGAAAAAATAGTTCTTGGGGATATCCCCGGGGGAATCCTTGAAATTCCCGGAGAAAATCCTCGGACCAATTCCTGGAGGAAATTCTCGAAGAAATACTAAGTGCAATTTCCAGAGAAATTCCTGGAGGAAATCTCTGGATGGATTCTCTGAAAAAATCGTCGGGAGAATTCCTGGACGAAATCCCCGCAGGAATTACTTTTAGAAATCATATTTTCTGGAAAAAATCCCCGGAGGGAATCCTTAAAATCCTCGGAGAAAATCTCCGGAAGAACTCCTTGTGAAAATTCCCAGAAAAATTCCTGAATGAAATCTCCAAATGAATTCATTGAAAAAAATCCATTGATTTCTTAAATCAATCCCCGAGAGAATTTCTGGACGAAATTCCCAGAAAATTCCTGGACAAAATCCTCACAGGAATTGCATTTGGGAATCCCCTGAGAAATTCCTGAAGAAAATACCAGGAGCAGTTCTTTCGGGATATCCCGAATGGATTCTTGAAATCCCTGGAGGAATCCCTTTAGGAAATCTGGTGCAAATCCTCAAAGAAATTTATGGATAAATTCTCTGAAGCAATCTCCGAAGGAATTTATGGAGAAAACCCGCGGAAGAATGATTTAATGAAGTTCTAGACGAAATCCAAGAAGAATTCCTGGACGAAATTGTCGGAGTAATTCTCGGAAATCCCCCAAAAAAATCCTGGATAAAATCCCCGGAGGAGTTCTTAGGGGAAATCCAAGGAGAAATTCTTGGAGAAAACTCATCGAAACAATTTCGGAAGAAAATCTCAGGAGGAATTCATGAAAAAAATTCTCCGGATGAATTTCCAGCATGAATTCCTGGGGTAAATCCCTGGAATGATTCCCCGGAGGAATTCCTGGATGAAATCCCCAGAAGAATTCCTGGACGAAATCCCCGGTGAAATAGCTAGTACAAATCTCCAGAGAAATTCCTGAAGGAAACTTCCGAATAAATTCGGTGAAAATATTCCCGAAGGAATTTCTGGAGAAAGTGCCTGTAGGAATTTCATAATTAAATCCCTGAAAGAATTCCTGGTGAAAATCTCCAGAGAAATTCCTGGACGAAATCCCCGGAGGAATTCCTGTATGAAAGCCTTGGAGAAATTTCTAGACGAAATCCACGAAGAAATTTGTGATGGAAATATCTGTAGGGTTTCCAGCAGGGATTCTTGGTGGAAATATCCTCGAAGCAATTCCTGCAGCACATCCAAGGATGAATTCCTGAAAGAAATCCCCGGAGGAAATCCAAGGCGGAATTCTTGGTGTAAATTCTGTTAGACGTATCTAGGCAACTGTACCCGCACTTCCTAGACTACTAAGCTCAGGAAGAAAAATTGGAACTGGTAAACAAACATGCGTCAAATCAGATTTGGAACTGCTCAAATTATGTTCCAAATCCGACCAACAATGGATAAGGCAGTAAGCTTGCCCCAAAAAATAGACAAGAAAACTGGTATAAAATAATATTGGAACATAATTTGCAACACCGGAGCAAACTTCAATTTTTAACATGTTCTAAAAATTTGGAACCAATCAGTAATTTGGACCACTGGTGAAGTTGCCCTTACTATTGGAAATCCTATTACACACTTCAGAGATTTTTTTTTGAATTCCTGTAAGAGATCCTGTAAATTGCTATACAAGAATTCCGATACGAATTTTCATTTTTTTCCCGTAGAAATTTGTGGTGCAGGAATTCCTAAAAAAAATCCCCGGAGAAATATCCTGATAATCGCCTTCCTTCTCGAATCACTTTTAACTTTTACACCTTCACTTCCCAGACTACTAAACTTCAGGGAGAAAAATCCCAATCGGTAAACAAACATGTATCAAGCCAAATTTGGAACAGCTCAAATCTTGGTCCAAATCAGACCAAAATTGGAGCCTGTTCCAAAAAATAGACCAGAAAGCTGGTTTGATACCGGCAGCTTCATTTTTAAACCACAAATAAATATTCAAACACCAATAAATTTTTTGTTTTTCGATATTTTTGCACCATTTTTTTCACAAGCTATCAAAAAACTCTTATATTTTTAAACCTGTGTTGATATTGATCATTGGGCATCTGATTCCGGTGATATCCAGAAATTTCTTGGGGACCGACGTTTTGCCATAATTTACGTAAATATCTCATTCTACAGAATTCTTCTCATGATCGGTTAGTCACTGTTCGAAAGAATACTTCAATGAGACTATCTTGTTCAAAAAAAATGAAGCAAATTGGTCCAACCGTTTTTGAGTAATGTTGTAACATTTTTATTTCTGGTACCAATCTGGTCGTATAAAATTCTGCCCTTAGTAAAGCCTGTCGAGAATGGAATATTGATTGGTGAGCTCGTTCAATGCTTCTGTTTCAAGACAGCAAACAGGATACTACTTCTATGTATTTGTTTGACAAACTGTGAATAGTCAATTTTTCTCGGAATTACTTTTATTTTTGTTTCCAAAATTATACAACGTTCGAACTATAAGATAGGAAGATAGGACGTTTGGAACATAGGAAGATAGGAAGATAGGAAGAAAGGAAGATTGGAAGAAAGGAAGATCGGAAGAAGGGAGATAGGAAGATAGGACGATAGGAAGGTAGTAAGATAGGAAGAGAGGAAGATAGGAAGATAGGAAAATATGAAGATAAGAAGATAGTGGGATAGGAAAATTGAAGATAGGAAGAAAGGAAGATATGAAGATAGGACGATAGGAAGATAGTAAGATAGGAAGATAGGAAGATAGGAAGATATGAAGATAGGAATATATGAAGATAGGAAGATAGGAAGATAACAAGATAGGAAGATATGAAGATAGGAAGGTAGGAAGATAGGAAGATAGGAAGATAGGAAGATAAGAAGATAAGAAGATAGGAAGATAGGAAGATAGGAAGATAGGAAGATAGGAAGATGGGAAGATAAGAAAATAGAAAGATAGGAAAATGGGGAGATAGGAAGATAGAGAGATAGATACTCGGTCTTCAGTACCGATGGATGTCACACTAACATTCCTACCCTTCCCCGATGGCCGTAAGGACGTGGCCAGCGGCGTTATTGACTTTTTCATGTTTGGAGTTCTCGTAGGTATACATTGAAGATGGAAAGCTAGCTCCAAGCTACATCTCTTGGTTCCTTGTGCAACTTCGATTATTCTTGTCAATCACGGAGTAGCAAATACGAATTTTACGGTAATCAATGTTTATGCTTATGTTTTCGTATTTTGCTGGCAATGCGCTTCGTAAAGCGTATTCGTTTTATGTATCGCCAGAGTAAAAGTTTTGCCTAGTTTTCTTGTTTTTCTGAGCAGCTTTTTGTTGTACAGTCGAGGATGGAAAATTAACTGGTTAGCACCATGTGTTGAGCCTTTCAAACATCTTGCATTATTTTAAAAACAAATCAAATGCACAAAATAAGCCGGGTTGCATTTGATAATTATGCAAAACGTGATATAAATAAGGTTAATTCCGATACAAACCGACTATTCACTGTTTGTTAAAAAAATACATAGACGCAGTATCCCGGTCTATGTATTTGTAGGATTCTACCCCATTACCCCGAATGCCATTTCCCCGATTGCCATCACCCCGAATTCCATTACCCCGAATCTACCCCAGAATTCCATCACCCCGAATGATATTTCCCCGAATTTACAATTATCTTGACATGATGATATTGTTGACATTTCTCCGTGATATTGGAATTCGGGATAATGTCATTCGGGTAATGGGTCGTTCGGGGTTTTGGAATTCGGGGTAATGGCATTCGGGTTAATGGTATTCTGGGTAATGGGATTCGGGGTAATGGGATTCGGGGTAATGGGGTAGAATCTCGCTAGTATATGCTAAACAAGATGGTATTTCTAAATCGTGTTCTACATACATACATACATACATACATACATACATGTACATACGAGTGCAATCAATGCAAACATATTTTCTTGTACAACAGAGAAACGTTCGTTTGTTCGTTGTGTTTTTCAAGTCAACTGAAGAATAGCAGTATTATTGTGAATAAAAAAATATGGCGGCCATCATGGATTGTGACGCCATCTTGGTTTTAAGAGGTAAATTGAGTATTTGTTAGCACTCAACACGTTGAATTTTGAGGCTTTTCTTGCCGTTACGTTCTTACTGGGGAACAAAGCCTGCTTCTCAGCTTAATTTGCTATAAAAACAGGCTATTTAATAGGAAATTTTCTCCTATAATGCTTTTTTATGCCAGAACGACTCTTCTACATATATTTGATTTCAGGACTGGTATTTATTCTTTCAATAACTGAAAGTAAAAAAATTGCTGTGTTGATTGGTGTCATCAAAAGTTTGGATCGGTTGACTTAGCGGTTTTATCGTTATCGTTTACGGTGTAATTCATCGATAATGAGTACCAAACGAGATCTGAGCACTCGGCGAGCCAAGCAAGATGAGGCTGCAACCAGTAGTGAGGATATGTCCGTCTCTCAGCTTGCCCAGTGGATTTCGTCCAAACTCGACACTACGAAGGAGGAACTGGTGAAGAGGATCAACGAAGGAATGGTGAGCGTAAAAATAGAGATCAAGACCGAACTGGATATTATGCGCTCTCAATTAGATAAATCCATGAGTGATCTCAGCAAGTCGGTGGCTACAAACAGTGATGCTATCCAATCCACTACGTCAGCCCTAAGTCGTTCTCAGTATACGAACGACTTGATCGTGAGTGGTGTGCCGTACATCAAGGATGAGATTCTCACGAACTATTTTGAAACATGGTGCAAACAACTCGGATATACCTCTGTACCACTCGTTGATATACGTCGTCTCTCAAAACAAGCGATGGTTGTTGGGAAGAGCTACAAAATTCTGCTCCAGTTCGCAATCACCAACCAACGAAGCGATTTTTACCATAAGTATCTGAAGGCAAGATCACTCGCGCTGGACCAAATTGGATTTAAGAGCAACGACAGGATTTTCATCAATGAAAATCTTACACCTCTTGCGAGAGCAATCAAGGCTAAGGCACTCTTGGTGAAAAAAGAAGGAAAGCTGCATTCTGTCTTCTCGAAAAACGGGGAAATATTCGTCAAGAGATCTGCCGGAGCAAATGCTATCCTGATTTCGTCGGAGAGTCATCTGGTACAAGTACTTCAACAACTATAACCTCTCCTTCGCTACACTCCCTCTCCTTCCAATCCATCCTATAACAATCCCATGATTCCTCTCCTAAAAGTCATTCGATAGTTTGCACCCTCTCCTAATAAACGCTCTCTGTCCTTCCAATCCATTCCCAAAATTATCCTATGTTTCCTCTCCTAAAAGTTATCTGGACCTGTATGCTGTTGGGATGCTGTTGGGATGCTGTTGCGAGGATGCTGCTGTTGCTGTTGACTGCTGTGCTGAAGAATGCTATCCGAATTTAGGGATGATTATCAAAATGATTCTAAAAATGTATTTGTTCAAGAAGAATGTTATTGCTGAAAAAATATTTTGAATATTGTGTGTACTTTTTAAGTTCTTATTTGCGTCACTGTAGCTATGTTTGATTAATGTTTTTGAGTTTTAGTTTTGACACCTTGCATTGCTGCTTAAATATTTCATTCATGGATAATGGCTGAACAAACCGATTTGAACACCTCTACGAATATTTGTGTACCTGGTATAGTGTTGAGATCTGCATTTGTGGCTGAAAAGTTATCTGTTATGTGTCTCAATGTTCAGAGCTTGTGTGCTATAAATATGATCAAATTTGATGAATGTGTCTAATGTGGATGTTGCATGTGTGTGTGAGACTTGGTTGAACAGTAGAATCGATACTAGCTTAGTTGAAATTGCTGGCTATAACTCAATAAGAAGTGATCGGATTGGTAGAACAGGAGGCGGTTTGCTGATCTACATTAAAAAGTGCTTCAAATTTAAAACTCTAGACACTTCTTATGTGACGATCAATGGCCATACAATTGAATTCATGTTCATTGAAGCTCATATTCAAAATAGGAAGATTTTAATAGGTCTGTTCTACAATCATCCTGAATTGGATTGTTCGGATGTTTTGTTTGAAAAAATATCTGAATATGGTTCAAATTACGATGAAATCTTAGTATCAGGAGATTTCAACACTAATCTTTTAAAAAAGAATACAAAGTCTGAACGTTTGTTAGAGACACTGGATGTTCTTGGTTTGATGAACGTTGGAATTGAGCCGACCTTTTTTTATTCACAAGGCTGTTCCCAGTTAGACATAGTTATGACCAATAATAACAACAGTATTCTCAAGTTCGGTCAAGTCAGCGTTCCAAATATTTCTCACCATGATCTGATGTTTGTGTCCCTTGATTTAACGACAGTTCAATCAGAACAAGATGTTTACTATCGTGACTATAAGAATGTTAATCCGAATCGAGTCATTGAACAGTTTAATCAACTTGACTGGGTAAGTTTTTATGACGCTGACAATCCTGATACTCTTATTAGTTTGTTCAATCTTAATGTAAAAACTCTTTATGAATGCTGTATACCCCTACGAAAATTAAAAAATCCAAAAGGCAGAAGTAATCCATGGTTTAACGCACAAATCCATAAATCTATGGTAGATCGAGATCGTGCATACAAAAAATGGAAAATTACAAAAAGTTATAACGATTTTCAAAACTTCAAGCGACTGAGAAATGTTACGAATACTTTAGTAACAAAAGCAAAACGTGATTTCTTTAACTGTCAATTGAATACAAACTTGCCTTCGAAGCAACTGTGGAATAAACTGAAGGAGCTAGGATTTACGACACGCTCTTTGAATGTGGAGAATAATTTTACCGCAGATGAAATCAACTGGTCACTCCACAAACATTTCTCAACGTCGTCTAGTGATACTGTTCAATCTGAATCATTCGTTTCAAATGGCTTTCGATTTAGTAATATACAAGAGTTTGATGTTATCAATGCTATCTTCGATATTAATTCAAATGCTGTTGGACTGGATGACATACCGATTAAATTTATCAAATTCGTTCTACCGCTGTTGCTGCATCCAATCACGTATTTATATAATTGTATCATCACCAAATCAGTTTTTCCGAGGGCATGGAAGTTGTCAAAAATAATTCCAATTAAGAAAAAGAACAACTGTAGCTCGCTGGACAATCTCCGCCCTATTAGCATTCTAAGCGCGTTATCCAAGGCATTTGAACGCATTCTCAAAAAACAAATATGCGCTTATATTCATGAGAATCATTTACTTTCAAAATGTCAGTCTGGTTATAGGCCTGGCCATAGTGTAAAAACTGCCATGATAAAAATTTGTGATGACATTGGACTTGTTCTAGATAGGGGAAATAGTGTAATAATGATATTGTTAGATTTTTCAAAAGCATTTGACACTATATCGCACTCTTTACTCTGTAAAAAGCTCCAACACAATTTTAATTTTTATAAGGACGCTGTCGATTTGATTTCGTCTTATTTAAAAAATCGTAAGCAAGCTGTTTTTTCAAATGATATGTTTTCATCTTTTCTAGATGTTTCATCAGGTGTGCCACAAGGTTCTGTCCTAGGTCCCATTTTATTCAGCTTATATATTAATGATCTTCCCCCGATTATCAAACACTGTCAAGTTCATTTGTTTGCGGACGACGTCCAGCTTTATTTGAACTGTAACAAATCCGACCTAAATATGGTCGCAAACAAAATCAATGAGGATTTGGAATGTATCCGAGCGTGGTCGGAGAGAAATTTGCTTAAACTTAATGCGAAGAAAACTAATGCTTTATTGATTTCTCGCTACATTCAGGTCGAATATCCAGAAATTAAAATAGGTAACGAAACTATTGAATTTGTAGATCGTGCAACCAGCTTAGGTTTTACTGTAGGGAATAACTTCAAATGGGATAGTTATGTGTTAGGTCAGTGTGGTAAAATTTACGGTTCATTGCGATCTCTTTATACTAAAGCTAGTTTATTAAGCACAAATGTAAAGCTGAAACTATTTAAAACGTTCATTTTACCCTATTTTATTTCATGTGACTTTCTCTTTTTCAATGTGTCCTCTAACACTCAAGAACGATTGAAAGTTGATTTAAATTCATGTGTTCGTTTTGTTTATAATCTCAAGCGCCAAGATCATGTTACACACCTGCAACATACATTGTTAGGTAACTCTTTTTTTAGTTTCTTTAAAACACGTATATGTCTTTTATTGCATAAGATAATTATAACGAAACAGCCCTCTTACCTACACTCTAAGTTACAACCGTTTCGTAGTAATAGAATAAGAAACTTTTTAATTCCTGCACATCTCACAACTTTGTACGCAAGTTCTTTTTTCGTAAGAGGTGTCATTATATGGAATTCTCTGCCTAATGTCATTAAGGAGTTAAATTCAATGTTTAAATTTAAGAAGCAATGCAAGGTTCACTTCAAATAGTTAGTTGTTAGTAAAATAACCGTTATAGAAAAGAAAAATGGTAGAAAGTAGTTTGAATATTTCTGTGACGCACTTCATGCAAAAAAACGTTGTAGCGTTCAAAAGATGTAAATCTTATGCTACGTGTGTAATAAATAATAATAATAATAATAATAACAAAAAAAACTATGTCGTTTACCAAGATGCATTCTGCAATTCAATTCTTTCCCATTTTCCAAACACCCAGTGAATTCTCGTGGAAGTTCATAGGACTCAGAGGTTCCTTTTGCAAGTATAGTTTTTCTTGCCATAATGGAGCGGGCGGTCAATCATGCTCATGCTCATTGGACATTAGACTTCAGACTTTAGTGTCTCAAAAATTGGAATCCCAAGTCCTTCAAATCTTCGTATAACAGACTGATACATGTGTTCTAAAAAAAACAATTGAGAACCCCTGCTGCAAACCTTTCTCTTCTTGAGAAGGACTTGAACAAATGTTACATTAATTGTGCCCATCATATCCATCTCGATAATCGAGCTGCCATTTCCTGGGACTGGGACCATTAAATCTTGATGACTGCCATAAACTTGTTACCGAGCTGGGCTTAGAACATCCACCCACATGGCCAGAAGAGGAGGCTCATTATAAGACCCGTCTCCAACCCGTCTCCATTAATTTTCCACCACCACATGGTCGTTAAGCACTTGGAAAGACGAATCCACACACATATCTGAAGAAGCCATGCTGCAGACGCTCGGAAAAGTAAATCTGTAAATCTTTTCATTTCAATTTACTTGTTCGCGAAGATTCACCGGCTTTGGGTCAGCGAGCGGAACCCACCTGATGAAATGGGATAGCGAGGGGCGAACGATCGTTGGCCGTCTGCAACTCGTAATCAATCATGCAGCAATGTTATTGTGTATCGTGGAACGGGGTAGCTTTGATAATGCGATAAACTATGATGGTGCGGGACTCAAAACCTGCCAAGCGAAATATCGTGATTTCTGTGAAATCAATTAAGCACAATAAATGCAAAAGCAAAGATTATTAGCATGACACTACATGCCAGAGCTAGTGTCTTTAGAAATAAAAACATTTGAGGCTTTATATTCAAATATCAAAAATAGATGAGATTTGATAATTTTTAAAACGTCAAAAAAAAAACTGTACTACGGTCACTTTTTGAAGATGTTTTGAAGAGTTTGTCACTTACCCTTGATAGTCTAATTATAGAAAAACTTGAATTCAGTCTCAAATTTCCCTACGAAAATTTTTATATATCGGAGCAATTCATGTAATCAAAGTCTACAATTTTCATTAAATGCCTTAAGGTATGCAATTTACGTTAAATGTCTTAAGGTATGCAACGTTTTTCATTTGAATGTATTCGACATTTACATATTTATACTTCTTTCGGACATATAATGATGTTTGTTATGATTGTTTTAACTAGAAACATTTTCGAAGGTATTTTTTCTATTAATTCTGTATCTTAATGCATGAAAAGTAATCCAATTGTTATCTAACTATTCAGCTTCAACTGCAATAATGTCAAACAGTAGATTTATTATGGGTATTTATGTGTTAACATGTCCTTTATCAATGTTACTCCAAAACCGAAATAAGCTTCATAAAAAATTGTAGGTCCAATCAATATGAACTGCCATGCAATCTTCCGACTGCAGTTGATAAAAATATACCAGCACTTGTTTTTAAAAATTATAAAATGAAAATATTTAGGACGGAATGCAGAAATAATCAGTTTCCTTAAAACAAAATATGTTACCCCGTTTCACGGTATCCACATCGCAAAGAAGGGTTCTGAACTCCGCACCTTCAGGGCCACACAGATGCAGTACGATGGTTGTCTTCTTTTTCTACTTCTACAATGAACGGATGATACTCGAAGACCTCCAGTCATGATGGTACGAAGAAATAAACAATATAACCTGAGAATCAGCTGGCTACATGCTGTAGGTTCTACTTGATAAACAAAGACCGTTTGTTCGGGGGCGGAAAATCAGTTGATGATTGTAGATTCTATAGCAGAAAAATACTACGGTTATATTGGATTGATATTGAGTTGACATTTTACTCAAATTGTTACTAACTACCTCTCCTCATATGTGCTTTAAAGATAAAGTCAATATCAAGCAAATATTCTTCATTATATTTTATAAGTAGAGTAATACATAAAGAGGTTCGAAGTTAGCCTTTCGCGGAAGATATATGTTGAATAAAAGCTTTAAAGTGCCGGCTTTAGAACAATTTATACCTAAACAAGGCTTGTACAATGCTGGTAGCGAGTCACTTTTTAGTGACTTAGTCACTTTAAAGTCTCTTTTTTGAAGCCATTTCAACTAAAGTCACTTTTTCCGTCAAAAAGTCACTTTTTTCAACTATTTTGAGCTAAATTTTCTGAAGAAAATAATGAATCGGCCTTTTTTTATTAAGGCTAAATTTTAAGTTAGGTCAGAACAACTTCATGTCATTATCAAAATATTGGTTCGAGGTTTTCATGTGAAAAAAGCTTGGAAAAAAATGTTAATCTCTCTCACGCCGAGGACCTGGGATCGAATCCTACCCCCGAGATAGTCACTAAAAATTTCATGGTCCCGAGATGAACTAGCCCAGGGCTAAAAATGTCGTTAATAAAGATAGAAAAAAGGGGTTAATCTTTCATAGAGTTCCACATAATTTGTAATAGTATCTAAGCTATTATTAGTATGGTGTAACTTCAATGTTATTAAATTAAAGGTTCAAATGTTTAGTATTCCCTATTTTGAATAGGGTGCAGAGCTACTTGGGCATTTTCATGATTCACTTTGCCATGGGGGGGGGGGGTTTTCTCGGTCGAATTGTCTGAGACTTTGCAATAAGAAGCACGTCAATATGACGCATAATGTTGCCAAATATAAACTCAGTAGCATTCAAAAAATTCCACTGCCTAAAGGCCGATTTCTTCACCCCCGCTTAGGCTTTAAACCTAGTTTAATCATATGGGTAAACGGGGTTTACGGCTTAAGCGAAGGTAAAGAAATCGGCCCTAAGTGAATCAAAATTGCCAAGAAAAGAATACGGCTCCATATCTCGTGAAATCTCATTTGAAAGAAATGGTCTTACCTTGTGGTGAATAATTAGATGTTTATCCAGGAAATCAAGTAAACATGGGACTGACATGCATTTATTGTCGAACATTACGTTTGAGAATATGCATCCTAATTATTCTCTTTGTCTTCGAAATTCGTTTTATTAACCAAACCATCATGGTATAAAGCACATTAGCTACTTAAAATATTACAAAATCTATAATATGTATAGGTATTTAATTGTTTAATGTTCTATTTGAGAATAAAAACTTATCATACTTCTTAGGACAGACTTTACTTGCAAGTCAAACCTTCAAAAATTGCCGGATACCCTAAGGTTTTTTTTCACGTCGGTCGTCCGCGTTATTCCAAAAAACGACGTTAAAAAGACCTCGTGTTTTTCGACGATTCATTTACCGCGAATTTATCGTTTTCATTGAATCATTCATGAAATCATGCATGCTTTCTTCAAAGAAATGTTAGTTGTTAGATCTTCTTTTTGGCTTTTTTGATTCACTTCGGCAGGAGGTTTTTGAAACCCACAGAGTTATATTCGACCAACTATAATCCCCAATGTCAAGTGAAATATGAAAGTGTTCAAGTAATTTTGATTGCAATTTTAGAAGCTTAGTGCTATTAACTACTTTGACAGCATAACTCAAAAGAATAGCCTATTAAGCCTATCGTCTTTATGCTAAATGTCCATTCGGCCAAAAGTACCTCCCATTAAACTTACTGATGGAAAATTTCAATGTCACTCAGGCTTTTATCAACCATTTGTTCTTCCTTAGGCGGTGTTTTAAGGACGCGGTTTAAGAAGTATTTCAATCATGTTAGATCTTCTATCATCATTTTTCATTTGAAATATTAATTAATGTCCAAGTATAACATTTTCGGTGATTTTGATCTAGTTACATAAAATATTGACCTTATTAGGTAGAAGTGTTAGAGCCATCCAAATTCTAAGTAAATGTGAAATGACAAAAATAAATACAAATGTTTCAAATATTATTCAAATTTACAAAATAAAATACTTTGGTGATATAAAAGACACAACATTTTTGAAAGATTGAAAAATATTTAATACATGTTAACTTTTCTACTTGAAAAAATTGTAGGCAATAGGGAGCCGGATCCTATTCTTGGCAATTTTGATTCACTTCGGCAGTAGGTTTTTGAAAGTTACAGATCTCATATTTGGCCACAATATGCGTCGTACTAAAACGCTTTTTATTGCAAAATTTCAGACAATTCGGCTGAGATAAACCTCCATGCCAAAACGAATCATGAAAGTGCCCAAGTAGCTCTGCACCCTATCTTGAAATTTTCGAGGTACAATAAAATATTACAAATATGGTACTCAACTAGACTTACTGCCTGCAGAAGATCAATTGAATAATCCCTATAATATTGGATATTGATCGAAAAACAGTATATTAGAATTGAACTAAAACTGATTACGGTTTGATTGTCAAATCACTTCTAGTAACTTTTTCGAGAACCGAAAGTCACTTTTTAGTCACTTTTTTGAGAACTGAAAGTCACCTTTTAGTCACTTATTTCTCAAATGTGGTCACTAAAATAACTTTTTTCGGTACCACTTTTTGCTACCAGCCTTGCTTGTACCAGGCAGATGAACGGCAACGTATTTTGTAGCCGGAATTCCCAAGGCAAAATCTCCAACAATTTTCATTTTTCAGTTAACGATCGCTTGCTCAATAGTCAAACCGTCAGGTAAATTATAATCATGCTCATTCACAAGCTAATTTTGTTCCGTCTGGTAACCGTTCAAATCTTTTAAATTTAAATAAAAATGCAGAAATGGAATTCCTGTGTCAATGTTTACAAATAACTTTTCTAAAGACTTTATTAGAGAAAAGTTTTATTCCTGCTAAATTGTCGATTCGGACCCATTAATCCGATTCGATATATAGAATAGCAACACTAAAGACCTATCAATCAAACCGAGTTCAAATATATGGAGAATCAATACTTTCACCTACGCCAATTTTCATCATAACTTTGGCGGCATTTGTTACCGTTCACCTAGTATTTTAGACAACATAAATAATCTCGCATTACACATGAGTCACCTCGTCACGATCATAGCGCGAACCGAACAGTAGTTAAATTATTCTGCGTGTAAGATTTATGGGTAATCTTTATTTTTCCTTATTACACTGGTGCCTCTTGTTTGGGGCGCGGGCTGGCTGTTTCCCGTTCAGCTACAAGCAGACATTCACTACATTTGTTTATGAGCGGCATTTGTCTTCGTCCCGGTTTCCGACGAGTTTCTGTTTCGACAAAAAAAAACAGTGAAACTGTTGTTGCTGCGAGAGAACAACGAGAACCAAATCAAGCAGATTGGAACGAATGCCCATAAATTGGGTTTGGCCGCGACCGACGATGTTAGTACTTCTTTCAGGGAAATTCCTTCTCTGAATTGGAAGTTATGACCCAATGTTGAAGCGACTATATAATATGTGAATAATCTGAGGAAATACCTTATTGTGAACAAAGAAAAATCTTTACAAACATTTGAAAACATAAGGATAGTAAATCAAATATGGAAACGACCCTGAATATTATTAAAGTAGTCATTACTCATCAGTTCAGAACACTGCAGCATTTTAAAAAGTTTAAAATTAATATTATAAGTCTGAAGTGCCGGATCAAGATATTTTTTTTTTTTAAATAAATTGTATGCTTTCAGTATATAATTTCAGACTTGACTTAAAACAATGATACAGAGATTCGATCAGGGATTTTAATCAACAATTTGTCCTTCAAATAGATGAATTCCGTCGAAAATGTTTCACGAAGAGAATAAATGTTCTTCCATTACTCACGAGCAAGAGAATTGTTTTTTTTTTTTTTTTTTTTTCTTTGAACAGAATACGCGCCGGAATTTGCCTACAGCACTGACATCAGAGAATCCTTACAGAGATTTCAGGAATTTTCAATTGTTCTACGTAAAATAATTCAGCTATTCACTCAGAACGCTCTTTTCAGGTATTTGCCTAAGAATCATAGCTTGATTTCATCCTGGAATTATAATAAAATTTGTTCTAAATATGTTGCACTAGGGAGTCGGCTCCTATTTTTGGCACTTTTGATGCACTTCGGCAATGGTTTTTTAAGCTACTGAGCTCATATTTAACGACAATATGCGTCGCATTGAAGTGCTTCTTATTTCAAAGTTCGGTCGAAAAAACCTCCATGCGAAAGTGAATCTGGTAACGAATCTAATAATTTTCTTAGTAAGTATTAGGATATTACCAAAAGCATGAAACGAGCTCACCAGTTAGTAATCTATCATCGTCACAAAGGCTGGCATATAGTAGCACTACAATGTCGCAGTAAATCAAACCCGATCGTCAAAGCAAACCCGATTGCTTTGATATTCGCAAAGCACTCTAATCGTATCTTTCATTCGCTTGCATTACAAACTTTACGTAATGTTTGCAATCGCATAAGAACATCGGGGGAATGAAAGATATAGTCATCTAGAAATAGTTTCCTTCAACCGCACCTTTAGACAGCTTTAGACTGGAATATATTGGGTAAATATTGGGATAATGCAGCCCACAGACGCTCAGACGCTTTGACCAACATTGACTCCACCCCCAAGTTATTCAACTTGAATTATGTTGATGCAACTCGGCAAGCCTAGTGGATATATTATTTTGTTTTTTTTTTTTGAATTCTATAGCTGTGGAGGGAATATTTCTACGATTTTTGGTCAAGATGGCCTAAGGGCGTCCAAGCAATTTAATTCATATGTCAAAATCAAGAATTCATAGATACTTTTTCGACGCAGCATGTCGTTTTTGGAGCCTTAGGCATGATCAAAAAATAACACAGGTGTTGTATTTGTAAAAATATATGCATTGCTTGAAGCTTGAAAAAGTGATGTCTTATCACGATTATTTTTAGTGACAGGGTTATTTTTTTCAGAAAAATCCCTTCCGAAGTCCTTAAGTGAGCATCTATTAAATTTAAATCAAATTCAATATCGGCGAGCAGAAATTTTGTTTCTGATATTTTTCATGAAAAATTTGATGTAAATATCACACTAAATGATCCGGAATGTCACTAGTTATTCTACTTTGAAGTTCTTCCAGGAATCCATTGGTTATACAAGAGATTCCACTAGAATTTTTTCCTGGGATTTTACCAGAAATTTCATCACTAATTCCTCTACAAATTCATCCACTGATTCAATCGGAAATTCCTCAAGGGAAAATCCTTCAGGTTTCATCCTGGCATTCTTCCGAAGATTCCTTCAAATATCCTCTACCAATTATCCAGGTTTTTTTCCACGGATTCTTTTCATGATCAATTTAAAAGAATCCTCAGATGCTTTCTTCAGTAATGCTTCTGGGCTAACTCCAAATTTGCCTCCAAGAATTCCTCCAGAGATTGCTGTAACAGTGTCTTCGAAGATTCCTTCAGGAATTCCTATAAAAGTTTGTTACTAGGATTCCATCACACATTTCCCTGGGATCTAATCATGAATTCTTTGAAAAACTTGTCCAGGGCTTCTTCCTTGATTTTCTCCTAGGGCCAGGAAATCCATCAGAAATTCCACCAGGAATTTCTACAGCGATTCTTTCAAGTAATTTTTTTACAGCTTTCTCCGGGGATTTATCCAAAAACTCCCCAAGGGATTTCTTCAGTGATTCTTGCAATGCTTCCTTCGTGAATTCCACCAAAAAATCCTCCAAAGATTAATTTAAGAATTCCTACAGCGAAACTTCAGGAACTCTCAAACAGATTTTTCAGGATTCTTTTCTTGCAATTCCACCAGGAATTCCTTCTAGAAGTTCTTAAAGAGATTGCTCAAGGAATCCCGCCCAAGAAATTACTACGAGGATTTCTTCTAATTCTTATTCCCTAGAATAACTACTGATCTCTATTGATGGAATAATGTGTAAGAATTCCTGATGGAATCCCAAAAGAACTCCGATGGAAGCCCCAAAGGCATTCCTGATGGAATCCCTGGAAGAACTCCTGATGAATGAGTTCTCAAAGATATTCTTGAAAGAACTTCTGATGGTATCATTGGAGGAACTCCTGATGCAACCCCTAGAAGAATTCCTGATGAGATCCCTTGAGGAACTCCTTATGATATTCCCAGAAGAAATCCTGATGGAATTCCTCGAGGAATTCCTGATATAATCTCTGGGGGTACTCCTGGTAGAATCTCTGGAGAAATTCCAGGTAAATATATAATCTCCATGAGGAAGGCTCCAACCACGAACCGAAACGTTGGAAGTTGCATAATTATCCCGCTTTCATTATGTTTGACCGGAGAAGTCATAAAAGAGGGTCCTGGAGAAACTTCTAATAGAATTGTTAGAGTAACTTCTGATGGAATCCCTAATGGAGTTTCAGGTGGAACCCTTGAAGGAGCTCTTGATCCCTGGAGAAATTCCATATAGGATTCCTGATGGAACTCCTGATGGGATCCTTAGAAGAACTTCTGATGAAATCCCCAGAAGAACTCTTAATGGAGTCGCTAGAGAAACTTCCAATAAAATTCCTAGACGTACTCCTTATGGAAACCCTGAAGGAATTCCTGATGGAATCCTTCGTTGAATTCTTGATAGAATCCTTAGAAACATTCCTGATAGAATTCCTGGACAAACTCGTGTTTAAATCCCTAAAATAACTCCTGATCCCAAGAGGAACTAATGATGGAATCCCTGGAGGATATTTTGATGGATTTCCTGGTGGAATCTCTGAAGGAATTCCAGGTGGAATGCTTACAATAACTTCTGATGGAAATTTTTGAAGTTTTTCAGATAAAATTCCTGGAAGCACTTTTAAAAGAATCCCTAGAGATAGAATCCCTTGAGGATCTCCTAATGGAAGAGTTCTCAAAGATATTCTTGAAGGAACACCTGATGGAATCCCTACAAGAACTCCTGATGGAATTCCTATAGGGACTCCTGATGAGAGGTCTGGAGGAATTCCAGATAAGATTCCTAAATGAACTCCTGATAGAATCCCTTATAATATCCCTAGAAGAAATCCTGATTGAATTCCTTGAGGAACTCCTCATATAATCTCTGGAGGAACTCCTGGTAGAATCTCTGGAGAAATTCCAGGTGGAACATTTGAAGGAACTCTTGATGGAATCCCTGGAGGAGCTCCTGATTAAATCCTCAGAAAAAAAAAAGTTGGAAGCTCTAAAGGTACTCCTTGGAAAATCCATATAGGAAACATTGGAAGTTACATAATTATCCCGCTTTCATTACGTTTGACCGGAAAAAGCCATTAAATAGGGCTTTGGAGGAATTTCTAATTTAATTGCTAGAGGAACGTCTGATGGAATCCCTACAGAAGTTTCAGGTGAAATCCTTTAAGAAACTTTTGATGGAATCTCTGGAAAAATTCGAAATAGAATATCTGAAGGAACTTCTAATGGAATCCCTAGTGGAACCTCTGATAAAAACCCTGGAAGAATTCCTGATGCAATCCTTCGTGAAATTCATCATAGAATCTTTAGAAGTACTCCTGTGTACTAGAATCCCGTACAGAAACTCCTGATAGAATCCCTGTAATAAATTTTGATGGAAGTGGCGGAATCTCTGAAGGAATTCATGGTGGAATCCTTACAAAAGCTTCTGTTGGAAACTTTTGAAGTTCTTCTGATAGAATCTCTGGAAGAACTTTGAAAAGAATCCCTAGAGAAATTTCTTCCAATATTCCACCTCCTTATAATATCCCTAGAAAAAATCCCAATGGAATTCCTCGAGGAACTTCTGATATAATATCTGGAAGAACTCCTGGTAGGATCGCTGGAGGAATTTCAGGTGGAATCTTTAAAGCAACTCTTGATGGAATGCCTGGAGGAGCTTCTGATGAAATCCACAGGAAAAAATCTGATGAAAGCTCTAAAGGTAATCTAAAAGTAATCCTTATAAAATGCTCCTGATGGAAACCTAGAAGAACCTCTGAAGGAATTTCTCGTTCCATCCTCACAATAACTCCTGATGGAAACATTTTAAGTTCTTCTGATAGAATCTCTGGAAAAACTTTTAATGGAACCCCTAGAGGAACTCTTGATGGAATCCCGTGAGAAACTACAGGTGAACTTTATGCAGGAATTTCTACATTAATTCCAAATTAAATCACTGGACAAAATCTTGATTAAATTTTTGGAAGAACATCTGGTGGAATTATGAACGGACTCCCGATAAAATTCGTAAAATAATTTGATAGAATTCCCAAAGAAATTTCAGCAGCATTCCCTGGAGGAATTCCTGATGAAGTCATTGTAGGAATTCTTAGTACAATCCTCGAAGGGATTCCTTATTGAACTTTTGATGGAATCACAGGTAGAACTGCTGGTGGATTAACTGCAGAAATAGGTTAAAGATTTTAGAAAGTGGAATATATAGAAACAACTCAAAAGCGCACATTTGCTAAATCACCATGGCGTCGTCGGTGCGTAAATTCACGCATTTTGACTTGCCATCTGCATCGGAAGTTTATTGAACGCCAAAGCTTCAATTTGACATGCCAACGTTGATGTTCGTGCAATATCCCTACGATCAATTTGTCAAACATTTGGCACCGCCCACCGGAGGTTTGAGCTAAATCAAACTCGTTAGATTTTGCCCGACCGATTCGCCAACCGTCAATTCGGTTTCACAAACTGTAAAATTGGTTTGTCAAGCAGCTTCAAACACGGTCAAACATAAGCACCAACATGAGCATCAAGCTGATGGCGGAGTCAATGTTGGTCAAACAGTCTGAGTCGTATGTGGGCTGCATAAGACGCATAAAAATATTGTGGTAGATTGTTACACTCAAAATAATCCAAACGTCATTGTTACGTGAAAACATACGTGATTTTTTTCCATCGCACTTTTAACGATTCTGGAGCTCAATTCTATGCACTTTATGTTTGGTTCTAAACATTTTGAATATCTTAAGAAAAGTATCGACATTACGACCAATTGTAAATATCGGAACATCCCTATCGTGATCTTTCCCCAGCTTTGATTATATCCGCATCGAGCTCAGGATGGCTTACTATGTTGATTCACTGGTTATTGATTTATCGATTTCGTTGAAAAAGCGACTGAATCCTATCCAAAATTTTATTACTAATTAGAGCAATATGATGCAGTGTAAGAATATATTTGAGCAGTTTAGTGTAAAATGCTTATATCATGATCTGTGTTTCATAGGGATTCACCAAAAGCCACCAATTTCAATAATAATTCTCTGTTCAAGTCGAAAAGCAAAATACCGTAGTGCTATGAATGGTTTTATACAATAAAGTGGTAAGTACTGTGAATATTATTAATTTCATTAAAACATAAACTGGGTAATTTTACCCAATGGTTCAAAATATTAATTGCCCATTTCAATCAACGGTTAATGACCAAATAAAATATATGCTATTCTTGAACTTGGAGATATGCCTAAGAACGGATCGAGGGCCCGATTTAAGCCGAGTGATTAGAGTCCGCGGCTGCAAAGCAAAGTCATGCTGAAGGTGTCTGGGTTCGATTCCCGGTCGGTCCAGGATCTTTTTGTAATGGAAATTTCCTTGACTTCCCTGAGCATAGAGTATCATCGTACCTGCCACACGATATACGAATGCGAAAATGGCAACTTTGGTAAAGAACGCTCTCAGTTAATAACTGCGGAAGTGCTTAGCTGAGAAGCAGGCTCTGTCTCAGTAAGCACGTAATGCAAAAAAGAAAAAGAAGATATGTCAAAGATTCATTCTGGTACAAAATAAACACTATAGCTAGGTATGCTGTTCCGCTCAAGAAAAGTAAAATTTCTGCCCAAGAATTGGTTAAGAAATTTCCTATAATGAGCTCCATTTGAATTGACATTTCTTTTCAACTGCGTACTGCGATCAAAGAAAAATGCCTTTCTTGAGCATTTCTTGCAAGAGATTTCCCACGCATCTAGATAGTCCATTACTTTTCTGTTGAAGTGCATACTTCGCTTATAAAAGAAAAGTCCTATTAAATAACCTGCTGAACTAATTAAGCTGAGAAGCTTGCTCTGTTCCAGTAAGGACGAAATGCAAGGAAAAAGAAGAACAAAATAGAAGAAGAGTGAACGTAACCAGTTTTCATTGGCAGCCTCAAAATTCAACATGTTGAGTGCTAAATATTTGAAAAATCGTACTTTCTTCTTAAAATCAAGGTGGCGTCAAAATCCAAAAACGGCCGCAAGATTTTTACACTAGATTTAATACTGTGGAACGGTCGAAAACTTGTTTTTTGTTGTATAGAAATGCATTGATTACACTCGTTATATACGTCAAAATAGCAGAACATGATTGAGACAATCGTTCATTCCATATGATAATACCATCGAAAAACGATCAACAAATTGTAACACTTTTTCAGTGAGAGCTTTTTCATTCACATCACGCATGCAACATAATCCTTGAACTTCTTAATTCCAAGTTCAGCCAAACTGCTAACTTCTCTATCGATTTTGGTAAAGCAACGCCCTCCACATCCGCTTCACGTGACTTTTGCCCATTTACGGCGAGCTCCTGCTGCTGAATAGGTATAGTTGTGGGTGCAACCAAGACCTTAATCCAGTAAGCCTTTCATAGGTTAGTGCAAAGCTCGAAATTCGATTTACTGCGAAGAGCAACTTTTGCTCGGAAACTTATACGTTCATCGTTCATGCTTTGACGTACAATATGGAGAGTGAAAGTTTCGTCACCTACTTATGAGGAGTAGGGTTTTTGCATTCGATCTGAAGCATTAAATATTCACACCCTAGGATTAAAAAAACAAACTTATAGGATCGCTTTTTGCCCAAAAGTTTTTCACAACAAGAAGCACCCATTTCGAGTCCTGTTAAGTGGCATCAACCGGATCGAAAGGAGTTCGGTGATAGACACGTGCACGTACTTCCGAAACTACTCCCAGATTGATGCTATAAATTTACGTATAGTCTGTTACAACCGACGATCCCATGCTGTTGCTTTCGCCGGTGGACGCGATGCTGTTGTTGTTGTCGACAATTTGCTCTACTGCACACTTCATATCGTATAGGAATCGGAATCGGTCCGGAACGGAAGAGGATGATGTGGATGTACGGCAGCTAGGTATTTTCTGCAGGGCTGTTAGTCGGTATCGTTTAAGGTTCAAGAATCCATCATTCAATCATCTGCCATCATCAAAAATTGAAAACCAGAATATTTTGGTTCAAATTTAAATTTATTATAAGTGAAATTCAGATTTCTATGGTTCAAATGTTTTCAATAATTAACAAATGGAAAATTGATAAGTGTTGGAATCCCTGCAACAATATTTGTAATTATCCTTTTAAAAATTCCAGGATGAATTCTTGAAAGTATGCAAAACGAAAATATTTGAAGAATTTCTTAAGAAGACCATAAAAAAACAAAATGAGCTTCTGAAACAATGTTTTAGGTAAAATCTGAAGTAAATTTTGGACAAATACCTAATATTTTTGTTTTGTTAGTTCCTGTATGATCCATTATTCCTAATAATTTTTGGTTCCTGTTTTGTCCTTCTTTGTTTTTTTTTTCAGGCTGTCTCTAAAATTTCTTTTATCCATTCATTCATTCGCTTCCATCCCTGGTACTACTAATATGGTATCAACTCGTACCCAAACTAAGTTCTAGCCGTGCTTTATGCAACTGGCGGTGGCACTGACTGGAGTGAAGATTTATAGTGCTATGAAAGTTTTTGATTTGATTTCGTGATTGGTTTTCCCTCGTTCCCATTCATACCCAAAGTCGTGTTAACATGGTTCGAATAAACACATGAAACGCTGCGAAGGCGAGGGCGTTCTCATGTTGCACGTTTGGTTTCCGTGATTCCCTTTTTCGGTTGACAGGTTGCTCGTTTCGTTGCTGAAATGCATTAGTTCAGAATAACGGTTTTTCGAGTCATCTTAGAGAGGGCTCTTTTGATTTATTTCAGTGGAATTGTAGAACCAGACCATTAATGTTTATCATTTTTCTTTTTTATTGCAGGTATGAACATTATTGCCCACAGCTTGCGGAAGACCATCATCAACTTCCAGGTATTTTAAATGCAACCCAATCGCTTCGCTGGTGTTATAACGAAGAGGCATTTTAGAGCGATTTGTATGGGGTGAACTGGATAAACACTCCAGGAGGTCACTAACTAATCACAGCACAGCTAGGGCATCATACTTTGCAGAAAAACATCACAGCTTCGTGCGTTTCTAAACCTACCGCATAAATGCAGTGGATGATGGTTCACACTTCTTACTGCACCGGTGCAAGTCGGTGTCAGCGTCACCCGACTAGAGGCTTGCAACAAAAATATAATAAAATTTTATCAGAATATGATATCCATATCATATTATGATATAATTTTGTTAGGCTCCGTTATCTATAGAACATAATAAAACAGAAATAGAACATAATGTGTTTTATTTCCCTTAAAGATATTTTTTTTTTGTTCATTTTTGACAACTTTATAACAAAATAACTATAGTTATGCATTTCAATAATATATTATATTATCGTATATCTAACAGTGTTATAATTTTGATACTTTGTATCAAACATTATAACTTGGTTTGATATGTTTTTGTTAGAATTAAAACACATTTTGTTATGTTTATGTTACTATTCATACACTTTTTGTTATAATTTTAGTTATTTTAACAACATCCTGCATCAAGTTTGTAACAACCTATGTTCGAAAAAAACTTATAACATAATAACATATGCTGATATAATTTTGTTATGTACCCTTAGTCGGGCAGCGATGATTGAAGGGTAAGGCAAATTTGCCGAGTCAACACTAAAGAAAAGGAGTGGCAATCATACTGTGAAACGATGGAAAATTAAATTTCGCACATCTGTCGGCTGAACATTCCTGAAAAAAGTCGCCATCTAAACAATGAGGCACATGAAACGTTGGCAGATTTAAAAATAATGATCATAACTTCCACTTGTTTGTATACGACAAAAAGGATTTTGCGAACCCATGCCAGGAAAAAAACCACTCCCGAGGACAAAGTGTCAACCGACGATGATTAAGCATTTGCGGTTTCGTTTGTGCAAATGTACTATTGACGATGGCAGGGCTTCAACTGCACTCATATTGGTGCATCTTGGGGCGCTTTGACGAGAATGTCCCCATTTTATGCTTCCCGCGAAAATGAGTTTGGTTTGTGAGCTGAGTCGCGTCGCATCAAGCATATTGCACGGTCCACAGCTGCAAATTATTCGCGTTGTCGCGAGATCATCATAATTTTATCCATGAAGGGTATTGAACTTATATTATAATAGGGATTTTGAACTTCTTCGGGCATCGTTTTTTTATTCTTTTATTAGTATCATTTCAAATATTACATTCATTTCTTATATCTTTACATTCTGTGTTAGAAAACACTATAATTTTTATTTGGTAAAAATAAGTTAAGCATTTATTGATATTTTGCTTACAACAAATTACGTTTCATTTGCCCAAGCAGTTCAGATTTTTTACAGGTGAGTTGATTTCAACTGTTTATAAAAAAGAGAGAAAAAACGCTTTCAATTAACTGAACCTAGATGTATAACGCATTTATCGTGGCAACGATTTTAGTCTAAAATTTTATATAATTTATTCGACATTTGTTCCAAATTTCAAATTTTACTATCAAGCCTTCATGCCGAACACTGTTGAATACTGTTTCTATGTCTAGAAGAGCAGGACCAGTAGAATAGCCTTCAGATTTGTTGGAACGAATCAAAGTTGCTACTTGAAATAATTGATGAGTGGTCAAATGTCCATGTCGGAATCCAAACTGTGCATTGTCAAATATTAAATTTTCGTTTTGTTTTTTATTTCTTTATTAGTATCATTTAAAATATTACATTCATTTCCTATATCTAGGTGTTCTGTGTTGGACAACACTATCATCCTAATTTGGTAAAACAAATTTGAGATTTTATTAACATTTTGTTAACAACATATTACATTTCATTTGCCGTAAATAGCAGTTCAGCTTTTTACAGGTGAGTTGATTTGACCTGCTTATAAGAGAAAAAAAACACTTTTCTATTTTCTTTACCTAACTTAACCTCAACATATAGCGCATTAATTGTGGCAATAGCAGATTGTAACGATTTTTGCCTGAAATTATTAATTATTTTGTTTGATATTTGTTCCAATGTTTCAACATTGGATATTCTATGCAACTCATTGGTACTATACCAGGGAGGAAGCTTCAGAATCATTTTCAAAATTTTATTTTGAATTCTCTGCAGAGCTTTCCTCCTGGTATTACAACAGCTAGTCCATATTGGTACAGCATACAACATGGCTGGCCTGAAAATTTGTTTGAATATCAAAAGCTTGTTCTTAAGACAAAGTTTTGATTTTCTATTAATAAGGGGATAGATACATTTTAAATATTTATTACATTTGGCTTGAATGCCCTCAATATGATGTTTGAAAGTTAAATTATTATCTAGCATGAGCCCTAGATACTTAACATCAGTTCGTGTTCAGAGACCAAACGTTTCGGACGTATTCGATCGTTGCTCTTGGTCGAGAATCGAGTGTTTTTTTTTTTTGGCTTATAGTGCGTTAGTGGTATTTCGTTTTGTTTCGTGAACAAAAAGTGACCTTGAAAAGAACAATGGATACGAGTGTTCACAAGAATTGTTTGAAGGTGCAGTTTGGTGCTCAGTCCAAAATGCCATCCGACAAGGAAATTTTTGCCTTTTTCAGGCAGCGACGTTGGTTGCCAGAAATGCTTCATGCAATGTTTCGAGAACCACGTGAATATTCCGTTTACGTTAAGTTTCAAACGGAGGAGCTTATGACAGCGGAGTTGTTAAAATGTCCAGCTTCAGATGAGTTTCGGTACGCAAATGGCGACTCTGTGTTGGTCACATTTGCTGCTGCAAAAGGCAACTTCAAATATGTGCGATTGTTTGGATTGCCGATCGAGGTAGATGACTGTCACGTGGTAAACGTTATTTCAAGATACGGAAAGGTACATAAGGTAGTACGCGAACGGTATGGGACAGATACTGGTTACCCCATTCTCAACGGCGTAAGAGGAGTGTACTTGGAGATTGCCAAGATAATGCCGGCGCAGGTTCACGTTCAAAATTTTGCAACGCGCATCGCTTATGAAGGGATGGAACGAAAGTGTTTCAGCTGTGGTAGTATCGAACACGTGAAACAGGACTGTCCGAAAAGGGTTTCGGTTAACGATAGGCTCAAGAATGCTAGCTCCTTTGCTGGCGTGCTCTCTGGTGGTATGATTGGGAACCAGGTTAAAGTACCAATTCAACCGTCGGGAAATGTTTCCAAGGAGGCGGAGTTCCCACCGCTTGAGGAATTGCGGCAGATGTTTAAGTCGAAGTCAGAAAACAGCAATGTAAATCAGCGTCAACAATCTACGTCCGGAGCAGAGTCATCGCCAAACGAGCAGGTGGCCTCCGGTGTAGAAACCCAGAAAGAAGGAATACAACCTTCATCGTCGAAATCGGAGTTGCCGTCTCATGACCAGGTCACTCAAGATGCAGCTGACGTGGACGAGACGGCCATGGATTCCGTTGATCAGCACGACTCAGTTAGGAAGCGAGGATATGAGGAGAGAGACTCGGATGCCACATCGGAGTCATCTGGAATAATCGAAAGTCCCCGGTTGGTTCAGCAGCCAGCTGAATTGACCGCTTTCAAAGTTCCAACCGTAAACAGCTTGCTTGAAAAACAGGTATCAGCAACGAAACTCAGGACAAAAACAAAAAAATCAAAGAAGTAAATAATAGGGGAGTGTCTTGTTATCATAAGAATGAACTTCAAGATTAGTGTAGCAACTATCAACTTGAACAGCAGTAACAATGACATTCATAAGTCACTTCTTAGGGATTTCGTTTATAACTACGATATAGATGTGGTCTTTTTACAAGAGGTAGTGTATGAGAATTTCACTTTTTTGTCTTCTCATAATGCGCTGTTGAACATTAGTTCAGATAGAAAAGGTACAGGAGTGTTGATTAGGAAAAACTTTAATTATTCGTCTCCGATACTCGACCCATCAGGAAGAATATTATCATTAGTAGTCCGTGGAGTCAATTTTGTGAACGTATATGCTCATTCTGGTTCAAACAAAAAGAAACAGAGAGATGAACTTTTCAGAAACCAGATGGCAGTGCATTTGAGTAAAACTAATATCAGGTTTTCTGTAATAATTGGCGATTTTAACTGTATCATTAACCCGGCAGACTCAAATAGCTCTATTAAGAACTATTGCAAAGGTCTCCAGCATCTGGTTGATTCATTCAAGTTCAAAGATATTGCACAATCTTTGAATTGTGACAAGTACACGTTCTATAGGGGAGACAGTGCCTCTAGACTTGATCGCGCTTATGGGCCACAAGAATTTGTCAATGTCGTAAGTGAAGTCAAAACAATAGCAGTCGCTTTCTCTGATCATCATGCTCTATTTTTGAAGTATGATGTTAAACAGCAAGATATAGTGCCACGTGGAAGGAGTTATTGGAAAATCGATCCTCTGATGCTTTCATCTACTGAAACGTATGACCGTTTAAAAATCGAATATGCAAATTTGAAACGACGTTTGTCTTACATGGATCATAGTTCGTGGTGGAACCACGCAGTGAAAGCCAAATTCCGAAGTTTTTACAAACGTGAATCTTGGCAGGCTAGTCAAAACGTTTGGAACCAAAAAGGTGCTTTGTATTGTAAATTAGAAAATTTGTCAGCTCGACAGGCAAACGGAGAAAGTTTGGGTAATGAAATAGGTAGAGTGAAGTCAGAGCTCATGGAGCTCGAAAATTTACGTTTGGAACGTTTACGTTGTAGAATCAACGATTGTTCCTTGATAGAAGGCGAGAAGATTAACGTTTGCCAGGTAGCTAAATATCTGCATAACAATTCATCCAGCGCAATCGTCGCAGATGATTCAAGCGAAGTTCCAGTAATTGAAAGAATCCATCAACATTATTTGAATTTATTCAAAGAATCACCGTCCAACAATGAGCTGGAGGGTTCAGATCCAATCGAAAATCTGACGAAGGCTCTTAATTTGGAAGAAGCTGAATTTTTGATTCGGCCTATAGCAGAAGAAGAAATTTCAAGTACTTTAAAAGCATGCTCTAAAAAAAAATCTCCTGGACCTGATGGTCTGTCATACGAATTTTACGTGAAAAACTTTGATATAGTTAAAGATGATTTAGTAGCTCTGTTCAATTCCTATCTGTCTGGAGACTCCAATCCACCAAAAGATTTTACAGCAGGAATCATTACGCTGATTCCAAAAAAAGGCTGTGGACGTGCAATTGATGATTTAAGACCTATAAGTCTTCTGAACACAGATTATAAGTTATTTACAAAGATCATTGCTAATCGTATCGCGGCAGTTCTTAATAAGTTACTTGGTTACGGGCAGTGTGCTGCAATGAATGGCCGCTCGTGTACAGACAATATAAAAGATTTGAGGAGATTGATCACGCGATCAGTTGAATCAAAAAAATTCAAAGGATTCCTTGTGAGCCTGGACCTTCAAAAAGCTTTTGACAATGTAGATCATGAATATCTTTGGAAAATTTTAGAAAAGTTCAATTTTCCGGCTCAATTAATCAACTGCTTAAAAAAATTGTATAGTTCAGCATCATCTAAAGTTGTGCACAATGGTTTTTTTACTCCAGAAATTCCAATACGTTCATCAGTGAGGCAGGGATGTCCACTCAGTATGGTCCTTTTTGTGCTCTATGTTGAGCCGTTGATAAGGAGCATACATGCTAGTGCAAACGGTGTTCTTGTCTATAGGAAATTCTTAAAGGTGATAGCATACGCAGACGACATTACTGTTTTTGTCCGAAGCCAGAAGGAGTTTGACGATTTGATGGGAATCGTCTCTTGCTTCTCCAAGTATGCAAAAATCAATATAAACATAGCAAAATCATGTTTTTTGAGGCTTAATAATGCGAAATCCGGCCCGCAACTGATAAAAGAAGTAGACGAGGTAACAATTCTTGGGGTAATAATCTGTAGATCTTGGTCAACGATTATTGATCAAAACTACTCACGGCTAATTCGAAAACTTCAGCAGCGCGTAATAATCAATGATACGAGGAATATTAATTTAATACAGAGATCATGGATACTCAATACTTTTATACTATCTAAACTCTGGTATGTGGCACAAGTCTTTCCTCCGCGTAATTGCCACTTGGCTAAAATTAAAAGCATAGTTGGTAGATTTTTGTGGAAAAACTCTATTTTCCGTGTAGCAAGAGATCAACTTTATTTACCGTTCTATAAAGGTGGCATAAACTTAGTGGACCTTAGTTCAAAATGTAAATCCTTGTTCATCAGAAATGTAATCAAAGAAAATGACGAAAGCGTCGAAGATGAAGTATATTTGTTAAACTATGCGAACAAAGGTCAACTTACGAGAAATGCTAAAGAATGGTTAGAAATTGCGATTCAGGTTAAAAGAAAAAGATGGAGTGAATCCACAAAATTGCTCTATGATTTCTTTATAAGCGAACAGAATATACAAGTGAACTGTGAGATACGGTTCCCTGAAGTTGATTGGATGATAATTTGGAATAATTTGTCAAGAAACTTCTTGTGCAGCGAGGATAAGACGAATGTGTATCTTCTTCTGAACGATGTGCTTCCTAATAAGGAAAAACTTCAGGCTTATGGTATAGGAAGATTAACAGATACAAATTGTAACATATGTGGAGTTCCGGAAAACAACTTACATAAAATTGTAGAATGTGCCAGAGGAAAATCTATAAAAGAGTGGGTGTCCCACATACTAAGATCAAGAATGAAAATCGATTACAGAAGAATAGATGATATTCTAGTTTGGAATATTAGTAACGAACCACGACAAAATGCTGCACTCTGGCTAGCAGTACATTGTATAAGTTGGCTAGTAAACCCTGTAAATAGTGATAGTCTGTATGCTTTTCAGAAAAGTATAAGAGAGATCAGGTGGTCAAACAGAAATATGTTCAATAAGCATTTTAGTTCTTTCCTGAATATCTGTTAAGTAGTTAAAAAAGTATAAAGAGTATGATAATGCAAATGTAAAAAGTAATGTAATTAATATCGTTTAAATAATTATATATTGTTTAATAAAAAAAAAAAAAAAAAAAAAAAAAAAAAACTTCATCTGACCAATTTATTGGAACCCCTCTCATCGTAACAACATGTCTACTTGAAGGTTTCAAATAAAGAGCTTTTGGTTTATGTGGGAATATTATTAGTTGAGTTTTGAAAGCATTAGGAGAAATCTTCCATTTTTGCAAGGATGAAGAAACAATATCCAAACTTTTTTGCAATCGAATACAGGCCTGTGTCATCCGCAAACAAGGATTCTTGATATCCCTGAGGTAGCTCAGGTAAGTCAGATGTGCAAATATTGTATAATATTGGTCACAAAATGCTACCTTGGGGAACATTAGCTCTTACAGGAAGTCTTTCAGACCTGGAGTTCTGATAATTGACCTGAAGTGTACGATTTGACAGATAACTTTGAATTATTCTAACAATGTGTGTTGGAAAACTAAAGTTTTTTAATTTGACAATCAAACCTTCATGCCAAACACCGTCGAATGCATTTTCTATGTCTAGGAGAGCAATACCAGTAGAATAGCCTTCAGATTTGTTGTAACGGATCAAAATTGTTACACGTAAAAGTTGATGAGTGGTCGAATGTCCATGGCGAACCGTTCATTGGCAAAATTAAATTTTCGTTGATGTGGGCCATCATTATGTTCAAAGTAACCTTTTCAAAAAGTTTACTGAAGGGGAAAAGCAAACTGATGAACGATAGCTAGAAGCTTCTACAGGATTTTTGTCTGATTTTAAAATTGGTACAACCTTAGCATTTTTTCCGTTTGTCAGGAAAATATGCTAAACGAAAACATTTGTTAAATATATCAACTAAAACTGATAAGCTACTTTCTGGAAGTTTCTTGATGAGGATGTAGGAAACTCCATCATTGCCAGGAGCTTCCATATTT
This sequence comes from Aedes aegypti, assembly GCF_002204515.2. Classification (NCBI taxonomy): domain Eukaryota; kingdom Metazoa; phylum Arthropoda; class Insecta; order Diptera; family Culicidae; genus Aedes; species Aedes aegypti. The sequence continues at coordinate 188,711,711 of NC_035108.1, read as the reverse complement.
TTGAATTTTTTAATAATAGTTCTCACTTCTTCCAAATCAGTCTCCCAGGAATTTTCGAAAATGTTCTCTTGATTGAGAATATTTTCGAAGTCCGGAGTAACTTGATTTTCAATTGGACTAGTAAGTCCTAAATTCAAAATGTGCGCGCTTTCAAACTGTATAGCAAGTTTCTGAGCTTATTCGCAATTGGTTAGTAATAATTTGTTTTCCTCTTTCAATGCCGGTATTGGCTTCTGAGTTTTTTTTTTCCAAAATTTTAGATAATTTCCAAAAGGACTTAGAGCCAGGGTCCAATTGAGAAATCTTATTTTCATTTTTTTTTCTTAATTGTGCAAAACGTTTCTTGGTTTCTTTCTGCAAATCCTGCCATATAATTTTCATAGCAAGATCGCGGGTGCGTTGCAATTGCCTTCTCCTCCCGTTTTCAAGACGGATCAAGAGATTAAGATCATCGATTACTTCACATTTTGGAATTGCAATGCTCCTGGCTTCAACAATGGAATTTGTTAAAGTTTCAAGAGCATTGTCAATATCGAGTTTTGTTTGTAAAGGAATGTGAAAGTGAAGCTGATAGGATTTCGTATCGCTTCATGGGATATTTGAAATGTAACAGGGACATGATCAGAATCAAAATCAGCATTTTGATTCTAAATTGGCTACAAATATGACTAGAGTCGATTAAGACCAAATCAATCGTAGAAGGATTTCTAGAAGAGGAAAAACATGTAGGGCTATCAGGATATTGAATTGAGAAATATCCTGAAAAGCACTCATCAATTAAAATTCTGCCGTTGGAATTACTTTGAGAATTATTCCATGACCGATGTTTGGCATTAAAGTCACCAATGACAAAAAATGTTGACTTATTGCGAGTCAATTTTCGCAAGTCGGTTTGGAGCAAATTAACTTGCTGTCCAGAGCATTGAAAAGGCAAATAGGCAGCTATGAAAGTATATTTACCAAGCTGTGTTTCAACAGAAACACCTAAAGTTTCAAAAACTTTAGTTTCAAATGACGAAAACAGTTGATGTTTTATACGCCTATGAATGATGATTGCAATTCCCCCACATGTCCCATCAAGTCGATCATTACGATAAACAAAAAAGTTAGGATCTTTTTTTAGTTTGGATCCAAGTTTCAAATAGGTTTCAGTAATAACTGCTATATGCACAATATTAGTTGTAAGAAAATTAAACAGCTCGTCCTCTTTATCATTCAGAGAACGAGCATTCCAATTTAAAATATTTAAATTATTATTTGGATCCATTATAAAAACGTAATCCAATAACAATTTGATTTGTAAATTTTACACCTGCTTGGACTGCTTCAGTCATAGTGGTGGCTTTGAACATTGCATCAATCATTACATTCAAATGTTCAGTTAGAACATTAAAATCAGAGGCAGACATATCACTTGAATTGGGTACATTATCTGATGATTTCCCATTAGAATTTTCGGTAGACGAAGAAGCGGAGTAGGAGTTACCTGTAGCGGTAGGGTTTTTTTCCATTTGATTTGATACAAGTAGAATGGGTACTCATAGTACGAATAGGGGAGGAGTTCAAATTACCTGCTACGATATCGGCAACGGATTTACCGTGGGTAGATACATTCGAAATTGAAAGATTCGAACGGCTACCCGACGGGTTAAAATTAGTTTGTGAATGAGCATGATTATGATCTTCCTGATGGGTATGATTCCTAATGAAGAGATCGTTAACTGAAAAATGAATATTGCTCGATACTCTATCAGGCAAATTCCGGAAACGACCGTTATCGTAACGGATATTATCTTTCATCTGCCTGGAACGAGCCTCAATGACTCTATTGCGCGAAGGGCAATCCCAAAAATTGGACTTATGATTGTTCCCGCAATTTGAACACATAAAATTAGTGGTATCCTGGGAAGGAGCAACCAATGCGAAATTTATGTACGTCAAAGTGAGCCGAGATTCTGCTGTCACTGTGAGCCCAGATCTAAAACAATGGACAAACATGATAAAAGCGCGTAATTGATTAAAACGTATTTTTGCATTTCATCAAGTGTGACAAAAAATCGATTGAAAAGCTATTCATGCTTATTCAAAAGTTATGTCACAATAACACCTTTTATCCTGATTGAATTTAAAGTGTTCAATACGCATTATTTTACTTTTTCCAATAAAAAACAAAATTAAATGCACAGAAAACTTTGGCCCTTTTTCCATGTTTGGCCAGAACGATCGAAGGAACACAACAAAAGAAAACTAGCGATTTTCATCAAGTCTGCCTTGATTGTCGTTGGAATTTTCTTGCAATTCGAAATAATTTTGTGTCATATTTCGTGTGTAATATTGGTGCCTCCCTCCCAGGTGGTATCTTCCTTCACTGGACAGACGTCCTTAGCGTGAGAAGAACCTCCGCAAATCATTTAGCATCCATGGGACAATTTTTTGTACCTTGACCCCACTTTTGGCACCGACGGCACTGAGTGAGGTTCTGGTTATTTCCTCCAGGTTTCAGGAGATGTTTCCATGTCACACGGACATCGAACATAATTTTTGCTTTTTCTAAAGCTTTAATATTATTTACCCAAGTAACATTGGCAGCTTGTTCAGCTAAAATGTTGTTTATACAGCCTCTTTTCAGCTGAACAAACTACTTTCCAGCTACCAATGTTACCTGGGTAGTTCTTTTTTGTTAAAGTGAACTAAATAATATTCTTGAGAAAGCCCTTTCCAAACAATGCCAGATTGGGTTCTCTTTTTCATAATGATTACTTGGACTGGGGAAAATCCAAGTAAATCATCTATTCCATTTTTGATCTCTTCAGGTGACTCATAGACACTTGAGAGACCTTTCAAGACAACTTTAAAAAACGTTCAGTTTTGTCGTCATAAGTAAAAAAATTGTGCTTCTTCTCTTCTAGATGTTTAAGAAGAAGTTCGCAATCTTCAAGAGTTTCAGGCAAAACGCGACAGTCTTCTTTTTTGCGATTTGGAAGGAAACCTTGATTCCCCTAATGGAGTTCAAGATCTCCTGCCTAAATCCTCCAAATCCGGAACAACTGACCATGATAGGTGGCACTCTTTGCTTCCTCACTTGAATCGAAGAGCCTGGGCTAGAGACTGCTTCGATTTGGTGTTCGGAAAATTTGTCTAGAGCATCAAACTGATTGCTCATTTCGATGCAATTATTAACATTCATTAGTTCACCCTTGGAAGGAAGCGCGCATTCCAAAGAATCATACTGTTCTTCTATTTTTGCCACGTTTAGTGACAATTCCAAAACACACTTCTTTGGAAGAAAGTTGTGAATTCAGAGATTTACTCTTGCTTTTGTTCGTGATTGCAACCATGTTTAGTTAATAAACGAAAGAAGATGTGACCTTCTCTGAGGGAAAAAGGACTACCACCGCTAGCTTTTGCTAATGTGTCCAAATAAGGATCAAAAAGGGATCAACAGGTAGCAAAATTAGTTCTGAAAAGTACTGCTTTGTTTCTTTAGGTGCACTACACGAGAGTATAATATATGTTTTACTGACGTACTTTTCTAAGTAATTCTTTTTCAATACGAATATGCTTATGCACATGCATTGCACAAATATTAGGTGGATTAATGTATCGACTGTGGTGCGCTGCTCCCATTTTCAAACACTCAAACACAAAAAAAGAAAATCTAACCGCAATACACTTGCAAATCGCATTCCTGTCATGGTTTTTCGCAGAAGGCAGACCTCCTGGGTGCACTCGAATTCTTCATTCTGTAGCTCATCCCGTGCAGAGTTGCAGCACAAAATTATTCAGCAGTGCCGCCGCCACTGCAAAAGACGAGAGTAGTTCAGTTTATTTTCATTGAACCGGCCTTTGTAGGTTCCCGTTCCCGTGATATTGGTTTGGTACTTACGCTTTTGCATCGCTCGCAAGTTGGATTTGTGGAGTGCAAATTATAAACCGTTTTGCCTGGGCTGCTAATTGATTTCAATTAGTCACCCACAGTCAAAGCCGCGCTGCTACTTGGGGTACTATCCTACATGACACGACGCGTTGCGTTGGTTAGTTGCTTGCCATTTCTGACAGGCAGCCTCCCCTCTTGATCCTCGGCGTGCAGCTTGCATCATGGGAGTAGTCAGAGAGGGAAGCTTCCAAGAAGCAGTGATTATCTACAGATACTCAGTTTGGACTAATTACGCATCGAGGAACCCGAATTTCATTCAACATCGGAATTTATGGAAATTTATGGAATTTCATTCTTCAAACACCAGAGCCGTTGCATGAGGACCTTTGCTGAAGTAATCGTTGCTCCTAGCAAACCCAGCGGGTCAAAAAAAAACCTTGCTATTTAGCACACCACTTGTCGCTTCGTGAGGATCTAATTTTCGATTATAGGAGGGATCTTTGAAATGGAATTGATATGTGTTGGGAAGCCACGTAAGGCCCAATGCCTTCACCTCTGCATTCTGGTCCCAATCAATGCCATTTGAATTTGGTAGTGCCAGATTTTCGTAAGGAACACCTTTAAGTACTTCAGGCCGGTTGGAAGCCCACTTTCGCAATTTGAATCAACCGCTGTACATCATTGCGTCGACTTGTTGCCTCAATTCGATCGCAGATTTAAAGTCGTCTGCTCAAGAGTTAACGTCGTCCATCTTCGATTGTCGGTGCTGCCAATGTAAACCTTTCCCGTTCATCGCGTGCCAGCTACTTCAAGGTTCGAGTGGCCGTACATCATACTCCACAGTACGCACTGTAGCGGTATGTCCTCCAGACTCGTCCATATTTGCCGAAACATTTTCTCGACACCAGCAACGACCATTACTTGACGAATCCTACTATGAAGAACGGTTGACCTCTGAACGACTGGCCCAGCATACAATGCATCATTCAACGAAACACCTGTAGAAGTTTTACAGGAGGCATCGAAGACCACTCCTTCGTCGTGGTACTCGACTCCTTGATAACTGGATGATGGGGCAGAAAACACTGCTTAAATGCCTTTTCCTCCCTTTCGTCCATTATTCGCATGTGACCGAGTTCCAGATCTTCGGTCATGAAGTCGCTATACTGTTTCCGAAGACTTCCGTCTCTTGACAACCTTCGTTCCACAGCCGCTTCAGAGCGATGTCCTTCGATTCACTGAGTCCTGCCAAAACTTCGATGTCCTTGAGGAGAGAACCATGTATCGTCCGTCTAATTATCGCTTGACTGTACGCTAATACTGCTCCTCGCAGCGTGCTTCTTTTGAAGAGTGTTTTCTAACGGCTCCTACTTTCTCACATGGCCAGAACCGTTCCACTAGTTCCTCCAGATCATCTGAAACTGCCAAGTTGCAAGTGTATTTGGTACCTAGACTTGCTGAAGTGACTTCGCCTGTCACTATGCACCCAAAAACGGACTCGGTTAGTACAGGCAGGCCCATGCCTATCTGAATTTCCCTTCCAGACGGGACAAAGCTAAAGAAAGCCTGGATTCCCAATACCAAGTCGACCTTTCTTGATCGGAAAATCTCCGGATCCGTTAATTCAATGTCTACCGATCGGTATGTCCCATTAGGGCGGTTCGAAATTTAAAAATGTTTGAAAATCCAATCTCCCATATGCTCCTTACTATTCTTACCATAAAAATAGTGTTTTGTGAAGTTTTCAGCTTTCTAGGTGGTGATTTAAAGGTGGCCCAAAGACAATGTAGGTTTATATGGAAATTACTATGGAAAAATTTTGAGAAATGTTCCAAACACGCTAGTACTGTAATGTAAGTACAAACTTATTATCCCATAGTAAAAACTCATTCTGCAAACCATAATAAAGAAATTTGCTGAAGAGAGAAATTCTATCCGACGGATAGCAGAAGAGATATTCATGAGTTTGTTTGCTATTATTTAGCTTAATATGGGATTATAGCTCTGCTAACATGCACAAAAATCCTAAACAAAATTGGCTCAAAAGGGATTTGTTTCTTCAGCAACATCCTTCATTAAGGATTGAAGAATGAGTTTTTAATATGCGATGATAAGTTTCTACTTACATTATAGTACTAGCGTGTTTGGAACATTTCTCAAAATTTCTCCATAGTAATTTCCATATAAACCTACATTGTCTTTGGGCCACCTTTGAATCACCACCTAGAAAGCTGAAAATTTCTCAGCACACCATTTTTATGGTAAGGATGGTAAGGAGCATATGGGAGATTGGATTTTCAAACATTTTTAAAATTTGAATCGCCCTAATGTCCCATCCATTTGCCTCAACTGTAGATTGGAACGCAAGCTGTGATCTCCAGTAGAACCAGAGACTCCATCGTTCGAGAGTATAACGAAGTTCGAGATTTGACGGCCGCTTTGATTTTACGAGATGCTCTTGTGCCAGACTGTCCAACTCCCATAATCGAAATGTTGGTCTTTTGAACGGAAACCCTCATCATCTGGTACAGATTTTCGGAGATGAATTTGCACTTCAGCCTTGAATCCAGTAATTCAAGTGCCGGATAGCGATAGCGAACCGAATTTCCCACCGACGTATCCGTTGATTGATGGTCCACACAGAATAATCATACTTCGTACTGTAGCAGCTTAATACGCCAGATTGCCGTCCGGTCGAGGCTCGATGGATCACAGTCACACAAGATATCGAAGGGTTGGCGTTAGTGGGGAATATTGAACATGCTTCGGTAAGACATACACTATGTTTGTTCTTACATACCTGACCGGTAGTAGAACAACGCTTCGATCATTGTACAGTCCTGTAGACGCTCCAAGGATACAGGTCGAGTCAAAATTCCCACTCGCAGGCTTCAGTGGACGTTGATCCTAATTAATGACGGCAATGGCTTCGGCGTGGACCGTCCTTTCGATCAATTCCTTTGAAAAGGTGAAGAAGGATGGTGTTTGCTAGAGATGTGCAAAACGGCTTTTAATGGTGAACGGATCCGATCCGAATCACTCACTAGGATAAATCGGATCTTTTGAATGGATGAGTGACTCAGCGGCTCGTAAGGGAAGAGCGAACTGAACCGTTTGAACGGATTCTATGGTTCATTCCATGTCGCGCGGCTCGCTCGATCTTTTGCTTCCTCAATATTACCCAGAAACTCACGATTCGACCGGACACGAACACGATATTCGGCCTACCCGAACCAAAAGAACGATGCAAAATTGAGTGGAAGGTTGGCATTTTTACCCTTTATCTTTTGTTTGCCGGTAATATAAGTGGACAGTGCTAATTTGTCTGTCTATGCTGAGAGCACGGAGCAGCAGCAAACTGTGTTTGCTGTGGCGTGGCGCGCAAAACAAGGCACGTGTCTAGCGTTATAATAAAGCCAATAAACGAACGAAAGAGAATAGGACAAAAGAATCAGTTTGTTGTTTTTACGAGTAACTTTTTATCTGATCCGTTGTGAGATTGTTGAGCGAATGATCCGACTCTCGCCAAAAAAAGAGCCACGGATCACTCGTTCAATTTAGTGATTTGGTTCTTTTGGACGGCTCCGATTCATTTTGCCCATCTCTACTGGTTGTGAAAGAACTCGAATGGCTGAAGGATCCTTTGAGTACGGCTTGAGATGGTGACTATTCCTTTAAAAATCCTTGAGATGGCGATGGATCTATTTAAGACACTGTCGTATGGCGAAAGTGTTTTATCCGAAGAATGGCCTTTTTATGAATGCTCTTGGCGCGAGGTGGTCAAAGCGTCGAGTATCGACCGATCTGAGGTCTTCCGGTAGTGGAAATCCGGCTCGAATGACCAGCTTACTTCGGGATACCGTCCGACCGAAATTGTATTCGACCTCCATTTGACCTTCACCATTCCTTCCTGAAGCCTTATCATCCGTTAACCTTCCTTCTTCGCATGTAGCACAGAACATACGAACTATTTATTCTTAACACTAGCAAGTAAAAATCAAACAAGGGTTCGCCCCTTGCGTCTGATCGCGACGACGATTCTGCATCAACTGTCTGCTCTCTGCTACTCTCCGCTCCAGATGACCGAAATCATAACCAATTGTAACAAGAGTAGCGCAGTTTCGAAGCCATCGCACACGGAGTTCCTCGTAGGGCGAGTATGCCTACTAGAAATTGATGTAGTTCGCAGACAAGTTATAAAAGATAGCTTCACAGTTTCACCAGGATTTTTATCTGGGATTTCTCTAGATTTTAGTTTTTGTTTTAAATCAATTCCTCCATCATGGATAATCACTCTAGGAATTATTTACTGAAATTGTTCGTCGGAGTAAATGCATCTTTAGAATCCTTCCAGAATTTCCTTCAAAAACACAAGAATTGTCTTATGAATTGTTTCAAGAGTTCCACCAAAAAACTTACAATGAAGTTCACAGGGATTTCTTCAAGTTTCCGTCTAAGATGACACCTTCTAGAAGTTTTCTGCCTATTTTTTAAGAGATTTTAGAAGGCATTCTCTCTAGAACTTGATCGGGATTTACACCCGAAATCCCGCTTTAGGAATTATAGGTTCTTTAAGGAATTGCACGATTTTTTATTCCTTGTGAATTGGGACCAGTTTTTGTCCTAAACAAAAAAAGTCGTAAAACTCAACGAAAAAATCTCTCTCAAAATTTCAACTCAATTGGATGCCCCACCAGCTGGCGCATTCAATTTGCAGTTTGTATGGGATCCTCCTCCTTCCTTCCTCCTTGATGGCTACAGCATAGCGTCACGCCATTGCCGGGCGTATTGTAGAGCTCCATCTTCGTCGGTCTTGGGCGAAACTTCTCCAATTGCCCCGAACGTCAGGTCCTCTTCCACTGCGTACAGCCAGCGTATTCGTGGTCTTCCCTGAAGCCACTGATCTCTACCTGGTTCCCTACTGAATATTAATTTCACAATTTTTTCTTCCGACATTCGCACTAAGTGACCAGCCCACTGAAGTCTGCCGTATTTTACACGCTTGATAATATTCACATCTTTGTACACTTGATACAACTCGTGATTCATGCGTCTGCGCCACACACCATTTTCGAGTTTCACACCGAGTATTGTCCGTAGCACTTTACACTCGAAAATACTGAGAGCTTTCCAGTCTGACTCTTTCAACGTCCACGCTTCGTGCCCGTAGAGAGCCTCCGGAAGAATCAATGTTTTATACAGGGCGAATTTTGTCTCCGTTTGCAAGCTGCGGGACCTAAGCTGGTTACGTAGTCCGTAAAAGGCCCTATTCGCAGCCGCAACACGTCTTTTCACTTCGTGAGAAACGTCCTTGTCACATGTCACAAGTGTTCCAAGTTAAACAAATTCTTCAACAACTTCAAACACATCCTCATCAAACAGTATCAGGTATCAGAAGGCCAGCTCCAAAGACACGTTCCCCACCGGTTGGGAGATTTGTGCCATCGCCATATTTGAGCCTATTTCATCATCTACCCGATGGGAGAGGAAAGGGAAGGGAAAGATGGGAGGAAATAGGAATGGGGTCCCTTGAAGAGGGAAAATCGCATAAGCGAATTGAGAGCATGTAGCTCCATACCACAATGGGTTCGAACAGCGCCCTAAAAAGGACACTGCAAAACGCAAGAGCGTAAAGAGAGCCTATAGCTCATTACCACAGCGGGTTAAGAATAACAGAATGTCCTGAAGATTCAGGCTTCTGAATTCAGTTTCACTTAATAAGTGTTTACCAAGTAATTGGAATCGCATTTGCGCAAAAACTGGACAGTTACATATCAGGTGATACGAAGTTCCATAATCGGAGTCACAACTATCACACACAAATGAGTCAGCACGCTGAATATTTGCCATGTGATAGTTGAGTCGGCAGTGTCCTGTCAACGCTCTGACCAAGAGACTGCAATTCTGCTTTGACAGATTTGTTAAATACTTCGCCACCCTTGGAGATGGCTCAGTAATGTACAATTTTGTTTGACGACATGACTCCAAACTATTCCAATATTGCTTGTGCTGAGTTGCCGCCCAAGAATTTATCTGAAGCTTCACCCAGCACTTCGAAATTGGAATAGCTGGCTCAGGGCCAATGAAGTCATGTGATGCTCCATCGCGAGCTAGCTCATCAGCCAATTCATTTCCAACGATGGAAGAATGGCCAGGTACCCATACAAGAGTTACAGAGTTGACTGAATTCAGTTCCTCAATTTGAGTTCGACATGCGATAACAAGCTTCGACCTTGAGTTGGCCGAAGCGAGAGCTTTTATAGCAGCTTGACTATCTGAACAGAAGTATATGACTTTACCCATTACGCGCTGTTGAAGTGCTGATTGCACTCCACACATAAGGGCAAATATTTCCGCCTGAAAAACGGTGCAGTTTCTACCAAGTGAGTAAAACTGATTCAGCCTTAGCTCACGAGAATATACTCCTGCACCAGCTCTACCTTCAAGAAGGGAGCCATCAGTGTAACATACTATATTGTTTGATATACTTCTTTCCAAATAGCCAGACGTCCACTCTTCCCGTGAAGGGAATTGTGTGATAAATGTCCTGTAAGGAAAGTTACAAACAATTGTGAGATCACTTGGAGCAAGGACAATTTTGTCCCAATTCACCAAAAGTGGAAACAACGAAGTGTGTGTAGATCTACGATTCACTGGATTTTTCTCCAGTAGATCCAGTACCCATAAACGGTAAGAGCAAGAAAGTGCTTCTTGTTTAAGATATATGTGTAGTGGCGCAACGTCGAAAAGGGCCTCGAGCGCTCTCAGACATCGCCCTCAAGCACATCCTTTGGATATGGCCCAATTTTGATTGGATTGTTCTCACTTCGCCCTTTTGCCACCACACCAGACATCCATAAGCCAATATTGGTCGAACAACTGTTGTGTAAATCCATTTGATATATTTGGGTTTGAGGCCCCAAGTTTTACCAAAGGTTCGCCGGCATTGACCGAAGGCCATGCAAGCTTTTTTGACTCTGAAATCAATGTGAGGTGTCCATGAAAGTTTGGAATCTAAAATAACTCCGACATACTTTACTTGATCAGTCACATTAATCTCAGTGCCAAGTCAGACTTATTGGTCTAAAACTCTTCGCTTCTTCATACGACGCACGGCCTCCTTTCGGGATAAACTTTACAGTAATATCACGCCAGGATCTGGGAATATACCCGGTAGCAAAACTGCTTACAAGTAGCTTTTTCAAAACATGTTTGATAGACTCAAATCCCTTTTGAAGCAGAACAGGATAAATCCCATCCGCTCCTGGAGATTTGAAAGGAGCAAAACTATTAAGTGCCCATTGAATCGATTCAGTAGTTACGATACTGCGAGCCGAGGCCAGAGACTCGTAACTGCATGAAAAGACATTTGGTTCATCCGTAGATGCTATGTCCACACATCCGAGGAAGTGTGTATTGAATAAACATTCTAAAACTTCTTCATCGGAAACAGTATCAAACAGTACCTCAGCACCTACACCACCAAGCCTGATTCTATCTTTACCTGTAACCATGTACTTCGTTTTGGTAGAAATAATGGTCAGGCCTATTCTCGCTGTATCCCTCTTCAGAGGAACGAAGGCCTCTTCCACTGACCTGCGATCGATTCCAATTAGGTCTATATCGTCCGCAAAGCCAAGTGCGTCTCCCTGCTTCAATCCGTCTAACGTCACGAATGAGGTTGACACCACGTCTGTGATCCGAACACTTGATTTCGAACCATCCAGTGTAACACGTATCAGCCTAATTAGTTTCGCCGGAAAACCATGTTCAGACATTATCTGCCAAAGCTCATTTCTTTTCAATGAGTCGTACGCTGCCTTGAAATCAATAAACAGATGGTGAGTCTGCAAGTTATACTTCCGGAATTTATCTAGGATCATTCGCTGGTCCGTTGTCGAACGGCCCTCACGAAAACCAGCTTGGTATTCGCCGACGAAGGACTCCTCGAGCGGTCTCAGTCTGTTAAACAGGATGCGCGACAGAATTTTGTACGTCGAATTCAGCAGGATGATTCCTCTGTAATTGTGTTACTCCAGTCTGTGCCCTGTCTTGTGGATAGGGTGGATGAGGCCATCCATCCAGCCGGTGGGCAATTCTTCGTCCTCCCATACCTTCAGAAGTACTAGGTGGATCGACTGGTAAAGCTGCTCGCTTCCGTGCTTGAGAAGCTCGACCTGGATCTCGTCCTTCCTATCAGCCTTACAGTTCTTCAGCTCGCTGATAGCCTTTTTTACCTCTCCTATGGTCAGTGGGTCCACAGCTTGATCGTCATCATCTATGTTCATCCTGTTCCTCGTTACATTTCCATTTCCACCGTTCAACAATTGCTGAAAGTGCTCCTTCCACCTGGCAGCCACCGTCGTTTTATCGGTCAGCAAATTCCCTTCTCGATCATTGCACATGGCGGGCACTGGTACGGTATTGTGCCGCACACCATTGACCGTTCGATAGAATCTCCGTATATAATTCCGGTTCATGCTTTCTTGAGCTTCAGCTATCACACTTTCTTCACGCTGCCTTTTGTTACTGCTGTGGATTCGCGTTTCTTCGGCTCTCGCTGTCATGTACCGCTCTCTGTTCTGCCGGGTACCAGCCACAAGCAAATGGCTTCTGACGAAATTCTTCATGTCTGTCACTCTCTGGCACTCTTCATCGATCCAGTCGTTTCGTCTTCGTCGTTGACCAGTGCCGATCACTTCCCGCGCCGTTGTTGTCACAGCTTCGTGGATAGGGTCCCACAGGCTGTCGACGTCTCCAGCAACGTTGATTCTTCCCAACTGCTTGTCTAGTTGCTGGCGGTACTGTGCAGCTACCCCATCAGTCGACAAGCGTTGTATTCAATATACAGCGTTCTGTTTGTTGTGGAACTCGTGACGCTGGATAACCGCGCCACAACAAGCTACAACGAGATAATGATCCGTATCGATATTAGGGCCTCGGAAGGTCCTGACATCCATGATATCTGAGAAATGTCGCCCATCAACCAGCACGTGGTCTATTTGGGAGCAGGCATCGCCAATCGGGTGTCGCCAGGTATGTTTGCGGATATTCTTTCATGCGAAGTAGGTACTGCTGATTGCTATCCCTCTAGCAGCAGCGAAGGTTACTAGCCGCAGGCCATTGTCATTGGTAACGGAATGAAGGCTTTCCGTTCCAATGACGGGTCGGAAGAAATCTTCTTTCCCGATCTGCACATTTGCGTCGCCGATGACTATCTTGACATCTTGTTTAGTGCACTCTCCGTAGGCAATATCCAGGCTGTCATAGAACTCATCCTTCATGTCATCGGGCTTATCGTTCGTTGGCGCATATACAGTTGTGTTCAGAATAATAGTAGTGAAAGCCGATTTTCATACAAAATACTCAACTTTGGCATGCTGTAACTTCGTTTCTATAAGAGCAATCGGCATGAAATTTTGGCAGTGAACTACAAATATACTCAAGTTCGTTAGCACAAGATTTGAAAATTTTCACACTACCGGCTAAAAAGTTAAGCACCAGGTGAAATCGCTCAAAATAATAGTAGTTTTAATAATTTAAATATCTGCTGTATTTTGAGTTTTTGATTTTTTCTTAATTCATCGTTTCAACCATTTCCACCCAAGCTATGAATGTATAAACAAGCCATTATTTTACAAAATTGTTGCTGAACAAAAATTTACAAAAGAAAAACTACTATTATTTTGAGCGATTTCACCTGGTGTTTAACTTTTTAGCCGGTAGTGTGAAAATTTTCAAATCTTGTGATAATGAAATTGAGTATATTTGTAGTTCACTGTCAAAATTTCATACCGATTGCTCATATGGAAACGAAGTTACAGCATGCCAAAGTTGAGCATTTTGTATGAAAATCGGCTTTCACTACTATTATTTTGAACACAACTGTATGCTGATCAGGCAGTAGTTGAAGAACTTGCCCTTCATTCTCAACACACAGATTCGATCGCTTACCGGTTTCCACCGAATGATTCGCTTCATCTGCTTCTCAATCACTATGAAGCCAACGCCACGTCAAAATACTACAAAATATCTCTAATCCTTAGAGGAATTCCGAGAGTTATTCCAAGAGTAATTCTTGACGAAATTCAAGAGGAAATGTTGAAAGGCAACTGTTGAGAAATTTGAAATCTTAATAGTAGTTTACGGAGGAATTTCTGCATGCAATAAATGTTAGTATAAAGCTCGTGAACTCATGCATTGTGTCTTGAAAGCAATCAATTTTATAGAATACATTGATTAATTTCTGGTTCAACTCCTAAAAAATGCAAATCACCGAGAGGGGAAACTAAAACAAATCCTGGGAAAATCTTTGTCATAATCCCAGAGGTTGTGTAAAATGATCATTTTCTGTGAAATTCGTGAATGAACTTCTGAGGTCACTTGACTCCTTCCCCTCCAATTGAAATCCTGGCCACGTCCATGGCTTGCATCCCTCTTTCAGATTAAGGCCGTCAGATGTGTAGTGCCACTACACGGGGTGATGGCGGCGAGTGCGAAATGATGTTGGTTTTTGCCAGCCTCATGCTCTCACAAGTGGTGATTATTTATCATTGGAGATCTCGAGAGCCCAGCCCGACTAGGGTTGGTGTACCGGTATTCGCCACCATAGATTATATACCGTTTGACGACACAAGTATGCATACATCGTTTAGTGTTCCTCGAGTCACTTTAAATAGTTGCAGCAACATTCTCAGACATCACAAATTTCGTTGGGAAAACAATGGAAAAAAAAACATTTCTCTCAAGAATCTCAAACCTTCACTTCTTATTTCGCAATGGTGTTCCTAAATTCAACACCATCCATAAGAAATCAAAAACATGGCGAATACTGGTACAAGTGACCCAAATTCTTCTACTATTTTTCCTACTAAACATGGATTGAAAGCTTCCTTGTAACGCGTTTGAAAATTGATTTATAAAAAAAAATTGTTCCTTATAGTGGCGACTACTGGTACACCTCCCATCCACGTATACGTAGTGTGCAATTATTCTATGTCTTTCTGTGGCTGTTAGCCGGAGGAGGCCGACACCGAAGAGGATTGATTTGATGGTTTGCAGTTTGCGCTCGATCGATCGATTAGAGAGGGAGACCTCCAATTAGCGCGATTAAAACCAACAGTTTTGCGATAAATCATCGCATTTGCATACTGCTGTTGTGAATGTAGTGATTAGACTAGGATCATTTGGGGCAATTTATGGTCATGGTGACTACATGCAGGCCAATGTTGATAAATTGCCCGAGGCATACACACAATTCATTATAAACAGCGTTATCAGGTTTTGTTAGTTATGGCAAAAAAAAACAAAATTGTTTTAATTGCTTAACCTTAGTTCAAGCGATAAACAGGCAACTGTAAAATGAGCAAGTCGAGGATCATTTTCATGTTCAAGATTTCTTCATTTGTGGGCATTATAAGTATCATCATCAAACGACATACGATTTTGCATTATTAGCAGAGAAAGATCACAGTTAAGAATTGCTGTATATGATAGATTCATGACCAGCCCAATTTTTTATGCTTCGTACTTTTGCCAGATGTACAATCTACCACAATTTCAAATGTTCTTATAACGATATTCGTGAAACGGCCGAAACCAATTTCTTGTGACAAACTTATTTGATTCAAAGTTTTTGAGTTAAAACTAATTGTAAGTTTATAGGTTAAAAAGCTGCCTACTTCTAATAGGATTCTACCCTAGTATATTCGGAGAGAATAAACTCTCATAACTCATTATCACAAGTTCTATCATCTCACTTTGTGCTCCCTCCTAAATATGGACAAAAGTGACTAGATGTAAAATATATTCAAAGCCGGAGTCATCCTAACACATTCCTCATAAGCACATGAACTTCTTAGATCCCGTTTCCCTTGTATTATGTACTATCAGTCAAACAAGCGGTTCTTTGACCTTTCGTAACACAAAACAGCATCTCCATTTCAACATACATACATCAATATCCATCTCTCTGGCTGTTGCGATGTTGCGTATAGAAGAAGTAGTCCCCTTTTTCTACAGTTTCGCCTTTTTCCCTCGATTCTTGTTGACCCTCACGCCAATGGAATGGTAAACAATAAGCATTTTTTGAAGGATGACTTCATTACTCGCACATTTTTCGGAAACTTAGAGCGATGTTAATATACCCAATTCGGGGATAGCTATTCCACAGAAATTAAACCAAAACAAAGTGACTTCATTTTGTGCAAATTAAAACAAATCGCTCTGATAAATAATCACCCACAAGCCGCGTTCCACTAGAACGGTTCGTAATTGAAACGACCACAAATGATGTACCATTGGCAATCAGTGGGTGGCACATACGCCTCCGAGCACGAAAACACGATCCATATTATAAACATGCATCCTATCCAGTTACCAAGCAAGTGAGATCATTGCACAGTGCACGCTTTTTCGGAGGCTATAGAATGTTTCAGATCACGAGCAACAATCTCCCGGTTTTCATGCCTTTCGTTTCCCAACTTTTGTGCTCCACGTTTGGAAGTTTGTCAACACATCCCACAGTGGGTAAAAACTGATCAAAAATGGCGAAGAATTCTATACTTCTCTCGTTGCCGTTGAATGCGGATGAAGCTTTAGTCCATTATCGAAAGAAAAACCCAGATTTTTTAAGTTCTTGCGTCTAGTTTTAGTGTTTATTATTTCGAAACGCTCTTTTGAATTGAATGAATTGTACGTTCTCAATTGATTACTAAGCATTGATCAAAGCAAGCGAAGAAAACATCGCATCTGTATCGGTCCATATGATCGCCCGTTTTTCTATAAGAAACAAGATGATATCCTTAAGGTGTTCATTTCACCTCCCTTTCCCCTACAGGTATTACAGAATTCATTCTAAATTGATTACGAAGCACGATCAAAGTAAGCAAAGTAAAACATCGCATCTGTATCGCTCCATGATCGACAATGTTTCGCAAGTTGTAACCAGCTTGATAAATGACAGCAGCGAATGAGAGCCCCAGAGATAGAGCGGTGATAATATTAATTTTTCATAAACAATCCCAGAACATCCTATAGCAATAGTGCCCCTAGCTTTGAAGCTTGTTTCGATGGCTTTTATCATGAACTGTTATCCCCCCGATATAATCAGAGCTGTAGCAGACAATTAACAGAATCTCATGATGTGCAGCGGATCATTATTGTTACAGAGGGCGATGCTCTGATTTTTTTCAGAATTCAACCCCTGAAGATAAAAAAAATGTAAGAAAGATAGAAAACTATCAACATTTGGAGTTAATAACTGTTGAAGCGCACAGAAGAACATGAGTTGAGAAGTAGGCTCTGTTCCAGTTGCGATGTAGTGCAACGAAGAAGAGGAGATATTCATGACAAATGAATATTCCCATAAAAATAAGCGAATAAGAAATAATTGGGCATCATATGGCTGTCATTGATGACTCACATATACCCCTGTTCAATTTTAAAGCATTTGTAAATAGTAACCACTAAAAACTTTTAGCAAAAACCTAATGAATGTTGATAAAAGTACCTATTGAAATTTTCGAGAATGAAAATTTTTGGGGAATTCTTCGTTGTTTTCGGCCAATTTTAGCCCACTGTGCACCCCATGCAGTTGGAGATCCGCTGGCATGTCGTGTCGTCAAGCGGCGTTCCCGCTGAAAACTGTATTTACGCCCTTTTATTGTTTTGCTATTGTTTCCTCCCGCTTCCACTGCCTAGCTTCTGTGGCCCATCCCCATTGAAGAGCACGTCGATTATTTCAATTTCTCTTGCGTAGCGTCAGAGTTCATCATCACGACGGATTGCCCGACCCGACATCACCATCGCACATGTGCTCGGTTCGAAAAGTGTCACATTTTGTGGTTAACCCGTTGTTTATGTTTAGATTATGATTATGACCGTTTCCATGTTGCGCGAGAATGTTTGTTCTAGTGTCTGGGGATGGAGCATGTGCGATGAGTCTGTCGACATACATAGTGTGCCATCATTTGAAATGTATGAAACCTTCCTTCTATTTGGTTTTATTCTTCAGTTCCCAACTATGGTTAATGCTTATTATAAACAACATAGATAAAAGCTTTAATATTGCAGACAACATGCGTAACCCCTCTACTGGCAGTTAACTTTTTACCACCAAAAATATAATGACTGCTGTAACTTTTGTTTCCCAATACTTTTAGACTACTTTTCCACAAATTCTCAAAAAAAAAATTATTGTTAAAATATTTGTTTCGATTTTGATCATCGGTCATCTAGTTTTGAAGATACTCAAAATATTTTTGGATAACCGACGTGTAGCCATCTTCTTCTTCTTCTTGGCATTATGTCCTCACTGGGACAGAGTCTGCTTCTCAGTTTAGTGTTCAATGAGCACTTCCACAGTTATTAACTGAGAGCTTTCTTTGCCAAAGTTGCCATTTTCGCATTCGTATATCGTGTGGCGGCTCCATCCCATTACCCCGAACGCCATTACCCCGAACGCCACTGCCCCGAACGCCACTACCCCGAATGAGTCACTACCCCGAATGGGTCATTACCCCGAATGAGCCATTACCCTGAATAGTATGAGATACAATGAAGTATCATGTTTTGCGTGCAAAAATGATGACCATACTGTTATAGAGAAATGACCATTCATGTATGCGAGGGATTCCACGGAGGCATGCAAGTCGATTCTGATCGACCATTTCAAAAATATCTGAAACTTTGCACAGTTTTTCAGTTCCATCTAAATCGTCATTTTCCGATATCAAATCTTCAAGTTGAGTCACGACTAACTTTTCAAAAGGGTGTATGTGAAAATGGTTCAAAAATATTCAAAAAGCTGCACAGCAAAAACGGTTCGTTCGATTGTTAGAAAACTAAAGAAACAAAGTTAGACAACTAAATAAAGATTCCAAAAAAAAATACACACAGTAAAAAAAAAAATTTTTGCATTAAAAAACATCATTTTTGTCACAAAAACTCAAATATCTCAAAACCCTATCGGAATACCAACGGGAAACGGTCCATTATATTAGCTATCTACCATAAAAATTTGGTGATGGTAGGCCAATAAACAAAAAAGTTATGACATTTCAAATATTTCACAAATTTGACACTTAGTGAATTTTTTTTTTTTTTCATTGTTAATTTTTTTTAGGACCGCAGTTTGTTGCTGAATTTTTTGTTAAGGGTACCACATGAGGTTAACAAGTTGTTTTCATGATATTTTATTTAATTATTCATAACTATTATAGCATCTATTAGAAAGTTAGACGCGATCCAGTGTTGTGATCTAAAGTCTGTCATATACTGTCATATTTTTTATTGTACGCAACTGAAGAAAAATTCTCTCAATAGTGTTGAAACCTTTTGATAAAAGAAACCTATAAGAAATCTAATATTGAAGACAAAAGCTACAAAAAAAGTTTTCTATACAGGTATACGACTAGTTTACCTGCAAAAAGTTTACCTCGTAGAGAACAAGGCGGGTCTATACCCAGGTGATCTAGTATACGTGAAGCAGGTCGGTTTTCTCGGCGCTGGTTTTCTCCACAAAGTTAAAATCTGATTACACCTGGGTATAGACCCGCCTTGGTAGAGAATAGACTTTGTTAATCATATTTGGGAGAAAGCGAGTAACTTCAACAACATCAAAAACATGATAGGTACATACCATGAACATACTCACGAAAAAGCTAAAAATATACTACCACTATGGTTATAAAAGATTTAATTGTAAAATTATTCTTCAGTCAAGCAAACGACACCAAACTAGTCAGTAAAAACTTAAAAGTGATTTTGTTTATTAAAATCTAACGAGCAACATGAGTAGTCGCTTTCTCAACTGTTGCAGGCCGTTTGCAGAAAAAAAGTGTTCGAAAGAGCTACGAAATCTCACCGAAAGCACCATAGATAAACTGAAAGCGGCTGGTTATGCTCCAATGTCTACATTGAATACAAATTTACGCATTTGTACGTCCTGCCGTTTAAACGTTGACAAACGGGCAATCTGTACATCATCGGTGGATCAGGTTGCAGGAAGTTCGAAAACAACAACAATTGAGGAATTACTAGATGCACCGACAACAACTGAGGAGTTACCAGAAGTACCAAGTGCAGATAGTCTTGCCACGGTACCATCAGCGACATCTGTTTCAACAAATCAATCAGAAGATGAGTGCATCCAGAAGGTCAACATCGAACGCTTCAACGAAGGGATAGCTGGAATAAAAGTGACTCCGATTAAATGGACGAAAATGGGTTACGTCAATTATCCCGAGAAAAAATACCGTGAAATCAACGAAGCTGTACGAAGAAACCTCTTCAAATTAGGACCTGAGGATGTGGAAAATACAGACTACGATGAGGTAATTATGAATATGAAGGAAAGGTTCTCGAATCTAGCCACGACAAGGAAAGAAAAATTATTGATTTTGTCGATGCTGCCAAGCTCGTGGTCTATTCAAGACGCCATTGATGAGTTCAAAACCAATAGAAATACAGCAAAAGAGGCAAAACAATTCAAAAATAACTGTCTTGCAACCAAAAATGCTAGGTCGAGTACTTCATTAACAGATGAGACAAAAGAAAAAATAATTCAATATTTTGAAGACGATGAAGTAAGTAGAGCTATGCCTGGCCAAAAAGATTATGTATCTGTAAAAAAAGATGGAAAGCGTCAAGCAATCCAAAAACGATTAATGATGACTACTTTGAAAGAAGCGTATACACGCTTCAAGGAAATTAACGAAAATATTAAGGTAGGTTTTTCCTCATTTGCAAGCCTTCGTCCAAGGCAATGCAAGCTTCTATCCAATTCAGGAACACATAATGTTTGTGTGTGCACAACACACAAAAATATTAACCTAATCTTACATAGTTTGAAAAGAATCAATTTATCAAAGGATATTAAAATGTTAACTGGTAGTCTTTTGTGTGAAAATACAACATCAAATTGCTATCTACGATCTTGTTCGGATTGTCCAGATTCTTCATCATTGGAAAATACTTTATTCGCTGAGTTTGAAGAAAATTATATTGATCAGTTATCATTTGAGCAATGGGTGACCACGGATAGGTGTGACCTAGAAACTATTGTAAAACCTGTAGATGAGTTTGTGTCATTTTTTTGCTTGAAATTAGAAAGTTTAATTCCTCACGACTTTATTAAAACAGAGCAATCCCGCTTTTTAAAAAATACGAAAATACATTACAAGATGGTGAATTTTTAGTAATTTGTGATTTTTCTGAAAACTATAGCTTTGTATTGCAAGATGAAGTGCAGTCCCATCACTGGAACGTACAACAAGCTACAATTCATCCATTCGTTATTTATTTCAATGGAAGTACGCAAATTGAACATTTTAGTTTTATTGTAATTTCCGAAGATTAAAGACACGACTCAGTGTCTGTAAATTTGTTCATTGCCAAAATGATTAACTTTTTACGCGTTGATAAGGATAAAGAAATCAGAAAGACATATTTCATGTCTGATGGAGCAGCATCGCAGTACAAAAACCGTAAGAATTTTTCGAGCCTATGTCAATTTAAATCAAAGTACGGAATTGATGCAGAATGGCATTTCTTTGCTACGTCACATGGCAAAGGTCCTTGTGATGCTATTGGAGGAACCATAAAGCACATGGCCACAAGAGCAAGTTTAGCCAAAGAACGTGAGCATCCAATTAAAACTGCAAAATAACTATTTGATTGGGTGAATCGCAGAAAAGAAGAAGATTTAACAAAATTATCATTTTGTTTTACTACTACTGAAGAGTACGAATTGACGGCATCAGAGCTCAGCGAGCAATATAATAACGCGAAAACAATCCAAGGAACCCAAAAATTTCACTGTTTCATTCCATTGTCAGAAAATAAAATTAAAGCAAAACTATACTCGAACTGTACTGATAATGATGCAAAAGTGTTCGATATTGTAAAAAAATTGAATAACAATAAATGAATAAATAAGTATTAATAAAATGTTTTCATGATCTCATAACGCATACCCAAATCCAAAACTTTTAAAGTTTATATATAACATTTAGAAACTCATCGATCATACTCTAAAAAAAAATATCCTGGTAAAAAAAAATTTTATTTTCGTGTAATCTGTTAATTCATTTTAATTTATACACATATATACATATACATATATTATTTATACATATACATAATATTTATACATATAATATACATAATACTAATAAATACATGAAAACGACTTGTTTAATTCACGCAAGGCCCTCAACAATTTTTTTTTTTTTTTAATTTCTTTATTAGTATTATTCCAAACATTACATTCATTATTTCTTATATCTAGGTGTTCTGTGTTATTAGACAACACTCTCATCCTAATTTGGTAAAACAAATCTAAGATTTTATTAACATTTTGTTAACAACATATTACATTTCATTTGCCGTAGCAGTTCAGATTTTTTACAGGTGAGTTGATTTCACCTGCTTATAAGAGAAAAAAAAAAGTTTTTAATATACTTAACCTAACTTAACCTAAACATATAACGCATTAATCGTGGCAATAGAAGATTGTAACGATTATTGCCTGAAATTATTAATGATTGTATTTGACATTTGTTCCAATGTTTCAACATTGGATATTCTATGTAACTCATTGGTACTATACCAGGGAGGAAGCCTCAGAATCATTTTCAAAATTTTATTTTGAATTCTCTGCAGAGCTTTCTTCCTGGTATTACAACAGCTAGTCCATATTGGTACAGCATACAACATGGCTGGCCTGAAAATTTGTTTGAATATCAAAAGCTTGTTCTTAAGACAAAGTTTTGATTTTCTATTAATAAGGGGATAGAGACATTTTACATATTTGTTACATTTGGCTTGAATGCCCTCAATGTGATTTTTGAAAGTTAAATTCTTATCTAGCATGAGTCCTAGATACTTAACTTCATCTGACCAATTTATTGGAACCCCTCTCATCGTGACAACATGTCTACTTGAAGGTTTCAAATAAAGAGCTTTTGGTTTATGTGGGAATATTATTAGTTGAGTTTTGGAAGCATTAGGAGAAATCTTCCATTTTTGCAAGTATGAAGAAAAAATATCCAAACTTTTTTGCAATCGACTACAGATGACACGCAGGCTTCGTCCTTTGGCGGAGAGGCCTGTGTCATCCGCAAACAAAGATTTTTGACATCCCTGAGGTAACTCAGGTAAGTCAGATGTGAAAATATTGTATAATATTGGTCCCAAAATGCTGCCTTGGGGAACACCAGCTCTTACAGGAAGTCTTTCAGATCTGGAGTTCTGATAATTAACCTGAAGTGTACGATTTGACAGATAACTTTGAATAATTCTAACAATGTATGTTGGAAAATTAAAATTTTTCAATTTTACAATCAAACCTTCATGCCAAACACTGTCGAATGCTTTTTCTATGTCTAGAAGAGCAAGACCAGTAGAGTAGCCTTCAGATTTGTTGGAACGGATCAAATTTGTTACACGTAAAAGTTGATGAGTGGTCGAATGTCCATGGCGGAATCCGAACTGTTCATTGGCAAAAATTGAATTCTCGTTGATGTGGGCCATCATTCTGTTCAAAATAACCTTTTCAAAAAGTTTACTGATGGAGGAAAGCAAACTGATTGGACGATAGCTAGAAGCTTCTGCAGGATTTTTGTCTGGTTTTAAAATTGGAACAACCTTAGCATTTTTCCATTTGTCAGGAAAATATGTTAATTGAAAACATTTGTTAAATATATCAACTAAAAATGATAAGCTACTTTCTGGAAGTTTCTTGATGAGGATGTAGAAAATTCCATCATCGCCAGGAGCTTTCATATTTTTGAATTTTTTAATAATAGTTCTCACTTCTTCCAAATCAGTCTCCCAGGCATTTTCGAAAACGTTCTCTTGATTGAGAATATTTTCGAACTCCTGAGTAACTTCATTTTCAATTGGACTAGTAAGTCCTAAATTAAAATTGTGCGCACTTTCAAACTGCATAGCAAGTTTTTGAGCTTTTTCGCAATTAGTTAGTAATAATTTGTTTTCCTCTTTCAATGCCGGTATAGGCTTCTGAGGTTTTTTCAAGATTTTAGATAATTTCCAAAAGGGCTTAGAGCCGGGGTCCAATTGAGAAATTTTATTTTCAAAATTTTTGTTTCTTAAATCTGCAAAACGTTTCTTGATTTCTTTCTGCAAATCCTGCCATATAATTTTCATAGCAGGATCACGAGTGCGTTGAAATTGCCTTCTCCTCACGTTTTTAAGACGGATCAAGCGTTTAAGATCATCGTCTATAATCACGGATTCAAATTTTACTTCACATTTTGGAATTGCAATGCTCCGGGCTTCAACAATGGAATTTGTTAAAGTTTCAAGAGCATTGTCAATATCAATTTTAGTTTCTAAAGAAATGTTAACATCAAGATTAGAGTCAACATACGTTTCATATATATTCCAGTCGGCTCGTAAATAATTGAAAGTGGAGCTGATAGGATTGAGAATCGCTTCATGCGATATTTGAAATGTAACAGGGACATGATCAGAATCAAAATCAGCATGAGTAACTAATTGGCTACAAAGATGACTAGAGTCGGTTAAGACCAAGTCAATCGTAGATGGATTTCTAGAAGAGGAAAAACATGTAGGGCTATCAGGGTATTGAATTGAGAAATATCCTGAAGAGCACTCATCAAATAAAATTCTGCCGTTGGAATTACTTTGAGAATTATTCCATGACCGATGTTTGGCATTAAAGTCACCAATGACAAAAAATTTTGACTTATTGCGAGTCAATTTACGCAAGTCAGTTTGGAGCAAATTAACTTGCTGTCCAGAGCATTGAAAAGGCAAATAGGCAGCTATGAAAGTATATTTACCAAACTGTGTTTCAACAGAAACACCTAAAGTTTCAAAAACTTTAGTTTCAAATGACGAAAACAGTTGATGTTTTATACGCCTATGAATGATGATTGCAACTCCCCCACATGCCCCATCGAGTCGATCATTACGATAAACAAAAAAGTTAGGATCTTTTTTTAGTTTGGACCCAGGCTTTAAATAAGTTTCGGTAATAACTGCTATATGCACGTTATTAGCTGTAAGAAAATTAAACAGCTCGTCCTCTTTACCATTCAGAGAACGAGCATTCCAATTTAAAATATTTAAATTATTATTTGGATCCATTAGAAAAACGTAATCCAATAACAATTTTATTTGTAAATTTTACACCTACTTGGACTGCTTCAGTCATAGTGGTGGCTTTGAACATTGCATCAATCATTAGATTCAATTGTTCAGTTAGAAAATTAAAATCAGAGGCAGACATATCATCTGATGATTTCCCATTGGAATTTTCGGTAGACGATGAAGCGGGGTAGGAGTTACCTGTGGCGGTAGGGTTTTTTTCCATTTGATTTGAAACAAGTAGAATGGGTACTCATGGAACGAACAGGGGAAGAGTTCAAATTACCTGCTACGATATCGGCAAAGGATTTACCGTGGGTAGATACATTCGAAATTGAAAGATTTGAACGGCTACCCGACGGATTAAAATTTGTTTGTGAATGGGCATGATTATGATCTTCCTGGTGGGTATGATTCCTAATCAAGCGATCGTTAACTGAAAAATGAGCATTGTTCGATACTCTACCAGGCAAATTCCGGAAACGACCGTTATCGTAACGGATATTATCCTTCATCTGCTTGGCACGAGCCTCAACGACTCTTTTGCGTGAAATGCATTCCCAAAAGTTAGCTTTGTGAGGGCCCTTGCAATTGGCGCATTGAAATTTTCTGGTATCTTCTTTCACAGGACAGTCGTCCTTAGCGTGAGAAGAACCTCCGCAAATCATGCATTTAGCATCCATGCGACAATTTTTTGTACCATGACCCCACTTTTGGCACCGACGGCACTGAGTGGGGTTCTGGTAATTTCCTCCAGGTTTCTGGAAATGTTCCCACGTCACACGGACATCGAACATAAGTTTAGCTTTTTCTAAAGCTTTAATATTATTTAGTTCTTTTTTGTTAAAGTGAACTAAATAATATTCTTGAGAAAGCCCTTTCCGAACAATGCCAGATTGGGTTCTCTTTTTCATAATGATTACTTGGACTGGGGAAAATCCAAGTAAATCATTTATTCCATTTTTGATCTCTTCAGGTGACTTATAGTCACTTGAGAGACCTTTCAAGACGACTTTGAACAAACGTTCAGTTTTGTCGTCATAAGTAAAAAATTTGTGCTTCTTCTCTTCAAGATATCTGAGAAGAAGTTCGCGATCTTTAAGAGTTTCCGGCAAAACGCGACAGTCTCCTTTTTTTGCGATTTGGAAGGAAACCTTGATTCCCCTAATGGAGTTCAAGATCTCCTGCCTAAATCCCCCAAATTCGGAACAACTGACCACGATAGGCGGCACTCTTTGCTTCCTCACTTGAATCAAAGAGCCTGGGCTAGAGGCTGCTTCGATTTGGTATTCGGAAAATTTGTCTAGAGCATCGAACTGATTGCTCATTTCAATACAATTATTCATTTCACCCTTGGAAGAAACTTCGCATTCCGGGGAAGCGTCCTTTCTTCCATTCTTGCCACGTGTAGTGACAGTTTTAAAACCCACTTTTTTGGAAGGAAGTAGTGAATTCAGAGATTCACCCTTCCTTTTGTTAGTTGTTGATACCATGTTTAGTTAATAAACGAGAAAGACGTGACCTTCGAGAGGTTTTTTCCCTAGACGGTGTCCAAGAAGGATTACCACCGCTAGCTTTCGCCAACGGGTCCAACGAAAAATCGAAGGCACGGGTCCAAACAAGGATCGTAAAGGGATCAATAGTAGAAAAAATAGTACTGAAAAGTACTGTTTAAGTAGCACTGAAAAGTACCGTTTTTAATTTTAGCACTGAAAAGTACTGTTTGTGTAGCACTGAAAAGTACTGTTTTATTGCTTTAGGTAGTTTTTAAGAAAACTTCCAAGAGCAGAGAGAATTCGTGTACGCACAGCACGAAGGTACGATGCGCACTGTGAGGCCCTCAACAATAAAATCAGCAACAAACTGCGGTTCCCGTAATAATTTACACCGAAAAAAAATTTTTTTTTTCTGCTAAATGTGAAAATTGTGACATGTTTGAAATGTCATAACTTTTTTGTTCATTGGCCTACCATCACCAAATTTTTATGGTAGATAGCTAATGTAATGGACCGTTTTCCCTCAAAAAATTACGTTGGTATTCCGATAGGGTTTTGAGATATTTGAGTTTTTGTGTCAAAAATTATGTTATTTAATGCAAAAAAAAAAATTTTTTTACTGTGTGTATTTTTTTTTGGAATCTTTATTTAGTTGTCTAACTTTGTTTCTTTAGTTGTCTAACAATCGAACGAACCGTTTTTGCTGTGCAGCTTTTTGAATATTTTTGAACCATTTTCACATACACCCTTTTGAAAAGTTAGTCGTGACTCAACTTGAAGATTTGACATCGGAAAATGACGATTTAGATGGAACTGGAAAACTGTGCAAAGTTTCAGCTCAATAGAAAAAATGAATTAAAAAATTTACCAAATTTTGGTGCTGTTGCTTGGAATCACTCATGCGTCTCTAATGTAAACTGGTAATCAATGATGTGTTAAGTTTGTCGGTAAAATGTCCATCATAAATGTTCCCTTCTTTCTTATGCCAGTTATTCTGTTGACCACTATCTTCTTCTTTTTCTTTCTGGGACAGTGCCTGTTTCTCAGCTCAGTGGGCACTTCCGCAGTTCAAGCGTTTATTCACAAATTTCATAACGCCAAATATTGCCATTTTTGACACCCATCCACCCCGTCGTAATTATTTTGTACGGAAATTCTACAAATTTTGAAAGAGGTGTAGCATTTCGATGACAACCACCCACATCCCCCTTCAGCGATAAGAAATTTGTGAATAGGCTTTTAACAAAACAAGCCTTTCATTGACTGAGCGCTTTCCTTGGCAATTTACCATTTTTGTGCCTCTAAGCCCAGGAAAGTCAAGAAACTTTTCAGTGCAACAATTCCACCATCGGAGGAATTCGAACCCATACCCTCAATATGGAACAGCTGCGTGCTCGCCGGTATTTGGACTTCTTGGTGGTGTTAATATTCCAATTTTGTTTTAACAAAGATTTTCCTTTCCTACGAATACAGGTTGTGCGATAGCATCACGTTGTTACAGTGATTATTCACGTCATAGCTGCAAGCATTTCACCGGAAATTTGCCCTTCTTTTTAAATAGGCTGTTCTTCTAAATTTTCGTTGGATAAACTAGGCACTAATATTTCCATATGGAACGGCTAATTTTTTTCAAAGCAGGATATCTTTAAGGCATTCATTGAAGTTTATTCTGCTAATTCTAATCAGGAATTTCCCCTTCTTTTACCTTCTTGATTTAAAACAGTCACGTCTCTATCGGACTGCTCACCACTTTTCTGCCATCATCATATATTCACTGTATTGAATCAAACACAACTTTTTTTGTGGTTATCTCATTGAAACTCAGCTGAATGATCCCACAAAATAACGAAAGTATTACTGTAACGGTGATCAGAGGCCGCGGTTTTTCTATCATACACAAGTATATTAGCGTTTCTATGCCACCGCGGAAAGATTGTCTATCAGGTTGTTTTTGCTCTATCCTTTTTATTTATTGATAAAATCGTAATCGGTTTTCTGTGCATCGTTCAACTATTATTCTACAATACTATTAAAATATAAGATCTTAGAAAATGCTTTTGGTTGAAGAGCCAAATAATTTTTCCAAAAACTCCTAAGAAAAGCTGTTCGTCAACTATATTCCACCATTAGGTAACGTTAGTCATGCACCCATTTATGGCCAAATTTGCTGATACACCATCCTTTCACTCCCAGCCAAAGAGGAAAGTAAAAAGCGTGTTCAAAACTGGTCTGGTTTACTAAATAAACTATATTTGTGCAAACGAGAGCCATATCGTGCGTTTAAACCACAGTCCTAAGCACAACTTTTACTGTTTATGGTAGTTTTACTAAAAAGTCTCATACTTTTAAAATCGTGTACGCATATTTATCGATCTGCAGCAAATTGTAAATGGTTTTCTCTGAAAATTTCAATTGGTAATCTCAGAATAACATATTACAAAAAAAAGGTGCAAAATGAAGTCGATTTTATTACAGCAGTGTTGCCAATTTTGATGATTGTCTATGTACTTTGAAAGGTCTTCTAAGAATAAAGCAATTGTGTATCTATTGTGCTTAAATGTCACCTGGGGACTTAATAAGTAACTCTATGGAGGCGTAAGTCATTTTTCATATTAATACTATATTAGCACTTCCGTCAGGACGTACTTTTAACCAAAAAAATTCTACTCATACCGATCCCCTTCAATTTTAAAATGGTTTTCTCTAAAAATATAGGGGGAAAATGATTTTATTATATCTGTAAAATTGTTGTTCCAAAAATAACTTGATTTTTTCCATCAGGCTTCTAGTTGATGATACTTTCGAAGAACAAGCCCTTTTTGAAAATAAAAAATATAAATTGTCGAATTTTCCAGCCAATTTCTAACAATCATTGATTTTGATAACCTCCAAAAACCGACCGTTCTAATCGTTGTTCCATATTCGTGTGAAATTTAATTAATTTTGGAGAATTTTTATTATCACAACATTCACCAATATTGCATGCTTTCTTGCATCTTGAAAGTGAAATTGAAAACAAGATCGCTCAGTTTACATGATTCCACACCATTTTCGGCTTTCGGCCGGGAACATCTTCACAACGCGAGACACGGAGGAATGTAGGATTCCAAACCTTTTGCCGATCCATCTGTGTGACTGACCAGGATTATCGATCATCGCGCCCAAGATTTGCTGGCGTAGCTCTTCTTGTTGCGAATGCATTTTGAAAACTGCTTGACAGATCGCAATAAATTTTTGCACACATAGACACAATACTCTAAGGGGCTGTCCATTAATTACGTAAGACAATTTTGGCAGTTTATTTACCCCCCCCCCCTCCCCCCATCATAAGATTTTTTGTACGAAAATCAAAAATTATTTATATGGCGCGTACGAAATCTCAAACCCCCCCCTCCCCCCATAAACCCTTACGTAATTAATGAACCACCCCTAAACTAGTATTACCCAAAATTTCATTAGTTTTTACCCACGCGATTAAGAGTTACACCGAAAACAAAGTGTCGCATTTTTTCCTAGTCCAATCTTTACGTATGCAAATTATCAAGAAAATCTTCTAAAACTTCCTCCAAGAGTCTAGGAGTTATTTCAGGGATCATTGAGGGTGACTTTGAAACTAACCCAAGTTTTATCAACCGTTACTCTAGGATTTTCTTTAGAAATACCTCACGGATTTATCCTTCAAAAAAAAATCCTAGGCATTTCTCTGGAGACATTCCTGGAAGAAGACTTACTTGAGAAAATTTCAAAGAATATCTGGAAGAATTTTAGTATAAACCTTAGAAAGAATCTACTTGAGAAAATATCAGAGATCTTTTGGAGAAGTTTAATAAAAATCTTAGAAGAAATCTCTGAAGCAATTGCTGAAGGTATCTTTAGAGAAATCCCAAATTTAAATCTTATATAAATCCTTAAAGACAATTTTAAAGGAAATCCCTAAAAAATTCTGGAGAAGTTATCTATTGCATTTTAGAAGACGTTTTGATCGGGAACTTCGGGGTTATCCCACGAAAATCTATGGATGAATCAATAGATGAAATATTGGAGCAGTTAGGACTTTCTTGAAAAATGTCTTAGGAATTTCTGGAGGAATTACGACGGTTTCTTAAATAATGTTTGGAGAAATTCTATTTCGGTGATTCTTCTTCTTCTTCTTCTTGGCATTAACGTTTCCACTGGGATAGAACCTGCTGCTCAGATTGGTGTTCCTGTGAGCACTTTCACAGTTATTAACCGAGAGCTTTCTTTGCCAAAGTTGCCATTTTCGCATTTGTATATCGTGTGGTAGGTACGATGATACTCTATGCCCAGGGAAGTCAAGGAAATTTACATTATGAAAAGATCCTGGATTGACCGGGAATCGAACCGAGACACCTTCAGGTTTAGCATTGCTTTGTAGACGAGGACGCTAACCACTCGGCCAAGGAAAGCCCCATTTCTGTGGTTCTGTTTGTGAAATTCCCGGTTTAATCGTTCAGAAATTCCTTGGGAAATAATCACTTAATGAACTCCTTTAGAAATTTCCGGAATAATATCTGAACATTTGGGCAAACATCTGAATGAATTTTTGATGAAATTCCTACAGAAAAAATTCAAACAGTAATACTTTTCGTAATGTCACGAGGAATTCTCAAAACTAAAAGGATTGGATCTTAGAGGAATGTCTGCTCTGATACTATAGATAGAGAATCAAACACTCATTTCATGGCTCCTATATAAGGTTTCGTTTTATTTTCTTGATTCCGTTTGGATTCTTTTTGTCCAAATTTTGGTTCCTGTTAGGCATTTTTATAGTATCTTTTTTTCTGACAAATGGTCTTCAATTCACAAAAACCAGTTTTGTCAGGGAGTCAAAAAACAAACCAGTTTTGTACAAATTATTTTAATTTTTCTGTTGAGCGAAAAAATCACCTAAACATCGTTGGAACGCTTGGTAGAATATCTTTAACTCAAAACCAACTAATATGTCACTTAATATTTGCGCCTCTGATTTGATCCAATTATAATGAATTTGTACATGTTCTCCTAAAGGTGAAAAGAATACAATGATCACATAAATATATAATTGAATTTGTTTGAAAACATAAGAAGTTGGTGCAGTCCCATATTGAAACATGAAGACTTAACTGTCTCTGTATGTACTTTCAATCCCCACAGCAACTGCGAAATGTGTCTCTGCGTGTCTCAAGGAACAAATAATGTGTCTCTAGTAGATTTGGGGCTGCCAAATCTGATGCCTTTCTCAGAAATGTTCCAGCACGTCACAATTTTTAGCTACAGGTCGCCAAAGTTGCATAACACACTGGTTTTATTGATGTTTACATGAAATCTAAAGTATGATTTATCAAACTTTTTAGTGATATAATCTACCAAACATGCTAAATAGGTCTTGAACTTTCAATTTAGATACAATTTAGTTGAAATTTCACGATAACATTTAGTTCAAATCGATTTTTTTCAACATGCTTGCAGACTTTATATAAAATTCTTCGTTTCTCTTGTAAGACCAAATACAATACTTTTATGAGCAACCATTTTTTTTAATCGAACGTATTATTAACTTTGTTGATAATAATTGTTTTATACAGTCAAATTTTGCATTTTCAACAGTCAATATCTCGAAAATTAAACGCGCCATGATATTTCTGAAAACGGAAATGGACTCAGCAACCCTTAATTTAGTAAAAGGCGGTATTTTGGTGCTTGAGACAAAAACGTGTTCCGCGGTGTAAGCATTTGTAAAATTTTGAGTCAACTTTGTATTTGAAGCCAGGTGTACCTTAATGAACGGTGTACCCTTAATAAACGGTTCCCTACAGTTGTTCTAGGAAGTTGTATGGCTGTTTTGCTATAAACTACAGTCAGCTCTCCGTAACTAGATATTGAAGGGACCATCGAATTAGGAAAGTATCAAATTATAGAACCCAAAACCAGTGCAAATGTGATCTAAGGGACCCTCGAGGTAGCCATGAAAACCAACTTTTACTATTATAAACTAACTCTATATCGAGATATCTAAAATCGAGCAAGGTTGAGTTGACTGTATCTCAAAACATGTTTTTGTAAAAAGTAAAAGGTAAAAGGAGTGATACATTCTTGATTCAAAGATTGGGTTTGTTTAAATAATGATCGAATGATTTTTCCTATTTTTCATAAGAAAATATAAAAGCTATGTTAAAATATGATTTTGATTTTGATATTGCCTTTGTCAAGTGTGTGTATATAGAGAAACCTGCGATCAAATTAGGAAAGACAACTGTAAGAAAACCTAAAATTTTATATTTATTGTAGCTTTATAATCAAATCCGTTAAATCAGTTTATGATATTTCTTTGCTAGTTTCTCTAACGGTTTAAGGTTTTTCAGAAACAATTGTTGGCAAGGACTGCCGGTGCACGAATAACAACAAAAGACAACTCCCTTTCTCCCTTACTCAAAAAGTGGACAGTTTGTACCGCGGTTAAATCGGCCCCAATCGAAAACATTGTCCCAATCACATAAATTTGTGTTATGTTTATGCCTGGTAATACATAAATCAACTAATTCATTAATTGCCATTCGCCTGGCGGAGATGCCTATCGTAAAATTAGTTCGGGAATGGCACGCCACGACCGCCACCATCATCATCGGCATACCGTTTTGACTCATATTCCGAACACTTAAGGCTTACGTTACAGCGGCTTTAAACGCATAATTTAGTAATGATTCAATAGATGTGCAAGAGAAATGCCGAACACTGCCTACATTCTATTTTATATTCCAAACACCTTGATTCAAATTCTGAAAACCATGTTCATAAGACGACAAACAAATAATTTAGAAAATAAATTCATTTGAACTAGTTTTATAGACCTCAATCTGAAGAATCATTACCACTGCCAGTGTCTAAATTAAGTTGATTAAATAGAATTACAACCGACCGTTATGTCCTTAAAAATAGATTATACATTTCAGTGGAAGGGGGCCTTCCTTAGCCGAGTGGTTAGAGTCCGCGGCTACAAAGCAAAGCCATGCTGAAGGTGTCTGGGTTCGATTCCCGGTCGGTCCAGTATCATTCCGTAATGGAAATTTCCTAGACTTCCCTGGGCATAGAGTATCATCGTACCTGCCACACGATATACGAATGCGAAAATGGCAACTTTGGCAACTAAGCTGAGAAGCAGGCTCTGTTCAAGTGGGGACATTAATGCCAAGAAGAAGAAGACATTTCAGTGAAATATTTCAAAAAAACTCCATACGAAATCAAGTGTTCGGGATTGGATTATGGTTTATGAGTCTGTTCGGGATTGGAGACAAAACGGTACTCACACACTCAGCAGCATAATCCTACAGAACTGTTCGTCTCGCGTAGCGTGTTTGAAAGCTTTTTATGTTTCAATTTGGAGAGAAATTCCATACTAGGCGATGGCTCTTGGGGGGACAACTGGGGGAGTGCTGCTTACGAGAGATCGTGTTGATATGAAATGTGATAGCCATTAGCAGAACCCGAACCGTTTTGCATATTTGTGAATAAATTTAGATCGCGTCATGCAGTAGCACTTAATTTCTGCTAAGTTCATGATTTATAAGCCTGACGGGTTTTATGAGGGTTCAATTCGAAGCCTCGCAAAGTTCATTTTTAATATGCCTTGACATTTGACAAAGTTGAATTATCTCAATTTCACGCCAAATTGATTCAACCGCAAATTTGTCGGTCGGAAAAAATGGTTTCACCTTATGTCTTGTCGAGTCACCAAGCTTGTAGGCTGTTGTGGCGTTAATACGCTAGATACAAACTGCGAGCAAAACCGCAAATGCCACGTGCTCCAAAAAAAATCATTCAAGTCTTTAAAAAGAGCAAAGATTCCACCACCCCCAACCCCAGCAAGTAAACCTTTATCTTGCGAGTTGACGTTTGGACTCTCTGATGGTGTACCCATATCAGTGTCACGTCACACATGGCACTTTCGAAAACGAGCGTTTGGCAAGCAGTGCGGTATGAAATTACTTTGCAACTGATGATTCCGCAATGACAAAACAAACGATGATGTCAGATGTTGCAAATGAGTCTTTCGAAATTAAACTTTGTTAATTTTGTAAGTTTTGTAAAATTTGTAAATTTTGTTAAAATCGTATTTTTTTGCAATTTCTCATCGAAATAGGCTGTTTTTCATCACGCCAATCTGTCATGAAATGGCCTAATTTCCTGCACAGAAGTATGCAATGCGGGAATAGTCATTACGCAACTGAAACCAGTGTTGTAATGATTTATTACGCAACGCTTTTTCATTACGCGACTCAAAACAGTTACAAAATGATTACACGACAATTCAGAAATTGTAAAATGATGGTGAATGCATTCCTATATAATTTCTAACCCTCATAGGATAAATTTACCTCTCGTGTTGTGAGAATCATCATTCTGCAACTTGCTCCGTAAACTACTAATGTATTTTTTTATTTTGCCAGCTTGCTTTTTGTCAATAAAATTTTAACAGAAAATCATGCTACATAGAAATATATTGAACATATTTCATTATTCATCTTTTGGGGAAATACCTTTTTTAATATAAGACTGAATCATAAACTTTATTGCGGATAGAGATAAAAACTGGTCATCCAAGCAAATATCTGACAATTATTGACGCGCCATTTCACCATTTCTCGATATCTACGCGTGCAGTTCGATAAATGAGCAATCACATGTTCGAGCACATTCAGTCAACTCAAAACAGTCAGCAAACTAAAGGTGGGTAAACAAATCATGCAATCGTCGCTCAAAGTTAGCAGCAGTTCCTTTCGCCGTCAGTTTGGTCAACCTTGGGCTGATTGTCTAAATGACTTTAAGCAGACTGGTCTGGTTGGCCGGGCTTTGGGTACACATTCAGCTAAGTTTGTGTATGAAATGAAATGGAAAAGATAAATATTTTCCTGTTTGCTTGTCGGTTTCTGCCGCTGTCATTTCCTCGACGTCGATTGAAAGAAGCAGCAGTAGTACTCGTACAAAGAAGCAATGGAACCGGGAATTGCAGCTAATTATTATCTTAGAGCAGCGGTTTTCAGAACGTGGTCCCCGAAGCATCTACACGAAGCTTAGATAAGTGCTGGCACATTACGGGAATTTTACCGAAACTTTGACGTTTCCTAATGTTGAAATAAAAACATACTTTGGTTTCATCATAAGCATACTAAATAAGCATACTCAAGACTTCCTGTAAGAGCTGGTGCTCCCCAAGGCAGTATTTTAGGACCAATATTATACAATATTTTCACATCTGACTAACCTCAGGGATGTCAAAAATCCTTGTTTGCGGATGACACAGGTCTCTCCGCCAAAGAACGAAGTCTGCGTGTCATCTGTAGTCGATTGCAAAAAAGTTTGAATATTTTTTCTTCATACTTGCAAAAATGGAAGATTTCCCCTTATGCTTCCAAAACTCAACTAATAATATTCCCACATAAACCAAAAGCTCTTCATTTGAAAACTTCAAGAACATTCACGATGAGAGGGGTTCCAATAAATTGGTCAGATGAAGTTAAGTATCTAGGGCTCATGCTAGATAAGAATTTAACTTTCAAAAATCACATTGAGGGCATTCAAGCCAAATGTCATAAATATGTAAAATGTCTCTATCCCTTTATTAAAAGAAAATCAAAATTTTGTCTTAAGAACAAGCTTTCGATATTCAAACAAATGTTCAGGCCAGCCATGTTGTATGCTGTACCAATATGGACTAGCTGTTGTAATACCAGGAAGAAAGCTCTGCAGAGAATTCAAAAAAAAAAAAATATTCTGAAGCTTCCTCCCTGGTATGATACCATAGAGTTACATAGAATATCCAATGTTGAAACATTGGAACAAATGTCAAATAAAATAATTAATAATTTCAGGCAAAAATAGTTACAATCTGCTATTGCCACGATTAATGCGTTATATGTTTAGTTTAATTTATGTTAAGTAAATTGAAAACGTTTTTTTTTCTTGGTTGGTTGGTTTGACTTTATTAACGAGATTTTTAGCCCTAGGCTAGTTCATCTCGGGACCAACGGCTTTACTTCCCTTCCGAAGGAAGTCGCCACTATAACTTTTTACGTCATAAGTGACTATGTCGGGGATGGGATTCGATCCCAGGTCCGGTTTTTTTTTTTTTTTTTTTTTTTTTTTTTTTTTTTTTTTTTTTTTTTTTTTTTTTTTTTTTTTTCTCTTATAAGCAAGTGATATCATCTCACCTGTAAAAAATCTGAACTGCTACGGCAAAAGAAATGTAATATGTTGTTAACAAAATGTTAATAAAATCTTAAATTTGTTTTACCAAATTAAGATGATAGTGTTGTCTAATAACAAAGAACACCTAGATATAAGAAATATATAATGTTTTGAATAATGCTAATAAAGAAATAAAAAAAAATGCAAATTTAAAGCGTTCATAGTGACAGCGAGCAACTGAAGGCAAGGTTTTGACTGTGAAATTGGGCGTTGCATGCTAGTCCGTTGTCTGGTTTGGTGCTTCCTTCAAAGGACAACACCATTTGAAGCATTGAAAGCATTTACGTGTAGGCATCTTTGAAAAAACAAATAGTTCCTCCAGGTATTGCTCGGGAAATCTCTTCAGGGAGTTATCTAGGGTTTTTTTTTTCAAAAAACTTTCTTAGGAGAGGAGTTTCTAGAGGAATCTCTAAGAAATCGCAGATGAAATTCTGGATGATTTCTTATTTATTTTGATGAAATCCCTGGAGGAATTCATGGGTCAATCTCTATAGGACTATCTAGAGGAATTCTCGAAGATTTCCCAGGAGAAGTTTTTGGTGGCCCAGAACGAATTTTAAATGCATGCCTGAGAAAATCCGAAAAATAATCCGGAGGAAATTCTGGAGAAATATTTGGCGTCGTACTGTAACTTGGAGAAAGCCTTGAAGGCATCTCTGCATAAATCCCAGTAGAGATATTCCTGGAGAAATCCTTAGAGGATTCCCGACTAGATAGAACAAACAAGATTATATCAGAATGTGTTGCTCTGATATGATTTTATTATATCACCAGTTTTATAGAACATATATCGTTAGTAGTGAAAATAACGAAAATTCTAACCAAATTTGCACCGAATAAATATAGAATATAACAAATGCTATTGAAATTACAGCAAAATTATTACAGAACGTGTTTCAAACATGTCACAACATAACAAAGTTATTGCAATTATTTTTGTGCTCATGACTTTAGATGTTATTTACAGCCAACTCACAAATGCAATGTCAAAAATATAACAAATATTGTAATAAATCTGCCACAAAAAAATGACAAGTTAAGAACAACTTCTGTTATTTTTAACAGCTTTTGTTATAATATGTAATAATATTTTTATGTGATTCTGGTCGGGTCTCTTATAGAAATTTTGGTGGAATATCAGGAGGAGTCCCGGAAGTAATCTCTGGAAAAGCTCCCTGAGGAATCCTTGGAGAAATTCCTTTAGAAATCCTAGTTAAGATTTTACTAGAGTAATCACTGGAGAAATTCCGTCAGAAACTCCTTCAGAAACTCTTGGCGAAAACCCTGTAGAAGTTAGGAAAATTCATAAAATTTCAGATTTCTATCTCTTTTCTCTACAAAGTTACAGCTCATTTACCTTTCCGATTTGGCCAAAAATGACCCCTTTGCACAAGGAAGGTTAAGCCTAGTAAACAAGGTTTTCGTTTGATGATTTATAAGATGCAAGTTCATGAAAAAATTTTGGACAGGTGCTCCGCGAGCCAAAAAGTCTGAAAACCCCTATCTTAGATGAAAAAAGCGAGCCTTAAGTTTTCCACTGTCCGTAAAACTGGATTCTATCAACAGTCTTCCCAGCAACGTGATTGCGACGCATTAGTAAGGAATTAAATCAGTCATGTATGCACATCATCGAAGTCAGAGAGTAAACATAACCGATAGTCTCCACTTTTCCAATGGGATGAAACTCAATTCCCCTACTTTAGATAGGATAGGATGACGGTTCGTGTGAATGACTGAGATACTTTACAGCACTACCGGTCCTCGGGTCTCGATACCCATTCGACCAAGCGTAAGCGTGTCACTGTTTCACGTGATGAAACACTCACTTATCTATCTCACATTTCCGCGATATCACTTCTCGCGGTGCTTGACTAATCAATGTGGCGCACTGACGAGGCGCGAAATCAATCTGAGCTGCTGGGCAGCTACCCTTTGACAGTAGGATCGTAATGAATCAGTATCGAATATCCGTCACGATGACTTTATTTGGTGGGGCACATGCAAAACGTATCAGATGAACGGTTGAATGGGTCTCCAGTCATCCATTCGATGTTCAAGTGAAAAAATATCTTGATTTTTAGGAATAGAAAAGTATTGCGCAAGCTATGAAATTTTAAGTAATGAAAATCGTAAATCCTTAACCATTTTAGCTTTACATGAGCTCTCATGCGTACATAAAATCTTTCACATACCGTAAAACGGGGTAACTTTGATAGTTTTTTCGAAGAAAATTTGAATATTTATGCATGCTGTTTCAAAGAATTATAATTTATATTTTTAAAACAAGTACTGGCATCCTAACTATCAATTGCAGTTGACAGATAGCCAAAAGATTTATTCTGAATGGATATATAATTTTTCACATAATCGAAAGTCGGTTTTCTGCTTTGGGGTAACTTTGATAATGGAGTACCAATCGAACAAAATTGAATGCATTATGGAACATTTATAGGGCGTTGCATACCTCTAGGCGATTAACGCTATATGGAAATTTCTTACTTAGATTACAAAAATGGCCCCAGTTTGTAAAAATGGTTTTCACTAAGAGATTTGAGACCGAATTCATGTTCTACTACAACTTGGCTGTCAAGAATAAGTCACGAACTCATTATGACTTCATCAAATAGTGGTCGTAGAACAGGTTGTTTCAGAGCGTTTCAAAAATGCTAAAATTTCACAAATTTTTAATAATTGCATATAAATCATCAAATGTACTTGATTCCAACAAAAATAGCTTTGACATTAAGTGGCATACTAATACTCTTTACTTTCGTATTCGTTTTGCTTAACTGATTAACAGAAACTTTGTTATTTCGTTTAGTATGTTGTGGGTCTCGCACTATCAAAGTTACCCGCATTATCAAAGTTACCCCGTTTTACGGTACCTACAAGCTTCTCCGAGCAATAAATCGAAGCAGCCTCTAGGGGGCGATCCATTAATTACGTAAGGGTTTATGGGGGGAGGGGGGGTTTGTGATGTCTTACGCGGCATACAATTTATTTTTAGTTTTCATACAAAAAATCTTACCATGGGGGGAGGGGGGGTTGAAAAATCCCGAAAATTGTCTTACGTAATTAATGGACCGCCCCTAGCCTAGGCTCTTTGATTCAAGTGAGGAAACAAAGAGTGTCGCCAATCGTGGTTAGTATTTCCGCATTTGGAGGATTTATGCAGAAGATCTTGAACTCCATTAGAGGAATCAAAGTTACCTTTCAAATCGCAAAAAAGGAGGCTGTTGCGTTTGAACTTTTGAAGCTCGTGAATAATCCCACATCTTGATTAAAAGAAATAAAAGGATTGACTCATTCGACACCCAATGGCGACTCATTTTTTGCTGTCCTTGAGACAACTTGAACGTTTAACAAAATGTGGCATAATATTTTAATATTTATCCCGTTCTTGTATATCTATTGTAGCATAGCATTCATTTTAAACCCAACTGATGATTAGGGCTGGCATTTTTCAATTCCTTCGATGCAGCCTTTAAATTCTTCAATGAATTATTTATTTGTTGGCCATGGAAAAAGGTTTTAATAGCAAAAAAGACCGGTATCTAAAATACAAAATCTACTTCGCAAACATGCCACTACCAGATGGGATTCATGCTGGTTTGATTTCGATTGGGATCTTGCCAAACGAGGCTGTGGTAGAAATTTACTGCCTGTTTCATGCTGTTCATTGCAGAAGCAATCGAAAAAAATCTGAAGGATGATTTTTTATGAGAACACAATGTAAATTGTTTTCTTGCACCGCCGTATGGGGTACCATCTAATTGAAAACTGGAATCTACTGCAAAGCCCTTTGACCGCATCGTTGACCTCCTACTGACTGTATTGCACCTGAGCTCACAGGCTGTCCATTTCTTCACAAATTTAATTAACGTCTACCAGTCGACCACCAGAGGAGCGCCCTACATTCCAAACGCAGTCCAAATGCGCCGAAATGAGTCATCATCCTCGAAAAAACAACGGCGTCGTCGATGTATCAAAAGACCAACAACCAACACGGCATACAAATGACCTCTTTAGATGACCCTTCTTAGTTCGACAGATTCCAACCATAAAACCGTTTAATGCCTCCCAGCGCACATTCCCCATTCTCGCTAGTCGGCTAGAGACGACTGTAACTAAAACGATCCCATAAAATCATTAATGTTTCACCTCACCGACAACGATCCGTAGGAAAGACTGGGGTGAGTTTATCAGCGAGACTCACATCATATTTTCTCAGAATCTGAAACATTTTTCCCCTAGTAAATTTGTACAATACAGTCGACTCTCCATACATCGATGTTCTACATCTCGATATCTCTCCCTATGTCGATGATTTCTTCGATCCCTTCATTCTGCATACATTTTCACTCTCCATATCCTCCTTATCTCGATATCTCCATATCTCGATGTGATTTTCATTCCCGATTTTCACTCCATATGTCGATATTCTATTAAAAAGTGGATACAGTTATTTTCAATATTTGTTACATTTGGCTTGAATGCTCTCAATGTGGTTTTGAAAGTTGAATTTCTATCTGACATGAGCCGTAGATGCTTAACTTCATCTGACCAGTTTATTCGAACCCCTCTCATGTATACATGAAGGTTAAATAAAGAGCTTTTGGTTTATGTGGGCATATTATTAGTTAAGTTTTGAAAGCATTAGGAGAAATCTTTCATTTTTGAAAATATGAAGAAAAAATATCCAAACTTTTTTGCAATCTACTGCAGATGACACGCAGGCTTTGTCCTTTGGCGGAGAGTCCTGTTTAATCAGCAAACAAAGATTTTTGACATCCCTGAAGCAATTCAGGCGAGTCAGATGCGAAAATATTGTATAATATTGGTTCCAAAATGCTGCCTTGAGGAACACCAGCTCTTACAGGAAGTCGTGCAGTCCAGGAGTTCTGATAATTAACCTGAAGTGTACGATTTGACAGATAACTTTGGATTTTTCATACAATGTATATTGGAAAATTAAAGTATTTTTTATTTTACAATCAAACCTTCATGACAAACACTGTAGAATGCTAGAACGAGCATTTCAATTCAAAATATTCAAACAATATTTGGATCCATGGGAGAATCGATATTTAGTGAACTATATGCTCAATTTTAATATCAACGTTTTTTCTGTTAATTTGTATGAGAAGCATCTACCTGGTTTGCATTCCCACTAGAACCAGGCCTGCTATTCACTTTAGTCTTCTATGAGAAGAATAATTATTATTCATTTTATTAAGTTACTAATTATTTTAAGGATTATTTGCTGAAGATTCCTGTTTGCATCCGCATAAGGAAGCGTCCATTTACTACGTTACTTAAAAATTTTCAACCA
This sequence comes from Aedes aegypti, assembly GCF_002204515.2. Lineage (NCBI taxonomy): Eukaryota > Metazoa > Arthropoda > Insecta > Diptera > Culicidae > Aedes > Aedes aegypti. The sequence goes on along the minus strand of NC_035108.1, from coordinate 188,669,629 downwards.
AAAAAAAAATCGAAAATTCCAAATAAAGATACGACTAAACCCTCAGGAGACCTGTTTTGACCCATATTTTTTATTTAACCTAGATAAATAATAAAAAAATACTATTGAAATATCCAGGTATTGCTTAAGGATTACTTACAAAAATCCGTCAAGGCATTTCTCTAAGAATTTCTCCAGATATTTTCCCTAAAATTCCTCTACAGATTCCAACTAGAATTCACTCGAGGATGTCTTCAAAGATTCCTTCGATAATTTCTCCATGGAGTCATCTTGACATAGGTACCTAAAAATATTTTTCCCTAAACACCTTTAGGGTTTCCTGCGAGAATTCCATTAGCAATGCTATAAGAATTTCTCCATGGGTAGTTCCAGAGATTGTTCCTCTTAATAATTACTTTTAAAATATTTCTTCAGCGATACTTCCAACAGTCCCCATAGACATTTTATCAGTATTGACTTCACGAATTCCCTTAGGAGTTCCTTGAAGAACTTTATCAGAAATTTCTCCAGAGGTTCCGCCAAGAAGTTCAAGTATTCGACCAGGGATTCTTCAAAATATTTAGCTCAAATTATGTCCAGAATTTCTTGAAAACAATTTATTTTCTGACTTATTTTCTCAAATTTCTAATTTCTCCAGATGTTTCCTGATATCTAAAAATTCTACCGAGCATTTGGTCAAGAATTTCATCTATGAAATTTCTTCAGAATGTTGGATGATATCGCTTTCGACACCTTCACATGTTTTTTCCGGAATTCCTGCGAAAATTTGTTTAGAGATTGCTTCATAAACTACTCCTGTGATTTTTCCCGTAACCCTCTTAAACACAATGCAGTATTTATTTGTTGAAAGTATTGTGGAAATAATCATTCAGGGATTTGTCCAAAACCCTGAACAAAATCCTCTAAAAACGACTCCAGATATTGCAAAATAATATATACAGTACTGGACAAAATAAAGTACGCATTGGCCGGTTTTCCATACAAAATTGTCAAGTTTGGAGATCTGAATCTTAGCTTTTAGTGTTCCGATTGATCTGAAATTTTCACCACAGCCTAGATATAACATAGATTTTACTCAATTAAAATATCACAGCATTTGAAACACAATCTTTTAAATTATTGAAAATCTCTCAATTTGCAAAAAATTGCAAAATTTAATTTCGAAAATATTTTGAAAACAATCAGTTTTACTGAAAAATGGTGCTCTGCAAACTTGTGTGACTTATCAAATTGTACATTTTTGCAGAAGGACATATTGCACTAAATATTTTCATTAAAAAATTATTTATACTTTAAAATTTTGTCATTTTTACCAAAATTTGAGATTTGCGTCGAAAGACATTTGGTCGAATGGCGTTTGGTCGAATGACATTTGGTCGAAAGTACATTTGGTCGAAAGGACATTTGGTCGAATGGACATTTGGTCGAATGACTTTAAAACAATTCATCGACTGACATTTGGTCGAATGATGTTTAGTTGAATGGAAATCTGGTTGAAAGGTTATTTTTAAATGTTTCATTGAAAAATCATTTGGTAAAATTGATTATTGTTATCTATGTTTTGCAAAGTTAGTATGATAGCGTATTCGTTTTAATAATCTGATTTATTGACTGTTGTTGAATGAAAAATGGGACATTTTATTTTTAAATTAAATAAATCTATTTGTTTGTGATTTGAAGTTATGCCAATATCCAGGATTTAGATGATAATTCAAAAAAACTTTTTAGAGAGAAGAAGAAAGAGGTTCGACTGATGTGAATTTTATAGCTACTGGATTCGGCACTGCAGTCTTGGGAAGAATCAAAACGATGTTATTGATTCCTCCCAAGACTGCTGTGCCGAATCCAGTAGCTATGAAGTTTTTAGAGGTAGTTTTTATTACATTGACTGAAATATTTAGCTCTAGCGAACTTATTATTCTTTTAAAATGTCATCATTCCTTAAAGGCTGTCCAACAAGCTATTTTATTATCAACGATGTGAAAATTATGATATTATGAATTTATTATTCTTTTAAAATTTCATCGTTCTTCATAATGAACTGCCAATCCTAATCTGATGGAAGCATTTAGAGAGTGTGCTCGGGATCTTTCTATAGAATTTATGCAGCTTACGGACGTGGGTTAGATTTGTGAATAAAACGGCAGAAAAAAATTGCTTGAAAGAAAACCTTCATGGCGAAGTGAATGTCAAATTTCGGTAACTTTACTTATAGCCAATTGGATTATTGTGGCTTCCAACATCCAGCTTTGTCAAGCAAAGATAGGCTTTGCTGACGGTGTTGATTACCTCAAGTGAATAATAGGGTTTGCGTTAGAAGCTTTGAATAATTAAACGAGAAAATTGAGCTTAGCGGAAGAGCTGGCGTGGCCGGCAATGGAAGCTCTCATGGCTTCTCAACTCTGAACCCTGATCGGAAGGCTATTCACTCCAAAATAACCGTCCATAAGCAATCAGAATAAGATAAGAAAAGCAAAAACATGAAAGCTCTCGTAATTAGTATATCGTGTGCCAGGTACGATTATACTCTGTGCCCAGGGAAATCAAGGAAATTTCCTCTACGAAAAAATCCTGGACCGACCACGAATCGAACCCAGACACATTCAACTTGGCTTTGCTGCGAGCTAAGGAGGCCCCAGGTCCTTTACGTATTATTGGCCAGAATGTTGAATTTTTTATTTTCGATCTAAATATCATTTTCAGTTATCTAAAATCGTTCTAAACACGTTTTGGGCAATGATTTATTTTTATTCGCAAATCTATGAATTTTGGTTTTTCATTTTTGAACAGCCCTACCCTCTTTCATTTTTTTCTTGAAGCCTCTTTTAGTTACTGATTTTTGGCAATAATAAAAATTCAAGTTTTACGGTACTTTTTTAAAATAATAAATTTGAAATATTTCTGAAAATATTTTTATTTTCCGTGTAATTAACGAAAAAACAGGTTTGAAATCATTTTAATACCACCAAGCTCTTCTTCTGTTATAGGTTAATAGTAGAAAAAATATAAAAGGTATGATTTTTTATATTACACGTTAAATAAACCCAGGCATTTGTAGGTTATATAAGAATACAATTTTTCAAACAATTTTCAAAAATACAAAAAGGTTTCAAAAGTTATAAAACACTTTTCTCATATGCGTGTTATGAGTCAAGGTGTAAGCGAAAAATAAAATCATTTTGATTTCCGAGTCACGAAAAAATACACAAAATTCCAAAGTGTACCCCGTCTAAAGTCGGGGTTGGGTATTAGAGGGTTGACTAGATCCATAGGGGAGCAATAAAATGTATTTGGAGTCGTCGCTTCTCTTAAAATGATCATTTCCAACATAGGTTTTACCAGATCAAGAACTTCTCCATGAAACAGACACTTGGCTCTTTTGTGGAAGTTTAGATACACAGAGTAGAAATTTGTTTATAAAACTCCAAAATCTCTATGAACTTGCTATGAATTCTAGAAAGAAGAAGGTCTTTTAGATATTTCAAGAAATGTATTATATATCTTTTAGTCCAAAACTCTTTTAAAATTCAAACCGTTTAAAGGTCACAATATTTTTTTAAATTTAATTACAAATAATTCATGAATAAATTGGATCAAGTCCCTCAAATTTATCCACATTTTATAAAAAAAACAAAATATCAAGTTGCAGGATAATTTTGCAAAATGTTTTTTTTAACTTCTTGGACATCTGGGAATTGAAAAACTGGTTTTGAATGGACACCCTGGAGACGTAACGCAAAAACAAACAAATCTGCTTTGAATATAACGTAGTGAAAAAAAAGTTACGTTATATCGAGGTTCTACAGTAGTTGTATTAAAAATGTGTTAGCTGGGAACACTTGATCCCAAAGTTAATATACGGGCATTACATGGGTTTGTTATACAAAAAACAACTTTTCAGATTTTTTTAATATCTAAGAATTGCGATATCTTACGCGATAAAAAAGCTATTAAATAATTGCAGTGCTCATCTACAGTATAAGTTAGGTAAAAATAATGCCTCAACTCGCCAATTTCAAAATAAAGTATCAATAAATAAAAGTTCAAATCTCCCCATTCTCCCCTTTAGTAAGTGTTTTATATTTTCAATTCCACTCATATTTTCCCTACGCGCTCTATTCTCTCTTACAGATAATAGCACCCAGGGTTCGCTGAGGAGCCGCTAACAATCATCGTCATCAGTCGCCGTCTCTGTGGTAGCAAACACACGAGATGCAGCATCTCTGACGACCAAGACAACGATATAGAACAACAGGAGACCAAAGTGTACCGTCATCGTAGCACATATCCATCGGCGTAGTGTTTCTTCTCGGTAGTTAACCAGTGCGGAAAGTGATGCCTAGAATGCCATCGTAGTTTGGTTTGGGCTTAGGCGTGTGAGTGTGAGTGAAGAGTTCACAACGAAATACACGGTCAAACATGACCGTGATCAATTCTTTGAAGTGAATCAATCGATAGTGTAGTGCTAAGGTCAATGAAAAACCGAATAATCCTACATCTAGGATAACAAGAATTTTTACACCAACGTAGAAAACCATCATAGCGAGTATAGAGTTAGTTACTTAAATCGAAGAGAAGAAGGGGGACGGTTGAGATATTTCGTTTTTGGAAATAGACGATCCTCCTCTTCCCAACACAGCTGCAACAATGAATTTACGACATCAGGAAACGTTTTGTATCATACTTTTGCTAAGTACCGTCAGTATTACCTTCGGGCAGGATTTCCAGTTCGCCAGTGATAAGGAGGAGGATGAAGTGCAGGTAAGCCGATGATTGTTATTTTATTAAATGTTCAAGTCCTATGACAATATCCCATTTACAAAATTCACGATAGCGATTAAAATTTACTCTGTAATGGGTGCGATTGTTAATAACACGATCATTAATAAAAGAATTATAAATATTGGAGATTTTACCGACAGGATTACGAGTACAATAAACGATCCCGCTTATTTTTCGTTCGAATTTTTACTGGTATTGCCATGGTTTCAATGATAAAATGTTTACGTCAAAATTACAACTCAGTGCTAAAAAAATCCTACCCAGCGTTAGCTTTCGAAGTCTCTGTAGCGGGTTAAAACATCTTAAATTTAGGTAAACTTGAAAGAACCCTAATTTGGCTTATTCCACGCTAAGACATTCCTCGAACATTCGACGCTGGGTCGATGCGTCTGTCTCTGGTTTTGACAACAATGCTGTTGCGAGAGAAGTAAAACAATCTAACCGTGCTAAAAAACTAAATACAGTTTACTGAAATTTGAGTTTAAAGACCTTTTTTTTGGGTAGTCTGATTTCTCCGTGTAGTACGAGCCTTCACAATTCGCATGTAGGGCAATCCCAGGACATGGCCTTCTGGTTGCCCGCACAATTTGCACTACTATCTTTTTGGTATCTTCTTCCCCAGTAGATACAAACTTCTTTAGCGAGAGAAGAACCACATTACAGAGCCACAAATAATTCATTCAACATCCATGCGGCTATATTGGATACAGATCGAAAATTTTTAATTTGTTGTAATGTTGCTTATTTCCTATTTCAGAGTGGGAAGGCTTGTTCATTTTACGTAAGAATCTTTTAAAATGTTGATGTCAATTCGTTGGTCTTTTTTTGTATTGTGATGCAAGACTTCTGTCCCAGGAGATTGAAATCGTATTCGAAACTTCTCTCTTGTTCCGCCAAATGCTAATCCATCAATCGATCGTACCTACATTTCCATCTGCCACAGAACAAGAAGGAAAACTTTTGCGACACCTTCTTTATGCTAATCCAATTCACATCCTCGCTTGAGCTGGTTTAGGGTAAAAACACCGACTTTGATCGTATGGCCATCTTAGCCATAGTGTACTTTACATTTCGTTTTCAATGGACACACATAATAATAAAGCTACATTCATTAACCTGTCCGAATTGATTGAAAAAATAAGAGAAACAGTTCATTTTTCTTATGATTCAACTTTTATACGGCAAATTGCGCTCAGTTATTTTTCATACGTAATGTGGATTGAATGCTTTCATTTGATGAATTTTCAGTGAAAATTGGGTTTCCCATATAGTTTTCAAAAACATTTTTCGAATGCTGACCAAAACTGGTGCTTCTGCCCTAGCTGCGAACCGCTATTCTGCCTGATTCTGCCCAATCAACGCCAAAGACGCTCTCGTCCAAGTCAAACGCCATTAAATCAGTATAATTGATTCACAAATCGGTTCCTTCCTTCGTCGTCGTCGTCGTCGTCGTCATGTTGATTAACTTTTCTTACGATCCAATCTTCAGACAGACCAAGACAGACTAAACAGAACTTATAGAGAGAGCAACGATCATTTTATTCCAAATCAAACTTTACGCCCTACAACACCTTTGCGCTGTGTTTGACACTGGGCGATGGAACTTAAACGCACAGCAGATATAAATTTCCGTGGCTTTGATTGGCATTCGGATAATTGAGTTTTCAACTTTGTGTTCTGATTTCTAATTTTAGTATTGAGTAGAATTAAGCAAAGTTACATTCATTGTCCTAAGGTATAAGCGGCATGAGTGAGATTTTGGTGGATTTTAGTTAAGTTTTCATTAAAATATTCAATTCAAACCCGTTTCTCGAAAAATACTGTTTGTCACTTCCATTCTTCTTCTTCTAATCCTTTCATTCGAAATTTGATTAATTCTACCCATAACTTCTCGCCTCCCGTAGTTTCATTGATATTCAACACAACACAAAATTTAATAGACTCTACTAATTATCAATGATTATTTGTTACGACATGATTAATTTGGATATTTACAACATGTTGATACTTTTGCTTCCACTTCACGACACCATTTCCGTTGGTCATCCAGGTGCGAGAAAATAGAACTGCGGTACGTAACCAGATATTCCGTGCGTTGCCGAGGAACCGTTTCGAAAGAAAGCCCTCAAAGCTTAACCATAAAGTGCGTTAAGATATTCAAATTTATTCCCAAGTCGCCGGGACTGTTACACAACCGCAGCCCGCTGGTCTGTGTTTCGGTTTAGGGCATTTATTAACGGTACTCGAGGGGCGCTGACAGTTTTCTCACCGATAGGCGTAGCGTAGGATTTCTATCAATAAATCGCTTTACTACAATGGAAATTGATATTATAAAGATGTTTGAATTTCATTTGTGATAATTCTGTAAGAAATCATTCAAAAGTAATAAGCATTAAGTGATAATTATTTTCCAATCTTAAACATAGGCAAATAAATTAACGATAATACCGACAAGTAGAATGGCCTTCAGATTTGTTGGAACATATCAAATTTGCTACACGTAACAGTTGGTGAGTGGTCGAATGTCCATGGCGGAATCCAAACTGTTCATTGGCAAAAATTTTAATTTTCATTTATGTGGACCATCATTCCGTTCAAAATGTCCTTTTCAAAAAGTTTACGGATGGAGGAAAGCAAACTGATTGGAGCTAGAAGATTCTGCTGGGTCTGATTTTAAATTGGTACAATCTTAGCATTTTGTTTTCCATTTGTCAGGAAAATATGCCAACTGAAAACATTTGTTAAATATATCAACTAAAAATGATAAGCTACTTTCTGGAAATTTCTGGATGAGTATGTAGAAAATTCCATCATCGCCAGGAGCTTTCATATTTTTGATTTTTTTATAATAGTTCTCTTTTCTTCCAAATCAGTCTCTCAGAAATTTTAGAAAACGTTCTCTTGATTGAAAATATTTTCGAAGTCCTGAGTAACTTGATTTTCTATTGGACTAGTAAGTCCTAAATAAAAATTGTGCGCGCTTTCAAACTGCATAGCAAGTTTTTGAGCTTTTTCGCAATAAGTTAATAATAATTTGTTTTCCTCTTTGAATGCCGGTGTTGGCTTCTGAAGTTTTTCAAAATTTTAGATAATTTCCAAAAGGGCTTAGAGCCAGGGTCCAATTGAGGAATTTTGTTTTCAAAATTTTTGTTTCTCAATTGTGAAATCGTAATTTTCAATTTCTTTCTGCAGATCCTGCCATATCATTTCCATAGCAGGATTGCGAGTGCGTTGAAATTACCTTCTCCTCACGTTTTTAAGACGGATCAAGAATTTATGATCATCGTCTATAATCACGGATTCAAATTTAACTTCAAATTTTGGAATTGTAATGCTCCTGGCTTCAACAATGGAAATTGTTAAAATTTCAAGAGCATTGTCAATATCAAGTTTTGTTTGTAAAGAAATGTTAACATCAAGATTAGAGTCAATATATGTTTCATATATACTCCAGTCGGCTCGAAAATGATTGAAATTACTTTGAGAATTATTCCATGACCGATGTTTGGCATTAAAGTCACCAATGAAAAAAAATGACTTATTGTGAGTCAATTTTCGCAAGTCAGTTTGGAGCAATTTAACTTGCTGCCTAGAACATTGAAAAGGCAAACAGGCAGCTATGAAAGTATATGTACTAAGTTTTGTTTCAACAGAAACACCTAATGTTCCAAAAACTTTAGTTTCAATTGACGAAAAAGTTGATGTTTTATACGCCTATGAATGATGATAGGAACTCCACCATAAGTCGATCATTACTATAAACAAAAAAGTATGGATCTTTTTTGAGTTTGGATCCCGGTTTCAAATAAGTTTCAGTAATAACTGCTATATGCACGTTATTAGCTGTAAGAAATTTGAACAGCTTTTCCTATTTATCATTCAGAAAACGAGCATGCCAGGTCAAAATATTAAAACAAAATTGGATCAATTTGAGAAACGTAATCCAACAACAGTTATTAGTAAATATGACATCAACTTGGACTGCTTCAGCCATAGTGGTGGTTTGAACATTGCATCAATCAATTGATTCATTGTGATTGATTGTGATGTTAGTTTCTAATCTTTTCATTAGCCATTAAGAAAAAAAGATTTGAAGCTTCTCAAATATCATCCAAAATAGCGTGTTTTTCAGCACCATAGGGCAAGTATGTTACATGCCTTATAACAAGGTTTATCACATGTGAAGCCCTCTACTAATCAATTCGAATAACTAAAATTGTGTTGTTGTAAAGGCGGATAAGTCACTTTTGTATATACGAGTAAAAAGAGAAATCTCGTCCTAAAAGCCATAGGTGACGCAGTGTGTAGCTTGTTATTACTGAGCAAACGAATGGATTTACACTTCATTTTACAATGCTACGATGAAGAGAAGATCCTCCTCTGTCTCCCAGCAGTGATAGTTTTTATTTTGGTCCGTTTATCTGCTTAATAACAACGAGCTACACACTCGATTACCAATGGTTTTAGGGTGAAGATACATAGCAGGCAAACCTCGGATTTTCAAAAGCACAAGTCTAGAGAAGCAGACAATCGGTAACTCACTAGTCACTGCTGGTGGCGACCAATCAATAAAATGTTCAACGCAAAAGGTTGTCAGGATCTCTAGATTTTTGCCTTGAAAATTCGAGGTTTGACTTCGATGCATCTTCACCTTAGGACGAGATCATAAATTTTGCGAGATATATTTTCTAATAACTTCTTACATCATTATGATCAATTTAAGTACGATTTTCAAGGTTTTTCGTGGAAAATAATTAAAATGACGCTTGAGACAGTTTTGATGTCATTTATGCTTATTACAACTCTTTTGACCAAGAACAACTTCAATTTCCATGCCAATGTATTCAAATGGTTTGATCTTGCAGTTTGTCTCGTATCTCCATATGTTCAATGCAATGTGCGTCGGTACAAAAACACATATCCATAAATACTTCACAGAAAATAAAAAAAATAATGTTCAGGACCCCCCGACCGATTTTTTTGATTTTGGTCGCAAATGAAAGAGCAAAGCAGCAAAGTCTAATTGTTTTTAGTTCGAAATTTCAGACTTACCTATTTTATTGTCACAAAGTTACTCCACAAAGACACCGTGTAGAATATAATGTTTTACTAGAATATATGGATCTACGGGCATCTCCCTCCATTTCTTCAGAATGATGAAATATATTAATTTCCTTTAAAATTCATTGTTCGCCATCAAATTTCAGCCCGAATACATAAACACAATTCAACCAAGCAATTATGACAGCTGCTCACAGTGCAGCGAAAACAACACAATTAAAGGGACCGTTTTCTGAGCCGAGCATCGCGCACACATTGAAGCGTACAAGCTTTTTTTTATCAATACAACGGATTGAACTTTGTTTACATTCTCAATTATACGCGGTCGTTGAGGAAGTTTCATAAAATTTCTTGAATTATATATAAAAAGTTTTACGGTGTGAGATTGGAATGAAATCCTTCAGTGAAGAAGTACGAAGGTTTTCTATAGTGAAAATAAGTGCGCGGCGAAGCAATTCACACAGAGGGCGGGAAGAAACTTGTATCGTAAAGTGCTGTGGCTCAGTCGTTCGCTAAGCATTTATTTCAAATCGTGTTCGTCCATGCGATTGCGGTGAAAAAGTGCAAAGTGGATAATGGAACTGATGTTATTTATCGAAATACCGTAGTTTAATTGCATTTTTGGTGTACAAGTGTACGAACCATAACAGCAGATCTAAGTGTGCGTTGACAGAAAATGGAAGCAAAAATTTTCTGCAGCGTCAGTTTTTTGAAGTCCTATTTGAAGTTTTATTTTGTTTTATACACGTGAAGAAAAGTTTGTGTACTCATTTTAAAATCTTCAAGTTAGTTCGTGTTGGTTTAAGTACGTTCATTTCGGGATGTGATGTGCCAACCGTGATATTGTGCAACAATACCCCCACTAAGGATTACTGCTACACGTTGGACTGTCAGCGCGCTCGTGTTTCCTCTTGAACGATTCCGCAACGACGGAACGTTTCAGCTGAATGTTGGATCCGGTGAGTTCGTTTCAATTGGGCCTTCCATGGCCTGTGTTTTATTAAGGGCTATTGGTGATTGGGTTTGTTCCGATCAACTCAGATCGGTCAATTTCGCTTCTGAGCATTTCAAAAATTATGCGAGAGTTATACTTATGACTACTTCACTACCCTGGTGATCATAATAAAACTTGTTAAGTGGAAAATGGGTTTTTGTTAGTCTACCGTGGGAACAGGATACTTTAATAACACTTTATATGATATATTACTATATATTGGGTATTGGGGAGGGGTAGCATAAGGGAGTTAATTGAACTGTTGACTGGATGAAAGTGCGTGGGGTCGCCAGCCTTTTGTCATGAGAAAACAGCCTTAGTGTTGTCTTCCAAAGGTCTTCAAAGATATTAACTAGCCCTGCTACAACAAACCATCAGGTAGATCATTCCATCCCGATATGATTCTGCAGCCATAGGTAATCCTTGCGCTGATGGTGGTTAAATAATCATCATCATCATCATCATCACAAGTGTACGAACCATAACAGCATTCATAAAATTACACTTGTATAATGAACCTATGTTGCAAGCATTTAGCCGCATCGCGTGGTCAAGGGGTGTGGGTTCAATTCCCGCTTCAGTCCGGAAAACTTTTCGTCAGGAATGTATTTCGACTGTGCAACTGGGCTTTTTATGCTAGTCCGTTGTCTAGTGTGGTGCTTCCTTCAAAGGGCAAATCGTCCACTGGAAGCATTAACGTGTAGTGCATTTAAAAAAAAAATGAATATCCACCGTAGTGGAACATTATAAGTTTGATATGACGAATGATAGCGCATACGACGAAGTAGAACGGAACCCTATTGGTTCCAAATTCTAATCACGATAACTTCGCCAAATTTGAACGGATTTTCGATTTTTCTTCAGTTTTAGGACGCAATTTTAATTATATTTTACTAAATATAATAGGAAAATTTGAAAGGGAATGGTTCATTGCGGGGAGGGATAATTGAGAAATTAAAGTCCACAAACAGTAAATTTTTGAAACTTTGGACACCTTTATCTCAGAAGGAGTTCTATATAAAATTATACTTTCTTCGGTTAAGGTTTGCAACTATATTACGCATTGGATAGTTGGAAATTTCACCACATGTAGCGCTAGCTAAACAACACGGATTTCTGTTTCCCCTAAGCGATTATGGCGTTCTTTAACTTATGATGATTTGAAATATTGATGCCTTCGGCAAAGTTGCTCATTACTCTAAAAGCTATACACTACATGTGTGCTTAGTTTAACATTTCAAAACTAGGAGGCGCTAGTGAGCTACAAATATTTCAAACTCACATATCTTACGATGTAGAACAGCTAGAAAGTCGGCGTTTTCGGCAAAAGTTGTTTGTTAGGTTTAGGACTATATGCTGCATCCTTGGTTAATTCGGAATTCTATAAGAGGCGCTAGTGAGCATTGAAAATTTAAATATTGGCTAATATAGTTTCGATGGAAGGCTGTTGTTTTCGGTAAAGTTGTACGTTAGATCAACGGCTATATATTGCATGCCTCATATTTTTCGATGCGAAACAGCTATTAAGCCCATATTCTTAGCAAAATTGTTTGTTTGGTTCAGGCTATTTGTTATTACGATATTCTGTCACATAGCCCTGAACATAACAAGGTAGTACCCAGACAACCAGAAATCGCATAAAAGTTCATGTTACAACTCGTTTATTCATACTAATTACATCAAACTCGCACAACACCGTTGATAAACTCGTCAGATTGATGAGCTTCCTCGTATAAAACACTTCTTTTCTGAGTTCGTTTGTACATTTTGTTTCGTTTCGTACACTCGTACAAAGTAAATCGAATCAATCCGTAGCAGCTGTCAAATCAACATTTGTTATCATAAGTCAAGTCGCATAAGATCACAGGTTAGTTCGGTGGAATATTTATACACTCGCATTGTATGTTATTATTCATCACATAATATATGCACGCATATCGCCTCCACTTTTGTACGTAGAAGGCCTTTTCGCGACATCTTATAAGTGAAATTTTGCACATACAAAGCCTCCAGGTGATTTCGTTATACGTACATTTTGGTTGTCTGGGTAGTACCTGTGAGCATTGAAAGTTAAAAACTTTCTGGTCAGTAAGAAGATTGATGTTTTTGGTAAAATTGTTTGATAAGTAAACATAAGATATAATCATAAGGAGACAGCCCAGTTTCTCTGAAAATTTGCAATTTCGCTATTCAATGCTTGTAGCGATTAAGGAACGTTGATTATTCTTTCTGTTCGACCAGTATTGCCAGTGTCGTTTGGCTTTGCTAGACACAATGTATAACACAAAACGCAAACCCTTACTTTGCTGAATATTTGGCTTCGACTGATGATTCGAATAAATTGCGGTATTCACGATTATTAGTCACTCTGTTCCACATGCAATGCAAAAGAAAATTACCCATAACAGTGGATGACTCGTAGGGGAAAGGGTGGTAAAATGAACAACTTAAGGATATCATCTTCTTTCTTATAGAAAAACAAGGAATTTGTATACTTCGATCCCATAACATAAAAAATAGGGATGGTATCTATAGCAGTGACACGAATTCAGACTAAAATAGCTTAATTTTCACATATTTCTATCGCTAGCAGAAAACAATGCAAATGTTCATTTTACCTGCACTATTTGGGTAAAATGAACAGCTGTTGGTGGTTAAATGACATTATGCAAAAACGTGAGAAAAACAAATATTTTTGAAAATTTTCATTACATTCCCGAAAATATATCTATTAAGAGCCTTCTCCGTTATTGTTTTTATTTTATTTTGTTTTATGGCTTTAGCGGTCATGCAAGTCAAAGCTTAAGGGAGTCAATAGAAGCAAATGGTGGAAATGAATAGGTGGATAGGCGTCGCAAGGGAGCGACAAGATTGAAATTTAATTAGGTGGTGAAAGTTGAGCAAGCCATTTTAAAGTCAGTAAGCATCGAAGCGTCCTGTATTTTGCCTAGCTTCTCTACTGGAAAAGGGTTGGCTCAAAGCTTTGAGCTTTGCTACCAACACAGGCAAAATACAGGAAGCTTCAATGTGCTCTTATCACCTCACTGAACAATCTCAAGACTTCCAAGCTAAAAGTTACGTCAGTTTTAATTTTCAAACGTGGTTTTCTAAAATCTTAGTTTCCATTGACATTTTCACTTCAATTGACCTCCGTATCAACCCGAACACTCCAATTTATGCTCTAAATCGTCCGTGCGTGGTAAAAATTCATTTAAACTTTGTTTTTCTCGGTGAAAGACACGGTGTTCATTTCACCACCACTTCCCCTGTAGTAAATTTTAAATATTAAACTTTATCAATTTTACTTGAACAGTACCCAAAATAGTTTGTACCTTGCATGAAAAATTGAAGAAAGCTGGAAGTATATTGCTGAACATTTGATTTTGCTATGTTTCTTTTAAAGTAATGTTACATTTGTACCTCAACTACGATCAAAATTCAATGATATCCTTCTGTAAAATTGCCATATAATGGTTTTTCTGTCAACAATCGGATAGTGTTGCCAATTAAAGCCGGAATATAAACCGTGAATATTCATTTTGATAAGTTTTAAACTGTATAAGCATATATAGTTGCAGAATATCTTGGATTGAAATTATGGAAACCATAATTCAACCTATGTTTCACTCAAAAACGACCGTAAAATAAGTTTCAATTATCATACAGGGTGTCCGCAAATTATCCGTACAAACTTCAAAGGCATGCTTCTATGCAATTAAGCGGAATAATTTCAGTATTCTTGCACGGTATAATACATTGACCTATTATAATCTTTAGCAGTAAGTTTCACACATTTCCGATTTCAAATATTTGTAAAACCAAGACAAAAGTGTTGAAAGGTCTTAGAGAGAGCCGTTTTTCGAGCTTTTTGATGGAAGATAAAAGTCCATAGAACTCACAGGATTTGAACTGATTCATTTTCTATTTCCAGCCTAACTTGAAGCCAAGGAACTGTAGATTACTTCGAACAGTAATATGAAATTTGGATTAATCTATTTCAGATTTTAGGGAGAAAACATCTTAAAAATGCCTAGCGGCCCTCGGGAATAACGTCTCCGAAAAATTAAAATTCGCCTATCTCAGAAAGAAGCAATTATTTCTTAATTATTTGCAATTCTATTTTGTGTCAACATATGGATGTATTAAAAAAGGTACACGGTCAATGATTTTTTATCGTTTTATATGTGAGATCATCTTTCCCATATTTTGTTGTTCGGATAATTTACGAACACCGTGTACACTATAGTTAGGGCCTTTCTTAGCTGAGTGGTTAGAGACCGCGGCTACAAAGCAAAGCCATGCTGAAGATGTCTGGGTTCGATTCTCGGTCGGTCCAGAATCTTTTCGTAATGGAAATTTCCTTGACTTCCCTGGGCATAGAGAATCATCGTATCTGCCACACGATATACGATGACTATGGAAGTGCTCATAAGAACACTAAGCTGATAAGCTGGCTCTGCCCCAGTGGGGACGTAATGTCAAGAAGAAGAATATGAACACTATAGTTGTGATTGGTAGCAAACTATTATACTAACCATGCCTAGTTAACAAATTCCTTCTCAATGTTTGTTGCAATTGATTAATTTCTACCTTTTTTTTCTTTTCCCTTTCTCTCAAACAACAGCCCATGCTAGCGGCCGAATCACTGGACGTAGTTAGTAAAGCACAACCCATCAAATCAATTTACTCTAAGGTAGGTCCCATTACAACTTAATTTGTAATTTATTGCTTTGTTGTGTTTGCGTGGGCGTTGCTGCCTCCATCCTTCATCAGATCGACGGTTGTCGTTTTATATACCTTGCTCCAAAGGTGACGGCGACGATGGAATGGCATTGCGACCGTTATTTATTTTCTGTTGGAGCCATGCCGATAACGATGGGTGGCATAGGCGCCAACTATCTGTGGAGACAATAAATCAGTGAGGAATGTGGAAAATAGCAACACTGAAAAGTGAAACTGTCAAACTGAGAAATGACTGGTCATAGAGGGCCATCAGCCGTTCCTAAAAATGTTGGCAAAGTTCTGGGTCAATTAAATGTGCGCTTATCAAAGCCATGCTAAAGTATCTGGGTTCGATTCCTGGTCGGTCCCAAATCTTTTAGTAATGGAAATTTCTTCGACTTCCCTGGGCATAGAGTATAATCGTACCTGCCCAGTGAATCAAATTATCATCAAAATAGACGTGGGCCTCGTGGCCGTGCGGTTAGTGTCGTCAGGCATTTAAGCGCATCGTGTCATGGGGTGTGGGTTCAATTCCCGCTTCAGCCATTGAAACTTTTCGTCAGGAATGTTTCTCGTCTGTGCCACTGGAGCATGCTTGTCCGTTGTCTAGTGTTAAGTTACAGTCTGTGCAGCTAAATGGCTGAAGACGTCGTCCGTGTCTTTTTAAAATAGACGAAAAACAAACAACAAAGCAAGCTCGCTCACAACCGTTTGTCACAACTGTTGCGGATAAGGACACAATCAAAAGCAAAATTGTCATGACAATCACAGAACGCAACATTGTTGCAACCTTTTCAACTCGCGATTTATCAGTTATTTTAAACACAAAACCAAGTTTGTTTGCTGTTTGATAATGTGTCAATGTTTACCAAGACGGAGAAAGCTCTCGAAAATTACAATGCGGAGCTCAGAAAATCGCTGCGCGCTTGGTGATCGATCTTTGTCATATTCTGTTCAAGTGCTGATAAACTCATGTTGCGGAATAAAATTGTTGCAACAAGAATAGGAGGTGACAATGTCTTTGTTGCAGCGTGTTGGGTGACAATTGATTCACTGTACCTGCCACACGATATACGAATGTGAAAATGGCAACTTTGGCAAAGAAAGCTCTCAGTTAATAACTGTGGAAGTGCTCACAAGAACACTATGCTGAGAAGCAGACTCTGTCCCAGTGCGGATGATAATGGGATTCTATACATACGTTACTGACAGAAAATTTGAAAACTATAAAAAGTTGCGTAGATCAAATGTCTTTATTTCATGTTATTTTTCATATACATTTTATCAATACTCACACAATATAATCGATACATTTCTTCTTCTCTATCGTGCATTTCAGGAGAAAGCACAATGTCCGCCATCGCAAAACAAGATTATGCTGTCATTAGTGCTCCGATCGCACAGTTGGGACGACATCGTCGAAAAGAAACGTCAAAAAGCCGTCAACAAACTGTCCAAGTTCTTCCTGATACCAAAGGTAAGTGTGCGCGGCCCTAAGACCATTATCAAGTATCTCATTAAGTCTCGTGAGAAACTCTAACATTTATCTCTGTAGGGAAACCCCTATAGAAAACCATGTTTCCATTTATCTTGTGAATTTGTATTAGAAACTTGTTTCGGTTGGACAGCATTGGTACAAATTGAGTCGATCGAAACCGCATCTTTTCATCTCTTCTAATACAAATCCCCAATATTAAGTGATAATTATCATTAACGATGGTCTCACGACGAAACGCATAGGCTTTGACACGCTCGCGTGCCTTCCCACTAATGGAGTCTATCTATTAATCATGATAAAACCGCATCATCCAATTTTCCTTGTCTTGGAAATGTTGCTAGAGTCAACGAAACCGCATTGCAGTGAAAGCTCACAATAGTAGAAACGAATCTTTGGGTAGACCTACAATCCTCTAAAACGTTTCCGATAGCGTGATGTCGCTGTCTTATTGATACTCTTTCTAGCTTGTTATAAAATCGTTTGACTTAGCGCCGAGGTGTGTTGCGACTGTCAAATCTGAAATGAAAAGGGAAGCCCCCATCATATTTATTTAGATATATGATTAGTCATACGTCCTTTTTCTTAGACGAAACGGTATAATTATTTAAGAAAATGGTCACCGGCAAAGGTGTGACGAATTATACAAATATTTCCAACTTGGAACAAATAGACGAAACTTCGATAAGAAGTGAATTATTCATTGTTGAGTCATTTCTAGAAACCCAACCAAATTAGATATTGACCAATCATAAAAAATAAAATACATTGATAGAATATTCATTATGACGTGATTCTTGATTTAACTCTCATCTTTGCAGCGCCAATTCTAACACACACAGTTACAAACGAGCGGTATAAATAAAACAAGACACAGAAAAAAAATGTAATTTAAAAGTAGAATTATTTTCAACAAACCTCATATACATAATCATACAATAAATTATGAAATCTTTGATAAAACCAAATGAGACAAAGTGAAAATATGCACTGTAGGAATTGGAAAAATCTATTCAGTATTAGAAAATATATCAAAAGTGACGAAATTATACATTAAATGATTAAACACACACAGTACAAATTATACATTAAATGATTGGGAAATCCATCGAAAATCCACAAAACTTATTAAAGAGAATTCTTGGTTTCAGCAGTTCTAATCAACAAGGAACATGACATTCTTCTGCATTCAAATAAATTTTGCTATATTTTTGCTATCTGTGTAAGTGCAATAGGAATATATCTCGAATCAAATAAATTTTATCGTAAAACCACTTCATCCTTTTAATCAATAACCACACAGAAGCACGTTGCAGCCATTGGATACTTTTTATCGCTTCAATGGTACTCCAACCTTCCCGAAACTATCGATAAAGCCAATAGTCGCTTCTGTTCATTGCACAGTATAGTGCATCACCTTCTATCGAACACTTATTCTAGTCGAGTGAAATGAACCGTAAGTTAATAAATTTGGTTTTGAAATTTAATAACTATAAAATTAATCTTATTCTTCAGCTTTCCAGATGAGGTTCTCAGCTATCGTTATGTTACTATCCGTATCGATAGTTCTCTGCGATAACGAATGCTCCAACAATAGCCGATCTCAAGCTCAAATGGTGGCATATTCGAAAAATTGCGAGAAATACATCGTTTGTGTAGGAAACATCAGAATTTTAAGA
Organism: Aedes aegypti; assembly: GCF_002204515.2. Lineage (NCBI taxonomy): Eukaryota > Metazoa > Arthropoda > Insecta > Diptera > Culicidae > Aedes > Aedes aegypti. Next base: position 188,650,896 of record NC_035108.1, on the reverse strand, counting down.
TCTTGTCCAAGATCCACTGCATGGGACCCTACGAAGAAAATTTGTACTTCAAGTGCAGTCGCAGTGAGATGTAGGAAGAAACGAAAAATGGCAATAGATAACTTCCGTTCAAATAACGTAATCTTACACCCAGAAGAGGAGCCTTCGATTTCCTGCACCGATAGCACAGATAGTTCGTGTCCAGCAGTTTTCGATCCAACTCATCTTGTTTTAAGACCACACTATAACTGTGAAAAGTACTATCTTTGCATATCTTTTCTTCCTGTGGTATTGTCGTGTCCAAGGAATTTGCACTTCAATCAGCAGTCCTGTGAATGTGACCTTCCGAGTGATGCACAGTGCGTATCAACATCAACGGTTTCTCCGTCCACTGACGAGGTAACAACTTCAACGAAAGAAGATACTACTACAGTAACGGATTCTCCGTCTACTGTAACGCAGGAGGTTACAACAGAAGAGCAGCTTACTACAGTAACGGACTCTCCGTCTACTGTAACGCAGGAGGTTACAACAGAAAAGCAGCCTACTACAGTAACGGACTCCCCATCTACTGTAACGCAAGAGATTACAACAGAAGAGCAGCCCACTACAGCAACGCACTCCCCATCAACTGTAACGCAGGAAATTACAACAGAAGAGCAGCCTACTACAGTAACGGACTCTCTGTCTACTGTAACGCAGGAGGTTACAACAGAAGAGCAGCCTACTACAGTAACCGACTCTCAATCAACTGTAACGCAAGAGATTACAACAGAAAAGCAGCCTACTACAGTAACGAACTCTCTGTCTACTGTAACGCAGGAGGTTACAACAGGAGAGCAGCCTACTACAGTAACGCAAGAGATTACAACAGAAGAGCGGCCTACTACAGTAACGGACTCCCCATCTACTATAACGCAAGAGATTACAACAGAAAACCAGTCTACTACAGCAACGCACTCCCCATCTACTGTAACGCAGGATATTACAACAGAAGAGCAGCCTACTACAGTAACGGACTCTCCATCTACTGTAACGCAAGAGATAACAACAGAAGAGCAGTCTACTACAGTAACGGACTCTCTGTCTACTGTAACGCAGGAGGTTACAACAGAAGAGCAGCCTACTACAGTAACGGACTCCCCATCTACTGTAACGCAGGAGGTTACAACAGAAGAGCAGCCTACTAAAGTAACGGACTCCCCATCTACTGTAACGCAAGAGATTACAACAGAAGAGCAGCCTACTACAGTAACGGACTCTCCGTCTACTGTAACGCAGGAGGTTACAACAGAAGAGCAGCCTACTACAGTAACGGACTCCCCATCTACTGTAACACAAGAGATTACAACAGAAGAGCAGCCTACTACAGTAACGGACTCTCCATCTACTGTAACGCAAAAAATAACAACAGAAGAGCAGTCTACTACAGCAACCGACGCTCAATCAACTGTAACGCAAGAGATTACAACAGAAGAGCAGCCTACTACAGTAACGGATTCCCCATCTACTGTCACGCAAGAAATAACAACAGAAGAGCAGCCTACTACAGTAACGGACTCTCCATCTACTGTAACGCAAGAGATTACAACAGAAGAGCAGCCTACTACAGTAACGGACTCTCCGTCTACTGTAACGCAGGAGATTACAACAGAAGAGCAGCCTACTACAGTAACGGACTCCCCATCTACTGTAACGCAAGAGATTACAACAGAAGAGCAGCCTACTACAATAACGGACTCTCCATCTACTGTAACGCAGGAGGTAACAACAGAAGAGCAGCCTACTACAGTAACGGACTCCCCATCTACTGTAACGCAAGAGATTACAACAGAAGAGCAGCCTACTACAGTAACGGACTCCTCATCAACTGTAACGCAGGAGATTACAACAGAAGAGCAGTCTACTACAGCAACGGACTCCCCATCTACTGTAACGCAAGAGGTAACAACAGAAGAGCAGCCTACTACAATAACGGACTCTCCATCTACTGCAACGCAAGAGATTACAACAGAAGAGCAGTCTACTACAGCAACGGACTCCCCATCTACTGTAACGCAAGAGATTACAACAGAAGAGCAGCCTACTACAGTAACGGACTCTCCGTCTACTTTAACGCAGGAGGTTACAACAGAAGAGCAGCCTACTACAGTAACGGACTCTCCATCTACTGTAACGCAAGAGATTACAACAGAAGAGCAGCCTACTACAGTAACGGACTCTCCGTCTACTGTAACGCAGGAGATTACAACAGAAGAGCAGCCTACTACAGTAACGGACTCCCCATCTACTGTAACGCAAGATATTACAACAGAAGAGCAGCCTACTACAGTAACGGACTCCCCATCTACTGTAACGCAAGAGATTACAACAGAAGAGCAGCCTACTACAATAACGGACTCTCCATCTACTGTAACGCAGGAGGTTACAACAGAAGAGAAGCCTACTACAGTAACGGACTCCCCATCTACTGTAACGCAAGAGATTACAACAGAAGAGCAGCCTACTACAGTAACGGACTCCTCATCAACTGTAACGCAGGAGATTACAACAGAAGAGCAGTCTACTACAGCAACGGACTCCCCATCTACTGTAACGCAAGAGGTAACAACAGAAGAGCAGCCTACTACAATAACGGACTCTCCATCTACTGCAACGCAAGAGATTACAACAGAAGAGCAGTCTACTACAGCAACGGACTCCCCATCTACTGTAACGCAAGAGATTACAACAGAAGAGCAGCCTACTACAGTAACGGACTCTCCGTCTACTGTAACGCAGGAGATTACAACAGAAGAGCAGCCTACTACAGTAACGGACTCCCCATCAACTGTAACGCAGGAAATTACAACAGGAGAGCAGCCTACTACAGTAACGGACTCTCCATCTACTGTAACGCAAGAGATTACAACAGAGGAGCAGCCTACTACAGCAACCGACTCTCAATCAACTGTAACGCAAGAGATTACAACAGAAGAGCAGCCAACTACAGTAACGGACTCCCCATCTACTGTAACGCAAGAGATTACAACAGAAGAGCAGCCTACTACAATAACGGACTCTCCATCTACTGTAACGCAGGAGGTTACAACAGAAGAGAAGCCTACTACAGTAACGGACTCCCCATCTACTGTAACGCAAGAGATTACAACAGAAGAGCAGCCTACTACAGTAACGGACTCCTCATCAACTGTAACGCAGGAGATTACAATAGAAGAGCAGTCTACTACAGCAACGGACTCCCCATCTACTGTAACGCAAGAGGTAACAACAGAAGAGCAGCCTACTACAATAACGGACTCTCCATCTACTGCAACGCAAGAGATTACAACAGAAGAGCAGTCTACTACAGCAACGGACTCCCCATCTACTGTAACGCAAGAGATTACAACAGAAGAGCAGCCTACTACAGTAACGGACTCTCCGTCTACTTTAACGCAGGAGGTTACAACAGAAGAGCAGCCTACTACAGTAACGGACTCCCCATCTACTGTAACGCAAGAGATTACAACAGAAGAGCAGTCTACTACAGTAACGGACTCTCCATCTACTGTAACGCAAGAGATTACAACAGAAGAGCAGCCTACTACAGTAACGGACTCTCCGTCTACTTTAACGCAGGAGGTTACAACAGAAGAGCAGCCTACTACAGTAACCGACTCTCCGTCTACTGCAACGCAGGAGGTTACAACAGAAGAGAAGCCTACTACAGTAACGGACTCCCCATCTACTGTAACGCAAGAGATTACAACAGAAGAGCAGCCTACTACAGTAACGGACTCTCCATCTACTGGAACGCAAGAGATTACAACAGAAGAGCAGCCTACTACAGTAACGGACTCTCCATCTACTGTAACGCAAGAGATTACAACAGAAGAGCAGCCTACTACAGTAACGGACTCTCCGTCTACTGAAACGCAGGAGGTAACAACAGAAGAGCAGCCTACTACAGTAACGGACTCCCCATCTACTGTAACGCATGAGATTACAACAGAAGAGCAGCCTACTACAGTAACGGACTCTCCATCTACTGAAACGCAGGAGGTAACAACAGAAGAGCAGCCTACTACAGTAACAGACTCCCCATCTACTGTAACGCAAGAGATTACAACAGATGAGCAGCCTACTACAGCAACGGATTCCCTATCTACTGTAACGCAAGAGATAACAACAGAAGAGCAGCCTCCTACAGTAACCGACTCTCCGTCTACTGTAACGCAGGACGTTACAACAGAAGAGCAGCCTACTACCGTAACGGACTCCCCATCTACTGTAACGCAAGAGATTACAACAGAAGAGCAGCCTACTACAGTAACGGACTCTCCGTCTACTATAACGCAAGAGATTACAACAGAAGAGCAGCCTACTACAGTAACGGACTCTCCATCTACTGTAACGCAGGAGATTACAACAGAAGAGCAGCCTACTACAGTAACGGACTCTCCATCTACTGTAACGCAAGAGATTACAACAGAAGAGCAGCCTACTACAGTAACGGACTCCCCATCTACTGTAACACAAGAGATTACAACAGAAGAGAAGCCTACTACAGTAACGGACTCTCCATCTACTGTAACGCAAGAGATAACAACAGAGGAGCAGTCTACTACAGCAACCGACTCTCAATCAACTGTAACGCAAGAGATTACAACAGAAGAGCAGCCTACTACAGCAACGGACTCCCCATCTACTGTAACGCAAGAGGTAACAACAGAAGAGCAGCCTACTACAATAACGGACTCTCCATCTACTGCAACGCAAGAGATTACAACAGAAGAGCAGTCTACTACAGCAACGGACTCCCCTTCTACTGTAACGCAAGAGATTACAACAGAAGAGCAGCCTACTACAGTAACGGACTCTCCGTCTACTTTAACGCAGGAGGTTACAACAGAAGAGCAGCCTACTACAGTAACGGACTCCCCATCTACTGTAACGCAAGAGATTACAACAGAAGAGCAGCCTACTACAGTAACGGACTCTCCATCTACTGTAACGCAGGACGTTACAACAGAAGAGCATCCTACTACAGTAACGGACTCTTCATCTACTGTAACGCAAGAGATTACAACAGAACAGCAGTCTACTACAGTAACCGACTCTCCGTCTACTGTAACGCAGGAGGTTACAACAGAAGAGAAGCCTACTACAGTAACGGACTCCCCATCTACTGTAACGCAAGAGATTACAACAGAAGAGCAGCCTACTACAGTAACGGACTCTCCATCTACTGTAACGCAAGAGATTACAACAGAAGAGCAGCCTACTACTGTAACGGACTCTCCGTCTACTGAAACGCAGGAGGTTACAACAGAAGAGCAGCCTACTACAGTAACGGACTCCCCATCTACTGTAACGCAAGAGATTACAACAGATGAGCAGCCTACTACAGCAACGGATTCCCTATCTACTGTAACGCAAGAGATAACAACAGAAGAGCAGCCTCCTACAGTAACCGACTCTCCGTCTACTGTAACGCAGGACGTTACAACAGAAGAGCAGCCTACTACAGTAACGGACTCCCCATCTACTGTAACGCAAGAGATTACAACAGAAGAGCAGCCTACTACAGTAACGGACTCCCCATCTACTGTAACGCAAGAGATTACAACAGATGAGCAGCCTACTACAGCAACGGATTCCCTATCTACTGTAACGCAAGAGATAACAACAGAAGAGCAGCCTCCTACAGTAACCGACTCTCCGTCTACTGTAACGCAGGACGTTACAACAGAAGAGCAGCCTACTACAGTAACGGACTCTCCATCTACTGTAACGCAAGAGATTACAACAGAAGAGCAGCCTACTACAGTAACGGACTCTCCGTCTACTATAACGCAAGAGATTACAACAGAAGAGCAGCCTACTACAGTAACGGATTCCCCATCTACTGTCACGCAAGAAATAACAACAGAAGAGCAGCCTACTACAGTAACGGACTCTCCATCTACTGTAACGCAAGAGATTACAACAGAAGAGCAGCCTACTACAGTAACGGACTCTCCGTCTACTGTAACGCAGGAGATTACAACAGAAGAGCAGCCTACTACAGTAACGGACTCTCCATCTACTGTAACGCAAGAGATTACAACAGAAGAGCAGCCTACTACAGTAACGGACTCCCCATCAACTGTAACGCAAGAGATAACAACAGAAGAGCAGCCTACTACAGTAACGGACTCTCCATCTACTGGAACGCAAGAGATTACAACAGAAGAGCAGCCTACTACAGTAACGGACTCTCCATCTACTGTAACGCAGGAGATTACAACAGAAGAGCAGCCTACTACAGTAACGGACTCCCCATCTACTGTAACGCAAGAGATTACAACAGAAGAGCAGCCTACTACAGTAACGGACTCTCCATCTACTGTAACGCAAGAGATTACAACAGAAGAGCATCCTACTACAGTAACGGACTCTTCATCTACTGTAACGCAAGAGATTACAACAGAACAGCAGTCTACTACAGTAACGGACTCTCCGTCTACTGTAACGCAGGAGGTTACAACAGAAGAGAAGCCTACTACAGTAACGGACTCCCCATCTACTGTAACGCATGAGACTACAAGAGAAGAGCAGCCTACTACAGTAACGGACTCTCCATCTACTGAAACGCAGGAGGTAACAACAGAAGAGCAGCCTACTACAGTAACGGACTCCCCATCAACTGTAACGCAAGAGATAACAACAGAAGAGCAGCCTACTACAGTAACGGACTCCCCATCTACTGGAACGCAAGAGATTACAACAGAAGAGCAGCCTACTACAGTAACGGACTCTCCATCTACTGTAACGCAAGAGATTACAACAGAAGAGCAGCCTACTACAGTAACGGACTCTCCATCTACTGGAACGCAAGAGATTACAACAGAAGAGCAGCCTACTACAGTAACGGACTCTCCATCTACTGAAACGCAGGAGGTAACAACAGAAGAGCAGCCTACTACAGTAACGGACTCTCCATCAACTGTAACGCAAGAGATAACAACAGAAGAGCAGCCTACTACAGTAACGGACTCTTCATCTACTGTAACGCAAGAGATTACAACAGAACAGCAGTCTACTACAGTAACGGACTCTCCATCTACTGTAACGCAAGAGATTACAACAGAAGAGCAGCCTACTACAGTAACGGACTCTCCATCTACTGAAACGCAGGAGGTTACAACAGAAGAGCAGCCTACTACAGTAACGAACTCTCCATCTACTGAAACGCAGGAGGTTACAACAGAAGAGCAGCCTACAACAGTAACGGACTCCCCATCAACTGTAACGCAAGAGATTACAACAGAACAGCAGTCTACTACAGTAACGGACTCTCCATCTACTGTAACGCAAGAGATTACAACAGAAGAGCAGCCTACTACAGTAACGGACTCTCCATCTACTGAAACGCAGGAGGTTACAACAGAAGAGCAGCCTACTACAGTAACGGACTCTCCATCTACTGTAACGCAAGAGATTACAACAGAAGAGCAGCCTACTACAGTAACGGACTCTCCATCTACTGAAACGCAGGAGGTTACAACAGAAGAGCAGCCTACTACAGTAACGGACTCTCCATCTACTGTAACGCAAGAGATTACAACAGAAGAGCAGCCTACTACAGTAACGGACTCCCCATCAACTGTAACGCAAGAGATTACAACAGAAGAGCAGCCTACTACAGTAACGGACTCTCCATCTACTGGAACGCAAGAGATAACAACAGAAGAGCAGCCTACTACAGTAACGGACTCTCCATCTACTGTAACGCAAGAGATTACAACAGAACAGCAGTCTACTACAGTAACGGACTCTCCATCTACTGTAACGCAAGAGATTACAACAGAAGAGCAGCCTACTACAGTAACGGACTCTCCATCTACTGAAACGCAGGAGGTTACAACAGAAGAGCAGCCTACTACAGTAACGGACTCTCCATCTACTGTAACGCAAGAGATTACAACAGAAGAGCAGCCTACTACAGTAACGGACTCCCCATCAACTGTAACGCAAGAGATTACAACAGAAGAGCAGCCTACTACAGTAACGGACTCTCCATCTACTGGAACGCAAGAGATTACAACAGAACAGCAGCCTACTACAGTAACGGACTCTCCATCTACTGTAACGCAGGAGATTACAACAGAACAGCAGCCTACTACAGTAACGGACTCTCCATCTACTGTAACGCAAGAGATTACAACAGAAGAGCAGCCTACTACAGTAACGGACTCTCCGTCTACTGAAACGCAGGAGGTTACAACAGAAGAGCAGCCTACTACAGTAACGGACTCTCCATCTACTGTAACGCAAGAGATTACAACAGAAGAGCAGCCTACTACAGTAACGGATTCCCCATCTACTATAACGCAAGAGATTACAACAGAAGAGCAGCCTACTACAATAACGGACTCCCCATCTACTGTAACGCAAGAGATAACAACAGAAGAGCAGTCTACTACAGCAACCGACTCTCAATCAACTGTAACGCAAGAGATTACAACAGAAGAGCAGTCTACTACAGTAACGGATTCCCCATCTACTGTAACGCAAGAGATTACAACAGAAGAGCAGCCTACTACAGTAACGGACTCTCCGTCTACTGTAACGCAGGAGGTTACAACAGAAGAGCAGCCTACTACAGTAACGGACTCCCCATCTACTGTAACGCAAGAGATTACGACAGAAGAGCAGCCTACTACAGTAACGGACTCTCCGTCTACTATAACGCAGGAGGTAACAACAGAAGAGCAGCCTACTACAGTAACGGACTCTTCATCTACTGTAACGCAAGAGATTACAACAGAAGAGCAGCCTACTACAGTAACGGACTCCCCATCAACTGTAACGCAGGAGGTTACAACAGAAGAGCAGTCTACTACAGCAACCGACTCTCAATCAACTGTAACGCAAGAGATTACAACAGAACAGCAGCCTACTACAGTAACGGACTCCCCATCTACTGTAACGCAAGAGATTACAACAGAACAGCAGCCTACTACAGTAACGGACTCTCCATCTACTGTAACGCAAGAGATTACAACAGAAGAGAAGCCTACTACAGTAACGGACTCTCCATCTACTGTAACACAAGAGATTACAACAGAAGAGCAGTCTACTACAGCAACCGACTCTCAATCAACTGTAACGCAAGAGATTACAACAGAAGAGCAGCCTACTACAGTAACGGACTCTCTGTCTACTGTAACACAAGAGATTACAACAGAAGAGCATCCTACTACAGTAACGGACTCTCCATCTACTGTAACGCAAGAGATAACAACAGAAGAGCAGTCTACTACAGCAACCGACTCTCAATCAACTGTAACGCAAGAGATTACAACAGAAGAGCAGCCTACTACAGTAACGGACTCTCCGTCTACTGTAACGCAAGAGATTACAACAGAAGAGAAGCCTACTACAGTAACGGACTCTCCATCTACTGTAACGCAAGAGATTACAACAGAAGAGCAGCCTACTACAGTAACAGATTCTCCATCTACTGTAACGCAAGAGATTACAACAGAAGAGCAGCCTACTACAGTAACGGACTCTCCATCTACTGTAACGCAGGAGGTTACAACAGAAGAGAAGCCTACTACAGTAACGGACTCTCCATCTACTGTAACGCAAGAGATTACAACAGAAGAGCAGCCTACTACAATCACGGACTCCCCATCTACTGTAACGCAAGAGATAACAACAGAAGAGCAGTCTACTACAGCAACCGACTCTCAATCAACTGTAACGCAAGAGATTACAACAGAAGAGCAGTCTACTACAGTAACGGATTCCCCATCTACTGTAACGCAAGAGATTACAACAGAAGAGCAGCCTACTACAGTAACGGACTCTCCATCTACTGTAACGCAAGAGATTACAACAGAACAGCAGTCTACTACAGTAACGGACTCTCCGTCTACTGTAACGCAGGAGGATACAACAGAAGAGCAGCCTACTACAGTAACGGACTCCTCATCTACTGTAACGCAAGAGATTACGACAGAAGAGCAGCCTACTACAGTAACGGACTCTCCGTCTACTGTAACGCAGGAGGTAACAACAGAAGAGCAGCCTACTACAGTAACGGACTCTTCATCTACTGTAACGCAAGAGATTACAACAGAAGAGCAGCCTACTACAGTAACGGACTCCCCATCAACTGTAACGCAAGAGATTACAACAGAAGAGCAGCCTACTACAGTAACAGATTCTCCATCAACTGTAACGCAAGAGATTACAACAGAAGAGCAGCCTACTACAGTAACGGACTCCCCATCAACTGTAACGCAGGAGATTACAACAGAAGAGCATCCTACTACAGTAACGGACTCTCCATCTACTGTAACGCAGGAGGTAACAACAGAGGAGCAACCTACTACAATCACACAGAGCCTTTCAACAACAACAACGGATGTTTCTACTGTAACGGAGAGTTCTTCAACACATACAGCTACAGAATCATCTACTTACTCTTCAGTGTATAGCACTACAACGAATGCAATCACTTCAACAACGGCTGCAACTCCGCAACCGTCCCTCGCAGAGCAGGTTATTGTTGCCGTAGGCAAAGCAATCGCTGTCGTTGACAGTTTGTTACAAATATTTTTTAACTTTGTTCAACAGAATTAATGAACATTGGTCGTAAATTTTGGATAATCTTCTATAGCATTACTCTTGCATTAGACTTCAAAGAATAACATATGTGGGACTTCCTCGTTAGGTGTACAAATACATAGTTGCCTTTCTGAAACGTCATTAACGTCATCCCAATACCACTTCAACAATGATATAACTGATATGAATAAATGTACATATTATTAAAAGAAAATGTTTATTATTAACCCGTTCGAACAACCACATTCAACGCAGAAGAGTATTCTTGGGGAATTTCTGACTAGGAAACAGACAATCATCCTACCATAGAAATTTCTGAGCTGTACTATAGAGGACGAGTAACATTATTCGACCCATCATTAGTTGTCGACCCATTCATATGATTTTGGTGTACTTTGTATGAAAATCCGAAAAGTGACACAGCATTTTTGAAGGTTGAAAATTAGTACTTTTTCCCTACAGTAGTTTCTCGACTTTAACCCATATCCGCCCAGCGTCCTAAAAATAGGACAGAAGCCCTGAACGCCCAGCGTCCTATAAATAGGACAGTACTTGTAGAGCAAATATCTTGAAAATAAAGAGGTTTAGGAGAAAACTGTCTTCAGCAAAGTTGATCACAGGACTGCTGACTTTCACTTGGTAACTATTTTAATTCAGAATTAACTCACCAGGTGGCGCACAGACGCCAACAAATGTCGCATTTATAAGCAACATATGAAACAACTTTCCAGCGTACAAATATTTGCTTCGTTTATATCTCAGTCCAGCGATGAAATACAAAATTGGTGTCTTCGACAAAGTTCAATAACTAAATAATACCTATTCGCATAGAACCTTACAAATTCAGAAAACACTCTCAAGATGGCGCTAGTGAGCCAAAACTTTATTTGCTTATATCTTTGCCCAGTTATGAGATACAAAAATGGTGTCTTCGACAAAGTTGAACAACTAAATAATACCCATTCGCATAGAACCTTATAAATTCGGAAAACACTCCCAAGATGGCGGTAGTGAGCCAAAACTTTATTTGCTTATATCTTAGCCAAGTTATGAGATATAAAAATGGTGTCTTCGACAAAGTTGAACAACAAAATAAAACCCATTCGCATAGAACCTTACCAATTCGGAAAACACTCTCAAGATGGCGCTAGTGAGCCAAAACTTTATTTGCTTATATCTTAGCCCAGTTATGAGATACAAAAATGGTGTCTTCGACAAAGTTGAACAACTAAATAATACCCATTCGCATAGAACCTTATAAATTCGGAAAACACTCCCAAGATGGCGCTAGTGAGCCAAAACTTTATTTGCTTATATCTTTGCCCAGTTATGAGATACAAAAATGGTGTCTTCGACAAAGTTGAACAACTAAATAATACCCATTCGCATAGAACCTTATAAATTCGGAAAACACTCCCAAGATGGCGCTAGTGATCCAAAACTTTATTTGCTTATATCTTAGCCCAGTTATGAGATACAAAAATGGTGTCTTTGACAAAGTTGAACAACTAAATAATACCCATTCGCATAGAACCTTATAAATTCGGAAAACACTCCCAAGATGGCACTAGTGAGCCAAAACTTTATTTGCTTATATCTTAGCCCAGTTATGAGATATAAAAATGGTGTCTTCGACAAAGTTGAACAACTAAATAATACCCATTCGCATAGAACCTAATAAATTCGGAAAACTCTCCCAAGATGGCGCTAGTGAGCCAAAACTTTATTTGCTTATATCTTAGTTCAGTTATGAGATGCAAAATTGCTGTCTTCGATAAAGTTGATCAACTAAATGAGAACTATTCACCTAAAACCTTATTTGTTCGGAAAACACTCAAAAGATGGCGCTAATGGTTGAACATTTTGATTGTTTATATCTCAGTTCAGTGATGATATACAACGTTGGTGTCTTCGACAAATGTGTTTAACTGAATGAGATCTAGTCACCCGAAAACTTATTAGTTGGGAAAACACTCACTATATGGCGCTAGTGAGCAGAGATTTTATTTGCTTGTATCTCAGTCCAGTTATTAGATACAAAATTGATGTCTTCGACAAAGTTGAGCAACTAAATGAGACATATTCGCCTAAAACCTTCTTAGTTCGGAATACACTCAAAAGATGGCGCTAGCGATCTAACATTTTGATTGTTTATATCTCAGTTCAGTGATGAGATACAACATTGGTGTCTTCGACAAATGTGTTCAACTGAATGAGATCTATTCGCCCGAAAACTTTTTAGTTCGGAAAACATTCACTAGATTGCGCTAGTGGGCAATTATTGTATTTGCTTGCATCTCAGTTCTGTTATGAGATACAAAATTGTTGTCTTCGACAATGTTGAACAACTAAATGATACTTAGTCACATAAAACCTTATAACACTCACAAGATGGCGCTAGTGGGCAAAGATTTTATTAGCTAATATCTCAGTCAAGTGATTAGATACAAAGTTTGTGTCATGGACAATGTTGAACAACTAAATGAATTCTATTCGCCTAAAACCATATTAGTTCGGAAAACACTCACAAGGTGGCACTAGTATTCAAATATTTTTTTTATATCGGTCCAGCGATGAGACTGAAAAAAATCGAACTCTCGAAATTGGTATCTTCGACAAAAGTGTTCAACTGAATGGGATCTATTCGCCCAGAAACAAAGTAGTTTGGAAAATTCTCCCAAAGTGGCGCTAGTAGACAAACATATTATTTGCTTTTATCTCAATCTAGAGATTGGATACAAAGTTAGTGTTTTTGACAAAGTTGGAGAACTGAATGAGACCTATTCGCCTGGAAACTTATTACTTCGGAAATCACCTAAGTGTCACTACTGGGCACACATTTTTTTCGCTTATATATCAGTCCACTGATTAAATCCAAAGAAAGCTATTCGCCTAAAACCTTCTTAGGTGGCATCCACATATTACGTAACGCTCTAGGGGGAGGAGGGAGTAGGCTTAAGCGTTACGGCTCATACGAAAATTTAAAAATTTTCATACAAAAAGCGTTACGGAGGGGGGAGGGGGTCAAAAATTTCCAATTTCAGCGTTACGTAATAAATGGATGCTGCCTTAGTTCGGAAGTCATTCTCATGATTGAGGTCCAGTGATGAAAAATTTGGTATCTTCGAAAACGATGATCAACTAAAGGAGAATTTTCGAAAAAAAAACATTAGCTGGGATTTGCTTTTATGTGCGAAACATCAAGGAAACAACCTATAAGAAATTGGTCTGCCTAGATCAAAACAATGGATACTTACTATCGATTCGAGCAACAATCGCTTATTTCGCATGCAATGCTCCTTACATTTTTAGATGAACCTTGACACCATTTAGATCTTTTGATCTTTTGAAGGGAGTGAAGAACGAAAAAACCGACAAATTGACTTATCCATCCATGAACTGAACTCCAAGGGTGAAGGGCGGCTGTCAAATGAGAGTAAAATGAATAGCCACCAACCTAAGTCCAGAACCAGTTTTATGACTTAAACGTGGAAAAGTAAAAATTATTATTCGCAAAATTACAGGTAATAAATGCGCTTGAAAGATATTGTTTGCAAGCAGTTTTTTACTACGCGCTACTGCAGTGCGTTGTTGCCAATTTAATCAGAAAATTCTACTTAATTCCCAAAATGAATGTTTTCGAGAAAATTGATTACGCCTTCGCCATTGTTTGGTAGTAGTTTTGTATGGCTGTTTACTTTTTAGAACCAGCGACGCGTTGAGGTAGCAGTAAAGAGCCTTCCTTGCTGAACTCACTCGGTTCAAGAATTGTGACATTTGAGCGGGCACGCTTCCGTATGCTCCCCAGGTATTCTGGCCAGCTCTAGTGTCAAAAATCTTGGACCGCGTGGATTCGGTTCTATCGGTGAATAAGACTATATGCATCAGTGATGCAGTAATTTAAACGTTATAGCCGAATAATGTTGGCTTCAAATATTCACATCTGTAAAGCATGTAATAGATGGAGTCCAATATTTGACTGTCATTGGTCTGAAGGACTAACTTTTGATCAGCACTTACGAAATTCAGACATTGCCAAATATAAATTTCGATCACTGTCAGATCAGAGTCATATTATATACTAATAACTTGAACCAGAAAAAAATATTTTGATAAAAATATTTGATGTAAGATTTTATTTTGTTTTTGGTATAAATGGTTTAAGTGTGCATTATTGAACATGCACATGTATGGAAATGTATGTATGTCTGTATATTACTTACGTGGTAGAGTAGAAAATTGAATTGAAGTCACTAAATGATTTAGTTCTGGCATGCACCTTTCGCCTCTGAAATTTTTATTCTTTATGTTGCAATTTCTTCATCAGGGTACATGCATAAATTACGTCACGCAAAGTTTTGCCATATTCATCCTCCTCAATTTTCCTCTGTATCACACTTTTTGTATGGATTCCAATTTTTATATGGGTAGTCACGTTTCCTCCTTCCTCTTCTGTACGTGACTTAATTTATGAATAACCCCTCACCAGTAGTTTTTTCTAACTTGTTTACATTGTAATGGGTCGAACTGCATGAAAATATATTTGATTAATCTCGAAAATAAACATATAGAACAGCTAGATATGGACGACACACTTTCAAGAATTTTTTTGGATCCCCACCATAGACTTGAAAATTTTTGGTGAAATAAGGTTTAATTTATGGGAATACGACTATGAGTAACAAAAACGGAGTTGAATTCCAATTGTGAGATACCTTGGGCGTTAACGGGTTAATTGACGGGATTGGTGGTTTAATGGCTACCGCTTCTGCTTCATCAGCAGAAGGTCGTGGGTTCCATCCCAGGCCTTTCCCTTTCCTCGTACGTTGTAGTTATATCTTTCACTTGCATCTATCTTCCATTCTTAATCTATCACATTCGATCAATTCGTTTATAGCATTTGCCAGAACAGAGATGGACATAACAACCATTTCCCTTCGCTTCCATTCTTCCATCATTACAGCATGCCTTTCCTTACGCTTGATACATAGGCAATCTGCTAACCAAACAGCAAGCCTCTCTGCCATAAAATTACCACCCCTATCCCTTCCCGCATGAACTGGCGTAGATGCAGGGGTATATCTGGTCTACTGTTAGCCAGTTTTGAAAGCATCATCAATTCCTGCCTCTTCCGCTTATTGCTCTGCATTCTGACGTGGCAGACGTCATTGTTGCCTTGAAATAGAATATCATCAGCACCTATACGTACAATGAGGGTGTCTATTAGTCCCAAGCATTCATCTGGTCGATTCCTTGTGCCAGTGCAGCTGATCTGACGATACTGAAGTAGCAATCACTGTCGGCCAATCAAGCTCAAAGTAGTTTCTCGACTTTAGTCAATTTTATCGATACACCGCGATATTTTCATACTTCTATATTGAATATAACCATTATAGAACCAATATTTATTATTTAATCTATTTCATTTAAAAAATAATGTATAATAAGACAAATATTCACCAAAAACTACGTTATCCGTGATATAATCGAGAATCTACTATACCCCCCCAGTATACGATAGGCAAAATTATGATTATTTAAAAGATAGGTCGAAATAATCCATCAAATAATGAATTCGAAACGATCTGCTCAACTTCAAACTCAAATTTGATTCTGATGTGGGAAATATAAGATCTGAATATTCTGTTATATTAGAATGCGCTTCATTATTTTCTAAATGATGAAAATTATAATGTTTTTGACACATAGAAAACGATATCTTTTCTTTGTCAGATTGTTTTTAACATTGATATGTTTATTAACTTATAAAATATATACACTTAAAACAATGCATAATACAAAATCTGCACTTACATTTTCGGAAAATGGGATTAATACATGGATTAGCAACTTTTTTGTATTTGCTTCACAGAAATCTTTCAATTTTGTTTAGGGATCTATATTATACAATATCTGTAAGGTTTTTTTAAAGAACTGTTTTAAAATATTGTAATCGCTTGTCATGAAATCTAGTAATGTTTACGTTGAAATTTGATTGTATGATATAATAACATAATAAGCAAATATAATAAAATAAGTTACTTATTTCGGAACGTTATTCAAAATCAACATTTCTTTCATTTTTATCCCGCAGGAAAACTTCATAATCGATGACGCCCATCGAGTGGATCTTCACGAGATGTCCTCCAAGGCGCTTCAACGCGGCCGAAACAACCTAAGCAGCAACAAGCGCAAGCTGGGACGAGTGGGATTTTTGGTAATAATTTTGACAGCACTGCCGTTTCAAGTACATCTACAATTATTGTACATAACCTACTATGTACCTGGTAGTATACGAAGTAGAGCAGTGAAAACTACAAGAAGTTCGAAAATACAATCTCCCATACAATATTGGATACACTATACAATACTGGAACACCAAAAAAAATCCAAATGAAAAATGTTGTACCATATTAGAATATACTTCAATTAGCTTCTACAAACACTCCAATCAACATTCGACCACAATGAATTTGTTTTTTCAGCAACTTCCTTCATGAAAAATTAGAGTAACAATACCATTTGACTTTGGCAACGTTTTATTTCCCAAAATTCGATAGGTTTTCGCAGTAATTATCAATAATTTTAATATAATTACATAATAATTAATGTTGTTGGAGGACTTTATATTTCAATTCAAATCGATTTACAAATACAAAATTATTTGATTCTTTTTTTATCTCAAAATACAATACTCTTTAGAACCACAAACAAAAATAACTTTTGACTAAAAAGTGTTATGAACTTTGTTGTTATACACATGTCGTTTGATTTATGTGGCAAATTAAGCAAATAAACTACAATACAAGCTGGCAAACTTGCATGCAATTTGGCTGAAATTGTAAAATTTAGCATTTTCAGTAAATTTCTCCAAAACTAGACGTTCTATAATATTTTTGAAAACGGCAACCCTTGATTAAGTTAATAGCGGTGTTTTGGTGCTTGAAACAATAACGTGTTGCACAGTGTTATTTGATAGAAAATGATTGAAGTAAAAAGACATGCTTGGAATACATTTAGACTGTATGACAAACATCTGTTCAACAATGGACAAATTTTCTTCAATTTATACAGATGTTTTTGTTTTTCCTATCGATATCCTTTCTAATACGACCATTCTTTTTGTCCCTTTCACTTCCGGCAGATCGGCTGTGGGAAGACCATTTTCCCCAGTGAGAAACTGATTGCCAACACCATCGGGCAGCAGATGAAGGAACGAGCGCTGGATGACATTTCGGGGCTGGAGTTTGGCTGGTGGTCCATCTGGAGCCGGCATCCAACGGCTGGCCAGGACCAACAGCAGCACCAAACTCGGCGTGTGAAGCGACAAAACAATCAGGACGATTACGAGAACGATGATGACTACGATTATAACTACGATGATGAAGACGAGGCGTAAGTATTCATTGATGTCTGAAATATAATTGAAGATCAAACATTATAAATTCTATGACGAAACATAGGTGTGCACTTTCTTCGATAAAGATGCAGCTAAATTTTAGATAGACAAGTTTTGCTTTTTCTCAAAAGTCCAGATATCCAAAATATTTGGAATTTTTTTTAAATAATAGAGTAAGCACCTGAATCTAGATTCATAATAGAAATTGCTACTTAGTTTGACAACGTTTAATAATTCCATTAAAATCAATGGAAATGTATTAATTTGCTAGCCAATTTGAAGTTGAGTATCGTGGGAAAATTTTTGGTGGTTTCTGAATCTATTTGGAAGCTGATTATGGTAAAAAGAAAAAAAAGCTGAATAAAGGTGAAAAGAGAAAAAAAAAGCTGATTATGGTAAAAATTCTATAATTCGGACTCATGGCAATGATTACTTTCAAAATTTTTCTATTTTAAAATGTTAAAATTTATTTTTATGATTGTATTTATTTTTAACTATGTTGGTTTAATGGTCTGATTCACATCGTAATCAAAATAAATTTTCTGATCTTGGCGCAAAAAAGCACAAATGAAGCCACAGTACATCGAATACTGTGGAACATTTGCCAAACATTGAAGGGTAAATGATCATTTTAGAGCAGTTCCTAGTCCTAATTTTTAAGCTCTTCTATGTTATACATTCTCAAAAGATAAACATGTCAAAAACGGTTTGAAGCATCTTCAAAACAAAGCATAAGATAAGTTCTTTCGAATGAGACCAGTTGAGACAGATTTGTAATAATTAAGTTAATGTAGTGAAATTACCTTAGAACAACAACCACGAAATTTGAAAAATTCTTAAGGGTCAACTTCAGATGACATTTCACACACACAGGTCACATGGTGTGAAAAATCGAAATATACACCGTAATTTCAGATTGAAATTTGGATAATTGTCAATCAATACCAAAGAAATTAAGAAAAAATATCCGAGACGGAATTCACAGACTCATATATTTTTTTACTTTTGGGCCATCTTTGGGCCACTGTGCATCGATATGTGATCAATTTAGCCAAAAAATCTTGAACCATCTTTATTTATTTGTAAACCATCTTGATTTGTTCGCCAAAATCATAAGATTTCATACGTCACAAGCTATACTTGGTGGGCTTCGTGGCCTTGCGGTTAGCGGCGTCAGTCGTTTAGGCGTATTGTGCCACGGGGTGTGGTTTCGATTCCCGCTCCAGTCGGTGAAAACTTTTCGTCAAGCGAAAAATTCATCGCTGGGCTACTGGGTGTTTCGTGTTGTCCGATGCCTAATGTTAGTGATCGTTCAGTCTGTGCAGCCTATGTGCTGAAGACGGTGTAAATTGTCTTATACTGAATCTGTACTGAATCTTTTACCCTGCCAACGATGTATCCAAAACTTCGCTAATTTTCGAATATTTTACGGGACTTGTTTGGAAAAAAACATCAGACTTTTCAATCAAATTTTTGAACAATTGTCTTGTTTCGAATTAATTGAGAAGCCTCTGAAAATTAGGTTTGTGTCAGTTGAACCACTTTGTTTCTAACCCCCTTAAATAAATAAATTCGTTGAGTTTCTTCAAATCCAGGGTCAATTTCTGTTTGGCAATTATTTTGCACAGCTTTCCAAACCTGGATCTTAATTAAACTGAATCCGAAAACAATTAACAGGCATCAAGAGACCCTTCTTGGAAATAATTATGTAAGAGAGTTTTTGGATTTTTGGATCTAGGGGAACTTACGTATTCTCGGCAGCTTAAGCCGATGCCGTGCTTCTTTTGTAATTTTCTCGGACATCAGCAGACATATTTCGTGTTTGTTCATTTACATTTATGCGTTGTTCAATCCTCTATTGATTCACATCGATAGACTTGTCAAAATGCTTTTGGAAACGTTTTTACAACGCTGCGAACATCCCTTGTCAGTGTGACTATTGTCGGCAGCCTCACTCTCTTCGGCAACTTTCCCATAACAACTGCTGGTGAATCACTTCGGCAGCTCCAAATCAGTCGCATTTTGAGGCGTGTTCATTTGAATTGATGACATCTTCGGCGATAGCGTTTTAGTCTCGGAAATATAATTATGATCATGATTAATATAATTAATTTTACATTACACAATTAAACTATATTATCATATGGGACCAGTGCTGTGAGCATTCTATATTTTTCGCGACGTTCGTTTCGCCTGCATGGTCAGCGGTCGGACAATGTTTCTACAGTCATTCGATACCAACACACTGCAATAGCGGTAGAATGAACAACGAGAAACAAAAAGCTGTGTAGTGAATGTCATCTGACACGATGACATATTCATAAATCATGAATTTTGCATAGATTTTAGAACAGTCCGATCATAAATAACAAGAATAGTTTGACCCTTAAAAGGCGTGGACGACTTTTTTTGTTCTCATTGACACAATTGATAATTTTTTCAAAATTTTAACAGTTTTGTGTAGGGAACTAGTTGCACCTTCAAATGCAATCCAGTAATTCCGGATACACGACCGGAAATGTAGAGTACACCTCCTATTCCAACAGTCATTCTTGGTGCAATTTCAATATATCTCGAATGTTTTTATGTAAACGTATATGAGCTTAATATGTATCAAGCCTTGCGAGTTCATGTGGAATAATTTTGAATCACAATAATCACTTGGCCACATGACATGTTCAGATCAGACCGGAAAGGTAAGCATGCGATCTGGAGAACCAACCCAAATAAATTTCCATACCGTATCATATAAAATCATATTTACTCAACAAAAAATGTCCATCGAAAGCCTTTCTGTTAAAATTGAATACAGCTGACCGTTTTAAGTCCAGTTTCAGAACCCCGTTTTTGGTTCCAAAAGACCGATTTTTATCATTAGAAAACACCCATTATGCGGAACATCGAATATCACTGCCTCAGCAAAAAGGGTCCTAAAGCTCTGTCCCAATTTTAGTGCGAAACGCTTAAGTTTAGGCTAAAAACACATATTTACTCAATTTTTTAATGTTTTTCGTTTGTTTAAGTCCAAAAAACATTTTGTTTTGTTTCTTCAGATTTTGTCACACCCCTTGCCTTAAACTCAAATTTTAGGTGTATTTTTTTTTCCGTGTCGCTTCCGAAATGTCAGATAGGAACAACCCCAGTGTTAAAACTAAAAGCCCTGTGGTGTTTCTGTCGACTAAACGAACGTCAAACATGATCAAAAGTGTCAAGGTTCATTTATGGACCAAATTTTTAAATTAAAGTTTAAATATGATACAGCCGATATTTGAGCGGGAGAAAATGCCAAAGTAGTTGCAGTAACATGCTCTTTCGTGTTAATGAATAAAAACAAGATTTCATTAAACATTTTAGGACCCTATTGAATATGTAAGAGGTAAAGTTGGTACATCCTGGACGTAGAGGGGTTATTTTGGGTTTTGTTCAGTAGCCCCCCGGAATTTAAATTCACATAAAATTCTGTGCAGAATTCTCATTAGAATCCTCTTCGAATTCACTTCAGAATCCTCACAGAGTTCTTATCAGAATCCATTTCAGATTTGAATATGAATCCTCTCAGGATTCTCATAATATAATCATTAGAATTGTTACTCGTCAAAATCGTTCCAGGATTCCCATCAGAATTTCTACAGGAATCTCATATGAATTCTTTCTTATCAAAACCCTACCGAATTTCTCTTCAGAATCATCTCAGTATTCTTAGGAGTCCTCACCGAATCCACTCCAGAATCCTCTCAGAATTCTTATTAAAATCCAATCTCATCACAATCTTTCCAGTATACTCACTTAAATCGTTCCAGGATACTCGTCACGAAAGTTCAAGGATTCTCATCAGAATCTCTACAGGAATCTCATATGAGTCCTTTCGAGTTTCTCTTCAGAATCCTTTCAGGATTTGCTTCAGAATTTGCTTAGGATTCTCTATAGGATGCTTCTAGGATTCTTCACAAAATGTTTCCATGATTCTCAACAGAGTCCTTAGAATTCTTATTAGAACTCATCCAGGAGTCTCATTAGAATCCTTTGAATATTCGCAACAGAATCCTTCCAGGATGAGCATCTTGGATTTTCATCAAAATGTTTCCTGGATTTCATACACAATCTTTCATAAATTTTCATCATAATCATTCCAGGAAATCCATCAAATCTTTCTACGATTCTTATGATGACTTTCTAGGAAAGAAACATCTAGAAACATTGCAGAGGTCTCATCTGAAATCATGACTCTCATCACAATTCTTCCAGGATTCTTATGAGAAACATTGTAGGATTCTCAAAATAATCATTGTAGGATTCTTATAAGAATCATTGTAGCATTATTATAATCGTACAATGATTATTATAACAATCATTTTAGTATTCTTGCCAAAGGTGTATAAAACGATGTACTTAATTTGAGTCAGCCAAATTTAAATTATAATTTATTTTATTTTTTTGCTAATCTTATTAACATAGCTTTTCAATTCCGCGGCTCGTTGCGAAACTTGACTTTTACAACACAATCTTACACACTTTACTTATTTTAATCAAGATTTCCACAGCCGAGTAGTCGACCAACAAATTTTATGAGATCTCAGCAACCAAAAGCCGAGTATCAGTATGGGGCTTTGATTTGGTATTGCATTTTGACGTTTACTGGCCTCATTATTAACTAGTTTCAGGAAGAGTTAAATAGAAGGAATGAAATTTGTGCAGAGCCCCACGGTATACTCAACAAGGTAGGCTATTCCCACGTGTAAACAACGGTTTTCAATCAAAACATGTGTCGTCATTCCTATCGTTAAGCATGAGGCTTACAGAATAGTAAAGGAAAACAAGCCTTGCTTTCTTTTGCACTCGTTCGAGTTTGCGATAGGAATGACGTCACTGCCAAATGTCGTTTTTCGGAATATAATACCTTGCTTCTTTTTACCGTGCAGAGCCCCATATTGTGCTTCGGTACTAAGCAACCTTGGAATTTCTTAAAGGCTGATTTGCGGCTGACAAGAAAAGTAATGCGTGGAAAATTACTTGCCAGAAATGATTAAGAAAAGCAATTTTGTTTGATCACAATTATGTCATTTCGAAAGGGGCTTTCATTTTTTGACCCATTCCGTAAAGGAATTTGTTTACTTTTCTTAAGCGAGACAGCAAACTTGGCATAAAATTTAAAAAAAACATGAGTCGCACAGCCGAGCTCAAGAAAAAAATCTCTTTGTATAATTATCCAACTCAACAAGCCTCGTTGGATTAGAGCGATTTTTTTCGTTTCGATTAATCGATTTTTTAATCGATGTTAGGAGCACTTAAAATCGAGTAAATCGATATTCTTCATTTGATTTTTTGTTCCGATTCAAATGAATGAAATTGATTAAAATGTATAGTTGATTAACTATAAACCTAATTTTGAATCAAACTTGAATTGTTTTAATAAATAATGTTTAATCTCCAAAGTAATTCAATTGAAGGAATTTTAAAACCATATAAAATTGCTTTTGGTCTTAAGTTTTTGTAAATTTTTTTATCCGCTTACAAAATCGAATCGATTCAAATACATCGATTCAAATGATTCGATTAAATCGGTGAATCGATTTGATATTTTAAATTGGAATCGATTCAGTAACATCGATTTTCGGGTCAAATTTGCCCAACGCTATTTCACATATAGGGTGTCCCAGAAAGTATGGGCACGACTTTACCATACTGGCATTTCAAGACTTTTGTAGATTTTGTATTTGTACTTTTGTAGACATTTTGATTTTCATACATTTTATTCTCGCACTCATTAAGAGCAGTATTTGAATTTTGAGTGATTTGTTTGCTCCCTGTTTGTATATGACGCAACATTTCTGGAAGCTTCTCTTATCAGTTTTGCACAAATCGCGTTATTTCTGAACGACTGTGTTGTACATAATTTGTTCTAGGACATAAAGTACGTACAATAAAAATCTGAAAAAAATTATTCATCATTGCCAATACGATAAATTATAAGGCTATCACTTATTTTATTTGAAATTATAAATTTAAGTACATAAAATTTGAATAGAAACTAAAAATTCGATTTCAGCTGTGGTCGATTTTGAAAAGGGTAAAAAACAAGTCATTGTATATCCGTTAAAACATGTAAAAGTCTAAAATTTTTTTTGCTTATTCAAAAGTACAGATATTTGATATAAGTAAAAATGAAATTAATTATTTTTTTCATGTTGGAATTACCTGTAAAGCTATGATCTCGTGAGTTTATCTTACTTGGAGAGAAAAATTGGCGACTTTTCAGAATTTTACAATTTTGTCAAATGTTTTCTAGCAAAGCCGAATAAAATTTGAAACTTATGGAAGATCTTGGATACAATGTACTTGAACTCACAGCGTCGAAGGATTCAGATAAAAACATTTACTATTAGTTAAGTTCGAACAACACACAAAAGTAGGGTCTGTGCTGGCTTGATAATAGATTTTCTAATGTCAAAAATTTGAATGTAAAAGGTTATTTCATCAAACAAAATTTTTACAAGCATCATTTGAAATGCCTCAAGAAGAAATGCAAAATTATGAAAAAAATTATTTGTTTGGAAAAATATTATGATATTCGTTATGAAAGTCGTGCCCATACTTTCTGGGACACCCTATAGGGTAAGTGTTAGTTGTGGGTGTTTCTATAGTTGCGGTAGTGCCGTTTTCACTCATTTTATTACATTAGCCACAGAACCGACACTGCCAATCGACGTATTGGCTTGTTGATACACGGAATAATTGAAAAGAGCGTTCAAAATGCTTTAAAACTGATGAAATATCACTAAAATTGCTTAAACTGTTCTTGCTTGTACCAATAGTTGCGCTAAAATGTTCCTATAGTGTAGGATCCCATAAGAAAACCACGGATATCGCAAATATAGGAACACAAATTGAAAATATACCGCAACTAAAGGAACAGTGTACCAATAGTGGAGGTATTATTTTTCACTGACATGCCGTGGATTACTGCGATGAAATATTTTTTCTCATTAAGTCAATGGTCGTTACTTCCCGTTACAACATTAACATGCACATTAATTGCGCTTCTTGAATTTAGGCGGGTAAATCAAGTTCAATAGTACTTAGTACCTCCACTATTGGTACATCTACCCTACATGAGGACTGCTCATTTTATGTGTCCCCTTTATATTGTACATGCAATATATTTTTAATTTATTAATGAAATCGCAATCGATTTGCGGCACATTGTTCGACTAATATTGTGATAAAAAAGACACAAAATTATTAAATTTTACACTAATAAGGCCCAACGTTGAGAACAGTCGATTTTTGGAGGTTACCAAATACAATGATTATTAGCAATAAGGTCCTAAAGCCCTGTCCCAATTTTAGTATCAAACGCTTAAGTTTAGGGCAGAAACACAATTTTTAAATGATTTTCATTGGTTTAAATACAAAAAAAAAACATTTTTTTATAATATTTGAGATTTTGTCACACCCCTTGGTTTAAACTCAAATTTTGGGCATATTTTGTTTTCCGTGACCCTTCCGAAATGTCAAACAGGAACAACCCCAGTGTTAAAACTATAAGCCCTGTGGCATTTTTGTCTAAAAAATGAATGTCAAACATGATCACAAGTGTCAAGGTTCATATTTGGAACCATTTTTAAAATTGATGTTTGAAAATTTTATAGCCGTTATGTGAGCTAGAAAAATTGCTTAAGTAGTTGCAAGAACATGCTCTTTCGTATTATTAAATATAAATAAGAATTCATTTAACATTTTAGGACCCATTTGACTGGAAAACTTAACAATCTTTATTTTTTATTTCCAAAAAAAGTTTTTCTTCGAAAGCATTATCAAGCAGAAGCCTGCTGAAAAATATCAAGTTATTTTTAGAGCAACAATTTTACAGATATCATAAAATAATTTTTCATCGATTTTTTTAGAGAAAAACATTTTAAATTGATATGGAACTGATATGAGTAGAATGTTTAGGTTTAAAGTACGTCCTGACGTAAGTACTAATATATTATTATTATGGAAAATAACCTACGCCTTCAGATAATTGCTTATTTGGTCCCCACGTCACATTAAAATCACAACAGAAAGACAAATGCTCTATTTCCAGAAGACCTTCCAAAGCACAATGACAATCATCAAAGTTGGGAACGCTGCTGTAATGAAATCGAATTTATTTTCCATGTATTGTTTTCACAATGTGTTATTCTGAGATTGCCAATCTAAATATTTGGATAAAAACGCTTACAATTTGCTGTAGATCGATAAATATACGTACAAGGTTTTAAAATTATCAGATTTTTTAATAAAACGACCATAAAGAGAAAAATTGTATACCTAAGAATGCGGTTGAGAGTCGCGATTTGGCACTCTTTTAAACAAATATAGTTTCTTTAGTGATGTAAACTATTTTTGACCACGATTTTTACTTCACTTTTTCGCTGGGAGCAAAAGGATGGTGTTTTACCAAATTTGGCCATAAAGGATAAATCACTAGAATGTCCTAGTTTCAAAGAACGGTGGAATATTATTGTTTTTTTAAAACCGCTACCTTTAGTAGAATGATAAAAGATACCAACATACGATTTGTTCATAAGAATGAGGATTTTTGTTATGCGAAAAATAATGTTTAACTTTGATTAACAGTTTTTCTTATGAGTTTTTGGAAAAACTCATAAAGTGTCCACTTTATGAAATGGACAGTCCTTAACTTCATACAGACAACAGATGATACATACCAGTAAATTATCGTAAAATTCATAATACAAGCAAAAATGTTACTTATGCCATGTTTCAGATATATAGGTGTTCTGATTTTGTCAGCCCCTTTTTCAAAACGATTTTCAGCTTCCCTTCCAAATGTAAACAATTTTTCAGAGTTTATTCTTCGCTCTGTATTATAACTTGAAATGGGTTTAAAAAGGATTTGATAAATATTTGATTTTGATTATGAAATGGTGACAGCAAAAAGTTCTTCACAAAAAGAGGCTGACAAAATCGGGACATTTATTACTTAAAAAAAAAACTTACTGCATTGATCTTTCTAGGTGATCAATCTTATCAATTTAAATGAAATAATCTAATACACAAACCCCTTTCCTATTTTCAGAGAACCTACCGAGGTTCCTCAGCACGCCCACCGACATCATCACGGAGACAGCTCGGTAAGTTCATTTGTTCCTATTTCGCTTTTGTTATGCACCTCCTCCTTCCTTATCGATCGATCACTCTCATTCTTAGATATAGTAAGGATTTTAACACCCTCATGTCTCATATCATTCTCTAACCACTTTCCCAAACTATATAAGAACTCGGTAGGATTCATCTCACTCGCAACCCTTCATCACGTGCATTCCATTGTCCGACATTTTTGCTACCATTCCCTCTAGCTCGGGGATACCATTCCGCCACATTTCATCCTACCTATTAGAAACCAATTTCAACACAAGTCCTCTTTCACTCTTTCACCATCTCTCCGACTGATTGTTAGGGTATGTGTGTTTCGGGTTAGTCACTAGGAATTGTTCGTGTTCTTTTCTAAGTCAATTAACAATTGTTTTTTATAACATTTACTAATCACCAGAAACATCTTTATTGTTTTCTAGTTCATTTCAATACTTTGGTTCTGTCATTTTACTCTGTATGATGAATTCTACACAAACAATGCAACTTAAAATAATTTTACATAACAAATCAGTATAACTTAACCACATGCATCTTTCCTTAGGGGCATTGTTTTGGAAATGATTAGTTTTAACTCAACCAGTTCGTTAAATTGTACATTAGTTTCGTTCATGTTTCTGTTACGTTACCTTTACTGTGCGCTATACTCATTACACCACTAATCGAAACAGATCTGTTGTACAAATGCTTCCAATTAGTTTGTATCCCCATTCAACAAAACTACGAGGAAAGCTCGGTATCACACATTCATTTGGAGTGCAAATTTGCCAAAAAGTTATTCGTTGGTAGATGGCAAGGATGTTTAACCTACCGTAACCGTACATCGGCATTCGTGTGGATCCTTCGTTAGGTGCTCTAGATAGTACGGAAATAATCGCATCGCTCAAGCGATGCGAGCGATGAAAATATCAACTAAATTGCCACGCAATCACATTCTTTACCCTCGCCGGAGCCGGCTTGAGAAGCCAAGCAGTATTGTGCTAGCTGGTTAAGTAACAAAACGCCGATTTTCAAAACGTCGAAAGGAGAAAAAACAAAAATTTCTTGAAAGAATAATGCTCAAAAAAAACATTATTCATAACATATTTGATCGCAAAGGATATGAAAAGATAAATTTGAAAAACAATTCCATATCACTATTGAAAATTGACTGCTTTCGACATTTTGTCCCTCTGACGTTTTGTCTCTTTCGACGTTTTGGAATTTGACCTTTTGGCATTCGATGTTTTATCTTTCAACGTTCTGTCCCTAAAACCGTGCTAGCTCTCGTTGGTTCGTTCGTTAGTTCAGTCATCTGAAGCACAATAAACTTTTCACACATGGCCGCCGCCAACCTGGGTATAGGCAGTTCCATTCATAGCTTCATTGAATGGCATCATCATCATCACAATCGCGCTCATAACTCTCCCTAACTGTGTGTCACAGGAAATTTAACCAGGTTGATCGTTACCAAACGGAAAGTTCACGTGGACAAGGGAAAGCTTTCTATTATCCTGACGCAACTCTGCACGGTGGTACTACCCAGGAAACTTTCGAAGGTTTTATGATGGTCTTATAACTGACTTAAAATTGATTAGACTGATTAGAATGCTCTATGAATCATAGTTTAAAAACTTCTTGCAACTTCTGAGAGTTTTAAGTATATTAATCTTTTTCGATAAATCCGTTAAAAGCATCAAAGTATTTCCAATGTGGTATTATATAGCTACATTATATCACAACTATCTTCTTTGTTCAATTTTCCTTTAAATTATGACTATTCAAAGGCCCACTGTGCAACATGACGTGGTAAATATTTATGATCCATGATACGATTATGCCTAGTCCGTTTAGCAAAAGGTAATGGAGTGGGTGCTGCGTTTCCGGGAGGGAAATATAGGCCAAAAGAGGAAAACCGTTTTCCTCTGGTCAGCAGCAGGAGCTCTTTCTTCTCCGTTGGTAACTCAGTGCCAAATAATTGCGCATGTGTTGCATAGGTATGTATATCTCTAGGAATAGGAGAAAAAATCATAAGAAAATATGAATGAAATAATTCTATCAACAAATTTTTGATATCTCAGATTGAGTCAGATGAAAGTAGTAAATGAGTTTCTAACAAAATTCTGACAAAGCTCAAAGTATGTATGGCTGGAGTTTCCAATCTCGCGAAAGCATTTCCCGCGAAATAAGATTTCCCGGGATTTCCGTTTCCCGCGCAATAACTTTCTGTTTCCCGGGATTCTTGTATGTCCCGCGATGTTCTATTTCAACAAAAAAAATACCATTTATATTCAAACATTAGCTATCATACAATTTACTATATATGTAATATCAAATAATCCACAATGGTCTGAATCGACAATTTAGCAGGAAAAAAAGAGGTTTTCTCTCTTCTTGTCGTATTTTGACGTATGATGTTTTCAGAAAAGTTTTTCGTAATTGAGTTTTGCATTTTTGAAAACTAGTGCGATTTACGTTTCTTATTTAAGTTTCAATTTATATGCAAACTTTTTTGTATGATAAAATTTGAGATTGTGCTCTTCTGAAAACTTTTAGAAAATGTTATTTTGAACAACTTTGTCGAAGTCACTATTGATCCAACTCTTCATTTGAGCTAAGCAAATCGATTACGAATGTTTCAGCTTAGGATGGACCCGAAAAATCAGTATCAGTATCAGTAATAACATTTTTCAATCAGTCTCAATCAACAATCAGTCTAAGATTTTTGTTTTTAGTTTTACGTGAATGTTGAGAAAGTAATGATATACTTTTTGCTGAACATTGCAGGCTTGTAATTCTTGTTATTATTATTATTTATCAATGACACTTTACCAAACATATGGCATTCGTGTAAAAGTAATTCTTGTGATTCTCAAGTTATAAGCTAATTTAAGGGAATCACTATGAAATATTTTGATGCTCATAACTCATGGAGAAGGTTCGATATTATTTTTCTTTTAGCGGCATTCGAAAGGCCATACATTATGCAACTTTTGCTGAAAAAACTGTGAGAACGTATTTTTTGTAAATTGAGAGAATTCACTTTAAAACACCCGAAATTCACATAAAACTCACATGATTTTAATGTTAACGGCGTGCTATCTTAAGTAAAGTTGGAAGTTTTGAAAAGTTTTTTTTTTAATTTTCCAAAAAGTTGTGTACGGGAAAGCTGTAGATCTAGCTAAAACCTACACCTTTGCTGAGGGCAGTACGTCGATAAGTTTACTTGCAATGTTTAGCAAAAATGCGAATCTTTACTTCCTCTTAAACTCTTTTGAAGACTTTTGTTTTTTTTTTTTTGCTCAAAGTAAGAGAAAGATCAAAAGTACCTTCGAGAAAGTGGTTTGAAGTAACATTTTCTAGCAGTTTGCAGAAAAGCGCAGTCACAAAATTCTTCATACGAAAAAGTTCGAGTCAAAATTTTAACTTGAATAATGGTCACCCTGTTCAACTTTTTTTTTCTTAAAATATGCAAAACTCAATTACGAATAACTTCTTTGAAAACATCATACGTCTTAAATTGACGAGAACAGAGAAAACACATTTTTCCTGCAAAATTATCGATTCGGACCATTGTGCAATATCTTCACGGTGTGTTGCGTAAAACAATTTCAAAACAATAAAAAAGTTGGCATGTCTGAAATTTTGACACAAGAAAACCAAAATTGTCCCATTTGATTTGCAATCAAAATGAAAATAATCGGTCTACAGCAATCTAGAGCATTGTTTTTTACGGCTTTTGCGATGTAATTTCATATGAAAACGAAAAAAAACTTGCTTTGCCGTTGCTGTGTATGTAAACTTATGAAAAACCGCTTCAATCAAATCAATAATGCAGCGTCCATTTATTACGTAATGTCAAAAGTGACAATTTTTATACATTTCACATGATATATTGTTTAAGCAGTTCTTGTACAAAACTAAAATGCTAAAATCTGTCCACCATATTTTAAACCCAGCCTTACTTAACAACATTTATATTTGAGATGCGATGCGCCAAAACATACAGGTTTATTTAATTTTTTTTTTCAAGATGTCCAAGCTATGGACCAATGGATCTCCGAAAAAATATAGGAACTATGGGTTTTTCAAAATTTTACTGATCTAGAATTATATGTAGCAAATTACTATTTATTAATTTACAAATTAAAATTGGACTTAAAAAAACTCGATTGGCAACCTCTAAACGTAATTTCTCAAAATTCCTCCCATACAAAAGTTTGATTGTAATATCCCTAGCTACCATTTGGAGGTTGAGCTCCAAGTTATCGGAAAACATTGAAATTATGGGACTCTCTAATTTTTATGGCAGATTATATGCAAGACATTACAAAGGATCATGCGAGGAATCTATTTCGTGAATTGAGCAAGCTAAAAAAGACAATCTTGAAGGATTCTGTTTCATTATTCTGTCACAATTTCAACGTAAAATAAAGGGCACTGCACAGTTGCGAATGGCCGGACAAAACCTCTAAAATTCATGTCCTCAAAATCACTTGTTGATATTTTTATAGACTTCTGTTCCGTTGAGTGACGATTTCTCAAATTTTGAGATTTATCTGTTTTGTTTTGGTTTTATGGCAGCATCGTAAGAGTAGGAAAGTCAGCGAAATTGGACTGCATCAAATTCATCAACTATGGTTCACTTAGCAAATTTCAAACAGCTGTATCTCAACGTTTTCATACCCAATTTAAGCTAAACAGGCTTCATTTGAAAGTGTGGTCTTAAGGCTTTGATTTGGCTATAATTACATAATTTTCAACATATTAAGTTTTTTTTTTTTTTTTTGTAAGGCATTCCGTGCTCGTGGCCACTACTGTGCCGGAATCATTTCGTCTGTATCTACTATACCGATACAGATCTATTTTTAACTATTCTATATTTACATCTGCTTTCACTCTCTTTTACTCTTTTACTCTCACACCGAGCAGGTAGGAGAGAGCTCTGCTGTTCAGTCCAATCGATTTCCATAAGCCATAGTCCTTTGCTCTTGCGGTTGTTCATTTTGCCGTGTTCCTAAGTCGTTTGAGGCTAGCTGCCTACGAAGAGGGTCAGTTTGTCTCAGTCACCATCTGATACTGACGGAGGATGGATGTGCTCCCCAAAGGACGGTCCTCCGTGCTGCGTCTTCTGGTGGCTGGACGTTTTTTTTGTGGAGGGGCTGGGAATTCAACCCATGACCTTCCGCTTATGAAGCGAAAGCGTTACCTCAAGGCTACGGACCCCCCTAATATTAAGTTATTATTCGTAGCAAAAAAAGGTTTAACAATATTTCTTCAAAATTTTGATAAATTTTCAAAACTTCGTTCGTTTTATGTGAACTGTTTCGGGAAAATGAGTCATTCTCTATAAAGCAGCAAATCATCCATACTTTCAGACGTGCAATACAGTCTACTCTCCACAACTCGATATACTTTATTACTCAATGGATTTTTCGGTCCCTTCAAACTTCCATACATCGTGCTCTCTATAAGTGATATTTCTATAACTCGATATCTCCACTAGTCGATGTCACGTGAGATGTAAATTTCTCTCCATAACTCGATATCCATCTTACATTCCTTCTTATTTGTGGAAACTTGGATTGATTCTTGTTTGGAGGTTGATAAATACTTGCAAATTGTAATGAAAGTTGAAACACTTAAAAAAAATAGATTGTCAGTAAAAATAACGTAATTTTTCGAGCATTTCGAAAACAGTTAATAATATTGCTTTCTTACAGAAGTAATCATATATGTACTTATTGGAAAAACTAAAATTTGTTCTTTAGATGTTGGGATGTTTTGCGTCAGAATACACACTTAGAATAAATCACCAACGTCGGTAATTTATTTACCGAAATCTCAACAGCTGACCAGTCGGTAATGCGTTCGGTAAATGAAAAAAGTACCGAATGGTCGGTAAACTGTGATTTGCCATGAAACGTCATAAATTGCTGACCGATTCGGTAAATTTTAGGTCCACCTACCGATCTATACGGTAATTTATTTTTTTCCCGCTTCGTTCCCCAGCTATTGGATCCATGAAAAACAAAAAACATTATCCATTTGATGCGATTTGTATTACAATATTCGTTTATTCCTGTATTCATTTTACACGACTAAGTATAATATTTCCACCAGCGCCACACGTTTTGCAAGTCCTCTCATTCCGATTCCGACCTCCATGGTGCTCGATGAAAGAGGAGTGAACGCTTGCTTCTGCTTCCATTTGCTAATCACGGAACTAAAGAATACTTACCAACAGTTTCTGATGGATTATGATGAATTATTACGCTAATTTCGTAACCCATCGCCTTCGTTGCGCCTTTCAGGAGAATTGCGTTGCACTACGTGTTTGATTTTTTCTGTCGGAGGCCGGAGTTGACAGTTCAAGACTCTCGTTTCGTTGAGGTGAGGCAGTGTCGTAAAAATTCAGCCGAATGATACCCGATCAGTGCGAAAACGAACAAAAACAAACTCCGCTAGCAAGAAGTCAATCTGACTTCGAGTGCGAATGCGACGAGAAAGAGAGTGGGTGCAACACACGCACATATTCAGTTTCACCCACTGTTGGTGTCATTTCAAAATTCAGTTTCACCTAGAGGCACTGAAATTGAAAATTGAATATGAAAAAATACAAATGAATTTTATATTACTGGTGTAAGAAAACGGCAATGTGATGCCTCCAGTTGATGAATCATGATTATCTTTTAATAAAAAAATACAACTTTGGCAATTTGCGGATGTTTTGTGGGGTATTCTGACGGAAATGATTTTTTTCACTAGTGAAATTGAATTTGAATGTCAGTAGTGAATGAGAATTAGTGTAGCAAAAGTAATTGAAAAACTGAATGCACGTTCTACCAGATTCGTGCATGTATTGTCAAACAAATATTCACACAAAGACGGGACCCTACTGAGGATCGGCGTTGTTGACTGTATATTGAAATATGCAGACACTGAGGTGAGGTTATGTTCGCGCGTTTTCATTGTTGACAGTTTCGCGAGAAAAAGTGACGACGGAGCAAAAATCAAAACAAAAGTGATAGCGATTCGGAAGCTTTCAAGCGAATTTTTGGAAATTTATCATGTTTGGCCCCAAGCAGGGAGCATTCGGCCAAACGAGTGCTGCCGGGGGATTTGGCAGCATATTCGGAAGCACCACAGTCACGGCCAGTCCATTCGGGCAGACGAGTACCTCTGGGAAACCGGCGACGACTGGGGCATTTGGGGCTACGCCCGCTTTTGGCCAACAGGCGACGCCTTCGCTCTTCGGACAAACGCAACCGCAACGCCGCAGGTGGACTGTTCGGGGCGAGTACTACGGGGACACCGGCTTTCGGCGCTCCGGCCACCACCCAGTCCGGATTCGGAGGAAATTCTCCAAAGACAATCTGGATAAAATCGAACTAGAGTCTCTATCCTTTGACAGATATGGGATTTTTTTTTTTGCTGTTTTGGAGCGTCTTGCTGGGTAGTGCTTCGTGAAGCCCAAGCAGGACAGTTCGGTTTTGCGTCGTCCGATAGATTTTGCTCACGGTTTCGCGCGTGGTTTCGACGCCGATTTTTTTTCCTGTTTTGGAGCGTTTTGCTGGGTAGGAATTTGGGAAGGCCCAAGCAAGACGGTTTATTTTCGGTACGCCAAGAAGTTTTGCTGTCAGTGTCAGTTTTGTGTTCAGTCGAGGATGGATTACCAACTGGTGAGTTCGTTTCATGCTTATGATAACACATATTTTCTTGAAAGCGTAACTTTTAAGTAATATTAAAACAAACTTTGTATGGTTCGTCACTATAAGTGTCGGCTTTTTTCTTATACAATTTCAATATACATATATTTTTCTCTTTTTGACATTATTAAAAATTACCTTTTGAATTATTCGACATTGTGAATGTTGACGTATTTTTTTAAACTTCTACCATATCGAGACAAAATGCACAGTAATACTTATATGTAATTTTCAAACAAACTATGTATGGTTCGTCACTACAAGTGTCGGCATTATTCCTGTTTCATATAATTTAAAATATATACATGTAATTTTCAATTTTTGTCATTAATAAAAAAGTCTTTTGAATTGTTCGACATTATAGATGTTGACGTGTTTTTTAAAGCTTCTCCCAAAACTAGCTTTAAATATAAGTCGTATATATCCCCCTTGTCCATGGATCGCATCACCGACCAGAGGTGACTCCCAGATCTTTTCCTCCCTCACTAATAAACACCCTTCCCGTGGTGATTGTGGAGATGCAGAGGTATTCTCGGTCTCTAGAAGCAACAATCATTACACCCTAACATTCCTTCCCCATCCCAACTGACTGTAAGGACTTGGCCGGCGCCGTTATTGATCAATAATATTAGATCTGCTAAAATTGCACTTCGAGAGTAAGCGGAAACTCCCATCCCTTATTCATTTGGATCCCAGTGCAATTCTTACCAGTTCCGATCAATCACGGAGTAGCAACCATTGACATGTACAGTCAGTCTATGCTATGCTATGCTATGCGGAGGCCGGTGTTGACAGTTCAAATTTACTGATGGTTCAGTAATAATTTACCGAACTCGGTATTGGATCCGTTTTACAGATATTTTCGGTGAATGAAATTACCGTACTCGTTAAAATGGGACGAAATCACCGAAATCACTACAGTATAGATTGATTTACAAATTTCGGTAATCTAGCTATTAATTACCGAGACAACTGTAATATTCTAAATTACCGGTCTGTTTCGGTAAATTGCTTTACCGAACTCTGAAAGTCTGTTTGAGTGTGTATTCTGTATCTCGATAGTTCTATAAGTCGATGGTCTATTGAATATCGAGTTATGGAGAGTCGACTGTAATTTTTCCTGCCCCTCTTTGCCCCTCGAGGTAAAAATTCCATTTTCATTTTTGAATATTATTTATCTATTTCATTATTCAACTCTGTTGTGTCCTACCTCATTCAAAGCGTTTCTGAAATTACTAAAAAGAAGTTAAATTTGAATCTTCAATGGTTTATGCACAAATTTCCGCATTATGACCATTTTTTAAGCCTTCTTATTGGATTGGATGAAAACACTTAATTTGAACAATTTTCAATAGAAAGTCGAGTTCTCAATTTGACAGTTATTTCCCACGAGATCCAAGATAGTTAAAAGATAGTCAAGCGATTTGGGACGGTAGGCTCTTACCCTAGTGCTTGAAAAGATTCATTCAATATTGGCAAATATGAGTTTTTCTTCATCCGATTTGTCAAGTATGAACTCCACTCTTGTTGTTGTTGTATGGACTTTTGCATAATTTTATAAACTTTTTTTGTTTCTAAGCCGAAAAGACAAAAAATGGAGACAAATCATTCTATATCAATAATGTCCCTCAGGTTTGGAGCTTGTTGAGATGGGTTTTATTATGTACTGTTATCCCCCGATCTAATAAGAGCTGTCGCAAAAGATGATAAACAGACTCTCATGATGATCAGCGGATCATGATTGTTATAGAGACCGATAAGTGAGATATACTCTCAATTTTCTCAACATTCAATCCTTGCACGCCACGTTAATTATATAAATATCATACATTTTACTCTGCGTGATATTTCCAAAACAACCGATACTTTCCTATTTGCTCCATGTCATATGTGCTTTGCAATCAATTCATTCAATATCTGCTATGTGTTAGTCACTTTTTAAAAATTGTATGGCAAGAAAATACTGTTTCATTATATCACGCTTCAGTATATCTCACCAAGAGTTCATGGATCCATGATTTAATCGAGAAATTGCTGTAAAGAAAGCATACAAAGAATTGAAACATGCATCAAATTTGCTTAATTGCAAATTTTGCAAATGCGCTAGATAGATGAAGACTGATTATAAAATATGTTGACTCCTCTGGTGACGAACCATTCATAATTTTTTTCAAATACAAAAGAGGACATGTTTGCAAGGAATGTTAGTATGGCATCCATTATTACTAGATACCGAGAATACCTAAGCATATCCATTATACACACATGAGACAGTTTATATTGGTAGGGAGGTTTGAAGAGTAATATTATATAGATTTAGTTTGATAAGTTCTAGAATATGAATCACGATAGTCCTCTATCAGTCCGTAATAGAAACGTCTACACTTCTTGTGTCAGACCATTCAAAGTTTCATTTTTCAATTTCAAACAAGAGCAAAGGTATTTGTGTTTATGTATGTATTATGCAAAATATAAATAAGAGCAAGTTTTTTTTTTTTGAATAAATTCATATAGGGTTCAGAGCTACTTGGGCACTTCCATGATATGTCAAAGGGGGGTTTTTCCCACCCGAATTGTCTGAAAATTTGCAATAAGAAGCACTTCGATACGACGCTTATTGTGACAAAATATAAGTTCAGTAGCTTTTAAAAAACCCCACTGCCGAAGTGAATCAAAAGTGCCAAACCAGCTCTCTACTTAGCATTCATACCGTTTATCTGATGAATATAAGTATTGACATATTTTATTTATTTGAAACAGAAGCGTGAAACGAGCTCACCAATTGGTAATCCATCGTCGATAGGGCAGCTACAAATTTCGTGAACCATACGCCTCACGCTAGACATAGCACCAGCAGATTATAAAAATCTAATGTATCTCGGATTTTTTCCCGCTAGATATTAGCATTTGGTCTATGATTTCATAATCGGAAGGTTTCAAAATATTCTATCGGTGAAATTTTTCCCATACATTTTGTATGGGCTGAAATGCGTAGGAAAACGTGATTTTCATTGATTCTCATAGGCTGTATATGAAAAAATACTTAAAAGTGAAAAAAAAAAACAAAATTTCACCGATGGAATATTTTAAAACCTTCCGATTATGAAAATATAACCCAATAACTGAGCTCTACCGGAAAAAAATCGAGGTACATTCCATTACCATAAGACAGGCTTAGACAGAGCGTGCGCCTGCATACGTGTGTATGTTACACGGGCTGCCGAGACGCGAAAACCAACTTTCTGCCGTAGGAGTTGTCAAAATCTAGATTAGGATCAACAAAGGATAAAATTAATAAACTGAATAGAGCAGGAGTATATATAAAATTTCATGCCGCCATTGTAATAAAATCTATATAGGACAAACAAAACGACCCAAGTAACCATAAGCACTAATAATAAGCCCTTAATCAGCATCATAGATGTGTACATGCATTATAATAGCACCACAAATGCTTACACACCTTATAACAGCACTTCCGCTGCATAGAAACCCTATTACAGCATCATTATTGCTTCTAAGCCTGATGCCTACAGGCATTAAATAAGCACTATATTGGCTTTATATTCGAATACAGGGCATGTTTAAATGCCGTACAGTGTTTTGACAGATATGCCACGTGCTTTGTGTTTACATATAGTGGTAAGAGGGAGTCAAACATAAATCTTCTCACTACTACAATTGCAGGTTTTATGACGGGGAAAATTGATGGATTAAATTGGTCACTTTTCTTTCCAATACTATTCATCTTATGTGGCCGTAGGAGCAAGGGAGCAGGACTTCAACAACTCAACAATACGGGTGTCGCAGGTTCGAGACGCAAAATGAGGAATTTCATCATCATAAAACGAGGATCAAAATGTGGCAATTGCAACTCCTCAGAAGGATGAAAACTACCAAAACGAATATGTCTGATACGGATAAGTACTATCTGTATCATTTTATTACATTTTTTTGCATACTATTAGAGGTTTCCGTTTTCATTCATTCATTTATTTACCTCGTGTACCAGTTGCTTGGCCGCATACGCGAAAGCTCTCTGGCTGCGTACGCAAAAGCACAAAATATTCGCCCTAAAAACCTGGCGAAAATAACTGACGTTTCTCACGTGGTCTTATATCAGCATTAGTGGTGCAGAGAAGCACGGTTATATCTTGGCACTATAATGGCACGCTATTTCGCCTTTTCTGGCATTATAATAGCATTATATGCGTATATAAAACTGACATGCATCAAATGATTACCCTATATGCGCATATTATGCTGTTACCGTGCCGCATTATCGTGCTTACTGGTTACTTGGGGAACTCTATAAATTAGATTCAAAGCATATATTGCTGAGGTTAAAAAAGCGGGCAAGGAATTAGAAAAGGTATTAGCGTATGACTTTAAGTCAAAAGTGGGTGACGTATGTTTAACGAGAATTATACCAAAATTTTTCACAAGATTTGAAAGATTTAGTTGAGTATCCTCAAGAATTTCAAAGTGCTTGCTAATGGGGTTTCAGAATCCAACTTACGGCTGATGTCAATGTTAAAACTTCTGTCAAGAACTCTTGAAACCTTTTCAAACATCCATCAATAAATTTCGCATAAAATTTTCAAGTATCACTGTTACAGATATTTTTTGAAAATTTCATGAAAAAAAACTGCTGATAGATTCGAGAGAATTAGTGGAAACAGTTGAAATCCAAAGTTGTTCAATCCCGCTGGCAAAATTTGGCAAGGATTGAAATAAAAGCCAGTATTTTCTTATGG
Organism: Aedes aegypti; assembly: GCF_002204515.2. Lineage (NCBI taxonomy): Eukaryota > Metazoa > Arthropoda > Insecta > Diptera > Culicidae > Aedes > Aedes aegypti. Next base: position 188,611,309 of record NC_035108.1, on the reverse strand, counting down.
AACGATTTTATTCTTGTTCTCAAATTCGCGTTAAAAAAAAGGCTCAATACTCATGTACCATAATACTTGCAATATGTTCTACATAGAATGACGTTTGCAAAACAAAAAGAAAAAATTAAGATATCGATTTATCAAATTTTTCAATAACGCTTTCTCTTTCAAAACAAGCTTAAGAATACGTTCAACGCAATTAGTAATCAATTAAGAAAAACAATATTAATTTCACAGTTAATTAATTGTCAAATTCTAGGCAATTCCAGCTTATTCCTAATTGTCCAGAAGACAATTAATTAACAGTGCAATAGGCGATATTCAAAACTGAAAAGGCAATAGATGTCTCTTTTTCAATGGTAGTGAAAACAAAATCTTGAAGCAAGGAAAGCCTCATGGAAGAGGAACTAAACACATATCCATAAAAGTTATACATTCACATTACGCTTGATTTCTAATTACTACATTTTCGATACAGTTTCCTAATTACTAGAAATTTAAGTTTTTCTCTATTTTCCATACGTTTTGACAGTTCTTAACTACTATTTTTCCATGCGCTTGTGTTGGAACTTTGAGAAACTTGAGAATCCAGCGTAGCGAGATCAGTGAATGGAATACAAACATCAGTGTCACCGCTCGGCGGCCAGTAAGAGAAACTGAATGTTAGAAAGGTGTGTTGTCGTTTGTTGAGATTTTTGCCGCTGGCGCCAATTGTTAGCGTGTAAGAACAAAATAAACGGTCATTACCCTATTAATATGAGCAACGGTCTCTCTACCGCAATCGGTCTGCCGAGATCCGACCACTCTCTAAATTTCCTGATCAATAAGTGAGTATGGCTTTGTCGTCACGGCCTCCTAGGGTTCCTAGGGTTTGTGAATAAGAAACCCAGACAGCTCGTGAAGCTCAAAGGTTTTTTACAAAAAAAAAAACTTCGACACAAGTGACAATGTTTTGTTCATGAAATGATAAAGGACTATTTTGACTCATAATCCATGATTCGAATCACTTATCAAATTGAATCTATTTAAAACACCCAGGGGTGTAAGAGACATTTTGGTCGGTTTTGAGTTAAGTATACTGAATAAATCTACAATTGGTATGGATAGAAACTTCACTGAATAAACTTCAAACTCATTTTTCTTAAAAGAGAATTTTTATCACTTCCACCCATTTGATTCTGGCCCCCTCATATGATGTATCTCTCGAATCCTATCTACTAACAGAAGCTTTTTCCTGTGATAACGATTGAGATGCAGATGTATACCTGGTCTCTGATAAAAATGATTATCATACTAACATTCCTTCCTTTGCTCTATGACTCGCCGTAACATGGAATAAAAATGAACATGTGCTCCTGATATGAACCAGCCTAGGCAGAAAATCTCTTCAATAAAGATAATAATCACAACGAACTTGTTTTATTTTGTTTATAATCTTTTTGAGTAGTTAGTCATCAGAAGTATCGACGTATTTCATAATACATATTCTTCTTTGACTTTATAAATTGAGGCTAAATGAATCGCATCACTAACCAAGGCCTTTCCAGATTGTGAATCATCCCACTACAAAAAAAAACTATTTCTCGTGACAACCATGAAGATGCAGATGTATACTCGGTATTCAGTTACAATGGAAGTCATACTAACATTCATCTTATTGACTTTAAAATGTTTAAATTCTCGAAATTGTACACTGCAGATGGTAAGCTACTCCCAAGCTCCGTCGGTTGCAGTTTTGATTGTTCAAGTTAATCACGGAGTAGCAACTACAAATTGTAGGTCATCAATGCTAATACGCATACTCATGGAATATTGTGAATTGGAAACTCAGTTTACAAAAATTGTACCGTAAAACGGGGTATCTTTGATAATGCGGGTAACTTTGATAGTGCGTAACCCACCACATACTAAACGAAATATCATGATTTCTGTTAATCGGTTAAGCAAAACGAATGCAAAACTGAAGAATATTAGTATGACACTCCATATAAAAGCTGTTTTCATTTGAATCGAGACCATTTGAGGCTTTTTACACGAATATTAAAAATTGACACAATTTTAGCATTTTTGAAACGCTTACAAACAATCTGTTCTACGATCACTATTTGATGTACTTTTGAATAGTTGGCCACTTATATTTGGCAGCCTAGTTATCATAGAACTTGAATACGGTCTCAAATCTCTTAGCGAAAAGCATTTTCACAAACTGGGACCATTTTTGTAATCTAAGTCAGAAATTTCCATATAACGTTAAACGCCTAGAGGTATGCAATGCCCTACAAATGTTCGTAATTCATTCAATTTTGTTCGATGCATACTCCATTATCAAAGTTACCCCAAAACAGAAAACCGACTTTCGATTATATGAAAAATTATACATCCATTCACAATAAATCTTTTGGCAATCTATCAACAGCAATCGATAGGTAGGATGCCAGTACTTGTTTTAAAAATATAAATTATAATTCTTTGAAACAGCATGCATAAATATTCAAGTTTTCTTCGAAAAAACTATCAAAGTTACCCCGTTTTACGGTACCTATTTTAAGGCTCTGATGAACAGTAAGTTGTCTGATGGAAGTTGGACAAACTTTTTATTCCAATTTGCGATTGGTAAATTTTCATTCGATTTTGTTTCATTCAATATTGTTTTAATTTTTAAAACAATTCCGAGGTTTGAAAGTTATTGATATTAATTTTCAATTTGGAATCTACAAATTATGTAAACACCACTAAAAACCCAATTCCGGTAATAATTTCTCAAAAAATCGTCAACAATTCGCCCGAAAAATTCTCAAACAATTATATCTGAAATTCTGGTTGACTTTTTTCACTATTGTTTTGTAAATTCTTCCAGGAAACCTGCGAAAATTATTTTTAACAATCCGCCTAAAAAAATCGAAAAAAAAGATTGTGAACTTTAAAGAGATTATTCGCTTTAAAATTAGACATCTTTTATATTCCACGGACATAACAGTACTCTCAATTCATTTGCTTTAATAACGAACACAATCAGCTACCAATCACGAAAATCGCTAAAACGCTCTCGAGAACATCTCAACACTTCTCTAACTATTACCCTCAAACGATGGAAATTACCTTCATTTCCACGCACTCTGCCGTCTACACCCCATCTCAAACAAAGTCGGGAAGCAAACTTCAACGTCTCTAAACGCGAAGCTTCTACCGTACCACTTGGAGATCCAATTTGTCGTTTGCGCATTTTCAAACAAAACGCCAAGAAGTCATAGGGTGCTCGTCATCAGCGTCATATGGATATGCAAGTGTATGCTAATTTCAAGAAACTGCCACCCACTTCTCTCACCCAGCTCCCTTATCAGAGTGGGAAACCCGAGGCTCGGCTGAGTATTCGAATTTCAACTTGTTCAAATACCACCCGTTCGCCCTTCGTGTCCTCAGGCTGAGTTTGCGGTTTAGATTTTGTATTTTCGCCGCTGTGACTGTGACACAAAACTACTGCACGTGAAAGGGTTCAGATTTCCCCCTTTTCTAGACGTGTCGTCCCTTGGTTTCAAAGGAATTGCATTCCTGAAAAGATGCCATTCCTTATGCTTTGCGTGGAGGCAAAGTCACGGAGAAATGGTGAAGGCGAATACGATCCTTTGGTTGGGGGCTTTGTCGAGGATGAAGAAAAAGATTATACGCGACGGGGAAGAGTTTTAGATTACATTTCTTTCGTGTCACTAGCAGCTGAGTTACTCGCGTCGGATTATTTATTTCTTCACACGTTATTTACATCGAAGACGTAGGAAATGTCTCTCGTTCCATCCCTTTTGAAAAGTTTCACCAGCAGCTCGTGGAACAGCTGATAAGGTACCTGCGCTGCCAGACACCTGTCAGTTTGGCAATTTGCCGAATCTGTTGCTAGAAATTGTTGAGCATATTGTATGAATGCCTGTTTCTCAGTGTCGTATCCAAGTAGTACATATAGACGGTCGAGATCCAATCCGCTTTCGTCGCTATAGACTTCACTCCGCAACAATATGCAACGTGCGTAACAATTTGAACCATTCGTCAAAGTCTCCGCATTGAGCAACTCCTCCCGTGGAATTCTGAGAATATCTGCACAATCCAGCTGGTGTTGAGCGATGTCCAATTCCGTTGGTGGGATGAACTGATTCGGTTGCCGTATCAAGTTCCCGTAGTTGTCTTTATAACAGAGGAACGTCCAATAAGCGCGAGAACAACTATCTCCGGGAATGCAGTTCGGCAAGGTCTGATCTAGGCAGCGTCTCGTGCGGTCTTCAAAACTATAATCTGCCGCGTCCGGTATGAAGTACTGCTGAATGGTAGAATGTTTCAATAGGCGTCGAGGATTAGACCAGGCCTGAAGCTCGATCAGCACACATTTTATGAAACATTGGGTTTCTCGATCGTCCGGAAACGAAAGTGCACGATACGACGCTAGTTTACTCTCGCAGACTTGGAGATCGCGACCGCAGGTTTCTATTACATGATCCAGCGGCGACACGATCACAGCTGAACTGGCGGATAGAAAAAGCACCAATGCAAAGGTAATTGATAACATTTTGATTACTTGGCAAAGACTAACTGTTGTGTTACAAGATAGAGTCAGTTTTATAAGTTAATCACGCGAGTGATAATGGCAACCAGATGAACTCCAGTGGAGCACGTTTTACAGATGCTTACGGATAAGCATCTACCAAACAAAGATGGTTATGATAATAAGACGATTGCATCACGTAGTGAGCTGGCTTCCGTCAACGCAACATAACTGTATCGTGTTTCTGCGAAAATATATAACTCTCTTGGTCAGCTTATTTGACACCATAAGAGTTCTACTCGCGTTCATTTCGTCATGCTGTCGTTGCTTATACTGTTGATCATTCGTCTGGCCGGAACCAGTGGAGTTCTTCAGAGCTCACCCTTCTACCATGCGTTGCAAGTTTGTGCCCGTGATCTTTCAGTGCCACCGGATCGATTCGAACAATACCGACTACTGATCTTCCCTGATGAACCAGATACTCACTGTTTTGTTCGATGCCTTCTCTTGGGAATACGAGCGTGGCATGATCAGACGGGTGTGCGTCATTCAGCGCTACAGCAGTATTTCAGTCCGGAAGATAATCCCGTCGATGCGTACGCCAGAGTACAAACTTGTCTGGACTATGTTTCCAACAGTTGCGCAGCGACAGAAAGCTGTACCAAAGCTTATTGGTCGTTGAACTGCTACAAGCAACAATTTGGAAGCTACTTCTTCAGTCGGGAGCAGTTTGTACCAGCCACGGACATCCAATTAGCACAAGCAATGTTCGACTGTGCAGATAAGTTGGACATTTCTCGGTCGATTGTGGCGGCGTACCGTAGTGGAAATCGCAGTGAGCTTATTAGTAGCAGAAATCCATGCTATGTGCGATGCGTTGCCATATCTATAGATCTGTACGACGATGACGCTGGTTTGCAGTGGGACCATTTGTATGTACAGCTCGGTCTCAACGAGCACAGAGAAAACTATTTGGAACAGGTGCACAAGGTAGTGAGTGAACTACAGTTGAGTACCATGGACAGATGTGCAGCTGCGGCACAGGTTATCGAACCCTTCCTGCTGACTGCACTGCAGCAATCAAGGACGGCTTATAGGACTGGCATTGTGGTTGAGTTTGACCTGAGGACGATATGAGTAGGAATAAAAACGATTTGTAGTCGAAATAACACGTGTTTTTTTCTGATCAATGTTTTTTTTTGGGCAGCAATAGTAACATATCCTTAATAAATGTTTGAGGCATTTTAACTTTTAAACATATTATACTGCCACAACTCTCGATAGAACTGAAATTTTTTAAATACATCTTCCAATGATGAATTGAAAGCAAGATCAATACTTGGACCTGGTGAGTGGTGTAAAACTTCGGAAAGTTATTCGATTAATAGCATCGTCTAAGATAACGATTGCACAATATGAGTCACATTACAACTGATTGCCCTTTTTGTAGGGTGAGCAATTTAGGGCGGTTCAAAATTTTAATTTTTTGAATAGTCCTATCTCCCATATGTTCCTTACCATCCTTACCATAAAAATAGTGTTCTGTGAAATTTTCAGCTTTCTAGGTGGTGATTTAAAGGTGGCCCAAAGACAAAGTATTTATTTATTATTTTTTTTATAGAGAAAATTTAAAAATGTTCCAAACACGCTAGTACTGTAATGTAAGTACAAACTTATTATCCCATAATAAAAACTCATTCTTCAAACCATAAGAAAGAAATTTGCTGAAGAGAGAAATTGAATCCGACGGATAGCAGAAGAGATATTCTTGAGTCTGTTTGCTATTATGTAGCTTAATATGGGATTATAGCCTTACAAAATGTACAAAAATCTCAAACAAAATTAGCTCAAAAGGGATTTGTTTCCTCAGCAACATTCTTCACTTCATTAAGGTTTGAAGAATGAGTTTTCAATATGGGATGATAAGTTTCTACTTACATTATAGTACTAGAGTGTTTGGAACATTTTTTTTAAATTTCTCCATAGTAATTTCCATATAAACCTACTTTGTCTTTGGGCCACCTATAAATCCCCACCTAGAAAGCTGAAAATTTCAAAGAATACTATTCTCAATTAGTTGTATGCTGACTAGGACGGTTCAAAATTTAAAAATGTTTGAAAATCTAATCTCCCATATCTTCCCTATCATCCTTATCATAAAAATAGCGTTATGTGAAATTTTCAGCTTTCTAGGTGGTGATTTCAAGGTGGCCCAAAGGCAATGTAGGTTTTTATGGAAATTACTATGGGAAATTTCGAAAAATGTTCGAATCACGTTAGTACTGTGATGTAAGTAAAAACTTAGCATCCCACAGTGAAAACTCATTCTTCAACCCTTAATGAAGGATGTTGCTGAAAAAATATATCCCTTTTGAGCAAATTTTGTTTCTCCTTTGCGTCGGATTGAATCACTCTATTCAGCAAATTTCTTTATTATGGTTTGAAGAATGAGTTTTTATTATTGGATGATAAGTTTGTACTTGCATTCCAGTACTAACGTGTTTGGAACATTTTTCAAAATTTCCCATAGTAATTTCCATATAAACCTACATTTCCTTTGGGCCACCTTGAATTTACCACCTAGAAAGCAAAAAATTTCACGTAAAGCTATTTTTATGATAAGGATGATATGAAAAATGTGGGAAGATTTTCAAACATTTTAAATTTTGAACCGTCCTAGTGAGCATACAAGTAATCGCTTACTTCCACTGTTCATTTAGACTGATGCAAATTTTGAAGTTTTTGCTTCCCTATGCTTAAACGGTGCCAATTATGATGAGAATCATTCTCCCAAAATTTGTAGTGATTCGGAAGAAATTTCGTTGTGCACACGTCTTTTATGGGTATTACTATGGATAAAGTAAACCTTTGTGCTCAGTTCTCTAACAACTCGTCATAATAATCTAAGGTAAAGTGATCGAACTCTTCTAATGTGAAATCTTCCCGGCTACAACTTTGCCGAAGACCATATTTTGATAGGACGAAAGGATAATTTGTTATTATTAATAACAAAGTCTAAACTATATCATGCTGAGATGATCATTCAATTACTGCTCTTTTGCTGTAGACCACAGTAGACTGGATTACAGTCACCCCACAGTTATTGATCAAGTATGGGTAATTTTTCAGAACAAAATGTGATTAAAAAACATGGTGACGCTTTACAGAACAAAACTACCTCCATGGCACTGCAGAATATAGTTGTTTTTGAGAATATACCACAAAACTCGCGGTTATTTACCAAACAGTGTCGATCTGGTATTAACTGAATATCCTGTTACATGGACTGATTAAAAACTACAGAGAAGATACCACGGTTATTGTTACCCAAAAATTGGATGGCTTTCAGCGTTATGTTACAATATAACACAATAAGAGATTTGTAGCAATGAGACAATGTTATGTTATTGATTTACCGATTCGTAACATAACAAATATTTAAAAAATGTTATTTTATTTGTTTTCCCTTGTCAGATTTTACCATAGATCCACGAACCAGCCTTGTGAGTTCTTTGGCACCCGTCGATTTAAAAAAAATCATAGTTTTTAACTGATTACACTCAAACTTTTATTGGGGACGGACCAGGTGTAGTGGTTAGAAAACTCGCCTCTCACGCCGAGGACCTGGGATCGAATCCCATCCCCGACATAGTCACTTATGACGTAAAAAGTTATAGTGACGACTTCCTTCGGAAGGGAAGTAAAGCCGTTGGTCCCGAGATGAACTAGCCCAGGGCTAAAAATCTCGTTAATAAAGTCAAACCAAACCAACCATCAAACTTTTATTGGAATCCATTCAAGATAATCAACAGGATTATTGTAGAGCAGATTGAAAATTTCTTTTTACTAGCGCCACCCAAGCATGGGAAACACTCACTCAGTTTTTGCGTTTCCCTCACTCGCTTCCACGCACAGTCAGGATCGAGAAAGCCGTTTCTTAAACAAAGCCAAACGTTTCAATTTCCATTGCCCATTCTGTTTCTTCAGCGAGCACTAATCGAAACATAAAACGTAACTTTCTGAGTCCGTTGGAGTGGCATTCGGGTTTGAGTGCTAATGAGCGTTCACTGACTGGAAATCCACACCACAGAATGGTTCAGTGAGTGGGAATCCGCTCAGTCAGTTTAATGCATTCGGCGAATGGATGCTTAATGCTTTCACTCGTGTCTCGCAGATACAAGTCTATTGGTATTGACTTATCTTCGTGTTCCTTACGATTCTCACTTTCACACAATCGGTTTCGACGCTTTCATGCTACACTGCACCCAGTACGATTCAGCTATCATTGACTGTTCGGTATCAGCACATTTTTTTGCAATTGTTTATTGGTGGCGTTCGGGTGAGTGAGTGAATTTTCCCATGCTTGGCGCCACCTAGTGGATGTAGGGGAAGTGGTTGTAAAATGAACAGGGGTGGTAAATGAACACCGTGCCTTTTACCGAGAAAAAACAAATTTCGATGAATTTTCATCACGCACGGACGATTTAGAGCATAAATCGGAGTGTTCAAGTTGATACATAAGTCAATTAAAGTGAAAACAACAACGAAAACTAAGATTTTAGAAATCTACGTTTGAAAATCAGAACTGACGTAACTTTTAGCTCGGAAGACTAGAGGTTTTTCAGAGATGTGAATATCGTTGTCATTTGATGTCAAATCTGATACTTTTAGAATTCTTTTTGAATGGGTTACAATCATTAATAGATATAGTTTCGGTAAGGCAATAAAAATTTTCAGAATTATTTGTTTTTCTCACGATTTTTGCATGATGTTCATTTTTCACCAACAGCTGTTCATTTTACCCACACTGTGCAGGTAAAATTAAGATTTTCATCGATTTTTGCTAGTGCCAAAATTATGTGATAATTCAGCTATTTTAGTCTGAATTCATGTTACTGCTATAGATAACATCCCTATTTTTGATGTTGTGGGATAGAACTATACAAATTCCTCGTTTTTCTATTAGAAACTCGATGATATCCTTAAGGTGTTCATTTTACCACCCCTTCCCCTATTTTCAATCAGACTTTTTACCGTCAGATAGCCCTAGATCTGTTGAACAGCTTTGCCGAAGACACCAATCTTCCTGATAAGGATCTTGAAATACTGACAATTGAAGAAAATTTGTCACTAGCGCCACCTAGCAGGAAAATTCTTAATCAGACTCTGAGAGAGGGGAGACAACTCACTGACAGTTGGCATGTTTTCTTGCCTTCTTAGAACTCTTTCTTTAATTCTGGGGTTGTGCACAACGGTCAAATGAGCTTATTTTGGTCAAAATCATATTCATTTATTGTTGTTCACTAGGAAAAGGATATGCATATATAAAAATCAATAGTAGTTTGCCAACACACAACTATATTTAGGTATTCAACTTTTTGAAATGTAAAATCATCGAAAAACACCTAGAAATTTTAATTACGTTCACTTGAATTTCGACGATTTTTCACGCTTTGCCCTTCAAATGTGCGGTTTCCCAGTGACAGTTGATGACAGGTTCCCTTGACTTTAAGGATCTTGCAATCTAAGCCAGCTGTCTCCTCTCTCTCAGATCACACTTTTCACCGCCAGATAGTTCTTGATCTATTGGGTAACTTTGCCGAAGACACCAAATTTCTATCTCATTTGGATGTTGAGAAAAGAAGGAGGCATCAGGAAAGATATCTCAGTCTTATCCAAGGATCGTAAGATCAACTAACCGTATTTACTTCAAAATTTATTTCAAATTAATTGATCTATTGGTCTCCATATTGTGGCCATTTAAAAATTCAAGGTTCATGTCGGGCTTTTAAGGTTTAAAAATATATCAATGCCCTAATGTAATTTTATAAATTGCACTGCTGCACTAATATTACTTTATAAATTTGCATTATCGACGTTCTTGCATTAGTTAAACTTTATAAGGACCCATCTCCACTTTTGTACTACTTTAATAGTAGGCTCACGACAATGCAGCTGCATTATATATGAAATGTAACCACTTGGGTAATGTTTATTCTTCAAAGAACGTCAATGAATTTTGGAGAAGGGGTTCTGATCAGTCGCGATGCTCTCACTGGAGCGCTGAACGGTACTGGCGTCCATCTTCCAGATCCTCGTGGTCAACTGCTTCATATCCTTAGTTCACTAATTATTTTAGTACTCTAGGGCACTGAGAGAGGCGAAAAAGACCTCAATGGGGCGGCACTGGAGCTAGTTAGTCTCGTTCCTTTCTTTCAGCACGTACTGTAAAACCGTACAACACGCTCGCGGAGTGCTTGCTGTTTCAACGCCATCTTCGATTGAACTGACATCACCCGAGCGAAAGGTACTCCAGAGAGCAATTCTCTTGGAGAGAAAAAAAATACGCTCTTTTCTTCAATTACAGAAAGGTATTGAAGTCATTATAATTTTCTACTGAACACCCGTTAAGCAGGCTTCACAGAAACTTCTCTGCAATTTTTAGGTACTCCAAAGAGCAATTCTCTTGGAGAGAAAAAAAATACGCTCTTTGCTTCAATTACAGAAAGGTATTTAAGTCATTATAATTTTCTACTGAACACCCGTTAAGCAGGCTTGACAGAAACTTCTCTGCAATGCAAAATGATGCAATTTTGACTTTTTTCTGAGGAATTAAAATAGCATTCAAAATTTTCAACACAGATCCTCAAACAATTCGAGTGAGAGTACAAAAAAAAATCGAGGTCACCTTCACGCACACTTTTAAAGAACTCTTGAGTGTCACTCCAGAATAAAACAGCCCACGCGGAGTTGTGATGGCACTCATATTTGATGGAATTCTACTCTGCTGTGTTTTGTGCTGCATCTTCCTTGCATGGATCCTTGTGTCAAGGATGATCCAAAACAAAAAATATATTTACAAAATATGTGACAATGAACAATAACAATAACTTAGTCTGTTATTTGCGATAGACGTACAACTTCTTTCTTTCTGATGTTACGTCCCAACTAGGATAGAGCCTCCTTCTAAGCTTAGTGTTCTTATGAGCATATTCGTAGTTATTGACTGAGAGCTTTCTTTGATAAATTGACCATTTTGCATTTGTATATCGTGTGGCAGATACGAAGATACTCTATGTCCTGGGAAGTTGAGAAAATTTCCTTTATGAAAATATTCTCGATCGCTGGGATTCGAACCCACGACCTTCAGATTGATCTTGCTGAATAGCTGCGTGTTTACCGCCACGGCTATATGGGCCCAACAGACAGACCTGCGAATGCAATGTCGAAATTCTGTTACAAATCCTAAGAACAAAGCGAACCTCATAACCAAACTAATCAACTTATGTTATTTATAACTGCTGTTGACAGAAATGTGTTATAATCTTGTTATATGATCCTGATCGGGATTCTATTCGAGACTATTTTTGGATTTCTGAGAGTTATGATAGATTTCTGACGAGATGATGTTGTAGTTTCAATCAATGCAGTTTGAAATATTATTTTTAGCTTATCGTACTTATCGGTAGAGAATCACCACCTCAAAGAAATTGAAAACCACTGAATACAACTTTTTCAATAGAAACGAACAAACTAACGAACCAACGAGCTAGCGAGAACTGTCAAAGTATATCAATTTCTGTTTCAGCATTTGTTACCAATTCAGTGTGGAAAAAATATGATACTGCTTCTGCTCTTGCTTTTAACAAACCAAAACTGAACGGAAACGGCATCGTTCCCGTTCATCGATACTCTGTGTTGCCAATTTCACATGCCATTTCACGGGGGACGGACGCCGAATGCATGGTCGGTTGATCTCGTTAGCGCGTGATCCTGGCTGGAAAACGAACGTCGAAAAAGTATTGTGACCAACCGGTCCAAACCGAAACGGAAATATGTCATTACGGTGTGCTGCACGTATAATGGAGGGATCCATTATATGCGTTGGTCTGTGCCATTCGTTCCGGAGCATGAATGAAATTTGAGGCGGAATGTCCTTCTGAATGGTTTTACTGCTCATATAGGGGATGGATTATGGTTTAGCATTTATGATTATTTTTCTGTTGACAGGATGTTTCTCAGTTTGATTGTTTTCTACATCGTGCTCATTATTATTTCGAGTAATAAATCTCCAGTTGAAGTTAGGGACTAATCCTTTTTTGTGTGTTTGTGAAATTTGAATCCCTCTCACCCCTTCGCAATGTGCCTTCAGCTGTTTTCCCTCCTTGTGTGTAAATAACGTCAATACTTTTTCTTTTTCCTGCGCCACCGGCACTACTGACCGTCATCGTGTTGTCTCTCTGATTGTGATCAACCATGCGTCCGCTTCTATGACTGGTCCCGCCACTAATCACTACGGATTATCGCAATGTAATTTAGCCGTCACATGCGAGCGTTACTAACAGCGAAAACCACAATACCAAGCATATCGACACCAGTGACAAATTCAAGACTGTGGGTAACGGTGGACACAAACATCACGAACATTCGAGCGAAGATAATCATATTGTGCCTGCCAGTGTGCTGGACCGAAAGCACCCCTCGAACAAAAAAGTAGACTCTCAGACTGAATCCAACGACCAACAGGATTTTACTCAGGCCGACATCCGGGAAAGCGTTTCCCAACTAGAATCGACAATCACAAAAACGATAGAAAACAACGAGCAGCTGAAAATTGAAGAGGAAAGCTTGTTGGCGAAAAAATCTTCCAAACATAAGGCAATTGATATCCAACAATTCATAGAAACTGAACGATTACTACCAGACGTTCAGAAATTCAATGGCCGAGACGTCTTCAAGGACGATTACGTGATTGACGATGCGGTGACTCTTAAAGGACACTTGAAAACAACTCACATTCCTCATACAACACACAAACTTCCAACGACGAAAGATAAACCTCTATCGACTACGAAACAACCCCTCATTCCCCATGCCAAAAGTAGAAGCTCGTTTACAAGCTCGAAAGTTGTTCCTCCCATAACTACAGCAACCACCGAATCCATAAGTATCTCCCCTAAGAAGACCACTTCCGCAACGACAACATCAACACAATACTTGAAATCGACGTCCACCATACCGGTCACGACCCCGGAAACGACAACCGTAAATGGTCCGGATAGCGACATTATTTTATCCAATCAAGATAACTCGGAAGAATCCTTATCGAGAACCACCGCATCAATCACGACTACAGAAGTATCCGTGACCAAACCGATGACGACTAAGACCCCGTCCACGACCATACAGATGACAAAGGCAAGCACCTCAGCACCACCCACGACTACAACCACTCCTGCCCACAGTCCTCCCACAACACCCCCCGCCACGACACCGCTAACTACCGCTTCTACCTCCCCCGCGTTCAATCGCATTAACGAGTTCGACGATTCAGAGACCGAAATCATCTCCACTGCCGCTACTAACATTCGTTCCACTAACAAGAACAACACCACCAACGATAAGCTTAACTACATCGCACCGCCACCGGTAGAAACGGAAGTGGGTGGTGCCGCTGCTAGTGAGCCTGCTTCCGCTTCCGCTGCCGCTGCCGAGCAGGACCAGGGAGCAGCGAAGGTAAGCGAAGACCTCAGACCTCCTCAGACCCGTTTGTGTGGGTGTGTGTGTGTGTGTGTGTGTGCTTGAGAGTGTGCGTGTGTGTGTAATCCGTGTGACTCACCACAACGCACCGCTTTTCTTGAGTTCTTCCTTCTTCCGCTTCCGCGTTGATAAATCGCTGTTCGCAGTTTTTCCGCCACCCAATATCTTTACTCCTTTGCTCTCACGTATCTTATGGTCTGTGTGCGTGCAGGATGATTATTTTGTTTCAGTTTTATTTTATTTTCGTAAAAACCCTTTGAGTGAATTACTTTTGATTTGGTTTTCGCTTAGTGCTTACTGATTTAAAATTTGCTGCAATGATTTTACAGATTTTACATACTTATGAAATTTATCAATACGAGAAATGCTTTCTAGTAACTATGTCGTGATAATGCCTTCAGAGCGAGACCGCTGTTCTGAGACACTATGTAAGGTATGAATAAATCAACCATATTGATCCTTATTGAGAGACTAAAGGCACGAAAACGCATTTGAACGGAGAGAGAAATACCGAGAATTGAACATCGAGAGTAGTTATGGAAGTTTGTTTATTGAGAACTGTAACAACAGGTTACAAATTGAAATATGTAGGGTAGAAGTACCATTTATGGCTATAGTATGAGTGATGGAGATAGTGAGAACAAAAGGAGATTTCTATTATTGTTCCACTAGAATATAACGGCTAATGTTCACAGGAATGATAAAACTATTTGATTATGATGATACTCAACCCTTGATAAGAACATTACTCGCGAAAAATTTTCAAAAAATTCTATGCAGTAATGAGAGATTCTCTTCTTTCTCGCTCTATTTCGATCGTAACAATGCAATGCTAAAGCTTTTGAGAAGTTTTTCACTATATATACAACTACAATGCACTTGACCAGCGTTTTATACAAAATACGCAACAGAAGAGGTTAACGTGGATCAATTATTGATTAAAAAGAAAGTAAAACAAGAGATCCTCTAAATGCTAGATATGCCATTTTTAAAAGTTACGCGAGATTTGTTCAATAGAGTAAAGTGGGGCAAAAGTTCGAGGACTAATTAAAATTTCCAGAAAAAAAAACAACTATAACAGTTGAAAAGAAATAAATATCACACAGTGAACCTTCACCATATTGATAGTAGCCAACAAACATGTGTCAAAATATTTTTTCATTATTAGTTATAACAGGTCTTGAACGAACTTTTGACCCACTGGTGGGGCAAGAGTTCGAATCAAGTTTGGGGTAAAAGTTTGCTGGCTGAAACACAAAACGTCGATACTTTTATGACAGACATTATATGTTTGCAGAAAAATATCCATTAAAAACTCATGAAAAAATGGTCAAAACAGAATTAATTGAGCACAGTTAGCCGTAACGGTAAACGCAGCAAGACCAAGATGAGGGTCGTGGCTTCGAATCCCGTCGGTCGATGATCTTTTTGCAAAGTAAGTAACTGTGGAAGTGCTAATAAGAAGAGAAGCTGAGAAGTAGAGTTTTCAAATTTCCCGGGAAACATGAAATAAAATTACCATTTCCCGGGAAATCCCGGGATACCGGGATCCCCAAAATAATTCATTAAATTAGATTTTTTTGTATCAATCAAAAGCTTTTGATCCACTTTTTAAAGCAAAAATGTAAAAGTTTTGTAAAAACGTATTTTCTGTATTTTTGTGTTTTTTTTTTTTACAAAACCGTGATCAAAATCTTTCAGACGCTAAAACAATACAACTGGCTTTATTTTTCGATTTTATTCGAATATTTATTCTTATTTATGCGGCTTCATCGACCCTATATGAATTTTATACCAGTAAATTTGTTGGTTTTTTTTCTGTTCTTTATGAGTAATTTATTCATATTGCTCTAAAGAAATGATTTCATTTCAAATGCTAGGCTTCAGAACAACAAAGTTTATAGCATTAAGCAAAAGTCCTCGTGGAGTTTATTCTTGATCCAACTAGAGTCGTTATATTATAAATTGTGACTCATCCATGAAAACTTCATAAGCCTACCGAATTCATAGAAAAGATCCCTTGAAAATTCTCATTTTTTTTTTAGCGAAATTCGTCAAAAACGATATCCATTTTATGAACAACTATTTCATTACATAAAAAAAAAACAAAAAATCAGCATCGAAATATAACTAGTGATGTAGTGAGTTCATTGGTTAGAATTATATGATAAGTAAATGGTGCGATGGTTTTTGTTTGAAAATAGATAGTTATTTCTTTTTTTATAAAGCTACCCGGGATATATGAAAATCCCAGGAATCACGGGAATCCCGGGAAACACAAAATCATTTTCCGGGAAACGGGAACTCCGGGAAATCTCAATTCCCGGGAAATGTTCCCGAGAATGAAAACTCTACTGAGAAGTAGCTCCTCTCATAGTTAGGACGCAATACCAGACAGAGGAAGGTTTAATTGTAATATATCCAAAAATAGCAGTTTCCACAAAACTAAGTAAAAATGTGGAATTGTCGTAATAGTTTTCACACGATCAGGCAAATATTGCTAAAATTAGAGATAATATGTATAGATTTTAGGCAATTTTCATTTTTCCGTGAGAATAATATATGACTCGAACTTTTGCCCCGCTGATTCGAACTTTTGCGCCATTATGTACCAAAAATGGTAGCCATACTGTTGACTTATTGTATCCGTAATTGGTACACCTACCTAAGCTATTGTATACGACCAATTTTTAGGTTTACCTTTCCATTATGGTCCAGAAATCATATATACGACCGTTTGTCCTTTCGACTTTTTGTCTTTCGACCGTTTGTCCATAAACCTTTACGGGGAACGATACATTTAGAGGTTTAGAATTGGCTTGTTTAACGTTATCCAATTTTTACAAATTCTGATTCTACGTTAAAAAAGGAACTAAAACTCAAAGTTTCAGAGTTTTCCGTGCCCTAGAACTTTTTTTGAAATGTGCTTGAAATTGGTATAGAAATCACTTTTTGAATCACCGCCAATTTTGCTTCGAGACGAGCTGTCATTATGTGAATTGAAATGTCATTCGCGTATTTCGACCTCAACTGTAAGGCCATCTTCAGTGTCGACAAGTCGAGTCTAGTACACGACACTGAAGACGGCCTTACAGTTGAATGCGAAATACGCTTATCTGTCAAAATATACAAACTATAGTGGAATTAAATGGTGTAGTACTAAATTCGGTTTTTCATCTACTTATAGAAATAATGTTTAATCATTTATAATATCTAAATCATGATATTGAAGCGCGATGAAATTGAGTTATACTAAGGAAAGGCGTTCTTTCGATTAAGTTTTAAGAAACTGTAACTTTTTCATCGCTAAACAACCAAATTCAACCTTAGGCTAAAACTGTCATGACAAAGTTGTTTTTGTTTTAGTTTTTTGTCTTGCTTTCGTTTCTTAAACTGACATTTTCATAAACAATACGATAACTAACTTTATTTTTCGTTCAGATATCGAAAATATGCCGAAAACTTCAGGTACTTACGTCAACCTTGCGAACATGGGCAATGGGGCGGCTTATTTTTCGAAAGTTCTTCGAAAATTCTTGTGCTATTCTGAATTCAAATCTCTTTAAAAGAGTAATCTCAAAGTTTGAGTCATAATATTAGGATTTAGAGGTGGCACACTTGATGGTGAATTTTCATGTTATAAAATATAACCTTTAACGAAGTCTTCAAAACTTTGTTATTTTCCAATCAATTATAAAATCTTCAGCATAATTCTCTTTATGATTTAATTTATGAAACAATAACACCAAATTTGTGTTGAATCAAAACTAGTCCTAGTTAAAAGAAGTATTCTCCATTTTATTTCCCCATTTTACTAAAAAAAATGTTTGACCATAACTTGATGAATACTCAACCGATCTCAAATCTTGTATTCATTATTTTGAAGCTTATTTAGTTGTTTTCAAACCGTGTATACATCACATTTTTATAAAAAAATATCCTCAAAAGCAAATTAAAAGATTTAATACCGTTAATATATGGTCAGATTTGAAATAAAGTTATGGTCAATAATGATTTAAGACAAATTTGATGTTTTACAAACTTTTCATAAATTTAATTTTGAAGAGAATGATGCTAAAAGCTTCAAAATTGGTGGAAAATAAGAAGTTATGATAACTTTACTGAAGGTCGTCTTGTATAACTTTAAAGTTCACCTTCAAGTCGCTTGTGCCACATCTAAATGTTAATATTTTTGGCTCAAATTTTGAGATTTCTCTTTTCATGTGATTTGAATTCAGAAGTGAATACGAATATTTGGTTTTGAGTTTCTAAAAATAAGCTGCACCCTAATAGGCGGTATAGAACCACCCAGGTAACATTAATAGTTGAATAACAGCTTATTCAGCTGAAACGAAACTGTATAAACAACATTTTAGCTGCATAAGCTATTATTCAGCTTCAAATGTTACTTGGGCATTTCTGAATTTTATTAAAAGTGGTTCAGAAAATTGGTATTCTGGCTCAATCGTTTTCAGTTCTAATATCTCATCAGAGTAATGCTTTAACCAAATGAGCTATTTGGATCTGTTTCCATTTTGAAGCAATTGACGAATTTCTCACAGAAAAAAAACATACCTACATCAATTGTTAATATCTCAAATTGGAGCAAAAATAAAAAAAAATATATTTTACGGCATTCGAAAAGAAAACACTATACTACATCAGGAACTACAGATGAAATTAGTTTTTCAAATAGTGCATAATAATGATAAAAACTGAAATAACTTTATAACCAAACAAAATGTCGACAATGCTTTTTGCTTATAGTTTTCAAAGTTATTTGAATGATTGACAAGAATTTTAAAATAAGGACGAAATTTTAATATTTATTACAAACTTCAAGTAGGGTAGATGCACCGGTTTAGGGCAGCCTAAGAGAAAATATTTATTGAAAAAAAAATATGAAAAGCCTTGCATGTACTGCGAATTTTATGTGTAAAAATATCGGAACTAAGCAGAAACCTTGGGGTCTATTTTATAAGTCGAATCGATCAAAATGGCTCGACTGGAGTCACTGTCGACCACGGCTCTGTCACTCGAGTTTCTCGACAGTTGTCACTCTATGTGACTGAATTACTATGAGAGTCGACGGTGACATCTGAAATATGCATGCTTACTTTGATCGCCAGTGATTACAGACGAGTCACATAAATCTGCTCGATTTACAAAATAGACCCCCTTATGTTCCATTAAAAATGCCGTTGGTCAATATAGGCCACTAGAACCAGTTTTAGCCACATTTTTTCGTTTGGTTTCTAAATTGACCAATCACCGCTAAGCCAGCTTTCACTGCTTGTAAGTGGTGTGCAAAAACTGAAACAAAAGGAAGCTCATGCCTGCCAGAGCGGGTGTCGCACGATTTCACAGAAGTTCGGTGAAAATAATGCTTTTACCGAACTATTCGTTAGCATTTCAACGGAAAAGTTCAGCAAGTTACCTCAATCTAACGTCACTAATTCGCGTATTCAATCCAAATAATTATTCACTTCTCTTCACTGAACCATAATATAAACGGATGGTGAGTTCGTAACTTCCCTCCAAGAGGATCAATATCTGATCCTCATGGTTTACTTTCAATTTAAATTCAATTTTAATATCTAGGCTCCTAAAATTGACAATTAATAAACCATTTAGGGAACACAATTCGAAGAATTTCATTTTCACCATCGCTTCCTAAAACGGCTACCCTTTTCATCGACGCCAAATTCACGCTCGATCCCGGTTATATTATAGATAACAAAAGTTTAGCCTCTACGCCCACTCCGTGTTAAACCTCAACCTAAAGAGTAATTTCGACCACCTTTCATGGGACCCCTGGCAGCCATCACACAGCAGACTACCGGACGGTTTGAAAGCATCCCTTATCTTGTTTGCGCTGTTGTCTCCTGCTGTTCCTACCAGCCTACCGTTTGGGCTCCCCTTTTTGGGAAATTGCGATTCTGCGGAAAACTCCGCCGGTCTATTTCCTTTCGCATTATGATTATTATTTTCATTTATTAGATTGAATCTCGCTTTTGCCCGGTAAACGAGTTTATTTCGTTTGTGCTTTGTGCTGTTTGTGTGTGTGTGCGCGAGTATGAGCTTCACCTTATTTCGGCCTATTATTTCTGGTTTAATTTCATTGTTATTGTTTTCGTTAAATTTGCTTGGGAGAGTAATTATAATCAGTTAGGCAATCCGCAATTTTCGTTTTGAATGCGTATAAGATTATTTGTTCTTGTTTTGTGAATAAATGTAATGCACTTTTAAGATTCAATTATACACATATTTAAGTATATGAAAATGATCAAATCAATGTTACAAATAATTCAAGTAAAATCTGGATTACTCTGAAATAGTATATTATCTGAAAAGCGTTAATGAATATACTATTTCAGAGTAGTCCTGGTTTTACTTGAATCATTTGTGAATGAAATTTTCTCCTGAAACAATTTTTATTGAAAGATTTGTTAGATAGGTTAGGCGTATCAACCAAGTACAGTGCTTCTTCGGCAAAAATAAAATGTTTTTTTATTCAACTGCTTTTTTAGTCATTACTTTTTATCACTATTATACTCATTGGGTTTCAGTTCAGTAAGCTGTCTTTCGCTTTAGCATCAAGTTAAATAATAGCGATGAATATCGGTAACTCACTTCACGGCTAACGTTGAAAACTTTCAAAATAAGCATATCATAAACAGGGTGTTCAATAAGTTCGAATACACTTTAAAAATATGGTAAAAAATACAAGTTATTGTTTTCTAAGTCAACTTCTATGCAAGCAATGTTTATTGAGAACCTTTAGGGCAGCTGGGAGCATCCTCCCTTGTGCTTGAGACCAGGAGCTTGAGACGTTTCTCAAAAGAATCGCACCCGACACGCACCTGGTCCATCGGCAACTCGTCCCAGATCATGGAAATGAGCCTCTTACATTGGTCCATAGTGCTCACTTGATGTTCGCTCTGCTTGACCAGCATGTACGACCATCAGGTATCAGAAGGCATTCCCACCATTTGAGAGATTTGTGCCTATTTCATCATCTACCCGATGGGAGAGGAAAGGGAAGGGAAACTGTGGGTCACTTGAAGAGGGAAGCTCCATACCGCAATGGGTTCGAACAGCGCCCCAAAAAGGGCACTGTAAAACGCATGAGCGTAAAGAGAACTTATAGCTCATTACCACAGCGGATTAAGAATAACAAAATGTGCTGAAGATTCCGGCTTCTGAATTCAGTTTCACTTAATAACTTAAACTTAAAGTGTTTACCAAGTAATTGGAATCGCATTTGCGCAAAAACTGGACAGTTACATATCAGGTGATACGAAGTTCGATAATCGGAGTCACAACTATCACACACAAATGAGTCAGCACGCTGAATATTTGCCATGTGATAGTTGAATCGGCAGTGCCCTGTCAACGCTCTGACCAAGAGACTGCAATTCTGCTTTGACAGATTTGTTAAATACTTCGCCACCTTTGGAGATGGGTCAGTAATGTACAATTTTGTTTGACGACACGACTCCAAACTATTCCAATATTGACGGTGCTGAGTTGCCGCCAAAGAGTTTATCTGAAGCTTCACCCAGCACTTCGAAATCGAAATAGCTGGCTCAGGACCAACTCTCCACTACCTGAAGAGCACTTTGCATCAGGTCGAATAAGGTGCTTATTCACATACCAACTATCAATGCTAGATAGTCGTCGGCAAATCCATAAGCTGGAAAACTGCTATTATTGAGTTGCCTCAATAGCGAATCTGCTACAAGATTCGACAAAAGTGATGACAAGGCTCCCCTTTGGGGGCATCCGCAAACGCTCAATATTCGGATCGCTGCTTGACGCATTGTCGAGAAGAGATGTCGTTTTTTATGATGAATCCAAATTGTTAATGCATGGTTTAGTACAGCTTCCAATATGGCATCGAAAGACACGTTATCAAAGGCACCCGCAATATCCAAGAAAACACCCAAACAGGATTGTTTCTGAGCGAATGCTTTCTCGATATCGTATACAACTTTGTGTAAAAGAGTCACAGTGGACTTTCCAGATTGGTAAGCATGTTGATTCACATGAAGAGGCATTTTTGCCAAATAAACATCACGGATGTGATAATCGATAATGCGTTCCAGACATTTTAGAAGAAAAGCGGTCAGGCTGATTGGTCTAAAACTCTTCGCTTCATACGACGCACGTCCTCCTTTCGGGATAAACTTTACAGTAATATCACGCCAGGATCTGGGAATATACCCGGTAGCAAAACTGCTTACAAGTAGCTTTTTCAAAACATGTTTGATAAACTCAAATCCCTTCTGGAGCAGAAAAGGATAAATCCTATCTGCTTCTGGAGATTTGAAAGGAGCAAAACTTTGGAGTGCCCATTGAATCGATTCAGTAGTTACGATACTGCGAGCAGAAGCCAAAGACTCATAACTACACGAAAAGGCATATGGTTAATCCGTAGATGCTATGTCCACACATCCGGAGAAGTGTGTATTGAATAAACAAAACTTCTTCATCAGATAAAGTAAAGTCACCATTATGTAAGCGAATTTCGGTCATTTGGAAATCCTTAGATTTTGCAAGGGTTTTGATCAGCCGACTAACTTCACTCAAACTGGATACATTTGTACAAAAAATTTTCCAGCAGAATCGTTCAGCTGAACGAAGAGCCTTCTTGTAAGCCTTGCGATCCGACTTTAACGACCCTGATCCAGCTGAACAGCGTCTGTTCCAACTCCTTCTACATTGTTTCCTGAGTCTAGTCAGATCGGAATTCTACCATGGGGTCCCTCTTGGTAGTCTTCACAGACTTCACCGCAGAGGACATGCTTCTTCAAAAGCTACCTACTGAGATTTGATCAGTAGTTATTCTAGGGATCAGTTGATTTTATAGGTATTTAAACACGAGTTCTTTCAGGAGGAAGTTCCTCTAAGGATTCCATCGGAAATTTATCTAGGGATTCCATCAAGAGTTTTTCTGGGGATGTCATAAGCAGTCCTTCGAGGGATTCCAACAGGAGTTCCTTCAGGGATTGCATCTGGAATTCCTCCAGGTATTTCATCAGAAGTTCCTTAAGAGATTCCATTAGGAGTTCCTTCAGTGATTACACCACGAATTCCTTCAGGGTATCAGGAGTTACTCTAGGATCTCCATCAGGAGTTCTTCTAAGGATTTCATCAGAAGTTTCTCCAATGATTCCATCTGGAGTACCTTTCAGGATATCTTAAGGAATTCCTCGAAGGATTCCAACAAGAGTTCCTATAGGGATTCTATAGAGAGTACCTCTAGGATCTCCATCAAAGTTCTTATGGGGATTCCATCAGGAGTTCCTCCAGAGATTCCGTCAAGAGTTGCTTCAGTGATTCAACTTGCAATTCGTCCTGAGATTCTTTCAGAAGTTCCTTCATAGATTATATCAGGAGTTACTCGTGAAACTCAATCAGGATTTCTTCTAGAGATATCATAAAGAGTTTCTCTAGGAATTCTATCAGGATTGCCATCGGGAATCTTATCAGGAACTCCTCCAGGGATTTCATCAGGAGTTCCTATAGTGATTGCATTACGAGTTCCTTTAGAGGATTCCATCAGGATTCGTTCCTTCAAGAATTCCTCTAAGGAATTCTACCAGAATTTTCTTCCAGGGGTTTCTCTAGGGAATTCCTCAAGAGATTCCTCCAGGAACTCTTCAATGGAGTCCTCACGGAATACCTTGAAGGATTCTTCTTGGAAATTCTCAAGGGATTTCTCCCTGAATTAATCAAGGGGTGCCTCCCGAAATTCTTCAAGGAATTAATCTCGGAATGCCTAAAGGAATTCCCCCCAGAATATTTCCAAGGACTCTTGAAGTTAATCTGGAATTCCTCCAGAGATTTTACCAGAAATTTTTTATAAGCTTTCATTACCGGTATTATTCAAGTGATTCCATTAAGAGATTCCTCCCGGAAATCCTTATAGAATTAATCCCAGA
Organism: Aedes aegypti; assembly: GCF_002204515.2. Classification (NCBI taxonomy): domain Eukaryota; kingdom Metazoa; phylum Arthropoda; class Insecta; order Diptera; family Culicidae; genus Aedes; species Aedes aegypti. The sequence goes on along the minus strand of NC_035108.1, from coordinate 188,587,306 downwards.
AATCCTCAAGAGGTTCCTCCCGGATTTTTTTAAAGAATTTTCCGTGGAATATCTCCAGATATTCTTGGGGGGTATTCAGGAGTTCCTCAAGCGATTTTACTGGAGAATATAAGGATTTGACTAGTGATTTGGGAATCCACCAGTATACCCTCCAGTGACTGTCATATCGAAGATTTGACACAATTTTCTGTAAAGATTCCACTAGTAATTCCTTCAGAGACTTCACCAGTATTTCCTTTAATTATTTCATTATCAGAATTTCCACCAGAAAAATATACCAGAGTTTTTCATGGAATTCATTAAAAAATATTACAAAGAGTCCACAAGATTTTTTTTTCTGAAAAACCATCAATATTTCCACGAAAGAATCAATCAGGAAATCCACGAAGGATTGAACTATAGATTCTTTCTTTTTCTATCCTAGGTATTCCATCAGGAATCTTCTGCAAAATTCCAAAAGCTTATTCCTCCAGGGATTCCACTTATATTTACTCAAAGTATTAAACAAAGCATTTTCTTCAGGGGTTAAGCCCCTAAAGTAGCACCTGGAAGTATTTTTGGGAAAATTTGGAAATATTGATCAATGGAGCAATGTCTTGAAATGCAATGTCTTGAAAAATCCTTGGAGGAATCAACAAAGAAAACACTGGAGAAATTCCCAGAGAATTTCCTGGAGAAATTCCTTCATATAACTTTGAAAGAACTTTAAAGCGATCCCTGAAGGAGTTCCTACAGCATTATCTAAGTCGATTCCTGGTAAATTCCTTGGAAAAAATACTGAAAGAAATTGATGAATAGATTCCTTTTGGAATCCTCGGAGAAATTGTTGGTAGATCCTTCAAGTAATTTCTAAAGGAATCCCAGGACGAATGCCTCGTAGGGTTTCTTCAGGGGTACAATGAAGAATTTATAAAATAATTCCTGGTGGAATTTCTGAAGCTACTCCTAGTGGAATTTAAGGAGGAATCCTAAGAGGAATGCGCGATGGAATCCTTGGAACTAACTTCTAAAGGAATTCTTGAAGTTATTGTTATAGCAATCTCTTCAGAAATTCTTGGAGGCAGCCTTGAAGTAAGCCCTGAAGAGTTGTTGAAGGAGTCACTTGAGGATTTTTTAAATTAATCTTTAAAGGAATCATTAAAGGAAATAATGAATAATTTGTAGAGCAACCTTTGAAAGAATCTCTGGAAGAATTCCACCTGAAGGTATGCTTGAAGAATTTTCAGGGAAGAATTTCTGGTGGAATCTGTGAATAAATGTATAGAGGAATTATTGATAAAATTCCTGGTACAACTCCAGGAAGAATTTCTGGAGGAATCCCTATTACAGCTAATGGATTCCTGGAAAAACTTCAACGTAAAATAACTATAAGCATCGAAAGATTACGGAAAAATGTTTAAAGAAATTCCTAAAGCCATTCTCATATTGATGACTATTCAGAATAACCCTCAACAGAGATTCCTTATAATTTTAGAGTGTTGCCGGAATACTTTTTGCGGATTGTAACTGGAATTCCTCAACAGTATCTATTTGTTCCGGTACCTTAATTTTGAAAGTCTGCTCTTTCCTTCTACGATTATTTCCCAAAAATCGTAGAAATAATCCCCCAGTCACAGAATTCGAATAAAATAACAATCACATATCCACTAGATAGCTGCCCAGATATTTCAAAACATGCGAAGAAATATAGTGTTGCTGCAACGAGCTTTGACAGTCGGTCAAACGGTTGCATCAACATAAATCGGTTTTGAAGGTTGTGAAATTCTTCACGAAGTAGCTCCGGAGATTCATCATGGAGTTGTTTCTGGAAAGTGCTCCTGGAATTTCTTTAGGAGTTCCATTTGGAGTTGCATTTTACTGAGAGATGCTATTGAAGTTTTTTTTTTCAGGAATTCCTTCATAAGTTTCTTCTGTAGTTCTTTCAAACGTTCCTGCGGTAATTTTGTTCTGGTTTGCTCTCAAAATTTATCTAGGTCAGATCTTGTTTTTCCTGAGGAAGTCAGCAGCATTCCTTTTAAATATCCCCAACTGGGACAATGCTTGCTACTAAGCTTAGTGTTCTTATTAGCACTTGCACAATTATGAACTGAGAGCATTCTTTGTCATTTGACGATTTTTGCATCCTGAGAAGTCAAGAAAATGTCCATTGCGAAAAGACCGTCGACTGTCGGGATTCGAAACCACGACCCTCGGATGGTCATGCTGAATAGCTGCACGTTTATCGCTTCGGCTTTTTGAGTAATACATAACATACTATTTAGAAGCTCTCTATAAATACCTCTTAAGATATCTATAGAAAAAATCCTACTATTAATTCAAGCATCTTTTTTGAAGTTTTTGAAATTTTTGAATTCTTTGAAAAATTTAATCAAAAATTTCCCCTAGAGTACATAAATTCCTATGAGACCACATCTAATAGCTTTCATGAATTCGTCGTAAAATATTTCTAGGCATTTCCGCTACGATTAGTTATTTGAAAAAAATTTCCAGCAATCACTCGAGGAATCTCTCGAAAGATACCACTATTTGGGGTGACTTTAATTGCCATTTTCGATGCATCTCATGGCTAGTATGAAAACTAGTCCTTTTAGTGGCTATGCATAACATATTCTTGAAGCTTGCCTCATTGTTTTCATTATTCTAGTTTTGGTTTGCTGTAAAAATAGTGGCCCAAAGTCACCCCGAGTGGGTCAATATCACCCCGAACGATGTTATCTAACCTGTTGGCCAAGTACGTATTGACGGATCGGTTGTAGAAATCTTTCGTTTCCCAGAACTTCGTCTATGGTTTTTTGCGGATTGTTTCAGGGATCCAAGACGTGTTGAGGAGTTATCAAATAATCCCTCCTAACACCTTCCAAGGCATCAATCAAATCTTTACTGTGATTTCTCAGGAACCTTGATGGTGGTGTTTAATTTCCTATGAAGTTCTTAATTCGACTCGGATCAGCATCTACTTGATGCAAAACTTTAAAATTAGGAAAAATAAAAAAAATGATTTCAACAGGTTAACTGCATCCAAATGTATTGATTGTGCGTTGATTATCCGTTTTGCGTACGTTTTCCATTTTAGTACAAACCGGATCAAACGGATTGATAAACGCAAACTCAAACGCAAAACGCAACGTATCCATTGTGCACCGTTCTTTAGCCAATTGAAACAACCGTTACTGACAACGCGACTATCTAGGCTGCTCGGGAAAAGGAGTCAATAGGGTCGTTTAACGATTTTTAACGAGCTCATTTTTCTAAGTTAACAAAAAATTATTACGTTTCAATATTCTACCTTTGATATTACAAATAATTCAAATGTAATTATAGTACAAATTTCAAGTGCGTTTTAGGTACCTTCAGGACACCAAAACTTTTGAAAATTTTCTTTCTGGTTCAATTTGAAACATAAATTAGGAATACGTTAATACCTAATTCTACTAAATAATTCAAATTCTTTCTACAACCGATATGTTGTAACACTTCTCTAGGTTGGATGTAAGAAGACGTGGGAATATAATGAACAACTCATAATAACAAGCGAAACGCTCTTCCCAAATTGAGTAACATTCATAATTACATAAGCAACTCAATATCGTGACAACACGCTCCAAGCCATCAAAACATCAACTTGGGGAAATCAACTCCCACTTGTTCTCGTTGCTCGTCCCATTTTCCGAGGGGCTCAGAGGTTGGAGAAGTCGGAAAACATCGCCAGCCACAGAGCGACAGGAAGCGTATCAATTCGGTTGTCGTCATCCCGTCTGTCATCGTGTCACACAATTACGGCAGACGGCTCAACAGAAGAAGAGGACGATTCCTGGGCGGGCGTCGAAAAAGCTCGGAAAATCAGATAGGGTCTGTCTGTTTGGGGCAACTGTTTGCGACAGAGGGCAAAAAAAGCAAAACAACACCATCCATCCGATGATGGGAGATCCGCAAAAATACACAACTCGATAGGCGATGATGACGATACTCGTTTCCTGCAGAATGGATCCCCTTTCTGTGCAAATGTGCTCTATTCCATGTACGATGATGTGCCTTCTCCACTTAGGGTTACACCGAAGAAGTTGTATATCAAGAACGTTATTGCGGGCAATAATAAAAGCGACATCTAATTGGGAATAGCAAAACTTATCATTCAAAAACTGCTTTGGTCATCTAAAATGGTTTGGACCAGACCATTTTTCTCTAAAATTTAGAGAAAAGAATTTCAAATTCTTGTGAATAAACCAGTATTATGATTACATTCAAACTTGAATTCTTTAAATATTACTCCAAAACAAGTTTTCTGACTTTCAAGTTTTGATATACAAAGTCCTCGGTCACCTCAAAAAGAAGCCCTCGATGTTTCCGATGTGCACTCCCTCTATCTATGTTCGCACCCACTTGTCTCCCGATGAATGTTTTTCCCCACATAAGGAATAATCTGTCAGTGACTGTTTTTCTTCCACTTCTGTCGGATGTGATTGCCTGCCCTCGTGACACAAAACATAATGTGAATGTAATGGTGTCAGCCCTGGGCGCCTTTCTTTTTACTACTCGTTGTTTTGGTCACCCTATTCCAACTGATGTCTGTTATCCGGGTTATCCGTGTTTGTTTCTGTGTCATCGCTACAAAAATATGATATGTTTTTAGACACAATGTTTATCTAGAGATTAGTTGAATAGTCGAGTTATATTATGTCCTGTTGTGTCCTTTGTTTGGTTATCATTGGCTACAATTTGTAGCCAGCTTATGAAATAGTATGCAGAGTTCATACCCCACATCAACTAGCAAAAGACTTTTTGACTGAATCTGAACTATACTTTTATATTAAACAGTTAGATAAAACGTATCATACTTATCAATTCTCAGATATTTTCTTTCTTCCAAACCAAAACGACGAGTTCCGGGTTTACCAAAAGTTTCATTGTAATTTGGAATACCATGACCTCACAGTAATGGATCAAATAGTGTGGAGTCCAACCTATAAAATTCAATAAAATGACATAGAAAACATAAAATTGTAATTTAAAAGCACGAATTGAATCTTTTCAAATTGGAACTTTGGTTAGTAAACTGTTTTGAGTGTAATATTTACATAGGATTGCATGAAAATTGAAAATTGTATCGGTTTCTGAAAACCATATTGTGGATCAATTTTCATATTATGGATCAAATTGTGGCATATTACGGATCAGTGCGCAAAATCAAGAGATTTTCAACTCAATACATCTGTATTGCATGATTTGTCGAAAGTTAACAATGTGTCACTTATTACTGCAAAAAAAAGCAGTGTTAGAGCTGGGAACAAGGGTAAAATGCCCTTTTTTGTGATACTGCATTGTAGTAACTGATACATGAACTGTTTTCGCCCCACACCAAGTTTTCCACCCATTTTTATCTACTAAAAATGAAATTTACAAAGCTTGATGTTTTATTAGATTTATCCTATTGTCTGAAAATGTCGACAATAGTGCATAAAATGGCAGAAATCTACATTCTTTGGAAGTGATCCATAACCGTGGTAAACAATCATTTCCTGACCCATACTATGGATCACTAGTTAGAAGTGCTAATATTCGGTATTTAGAATCAACAATCAAGAAAAATGATTTCCAAAGATAAATTCATACTAAATCGAAACGAACAAGCATGTTTTATGCTATAAAATTTGGTAACAGGTGGTAACTGTGGGAGCTTATGAATGCTGACGGCACTTCTTACAGAAAACGACCATATAATGATAGCTGTGTGGTACCAACTAAACATTTGTCAAATACACCGTTATTTAGCGGTTGAATGTTGTGCTTAACATTACAAATGGCCATGGGACTAATAGTATAACATGGGAAAAATTTTTTTACGTCAACGTTTATGTTTTGAGCGAGTTATCCGATGTTGAACGTCAAATTGATCCGTCACTGTGGGTGATCCGTAACTGTGTGGGCATGGTAAACTCGTTAAAAAAATCACGTGAAGATTTTGATACCGATTCTTCTTAGAAAATCGACAAAACAGTTTTTATATAGAACTGAAAACGCTACAATATTTTTTCCTAGGTTTCTGCTTTTCTGATGAAAATGGACGTACTTCTCTTAACAACCACCATGTAGCTTCAAGCTTTTAATGACCAACATCAAACATACTCCCCTAAAGTACAAAGTTAAACACAGAAATCAAATTTTCCACGACCTTCTTGGCTCTTGGTGAGAGGGGAAAAACTTTTCTCGGTGATGCTCTGCTCATCCCATGGGCATATTATACTTCGCTCTGCAAACTCTTGGCTCGGAAATTTCCGCCAAGCACACACGTTGCTCTTTGAGTCAGGAAAATGTGATTAAATGTACCCGGGTGTGCCACGTGAAGCGCACATAACTTAATGTTGTCACGGCATAAAAATTAACAAGGCAGGCTCTTCACTGATGTAAATATCAAGTTTGATTGTAAACATGTGACGTCACTCCTATCGTACCATATATCTTTCGGACCACTAGATCATTTTTTTTCGCAAATCTGTTCGAGGTGGATAGGAATGACGTCGTCAAGTAGCTGTCAGTTTTCGGAATATATCACCTTCTCAATGTAGTACACCGTGAATGTTGTGAATTCCATCCAGGACGAACGCAGTTTGCTCTAGAACGGCTTTTGATCTGGGAATCGTATACAAAAATACAACAGAAATAAACACTGTATTCTCCATCCACTCTGCAGGCTAGTAGGCCTACTTCGTCTATCATTTATGACCAATTTAAATATTTTGTCGGTTTTAATTTGCTCCAATTGTCATCGCCTACTCTTTGTGCCCAAAGTGCTCCATTTTGCCAGCTAACCAACAAGCTGTGATCTACACTCGATTAAACACCCCGGTTTTTTTTTCATTCCAATTCTTTGCATTTAATTATCATCGACATCATTGCGTGTAATTGTAGTTTTTTTGTGTCTGTTCTCACTAGCCAATGGGTCGTTCCCTCGAGCCATGTTTTATTTACATTTCAACCTCTCTTTTTTATTTCATGTTGAGCAATGTGCGTTTTTCTGTTGGTGAATCGAATCAATACCGTACGCTGAGAGAACAGGGATACTCATGTCCGATGGTTATTTAATCGGAAATTGATTGTAGCCGGTTCGCTTTTTAGTCCGACGTTGGTAATTGATAGCACTGCGATAGCAGTGCCTACCATGAATGGAATAATGGAATTGAGTAAAGAACGTGAAATTTCCGAACAGAAAAGTTTGTTCAACGAAATTAAATCCTTTAAATTTTGAACGAACCAGGGAGAACAGGATATTCAGCCATATTTATGACTTTTCCGGATATTCTCCCAAATTATTGTGTTTTGCTACGGCTTAACGGATCAGGCAGCCTAGCAATGTCATATTTTTACTATGACGTTGAAATCCTACGTTTTCGTCGCATTCATCATCAAACCCTCGTCAACGGGAAACAACATTGGTTATTCTCAGTCGTTTCCCTCACTTGTGTTTTGCTGTCTTACGGATTTGCGTTTGTCTCGAGTGTAACATTCATGTAGAGAAAAACATTACATAACGAACCTTCAGGATTTTCTAGTCAACTGTGTTTAGCAGAAAATAATAGTTTCCGCTACAACCCTTGGACATAAACTCATAAATTTTCCTTCGATTTCTCGGCGAAATTCAACAGTGTTTTACTATTCGGTCTATTCGGTCATTTTGAACACCCCATTTTTTCTTCAACTTCTCGACACGTTTCAAAACCATAAAAAAGCTCAAATTTGGAAAAGGTTTCCATGATGGTTACTACCAAATATAGTAAAGCAACACTGAGAAATTTGAAAGGCCCTTAAAATGTGGATCTTATTACGAGAAAACGGCACAGACCCTTAAAGTGGCATTTTGAACCATATTACTCCAAACATATCTAGTTTCTAGAAGTATCCTGAATAACTCGGGAATATTCCTGTAGCCGGAGTTATTCTAGTGATTCAGCGAGTCAGGTCCAGTGAAAGAGCTATTCTTGTGGACATGTCAAGTTATTTTTATTTAGATGCAATGACAATCATTTAGATTTGCATAAATCATTAAAATCTGATATTCAACATGAATGAAGAGTTCACATCCGGTAAATTCTAAACGGTCCAATTACAATTTACCGGATGTAGCCACTCGGACATTAGGTCCGGTCCTGGAGAACCGACTATACACTGGTTGGATACTAAATCGTTGCAAATTTTGAAAAGTGGAGATCAAACAGTGGAAATAATTAATTAATCATTAAAATGCGTTCCCATAAGCTTGGTATAGAAGATTAGATACAAATTGGTCACTTTATAGTAAATTTGAGGCGTCCCGGGGACCCGATAATGGTCATTTGTAGGGTCAATCAAATTCCAGGAAACATGATTATTCAATTCAATCGTTTCTCAAAAGGTTCACACTAATGCGTTTTTCATAAAATTATTTGATATGGAGACCACATTATAACTGATACCGAAAACTATCACTCAAGCCTGTACGGGTTAATATTTATATATTAAACACATCTTAACTAAAACACAAAGCAAAAGTGTAAAACAAACAACATTATTAACACAAACAACAAACACACAACAACTATTAACACAGTTTACGAGCTTCGTAAAAAAAGTTACGTAAATTGAATTTACGTAAACAAATGTCTTCGTGAATCGAAGTTTTAGTGCATAGAGAGACATTCAATCATTGAGAACATCAAATTTTGTGCAATTTTGATTCTCAATAAACATTTATGCATGCCTTCCTCCGTGGTTTACTGGGTTCCTACTTAACTGTTGCTTTTTGTCAGCTTATTGTGGCCTTCGTCATCAAAATTCGTGGCTTTCCTTGTAGTTTGGTTTGTATTAAGTAACGTCTTAAAATGTATGTTAAATGTAAACGACACATAACTACCAGTCTTCCATTTATCTGTAGGTGCATGTTGAGGACTGTTTAAGCTTGGAACGGTATGAGAATAGAATTGATTAGGTTAACTATGAATAAGTTTTCACAACTAAGAACTAAGTTTTAAACCTAACGTCCAAATATGTAGGCTTAAACCTTTGATGAAATTTGGAATTGATCTCTTTGAACCATAAACCACTCCTTACTGATATATCTAATTCGTAAAAAAAAAGTCTGAGGCACTCAAATCTTTGTCTACGAAGGTCATAAACAGTTCCTTACAAAACTCATATTCTCGAAAGGTGATTTACTTTATACCTTCTGGTTTGCTGTGGACGCTATGAATCTTCATTCTTCATCTACAATTCTAGGATCTACTGATTTTGAGCGTGGGGCTTGGAATCACTGTTCACTGTAAAGAAGGTTGATTTGATTGATTTGACTTTATTAACGAGATTTTTAGCCCTGGGCTAGTTCATCTCGGGACCAACGGCTTTACTTCCCTTCCGAAGGAAGTCGTCACTATAACTTTTTACGTCATAAGTGACTATGTTGGGGATGGGATTCGATCCCAGGTCCTCGGCGTGAGAGGCGAGTGTTCTAACCACTACACCAGGTCCGTCCCCAGAATGTAAAGAAGGCTCTCAGTCCATAAACATGAAGGCTCTTATAGAAACTTAAGCTGATAAGCAGTATCATCTTGTGAAATATGTACTATGGTACTTTGCATTAAATTCTAGCACCGACGATCTTGAAAACCTTTAAAAATGCGTATAGATCTCGCAAATACTTCTAATTGTATTGCTGCATTCTGCACGAATTTCCATAATTGTCCAAGGGATGATCGTGCTGAAAACACCAAAACGTTTAGAAGTAACTGCGACACTACACTACAAGAATTAAAATATTCGCATCGGCTACGAACGCACAACTAAGGTGAAGATCAACAGAAGCCACACTCGTAATTTCCTAAAGCGCAAAACTATGGACACTCAAATTTTATCGCTTGAATACTCGCTGAATAGTCGATTGAAATTTTCAAATGAAACATAATTGGGTTCTCTAGATTTGTGCTCTTGAAAATTTGATACGTGGCTTTGATTTGTCTACTGCATGTGCTCATGAGTAGTTTAGATCATAAACAACATATTTGAACACTTTTCTATTGTGTATTTTGATAAATGTAGTGTTTTCCTATTATCCTTATTCATTATTTAAAAAATGTTTTTGCATGATGTAGAAAGTGAAGTTGAAGTTTGATTGCTGCACGCTGTTATAGCTTGACCCGGCACCGAATCGCACCTTGATAATACCCGACACCACTACCTTTGCAACTACACAGCACCCGTCGATGATTTGTAGTGTCCCCTATTGCTACAAACCTACGTACCATGTTCTCAGAATGCAACCTCCACCCTTAATAACCAAGTTATGACCACAATCGATGAAGATGAAATAACGAATCCCCTGTTCAATTCTATCCACCTTACCCCCTCAATGGTCTATAATAACCACCCACGAAAACTAAACAAACTTCAAACCTGTCGGAAACGATCGTCTCAAAACCGTCCTATTCAACAATACAATCAACTTGATCCAACTCATCATCCTCTAGACGGCCGATAAAGAAGAGGACTTACCAACCGTACTACTGTCATCGATGGGAACTTCTCCGGTCACGGCCTCGTCCACAATATCTATAACCTCTGCGGCTTCGATACCGACCGATTCCCAAACGATCACCAGTCAGTTCAAGAACGTGGCCACCACCACATCCTTGAACCGCCCAGATCTGTCATTCGGATTAGATGAAGAAACCAACGCAGAAGACGAAGTCGAAGAGGAAGAAGACGAATACGAAGATACGGTCATAATCACGGAACTTCCCAATTCAGTAGCCCCAGCAGCCCCGGCTGCTACCACGAGCACTGCTGCTCCAACAACCCCAACCGTATCAACAACTGTTAGAACAACGACGGAAACAGAAATGGAGGCTACCATCACAGTCAGTGATATCCCTACGACTCCGACGGTCGAATCGTTGCCTCGGTCTCTTCCTGTTACTACAACTCCGGCAGTAATCACTACAACAGCAACAACAGGGACACCACCGCCTACTACAACACAGCTTGAACTCGTAACAGCGCCAAGTGTGGTTTTGGTTGAAACTACCACAGCTGCTACTAGTGACACTGCTATGACTACCTCTTCTACTACTACTAGTCTTGAACCAAAGGTAGCGACTTGTTAGACTCCAACTTTCATTGTTTTCGATTACATTAGAACGCTAGTGCAAGTTTATTTTGAGAAAGCGAAACGTGCGAAACAAGCTACAACCCGTCTTTTTGACAAGCTTTGCTGACCGAAAGTTATTTCAAATATGCACCCAATACTAAATGAAGATAGCAATTTAATGCAACTTAACTTATATTTTGCCACATCGAAGATAATTTTAAGGACGCAGTTTTTTATGGCTTCAAAAACTTTTGTAAAAATTTTTTTTTTCTTGGTATTATTTCATCAAACTAACTCTGTAATTTAATGTAAATAGTAAATTATTTATCCTGGGTTCTTGTAATTATATCTGTAATTATCATTTAAACGCTTTTTTTCAAACCCCTTTCTGTTAGTTACACTTATCATTTCATGTAATATTCTCTTAATTTTTAAACAAAAAGTTCAATCGCTTTATTCGTACCTTCATTTTCTAAATGTCAATTTTCTTTTGTTCTAGATTACAACCTAAGAATTTACGCTAATCGATTTCGTTTTCTCTATTTCCCAAATATGATTATTACAAAAAAACAGGCTACCACTGAACCAACCGTAAGTAGTAGTAGCAGCAGCAGTAGGAACAGCAATACTCCCGTGAAACAGCAAGAACCTAAGGAAGACTACGAGAACTACGACGAAGAGTATGACGATGAGATCGAAGAGGAACCCACGACGGTTGCTGTTCCCACCGGACGGCAGCAGTCCGGTAACGTGCAACCGGCTGTTGTTAGTACTGAGGTATGGTATTTTTGTGCGGCATTCAACGAATTGTTTCCAGTTAAACACTATCATTCTTGAATCCCAACTTTTATGATTACTAGGACTGTATTCTCTGTCCCATTCAAGTGTTTATTAAAACACTTCTTTCATTTTTCTATCGGCCAATTTTCATGGGTCAAGATGTCCTTCTTTTAGTTTCTTACTGGTATCATTCCAGACATTACACTAATTTATAATATCTAGTAAAATTTTTAGTTTGGTAAAATGAATTAAGCTCGTAATAACATTTTGTTAGTACAAAGCAGATTTGCAGCAGTTCTGATTACTAACAGACGAATTGAAATTACCTGCTTGTAAGCAGTTAACCTAACTCAACCTTATTAAACAAAGCACTCATTGTGGTGATAGAAGATTGCAACGGTTTTTGCCTGTTTTTGTTGATAAAACAACTTATTTTTTCTTGAACTTCGCAATGGAAAAAAAAACTTTTAAATTCCTCCCCTTCAAATTTTCTTCCTACGGGTAACCGTTCAAATTGTTTCAAAAACCGATGCTTATGCCGCCGCAGATAACATCTATTCCATATCTTCATCAACGTAAAATCCCAACTTAAAATGTACCTACTTCTAGTAACATGTATCTCTCTGATTTTGATTTTTCAACTGAACAATTGAATCAAATTATTGATGCAATGTTCAAAACCACCACTGTGGCTGAACCAGTCCAAGTATGTGTACAATTTTATAATAAAGCCTGATGTGCTGCTGAACAGGAATCGCTAAAGAAATTTCTCGCCGATTCCTTGCAGAAATTTACTACAGCGACTTCCGTTTGAACTGACATCTCTTTTCAACTGCGTACTGCGATCAGAAAAAAGGCGCTTCCTTGATCGATTCCTTGCAGGAATTTTCCATGCATCAAGATAGGCCAAGAAATTACTTGTCAGCAGCGAATCAGGCTTAAAATTGTTATTGGATTAGTGGATCCAAATATATTTTAAAATATTGTAAATTGTTTTTCTTTTTCAATAATAAAGAGGACGAGTTGTTTATTTTTCTAACAGCTAATAACATACATATAGCATACTTGTTTAATTATGATTCGTGGTTTACTGTTAACCGGCCGAGTGAAAGTTTAATAACTACCGAAAAACTATACATTACATAACTGCATATAAACATCTCTCATGGAATAATTTGCAAAGCAATTCCAACGGAAGAATTATTTGATGTGCTACTATGATTTTTCAATTCAACACCCTGGTAGCCCTACTTGTTTTTCTTCTTCTAGACACTCTTGTACGATTGATTTGGTGTTAACCGACTCAAGTCAGCTTTGTAGTCAACTACGCTGGTTTTGATTCTGATCATGCCCTGTCACACTTAAAATATCTCATGAAGCGATTTTTAATCGTATCAGCTTCACTTTCCTTTATTAACGAGTCGACTGGAATACATATAAAATATACATCAATAGTTATCTTGATGTTAACATTTCTTTGCAAACAAAACTTGATATTGTCAATGCTCTCAAAATGCCATTGTTGAAGGAAAAGGGCAAAATGTGTACTCTTAAACTCTTGGTTCGTCTTAAAAATGTGAGGAGCAGGCAATTTCAATGCACTTACGATCCTGCTATGAAAATTATATGGCAGGACATGTAAAAAAATCAAAAAAGTTTAAATCAAGTAAAAAACCCAAAATTATGAAAATAAAATTCCTTAATTGGATCTTGGGAAATTGAAATTGAGAAATTATGAAATTAATTAAATTAATTAATTTGAAATTAAAAAAAAACATCAGAAGTCAATTCCGGCATTGAAAGATTGTGCGGACTCTTTCCGGTGGATCACCGGATCGAATATGTCGTTTGACGTCCCACACAATTGATGGCTTTTTTGCATGCCACATTCGATCGCTCGGCCTTACTAGATAGCGGGTGCAGGTCGTTAGGCCGAATGCTGTTAGGCCTAATGCCGTTAGGCCGAAAGGGTCGTTAGGCCGAAATAACATTTGATCATTTACTACTATTTCAAAAGGCTAACCCATTCATCAGTGTTTTTTTCTTCTTTTAATCAAATGCTGTTCTTTCTAGTTATATTCCACAGCGGTTACTGTGGGCTTCTAGGTAATGCAAATTATCCTGATCTAACAACTAAAAATCCATTCGACCTGAAAATTCATCCGGCGGCTTCTAGGTGATGCTAATTATCCTGACCTATCCCTGTTAATTACCCATTCGACCTTACAGTTCATTAGAACTGCCGGCCATTTCCGGCCTAATGACACTTTCGGCCTAACGACATTCGGCCTAACACAATAGAACCCGAGGTAGCCAATACTGGGGAACGCTGCTCCCGTTAGTTTAATCATGCGATCCGATGTTCGTCGAATCAAGGGGATATTGTTATTGTCGCGAGTCTTTGCCATAATGTGAATTGCCGTCCACGCTGACGATTGTACTGCTAAAACATCAAATGGCAACGTGCCCACATGAACGTGAGAGTTCGATCCAGGGTTATTCCAAAGATCATTAGACGGTTGGTCTTCGGAACAGCGATCCGATCGATGATTGTTTCTCGTGCTGGCTCTCGACGTGCATGTGGACTAGGGTGCCAATGAAAATCGATTTTTCGAATTTCAAAAAATGGTAGTGCTCAAAAGTTTTGTCTCCTCGAAAAAAGTCCCCATGCTAAATTTGAGCTCAATCGGACTTCATTAAGTGGACCCCCAAAGCGGTCAAAGTTTGGCTTTTTTGACCCATGAAAAATCTCCAGAGGGGGGGGGGGGGGTACATGAAATTTCCGAAATCTAATTTTTTTTTGATGCCAGGTGTCTTAGAAATGCATGAAACGTCGAGATCTGGTGTTATTTGGAAATTTTTTTTTTTTTAAATCGGCCTTTTGGGACTTAGTAAATTTTTGAGTTGGGGGAGTGAATTGACTTTGAAATGAACGATTTGGATTCAATTGCTGAGAAATTCAAGGCAATAGTATTGAAACATATCCTATATCATTGGTGGCCACTGAAAGCATATTATATGTGATATTTCATTAGGGTGGTTCATTTACTTGCCATTAGGGTGGTCCTTTTTGTTAAAAAATAAAAAAAATAAAAAAATATAATTTTTATTGAATATTGAAGACAATAGTATTGGAACATCTCTCACATTATCGTAAGCCATTTTCTACATTTAATATGTGGTATTTTATAAGGGTGGTTCACGTATTTTCCATTAGGGTGGGCCTTTCTGTCGAAAAATCATAATTTGAATGGGATGTTAAAAACAATAGTATTTTATCACCTCTTTCATCATCGTAGGGCATTTCCTTCATTAGATTCGTGATATTTTATTAGGGTGGCTCACTTATTTTCCATTGGTGTTTGCCGAAAATTGAAAAAAATAAAGAAATTTTGAATTTGATCCTTTTAGTATTTTAACACCTCTTTTATAATCGTAGGCCATTGTCTTCATTTTTGTTTAGAGAGGCTTTAAATTCCTCTGAATTCGTGCGCCTGTAGTTCCATTTGATATGCAACATCATCGTAGGACACTGTTAACATATTTCATTAGGGAGTTTCTCTCATTTTCCATTAGGGTGCATCATTTTTCGTATAGTTTGAAACCATGATTTCTCTAAAAAGTCTCGTCCACTTTCCTTAACTATGGTGTCATTGTAAAAATTTCAATCTTAATATCTACAGACCGAAAGATTATGGTGTGGACTACTACATAATATTTGCGTAATGTTCGACGAAAAATGTAAAGGTAATTTAGTTAACAACAAAAAAATTTTTTTAGAAAGCCTCTCATAGTTAGAAAGGTCCTTTTGAAAAGTTTTGCGTGATTTTCATTCGGAATGCAACACTTCACTAAGCTGAACCAGTTCGGAGTCCTCGTCTCATACAAAATCCGCTTGCTACTTCGTGATTTCAGATGCACTCATCTCAGAGACCAAGCATTGAGCCTCAGTGACCTTTCCAATTTAGTTTTGCAAATTCCGAAGGAAATTCCAGAGAAAATTCTGAAGGAAATATCGAAGGAAATTCCAAAGGAAATTCCAACGGAAATTCCAGAGGGAATTATGAAGGAAATTCCAGTGGAAATTCTGAAGGAAATTCCAGTAGAAATTCCGAAAGAAATTCCAGAGAAAATTCCGAAGGAAATTCCAGACGAAATTTCTCAGGAAATTCCAGAGGTCATTTCGCAGGAAATTCTAGAGGAAATTCCGAAGAAAATTCCAGAGGAAATTCCGAAGGAAATTCTAGAGAAAATTCTGAAGGAAATTCCGGAGAAAATTCAGAAGGAAATTCCAGAGAAAATCCCGAAAGAAATTCAGAGGAAATTCCAAAGGAAATTCCAGAGATAATTTCGAAGAATATTCTAGGGGAAATACGGAAGGAAATTCCAAATGAAATTCCGAATGAAATTCCAGAGGAAATTCCGTTGGCAATAACAGAGGAAATTCCGAAGGAAATTCCAGAGAAAATTCCGAAGGAAATACCGAAGGAAATTCCAGAGGAAACGAAAATTATAGAGGTACTTCCGAAGAAAATTCCGAAATGATTTCAAAGCTTCAAAAGAAATTCCCAATGAAATTTCGAATCAAATTTAGCATGAAGCTCCAAAAGGAATTCCGAAGGAAACTCCAGAAGAAATTCCGAAGCAAATTACAAATCTCGACGAAAATAACGTAGAAAATTCCAAATCAAATCCCGAAGGTAGCTCCAAAAGAAATTCCAAACGAAATTCCAAAGCAAATCCCGAAAGAAATTCCAAAGCAAATTCAAAAAGAAATTCCATAAAAATAAATCCGAATGGATTTTTGAAGGATGTTCCGAAGCAAATTCCAAAGAAAACTAGGACGAAAATTGCGCAGAAAATTCCAAATGAATTTCCGAAGCCAGCTCTAAAAAAAATTGCAAAGGAAATTCCATAAGAAATGTCAAAGGAACTTCCGAAGCGAATTCCAAAGGAAATTCCGAAGGCAATTCCAGAAGAAATTCCGAAAGAAATTCCAAAGGAAACGCCGAAGAAAATTTTGAAGAACTGAAGAAGGAAATTCCGAAAGTAATTCCAAAGAAATCCAAAATAACTTCCTGAAGCAACTTACTGAAAGAAATTCATGAAGAAATTCCAAAGGAAATTCTGAAGTAAATGAAATATGAAGTTCCAAAGAATACTAAGGAATTTTAAAGGATACTCCTAAGAAAATTCCGAAAAAACAATTCGAAGGAAATTCCAAAGTAAATTCCGAGAAAATTCAACGGAAATTCTGATGAAAATTACGTAAAACAGTCCAAAGGAAAATTCCGTAAAAAATTCCAATCAAAACTTCTAAATAAAATTCCGAAATCTCCATAGGAAATTCCAAAGGTTATTCTAAAGGAAATTTCGAGGAAACTCTATAACAAATTTGGAAGTAAACTTCAAACGAAATTCCGAAAGAAATTTCAAAGAGAATTTTGAAGGAAGTAATAAAGGAATTCCAATGGAAATTCTGAAGAAATTTGATAAGTAGCCTCAAAGAAAACTGCAAAGGAATTTTAAAGGATACTCCTAAGGAAATTTAGAGGGAAATTCCAAAGTTAATTCCGAAGGAAACTAAAAAAAATCCAACGGAATTTCCGAAGAAAATTTCAGAGGAAATTCTGACGAAAACTGCGTAGAAAATTCCAAAGGAAATTCCGAAAAAAATCCAATGGAAATTTCGAAGAAAATTCCGTGGAAAATTCCAAAGGAAATTCCAAAAACTCCATAGGAAATTCCATAAAAAAATTCAAAGCAGATTCCGAATGAAATTCAAAAAGGAATTTCTAAGGAAATTTCGAAGAAAAAATCACAGCTCCAAAAAAAATTTCAAAGGAAACTTCGATAGAAACTTTCAAAATATAAGGGAATCCCAAAAAAAAAAATTTTAAAAAAAAACGGAATGAAATTCTAAAATAAATTTTGAAGCACATTCCACAGGACATTCCGACGACAATTCTGAAAAATATCCAAAGCATATTCAGAAGGGAATTTCTGAGGAAATTCCAAAGAAAATTCCAAAGCAAATCCCGAAGCAAATTGCAATGAAAAAAGGAAGTTAAAAGGAAATTTCGTAGAAAATTTCTAAGGAATTTTCTATGGAATATCCAAAGCAAATTTGTAAGGAAATTCTCAAGAAAACTCTGTAGAAATTCCAAAGAAAATTGTAAAGAAAATTTCTAAAAATATTCCGCGCTAAATTTCAAAGGTCCAAAAGAAATCCAAATGAATTTCCGAAGAAAGCTCCAAGGAAAATTTCGAAGGAAATTCCAATGCTTCGAAAGAAATTCCAAATAATATTTCGAATACAATTCTGAAGGAAGCACCAAAGACACAGGAAATTCCGAAACAAACTCTAGAAGAAATTCGGAATGAAACTCCAAAGAAAATTCCAAAGCAAATTTCGAAGGAAACTCATAAAAAAACTCCGAAGTAAATTTCGAAGAAAATTCCAATGAAAAGTTCAGAATGAAATTCCGAAGGACGCTTCATTTCGAAGGAAATACCACAAAAAATTCAAAAGGGCACTTCTAAAGATACCGAAGAAGAGACGAACCAGCCAAGGGCTGAAAGTCTCTCAAATAAAGAAAATTCATTCATTCATTCAGATACCGAAGAAAATTCCACAGGATATTCCGAAGCAAATTCAGGATAAATTTCCAATTTTGATGAAAATTCCGTAGAAAATTTCAAAGGAAATTTCGTAGAAAAGTCCAATAAAAATTTTTAAAAGGAATTTCGAAGGAAATTCAGATTAAAATTCCTAAGGAAACTTTAAAGAAAATTCCGTTGAAAACTCCAACGAAAAAATCCATATGAAATTCCGACGAAATTTCTATAAGGAACTTTGTTACATCTTTGAAGAATAAACGAGAACTGACTGTTAAAACTGGAATTGCCTACGTTGTCACAACCGAATCGCGTGTACTATAGCAAGCAGAAGGCAACGTACTTTTGTTTCGGGAATGAAGGAGCCCAAGGCTGAGAATCTCTTTTGAAAATATAAACTAAACACTTTTGTTGCCCTTCATCGTCGCCCATCAAGCTATTGTCATAATTTGAATACGTCAAAAATTATTTTTTTATTTATTTTTTTTATCTGTATTTTGATTATGGCAGTTAGAGTTGTGCTTCACTGAATTCACTGATTATTGTTATTGGAACGTTTTATTTTAACTATTCAAAAGAAAACCTTAATGAAAATATCTTAACGAAGAGTTGCATGCCAATGAAGAATCATGATTCAAAACTATACAAACAAAGTTGATTTGTTAGATTTGTTAAGATTTTTTTTTTAATTTACAAATTAAATGATCACCTTTATGCAAAACTGAGGACAATAGAATAGAAATTGTGCGACTTCGTCGCAGATATGCACGCTCAAAAAAGAGTTCTGGAAAACGTGAACTGTGAAAAATACACCATGAACTACCATCATGTTTACGCATAAACATGATCTAGTTCACGGTGTATTTTTGCTTGTTGACTGTGTGGTGCATCCTACGCTCTTCGACCACTTGTCGACTGCTTTCACAGCAGCCTGTAGTTTACTATGTAACCCTTCAGTGTAAAGCCGTCGTACAACGAGAAGAATATCGTCAGCAAAGAAGAGGACGTCGACTCCGACGGGTACAACTGGAAGATTGGCTGCATCGCGGCGAGGAACAGTGATACAGATAGCATAGAACCCTGAGCTACCCCATTCTCTAGCTGGTGTTCACGGGACAGATGTCCTCCTACAGCCACCTGAAATGTTCGCTCCAAGAGAAAACTTCGCAAGATGTTTATCATTCGACCACGTATTCGCCACGCAATATTCCGTGCCGCCAGGTCGTGTCTTACGCCTTCGACAGATCCAAGGAGGCTATTAGGCAGTGCTCGTCGATATTTGGTAGCGTTTTTTCCAGTTCGGCAAAGTGGGTATCGGTGCCACGTCCTGCACGGAAGGCATACTGGCGCTTGTCAAGTCGCCCACGCGACTCTAGTTCCGTAATCAAACGACGGTTGATGATGCGCTCAAACAACTTCGCTGGTGAGCGAGATAGCCCGGAAAGCAGCCGGTCCGGAGTCCTGGCAATTCGGTTTCTGGATGGGAACGATAATAGCATTCCGCCAGCTGGCAGGAAACTCGCCACTTCGCCACATTTTACCAAGAAGCGTCATCTTTACAGACAGAGAGATACGCTATTGAATCGGCACCTTTTGAGGCCCCTCGCCCTTTGTAGAGTGCCCACAGAAGTTCAGCTAGGGTGATGTCGATATTATACACATTGCCGGTGTCAGGCAAAAAATCCATGGACTCTCGTACCGGTTTTGCCATCTGAAAAGACGGAGCTTGAATTCACTGACCTCTCGCCATAGTACTTCGCTAGTTCCGCTGCTTCTTCGATGTTGGCGGTTACCACAAAGACGAAGTAAAGACCTCCCTTGCAGTTGCCCAAAATTTAATGGCACGTAAGGTAATAGAGCAAAATCAAGAATGCCGTGAAAAGTGTACTGCAATCTGTCATTCTTGAGCACCTTTTGCAGTACCAAGGGACCAAATGCAGTATTACAAGTGGTACCCAATCTGAACCCAAGTGGGACGCACCTGCCACGCAATGTGTTGACCGTGCACCATAGTTCGGGCGTCGTACTGCTTGGTGATATTTACGCCACGAAATCTTCTAACGATTGCTGCTTAGCTTGATTCAAGCAGAGGCGAAAATCTGCTTTAGCATCCTGGAAACTCGCCAATGCTTCTGGTTGGTTCAGATTAAGATGCTGAAGACGTCGAAGCGAGCGCAGACACTTTCGTTGGCACCGAATTGCTGCCTTTACTTCAGGACACTGCTGCTATAATCTTCTCCGTGAAGCTGTCCATGTCCCACTCAACATCTGAGCGAATGGTTTCCGCTGTGATACGTTCGTATAACGACCAATCAACTTGGTCGTACAGTAGGGCTGTTCAAAACTTATAAAGTTCCTACCATCCTTACCATAAAAATAGAGTTCTGTGAAATTTTCAGCTTCACGGAAAAAAACATCTACAAAAATCCCAAACAAAAGAGATTTGTTTCTTCAGCAACATCCTTTATTAAGACTTGAATATTAAGTTTACTCTATGGGATGATAAGTTTGTACTTACTGTGCAGTACTAAAGTGTTTGAAACATTTTTCAAATTTTCTCCATAGTAATTTCCATATAAACCTACATCGTGTTTGGGCCACCTTTAAATCACCACGTAGAAAGCTGAAAATTTCACAGAACACTATTTTTATTGTAAGGATACATAGTAAGAAAGATATGGGAGATTAGATGTTCAAACATTTTCAATTTTCAATCGCCCTAGTCGTACAGCCACTTCTGTCGTGATGTTCGAGAAATGGACCATCCGGGTATGGTCACCATTATCGGAAAGTAGACGCTATTCTGTGTGTCCGAAAAGGTACCCCAGGTGAACCTTTGCGCTAAACTTTCATAGCAGATGGACACCTCGATTGCTGAAGTGTTACCTGTTGCCGGATCGATACGAGTAGAGGGGCCATCGCTTAGAATCCCCAGTTGTTTGTTCAACGTCGTTTCGGCAATGAATCGGCCAAGTGCATTTGGATTTTCAGTTCGTGAAGAAGTGACATTATGTGTACTTGCATCAACACAAACATAGGTAGCACAATTCTAATTCACAAAATTGACGAACTGATGAGTATGATCATAATTTACTCGGCGATTGGTCAAGCGATCGTTAATCAAAGAATGTTGTTTTTATATTCTTCCTACGGAATTACGGACACAATCAACGTTCTTGCTCATCAGCTTAGTACGAGACTTCATAATTCATTTGTGTGAAGGGCTATCCCAAAAGTTGGACTTACCTTCGCAATTTTCACATACAAACTTTTTTGTATTTTCTTTCACAAGATAGACTTTTCTAGTGTAAGGAAAACCTCTACAAATTACAGTCAACTCATCGCTAAATCAAAAAATTCCATATAAATCATCAATCACCGGAATCCTAACAGCGAGCACATTTTTTCTAGTCCACGACAACGGAACAGCCGACGACAACCCCGTCAACAACTACCGTCCCATCTACCACGAGCACAACGACCACTGCGACCACTTCTACGACCACCACTACAACGACAACGCCAGCTCCTACGACCACCTCAACCACCGTAGCGACGACGGAACTGGACGAACCTACCAACATGTATCCCATCATCCGGAACCGCATTCAAAAGCAGGCCATCATTGCCGGCAAGGTATTCAGTCTAACGGTTCCGCTGGACACGTTCCAAGACACCGAGGATGGTAACAATCTGCGACTGGAGCTGTTCGACAGCCACGGCAATCCACTCAAGAACAACTCCTGGATCCAGTTCAACGCCGAGACGCGGGAAATCTATGGCCTTCCCTTGGAGAAGGATGTTTCTAAATGGCACTACATCTTGCAGGCTACTGATTCCGGTGATAAATCGGTTAATGAAACCGTAGACATCTCCGTCCAGCAGCACAAATCGCACCGTAGTGTGAACCACGAAATTAGCCTAGCGCTTAAATTGCAGCGAAAGTTTGCCAGGAACGTTGACTGGCAGATTGAGATTATCAGAGGTATCACCAAAGTGCTAGGAGATGCATCCGTTTCAAACGTAGTTGTCCGCGAAGTTCGAAACAGCATCCAGG
Organism: Aedes aegypti; assembly: GCF_002204515.2. Classification (NCBI taxonomy): domain Eukaryota; kingdom Metazoa; phylum Arthropoda; class Insecta; order Diptera; family Culicidae; genus Aedes; species Aedes aegypti. The sequence continues at coordinate 188,564,741 of NC_035108.1, read as the reverse complement.
ATCCAAACCTTGCTACTTTTGTGTACACTAACGAAACTTTGCCGAAGGATCGCTGTCCCGAAGAGATGCTTGACGAATTAGTCGCTCAACTGACCGAAAAAGTCCTAAATGATGTATTGAACCCGGATATCATGGTCAAGTCAGTACAGGGACAACAAATCGGACAGTGCATGAAATCCGTAATTCCGAAGGTGAAACCAACACAGAGCATTGTCACAAAGAACTTTGCTCCCACGACGAGAAACCAGGTTGATCGAGTCAACGCGACAGTTGGTCATCTACTGGTTTACAAAGTACCAGCTGTAAGTATAATTTGCCATGAATCTATGACAAAAGGTCGAAGAACAAAAAAGAAGGGACAAAAGGTCGAAAATCTTTTTTCGAAAAAAAACTACCAATAAGTAAATAATTTTCGACTTTTTGTCCCTTCCACATTTTGCCTTTCGGGCTTTTGTCCTTTCGACGCTTTGTCTTTCGGCCTTCTGTCCATAAACCATTTGCCATTTACTGAAAAATAACGGAAATATGAATTATAATTTTTGAATAGGATTCATTCTACGACCCAGAAGATGAAAATGATCTGAAGCTGAAACTGCTGACCACCGAACGAAATCCGCTAGATCAACATCATTGGTTGCAGTTTGATTCAAAGAATCAGGAGTTTTTCGGTGTTCCTCAAACTCAGGATGTTGGCCACAAAGAATATCTACTGGTACGTATCTTGACTGTAAGCTATACACAGCATATAACTAAACCTTTTCACTTTCCACGCAGATTGCCGAAGACCGTGAAGGTTTGACGGCTACCGATGCTCTGGTTGTGGTAGTCCACCAACCCCACTACAAACGTGATTACAGTGTCTTGTTCGAGCTTACGTTGGATACCACGCTGGAGCAATTCAGTACCGCCCAATCCCAAAGAAGGTTCATCGAACGGCTGGCCATGGTATTTGGCGACTCCAATACAAACTATATTCAAATTCGTAAGATTCACCCAATGCGCCACGTGGACCAAGTTCAAGTGACCTTCTTCAACACTACGCTGTACCGTCAGCATCAACGCTGTCCGGATGAAGAAATTGAAGCCCTTCGCAATATGCTGCTCTACCAGGATGGAACTGTCCGCACCAAGGTTCGAGACATTCTCGGCCAAGAGTTCAACCTCGTCAACATGAGTATGATACCGATGGGCACCTGCCAAGGGTTCGATACTCCCATCCATGTGACGAACGAGCCAGAGAAGGCCGTTCCGCCACCAATCGCCAAGGATGACTATCTGCTCACCGTTGTGCTGCCGGCTGTGATAATCCTAGCGATGCTGCTCATCGCCTTCATTATTGCCTGTATCCTGTACAGGCGACGGCTCACTGGCAAGATGGAACTTGGTAAGTCGATCAAGCTCTAACCCACGCTCCAAATTCTAAACCCTACTAACCCCAATTGGTGAAAGGCTAATTCATTATCCAATAATCGAAGAATATATCAATTTCCAACCTATCGCATCCCAATCCAATCAAGGTACCGACGAGGAACGGAAATCGTTCCGCTCCAAGGGCATTCCGGTGATATTCCAGGACGAGCTGGATGAGAAACCAGAGATCGGCAACAAATCACCGGTAATTCTGAAGGACGAGAAACCACCGCTGCTGCCACCGTCGTACAGCAGCACCAACAATGACGGTAAGTAGCTGAAGGTTTGTTTTATTTCTATTCAAAGGGCGACCATTTCATATTTACAATGAATATTGCGAATGCGAATTTCAAGCACTTCCCCTAGCTGACTTAAACGTTGTTACAGGAACGAACATCGATCCGTAATCACTGCATACAGAACTTTGCGCCCTTTTTTGGATTATATATATCGTCCGGGGACGTGTAGATCCTCCGCATATAGTGAACATGCGGTCTCTAACAACAATTGAGCGTGGTCACTCGAATACGACATGCCCCACTGTTTCATCCACACTAGCACAATTGGAGACTCTGTGTGCCCTAACATGTGCAAGTACAGTCTATAGCAACCATGTCCTGACAGAAACGTCAGGTAGAAGTTCACTTCCACATGGTTTCATTTATACCAATCTGACTCGTTTGATATTAGCCGATGGGTCCGCATACCTTTTTTGGAGTTATTCCATTCCTGCTGCCAACCTGTAAGCGCTGGCTCTTTACATACGTTGCGGACTTCTCTGATACCTCTATGATTGAATCATTAAACATTTTCCTTGATGATGAGCCCGACGGGCGTTATTCCGGCAATGATGCACAGCCCAAGCAACCAATGGTTCGGATTGTACTTAAGCAGTGAACCCCATAGATTACTTTTAGTAGAAACCTAGTTTCAGTGAAACTTTTGCGCTGAATAAGAGAACACTACGGATATTAAACGAACTTGATTCTCGATAGAGTAACTCGTGAACTTGTCAACAACTAAAAAGTTCAAAACAATTCTTACTTGAAGGTTTAAAGGCAACTTAAACGCACTTTATGTAAACTGTGAGCTGATTAAGCCAGAACATGCCCTCTTATCCAAACTTTTGGTTGTTTGGGATGGCCTCTTTAGAAAACGTTCGGTTTGCACTTGCGACTCTTTAGCACATGATCCTATACGTGCTTTCCAACCGCTTTAGATTTCTGCTCGTTCTAAGGGTTTTTGACCAGATTGGTCCTCCATTAATCAGTCTAGATAGCGCCACGCTTGCCAGGAGCTTGCATTTACTGGCAATTACAGCAGAGCTGTTAGACATCATCATCATTGTTTTCGAAGCTGAGCTTGCCACAGATCATTACCCCCAGATGCCTAAGGGATCGCTTGGACTCTATGGTGCAATCACCTACCGAGATAATCGCCCGTTGCTCGAACTGGCGATTGTTGATCAGTCTTGTGATGGGCGAGTCCTAGTTTCCTAGACTTCATCCATTCCTCAACTATGGAGATAGAGTGCACTGCAGTCAGCTCTACTTTCTACATCAATTCGCCATAGATCACTAGAGTGATGGCGTCGGCGAAGCCAACAATCTTAACACCCGTCGAAAGGAAAAGCCTCAGTACGTCATCGTACATCGCATTCCATAACATCGGGCACAGAAACCATAAGGTACTCTCGCGGTAATTCGAACGCTTTTCTGCCCCTCCTCTGTGTCATACAGTAGTATCCTACCATCAAATTAGCTTTCTAGAAGCTTACACAACTGCACCGGTGCCTTGAGGCGGTGAAGTGCATGGGCTATCACTTCCCACCCAAGTAACCACAAGCATTATATTATTGCATTAATTTGGTCGAAAGTCAACATTTTTTGCATTAATAATGTTATCATGCATTTATTCAATAACTGTCAAGCAATGATGCATTTGATTAACATTGTAAATGGTTTGTAGCATTATTTTAATATAGCATTATGCTAAGCGTTTAGAGTGAACATACAGCTATGCTTTCATACAAGATTGCATAACCTCATTAAACGCACTTGAATCTGTAATAAATAAGTAAGACGATCGAGCACGTTCGCACTCGCTCATTACGTTTTGTGGGATATGGAAGAATAATGAAATGACTTTCTTTCATCTCGAACCCCCATTTCATGATCTAAGGATATATGTATTCAATCAGAATTGTTGTATTTTATCTATAAGACTCTTTTACTCATAAGGAGCGAAAAGAAATGTCGATCAATTTCTCTTCCCTGAAATCTTTTTAATGCGCTAGGGCTTTGTTTTGTGGGTTAAATTCTGTTATTTCCTCTACGAGAAAGAATGGTGATCAAATTCTTTCTATTGATGTTTCATTTGGTGAGGAAAGGAAATCAATCGCCGAAGAGAATTCTTTCTATTCGCAATAACTGGGCGAATAGTAATGTTAACACACACAGTGGCTTCGTTTATAAGGAACTTTTATCCTACCTTATTACATCAGCAGCTTTAGCACAGGACACCAACGTGCCAGGCATCCAGCACACCATCATCCTTGTTGTGGGTTCAAATCCTGATTCCAACAAAAAAAAAAGTCATTAAGCTGGTAAAGAAAACCATTGAAAAGGTAGTCAATGGATTCATTGTTTTGTTTATTTTTAACGCAAGCCATAAACATACATTATTTTAAGCTAATATACATCATGAACCCTAAATATACAAACATAAATGCTTTAGTAGGGCTTGTGCATTAAAACTGCTTTACCAAGTATTGTATTAATTTGGTTGTTGTGGGGCCCTTTCCCACTTTAATTATGCTTTATAAAGCTCTTAAAGGTTATGTCACTTTAAAACAAAATCTGATAGCACACTATAGAGCAAACATAAAGTATGCATTTATAGCTTCGTGGTTACTTGGGGCAGCTTGCGCTGTTGAATGCATTCTTCACATCCAGAGTGATAATCGCGCAATTACGGATGCCGTTCCTTTTATGCTCGATTGCCACCTCAGCTGGCTGAACGACTGACTGGGTAGCGTCCAGAGTAGATTTACATTTCCTGGATCCAAACTGATTGTTGGACAGGCCGTCCGCACTCTCCGTATACGGTACTAGCCTGTTGAGAATCAACCTTTCCAATAACTTGCCCGTCGTATCTTTTGGTAGTAGCTCTAATTTGTGTCGCTTCCATACATCCGGGAAGATTCCTTGATCAATGCAGCGTTGCATCGTGGTTCTGAACATGTTAGGATCCGCGTTCACTGCCCCTTTCAAGGCAATTCGAGATACCATCGGGTCCGGTGCCTTGGTTGACGCGAATTTTTTTTTTTTTTTTTTAATTTCTTTATTAGTACCATTCTAAACATTACATTCATTTCTTATATCTAGGTGTTCTGTGTTATTTGACAACACTATCATCCTAATTTGGTAAAACAAATTTAATTCGTTGACGCGAATTATTTCACAACTTCTGCCAGCTTTTCGTTCGTCACCCTCGCCACATCTTCTCCTTCATCTGCCGCATACGGCGCGGGAAGAGTACATCAATTATCGATCGCAGCAACTCGGGGACTTCTCTTGGGGCGCTATGGCGCACAGTGCTTCGAACGTATGGCACTTGGGGACAAAAGTCAGAACTGGATGTTTAATGCGGTTTTTCCCTACGAAGTTGAGGAGAAAGTCGTTATACACAAAAAATCTCATTATTGGCATGAATGACACATATTACATCAGTAATGGCATAAGTGGCTTATACGTCACGTTTTACATTTGACACCATAGAACAGTGCTCGATTTTAAATAAATGTTTAAAATAAAAACGCATGAAAACGTACTTGAGATGTTTGCATAAACGATGTATGTGGTATGCGTAAATGTAAAAGTGTCTCAACAACCAAATTTTTATAAACATATTAAAGCACGGATTATTCCAACGACTAAAATCAAACCCAATAAAAAAGGTTATATAAAATTTATTTATATTAGCAATACAATTCATCTACCAGCTATTAATCATCCAAAAACATATCAATCGAATCATTATCTTCTTTTCTACAAAGATAGTTGAAATGTCGTGGTTTTCTGTTTGATGATTATTAGAAACAATTTGATACATAGGCTACGAACGCGAGCTCTTCAGGTTCTTTATTGTTGATAAGATATATATAGGTTTTTCTTGAACATTCATTGAACGGTATGAAAGGCCTTCCAATGCCAGCCTTTACAGCCGAATAGGAAAACTCTGCATCGCCAATTTTCTGTTGGCGCGGAAGCAAAACTGGCTTTGCTAATCAGTCGGAGTTTTGCTTCACAAAAATATCGTGTGATCTTCTACAGTGAGAGGCAAAATAAAGTGCCCACCTTACCAGTTTTCGAATTTCTCTCATTGATTTGGTTCAAATTAAAGTTAACACACCTAAATCTTTTGTGATATTTTATTTTTGATGTTCTTTTAAAGTTGCACTTACGAAATTTTGATTAAAAAAAGAATTTTACTTAAAGAAAAAGAAAATCAATTTGTATTGAAAAAAAAGTAGTGACAAAAATAAGTGCCCACTTCCTTCTTGGCCCCAGAAAAGATGATTTAAGAAAAATAAAAAGCAATTTAATAGTTAATGTGTCCTCCTTTGGCCTTAAGGACTTGCTGGAGGCTCTTCGGCATGCTTTTCACCAGGTTTTGTAGGTGTTGTGGATCTAGTTCTTCCCAGGCGCGCTCCAAGGCTTCAAAATAATTATTTTTGTTGGTAACACCAGTTTTTTCAACCCTAGCATCGAGAATCGCCCACAAATTCTCGATGGGGTTGAGGTCTGGGCTTTGTGGAGGCCATTCCAGCGGTTTAATCCGACAAGACCGGAAGAAAGACTTGGTCTTCTTTCCAGTATGCTTCGGGTCGTTGTTCTAGAGAAATATGAATTTCTCTTCAAGGCCCGTCTGGATCAGCGAAACCTCCAGATTTTCCAGCAAGATGTTAATGTAGGAATCTGCCGTCATTATTCCGTCGATTTTCACGACGCTTCCTACTCCACTCCATGAAAAACACCCCCAGACCATCACATTTCATCACATCACACTTCCATGCGTCACCGTTCCTTGGATGTGGCGCTCCTGAAGCTCGAGCTGTCTAACCGAGAGCGGCGGGCTCGTGTGTGATGCAGAGCACCACATCCAAGGAACGGTGAAGCATGGAGGAGGAAATGTGATGGTCTGGGGGTGTTTTTCATGGAGTGGAGTAGAAAACCTCGTGAAAATCGACGGAATAATGATGGCAGATTCCTACATTAACATCTTGCTGGAAAATCTGGAGGTTTCGCTGATCCAGACGGGCCTTGAAGAGAAATTCATATTTCTCTAGAACAACGACCCGAAGCATACTGGAAAGAAGACCAAGTCTTTTTTCCGGTCTTGTCGGATTAAACCGCTGGAATGGCCTCCACAAAGCCCAGACCTCAACCCCATCGAGAATTTGTGGGCGATTCTCGATGCCAGGGTTGAAAAAACTGGTGTTACCAACAAAAATAATTATTTTGAAGCCTTGGAGCGCGCCTGGGAAGAACTAGATCCACAACACCTACAAAACCTGGTGAAAAGCATGCCGAAGAGCCTCCAGCAAGTCCTTAAGGCCAAAGGAGGACACATTAACTATTAAATTGCTTTTTATTTTTCTTAAATCATCTTTTCTGGGGCCAAGAAGGAAGTGGGCACTTATTTTTGTCACTACTTTTTTTTCAATACAAATTGATTTTCTTTTTCTTTAAGTAAAATTCTTTTTTTTATCAAAATTTCGTAAGTGCAACTTTAAAAGAACATCAAAAATAAAATATCACAAAAGATTTAGGTGTGTTAACTTTAATTTGAACCAAATCAATGAGAGAAATTCGAAAACTGGTAAGGTGGGCACTTTATTTTGCCTCTCACTGTATATTTACCCCATTTTTGGTGTATTTTGTAGCAATAAAATTTGCTAAACGTTTTTAACTTGTTTTCAAATATCTGGGAGAAAGAATCGGTGCTATAACAACCGTACATGAAATCCACAACATGATTTTTTCGAATACGTGGATTGGCAGAATACCATTACTTGAACAAATCTTTATTGATGATTGTGGCAGCAAAGCATACAATCGGCAAACATATGCAGCTGGAATCACTTTCAGAATTTGAAAAATACTTCAAATTTTATTTTAAAGTGGATTTCAGAAAGGTACTTTGAGGTACTTTTTTGTATGGGCTAGAAGAAGATAGGAGTTTTAATTTTCTTCTGTATTAAAGAGCTTATTGTTCAGAAGCATCTTTTTCTACAATTTTTAAAATATATCACAGAAAATTGAACGGAATGACTCCTACTTACTTGTTTCAAAACGATCATTAACGACTTTCACTTTGAAAATGTGATTAGTATGGGAATAAAGCGAATTAAAAAGGGATTGGATTGACACAAAAACAATAAATTATATATAACGATGAAACAACTTGTCAACACCTGGTGTTTTGGTTTGTTTTGATAAGCGCACGGACTTTCTAGTATCTGTATTACACGCTCAAAATATATGTCAACATCATGGTCTACTTGATTCTTTTGAATATGAAAGTTGATTTTTTGACTTTTGTCCAAGGGACGAAGCACTGTGTGGCGCCTTTACCACTCCGTAGGCGTCACCCCACGGACTCAAGTTGGCAGAGTCGAAAACGGGCATGCTTCGATAGTTTATGCCAATAGACTATCAAAGCATTCCCGTTCTCGACTCTTGATTTCCTTTTTGAGAGCTAACTTTGACTCTCTGTATGCTGCGCTGCGTTCTTCTCTTTGTGTTTCTGTGCGTGCGCGTTGCATTCTTAGTCTAACCCGAAGGCAGATTGCTCGATGATTTGCAATTGATTCGCACCACCAGTACACTGGCGGCCTGTTCTCTCTAGGACGAGCCTTTCTCGGCATGGAAGCATCACAAGCTCATGATATCACAGCAACTATCTCTTTTTCCGTTTAGGTCCAGAGTGTTCCGTTCACGTCTCAGGCCTTCAGTGAATACTTCGCCGTCGAAGCGCGCTGTTTTCCAACCTCGGGATTGGGTCGAGTTACATCGCGCTGTCTTCCGCCCGCCTGATATTATACTATAGCGAATCGATGGATGATCACTATGAGTATAATCATCATCAACGCGCCATTTCATGGTACCTAAAAGGTTAGGAGTACAAAACGTCACGTCAATAATCGATTCTGCACCATTTCTGCGGAAGGTACTCACTGTACCCACATTTGCCAGCTCTACATTTAATGCAGCCAGGGATTCCAACAATAGCTGGCCTGTTTGATTGGTGCAGCGGCTACCTCACTCCACTGCCCATGCATTAAAGTCGCCAGCTATCACTACTGGCTGCCGATTAGCTAGTTCGGCTATCATGTTGTCGACCACGTTTCATTCCTCAATAGAATACGCCATTGATTATCGCAAAACCGTCATGTGAGATAGAGACTGCTTCTTGAATTTGGTATGCTCCTGTCGTCCCTATAGCTGCTAGCTGTTGAGACCTTTTCGCCACCCAGTTCCCGTTGTTGGCTGGTATGCGGTATGGGTCCGATAGCAACACCATGTCAATCTTGGTTTCCGAGATTGACTGCCAAAGCAGCTGCTGGGCTGCCATCACAGTGGTTTACTTCCGTTTTGGCTGCTTCGATACCCCGTTGTCTGCTCTGTCGACACCTATTATGCACTTAGCGATTTTCTTACAATCGCTTGCCCCATGGCCTTCGGTGCCGCATTTTCTGCACATCTTACTTCTGTCGAGACCATTGCAATTCCACGACTTCAGGAGGCTGTTGTATGCTCAGCCGGCAAACCGACCAACCTACCTTGAGTATGTCCAAGTCCTTCGCTTTGTTGGCCTCTGCGACCGGCAGCCTGATCGCCGCCACCTGGGTGCCTTGCGGACCCTTTCTAAGGTGAATGGCCTTACTGGCTACATCGATGTCACACTGCTCTTTGAGGGCAGCCGAGACCTCCGCTGCATCGGTGACTTCATTCAGATTATAACACTGGAGAGTCGCTTCAGTAGTAAGGGAACTTACATCAACCTTGTCGCCAAGTACTTCTTGTGCCAGTTGCTTATAGACTTCACCCTTTTCCTTGACGTCCTTCTTTAAACACAAGGATTATTTCACCAATCCTAGTCCGCCTTATGCTCCGCACAACTGCGCCCAATGGCAATAACGTCTGCGTATTTCGCATCGCCTTTAGATCCTCAGCGTATTTCGCTTCGATAACGAGGGCCTCGCCTGAATTCCTACGTTTCGCTGTTATCGGTTTAGCACTCTCCTTGGGCTCCGTTTTCGGTTTACTCTGTGTTTTCTTATTTCCAACTCGTATCCACGGGTTGCTGTTGCCTTGCGCCCGTAGTTTCCGTAGATGCACTACTTGGTTGGGTTATCCCGTGGCTCCTTTTGCTTGACTTTCTTGGCCTTAGGCTTTGTGTTGGCCTCTCCACTGTTGCCATGTCCTCTTGATTGCGGAGCTTGGTTGATGTCAGCTTTTTAACTCTGGAGGACGGCTGCGTAAGTTACTTTTCCTTTAGCAACCATACGTCTTTTCGCCACGTATTCATCCTTGGAAGGTCCTCTCTTTCGCATCGCGTATCGAATAATATCATCAGATATATTCGCGTTACCTGTGAAGGAAAACACTTTAGTCTGGCACGACTTAGTGTCCCTTTTGCCTTCTACCTTGCCAAGTTGTGCCTTGGTTTTCTTGTAGTCCTGCCTTGCAGCTAGGACTGATTGTCGCAATTTCAGTAGACATGTTTTGAAGATTTGACGGGGTTGGTGGTCTGATGGCTACCGCTTCTGCTTCATAAGCAGAAGGTCATGGGTTCAATCCCAGGCCCGTCCCTTTCCTCGTACTTTGTAGTTGTATAACTTTCACTTGCTTCTATCTTCCATTCTAAATCTATCACACTCAAACTATCCGTTCATAGCAAACGCTAGAACCAGAGACGGACAAGAAACCGTTTCCCTAACGCTTCCATTCTTCCACGCGCATGCCTTTCCTTACGCCTGATACATGGGCAGTCTGCTAACCACAAAAAAGCAAACCTCTCTGCCATGCCTTTCCCACAATCCATACATTCCCGCATGAACTGGCGTAGATGCAGTGGTATATACGGTCTACGTGGGAGCCAGTTCAATGCATCATCAATTCCTCCCCCTTCCCCACATTGGTCTGCATTCTGACGTGGCAGGCACCATTGTCGCTAAAAATAGAAGATCACCAGCACTTATACACTGAGGATGCCTGTTAGTCCCAAGCAGTCATTCGGTTGGTTCCTTGTGTAAGTGCAGCTGATCTGGCGATACTGGAGTAGCATCCACGGGCGACCAATCAAGCTCAAGCTCAAGCTCAAGCTCAGTAGACATGTTTTGAAGACTTTGCTGATATTGCTTCTGCTCTTAACAAAGTCGATGATGACATCAAGTTGCTCAGCAGCTACCAGCTACCGGGAGGTACTCCCTATTGCGATCCATGGCCTCGATTAGTCACAGTCACAGTATCTAGACTTTTTCATTACCGCATGACTTTATCATTATGAGCTTTTATTGGCTTTTATCGGTGAAAGCGATACTACTCAAAGTGGAAGGGAGCAAGGAAAGTAATGAAAGAATATGATGGATAGAATCGCAAGCAAGCGACGAGAGAAATGAATAGAAGTTGAAACACAGAGAACAGACATGGAGGCTCGAACAAAATTCCATCAACATCATGTGTAAAGGTTCGAGTCAATCATCAGCGCCGCCAACGCAGACAGCGCGACATACAAACTCGTTTCGACCACATGATGGCACTAGTGAACGTCAACATACATTGGCACACTAGGCAACGCTAGCGACAAGTGGTAATTTTTGATGGTGACACTAGCGCCAAAGCGTAAAAAGCGGCAAAATGGATGCTCCTATATTCTGATGACAGCGCAGCGTAACAGGAGCATAACGACATACTTTGAAATGACCAGTACAAAGATTTACACACGCTGACAATTTAAGATGAACGTCTGTTCTCTGTGATTGAAAACTAACAGAGGGCCATATATGAACAACACAATCGAAGCGACAAATCGTTGCCTAACGTCCTGGTTGTGAACGGCTAGATGTTGTAGCGTTGGTCACTACTAACACTAGACAGGCAAAAATTTGTCGCCTCGACCTGTTAACTATGGTCTTATCCACTGGTGTACTAAACTGACTCGGTCGAAGAATTTTGACACTAGAGCGGGTCCAGATCACGTGGGGTTCATACGGGAGCGTGCCCCGCTCAAGTGTCAAAATTCTTCGACCGAGTGAATTTATTACACCGGTGGATTAGACCATATTGTTCGGCGGATATTTCAGTTCTATCGATCGGTGGTATATATATATACACACACTTTTGCCCACACTGTTCTCACTTAAGTTGATGTTGGTCGCCTTCTTTCTTGGCGGGAACCTTAGCCGGTTACTGATGGGTCCAGAAGCATTCATTTTCATTTATTTAGTTAACATCTACACAGATAACACTGAATCAACAATTTCACGCCACAATACTCGGTTCGCGGCCGCATCTCTCCATCCTCGGTTCTGCCCCACGCTCGCCAAATCGATACGCACTTGATCCGCCCACCTAGCTCGCTGCGCTCCACGCCTTCTTGTACCAACCGGATCCGAAGCGAACACCATCTTTGCAGGGTTGCTGTCCGGCATTCTTGCAACATGCCCTGCCCATCGTATTCTTCCAGCTTTGGCCACCTTCTGGATACTGGGTTCGCCGTAGAGTTGGGCGAGCTCGTGGTTCATCCTTCGCCGCCACACACCGTTCTCCTGCACACCGCCGAAGATCGTCCTAAGCACCCGACGTTCGAAGACTCCAAGTGCTTGCAGGTCCTCCTCGAGCATCGTCCACGTTTCATGCCCGTAGAGGACTACCGGCCTTATGAGCGTTTTGTACATGGTACATTTGGTGCGGGCGTGAATCTTTTTTGACCGCAGCTTCTTCTGGAGGCCATAGTAGGCCCGACTTCCACTGATGATGCGCCTCCGTATTTCACGGCTAACGTTATTGTCAGCCGTCAGCAAGGATCCAAGGTAGACGAACTCGTCGACCACCTCGAACGTATCCCCGTCTATCGTAACACTGCTACCTAGACGAGCCCTGTCGCGCTCGGTCCCACCAGCTAGCATGTACTTTGTCTTGGCCGCATTCACCACCAGTCCAACTTTTGCTGCCTCGCGTTTCAGGCGGGTGTACAGGTCTGCCACCTTTTCAAATGTTCGGCCGACGATGTCCATATCATCCGCGAAGCAAACAAATTGACTGGATCTCGTAAAAATCGTACCCCGGCTGTTAAGCCCGGCTCTCCGCATAACACCTTCTAGCGCAATATTGAACAACAGGCACGAAAGTCCATCACCTTGTCGTAGTCCCCGGTGGGATTCAAACGAACTGGAGTGTTCGCCTGCAACCTTCACACAATTTTGCACACCTTCCATCGTCGCTCTTATCAGTCTCGTGAGCTTCCCGGGAAAGCTGTTCTCGTCCATGATTTTCCATAGCTCTACGCGGTCGATACTGTCATATGCCGCTTTGAAATCGATGAAAAGGTGATGCGTTGGGACCTGGTATTCACGACATTTTTGGAGGATTTGCCGTACAGTAAAGATCTGGTCCGTTGTCGATCGGCCGTCAACGAAGCCGGCTTGATAACTTCCCACGAACTCGTTTACTACGGGTGACAGACGACGGAAGATGATCTGGGATAATACTTTGTAGGCCGCATTTAGAATGGTGATCGCTCGAAAGTTCTCACAGTCTAACTTGTCGCCTTTCTTGTAGATGGGGCAGATTACCCCTTCCTTCCACTCCTCCGGTAGCTGTTCTGTTTCCCAGATTGTGCCTATCAGCCGGTGCAGACAAATGGCCAGCCTTTCCGGACCCATCTTTATGAGTTCAGCTCCGATACCATCCTTACCAGCAGCTTTATTGTTCTTGAGCTGGTGAATGGCATCCTTAACCTCCCTCAAAGTGGGGGCTGGTTGGTTTCCATCTTCCGCAGTACTGACGAAGGCATTTCCTCCGTTGTCCCGTCCTTCATTGCCTGTGCTCTCAGCACCATTCAGGTGCTCGTCGAAGTGCTGCTTCCACCTTTCGATCACCTCACGCTCGTCCGTCAGAATGCTCCCATCCTTATCCCTGCACATCTCGGCTCGCGGCACGAAGCCGTTGCGGGATGCGTTGAGTTTCTGATAGAACCTACGCGTTTCCTGAGACCGGCACAGCTGTTCCATCTCCTCGCACTCCGTCTCCTCCAGGCGGCGTTTTTTCTCCCGAAAGAGGCGGGTCTGCTGTTGCCGTTTCTGTTCATAGCGTTCCACGTTCTGCCGGGTCCCTTGCTGCAGCATGACCGCCCGCGCTGCATTCTTCTCCTTCAAAACCTCCTGGCACTCCTCGTCGAACCAATCGTTCCGTCGACTCCGTCCCACGTACCCGACGTTGCTCTCAGCTGCATCGTTGATGGCTGCTTTTACTGTTCTCCAGCAGTCCTCAAGAGGGGCTTCGTCCAGCTCACCCTCTTCCGGTAATGCAGCCTCGAGTTGCTGCGCGTATGCCGCTGCGACATCCGGTTGCTTGAGCCGCTCTAGGTCATACCGGGGCGGCCGTCGGTACCGTACGTTGTTAACGACGGAGAGTTTTGGGCGCAGTTTGACCATCACCAGATAGTGGTCAGAGTCGATGTTAGCGCCACGATAGGTCCTGACGTCGATAATGTCGGAGAAGTGCCGACCATCAATCAGAACGTGGTCGATTTGCGATTCTGTCTGTTGTGGTGATCTCCAGGTGTATCGGTACGGAAGGCTGTGCTGGAAGTAGGTGCTACGAATGGCCATATTCTTGGAGGCGGCAAAATCAATTAGTCGTAGGCCGTTTTCGTTCGTCAGCCGGTGGGCGCTGAACTTTCCAATCGTCGGTCTGAATTCCTCCTCCTGGCCAACCTGAGCGTTTAGATCTCCTATGATGATTTTGACGTCGTGGCTTGGGCAACTGTCGTACTCGCGTTCAAGCTGCGCGTAAAAAGCGTCTTTATCATCATCAGTGCTTCCGGAGTGAGGGCTGTGCACGTTTATTATGCTGAAGTTGAAGAACCGGCCTTTGATCCTCAACTTGCACATTCTCTCATTGATCGGCCACCACCCGATCACGCGCCTCTGCATATCACCCATCACTATAAAAGCTGTTCCCAGCTCATGTGTATTGCCGCAGCTCTGGTAGATGGTATGGTTACCTCTAAACGTTCGCACCATTGATCCCTTCCAACACACTTCCTGCAACGCTACGATGCCGAATCCACGGTCCTTCAGCACGTCGGCGAGTATGCGTGTGCTCCCGATGAAGTTGAGAGATTTACAGTTCCACGTACCGAGCTTCCAATCGCTAGTCCCTTTACGTCGCTGTGGTCTTCGCCGATTGTCCCGGTTCGTATTCTCTCGTTGATTATTCGTTGCTTGATTTTTTTACGGCTGGCTTGCAGGGCCTGACACCAACCCCCTAGATTTCCGGAGGAGCCTCTCCTTCATATTCCGCCAGTTGTTTATTTTGGTTGATCATCTCTTATGGGTCCCCCTAAGAACCGCTATCCATCCTTGCTGGAATAGTCACCTTTATGATCCCATGGTTTTATATGCAAACAGGAAGGCCTAAGGTTGCTATAGCCCTTTATGGGGTACTATGTTCAGAGCCGGATCGGCGCAAGTCAGCATCTGAGCCCACTCCCGCCCAGTTGGAATAACCAGGCAACGGATTTAGAACGTGTAGTAGATATAGGTTCCATTATAAATATGCATGAAATAAAATGATCATATATGTCTCGCAAATGTTTAGCGTGTCGGTTGTTAATCCGATATCTGCTATAAAAATAAGGAAGCAGAAAACGATGCCACGTCAAATGATGATGGTATTCTGTCTCTGCAGCAGGATCGTTCGATTATGACTTCGGGGGTGCGATTGTGTTCGGTGAAGTCAAATACTTCGGTGGAGGTCGTTCGGCTTCGGATGGTTCGCGCAACGACGCAATGCAATGTGAATGCGTCTAGCGAGAGTGGGAAAAGAAAGAGAATGTGTGACTACTTCACGTGAGAGCCAGTGGTCTACGAGCGCTTCGATCGGTACCGAAGCGTCGCGCCGTGCCGTCTAGGGTTCGTAGTCACTACCCTGAGACGAAGAAATCAGTCTGTTGGTAAATGTTAGAACGATAAGTTGTACCTTGGCAAGTTTGGAGATAATGGCTTGCATATTGAGAAATTTGGCAGATACCGGCCGGAACAGCGTTACGACAATGGCGTAGTGTACGCTCCCGTAAGTATTGAAGCGATAATTGGTGTAATAATTAAAATGATAAAGTGACCTTAAAAAAAAAAGAGATGAACTGAAAACGGAATGCAGTGGTTATTAAAATGGCGGCCAAGCCACGTGGATTAAAAATTGCTCGGGTGATTTCAGATGGAACTGGTATACGATGAGAATGGAATAAAAGAAAAGGTATGTGAGATCAAATCAATTTGCCTAAAGAGGACAAAGTACTGTGAAGGATGAAAAAAATGTTTTAAATAGAGATACGGGAGCGAGAGGACTCCTTGAAGCATAAATGGAGCGAGAGGTCTCCACCGGAAGCAAAAAAAAAAAAAAAAAAAAAATGAAAATGCTGGAGCGAGAGGTCTCCACCGAAAAAAAAAATAGAATGAAAATGCTGGAGAGAGAGGTCTCCGAGAAAAATAAAATAGCTATATTCGAAAAACGAAACGGAGCGAGAGGACTCCATGGTAAAATAAATGAATTTTTTATACATGCTGGATTGAGAAATCTTCAAGGATGAATGGATAGAATTTAGATTTCATTTGAATTCGATTGGTATTTTATTTTGATTAGATTTGGATTGGATTTGGATTTGAAATGGATTGGATTTGGATTTTAATTGGATTGGATTTGGAATAGTTTTGGATTGGATTTGGATTAGATTTAGATTGTATTTGGATTGGATTTGGATTGGATTTGATTTGGATTGGATTTGGATTGGATTTGGATTAAATTAGTATTGGATTTGAAATAATTCTGGATGTGAATTGGATTTTGATTTGATTTGGATTGGATTTGAATTGGATTTGGATTGGACTTGGATTGGATTTTGATTAGATTTGGATTTTAATTGAATTGGATTTGGATCAAATTTGGATTTGGAGTAATTTTGGATTGGATTGGATTTGGATTGGATTTGGATTTAATTTGGATTTGATTTTAAAAATGTTGGATTAGATTGGATTTGAATTGGATTTGGATTAAATTTGTATTGGATTTGGAATAATTCTGGATTTGAATTGGATTAGGATTGGATTTGGATTGGATTTGGATTGGATTTGGATTGGATTTGGATTGGATTTGGATTGGATTTGGATTGGATTTGGATTGGATTTGGATTGGATTTGGATTGGATTTGGATTGGATTTGGATTGGATTTGGATTGGATTTGGATTGGAATAGTTTTGAATTTTGATTGGATTTGGATTGGATTTGGATTGGACTTGGATTGGATTTGAATTGGATTGGATTTGGATTGGATTTGGATTGGATTTGGATTGGATTTGGATTGGATTTGGATTGGATTTGGATTTGGATTGGATTTGGATTGGATTTGGATTGGATATGGATTGGATTTGGATTGGATTTGGATTGGATTTGGATTGGATTTGGATTGGATTTAGATTGGATTTGGATTGGATTTGGATTGAATTTGGATTGGATTTGGATTGGATTTGGATTGAATTTGGATTGAATTTGGATTGGATTTGGATTTGGATTGGATTTGATTGAACTGGGATTGGATTTGGATTTTAATTGGATTGAATTTGGATTAAATTTGGATTTGGATTATATTTGGATTGGACTTGGGTTGAAATTGTATGGCATTTTTATTGAATTTGAACTGGATTCAGAATGGATTTGGAATTAAATTGAAAAGGATTCAATTTGGACGGATTTTGACTTTGAATTGGATTGGATTTGGACTTGACCGAACGACTTGACTTCGTATTTTTACTAAATCCATGCGGATTTGAAAAAGAAACTTTAGAAAAACTTTCCTCTGGCAAGCATGCTCAACCAAAAAGCGAATGGTATCATAATGGCCACGCTCTCTTTAAATAAATTACCACGCAAATTCTAAGGAGATATACAAACATATTCTGTCGAAAAAAAATATCGAAGAGAGTAGAGGAGGGGAATATTGTAGTAGATATAGGTTCCATTATAAATATGCATGAAATAAAATGATCATATATGTCTCGCAAATGTTTAGCGTGTCGGTTGTTAATCCGATATCTGCTATAAAAATAAGGAAGCAGAAAACGATGCCACGTCAAATGATGATGGTATTCTGTCTCTGCAGCAGGATCGTTCGATTATGACTTCGGGGGTGCGATTGTGTTCGGTGAAGTCAAATACTTCGGTGGAGGTCGTTCGGCTTCGGATGGTTCGCGCAACGACGCAATGCAATGTGAATGCGTCTAGCGAGAGTGGGAAAAGAAAGAGAATGTGTGACTACTTCACGTGAGAGCCAGTGGTCTACGAGCGCTTCGATCGGTACCGAAGCGTCGCGCCGTGCCGTCTAGGGTTCGTAGTCACTACCCTGAGACGAAGAAATCAGTCTGTTGGTAAATGTTAGAACGATAAGTTGTACCTTGGCAAGTTTGGAGATAATGGCTTGCATATTGAGAAATTTGGCAGATACCGGCCGGAACAGCGTTACGACAGAACGTACTCTAAGACCTGCCGTCGTTTTACGGGACGGGGACAGCCTGCGTCATTTGCCCACTCGCCGTGTCGGGCCAGTGTCACCCGACCCTACTAAGGGGGTAGAATGTCTGAATGTTCTGAACATGTCCGGATCCGCATTCATTGCTGCTTTTAAGGCGACATTCGGGATACCATCGGGTCCCGGTGCCTTATTCGACGCGAATGATTTCACGACTTCTGCCAGCTCTTCGTTCGTCACCCTCGCCACTTCTTCTCCTTCATCTGCCGCTTACGGCGCTGAGACAAGGGGCTAATGGGGTAATGCGGGAAGAGTACATCGATTATCGATCGCAGCAGCTCGGAATCTATGGCACCTCTGGTCTTAGCCATTACCTGGGAGGGAGGCACCGATACTACACACGAAATTGGATACAATTATTTTCCAAACTGCAAGATAACTCCAGTTTGCCAACGACAATCAAGGCAGGCTTAGTGAAAATCGCTAGTTTTCATTTGTTGTGTACCTTCAATCTTTCTGGACAAACATTGAAAAAGGGCCACAGTTTTCTATGCGTTTAATTTTCAGTTTTAAAGAAAATAGTAAAAAGAGCCTCATTCCAATACGTCACATTCCATTAGAATAAACGGTGTTCTCGTGTCGTTACTTTTGAATGTGCATGAATTGATTCTAACTCGATTTTTGCTACTTTTGATGAAATGCAAAAATGTGCTTAGGCTAATTACGCGCTTTTATCATGTTTGTCCATTGTTTAAGATCCGGGCTCATAGTGACAGTTCGTGACAGCAAAATCTCGGCTCACTGTGACGTAGAGAAATTTTGTATTGGTTTCTCCCTCCCAGGCCATTACCACTCTGTAGGCGTCACCCCACGGACTCGAGTTGGCACTTTGGCATAGACAATCAAAGCATGCCCGTTTTCGACTCTTTATTTCCTTTTTGAGAGCTAACTTTGCCTCTCTGAATGCTGCACCTTCTCGTGCTTCTGTGCGTGCGTATTGCAATCTTCGTCTAACCCGAAGGCAGATCGCTCGAAGATTTGCAATTGGTTCGCACCACCAGTACATCGGCGGCCTATCCTCTCAGAGAGGGGCTTTTCTCGGCATGGAAGCATCACACTCACGAGATATCACAGAAAACTAGCACCCAACTGCCAGAAACATTGTACAACTAGCTCCGTTAAATCCTTAAATTCTACGCTTTTTTTAAATATGTATCAATTAGAAGAACTAATCATTCCTATTATCTTCATTCCCTATTCCCTCCTACCCTAGGTGAGAACGAAGATGTCGACGAGTACGTGCCACCGCCGGCCGTGGTCATGGGTGGTCGCGAATCGCGAGGCAAGTCCCCTGTAACACCGTCCTACCGAAGGCCCCCGCCGTATGTGTCCCCTTAGAAGCGAGCCAATCGTAGTGCCACCAGCACTGCTAGCACCACAACGTCCATCTCCAGCAACAATAGTTTCAACAACAACAACAACACCAGCAACAGCAATGGAGAACGAAGACCGCCACCGGCACGAAGCTAGACAGGATGAGCACTACGATGGAGCAAAATGAGCGCCTCCTAGAGGCGTACGATCACTCAAATGATGAGATCCGATTTGATGAGTTATCATTCGTGTAGGAAGAAAACAGGAAGGGTCCCGAAATGTTTTATTTTATCTGACGAGAGTTAAGTCTTTCGATAGGGATTCGATTTTTTAGCAAGGAAGGAATGAGGCAGAAGTTTCATATTTTTGTAAAGAAAAGTGAATCAATTTATAGTCATCTAATGGTAATTAAGATTTGAAATTGATCTTTGCATGAAGGATACAAACAAAAAATGAGCACACAAAAACTAGCTTTAGCCGATAAGTTTTGTGTTTAGGTTCAGAAACGAATTGTAAATCCGTTTGTTTTGCCCGGCTCGATTACTCGAATTAAGTTTTAATAAACGTGATTTTTTTACTGAAGATATCGTCTTTCCCCTCTCTCGCCCTATCTTTTGCGGTACGGAACACAGCGAGAGAACCACGCACAATCAATTTTTTTTAGGAAGTTATACCCCCTCAGAAGCAGTGCAGCTGCCTGTTCAAGAGCTTATGATGATAGACGAAAATGTAAAGAATTTCAGTTCGGTTCTCGAAAACAATTGGCTTTTGGTGGAAAAAAAAGTATAGATAAATAGTGTACGTTTAACGAAATCACGCTTAAAATTGATGAGCAGACGAAATATTTGATGTTTTGTTGGGAATAATTATTATGAAGCCGTTGTTTTTTTTTCTAGTCCAGTGTTCTACAAATTTGGAAAAAATGAATTAACATTAATCTGATGCCAATGAACAATGCACACAAGTCGTACTTTATCCAAAGTATCAAAAAATCAGTTGCGTGATGAAATAGCAAAATTAATCATTATGCAACCCAAATGAGTTACCTGGTTTATTACGTATGTATCAATTCAATGTGGAAAAGTAGGCTGTTCCTTGACAGATTGGCATGATGAAAAAAAAAACCTTTTAGGATAATAAATTACTGATAGTAGTTTTTTACAATTTCTAATCGTAATAGGCTGTTTTTCATCACGCCAATCTGTCATTGATCTGCTTACTTTCCTTCATTGAATTGTGAAGTATCGCATTAGTCATTACGCAACTGAAATTTGTTTAACACTGAAATCAGTTGCGTGATGACCATTACGCAACTATTTTGAGGTGAGTGATGAAACACAACAATTTGCAGAAATTTTAAGCTGAATGCATTTCGTGATGATTTCTGATAACCTTATGTGCTCTTCTACGAAATTGCAAAAAAAAAACTCCAGAACTCGATTTTTACAGCACTCGTCGTAATTGTTCAACTCAGCTACCCAAGTAACATGAGTAGCTGAACAATAGTTTATTGAGCTGATATAAGCGCAAGAGTGATTTTTTCAGCTCTTATTCAGCAAAAATGTTCATTGGGTATGCTCGTTGGATAATGGATAATCATTCTTCAACTTGTTGCGTAAACTACTATTACGCGACCAGGTGCATTTATAGGATTTTATAGGACGAGATAATGAGTGCTGTAAAAATTGAGCACTGCACCGAGTTGCGCACTATTATTTTTTTTTTTTTTTTCATATCGTAATCGACTAATAGGGTTTTCTCATAACATTAATCTGTCTAAAAACGGCCTACTTTCCTACACAGAATTATACTGTGTCGTACGAATCTTTGCTTGACTCTTTATTTTCATTACGTAACTCGTTTGATTTGCACAATGAATCATTCCTACAGCACTCGTTGTAATTACGACGTCGTAATCTTGCGTAAACTATTAGGTACTTTGCAGTTTCGTAAAACGCTTCTTGAGGATTTAAAAAAATATATTGAGTTTTGTACTAAACATTCTTGCAATCTTTTAAATGTTTAAAGGTCGTATGCAACGCAAATGAGTTACGTAATGAACTAGAGTTGAGAAATAAATCTCATTACGTAACTGATATCAACTGTGTAATGAACTCTTGCGATACATATAATTCGGTGTACGAAAGCAGGCCGCTTCACAATGGATTAACATGATGAAAACAGCCTATCACGATAAAAAAATACAATACAGTAGTTCGTTGAATAAATTTACGACTCGTGCTAAATTATTATTAATACGAGATGCATTCACCATTACTTTACTATTTCTTAAAATTGTTGTGTAATGATTCATTATGCGACTCTAAACAGTTGTGTAGTGAAAAAATGTTGCGTTATGAAACTGCATAACTCAGTGCAGGAAAGTAGGCTGTTTAATGACAAATTAAGGTGATGAAAAGCAAAAAAATAATAATAATAAATAACAAAAATAAACCACTATAAAACGTCAAGAATTTCGTCCGCTCATCAATGGTGCGTCATAGATATATGCAAGCGTAACACTATTTCTAATAATAGGATGAATCTTCATAAATGTTGTGCAACAGTGGCAGTAAAAAGTGTGATTATTGTAATTTCATAAATTACAAAACGATCAATTAGTTGCAAATATATAACTAAATTAAATGTATCCAGCGATAATGAAAACCATTGAAATTCTAACGGATTTCTTTTTCTGAACGGAACTCAGATCCAGGGAACACAAAGTAGGCGAGAAGCCCGATAGACCAGACTTAAGAACCATTGATCAAGAAGTTTTGGAAACAACAGCTTTTGGGCTGAAAAAGAGGCGCATTTACCTTTAGATACGATACCGTACTTTTGACTCCAGTTTATTGCATAAAAATGGCATTAGTTATGTAGAAGCTTTTCCTCAAACAGCGTTTCTCAACTCATAGATTCAATCATTTTATGTCTGATACATGAACTTAAATCCTCTACAGCAACAAAATTACAATTAGATATGTCTGAAGGCTTCGTTTTTGAATTTTCTCGATGACAACGGTCAATAAACACTGAGTTATGAAATTCACTGAAAAAAAAACCTATTAATTTTGGATATTTTTTTTAAAGCGTTGAGCAGTGTTTAAAATTACGGAGTAAGTAATTATGCAATAGTTGACTCTAAAATACTCACAGAAGTTAACTCGCAGGTTGAGAAATGCTGTATTGCCATAGATACTGAAAATGGCGAACATTTTACAAATTGGTAGGATTTTTTCTGATTTCAGCCCTTTTGGTGCGCACATCTTCAAGGAAACAATAGTAAAAATAAACAAATTTCTAAGGGAAATGCAAGCCTATCTTACAATGGTATTCCTGTACCCATCTACATCCCAAACCATAAATGAGTCTATGATCTCAGTTTTTCAAAACAGAAGCGGAAAATATCAATTTTATAACAAATTTCGAAACTCGCATACACATAACTGCCATAACAACAGAGGAGCAAGAAAGTAAGAAGGAGAACAAATGTAGGTAATCTGATTTTATCCAAACCTTGATGCATTTGATTACAACTTCCAACCGGGAAACAGAACGCGACATTGAGAACTCCTTGAAACCAGAGCCAAACGATTAGTCAGTAAAATCTTTGAAAACATCCGAGCACGTTGGTTTCAAACGACTTGACGAGAATATAGCAATCCACTCTGATGAACAACGATTGTCTAACAAAAACTTAGCAAAACAAATAGTGTTTGTAAAACTATATCGCATCGCCATTTATCGGACAAAGCGAACGCAACTATCAATGTTTCGATGGTTATTTAAAAAAAAATCGTTTCATTGTACATTACTGTCTTCAACTGAATGAATGCTTTAAAAGTTTGACAGTTTCCATTGGGTTTATTTAAGTGTAACTAAGTTAGCAAGCATACGTTTGACCATAAGAGCGCCATCCGTTAGATATTGGAAGTCTAAATTAAGTTTTGGAGCCAAATCGTACATATTCATAGCTTGTACGAAATTTATTATTTCATCAATTATTTAAACTATGACAGCTTAAACACATATTGTACAGCATTACTCTTTCAATTCATTATGTAGAGCGTAATACAATTTATCGATTGTCGTGAACAACAAAAACGTACTTTAAGTATACCAGGAACCGTCTCGATTATCTTCTCCCCGCGATTTTTTCTCATACTACCGATTCTCCTAGGATCATTTCCCTGACTTAATGTCGCCGCCAAGCGAATCTTCTTACGCGGTGCAATTCAGTTCATTATTTAAAATCTTCCAAAACAAAGTCCAGCGAACCAAAACATAATGGGAACGAATGCAACATAAACTGTAGAATATACTCATGCACTGATAGGGGAAATATACAAAGCAAACAATACACTAGTAAGATATAATCAATGCGAAGCGTCAACCTTAAATTAATTTGCGAAAACGGTTAAACAATGCGACAAAACAAAAAATAAATAAAACTAAAACAATACAAAGTCCAACAATTGGAGAGTAAAAACAAATATACCGGATTGAATTACATGAATACATGCAGGAAAAACTGGCGCAAAATATTTGCGGCAGATTGTGCGGGATGAAAAGTGGAAAAGATAACCAAATTGTACATTTTTTTAATAAAACTTAAGAAAAATCTAAACTGGTAGATTTTTGTCTTGTATATCACAAACCGACCAATAGGTATTCATGTTTTCAAAGTGTACGAAAAAGCTTCAAAAGCCTGGCATGTAGAGTGTCATACTGTAATACTCATGTGAAGCGAAATTAATCACAAACAAACCACTTTCTATTACTAACATGTCTCGTCCCACTCCCAGCGGTCTACATAAGAAGTATTTTTCTTAGAATTTCAACAGGGATTTTTTCTAAAAATACTACATGGATTCTCCAAAACCTTTTTTTTCAAAACCTAGTTTTTGTAAAAACTAGTGAATTTACCGAAAATCCACTCAAAGAATTCCTTCATTTATAAATTATTCTAAAACCTTCAAGGGCTCGTCTCTCCAATGATTCTGCCAAAAGCTAAAAGCTTTCCAAGGGTTTTATTGAAATCCTCCTATGAATAACTGAAAATAAGAGACTTTAGGATACATTTTCCGGGCAACAAATCCTCCAGGGAATTTGGCAGGATTTTTTTTTTTCGAAAGATTCTCAACTGATTCTTTAAGTAGTTTCTGCAGGACTTCTCAAATGAATTTCTTAACCTTTTGGGTCGTCGCGCGAATTTTTGTAACGCGAGTAGTCGCGCGTTGTACTTTGTACAACACCCTTGGTTTTGCGAATATCCCAGGAGTCTGACCACTTAGAAATAAAACCAGCGTTGCCAACCTTCCAGGTTTGTCTGGAATATTCCAGATTTTTGAGGCTCCCTTTTTCAAAAATCTGGAGGATCCTGATAAAATTTGAAATGAATTTGTAAGGTTTTGTAAATAATTTGTAATGTTCTCCATGTACGACATAAGCGATCCAGACTTTTCCAGACAAATTTTCAAAATCTTCCAGATTTTTGGAAAATTGACTTGGCATCCCTGAATATAACGTTTTCGGCAAAATTGTTCAGTAGCTTAAGGGTGTCATGTCTACCTATCTCAAGTGATTATTCCTTATGACTCTGGTACCTTTTACTTGTTCGTACCTAAGGAATTTGTGAGCTGTAAATACTGGCTGCCGTAGGCGCATAAGAGAGACTTCCCGAACTGTTAACAGATTAACATATTATTTTATTTTTCATTTGCAGGATATAAAAAAGGGCTATTGTTGTTTTAGCCAAGAAAGTCGGGATTTTGCCACTAGGCAACGCTAGTGAGCATGAAACTTTTGTTTCGCAGATCTCAGGATCCTGACCACTTAGAAATATGGCGTTTTCGGCAAAGTTGTTCAGTAGCTCAAATTATTTCTTTGTTCAATCTTTAAAGCTCGAGATTTTGTAAAATAAGTCTCTGAGTGTTGGCAACCCTTCATTGCCAGCGCGTACGTTCATTCGGCGATCATGGGTCAAACATACTAATGACAGGTAAACCAAAAGACGTCAAACGGTGAGTAGAAGACAGGACAAAACAAATACTACAAATAAGTCAAATTAGTTAGGACAGAAAATCCTGAAGCTAAATCGAATTCTTGATGAACTATTCTATTTAAAATTACTATTTATTACTATCATTAGAACCGTGGAAAAGTGAATTGCATTATTAGAGTAAGGTAATCTTCTTAAAATCATACAGCTTAGGGATGGTACACAAATTATGTCACGCTAAATTTCAACTTTTTCGACGACTCTTGATTAGTGATCCTTTATATCCTTTATCTTATAAAGGATTTCTAGGTGCTGCTGGCTATGGCTTGGAGCGCGACGGCTATTGAGCTAATTGCGAAACAATTTTCTGACAATACTTAGGTACAGTTGCAACATAATATCGACGGCATGTATACGAATTGCAAAATGTACCGATTTAAATACTTATTGTTAGTGAGCTTCAAAAGTATAACATCACACAAATTTGATTTTGTTATTATGTTGTTGAATTAAATTTAATTTACCTAAATGTTGTTAAAAAACATGAGAAGTCTGGGAGATTACAGGGTTTCTACCATTTAAATTAACTACAGTAGGTAAATGCAAAAAAAAATAATACAGATTAATTAATCAATCAATAACCCGCATAACAATCCCGCCTTCCATGGCGCACCTGCGTGTTGCGAGCCCGCATGAAAATGATCGAAGTGAATATTTTCCTGCTCTTCGCGAAGAGCATGCAGCGTGGATCGTACCGCTCACATTACCAAGTGATGGAAAATCACCCGTTCACTG
This sequence comes from Aedes aegypti, assembly GCF_002204515.2. Lineage (NCBI taxonomy): Eukaryota > Metazoa > Arthropoda > Insecta > Diptera > Culicidae > Aedes > Aedes aegypti. The sequence goes on along the minus strand of NC_035108.1, from coordinate 188,538,343 downwards.
TTTTCGTCCATGATTTTCCATAGTTCTACGCGGTCGATACTATCGTATGCCGACTTGAAATCGATGAAAACGTGATGCGTTGGGACCTGGTGTGCACGATATTTTGAAGAATTTGCCGTACAGTAAAGATAAAGCCGGCTTTATAACTTTCCACGAACTGATCTACTACAGGTGACAGACGACGGAAGATGATCTGGGATAATACTTTGTAGGCCGCATTCAGAATGGTGATCGCTCGGAAGTTCTCACAATCTAATTTGTCACCATTCTTGTAGATGGGTCATATTACCCCTTCCTTCCATTCTTCCGGTAGCTGTTCTGTTTTCCAGATTGTGCCTATCAACCGATGCAGACAAATGGCCAGCCTCTCCGGGCCCATCTTTATGAGTTTAGCTCCGATATCATTCTTACCAGCAGCTTTATTGTTTTTGAGCTGGTGAATGGCATCCTTAACCTCCCTCAAAGTGGGGGTTGATTGGTTTCCATCGCCCGCAGTACTAACGAAAGCATTTACTGCGTTGTCCTGTCCTTCATTGCCTGTGCTCTCAGCGCCATTCAGGTCGAAAGTCGAAGTGCTGCTTTCACTTTTCGATCACCTCACGCTCGTCCGCAAGATGCTCTCATCCATATCCCTGCACATCTCGGCTCGCGGCGCGAAGCCGTTGCGGGATGCGTGGAGCTTCTGATAGAACTTACGTGTTTCTCGAGACCGGCAGCTCGCACTCCTTCTCCTCCAGGCGGCGTTTTTTCTCCCGAAAGAGGCGGATCTGCTGTTGCCGTTTCCGTCTATAACGTTCCACGTTCTGTCGGGTCCATTGCTGCAGCATGACCGCCCGTGCTGCATTCTTCTCCTCCAGAATCTGCCAACATTTGTCGTCGAACCAATCGTTCCGTCGACTCCGTTCCACGTAGCCGACGTTGCTCTCAGATGCATTGTTGAGGGCTGGTTTCACTGTTCTCCAGCAGTCCTCAAGGGGGGTTGCATCCAGCTCACCCTCTTCCGGTAATGCAGCCTCGAGGTACTGCACGTACGTAGTTGCGACATCCGATTGCTTAAAGCGCTCTAGGTCATACTGGGGCGGCCGTCGGTACCATACGTTGTTAAGGCTAAGTAGCCCGTCATTCGTTTTGGCATCAATGATGACTTTTCAGCTTGCATTTCAAAGTGATAAAACTCAGTCTTGATAGTTTATATTGACTTGAAAAAGTATCACTGTACGCGCTAACATGCATAAAGTATGCTGATACTTTTTCGGCCTACTTCGCCTTAACGACGGAGAGTTTTGGGCGTAGTTTAACCATCACCAGATAGCGGTCAGAGTCGATGTTAGCGCCACGATAGGTCCTGACGTCGATAATGTCGTAGAAGGGCCGTCCATCAATCAGAATTTTGTCGATTTGTGATTCTGCCCCAAAGCAGGCTCTCCTGGTGTATCGGTATGGAAGGCTGTGCTGGAAATAGGTGGTACGAATGGCCATATTCTTGGAGGCGGCGCAATCAATTAGTCGTAAGCCGCTTTCGTTCGTCAGCCAGTGGGCGCTAAACTTTCCAATTGTCGGTCTGAACTCCTCCTCATGGCCAACCTGAGGGTTCAGATCTCCTATAATGATTTTGACGTCGTGGCTTGGGCAGCTTATTATTAATTTAATATATTGATATATTAAATCCAGTCGGTCTAAATCGTGACTAAACGCTAGATATACTCACCTCTATTATAGGGGTGAGCTATAATACCTCATCAAATGCATAAATTCATTGGACTTCGAATATTTACGTTCATAAACGGTCAAAACGTGTTAATATCTTTATATTTTTCGACGCCCATAATGCGCATAGTGTTAAATCAACATGATTTTATCCACTATTACTAGGAAACATAAATACGATTAAATTCAAACTAAATGTACAGATTTTCAAAAACGAGCTTCAACTCACTGCCCCACTCAGTCGATATTGTACACATAAGGAATAGTTCCCTGAATCCTGGTACTCTGTCGTAGGAACACGGCATTCGGCAAACTGCTGCTGCAAATGGCCAACACGTTTACTTGAGCAAGCCGCGCCTCCGGTAACGATTGCAGTAGATAGACGTTGTTGTTCTTGTCCACACCTCGAACTATACCTGGAGAAGAAATTAAGACGTTAGATTACGTAAATGTTTGGCTCATTGATAAAATGCGTGCTATTACATTATTTTGAAAGAACTTACCGATTCCGAGGCATTCATACAGGCCAGCGTCATCCTTCCGGCAGAGGTAGACCAGCGTGGCGTTCAGAACCGAGGGAAGTTGGTCGTCGCCCAGGGTTTGATCTTCACGAGTGATGAGCACCTGCAGTTGGTTGAGTGGTGCACAGAATGGTTTCACCTCGTTGAACCATTCGCTAGAAGAATCCTGTAAAATGTCGGCCAGGTGGGCTAACAGCATCAGATTCCTGCGCTTCGGGGCGTTTAGCGTGAATCCCTTCTTAGGATAGCACACGTTCAGTTCGTAGTGTTTGAAGGATGCTTTCCGCTGAATGTACTCTTTGACTTCGCTCCGGAGGATGTTGTAGTTATACTGGTTCATGAACTCCGAGGTGAATCGATTCTGGAAGTTGGGTATAGCGAGCAGCTTATTGGTGGATACCAGCTGAATCACATCCGTTGGAGCTAACATACGAAGAATTGTGCTCATAAGTTCTTCGCCGAAATCTGTTGCATAGCCCATGGTGTTAATGATCCATGGAATATTGGCGAGTTCTGATTTATGCTGTTCGCAGTACCTCACTAGCTGGTGGACATTTTGAGTGTAGAAGATAAGGGAAGATACGATGTCGAGGCTTCCAAAGAGCCAACTCTTGACTGGTGGGATTGGATTAAAGGTGGCTACCCCAAGTAGGGGTCTATCAATGATAGTTATGCTTATCGTTTCCGGAATGTGTTGGATTGGTTGACCAATGTCTAAATCGATTAGAACTACCTTTTTAAACTTCTCCACGTTCTTATTGATAAGGTATTGGCACAACGTGGATTTACCGGATCCCTTTCCTCCCATCACTAGTATTTTACTGTTATTTTTAGCAACTATTTTTGCCCACTCTGGATCTGGTCGATACAATGATGTACTTTTGTCCACATGCTCTAAATAGAACTCAACATTCAGTAGGTATTCAGTTCTGAAGAATGTGCCTTTTTTCAAGTATTCCACTTTTGGGAACAGGAAATCTTCCGAAAGGTATTTATCAACGGTATCAATCCGTTTGTTGTTGCAATCCGCTTGTAACAAAACTAGGACCGAGTCAGAAGAATCAAAGGTGTTAACGATTTCCTTCAAGTCTGCCTCGTGGAAGTGCTTTTCTAAACGAGTCATAACTTTTCCCATTGCATCCTTCGAGCTAGGAGTCGCCTGAACACGAGGTGTTAAATTCAGGCTGTGGAACCCACGGACAGCAAAAGCGCTGCGACATTCGCCTGGGCTTAGATTGTAACCCATCACTTCCAGTCCACCAATCAAAGGCTGAATCGTGAGGTGTCCACTGAAGTAGAGGGTTTCTTTCAATATCAACAGCGAAAGTCGCATATCGATCGCATCGTAAAACCGATACATTTCAGTGGCACCATTTTGCTGCTCCACATCTTCCTCCATTTTGTCTTGTTGATCTAATTCAGGCGTTTCTGCTTCATTACAAGTCTTTTTATGATTTGCGGGCATTTCAATCAAAACCGACGAGGTTCTCGATTTTTGCTTTTTCTCGCCATGTGCGTGATTTATTTTAAGCTCTTCCAGCTTTTCAGGGCTATCTATAATATTACCACTCGCATCATAGATGGGAACTAATATCGGACATTCCCCATCATTGCCGGCATCTTCGTGACTCTCGGTTTCACTGCTGCCAACCGATCGACTTCTCCTGTCTTCCACCGGTAGTTCTACTATTTGAGCCGTTTCCACGTCGCTATTGAATGTCACTTCGTTATCATCGATATTGTAGACCCTCGCCATGCCTCGACAAATGTACAGATCATCAACGCCCTCGGCTACGTAATCCTCATCATCTTCGCTGTCGTACGACTCATCCCAATAGGAGGGGAATTCCTCTTCATCGTCCTCTTCTAGACTGTCGTCGTCCTCATCGGAATCGTAATCCGAGGAAAACTCGTGATCATCCAGGTCGGACTGATCTTCGCCGGAAGCATCTTCGGAGTCTTCCTCGAAGGAGTCACTGTCGGTGTAATCAGAGCCATCCAAGTCTTCCTCTTCATCGCTGGAGTCGCTCTCCTCTCCAAAGTCGTTTTCTCCCCTCAGATAAGCTTCCAAGTCGAATGGTTCCTTGAATAAAACAAAACGTTTTACTATCTATTTGAAAGTAAGCCTATAGAAATGGTTTGAATAAGCGTCGTTCGTAAACTACGTGATCTTATATGCAGTTGTGTAGTAACGACATAAGAGAATACATGTCTCAGAAAAAAAATGAAACAAGATATATTCGATGTTAATGAAATACATAATATTCTTCTATCGAAACACACCAATGAAAACATTCAGATGATTCTTTGTTCGGTCAGCTTCCTGCTGACGAGATTTCCAAGACTGAACAAACAATTTAGCCAGAGATGTCATCAATTCAAAATGTACTGATTTGAAGCTGCCGAACAGATATATCTCCAGTTCCTATGGGAAAACTGCCGACAATAGTCACACTGACAAGAGATGTTCGAAGTTCCATAATCGGAGTCACAACTATCACACACAAATAAGTCAGCTCGCTGAATATTTACCAGGTGATAGTTGAGTCGACAGTGGCCTGTCAACGCTCTGACCAAGAGACTGCAATTCTGTTTTGACAGATTTGATAAATACTTCGCCACCCTTGGAGATGGCTCAGTAACGAACAATTTTGTTTGACGACTCCAAAATTTTCCAATGTTGCTTGTGCTGAGCAGGGATGCGGTGCGACTCAAATCTCTTTCGGTGCTACACGCACTGCTGCGAGATAGCACCCAAAATTCGAAAGAGACGTGCAGAAGTATTTTTCTCTGGACTGCACCCTGGCTGTGCTGACTCGCAATGTGCTTTGGGATGCATGGTATCGAGTTGTCTCATTTTTACTTTTTGCGTTTCGTACACGCGTAAACAAATTCACTTGAATTCATTTCATTAATATGTGACTGTCAAAATTCTTAAATACGTTGAACATAATTCATCACCACCTTATGCTTCTGACTTTACCAAATATGTCAAGATCCACAACAATAAGATTTTGCAAAGCACTTATTAAGCTTGTCCGCTTTCAAAGCATACTTTGCTGAAAATATTCTAGAGTGAATTTTGTGCTTTCACGAAAGAGACTGAAAGAGTAGAGATTGTGCTTTGTTTTGTCTCGCACAAAAACAAATTGTCTCCTGCGCCTTACTTTGAGTTTACTCGCAAAGAATGGGAGACGCACAATCAATTTCTGAGTGGCACGCTTGTTTTTGGCACTGCACTGAGTTTTCAGACATTCCCTGGTGCTGAGTTGCCGCCCAAGAATTTATCTGAAGCTTCACCCAGCACTTCGAAATTGGAATAGCTGGCTCAGGGCCAATGAAGTCATGGGATACTCCATCGCGAGCTAGCTTATTAGCCAATTCATTTCCAGCGATGGAAGAATGGCCAGGTACCCATACAAGGTTAACAGAGTTGTCTGAATTCAGTTCCTAAATTTGAGTTCAACATGCGATAACAAGCTTCGACCTTGAGTTGGCCGAAGCAAGAGCTTTTATAACAGCCTGACTATCTGAACAGAATTATATGACTTTACCCATTACGAACTGTTGAAATGCTGATTGCACTCCACACATAAGAGCAAATATTTCCGCCTGAAAAACGGTGGCACCAGCTCTGCCTTCAAGAAGGGAGCCATCGGTGTAACATACTTAATTGTTTGATATACTTCTTTCCAAATAGCCAGACGTCCACTCTTCCCGTGAAGAAAATTGTGTGGTAAATGTCCTGTAAGAAATGTGACAAGCAATTGTGAGATCACTTGGAGCAAGGTCAATTTTGTCCCAATTCACTAAAAGTGGAAACAACGAAGTGTGTGTAGATCTACGATTCATTGGATTTTTCTTCAGTATATCCAGTACCCATAAACCATCCGTTGGGGATGGTTCATCATGTGGTAAATATACCGAACAATAGACGTATTTCCTATTGAGGTCACCAACAGAAATATCAATTGTGACAGCACATACATCTCTGGTAAACTCAGAAATGAGTGTAGCAACGATTGCTTTCTTATCGAGCACGAATGCACGAGGCATAACACGCAACTTCGCCATTTCATGTGTACTGAAAGTAGCAAAAACTGGGTCCACAAGGTTACCTAGATAGAAGTTCCCTCTACGAAAGTAGGGTTCTTGAACTAGAGCCACTTTTGCTGTACCATTTTGCTTGAGTCTGCAAAAATTGATCGTTGCTGTTCTTTTATGCTGAAGATTGATCTTAGCTATCCTAGCCGTATCCACTGCTCAAACCAGGCATGATTAGGCTTTTTACAATCTTAGCACGAAAAAAACTAGCAGCGAAAAAACAGATCGATATCAGTTGATAAATTACTTAAACTATTACTCCGCAAATACTTCCAAATGGTACTTCTACAGAAACACCATGATTTGTTCCAGAAACTTCTGAAATACTAGTAAAAGGATAGTTAAATATTTGCTTACTTGAAGATCTGGATTAGAGGAACCATTAGATAAATTCCTTGAGAAATATAACTCTGAAATAATCATTGAAGGCTTAAGACTTCCGAGGTATTTTAGAATTGTGACATCATTAAGTAAGGCAACAAATGCCGTAGCGGTAAACGTGCAGCTATTCAGCATGACCATGCTGAGGGTCGTGGGTTCGAATCCCGCTGGTCGAAAAGGAAATTTTCTCGATTCTCAGGGCATAGAGTATCTTCGTACCTGCCACACGATATACACATGCAATAATGGTCAATCGGCAAAGAAAGCTCTCAGTTAATAATTGTGGAAGTGCTCATAAGAACACTAATCTGAGAAGCAGGCTTTGTCCCAGTTGGGACGTAACGCCAGAAAGAAGAAGAAGAAGAAGGAAATGAGTTTGATCTCCTTCTTACTGGTCAGATCGGAGGCTCCTGAAAGTTGATTTATCATCAATCCGAGAGTGGATTCTATAGATAACTTGGCCTATTATCCAATCGATCAACTTGAATGAAAGGATAATAATCTATAGACAAAAAATCAAAACACTATTGACTTACGACTCAAGTACTGAGGCACTGAATGCCTTGACAGAAAAAAATCGCCAAATGTAATGTACAGGAAATCTAACTCAACCTTTTTATGAATGCTACTTACATCGTCATCCTCTTCATCGTCCCCGGAAGAAAGATCTTCTTCGTCATCCTCCTCATCGTATTCCACGTTTCGAACGTCTCCAGCCGGGACCAGCGCTCGGGAGCTGTTACCGCCCTGTTCGTCGTCCGAATCTTTGTAGACCAGTTCCACATCATTGTCCTCTTCGACCCATTCTCCTCCGTTGTTACCCTTGGCGGGGTGGGATTGCTTTCGCTTTTTACCCGTTTTCTGCTCGGCATCCCGTCGATGACCGTAATAATCCACCAACTGTTCCAGAGACATTGTGCTTTCCTCTTCCAGGTCTTCCTCGCTTTCGGAATCTTCAGATTCGGACAAATCATCCTCTGCACTGCTTTCTTCAGCTGGAACTTGAGCATCATCGTCGGAAATGTCTCCGAAAAATTGATCGATATAATCGTCCGCATCGCTGTCCGATTCCGGCGAAGAATGTTTCTTCTGTTTCTTAGATTTCGTTCCGTGGCCGTTAATATTCTGGGCTTTACGCTTTTGACTGCTTTCTGACTTGGATTTTGGCTCAGTTTGGGACTTAACTGGTTTATTCTGTTCCGGTTTGTTCAAATTCTTACTGACATTCGGTTTGATTGGTTGAGCAGACTTCGTCTTGGATTTCATTTGATTCTTACGATTGGCCATTCCGTTGGTCATCCGTTTGAATTCGAGATCAGCCGGTTCATCTTCCGGAGCAGACTTTCCCTCCTTCCACGCCTTGGCGCTTTTCTTGTTTCGGTGGTGGAAAGCTTTACCCGGTTTTGAGAACGATGCGCTTGGATTACGGGCCTTCGATTCCTGTCTGGACTTGTTCATTCTGGATACTTCCTGATGCAGAGAAATGACGTACAATGCGGATTCAATGCAGGTTATGTTGAACCGGCGGAGTGTAAAACGTTTGGCCACTTACCGATTATCACACATGTATCGATTACAGCAAGTTCTGATGAACAATCGGTAGTTCTGTTTCAACTTTGTATCAACAAATGCAAATTTAACACTGATTACTTGAATTTCTTGAAATGCTGTTCAGTTCGCCGAATCTCACGTCTGTTCTGTGCGAAGATAATCAACGAACACACAAAATCAAAACAAAAGTTCGACTCGACTTTGCACGTGAATGATGACATTTGTTAAGGGGGCATTGGCGCCTGCAGGCGATGATGAGATGGGGGCGTCACATGTTCACGCAAGCTCGTTTTGAAATAAGAACGTATAAGCCATTTTACGAAGCCTGGTCAAATGACAGGAGACCTGGGATTTTTCAATCATCGGCGTCAGTTTTCGCGATGATGATGGTTGATGACTGTGCGCATTTCTACACTGTAAACTTGACATTACTCTTTAATGTGGAGAAAGTACCCATTATTTTCTGATATATGGAAACGTCAAAATAAGGGGTATTTTATTTTTCCAGATAATGGGTTTTTTTTGCCCTTTTATATGTTGCGTTCTTTTACTCTATAATGGGTGAAAAAATCCTTGCGATTCAATAATAGTGGAGTTCCCCATCAGACTATGCAGCAGTTTTTGTTCACAGCGGTAGTTTGTTTCCACAATAAAGAAAAAAGTGTGCAGAAACACTAGAAGGTCAAGGTAGGTGCACTAAATAAATACTTTTTCCTGCCGTGTGCACTAACTAAACGAAGAATTAAATTTTACAGGATGATTTAAATGCCGAGTATATTCCGCATAAGAATGTCCTGCCGGAGAAGCAGCCCCATTTTCCAGACCAGCAACCCCAAATGCTGATAATCCCTTGCATTAGACCAACAATAATTGTTGTTTATTGTTAATATTTAATTGAATAAATTGATGTTTTTGATATTAATAGGATTCCATTGTTGATTTTTCTACGAAAATACCATACAAATCATAATCAATTCCCATACATAAAATAGAGTAAATTTTACTCTGTTCCTCAAAACATGTTTTTCGGATAGTGGGTAAAATTCACTCGTTGATCTGACGTACAAGCCGTTTACTCTTTAATGGGTACAGGGCCTTTACTCTTTTTATGAGTTAAACTAGTTTTTCTCAAAGTGGGTACTTTTTTACTCTTTAAAGGGTACTTTGACCTTACAGTGTAGCGTAGCTTTTCATCCAGGCGAAAAACTTAAATGGAGAAAAATTATTAAAATATTTCTGATCACAAAAGTGCTTTTTTATGTGCAATATGGGTAACAAAGAGGTAGCTGATACAATAACTAGGTGTAATGTTGCAGTAACGAACATTTTTGGATCTCATTTTTGTCATTTTCTCCATGTCCTCGTTTGGTAAGATGAGGCATTATTGAAAATCATAAGCCATTTACGAAGCCTGGTCAAATGACAGGAGACCTGGGATTTTTCAATCATCGGCGTCAGTTTTCGCGATGATGATGGTTGATGACTGTGCGCATTTCTAGCGTAGCTTTTCATCCAGGCGAAAACTTAAATGGAGAAAAAATATTAAAATATTTCTGATCACAAAAGTGCAATATGGGTAACAAAGAGGTAGCTGATACAATATCTACACTCAGGCAAAAATACTATGAATATTCATCATTTCCCCTAATGTTTATTTGCCACAAGAAATCGGTAAGTATTTCATTGATTCACCTTATGAATTAATCTGAATCCCGCCAGTGTGGTGTCTTGCTGATTTCATAAAACAGCATTATGAACATTGAAATAAAAATGATGAATTTCTTACATCAACAATATAAACTACATTGCTTTTTATGACACAAATTATTATTTCATTATTAGTTTTTATATTCATTTGATTCAGAGTATTTACAGAAATGTCAATGCCTTCACCTACTCATTATTAGGTGAAATTTATTTTGATGTTGAGCAAACGTGTGGAAATTGAATTTCCAACTATTTTACCGTGTTGCGAGCATCACAATTGTGGTAGTTAGATATAAAGCTGAGTATGCCATGCTATCAAAAATATGAGGATTATCATTTAATCTGTCAATTGCACAAGTACCACAACAATAAAACGCAGCTCCTCACACATCTAGCTCCTATTTTACGTTGGTCAAGCCTAATGCAAAAAAAAAAGATATTGATCAAATTGGCAATGGCATTACTCGTACTACAATATTTTGATGACGTCAACTCGACCATTACTCTCCGTTTATTAAAATCTACATTTCAATTTTTTTTTTCAATTATTTGGATCCCCGCGATTGAACATTGCCGAACTTCCTTTCTGGACTTCTGAAAAATTTGACGCAATATGTTGGATCTCAACGATGGCGGTGATTTCGTGCTACAAATTTTCATAATAACAACCTTATGAGTTTTTCACATTAGTGACAGCTATGTGAATCGTGAGACGGCCTAATGAAATTGATATATGGTAATGATGTGAAACATACTTCGCACTTACGGTTTTCATCGAACTAATATGAAACCCATAATAGCCTTATGAAATATGGTATCATTAAGAAAATGATTCATGACGGCAATGGAAATCATAAGGCGTGCAATGAAATTTGTAAAAGTTCAATACTTTTACTTTTTATTTAATAATTTTCCCAATTATGGCTATCATTTCAACGGTATGAAATCCATATTAGCCTTCTGAAATAGGTTTTTATAGATTTTTCAGTGCTTCATAAGGGAAAATTTATGAAATCCGTAAATTAATTTGCCTGAGTGTAGGTGTAATGTTGCAGTAACGAACATTTTTGGATCTCATTTTTGTCATTTTCTCCATGTCCTCGTTTGGTAAGATGAGGCGTTATTGAAAATCACGCTTGATTTAATCCCAGGTCTCCTGTCAATTGACGCCGTTGCGGCGATCAGCTGTTCCGAAACGTCTCGTAAAATGGCTCATACGATATATCGATCTCTTTCTGTCTTCTTAGCGTGGTACCCGGATAAAAAATACAAAACAAAAACAATATAACGCATTGTAACAGTACATTCAAAATATATCAATATATTGGCCATGAGATGAACCAGCCTAGGGCTGAAAGTCTCAATAATAAAGAAAAAAAAATATATTGGAAGTACAATACAGTATATTGTGAAATGACAATACAATTACAGTACATTATATCGTTTTGAATAGTTCACTGTATGGTATATGAGATTTTTGCAATATAATGTATGGGTGGTTAAGTATCGTAACAATACATGTATAGATATTTTCTCATGCATATAATTTTAAAATACCATACGATATATTGTTCATGTATAGTCTTGATTAGCAATTCGTGTATTGTTGTACAGTACAAAAACATTTCAACAAACTGTATTTCAATTAGTGGTGGAAAGTATAGAATTTGTATTTTGTAAGGATAGTCCTCTAACTTACCGGAGATTCGTGCCAACAGTAGCGAAATAATGTTAACTCCTAAAGCTAAGTATGCTGTTTCGCTCAAGAAAAGTAAAGAAATTCCTTGACTGAAAGGGTCAAGAAATTTCCTACAGAGAGCCCCCTTTGAAGTGACATTTCTTCTCAACTGCGTACTGCGATCAGAAAAAAGAGATTTTCTTGACCATTTCTTGGGAGAAATTTTCCACGCATCGAGATAGGCGATTCCTTTTCCTTCCAAACCGGCCTTAAATAAGTAAAGATATTTATCATGGTTGCATTTGTCGTCACAGCTAATGTCAAGTGACTTCTACAAAACTACTCATTTTTACTTTTTGAATATTTTTCACCCAACATTTCTTGCTTTCTGAACTTGTTTTGTTTACTTCTTTTAGCCAAGCTACACAGAAAAAAGCAACAGTTGGTTTACGCGAAAATAGGAATTTGACCAAAATTGTAAGGTATAAAAACAATAAAAAACAATACAGTGTTTTGTTACAATATATTATATTGTTTTTGAATTGTATCCAGCTTTTTACGCTAGCTATAAAACTACAGGGGGTGAATTATATTTGACATTTCTTGTCCACAAGTTTTATAGCTGGATCTCAGTAGGCTATTATTTAAGATTGTTGATTGTACTGTCAATAATTTTCTCTATGTACATTTGTTTGTACATCATGGTAGTTACAGGAGCATCATTTTAATTTTTTTCAAGATTTTACTTTTTTTGGTAATAAATTTCATTTATTTTTAGGAATACAATGACAGCATCCTAAAAACTCCGGAGTGAGCAAAAATATGGATACGGTTGAATTCTCTAAAATACCTGGTATAAGCCAATATGGGAGCGTCCATGAATACGAGCCGTACATGGTTGGTGGACAATGGGAACGTGCTGGAAGGCTTGTTCAAATGAACATCTGAAACGAGTAACGTGAGATGACTAATATCAACTAAATAACAGCGTGTCGAGTTTGACATCAGCAAGATATATCGCATGATTAAGAAGAGGCTAGTCTATGGAAATAGATTGGTATTATTTTTGATTAATTTCGTTCAATCGATAGATTCTTAAAAGTGTGGGAGAAAAAAAAAGATTATCCCCATAGCATGGCATAGTTCAAAAACCAGCAAAACCAAAAGAACACCGACGTAGAACACAAGAAACTCGGTCGAAGACTTGGCGATCTACGCCTTTAACTTTTTATAGTCTTATTTCGAGTAAAATATCACAAATCACCTTTTAAACTTATAATATTTCCGAACACTTTACTAAAGCACAAGGGCGTTTAGTGGAAATAAAAAATCCGTTGCTCAATGGAAGGTCCCGCTGAAGAAAAAAATTTCAACATCTCGTTTTTTGCCCAGCTTGTAAAACCATGCAGATTCTCCATGACGCTTTGACCTGTTCTCCAAGTTGCTGATCTCAGACGGTCTTCATTGACCTAAAATAACGAAAATAATTAAATAATTAAACAAGAAACATTCTTTTCTATTTCGAAAACCAAGAACGAAGACTTCTGACGTTTCATGACAATTTTTTACATCACAAAGCTTGCTTTGATTTTGCCATAAAGAAAATTATAGTGTAGGCAAGACATGTCAGAAGGGGGTGATTCAAATTTTATGGCATGCTAGCGTAAAAAGCAGGATATTCAAACAAGAATAATGTTGCTTCGACATTCAATTACAATATGCTGTATTGTATCCAATATGTTATATTGTACATTATTGGTTTATTCCATTCACTGAATGGTACGTTTTTATCCGGGAAGCCATGAACTGTAAATCTATCGAGTGTGCATTTAAATGCATTTGAATGTGTAGTAAACGGAGCTATTTTTTGCTTTTCAGCACAATCTACAGGTTTCGCGTACGAATAACTCAATCCGTCTCACGCTAAATAAACAGGTCCAACACTCTCAAAATTACAATCTAGACTGAAGACCTACTTCCTCATCTCCACGACGAATAAGGCTATCCATGAAGACTTTCCGCGATAGGACTGACAGCTAAAAGTGTGAGTGCAATTGAAACGGAAGGGTAAACAAAACATGCGAGTGTTATCAGAGCTTAACATTTTCCTTTGTAATTGGGTCCTAAAATGTTTAATGAATTCTTGTTTTCTTTTGATAATACGAAAAAGCATGTTCTTGCAACTACTTTAGCAATTTTTCCAGCTCAAATAACGACTATAAACATATTTAAAGTTTAATTTTAAAAATTATTCCAAATATGAACCTTGACACTTTTGATCATGTTTGACGTTCACATTGTCGACAAAATTGCCACAGGGCTTTTAGTTTTAACACTGGGGTTGTTCCTATCTGACATTTCGGAAGGAACACGGAAAACAAAATATAACCAAAATTTTGAGTTTAAACCAAGGGGTGTGACAAAATCTCAAAAACCGAAAAAAAGATTTTTTTTGGACCTAAACCAACAAAAATTATTTAAAAATTGAGTAAACATGTCTTTTTGGCCTAAACTTAGGCGGTTGGTACTAAAATTGAGACTGGGCTTTAGGACCCTATTGAACGGTCACTCCGATCGCGAAACGCCAAAATCTCATGGTAAACAAAAAAAACATCTGATCGCAGCTGTCTCATGGATTGCCTTATGCCAAACGTTCGAAACTATTCCGTTTTCTCTTTCGCACTCCTTCCAGTTCGTTTCTCTTTCATGTATCTGCCGGCAACCTCATCTCGTTCACGAGAATCGGTAGGCTATCCAGAACAGGCTCACACATACAACTCTCGTCACTTATGACCTCTCGCATGGGAATTATGAAACTTCCTCGGGATTCCGACTGGAATTTTCTATCCGGAGGGCTCCGAGCTACGGTCACTACGCGAATTACCGACATTTAATCGAAATCCCAGGGGCCCAGATAGCCGTAGCGGTAAGCGCGCAGCTATTCAGCAAGACCAACCTGAGGGTCGTGGGTTCGAATCCCACCGGTCGAGGATCTTTTCGGGTTGGAAATTTTCTCGACTTCCCAGGGCATAGAGTATCTTCGTACCTGCCACACGATATACGCATGCAAAAATGGTCATTGGCATAGTAAGCTCTCAGTTTAAAAAGAACACTTAAGCTGAGAAGCAGGCTCTGTCCCAGTGGGGACGTAATGCCAGAAAGAAGAAGAAGAAGAAGAATCGAAATCTAGGGTAAACAAGGTAAACGACGAACACGGCCGCGAGAATAATTATCGTTCTGTCAAATTTCGGTTTTCTGTGAGAAAAACAAGGAGAGATATATATTTTGCTAATTTTTCACGCACACGATGACAGTTCCTCACGTGGTTTTCCATAAGTGCGAGTGCTTTGTAAATCTCTTTTTGATTCGTAGTCGCGAATTGAGACAGACCCTTAGCTTATGCAAGAAAACAAAAAAAAATCGATTGTCGGCTCCTTGGACACCTCTAACAGCCACATAAATGAATTGAGTGCCTGTCGATGTATGTGTTCTAGATGCGTACGCACACAACCGTTATTTTCTGGCAGCAACAGACTTTCAGAAGAGGGACATTCATTGAAGTGAAAACAGTCTGCTGCTGAATTTGTGATCGAGTGCTTACGCGATTGGTTTTACGTCCACCGAAAGGCCGTCGAGAGTTTGGAGTTCGCCATTGATTATTTGGAAAGGTGCGGATTTTCCTTCTTTTTAATATTGTGCACTGCTGTCGTGTTGGGGACAGTGTTAGTTTTACTATTTTTAAAGTGTAACGAGCTTTGCAATTTTATAAGAAGGAATATTATTCGAGTGGAACCTTTTTGGCATAGAAAAGGCAGTGTATCACTTTTTGATCGAAGAAGGCGTTGTCGCGTTTGCACGGGTTGCTTGTGTGAGTGCTTCTGTCTCTCGCGTCTTTTCGTCACCCGTTGGTAAATAGTGTCATCGTTTCTGCGCTTGCTGTGATTCGATTGTTTCTAGTGTTGCTTATAACTTGTGTAAAAAGTGCTTTTTTAGAGCGGGGAATTGCAGAATAGAAATACGTCTCAAGGAAAATAGTTACGGTTTAAAATTTTAGACGGCGACTAAAGTGAAAAAGTAAAAAAAGAGAAAAGAGTAGGTACCTTTTCACACCTACACATAATCATCACCAAGCTGCAGCCTGTCTCGTTCTCTCCCTTATTTCATACACTACCTACAACTACTACTACTACTGTACTGTCTATTGCTGTATAGCTCTTCTATCTCGTGTAAACGCATTGTGTGTCTGGTCTGGAGTCTGGAGGAAAACAATCCACAGTCATAAAAACAAGGCGATCTCGTGCGTAAAAAAAAGTGTCCAACCCCTTGCATGTGTGCTGTCCGGCAGTAAAGTAATGTGGTGTTTTTCATGCGTTTCTGCTCCAGCTAATTCAGGTATTTTCCACTTCTATTTATCCTTTATACAAATCCAACAACTACCCGTATTTTTGGTGTATTGTAAATACGTAATGTTATTTTTACGTTCGCTTTTCTCTAGTAACTATTTTAGTCGTTCAATAGTATTAGTTTTTTTTTCTGTTGCTTATTCAGATGTATCGTGTATCACTCGAAGCAAAATATGCATCTTCTGCAGATATCATAATATTCATACTTATATTTGTTAATCGTTACTATTACTGATCATATAATTACAGTGTCTCATATTAATATTTGTACAGGGCACTGCACAGTGGTTCAATCTAGAATAAATATCGGCCAACACGTACTCGTATCTTGTTTTGTTAGGAGATTCAATATCATATAAATAACAAAACATGCAATCATAGCAAGATCTCTAGCGTAACATTTGAAAAGGGCCTATCTGCAAAACGTAAACATTGAGAAATTCTCAATTGATGATTCCGTACCATATTTATAATTCCTATTTTAAACCCATTCGCATTTTTACTAGTTCCATACCTGTGTTCCACACCCATTAAAGTCTGTTGCGTGGCCCATTATTTTTCTAATCTCAAATAACACAACAACTCGTAAAAATTGTTGAATTTAAACATCATCGGCAGATAGGCCCTTTTATGAATCTTCAAACCAGTTAGGCCCTTTCAGTTAGGCCCTTTGATTGAACATGGTTTCAGTTAGGCCCCTCCAGTTAGGCCCTTCTATTTAACATAGTTCCAGTTAGGCCCTTTTGGAATTTGTTAATTTTATTGATTATTGAATAGATTTTCAAAGTTTTAGAACAAAATCAATCGATTTTGTGAGAAAACCAACATTGAATATTGAAAATTCTTTATTGAAGATTTAGTACTATATTGATTATTCATATTTCAAACCCTTTCTCCTTACCATTAATAATGCATTTTGCATGCCCGTAAGAGTATGTAGGAGTAATTTACGTAAAAAATGATACGAATAATGAATAATCAAGTTAACTAATTAATAACAAAATTTACTATCATGGTAAAATTTGCAATTTAAGGTGAAGATGAATCGAAGCCAAACTTCAAATTTTCAAGAACACAAATCTGGAGAACCTAACACCCGTTTGAACTGAAAACTAGGTCACTAGCTGGGTGTGATCAATCGATTAAGTTTTCAGTTTAAGCGGATGTTTGGTTCTCTAGATTTGTGCTCTTGAAAATTTTAGGTTTGGCTTTGATTCATGTTTACCTTAAGCAAAAATACAAAACCACATAAATTACCATAAGCATTGGCGTAAATACGGGGGGGGAGCTTAGACCCTCCTAGAAAAGTTCAAGCCCCCCCTAGAAAATTTAAACTCTCATGCTAAGTATGCATCTTACTTTGTTTGATCGAAATGGTCAAGCCCCCTCTAGATTTAAGTTCAAGTGACGCTAATGATCATAAGAATAACAAACTTTGCAATCACAATAAAATATGTTATTATTTTGATATTTGTAACCTGTAAGTCAAGGGTTTTGAACAATCTAATATCAAATTTCGCCTTCTGGCTAATTTGAAAAAACATATTATTAAAATTGGTTCAATTACCAAAAGAGAGAAGAATTGCCACTAAACATTCTGCCACAAACTAAACAAAAATGTTGTATTGTCTTTTGACGTGTTATTTATTCCTTTAAAATAACAGTTAAAGTTACAGCAAAAAGTTTAGCGCCATATAGTGCGCATCGTACCTTCGTGCTGTGCGTACACGAATTCTCTCTGCTTTTGGAAATTTCTTTTAAACTACCTGAAGCACCTTTTTTAACTACTTTTCAGTAATAAAATAAAAAAACGGTACTTTTCAGTGCTATTTTTTCTACTGTTAATCCCTTTTCGATCCTTGTTTGGACTCGTGCCTCCGTTTTTTCGTTGGACTCGTTGGCGAAAGCTAGCGGTGATAATCCTTCTTGGACACCGTCTATCGTGGTCAGTTGTTCCGAATTTGCGGGATTTAGGCTGGAGATCTTGAACTCCATTAGGGGAATCAAGGTCTCCTTCCAAATCGCAAAGAAAGGAGACTGTCACGTTTTGCCGGAAACTCTTAAAGGTCGCGAACTTCTTCTCAAACATCTTGAAGAAAATACTATAAGAGTGACTATAAGTCACCTGAAAAGATCAAACATGGAATGGGTTTTCCCCAGTCCAAGTAATCATTATAAAAAAAAACCCAATCTGGCATTGTTCGGAAAGGACTTTCTCTAATATTCTTGAGTTCATTTTAACAAAAAAGATCTAAATAATATTAAAGCTTTAGAAAAAGCTAGACTTATGTTCGATGTCCGTGTGACATGGGAACATTTCCAGAAACCTGAAGGAAATTACCAGAATCCCACTCAGTGCCGTCGGTGCCAAAAGTGGGATCATGGTACAAAGCATTGCAGCATGGATGCTCAATGCATGATTTGCAGAGGTTCTGGTCACACTAAGGACGTCTGTCCAGTGAAGGAAGATACCACCAAGTTTATATGCTCGAATTGCGGGGGTAATCATAAGTCAAACTTTTGGTCTTGCCCTTCGCGAACGAGAGTCGTTTAGGCTCGTGCCAGGCAGATGAAAGATAATATCCGTTACGATAACGGTCGTTTCCGGAATTTGCTTAGTAGAGTATCGAACAATGCTCATTTTTCAGTTAACGATCGCTTGATCAAGAATCATACCAATCAGGAAGATCATAATCATGCTCATTCACAAACTAATTTTAATCCGTCGGGTAGCCGTTCGAATCTTTTAATTTCGAATGTATCTACCCAAGGAAAATCCTTTGCCGATATCGTAGCAGGTAATTTGAACCCCTCCCCTATTCGTACTATGAGTACCCATTCCACTTGTTTCAAATCAAATGAAAAAACCCTGCCGCTACAGGTAACATCTACTCCGCCTCTTCGTCTATCGAAAATTCTAACGGAAAATTATCAAGTGTACCTGCTTCAAGTGATATGTCTGCCTTTGATTTTGATTTTCTAACTGAACAATTGAATCTAATGATTGATGCAATGTTCAAAACCACCAGACTGAAGCAGTCCAAGTTGGTGTAAAATTTACTAATCAAATTGTTATTGGATTACGTTTTTCTAATGGATCCAATAAATAATAATTTAAATATTTTAAATTGAAATGCTCGTTCTTCGAATGGCAAAGAGGACGAGCTGTTTAATTTTGTTACAGCTAATAACGTACATATAGCGGTTATTACTGAAACCTATTTGAAACCGGGTCCAAACTCAAAAGGGATCCTAACTTTTTTTGTTTATCGTAATGATCCACTTGATGGGGCATGTGGGGAAGTTGCAATCATCATTCATAGGCGTATAAAACATCAACTGTTGTCATTTATAACTAAAGTTTTTGAAACTTTAGATGTTTCAATTGAAACACAGCTTGGACTGATTTGCTCTTAACCGACTCTAGTCATCTTTGTAGCCAACTGATTACTCATGCTGATTTTGATTCTGATCGTGTCCCTGTTACCTTTCAAATATCCCATGAAGCGCTTCTCGATCCTATCAGCTCCACTTTCAATTTTTTTTGAGCCGACTGGAATATATATGAAACACATATTGACTCTAATCTTGATGTTAACATTTCTTTACAAACAAAACTTGATATTGACAATGCTCTTGAGACTTTAACAAATTCCATTGTTGAAGCCCGGAGCATTGCAATTCCAAAATGTGAAGTAAAATTTGAATCCGTGATTATAGACGATGATCTTAAACTCTTGATCCGTCTTAAAAACGTGAGGAGAAGGCAATTTCAACGCACTCGCGATCCTGCTATGAAAATTATATGGCAGGATTTGCAGAAAGAAATCAAGAAACGTTTTGCTCAATTAAGAAACAAAAATTTTGAAAATAAAATTTCTCAATTGGACCCTGGCTCTAAGCCCTTTTGGAAATTATCTAAAATCTTGAAAAAACCTCAGAAGCCAATACCGGCATTGAAAGAAGAAAACAAATTATTACTAACTAGTTGCGAAAAAGCTCAAAAACTTGCTATGCAGTTGGAAAACGCGCACAATTTTAATTTAGGATTTACCAGTCCAATAGAAAATCAAGTTACTCAGGACTTCGAAAACATTCTCAATCCAGAGAACGTTTTCTAAAATTCCTGGGAGACTGGTTTTGAAGAAGTGAGAACTATTATTAAAAAAATAAAAAATATGAAAGCTCTTGCCATGATGGAATTTTGTACATCCTCATCATGAAACTTCCAGAAAGTAGTTTACCTTTCTTAGTTGATATATTTAACAAATGTTTTTAATTGGCATATTTTCCTGACAAATGCTAAGGTTGTACCAATTTTAAAACCAGACAAAAATTTTACAGAAGCTTCTAGCTAACGTCTAATCAGTGTGCTTTCCTCCAGCAGTAAACTTTTTGAAAAAAAGTCATTTTGAAGAGAATGATGGTCCATATCAAAGAAAATTCAATTTTTGCCAATGAACTGTTTGGATTCCGCCATGGACAATTGACCACTCATCAAATTTTACGTGTAACAAATTTGATTCGTTCCAACAAATCTGAAGACTATTCTACTGGTCTTGCTCTTCTAGACATAGAAAAAGCATTCGACAGTGTTTGGCATGAAGGCTTGATCGTAAAATTAAAAAAAAAACTTTAATTTTCCAACATACCGTTTTGACTCATATTCCGAACGCTTAAGGTCAACTGTGACTTCAAATGCATCTGATAGGCATAAATTAGCTGATATTTGTGGAAATTGTAATTTCTTCACAAAGCCTAACCGTTAGCTATTGGGTGTGTCGATAAAAATGTTTATTCAAACTTGTTTAGTATTGTTTTTACATAAAAGTATGCAACAACATTTTGATTCAAATGCCTAACACTGTGTTCATTCTGTCTCATATTCCGAACACCTTGATTCAAATTCCGAACAGCACGAGTAAATCGTATTCAAATGAATAATTTTACAAACAAATTTATCTGAGCTATTTCTAGTGGTCTCGAACTAGAGAATCATCACTACTCCTGAGGTATAAAATATATTGGAAGACGTTAAAATTGAATTGCAATTGACTGCTATTTCCTGGTAATTTCACGACATATTTCAGTGAAACATTTCAACGCAGTTGCCATACAAAAACGGAGTGTTCGGAATATGAGTCTGTTCGGAATTTGAGACAAAACGGTACATTGTTAGAATAATTCAGTTATTTGTCAAATCGTACACTTCAGGTTAATTATCAGAAATCCAGATCTGAAAGACTTCCTGTAAGAGCTGATGTTCCTCAAGGCAGCATTTTGGGACCAATATTATACAATATTTTCACATATGACTTACCTGAGTTACTTCAGGGATGTCAAAAATCTTAGTTTGCGGATGGCAAAGGCCTCTACGTCAAAAGACGAAGCCTTCGTGTCATCTGTAGTAGATTGCAAAAGAGTTTGGATATTTTTTATTCATTCTTGTAAAAATGGAAGATTTTTCCTAATGTTTCAAAAACTCAACTAATAATGTTCCCACATAAACCAAAAGCTCTTTATTTGAAACCTTCAAGTAGAC
This sequence comes from Aedes aegypti, assembly GCF_002204515.2. Taxonomy (NCBI): domain Eukaryota; kingdom Metazoa; phylum Arthropoda; class Insecta; order Diptera; family Culicidae; genus Aedes; species Aedes aegypti. The sequence goes on along the minus strand of NC_035108.1, from coordinate 188,516,749 downwards.
ATGTTGTCACGATGAGAGGGGTTCCAATAAATTGGTCAGATGAAGTTAAGTATCTAGTGCTCATGCTAGATTAGAATTTAACTTTCAAAAATCACATTGAGGGCATTCAAGCCAAATGTAACAAATATATAAAATTAGGATGATAGTGTTGTTTGACACAGAACACCTAGATATGAGAAATGAATGTAATGTTTGGAATGGTACTAATAAAGAATTAAGAAAAGAGACGTTCATCTAATAACTCTATAGTAACCGAGTTAAACTTATACCAGCAAAAAGAAAAACAAATCCTTCAGCCAACAAATAATTCTTGTGAGCAAAGACACAAAACAAGCTCCAACGGAGCGAATCAGGTGATCCCAATTGAAATAGTGAACACGTCACAATCACACGGTACGCAATCAATTGGCAAAATGCTTTTGGTCTTACATGGCTGCTGCCGTAACCGCGAAAATATCCCTCAACGGTCTGTATCTGCCTGCACCGAGAAAACAAAACATATACACAACACAATCACGACCTTGTTTTTCGTTTAAACCCCACCACCGCGATCTGTCTGTGGCCAATCCTCCGCGCCTCATCAGGGTGGATGCATTGCATTATTTAAACTCATTAAATCCCAAATACTTTTACTCCGAATCTGCCAATTTCCGTGTTTTGTCGGATGAAATTTCACTTTTCTCTTTGCGCAGTAGTCGATCATCATTGCATCTTCTGTTTCTGTTTCACTCGTGTACTGTTCACTTACTTATACGTTACGTTTGGCTATATCGAGTTCGCTCATTTGATAATGGGGAAGAGATCTTTTTCATAACGATCAATAATTGTCCGACGAAGGTGCGCTGTTGGTGCATTAGATTTGAAATTATCTCAACGTTGGTTGTAGTTTTGCAGTCTGCTATGACAGGCACTGAAATGCCATTGGACAGAATTAAATTCAATAATAGCTCACATGCCTGACTTAAACAGCAATAAACGATTAAGATTACAATTCCGTTATCAGTGAGACTGCTTAAGGTCACTGGATTTTGGTGGAAACAAATGATTACTGTATTCACTGATAAGAGTCGCTGTTTTGCTACCAGAGTTGCTCATCATAGTTTGATTATAAGAGTAACAAATGCTGCAACGTAGACTATGGTAATTCGATTCCAAATTATTCAATCATTGCACAAGCCAAGAGTTCCTATTTGTCAGGAAAGCTGCAATATCGAATGAACTGAAATGCATACAGACTAGCAAATCTCTCAGCTCAACCAATCAGATTTACAACACCAGGGCTGGTAGCCGGTCTCTTCTTAGTGCATTGGTTATTTTTTTAAGTCTCTAAGAAGTCTATTTTAAATCAACTATCATCCTAATTTGGTAAAACTAAAATAACCATTTATTACGTTTTGTTAACAACATATCACATTTAATTTGCCGTAGCGGTAGCGGTTCAGAATTGTTACAGGTGAGTTGTGTTCAAAATTACCTTTTCAAAAAGTTTACTGATGGAGGAAAGCAAGCTATTGTATTCTATTTATGCCAACTACAAACATTGGTTTAATATATAAACCAAGTTTCTTGATGGGGATGTATACAATTCCATCATCGCCCGGAGCTTTAATATTTTTTGATGTTTTAACCCGTATAGGCCTGAGTGAAAGCCAAAATATTGAAACCCTCATCGCTCAGAGAATTCTTAACGGATTCAAATGATTTTTTGTCAGTTCACTGACCCACATATCTAGTTTCTAGAAGTGGCCAGAGGAACTCGGAAATATTCCTGTGGCCGGAGTTATTCCGGTGGGTTACTGGGTCAAGTCAGGTAAAAAAGGGCTATTTTTTGGGACATGCCAAGTTACCTTTATGTATTTGCAATGAAAATCAATTTAATTTGCATAAATCATTAAGATCTGATATTCAACTTTATATATGAAGAGTTTTGCACCGTTCAAAATATACCGGATGTGGCCACTCGGACGTAATTCCCGGAAGAACCGGCTATAGATTTGTTGGATACTAAACCGTTTCAAATGTCGAAAAGTAGAAATCAAACATAATTGTGCACTAAAATGCGTTCCCATTAGCTTGGCACAGATATTTAGACACAAATTGGCCACTTTATCGTAAGTTCGAGGCGTCCCGGGACCCGAAAATGGTCATTTGTAGGATTAATTAAATTCAAAACTCATAGTTATACAATTCAATCGTTTCTCAAAAGGTTTACACTGATGCAATTTTCTTAAAATTCCGTCATGTAGTGGCCACATTATAACCGATTCTGGAAATTATCTGTGACTTGAAATTTGCCTACCTCCACAGTATCCTTCTCACCCGACCTGACCCAGTGACCCACCGGAATAACTCCGACCATAGGAATAATTCCGCGTTCCTCTGTCCACTTGTAGAAACTAGATATGTGTGCTATTATACTGACATAAAATCATTTGAATCCGTTAAGAATTCGCTGAGCGGTGAGGGTTTTAGAATTTTTGCTTTAACTCAGGCCTATACGGGTTAATAGGTTTCCACTTTTTCCAAATCAGTCTGTCAGGTGTTGTCGACAACGGTTTCTCTATAAATAATGCTTTCGAAATTCTGAGTAACTTGAACTTCAATTAGACTAGTAAGTCTTTAATTAAAATGGTGCGTGTTTTCAAACTGCATAGCAAGTCTTTGAGTTTGTTCATTATAGTTATAGTTAGTTATAAATTGTTTTTCTCTTTCAATGCCGGAATTGGCTCCTCAGTTTTTTTTTAATTCTAGATAATACCGAAAAGGGCTTAGATCCGTTGGTTAATTGAGAAATATTATTTTCATTTTTTTTTCTTGTTTGAGTAAAACGTTTTTCAATTTCTGTTTGCAGATCCTGCCATATCATTTTCATAGCAGGATCGCGAGTGTGTGTGTGTGTTTTTTTTAAATTTTGTATTAGTATCATTCAAATCATTATATTCATTTTTTATTTCTAGGTGGTCTGTGTTAGACAACACTATCATTCTAAATTGGTAAAACAAAATAAGCTTTTATTAACATTTGGCTAACAACATTACATTTCATTTGCCGTAGCAGTTCAGAATTTTTACAGATGAGTTGATTTCACCTGCTTATAAGAGAAAAAATAAGTTTTCAATTTACTTAACTTAACTCAACCTAAATACATAACGCATTAATCGTGGCAATCAAAGATCTTCTGCAGAGCTTTCTTCCTGATATTACAACAGCTAGTTCATATTAGTACAGCATACAACATGGCAGGCCTGAAAATTTGTTTGAAGATCAAAAGCTTGTTATTAAGACAAAGTTTCGATTTTCTTTTAATAAGTGGATACAGACATTTTATATATTTGTTACATTTGGCTTGAATGCCCTCAATGTGATTTTTGAAAGTTAAATTCTAATCTAGCATGAGCACTAGATACTTAACTTCATCTGACCAATTTATTGGATCTCCCCTCAACGTGACAACATGTCTACTTGAAGGTTTTAAAGAAAGAGCTTTTGGTTTATGTGGGAATATTATTAGTTGAGTTTTGGAAGCATTAGGAGAAATCTTCCATTTTTGCAAGTATGAAGAAAAAATATACAAACTTTTTTGCAATCTATTACAGATGACACGAAGAAAATATCCAAGAGATTTACAAAAAAACTCGAAACGAAATCTTGAGGAAAACCTGAAGAATCTAAAATGATTTATATATCAGAGATTCTTCGGAACTCTATCGTAAACAAATCTAAAACAAAAAAGCTTGGAGAATCTCGGAAAAAAATTTGGAAGTACACCTGAAAAAAGTTCTACAGCAATTCATAAAGGATATTCCAAAAGAATCTCCTATGGACTGTTCCGTGACTCTTCAAAGAAATCTTTGTGGTAATTCGCTACCTTTCGTTGAGTTATTCTAGGAGCATTTGATTTTCTGAAGGAAGACTTGATACAATTTACTCGCCCAAAGTATGGAGTTCAACGAGAAAAAAAACTCCATAAGTATATCCAGGGATTACTTCATGAATCTTCTTCTTTCCGGCGTTACGTCCCCACTGGGACAGAGCCTGCTTCTCAGCTTAGTGTTCTAATGAGCACTTCCACAGTTATTAACTGAGAGCTTACTATGCCAATGACCATTTTTGCATGTGTATATCGTGTGGCAGGTACGAAGATACTCTATGCCCTGGGAAGTCGAGAAAATTTCCAACCCGAAAAGATCCTCGACCGGTGGGATTCGAACCCACGACCCTCAGCTTGGTCTTGCTGAATAGCTGCGCGTTTACCGCTACGGCTATTTTGGCCCCATACTCCATGAATATGTACAGGAATATCTCCAGAAATACCCCCAAGGATTCCATCAGGAATGTCTCCAAGAATTCGTCCTGAAATACCTTCAAGAATTACTTCAGGAATTTCTTCAAAGATTCCTCCATCCAGATACTTCTTCTAGAATTTAAGAGCTTCTTTTAGGAATTTATTCAGAAAGGATTCCTTAATAAATTCTTATAAAACTTTCTTCAGAAATACCTCCAAGAATTCCTCTAGGAATAGCTCCAAGAATTTCTCTAGGAAATCCTTCTAGGATTCCTTCAAGGATACTCATCGAAATATCACCAGACATTTATTCAGGAATTTCTCCTGGTATTCTTACATTTAAAAAAAAAATACTAACATGAGCATCTCTACAAATGTTTCAAAATATTTCTCGACGAATACTTCCAGAGATACCCTCAGGAATACCTCCAGAGATTCTCCCAGTAAAATTCTCCAGAGATCCAGAGATCCAAAATACTTCAAGGGATTCCTACAAGGATTTCAAGCTCGATGATAGCTTAAATTTCAAATAAAAGATGATTGATCAAAGATATATGAAGTTGCATGTTGTAATAGACAAAACTGTTCTATGTGATTTTCAGGATTGAATAAGTCATAGGACACTTATTCGTAAACTGGAAATATATCAATTCTAGCATATAACTGTTTCTTTTCAGAACACAACCACTTTTTTTTAGAATACAACAACTTCTTCTGTCTGGCATTATACATCTATTGGGACAGAGCCTGCTTATCAGTTTAGTTATTCGAGCACTTATTCTATAAACTTATTATATTAACTGAGAGTTTTATTTGTGGACGATTATAAATGTGTTTGTAAGTAAAATACTCTCGTCCAGTAAAATCGAACCATAATTTTTATGGATGAATGACATAATTCACAACACTTGTGTAGCTTTTCCTTAAATTACATATTTTAGCGTTCATTTCCGTACAAATTTAGAGTTGAAAACGATTGAAACGAAATATAACTCTTATAATTCAATTCAACACATTAACACAAAATTCTGCTGTGTTGATTTTTCATATTTATTTCAATCTAAATGATACACAAAAAATGCTTGATTTAGTCATTTGGTTGTTAGAAAATAAGAGGCAGAATTTGAATTTTTCAGTCTGCTAAAAACTATGCAAGATATCCCGCGGCAAGTGGATCCTATAAATTGGAAGTTCGAGCAAATTACACAGTATAATGTAATTATAATTTAAATAATTATTCTCAATTACAAATATTATTAATATCTAACGGATCAGTCAACTTGTGATAGCATATTGGCTGATGTGCGCATGAACAGGCTGTTATAAGCAAATTACTCCATTCTGTGGGGCACATACAACTTAACTTGCTAATATTCCTGAAAAACCAGATCGTTGGCATAAATCGATTAATACCCATATTTCATTCTGGAAACATATTCGATGTGAGTATGATATCTTTAATAAAAATACGTAATGCTTTCAGAAGAAAGTGTTCTGTATTCTGTTCTATTTTTTAAGTTGCTTTTTGAAAATAACCTGTTATTATATTGTTTTATAGTTTATAAAATAAGACCTAGTATAACTTTATTTTATTAACTTGAATTTCAATTTGAAGCTTTCGTCGAGCTAAAGAGGAATAAAACTGTTTTTTACTTTGATCACATTTAAAAATAATGTATTCTAAGGAACAAAAACTTAAAATAAAATAAAATGTTCGGGATCCCTTGGTGGATTTTTTTTGGGGAACACGTCAAATGAAAGCTGAAACCCTATATTTTCGAATGGTGAAAGATTTGGCGATGCCTATTTTTTGTGATAAACTTTCCCCGTATACACGCCGTGAATACCTCTAGGATCCTTCCTAGAATACGTCCAAGAACGGAATACCTTCTAAGATGGAATTCCTTCTAGGATGCCTTCTGGAGTTCATTCTTGATTTTTTTCAGGAATTCCACTAAAGATATTTCCAATAATTTCTCAAGACATTCCTCCGGAATTCCTCTTGAGTTGCAATCAACAATTTCCCTAGAAACCCCTCCAAGATTTCCTCCGTGAGCTTCCCCAGGAGATCCAGAAGTTCTTTCAGGAATTCTTCCAAGATTTCTTTAGGAATTGTTATAGTTACTTCTTTAATAACTCCTCCAAAAGTTCTTCCGAGGTGCCTCCCAGAACTTTTCTTAAGCAATACCTTCAAAGATTCTTCTAAATTCTATCGAAATGTCTACAAAATTTCTCCAATAATATATCAAGGCATTGCTTCTGCAATCTGCCAAGGGTTCCTCCGGAAACTCCTCAGGGTTTCTGTATTTGTTCTGCAGTGGTATGTCTAGAAATTTATCTAGAGATTCCTCTAGGATTTTTTTTCAGGAGTTTCTTTACGAATTCTTCCAAAGGTACAAGCAGGGATTCCTCCAGTGACTTCTGCAACGATTCCCTGAACAGTCCCTCTAGAGCCACGTTTCTCAACAGGGGGTCCGCGGACCCCCGACCATGTAAAAAGCACGCTAAAACGAACACCTCACAGCGAGCCGTTTTTTCGCAGTTACCAAGGTTGAGAAACAGTGCTCTAGAGTCTCGAGCAGGAGATCCTCATAAGTTTTTATTTTCCTGGATTTCCTTCAGATTTTCGTCAATTTAGTTTTCCAAGAATACTTCCGGGAATTTCCTCAGGGATTGCTCCAGATTTTTTTTGTAAGAATTTCTCTAAAAAATGCTCCGTGGATGAAATTTCTCCAGGATTTCCTCCAAAGATTATTTTATGAATTTCTTCAGAAACTCTTGAAAGAAAAAAAAATCCTTTAAGATTTTTTTTTAATCCTACGAAAAAAAGCCGATGAAATATTTTCAGGAATTCGTGAAAGAATATCTAGAAAAATTCATGATGGGTTTCTTGGAAGAACCCAGGCAAACCTCTAATGAAATCTGTGAAGCTATTCGTAGAAGAACTCTTGTAGCAATCCAAAGAAGTTATAAAACTCGTTCCTGGAGGAATTTCAGAAAGAAATTCTAAGGAGAAAATTTTAAAGGAATAGTCCATTTTACGAGACGTTTTTGAACAGCTGATCGCTTATTTTATGAATGCAATTTTGACAGGAGGCGGTGTTGTAGCGTGGGAAAGTGACAGCAATATCATCAGTGTTGCCGTTTCGTAAAATGAACTATTCCAGATACACCTTGAATTATGATAGCACCTCCACCCTATGCTCCATCCAGTCGATCATTACGATAAACAAAACAAATTTGGATTGAGATCTTGAGTTGAGATCCAGTTTTCAACTAAGGGTCAGTAATAACTGCTATGTGTATGTTATTAGCTGTTAGAAAAATAAACAGTAAGTATTCTTTACCATTAAAAGAACGAGCATTCTTATTCAAAATATTTAAAAAAAAATCTATTAGAGAAAATTAATTCAATAACAATTTTATTGGTAAACTTAACATAAACATTGACTGATTCATCCATAGTGTTGCTTTTGAATCTTGCACCAATCATTTGATTCAATTGTTCAGTTAAAAAATCAAAATCAGAGGGAGACATGTGACTAGAAGAAGGTACATTTTCTGTTGGGTTTTACCTTTGAAGGACAAAGTCCTTCCTTTACAGGACAAAGGTCATCCGCAAATCATACATTTAGTATTCATGTTTGGCACCGAGTGCACTGAGTGGGGTTTTACAAAATTTCCTCCAGGTTTCTTCTCAGAGGTCTCTAAATTTCCCAATTTTAAAGGATATTATCGCTACCAGCCCTGCAACACAAATCAAAAGCATCCACGCTTGCTAGTCTCGGCTCCAAAACCCCAATCCCCCCGGTATGTTTCTCTTGTGACTCTGCATTAAATATATTAAGCACAACAACCAAACAGCAGTCGTGGTCGGACTTGGACAGTGGCCATCGGCATTTCTTCTTCTCCACTGATTATCTGAAACAACAACAACAACAACAGACAGGTGGCTTGTCTCAAATGTTGGGTGGTTGGTACCATTTGGCGCGCAGTTTCCCTTTTCGGACATCCGTTGAATGATGGATGAGTGAGTGAAGGAATGGAACGAGTTTGCCAAGCTAAAATCACTTGCCACGACACGACACCGATTGCCGATAACTTTCTCATGTCGATTAGCGTTTTTAAAGCTTTGGAAGTGCGAATGATTCGCTCATTGTTTCCGTTTTGGGCCACAGTTTAGTTTAAGTTGGTTAACGAGCGGTATAATTAATTCATGTACCTGGGCTTTGGTGTGATCGTATGAAAACTTTTTAAAGTTTATAATTAGATTGCAAAATTACTCAAACTTACTACACATTGCAAACACGAATTCTCTCTGCTCTTGAATTTTTTTTAAATACCTGAAGCAATAAAACAGTACTTCTCAGTGCTACAAAAACAGTGCCTTTCAGTACTATTTTTTAAACTATTGATCCCTTTACGATCCTTGTTCGGACCCGTGCCTTCGATTTTTCGTTGGACCCTCTAGTGAAAGCTTGCGGTGGTAATCCTTCTTGGACACCGTCTTGGGAAAAAAACTCCTAGGAGGTCTCGTCTTCTCTCGTTTATTCACTAAACATGGTTGCAATTACAAACAAAACGAAAGGTGAATCTCTGAATTCACAACTTCCTTCCAAAAAAGTGGGATTTAAAACTGTCACTAAACGTGGCAAGAATATAAGAAAGGACATTTCTCCGGAATGCGAACTTTCTTCGAAATGAATATCATCGCTCGCATCGAAATGAGCAATCATCGATCTGATAACTGAACAATTGAATCTAATGATTTATGCAATGTTCAAAGACACCACTATGACTGAAGCAGTCCAAGTTGGAGTAAAATTTTTCTAATCGAATTGTTATTGGATTACGAATTTCTAATGGATCCAATAAATAATAATTTAGATATTTTAAATTGGAATGCTCGTTCTTTAAATGGTAAAGAGGACGAGCTGTTTAATTTTCTTACAGCTAATAACGTACATATAGCGGTTATGAAACCTGGATCCAAATTGAAAAGAGATCCAAAATATTTTGTTTATCGTAATGATCGACTTGATGGGGCATGTGGGGGAGTTGCAATCATCATTCATAGTTTCCTATTTGCCTTTTTAATGCTCTGGGCAGCAATTTAAATTGCTCCAAAATGACTTGCAAAAGTTGACTCGCAATAAGTCATTTTTTTGTCATTGGTGACTTCAATGAAAAATATCGCTCATGGAATAATTTACAAAGTATTCCAACGGCAGAATTTTATTTGGTGAGTGCTCTGCCCATAACTGCATATTTGTCGTCACATTCGACATTTTTGACAATTTCGAGTTAATACCGGTGAGAGTCATCAAATGACAAATAATTTTGATCAACTTACTGAAATCTGTGAGATTGTTCTAGAAAATTCGAAAAAAAAATACCAAGTTGTTTTGTCACATTGGCAATTGTAACCGCATAACAGTCACATGAGCCTCATAATGCAGTAGCAACGAAATTTTTATCAGAATTATTTTCTGACTATTCACCCAATATGCGATATGAGCTGTACAAAATTTCAGCCTCAAATAAGCACTTTTGAATTCTTAGTGATTTTTTGAAATTTTAGTTTCCTCCCACACTGCAATAAAATGCAAACTTTGTATCCCATTTACACAATGCCTACTTTTGTCGAATGTTACAAATATGCAGTTATGGGCAGCGATCTTCAGGATATTTCTTAATTCAATGCCCTGATAGCCCTACATGTTTTTCCTCTTGGTCTTTGGTCTTAACCGACTCTAGTCATCTTTGTAGCCAACTGCTCAAGTAACCATGGAGCATTATATAATTTCATATATAATGCAGCTGCATTGCCGTAAGCCTACCATTAAAGTAGTTTAAAAGTGGAAAAGGGCACTTTTACAGTTAAATTAAGAAGTAACTTATAAAGTAATATTAATGCAGCAGTACAATTTATAAAGTGATGTTAGTGCATTGATACATTTGTAATGTAAGGTTAATGCTTTATTGCTTGACAGCACTTGAAATTTTTTGAATAAAAGCAATGTTGCATCAATGGTGTTGATATGCAGTAGAATACGTGTAATGTTATAATGCTTGTGGTTACTTGGGTGATTACTCATGCTGATTTTGATTCTGATCAAAACCTAACCAAAAGCTCAAAAACATGCTATGCAGTTTGAAAGCGCGCACAATTTTAATTTAGGACATTCGACCACTCATCAACTTATACGTGTAACAAATTTAAAATTAAAAAACATTAATTTTCCAACATACATTGTTAGAATAATTCAAAGTTATCTGTCAAATCGTACACTTCAGGTCATTTACCAGAACTCCAAATCTGAAAGACTTCCTGTAAGAGCTGGTTTCCCCAAGGCAGCATTTTTGGGACCAATATTATACAATATTTTCACATCTGATTTACCTGAGTTACCTCAGGGATGTCAAAAATCCTTGTTTGCGGATGACACAGGCCTCTCCGCCAAAGGACGAAGCCTGCGTGTCATCTGTAGTCAATTGCAAAAAAGTTTGTATATTTTTTCTTCATACTTGCAAAAATGGAAGATTTCTCCTAATGCTTCCAAAACTCAACTAATAATATTCTCACATAAACCAAAAGCTCTTTATTTGAAACCTCCAAGTATACATGTTGTCACAATGAGAGGGGTTCCAATAAATTGGTAAGATGCAGTTAAGCATCTAGGGCTCATGCTAGATTAGAATTTAACTTTGAAAATCACATTGAGGGCATTCAAGCCAAATGTAACAATTATGTAAAATGTCTCTATCCCATTTTTAAAAGAAATCAAAATTTTGTCTTACGAACAAGCTTTTGATATTCAAATAAATTTTCAGGCCAGCCATGTTGTATGCTGTACCAGTATGGACTAGCTGTTGTAATACCAGGAAGAAAGCTCTGCAGAGAATACAAAATAAAATATTGAATATTATTCTGAAGCTTCCTCCCTGGTATAATACCAATGAGTTACACAGAAATTCCGATGTTGAAACATTGGAACAAATGTTAAATAAAATAATTAATAATTTCAGGCAAAAATCGTTACAATCTTCTATTGCCACGATTAATGCGTTATATATTTTGGTTAAGTAAATTGAAAATGTGTTTAGGATGAAAATTAGGATGATAGTGTTGTCTAATAACACAGAACACCTAGATAAAGAAATGAATGTAATGTTTGGAATGATACTAAGCCGGCATCCACAAATTACGTAACGCTCTTGGGGGAGGGGGAGAGTAGGCTCAAGCGTTACGGCTCATACAAAAATTTTAAATTTTTCATACAAAAAGCGTTACGGAGGGGGGGGGGGGGAAGGTGGTCACAAATTTCCAATTTTAGCGTTACGTAATTAATGGACGCTGCCTAATAAAGAAATTAAAAAAATGTTACAAAGGTGGTTTATTTTAAAACAGTTTAAGAAGACAGATATTTATTCTTCTTTATTATTTTTTTCAAAACCGTATGAAAGTTACTTACGTCGATTTAAATAAGTAATCGAGAAATAGCTTAATTCGCACATGGTTGAGTCAACGACGAAGAAATATTCCATAAACTTTAGACATAGTCGAGGCATCCCACGACGCAGTGGCGCAACCAAGGGGGGGTTTTGGGGGTCAACCACCCCCCCCCCCCAGAGCCGAAAAATATAAGGCTTATCTTGTATATTTCTGTAGTTCATTAACATTCTACAATTATGGATCAGTAATTTAGGCTCGTATTAACACTCTGAGTTTCAGTGGTTTTAACAGTAACATTCTTATTCTATGTTTTCTTTAAATTCTTAGACCCCTTAAGAAGTTAATAAAACAAAAATATTTGCAAACTTGTACTATAATATAGTACTGAACAAAATATAGTACAAGTTAGTCGTTTTATCAAAACAAAATGGTCGAGTTTGGAGGATTGGATCTCGGCTTCTAGTACTTGGATTTACTTAAAATTCACATCCTAACTTGAAAATACATAGGTTAGCCGGAAATTCGCAGCTTTAAAAAATCAATCTTTTGAGTAATAATAAATCTCCAAATTTAACAAAAACACAAAAATAAAACTGTTCATTCCACTATTTTGCGAAATTGATCAATAATTCCAACTTGTTTTTAGAACTACCGTTAAGTCACCAGTCACCGTGCGGCCTCCATTCACCGTGCGGCCTCCATTCATCGTGCACATATACAAATTCCTACAGAATATTCATACAATTTTCACAAATTATTCTTTTGTCAGCAAAATAAGATAAAACTGATGAAATGAAGTAGTTTTTGTCACAACGCATTTTGAAAAACCTAGTTAATAGTCAAAATCATGTGAATTCTGTTTGATTATGATATTTTTCAACACTCTTAGTAGAAACGCCAAAAAATCACATTTTTTTCATTTTAACGAAAGAGTATGAAATTTTTTAAAATTTCAACAAGTTTTCACTGTGCATACTATTAGTAAGATGTATTTAATCGTATGAGCAATAAGATTCTACGCAAATTAGAATTTTTTATTTTGTTTTAGTCGAAACCCAAATGCACGGTGAATGGACCCTTTTCAATATATATGGTTCCTATTACCGTGCATTAGTGTAAAAGGCATGAAACTATTCGCTAATATTAGATTTATTGTTATGTTGTCATTAAACTACTTCATATTTAGTTTTTGGGTGAATATGGAATGGTTTGGACAATACAGTAAAACCTCCTATAACGGTTTTAATGAAAAAATAATTATTTAGACAATTTTAATTTTTTTATGGTTTTTATTGTAAATGATGATTTGAATACTCTTAAAAATGAGTGCGCACACTACTAGCAACATAGTTGCACCTAGCGTTGGGCAAATTTGACCAGAACATCGATGTTACTGAATCGATTCGAATTCATTATGGTGAATCGATTCATCGATTTAATCGAATCATTTTAATCGATGTTTTTGAATCGATTCAATTCTCAGGCTCATATAAAAATTTACAAAAAACAAGCTCTCAAAATTAGACCAAATGCAATTGTATTTGTATACTTGAGGTTCCGGCAAACTTCGTCTTGCCATCAAGTAGGCTGTTAAAAAACGCTTATGATCGTCCTTTATAAAATGACAGTTTCGTTCGCGCTCGTTTTTTCAACTTTCCCGGTGAATATCCTGGGATTTTTATACACACAAACACGTCGGAACCCTTGACGAACAAAACTGAGAAAGAATCATTCAAATCCGTTGACCCATTTGTAAGCCATTTCGTGACATACAAACACCATTCCATTTTTATTTATATAGAAGAAGATATAATTCCATCAATTAAATAACGATTGAAACTAAAAATTATACATTCAACGCTTTAAAACAAGGCTTGTAATTCATCAACTCATTAAAAAATTCTAATCAATTTCATACTTGTGAATCGAAACAAAAATCGAATGAAGAAAATCGATTCACTCGATTTTGAGTGATCCTAACATCGATTCAAAAAATCGATTAATCGGAACGAAAAAATCGATGTTCGGAACATCGAATCAAAATCGCCCATCGCTAGTTGCACCATCAACAACGTTTCTTCGAGATACAAAATTAAATCATGACGAAAACTATACGCACGGTGAATGGTGCACTAGTGTGCACGGTAAATGGTGACATAGACCGGTACGAGGCGACCTTAACATTACATTTTCAAACATAATGTTTGAGTAATTTTTTGTTATGCATCACTAGTTTTAGATTTTTCCCTGAATTATTATATAATTGCACGCTACGTAGTGGTATTCTAGTGCGCTTCAAATAATTTGGAAAAGTTATATAATTTTTTGAAGTGCAAATTTTTCTTAAATGCACGGTGAATGGTAGCTTGACGGTATATTATTTAGTGAAAATTTTGTATTCAAATAAAATCAAAGTGAAAGTTAAGACATTTTTCACACGATACGATGACAAAAAAGTTTGTGTTTGAAATATCATGAATTTTCTGCTGAGTGAAATTATGTGAAGTGAGTGAAAGCTTATTTATGAATTTCAGTGCAAATTACAAAAAGCCCACTAGAAGCCAAGACCCAGGTCTCCAGGTTTGATTTTTTAATATGACGACACGTGGGCAATTAATGCTGTTCAGTGCTGTAAGGCTATAATATTGTTTTGTCTTTTCTGAAAACTTAACTGAAGCATTTGTGTCAGAAGTTGGTCATCCATTTAAATATATTGGGAAAAAGGTCCCATCATCATCATAAATAATCTTTCAATTTGCTCATTACATTGCAAACTTTCCCGACCTTCAGAGCATAGAATTTCCAGAGAATCGTTTCTTCAGTTTTAAAAAATTAGCTACGCAGATAATGTTTTCTCCTTCTGCATATCGAATACTGTAACATGGGACAACAACGAATGCTATGGTGAATATTCAACGAACACAGATAAGTAAATGCTGATTGAGCATTATCACGCGTTATGTATTTTAGTCTTGTTTAATGAGTTTAACCAAGTATGCACATTCAAAACAAAATATACTAAAACTCTACAACCCATTTTTTGTTGAAACATAGGGTGCAGAACCATTTGGGCACTTCCTTGATTCACTTTGGCATGGGGGGTTTTTCTCGGTAGAATTGTCTGAAACTTTGGTGTAAGATGCATATTGTGGCCAAATATGAGCGCTCTAGCTTTTAAAAAACCCCACTGCCGAAGTAAGCCAAGAATGGGGTCTGGCTTCCTACTTTCCCAAAAAATATTACCATCAAGATATCAAACCAAAACCTGGTTGCGCTACTGCACGACGATAATAAATAAAATCGAAGTCTTGTAAAATATTAATGCAGTCAACGATATATCCAATAAAGAGACGATAGTAAAATGTTGATTTTCATGACTACCTTGATGGTCTCTTGGATCGCATTTGCACTGGTGTTTTGTTGTCTAATTTGATATCTCCCAAACTCGATGGTCCCTTCAATATCGAGTTTAAAGAGTTGACTGTATTTGAAAAAATAAGTTCAATAAAGAAAAGCAAAAAAATAGCTAGATGGTCTTATGGGCGGATGCACGAGTTCACTATTTGACGTTTGAGCGGTGTCGTGTTATTTACGTGACCATGGCAACTAGTGAATTTGGCACCGCTCAAACGTCAAATTAGTGAACTCGTGCATCGGTCCATTGTTTTGTTCTTAACCGTAGGCTTAAGGTGTTGAATTCGATTAGATTTAATCCATTCAATAACCTAAGAAGCCCTGATTTTCCAATTGGATTGCGATTCTAATCCATATTTTGATTATGTGCGCATTCCTGTTGTTTGTGTTGAATCGGAATGATTCATTCCGAATGTAATCATTCTTCGCATTGGAGCTGTTCTTTGTTTGTGGTTGTAAATTACTATCGAATTTATTAGACCATTAGCTTGGCTCTGGCTCTCGGGTGACGCGGTCTGGTTCACAAACACCTGGCTCCAAAAGTAAGTGCATTCATTCATGATGTAAACATACGCTAGTTCCCGTAAAGCCGTCGATGCTGCGACAGACAGCACCTCTTTCAATGTGTTAGTGGGCCGTTATCGTGTACGGTGAGAGCGATGGTGGAATGTTTACGGCACTCACTGCCCAGCCAGATTTTCAGCTGGTCGTTTTTAGGGGTGTCCAGTTGTGATTCGATGTTTCGAACATTAAACAGAGGACGGTATGAATAAAATGTTATAAAGTTGAATCTACTTAAAACTCGGTAGTAAATGCTACGTGCGGAGCACGAGTGGAACATGTTTGTGTCATTTTACATTGCTACACAACTCGTACATACTACAAATAACTCGTTGGTGTTGATAAAAGTAGCATTTGATACAAAGCTACTGGTAGTTAACTTCAGAGGTTGCTACTTATGCTTTGAGATTGTTAAATTGAATGGAATAATTCTCGAAAACTTATTCAAACAGTGTCAAGTCAGAAAAGTAAGCAAACTCACTTAATCGATCCTACGTGTTTCGCGGACGAAATTCTACACGTTCCGCTCTAAACCAACTCGATTTTGTCAACTTTTTTACAAAACGGCGTAAATAAGATTTGCAACTTTCGCATCCTAACCGCTACTTTCATCGCTCCGTTGTATGAAGAGACAAAGTGACTTAACCACGAATCAAAACAAAACACTACTTGAGTCGTTTTCACAGTCGTAAGTAACTGAATAAAACGACTCACATGCCTGGTAGCGAGTCACTTTTTAGTGACTTGGTCACTTTTTTCGACCTGGTCACTAAAAAGTCACTATTTGCAGCAAAAAATCACTTTTGTTTAAAGAAATGGTCACTTCAGTCACTATTTTTGTGATCTGTGATAAATCAACAATAATCTGGATCAGCTTCTCAAACTTAAATAGCAGTACAATAATGTTTTAATGGTTTTTATTATTCTAATGCAAACATTTTTTTATCAGCTATAAAGTGTCTAGATACGTAAGGGTTTTTTACTAACTTTCTGGAAGAATTCTGGTGAATATTGCAAACACATTTCTGACAGAATATCTGGGATTTATTTGTTGATAAAAGTTCTGGTGAAGTTTTGAAACTCTTTTACTCTTTTATGTATTCGAACCCTCTGATTTTGCTCAGATGATGAGAATAAAAAAACCTAGATTTGAGTATTGTACATTTTAGTGAACCGAAACTAGTCTTTTAGAGAATTCATCTATTATAAACTGCAAGAAATTTTTCACCCATTACAGAGTAAATGAATCGAACATGTAAAAGGGTGCTAAATACCCATTATGTGAATAATAAATTACTTGTAATGTTGTTATATTATGTTGACGTTTCCATATATCAGCAAATTATGGGTATTTTTCACACATTAAAGAGTAATGACGAGTTTATAGTGCAGATAGCCAAAAAATTTACATATGACCTTTTCAAATCTAGCTCCAGAATAGCCTTATCGATTAGAAAAGAAACCGTCCACCCCTATCGCAAAGCGTTGCCAACTGTTCGGAAATTAACAGGCCTTTTTTTGACTTTTCGTTTTAACTCCGCTCTCTAGCTCTCACATGCTTAAATTTTTGCACACAACAACGGGTGTTAGCATGACATAGAGTTTTTTTTTATTTGAATTTTTCAGGAACACCATCACAACTTCAGAGTAGATTCATGATTAAGTTATTTCATATTTAAAATATCGAAAAATCTCGCATAACTCGTAAACTCGCCCTAAATGCCATAGGTAACCGAGTGTGTAGCACTTTGTTTCTAAGCAAATGAATGGCTTTAGAAATCATTGAAACCCACAACTTAAGTGAATAAAACAATTTTATCGTGTGTGCGAGAGAGAATGAGAGAATCGCTCTCGATCGCCATTTTGTGCCTCTTCTGTTGAGGGTGATTTTCGTGCGGTCATCCGTTGGGCTGCCTTGTCTGGCGCCCATATTCAGCCAGCGAAAAAAGCGAGATAGCGCTAGAGAGCGTGAGTGAGTCCGTGCTAGCGAAAGAGCGGTGAGAGCATGTCAAGACAGTCAAAGCGACTAGCCGCAGTCAACCATCATCATCAGAGTAGGCACACACCCCTATCTTTATAATATTATACGTACGGAGGAGACCGACGACCGTTTCTTTCGTCGTTCGCTCGCCCAAAAGGAGAAAATCTTACCACTAGGCGTTGTTCATCATCTCCATCGCTTTTTTATTCTTATCTTACCTGTAGTTATTCAATTTTTTTATGTTGTTTTAATCGAAAAGAAGGAATTTTTCAAGTGCTTTCATAGTTTTAGGATTCGAATTCGGAAGTTTTCCTGATTATAGTAGATATCGAGTAAGTGACAGAAGAAAATTTGTGTGGTTGTGAAGATGTTGAAAATTTCCACTTCGGTTCCATGGGAGGAGAAACCGATAAAATAATCAGATAGTGAATCGATATTTTGTACGAAGTTCCTTTGTTCTAATGAATGTTTTTTTCCTGTTCTCCATCTTTCTTTTCCGGAATAATATCATCGCGCGTGAATCGTGTGGAAAATCCGACCTGAAAATACATCATTGAAAAAATCTGAAAATTGATCGGGGCAATATTTGACCAACCTTTTTGTGATGCGTCTGTGTGTGAATAATTTTTTCCCATCATCACTCATACTAATCCGGAATCCGACGGACGTTTCATCGGTGTGTTCGTCCCACTACTGACTGACTGGATTGGATTTGGAATATATTTTCACACATATTCTCCGGAATCTTTGCTTCATCATCATCGCTTACCGTGTGCAACCTTCTCCGGGACTCTGAATCCGGTAATCACGCGACTTCTGGCTTGGAATCTGCTTCGGACCGGATCCGAATATCATCACCTCCAGAACAAATGGCAGCCATCCGGAAGAAGCTCGTAATCGTCGGCGACGGTGCCTGCGGTAAGACGTGTCTGCTGATCGTCTTCAGCAAGGATCAGTTCCCGGAGGTTTACGTCCCCACCGTGTTCGAGAACTATGTGGCCGACATCGAGGTCGACGGAAAACAGGTGAGTCCCTAGTCTTTTAGCACTTCCGAAAGGAGTGGGGGGTTGATTCATAGGTCAAGATTGCAAACCCTTTTCGCATATGGGGATGGGGACATGGATGGGGATGGGAGATGGAACCTGTTGTATTGTACGAAGGGGGTGCGGCTCCTCCAAATGAGCATTCAGTCCGTCAGTCAGCAACATAAAGGCAGCCAGCGCAAGAAAAAGAAACTCCAAGGGAATTTGCCTCTCGTGTGTTTGCTCTTGACATCGTCGTCTTCTCAGGCGCCACGGTGGGTCTGAAAACCATGTTAACGAGGAAAAATAATGACTATCATTAATTCTACATTCTGAATTGACGATCTCGGATTATTTTCTAGGAATATTGTCAGAACATTCCCATTATTGAGAACATCCCCGCGCTGTGCATTTTTTACCATTCACAAACAAAGCAAAATAATCTTCAGAGCTGTTTTACTGTGAATGACAAGTTACAGTAATCTTTGGCATTCGAATTAACGCCATATCTCGATTACTTTTCAAATCAACGTAAATAATGTTTACATGGTTTGGAGAAACATAATTGAGAATTGAAACCTTATTTCTAAATCAAACATAATTTCTCAAACCGACGTATATGCAAAAATAAACAAATCTCGAAAACTTATTCAAACAGACTCAAGTCAAAAAAGTATACAAACTTACTTTATCGATTCTACGTGTTTCGCAGACGAAATTCTACACATTTTGCTCTAAACCAACTCGATTTTTCACTTTTAGAAAGTTTACTTTCCGGAATTACAAAACGACGAAAGTAAGATTTTCAACTTTCGCTACCTAACCACTACTTTCGCCGCTCCGCTGTATGGAGAGACAAAGTGACTTAACCACGAATCAAAACAAAACACTACTTGAGCCGATTTTACACTGGTACAAAAACGTCGAAAGTAACTGAATAAATCGGCTTATCATTTTGTAATAATTTTTTTGTAAGAAATAGCAGGAACTCCCTAGTTTTTGAATGCGAGCTTATTGTATTCAAAATTTAAGCAATGTACACGGCGAAAAAATGTGAAAAAGGTGATTCATTTTAAAACAGTTTTAGAAGACAGGTTGTGATTCTTCTGAATTAATTTTCTCAAAACTGTATGGAAGTTACTTACGTCGATTTGAAAAAGTAATCGAGAAATCGATATTTGCTATGCATGTGCTCGACAAACGCATAATCTACATATTGAGTCTACAAAAGTATTCCTAAAACCATTTATTGATATGTATTTTTAAATAAGTTTCTATTATGTCCTATGTGCAATTCACTAAGTGTTTTCAATTTGTCTACAAATACCCTACGTTTGCAAAGCGACTCGACTGTCAACATTTTTCATGCTAGCACGTACACCGTAATTGCGCTTATAGAAAAACTACCTACAGAATCAAAACATGAAATTTCTTTATTAACGAGATTTTTAGCTCTGGGCTAGTTCATCTCGGGACCAACGGCTTTACTTCCCTTCCGAAGGAAGTCGTCACTGAATTTTTAGTGACTATCTCGGGGATGGGATTCGATCCCAGGTCCTCGGCGTGATACGCTTGTTTATGTTTCATACAATTTTAAAATAGCCTTTCTGTTTTCGTCATTACTAAAAATAACCTTCGAATAGTTCGATATTATTAATGTCGACTTTTTTATAATTTTTTACAATACATTTTTACTGCGATACAAACATGTAAAACTAGTTTTAAGTAAAAATCGTATTTTCCATCCTTATCCATGGATCGTATAACCGACCTTCCACACCTTTCCCGTGATGATTGTGGAGATGCAGAGGTATTCTCGGTCTCTAGAAGCAACGATCATTACACAAAAACGTTCCTTCCCCTTCCAAACTGACTGTAAGGATTTGGCCGGCGCCATTATTGATTCGTTATTCATTTGGATCGATGTGCAATTCTTACCAGTTCCGATCAATCACGGAGTAGCGACCATTGACATGTACAGTCAGTCTATGCTATGCTATGCTATGCTAATTGTATCAAATTTTCAATCTGATTCAAAACAAATCAGCATTGCTAAATACTGATTATAAACAGTGTTATTGTTTTCAACTTTTAGTAAATACAGCAATACAAAAATGCAAAACATTTTAAACATGATTTAAATTTCCTTTCAAGTTGTTGAACTTGTTGTTTTGAAACATTATGCTTGAAATAATTAAATTATGAAAAAACACGCGCTTTCGTGTTGACAGCGGTAGGAATGTTGCGTTTACGTATTTCAGGGTGTCGACTACCTGGAAAAATCTGGAAAGTCAGGGAATGTCAGGAAATTTGAATATTGATTTGGAAAGTCAGGGAAAATCAGGGAATTTCACTAGAGGTCAAGGAAAATTTAACAATCGAGTTCAAATCGAACGAGTTGATTGTCTGCAATATTATTGATGAGGCCAACTCATCAATACAATAATCATGAAGTTTACACTGAATACACTTTCTGCACGAAATGAGTAAACCAATCATTCAGAATAGCAGCTTATCATTGAGAAAATGCTCTTATCCATACTAGAGTAAACTCTACTTATACGTAGCCTCAAAAATAATTTTTTTCTGGAACAAAAAGCATCCCACATTGGCGTAGATTGCTTTAAAAATATTTAATTTTAAAGTGCTCTAGATCAACACATAGCCTAATTTCGCAAAATTTTGAGGAAAAAAATGAGTTTATTCCATCAAATCATGTCAATCTTAACAAGTTTGCTCAAAATGTCGAAGTTAAACAGGTAAAACGATTAATAGAGAAAAACAAATGAGGTCTCTTGTACTTCAAAAATTGAAATCAGAATTTTAAGTGTGAGACTTTTAACCAATACCATTGACTATAATTTCAAATTTCCTGAATTTCTAAAAAAATGCTGAATTAGGGTCCATGCGTCACTTCAGGTTTATATCAGGAGGTTTCTTTCCTATTTTCTTATTTTTTTTTCTAAGATTGTGTTGTAAATCTTCAAGAAATTATGAAGATTCTTCTAAAGATGCCTGATGGAATTCTTTTATGAGTGATTCTTCGAAAGAAAGGCTTTCTGAATTATTACTCGAAAGATTTCTTTTGTAATCCAGAAAATCCATAGGAAGCAGAAATTATAGAAATTAAGCTTGAAGGAATATCCCCGATAATGCATTAAAATTTTGTGAGAGTTATTGGAGATATTCAAAAAAGATCATGAAGAAGTTCCTTAGAGCATTGCTGGAGGCACGACAAATGCAAGAAAGAAATCAGGAAACTTTTTCTTTCTCTCTTTGTTAATGATATTGTCAGCCTAGGGCGGTTCATCTCATATCAGCAAGTTTATTATTAGTGCATTATTCAATCCCTAAATGAGTTCGTTTAAGAATATTTAAAAAATGCATCAGGAAAGAAAACCAAGACAAATTTATATCGGAATCCCAAAATATTAATTAAAATAAATAACCTATAAGGAACCATCGTGAAAAAATATTGAGAGTATCTATTTTAAAATAAAAAATACATTGAATAAATTTTGTGAAAAAAATTCTATGTTATTCAAAAAAAAAAAACGTTTGTCGCTAATACACAGAGTGATAGAATAATAAAAAATGGTTGATATTACCAACAATCTATATGCGATTAGCGAAATTTTGTTTTTTTAGTAAACTAAATAAAAATGGACCTCACTCTACCAACATATTGATCAACCTCTTGCGTTTTGGACGTTTCATGCTGCTTTTTTATTCGGGCTTGTTCTGCGAGATAAGCTGATCTGAAATGGTAGCAAGCCGATTTTCGTCACCTCAGTCAACTCGTCTTCTTTTACCTGATACATGGAATAAGCACAATTTTCTTTTTTAATATTTTTTTTATCAAACGGATCAACCTCGGTGATCTCATCGTAACCATTCAAAGCTTCTACCACAAACTCTGTTATTCACCCGAGGTCATCGACACCGTCATTAAAGCCATATAATTGCTTGAGGAATGTTATTGAGCAGAAAGTCACAAACATCCAATTGGCCGTAAGTTACTTATCCTGTTACCGCCACTTAACATTCACTTCACCTTAAAAGTTTTCCTAAAAACATTTTTTTTTTCTGTCGTTTTAAGTCTGAATTCCGCATTTTCGCAAAGTCCTTACCCACGTCCGTAAGCTACAAGACACAGGATTCAAAGAAAGATCCCAAGCACTCTCTCCGAATGCTTCCATCAAATGAAGATCAGCAGTTCATTACGAAGAACGATGGCATTTCAAAAACATAATAAATTCAAGAAAAAAATCATGTTCACTCACTAGGACTAAATATTTCAGTCAATGTAATAAAAAATACCTTTAAAAAGTTCATTTGAATAGTGTTCCTGAAATATTCCCAGGTACTTCAAATGATATTCTTGGAGAAATTCAAGGCGGAATGGCGGAAAGAAATTCATAACAAGTTTTAGAGAAAGCTCTGAAGGTGGTTTCTTAGATTAGAAGAGTTAAAAAAAATTGATTAGTTTATGCAGGGATAATGTAAAAGTTCTTAAACCAGTAAATAGAATAATTCCTTGTGATATCTAAGAAAATGTTAGGAGAAAAGGAGCTTCTGAAGGAAATCTCAGATAAATTCGTGGAGAAGTGTGTTGGAGAACAATTTGGACAAATACGTTTAAGAATTTCAAAATAAATTTCTAGGGAAATCTGCGTTGAATTCTTTAAACAAACGCTCCAAGATAGTTCTCGACTTGAATTCTACCTTGAAAAAAACTTGGATAAATGCTCAAGGAAGTTTGTGATACAACTTGAGTAAAGTAAAAGTTTTTGCTCCGTATACGGCATATAACTTTGATTCATGCAAATAGTAAAACATGTATCTTAAAAAATTGTACTTATTTCCGGTCAAATTAGCCATTTCAGTGGTCTGGAATTTTCTCGAAAAACGACTGGAACATTCAGGGAAAGTCAGGGAATTTTATTTTCAAAATTGAGTCGACACCCTGGTACGACTTTGGTTGGTTCGTCACTTTAAGTGTCGGCTACTACCTGAAAAAACCTGGAATCACAAGGGAATTTTATTCAACCTGGAATTCTCAGGGAATTACGACCACAATCAGGGAAAGTATTTTGAAGCAGTAATTCATTGTGCGTCAAACCCCAGAGCAATCATTATATGCCAGAAAATTCTCTTCAATCGAGAAAAAAACAGCTGCATCGCTATCAAAACGATATTTGAGTTGTTTAGTAAGGATGCTTTCGATTACGAAATATTATCGACTTTTCAAAAAGATGATTGACGTTGTCTGTTTACTGATTAATAAAGGATTCTATGGCCGGTAGCAGGTTTCTTTTTAGAGAATCGGACTTATGTAAGTCTCTAAAAATGTTAAATGCCCCTTCATCTGAAGTCTCTATTTTTACCAAAATAGTCTCTAAAGTCTCTTTTTTCTATCGGAAGCTCGGGGATTATTTATCGTGCCTGTAAAATAAAACACCTACCCTCAACGGTAAACAAGCGAGAAAATTGATTTTATCATCACTCTCTCTTTGGGGCTCTTGTCACTGTTCCTATTTATCAGACTTGTTACAACTTGCGATACATTGCCGATCATGGACCGCAATAGATGGGATGTTTGTCTTCGCTTGCTTTGATCGTGCTTCAAAATCAAATGAGAGCTAATTCTGCAATGCCTGTTGCAGATAATTATGATGCAAAATTTTTGTTCATATTTCTTTAAAACAGCTTCAGGAATTATTCTAGTGGTTTCTCCAGAGATTTAATCTATAATAATACCAGGAGCTAAGAAAGGGTTCTCTCCAGAAATTTTTCAAGAAATCAAGACCAACAATTGAAAAGGCCTCAAGTCCAAAATGTAAACAAATCGGTTTTCTGCTGATTTCAGTGTACAGTCAAACCTCCATGAGTCGATATCTGAAGGGACCATCGACTCATGGAAATATCGAGTAGTGGAAACAAATGCTTTGGAAAGCAGTTTGAGGGGACCATCATAGTAACCATGAAATTTTGGTTTTAGTATGGTTCCATGAGTCGATATCGAGTTATGGAACATCGACTCATGGAGGTATCACTGTATAAGAGCCTATTCTTACTAAAACATACAATAGTCATTTAAAATTATGCATAAAAGTTGAAAAAATAACATTTTTCTAAAAGGCCCCATCTCATTTTCCGCTAACCAGGATATTCATCGCAAATGCGGCCTTTTCTCAAAAAGGCCTCATTTCTATATCTGACGGAAATCGAGTTGAGGCCTGTTAAACAAACATCAAAATTGCAATGTAGATTGCGAAAAACGTTCCAAATTCACTAAGTAGATGCAGGTTATACTACGGAGCGACTGCTCCTTGTATTATTTCATACAGTGGTTGTCTAAACAGCGAACATTATCGGGTTCCTGTAGACTGATGTATTTTGTATCATACTACCTAATAATACCTGTGTCAGCCTGTCTGTACTTCACAAATTATCAACAAAAACACGATTTGTGTGCCGACAAGACAGGGCGTTTCGGCAACGCTAAACGTCACACCACTACATCGACCAATGACAGTACGGAGATAGAGAAGAATGACGTTACGGGAGAAATGTTAGGCAACTAGGCTTAGAGATATCTAAAGACTGCATCGTCATCTAGCAATATTTGCATATGAAATTTAATTCACCAGTGAAATTCTTTAATTAAAGTGTATTTCTGAAATCCATTACGACAAATTGAATTTAGTTGGTACTAATTACCTATTTAGACCGTAAGTGAACTTGAATAGTTTGTAATTCAATAACTATAATGCTTCTATGTTCGATTAGAGCTGCCACACAGTAATTCACGTCACGTAGAGGATCAGCGACCCAAACTTGCTAAAATAACATAACGATAAGCGATAGTTCTATGAACATCTCTCATCAGCAATTTATTAATAAAAATCTATATTTTAGCTTAAAGCTAACATCACACTGAAACCGGAGTTTGCTCTCAAGAGTTGGTGTACCCTAACCCCACAATTTGGTTTCAATTGCATGAAAAATAACGTTCAATTGCAATATTATTTCAATTGAACCAACATTTCCATACATTTTCTCGACGACAAACTCGCGTAGCACATACATAATGTTAATGGATGACGAAGGGTTCAATCAATCACATATTTAATCGACCGCACGAATCTTCTCTTGCTGTAGGGATCTCCATGTACTTTACTTCACCACTTAACACTCTTCTACACTTCAAATTTCTTATTTCATCATCAATTTTGAATTATTTTCAAAAGGCCACATCAGAAGATGATGAAAAAACAAGCCACAACTAGAAGGCCTCAACACATTTTAGAGTAAACAAAGGCGTCAACTCACAGGCCTCATCAGCGTCGGCCGGCGTCTATGGGCACAAATGAAAAGGGCTGTACAGCTTTTGGTGAAATAAAAGCCTCATTTCCTTTGACTCGTTTTTTTAGCAAGATTTTTTGCTAAAAAGATAGTAATGAATATTCATAGCTATAAATCAGTTTATCCATCGACTTTCGGGACGATAAAATAACATACAATGCTTAAATTCATAATTTAAATTTGATTTTTTGTTTGACAAAACAAGATTGCATTTTTCTCATTGTTTACTTTTTGGAGATGAGGCCTTTTGAATTGTTAGTCTTGAAATTCCTCTACCAATTCTTTTAATAATTTTTCAAAGGATGCTTAAAGGAATTTCTCCAAAAGTTGCTTACTACATCCAGTAATTTTCTCAGGGATTACTTCGAATTATTTTCCAAAGACTATACTAGAACTTCCTCCAGATGATGTAGATTTCACTTACTTTTCATCAATCAAATCCTCCAGTTGTTACTCTAAGACCGCGGTAGCCAAAGTGTGGCCCGTAGGTCGCACGTGACGTCTGGATATCCTGAATGTGACAAATTTCGTACAATGTTTCGTCAGAAGGCTGAACTACCCCTGAAATTATCATGAATTCTATTCGGATATTGAGCTGTTTGGTAGGGTAAGTGATCCATTAGTTGAGGGTGTTCCTATAGTTGCGGTAGTGCCATTTTCACTTATTTTATTACATTAGCCACAACACCGACACTTCCAATCGACGTGTTGGCTTGTTGATACACATAATAGTTGAAAAGAGCGTTCAAATTGCCCGAAAACTGATGAAATATCACTAAATTGCTAATAGTTTTCCTTCCTGTACCAATAGTTGCGGTGAAGTGTTCCTATAATGGAGGATCCCATAAGAAAACAACGGATACCGCAACTATAGGAACACAAATTAAAAATATATCGCAACTAAAGGAACAGTGACCTTATAGTGGAGGAATTATTTGCTGACTTTGCTGACCCACTGACATGCCGTGGGTTACTGCGATGAAATCATTTTTCTCGTTAAGTCAATGGTCGTTACTTCTCGTTACAACATTAAGGTGAAGATAAATCGAAGCCAAACTTCAAATTTTCAAGAGCACGGATCTGGAGAATCGAACATCCGTTTAAGCTGAAAACTTAATCGATTGGTCAGTCGCTGGTGGTGACCAATCAATTAAGTTTTTAGCTCAAACGGATGTTTGGTTCTCCAGATCCGTGCTCTTGAAAATTTGAAGTTTGGCTTCGATTCATCTTCACCTTTACATGCACATTAAGGTGAAACAGCTTGGAATCAACTTCTGATATTGCACTAAAACTTCAAAGGCACAAATCTCGCGAAGGAAGCCTCCAAGAACAGTGCACTTTTTATTTTGGCTTTGTGCACTAGCAGAAAGCTTAAAATAAGAAGATCAGGAACGTTTGCCTACTATTTCTCCAGTTTTGTGCCTTTGAAAACGCGAGTAGGGTCACAAGTCGGCCATTGTGACGGCCATCTTTGGATTCCGAGATGTTTCACCTTAATTGCGCTTCTTGAATTTAGGTGGTTAAATGAAATTCAATCGTGCTTAGTACCTCCACTATTGGTACATTTACCCTAATCCAATCCACATCGTTTCTAAATTAATTAACTCATACTCATTTTTTAAAAGGCGGTGAACCATTTTCAAACTCACGAACAGGATATTAGTAGGATACCACATCTTTCGAATAGTGGGTGCATTTTTTTTTTCTTAATAGCGGTTTCAGGCCCACCGTGTCGCTGTTTGTAGACGTCTTCGTCTTGGTTATTTTTTCTGCTATAGGTACATGCCTATCTACCAACCTACTCTCCGACTTTTCGACGACGATGAAGGAGTTTGCCGCTCGCAAAAGTCTAGTCGCGGCGCGGCGATTGATTGTGTGCAGAATATGGGTAGCACTGTTGGCTGCTGACGCGATGTAGACGGCGACGATGACGAGGATGTAGGTATGCGTTCCACTCATCAATGAGAGGACGGCAGCCCTTTTTACGCAAAATTGTCCCAAATGTTGATTGCACATAGCCAAACGGATACGAATCGATCCATCCGCTTATCGCTCGTGATGTTGTCAATGTGGGGATTGCGTGGCTGGAGATTAGCTTTGAATTTGATAAATGTTATACCATCATGTTTGTTCTGCGCTTTGTTTTCCTTCTTGTTTATTTTGCATTAAAAACAACGTAATGCAAGGCTTACGAAGACGACTAACCCATTGACTATCCTGCCAGCTTGATCAACGACCCTTTCCTACCCCTATTGATACGATTGATACCTAGTGATCTCGTTGACCAGAGCCACCGCACTGGACCGGGGTAAACCTGAGTTCCTGTTGGATTATATGAGCTTATTCGAGGATTCCAGGAATTCCTCCAAAAATCCTATAGAGATTCTTCCTGCTCCAGTTAATCTTCGAAGAATTCGCCCAGAAATTTGTTCAGTGATTCATCGTGAGGGTAGTATTTACACATGAATTGCTATTAAAAATTTCCCAAGATTCGGTCCGACTTAGTCTTTATTGACTCATAATAAAAAAGTAGTCCAACTTTCAACAAATAAGCAGAATTTTTTAATAAATATTTGGGGCGGAATTGACCTTATATGTGACATTGACTAGAGAAGGCATCGAGTTATTGAATTATCGACTTAGGAGAGAAAGGTGTATGGAAATTTGAAGGGATCGAAATCGAGTTACAGAATATCGAATTATAGAGAGTCGACTGTAGTTGATGACCAATGACTTTTAAGGCGTTATCATAAATTATGCGAGAAATTACGTATTGGAAATTCTTCTATTCAACCTATACTCAGACACAGTACAGTTGAATTGGCTCAACTTTTCAAAATGTATCGCATGTCATTCTCATCTTTTGGCGTTCATTACTTTCGATTAGATTAATCGAGTAGCATCGATCGCACGTCGTTTGATTCCTGTTGTTTTATAACCATATTGGCAGCAGATATACTAAAATACAAATATACCTAACCCTGTGCTGTCCGCAGTGAAGATGACTGACCACCACTCAGCCGTCGGTTGTTGAGACTTTGGAAGATTGCGGCGAAAACGAGAGAGAATTTTTCAAATTCCTTTCTAATTGAATCACTATACAACCACCATTCGACCGATTGCTGGTGGTTATGATGCATTTGCGCGATCGGTAGTTCTCGGAATCTCGCGGTGTCCAGTAGGTAGTAAGCGAAAGGGCGAGTTCCATGTGATGTGATGTTTACCCTTGACATGAGATCAACCAGATAAACGAGAGATTTGGCATGTATGGCAGCGTTCTGTTAGTCATATCTAGAGATGTATAGCGCTTTATTCGTTTTGAGCAAAAGCGTACACATTTCGGTAGATGTGTTGTGGTGTAGGGAACGTTTCCCGAGCAGGTGTAAAAATCTGAACTAGGTCATAATTTGTTTATGTAATTACTAATTGTTGGAGATAAGAGAAAAATATAAAAAATAGTATCAAACATAAATATGGAGAAAAATTGGACCATACATTGTTAAGATATTATAAAATCAAAGCAATATCTGGCAAGTTTATTACTTGACCTACAAATCAATATTAATATATGATCTGACAGATAGCGGAAAATTAAAAAAAAAAAACCCGAGTCGACAATCAGTATCGAACGCTTGACCTTCAGATTTATACACAGATATGCTGTCTATTCGGCTTTGCCTCACAATTGGAAGGCAAAGGAAATAACAGCATCATGTTCTTCGCTTCTGAGACTAGGTACTTGTTGCTCTTAGAGGTTGTGTCGACGTCATACTGTTCGTTTCGGTCATTTTGATAGTCATCTTGTGTTTTGTTTCATAAGCATAAGCATAGATGACCGTACAATTCGTAGTTGCTACTCCGTGATTGACCAGAACAATCGAAGTTGCACAGGGAATTAATGAATGGGGCTTGGGATTAGCTTACCATTCTTCAATGTGCACAAATCGAGAGCTCAAATTTAAAAGTCAATAACGGCGCCGGCCACGTCCTTACGGTCATCGAGGAAGGGAAGGAATGTTAGTGTGACTACCGTTGTTACTAGAGACCGAGATCACCTCTGCATCTCCACGGTTGTCATGGAGAGGATATTGGGTTAGTGGGATAAGGTAAAGATCTGGGAGTCACCAATGTTTGGTGATGCGATCCATGATATAATCACGCCTAACCGAACAAGTGTTCGTCACTCGCCCACGCAAGAGCAAGCAACGCGATCAATAGATCAAACACTACTAGCGATCCGCGGAGCTTTTTCATTTCTCTGAGCGAACGACGCGCGACAAGTTTGATCCTGCCCCCATCGCCCGCCCCCGCAGGAGCAAGCGTCAAGGTCGAAGGATCAAACACTACTAACGAACCGATCACTTTTCCACCGCTTCACTACCGACGCGCGACGTGTTTGATCCTGCCCTCATCACCCGCCCCAGCAGGAGCAAGCGTCCAGGTCGAAGGATCAAACACTACTAACGAACCGATCACTTTTCCACCGCTTCACTACCGACGCGCGACGTGTTTGATCCTGCCCTCATCACCCGCCCCCGCAGGAGCAAGTGTCAAGGTCGAAGGATCAAACACTACTCAGTCATCTTGTGTTTTGTTTCATGTTAAAAAGTTAACTATGATCTTGTGCACATATTTCCAGATCTCTATCTCTAAATTTTCTACCATAACGAGATTTGAGATCAATATTTGTTCGTTTCGAAATATGATTTTGAAATTTCCGTCTGCCCGGGCTATGACCAATGTTCATTCTATTGCAAGGCTGGTAGCGAGTCACTTTTTAGTGACTTGGTCACTTTTTTAAGCCGGTCACTTTCAAGTCTCTTTTTCGAAGCCGTTTCAACTAGAGTCACTTTTTTCGTCAAAAAGTCACTTTTTTTTTACTATTTTGAGCTAAATTTTCTAGAGAAAATTATGAATCGGCCTTTTTTAATTTAGGCTAAGTTTTAAGTTAGGTCATCACCAGAACAACTTCATGTCAGTATCAAAATATTGGTACATGATTTTCTTGTGAAAAAAAGTTAATATTTCATAGAGTTTCACGTAATTTGCAATAGTACAATAGTAAGTTATTATTAGTATGATGTTAGTTCATTGTTGTTGAACTAAAGGTTTAAATGTTTAGTATTTCTTTTGAATATCTCGTGCATTCTCATTTAATGAGATTTTTTATATTTTTTGTTGGATAATAAGATGTTTATCTCCAAGCACTAAGTTTTGAAATATGCATCCTATATATTCTTTTTGTCTTAGAAATTTGTTTTATAAACCAAACCATACTAGTATGAAGCACAATAGCTGTTCAAAATTTTACGAAATCTGATATATCGGAATTTAACGCAAAACAAAGAATAATTATTTAATGTTCTTTTGAGTTTAAAAACTTATCATACAAACATCATACATCATAGGATAGATCTGGGCTAGAGTATACTTCCTTTTTTCTTAAGCATGTAGTTGAGCATCTGTTAGATAGGATGCGCGACATAATTTTGTACGTCAGTAGCGCAACCAGGATTTGGTCCTAGGGGGGGTTTTGTAAACTTGAAAGTTATGCATTTTGAGAAGGTATTGAAAAAAAAAACAAATTGAAAAATTGCAGTATATTTAATCTTCTTACTTCTCTTAGCCATTCTAATAGGCTCGCCATATTTGACGAATTCACCACCCTTTTTACTTTCTAATTCGATTCGTAAATCTGGTTGGATGTTAATTAGCACTGTAGAACATAAATGCCAGTTTAAGCATAACTGTCCCATGTTATAAGTTTCTAATCTAGAGGTCAAGAACGTGTTTTGGCTTCATTGTAAAGATTTTATGAACAAATATGTGTTGACAGATTAAAATTTTCTGAACGACCAATATACTTTGTTTTGGATGACTTTGAAAGTCGATTGATTTACTACTGTATTGCGTATATTCTCAAAACCGGATTCACACGTTTCCAACATTTTTTAGAACTACCAAAATATGTTATTTATTATCCCTAAAATACAATGCAATTCATGATCAACACCTGTAAAATCTCAGAATTGTTGAAATGGCCATTTTTTATTTCTGTTAACCCAAGGCTAGTTTATCTCGGGACCAATGGTGTTACTTCCCTTCCGAAGGACTAACCTTAAGCCCTTAAGATTATAGAAGACTATCTCGAGAATGGGAATCGATCCTACGAGTGAAAGTGAAATGTCTAATGGGACAGATATGCTTCCACCGGCAGCTACACGAGTTGATAGCGCACCAAGGTATTTTTTCTCTGTAATCTTTAAACACAGAACTTCATGAGCTCTGCGGGTCAGATGGCTAAGTTCTGATCCATCTGAAAGATTTTTGATGCTTCGGATTTTACTTCAATCAGCTGTTTACAGGGTGACAATATATCTGAATGGTTGGCAAATTTCTCACATAAAGCCAAAGGTTTGTATTTTAGAATAGACAAGTTTTCACTTGTCAAGTATCGACTGTATAGTTGAATTTTTACTTTCCGGCAACGTAGTCTTTTAACTGTATCCCTTGAGGAAGACACAGTATCCGTGTCGAAACGTTAGGGAAATAAGCACCTCGTTTTTTCTTAATGCCAGAGAAATTCGTTTTATCCTCTTTTTTCTTTTATTATAATGGCAGTTCGCAGATAATTTTGTTTTTATCAAACTCTTCAGGAGTCGAAGAATTGAAAAAAAAACTAACTTAGGTTTATTTAACTGTAAAACCACTAAAACTTAAAGTGTTTATACTTACCAACCCAACTGCTCTATAGTTGTAGGAAGTGTAGCTATTAATTTCAAAAGTTCAACTAGTAAGCAATATATTTTTTCGCCTCTGGGAGGGGTTTTGACCCCAAAACCCCCCCTTGGTTGCGCCACTGTTGTACGTCGAATTCAGCAGGGTAATTCCTCTGTAATTGGCACACTCCAGTCTGTGCTCTTTCTTGTAGATTGTGCGTATAAGGCCATCCAACCAGCCGGTGGGCAATTCTTCGTCCTCCCATAACTTCAGAAGCACTCGATGGATCGACTGATAAAGATGCTCATGCTTGAGAAGCTCGACCAGGATCTCTTCCTTCCCAGCAGCTTTACAGTTCTTTAGCTCGATGATAGCCTTTTTAACCTCTCCTATGATCGGTGGGTATACAGCTTGATCGCCATCATCAATGTTCATCCTGTTCCTCGCTACATTTCCATTTTCACCGTTCAATAATTGTTGAAAGTGCTTTTTCCACCTGGCAGCGTTTTATTCGCAGCGGATTCGCTTTTCTTCGGCTCTCGCTGCCCTGTACCGCTCACTGTTCTGTTGGGTACCGGCCACAAGCATACAGCTTCTGGCGACATTCTTCATGTCTGCCACTCTCTGGCACTCTTAATCGATCCAGTTGTTTCGTCTTCGTCGTTGACCAGTGCCAATCACTTCCCGCGCCGTTGTTGTCACAGCTTCGTGGATAGGGTCCCACAGGCTGTCGACATCTCCAGCAACGTTGATTCTTCCCAACTGCTCGTCGGAAGGTCCTGACATCTATGACATCTGAGAAATATCGCCCATCAACCAGCACGTGGTCTGTTGGGGAGCAGGCATCGCCAGGTGTGTTTGCGGATATTCTTTCGTGCGAAATAGGTACTGCTGATTGACAGCCCTCTAGCAGCAGCGAAGGTTACTAGCCGCAGGCCATTATCATTGGTAACGGAATGGATGCTTTCCGTTCCAATGACAGGTCGGAAGAAATCTTCTTTCCCGATCTGCGCATTTGCATCGTCGATGACTATCTTGACATCTTGTTTTGGGCACTCTCGGTAGGCATTATCCAGGCTCTCATAGAACTCATCCTATGTCATCGGGCTTATCGTTCGTTGATCAGGCTGTAGTTGAAGAACTTGTCCTTCATTCTCAACACACAGATTTGGTCGTTTACCGGTTTCCACCGAATAATTCGCTTCATCTGCTTCCCAATCACTATGAAGCCAACTCCATGTTCTGCTGTGTCGCCACCGTAGTAGATGTGGTACTTGAATGAAGTGTTGGCGATGGGGTCCACCGCTCGGAATTTTCGTTCTCCGGTTCTCGGCCAGCGTATTTCCTGGATAGATGCCACGTTCACGCTGACATTCCGCAGTTCACGAGCCAGGAGCCCAACACGCGCGGGTTCATTCAAAGTTCTCACGTTCCAAGATCCAACTTTCCAATCGTTGTCCTTTATTCGTTGCCGGGTCTATTGCCGTAAAATCAATCCGTTTGCTCTACTTTTGCCTTTCTTGGTTGGTGAAGAGTCTTCGATAGGCCACCTAACCAGAGTTGCGCTACCTACATTGTGCTAGAGGGCTGCTTCCTCGGAGCTGACGCGATACAGCATTGTCCGTTTGTTCTTTACATGATGACCTCGGTCATAGCCATCACAACCATCACCCTTTATCAGGGCTTTGGACCTTTAGCTCTGGTTCTCAATAGTTTCAAGTTCTTTCGTACATGCTACTATGGTGAGCCGTCATGCGCTAGCGGTGTTCGAATAACTTATAATCTCGCCCTAAAAACCATTGGTAACCGAAATTGTAGCTTGTAGTTACTGAATAACCGAATGTATTTACACGTTATTTGGCAATGCTACGATAAAGAGAAGATCCTCCTCTATCTCCCAGTGCTGATAGTTTTTACCTTGATCTATTCATTTGCTTAAAAATAAAGAGCTACACACTCAGTTACCATTGGCTTTTCGGGTGATTCATATGCGAGAAGTGAGTGATTTTTTTTGAAATTGTGTTAATGTGAAACAACTAAGAATCAAATAAATCTCAGGAAGAAAACATTAAACAACATTTTTCATTTGTGCACTGGGTAAAAGTTTTGATCTTTTGAATAATTATAGCTTCTATTCAAAGCCTTTAAAAACGTGAGCAGTGGTCATTGGATTTCTAGGTGTTTCACCTTAAAGTTTATCAACACAAGCAGTTCAAAAAAAATCGATCGAAATAACATCCCACGTGCTCGTTCCCGTGTCGCCTAAATAGGTTTTTATTAATTTCATTAGACTGGTAATTAAAATTCCATCAGCTGGCCTGATTCCAAAATTGACTCTGGCTTTTACATCTTATGTATGCATCTAACGATTTAAACGAACAAAACAGACACCAATGGATACATAATAAATCAAATTTGAAGTTCTCTCTGTCAAATATGGCATAATCTACGGAAAACCAGATTTTGACCTTGACCTAATCCGACTGCAAGGCAGTTGATTTTATTCGTTATTACGTTTCTAGTGACGCAATTCATATCACGAGTACGATAAACTTCATCCATAATTGAAATTTGGGGACAGCCTAGAAAGAACGACAGGTTAACGTTTTATTCTGATCACCTGTTGTGGTGCATTGGTGCCTTGAAAACCCCTCCAACAAACATGCGACCTTATCATAGTCCGTTGAGTAACCTACTTGAGATTGTTAATGTGTGCGAACGAGCTACGATATTACAGTACCCTCATATAGTGGAATTATCGGTGACGTTACCGATCTCTGTTCACGAAGCGGAGTGTGCATCAGCCACCTCTTATCTCTGCACTGCGGAACTTAATGAATTGTTTTCCAGTTTCTGATTTCCAAGAAACGAGCGATGACGTGTGTTTTACAAACAGCGATTTTTGCAATTTGCATATAGGTACATACTTAGTTATAATTGTACATTGTACATTTTCGGGTGTGTTAGCTCTCAAGATTGAATGACATATTCTGTAGTTTGATTAGTCTTGGTTCGATTCCGGGTACGTTCTTGTATTTTTTAGACGCGCCATTTCAATGATCAGGGGGGTCGGATTTGAATCACTTCTCCACTATCATTGCACACATTGTTTTAAATGACAAATGAGCTAGATAGGAGCAAGCATTCGATGTGGGAAATAAGCTTAGTGATTCTTAGGGCTATTTGCCTCCAAACTCACATGACATGGATCAGCGTCAGTGGTTATTGATAACGTGTTTGAAACATTTGTATACTGCCGGTTGTAGCAAAACCGTCCCATGTTTCAAAGTCGAGATTTTGCTTTCACTGCAATGGTGTCCTAATAACTTTACTGCTTTACTGCTCATAAAAGCATAATTGTCCCATATGGATTTTCGAATAAACATATCTTTTCATTTCAACGATTTGAAATTTATAGAATATAATTTTTATTTTGTTTTGTAAAATATTGGTTTTTTCTTTAAATATTTGTTTTCATGTGGTCAAAATACTATGTTATTATTAACCCCCCCACACAACCAGAAATCGCATGAAAGTTTACGTTACAACTCGTTTATTCATACTAATAACATCATACCCGCAAAACACCGTGGATAAACTCGTCAGATTGATGAGTTTCCTCGCATAAAACATTTATTTTCTGAGTTCATTTGTACATTTTGTTTCGTCCCGTACACTCGTACAAAGTAACTCGAATCAATCCGTAGCAGCTGTCAAATCGACATTTGTTATCATAAGTTAAGTCGCATAAGATTACAGGATAGTTCGGTAGAATATTTATTCACTGGCATTGTATGTTATCATTCATCACATAACATATGCACTAGGGCGATTCAAATTTTAAAAATGTTTGAAAACCCAATCTCCCGTATGCTCCTTAACATCTTTACCATAAAAACTCTGTTCCGTGAAATTTTCAGCTTTCTAGGTGGTGATTCAAAGGTGGCCCAAAGACAAAGTAGGTTTATCTGGAAATTACTATGGAGAAATTTTGAGAAATGTTTCAAACACGCTAGTAGGTACTGTAATGTAAGTACAAAATTATTATCCCATATTGAAAATTCATTCTTCAAACCTTAATGAAGGTACTTGTTAAAGAAACAAATCCCTTTTGAGCTAATTTTGTTTGGGATTTTTGTACATGTTTGCAGGGCTATAATGCCATTTTAAGCTCAATAATAGTAAACAAACTCATGAATATCTCTTCTGCTATCCGTCGGATTGAATCTCTCTCTTCAGCAAATTTCTTTATTATGGTTTGAAGATTAAGTTTTTACTATGGAATAATAAGTTTATACTTACATTACAGTACTAGCGTGTTTAGAACATATCTCAAAATTTCTCCATAGTAATTTCCATATAAACCTACATTGTCTTTGGGCCACCTTTAAATCACCACCTAGAAAGCTGAAAATTTCACAGAACACTATTTTTATGGTAAAGCCTGATTCGCTGCTGACAAGTAATTTCTCGGCCTATCTTGATGCATGGGGAATTTCTGCAAGGAATTGATCAAGAATGCGCTTTTTTCTGATCGCAGTACGCAGTTGAAAAGAAATGGCAGTTCAAATGGGAGTCACTGTAGAAAATTTCTACAAGGAATCGGCGAGAAATTTATTTAGCGATTCCTGTTCAGTAGCAAATCAGGCTTAAGAATGGTAAGGAACATATGGGTGATTGGATTCTCAAACATTTTTAAATTTTGAACTGCCCTAATATGCACGCATATCGCCTCCACTTTTGTACGTAGAAGGCCTTTTCGTGACATCTTAAAATTGAAATTTTGCACATACAAAGCCTCCAGGTGATTTCGTTATAGGTACGTACATTTTGGTTGTCTGGGCCTCTACCGGCAGCTTCATTTTTTCACCACAAAAAAAAAGAAATATTAAAACAGCGATAACTTCGATATTTTTGCACCATTTTTTCGCAAATATTGATCATTGGTCATATGATTTTAACGATATTCAGATGTTTCTTTGGGGACCGACATTCCCCATAAAAAAATCTTTGGGCGCCATTTTGTTTTTAGTGGGTTATACAATGCCAGGTTATATGGAGCTTACTAATTCAAAAGCCCTGGATAAATAATGATAATAATAATAATATAGTACTCGAGCAGTTGTAGAGTTTTGTACGACGAAAGTCAGTCCAAACCAAGAACAGCTATTTTTGTAAATAGGGACATAAGATTTGTCTTAATTATCGAATTTATCCGAGGAAAACCGGTGGTATGCATTGCTTCTGCTTAATACTATCCTGGAGATGTTGTGCCTCCATCTTCGGTCGTTTATTATACTGTAAGCAAATTAATATCTTATTTATAATAAGGTGCGATGCAAACGCCCATCATACCATTTGGGGCAGAACCGATAATAATAAAAGAGGAGAAGATCTCTTAAACTATATGTCGTCTAACAACATGGATATATGTAATAGAGGGGATTCTCCTACTTTTGTAAATGCTATTCAACAGGTGGTTCTTAATCTCACGATCTGTAGTGACCAGCAATCGGAGAAGATTGTGAACTGGCATGTTTCTGATGAGGAATCATTGTCAGATCATAAACAAATCCGGTCGCATACGAAATAGGCCTATCTGTCAAGATAAGCAATGTATTAGAGATTAAAGGTATTTGCTTCTTTTACTCTAATGATTTTTAGTATTTTATTTTTAGTTTTGCAAATATGAAGTGAAGCGTTAAAGTTCAATTAAGTGGTTTTCCTAAACATACTCTAATCATCCCTCTATACATTTAAAAAATTGTAATGGAAGAAGAGGCTAGCTAATTTGCAATGGCTTGCTTGTACAGTCTCTCCCAATGTCGATGATTGTTTCGGTCCCTTCATTCTGACTACATTTTCACACTCCGTATCTCTATATCCTCCTTATCTCGATATGCCCATTATCAAAGGTTACTAGACTAGATTTTAGGGATTCAAAACAATTTGCAAAGA
The DNA here is from genome assembly GCF_002204515.2 of Aedes aegypti. Lineage (NCBI taxonomy): Eukaryota > Metazoa > Arthropoda > Insecta > Diptera > Culicidae > Aedes > Aedes aegypti. The sequence goes on along the minus strand of NC_035108.1, from coordinate 188,477,984 downwards.
TGAAATGACGTCTGTTTGTATTTAATTTTCCTGGTAACGGATTTTCTAGTATTCATTAATAATTTTAATAAATCATCGTACTGTTTAGTGGAATACATATAAGTAGATCAAAAACCGAATTTAGTACTATACCATTTAATTCCACTATAGTTTGTATCTTTTGACAGATACGCGTATTATTTTATGTAAATTGCGCGACTTTAGTCGAGTCTAGTACACGACACTGAAGACGGCCTTACAGTTGAGGTCGAAATACGCGTATCTGTCAAAAGATACAAACTATAGTGGAATTAAATGGTATAGTACTAAATTCGGTTTTTTCATCTACTTATTAATAATTTGTTCTATGTCTCGATCTCTTCCTATCTCGATGGTCCCTTCCGGTTGCTTTGGATGCGCTTCCTTATACACTGCCTTTGCATCAATTCTTTAAACTGCAAGCTGCAAAAATGCCTTACAGTTTATCCGTTTTAATAAAATAATCAGATGGTAATTTTATTGGTCACATGAAGATCATCAAGGGATTCAATTTGAATTCAGATATAGCCACTATATTTGAGATTCTGATGGTCCAAGTAAATGCTTGCAAAGATCTGTATTTTCTCGGATAGTGAAGAAGCTTTGAACGCTCTAAAGGCATTTACATGTAGATCAAAGTTTTAGTGCGGGAATGCATTCTTTCTCTGAAGCAATTGGCCAGTAGGAACGAAGTTACATTGTACTGGGTGCCCGGCCTTTGTGGAATGAAATCGCCGACACAGGGTGCAGACAGGGTGCAGCTTTGAGCTTTGTTGGCCCTGAACCGTTCTGTGGTGTTCCAGAGTGCACTCTCAGGATGAAATTGAAAAATAAGGAAATGTCCATGGAACACCTCCAATACATCCAAGCAAGCGAAAAGGTTCAAAAAATCCAGTCTAGCAAAAGTCCGAGCTATACTGATTCTTAATAAAGGAAATCTTAGGATAGTAACTGGCCTGATAACCGGTCACTGCCCAAGTAGGTATCATCTTGAAAAAATAGGAAAAAATCCAATCCTCTGAATGTAGTTTTTATCAAGCTGATAACGAAACTGTTGAGCATTGCTTAGTCAAAGATGAAGAATATCAAAATTTGAAAAAGGGCTCCTAGCCAACCTGAGCGTTCAAATCCCCTATGATGATGATCATGGATTGTATTGACGACTATCAAGCTGCTCGTAAATGCTTCCTTTAGAGCTTCCAGAACTTGCATCAGTGATTCCGGGGTAAGAACCGTACTCTTTGATTATGCATCGACCTACAATCCTCAACTTGCACATTATGCACCCGTGACCTATGGACAACCCCTAAATTCCTTCGATGCTATTGTAGATTAGCATTGATACGATGAGCATAATTTTAACTTCTCATTTGCAGGTTGAACTAGCGCTATGGGATACTGCCGGGCAAGAAGACTACGACAGACTTAGGCCCTTGAGCTATCCAGACACCGATGTCATTCTGATGTGTTTCTCGGTCGATTCACCAGACTCGCTGGAAAATATTCCGGAGAAATGGACTCCTGAGGTGAGACTCTCATTACACTACTGGTGCTTTTGCCAGCTATGACTAAAACCATTTCTCGTATTTCAGGTTAAACATTTTTGTCCAAACGTACCCATAATCTTAGTTGGGAACAAGAAAGATCTCAGAAACGACCCTCACACGATAAAGGTAACAGAGCTAACTGCAATACTTTACGAAGAGCGTTGATCTATCTAATTTTCATTCACCTTCACAGGAATTGGCCAAAATGAAGCAGGAGCCAGTGAAGCCACAGGAAGGACGTGCAATGGCTGAGAAAATAAACGCTTTCGCTTATTTGGAATGCTCGGCCAAGTCGAAAGAGGGCGTACGTGAGGTGTTCGAAACAGCCACCAGGGCCGCGTTACAGGTCAAAAAGAAGAAGAAGAGTAAATGTGTTTTGCTCTAAGAGAGCAATTGGTAACATATTTTTTATCTTTCGTGGAATGCGAACACAAATACACTGCAACAAGAAAAGAAGAAAACAAAACAAAAAGTTTAATGATTGAAATGGTGGTCGACGTCGATCGGTTAAGAACAGGAGATGAAAAGGTGGCAGTATAAGCAGGATAGGGATTGTATTTTGGAAATTAATGCTGGATCTGCTTTGCAGGATAGGACACGAAAAGCAGTTGCACAGAGGTTATGTAAAATAAGGAATACCAGCTACGAACGAAAACAAAAAAAAGAACAAAACTATCTCTACCGTAAAAAAACCATACGCAAAAAAATGATTCATTATGCAACACATACACACACTCAGATATGATGAGGGATGGAAGTCGAGTGATACGACCCAACCGAACGAAAAGCAGCAGATTACAGATATGCTGACAGTTTTATTATTTTTAATTTATCATGTGAAAAAGTGTACGACACAAACGCGCGAAAGCAACTCACGGAAAATTGTTAGCGTAATCTTATTACCAATCATCATTCGTAGCGCAGAAACAGCAGCAAACATCAAATTTAGTATCGCGTAGCATTCGAGAATCGGATCAAAACGGAAAACCAGAATCATTAGGGTGGCAAACAACGTGAAGCATTTTTTCGGCAGGGCGAAGCAAACTACCGTTTTTTTTCTCTCCATTCTTTTTTACTACTTGTCGCGCGGGCATCTATTAGATGTGTTTTTATTACTAATTAATAATGGTAAAAACTCCTATTATTATACTTTAGAATATATGAAGCAAAGATTATCTGAATGAAAAAAAAAGAGAAGCAGAAGACGAGTGTTGGAGATAACAGTCTAAATAAAAGGCTAGATTTTTAAACAAATACACACAAAGACGAATCGGTGGCGAAATAAAGTACTAACAACTTATGAGAAAACACAAATTGTAGATACAGTCAATAATCCCTCACTCGATATTCCGTAACTAGATATCGAGTAAGAGAACCTTAGTAAGAGCTGGTTTCATGGCTACCTCGATGGGCCCTTGGCTCGCATATGCACTGGTTTTGTGTTCTATAACTCGATTGTCCCTTCTATATCGAATGTTGGAGAGTTGACTGTAACTCTTACATTTAAAAAAATGATGACAGATCTTCGTATGATTTACGTAACCAGGGCTTGTTTTTAGAGACTTGATCACTATTTAATGCAAGTCTCTATTTTTATGGGAAGGTCTCTAAAGTATCTTTTTATAATTCCGTTGCATAGGGAGCCAGATCATATTATTGGTACTTTTTATTGTGCTCTGCAAGGTAAATCCATGTAATGCGATTATCTGAAAATGTCGATATACCGTCGCAGTGATAATAAAAATCACCAAATGTTTCAGATTGGGCAAATTTGAAACATTTGTGTCCTTGAAGGACGAAAAAATCCAAGCGAGCTCTTTTTGAAAAAGAGTTCTTTTTGATCCTTTGACCTTGACGCTTGCTGCTGGGCAGTGCGTCAAGAAAGCCAAGTTTTTTTTCCTTTTCGGGTCGCGCGCCTATTTTTTTCTGAGTGCTTTTATATAGCCGAGCAAACGAATGAGGCTGAGAGTGGATTGTGGCTGCACAGTGAAGGATAAAGGATCAATTGGTGAGCTCGTTTCATGCTACTATTTCTAATCTATAAAATATGTATGACTGCACATTTAATCGTTACAATTGTGGGACGTAAATATGAATTTTCAACAAACTATGAATTGTTCGTCACTGTGAGTGTCGACACAAACTCTGATTCATGAATTATTTATGTTTGGCGTTTTTTTTTTTCAAAACACCCCTTTCATTTTACCTTTATTTTTGTAATTAAAAAAAAAAACTTTGAATGGTTCGACACTACAAGTGTAGACTTGCGAAACGTTCACTTTATTCAACAAACTTTGGATGGTTCGCCACTGTAAGTGTCGGCATAAGAATAAGAGTGTTCTATGATGTTCCAACCAATCGAGTTTTTTGTTTCTTTTCAAATAAGTAAAATATAATAACACATGCTTTCGTCCTGACAGCTGTAGGAATGTTAAATTTAGGTATTTGTTCAACAAACTTTAAATGGTTCGTCACCTCAAGTGTCGGCATAATTTTCCACTTCATAGAAATTGTTCATATCAAATGAAAATATTATATTTACAAATAAGCATGTATATATCTCACAAATCATTATTTATCATGGTCTAATCGCTTATCAAAGTGAATCCTGTGACCCAACGATCCTTCCCATTAACAAACATCCCTCTCAGTAACCTTTGTGGAGATGCAGAGGCAAACACGGTCTCCAAATAGCAAAGGTTACACACTAACATTCCTTTCCCCAATCCCACCTGACTGCAAGGACGTGGCCGGCGCCGTTATTGACCCTGTATGCACATTGAAGAAGATTATGGCCAATCCCAGCCGAACTTCTAGTTGATTCTTTGTGCATTTTCACTGACTTCGGTCAATCACGGAATAGCAACCATTGATATGTGTAGTCAGTCTAAGCTAAGCTGAAGGACGAAAAAATCCAAGCCTACTTGAATTTTGACGTTGCGTTTGAATTGCGCGCATATCTTCAGCGCGTTACCGCCGCCGCGGGATGTGGATTTAATATAAGCGCCGCAATATTCACTTCGACCGACGCCCGCCTCAGTACAATCTAGCGCGACTGAAACAACCGGATGTTGCCAATGCGTACGCGCAGCATCTTAAGGCACCGTTGCCGGATGACGGCAGGCTCGATAAGGCCCTTCTTGAGGACTACTGGAGGACAGTCAAAGCAGCCATTAACAGCGCTGCCGAAAGCATTGTCGGATATCTGGAACGGAGCTCAAGAAACGATTGGTTCGACGAAGAGTGCCAGGAGGTTTTAGAGGAGAAGAATGCAGCGCGGGCTGCAATGCTGCCAGGGCTGGTAGCAGTCAGGCAGCAAACTAGTAGTGACTTTAGTGACCAAAATGATGAAAATAGTGACCTAAAAGTGACTTCAAAACAACAAATATTAGCCATAAAATGACTAGAAATGAAAATATATTCTATGTGTATATTAACCAATCTACATATTGGGTGAATTTAGAATGTATAGAACTCCATTAATTTGAAATATTTCTTAACATTTATCCTGTTCAGTATAAAAGTTGATTGCTATAAGTTGTCGAAAAGATGGCGAATTGAAGATTTAACCTATCGTATTTTTTCACGAGACGAATATTAACTTGATATAAGTTACTGTTTTATGTTTCAGATTTCAATCAAATGAAAAATAAAACAAAAAACATCACATACACGAACTCCGGAAAACATACTCGTGATAGAATTTTTAGTATAATTCCTGTTCATGAGGAGCTAACTGGCAAAAATTCTTTGAAAAGTTTGAAATAGAGATACAAACTAAACTAAACAGTGGAATAAATCAAAGGAAAATTGTTGGTTGTAGACAGAATTGTGGTGAAAATCTTTAATGAATTACAGAACATTCTGAAAAACAAAACAAAAAACGTGACAGAATTAAAAATTCAAAAAAAAAAAAAGAAACTCAGGCTAAATTTGTGGTGAAATTTCCGTAAAATTAAACTTTTCTTCCAAATAAACAATTCTAGGCATTCTAGAATTGTTGACGAAGTCTAGACAAATGAGACTGGTGTGCATAAAGAATTTAAAAAAATATTCTATGCGTAAACTTAAAGTATCTATTTCAACTGAACGTTTCAATAAATCTCGCATAACTTGTGATTTCGCCCTAAAAGCCGTTGGTAACCAAGTGTGTAACTCGTTGTTTTTGAGACCAAGATTAAAACTATCACCACTGGGAGAAAGAAAAGGATCTTGCCTTCGTCCTAGCATTGTTGAATAACTTGTAGATCTGTTCATTTGCTCACGCGATAAATATATTATTGAAAACAATTATAAAACTCATTAGCGACTCGTAACCTTACGTTTTGTCTGATATACGACCCTGAAAATGACAAACGATTGAAATCGCATATTTATTGCTGAAATTCATGAACAAGTGATTTTGTCGTGAGGAAACAGCCACTGATATCAGTCAAACAATTATGTTTTTCAAGAGCTGTCCGGAATATGAAGCAAAAATGTGGTTGTGTGCTGAATAAAAATCATGAAAAGGCCGAACTATTTTATTGATTACAGTGAATCGAAGATGTGGAATCCAAATCTTCACCCACCATTCAAAACTCAAGTGTTTGCAAGGCCTGATTACGCTAAAATGTTGTACAGAACAATCAAATTTATATGTGTTTCGATTAGGGTAGATGTACCAATAGTGGAGGTAATAAGCACTATTGAACTTCATTTAACCGCCTAAATTCAAGAAGCGCAATTAATGTACATGTTTATGTTGTAACGGAAAGTAACCACCATTGACTTAATGAGAAAAAATATTTCATCGCAGTAATCCACGGCATGTCAGTGAAAAATAATACCTCCACTATTGAAACACTGTTCCTTTAGTTGCGGTATTTTTTTAATTTGTTTTCCTATAGTTGCGGTATCCGTTGTTTTCTTAAGGGATCCTCCACTATAGGAACACTTTACCGCAACTATTGGTACAAGCAAGAAAAGTTTTAGCAATTTTAGTGATATTTCATCAGTTTTGAAGCAATTTGAATGCTCTTTTCAACTATTCCGTGTATCAACAAGCCAAAACGTCGATTGGCAGTGTCAGTTATGTGGCTAATGTATTAAAATCAGTGAAAACGGCACTACCGCAACTATAGGAACACCCACAACTAAGGGAACCCTTACCCTAGTTGTACTTCACTGAAGCCTTAAGTGTCCGTAATATGAATCAAAACGGTACTTGCCCCTGGTCGTCCTGGACGAGTTTCTGACAAACTTTTTGATTTTTTTGGTTGTTCTTCTCAATGTTTATCTTCCAGAGGAATTTTGATAATGTTCTTTAATAAGATAGGTTTAGGATACCTTCTATAGCTGTAGATTAATGCAGAAAATTCACTGATAATTTATTCAGCAGATATTGGTCCTGGTTTTCGCCAAAATGTATTAAAATATTTAGGCCAAAAAGTTCATCCTAAAGTTACTTTCAAAGTTTTGTCAGAATCTTATCCAAAACTTTTCCCAGAAAATTTTTACACTTTCCTTTGGAAATGTCTACGGATAATTCATCTGAATTCTTCCAGAAAAAAAGCCACTTTGACACTTCGATTTCCAAATCACACTATAGTTGTCTTTATAATAAGAAATATCCATTTCTTGCTGTTAGTATTTAAAAAGCTAAAACAACCTGCAATTTTATTATCATCAGATCGCGAAAATATTCTGAAAAAAGTGACTTTAGTGTCTTTTTGTTGGAAATAGTGACTTTTTAGTGACCAGGTCGAAAAAAGTGACCCACTACCAGCCCTGTGCTGCAGAACGGTACGCGACAAAACGTGGGACGATACAGATTGAAGCGGAAACCGCAAACCCGCCTATTCCGGGACAAAAAGCGCCGCCTGGAAGAGGTTGAATGCCAAGAGATGGAATTGCTGCACTGTTCTCAAGGACCGCGGAAGATCTATCAGAAGCTCAACACATCCCGCAAAAGCTTCGTACCGCGAGCTGAAATGTGCCGGGATAAGGATGGGAGCATCTTGACGGACGGACGCGAGGTAATCGAAAGGTGGAAGCAGCACTACGATGAACACCTGAATTGCGCAGAGAACACAGGCACAGAAGGTCAGGACAGCGAAGGCGACGGCTACGTCAGCACAGAGGATATTGGAAACCAACCAGCTCCCACGATGGTGGAAGTTAAAGATGCCATTCAACAGCTCAAGAACAACAAGGCCGCTGGCAAGGATGGTATCGGAGCCGAACTCATCAAGATGGGCCTGGACAGGTTGGCCACTTGTCTGCATCGGCTGATAGTCAGTATCTGGAAAACGGAACAACTACCGGAGGAGTGGAAGAAAGGCGTTATCTACAGAAAGGGCGACAAACTGGAGTGTGAAAATTATCGTGCAATCACTATCCTAAAAGCCGCCTACAAAGTGCTATCCCAGATTCTCTTCCGTCGTCTATCACCTATAGCAAACGAGTTCGTGGGAAGTTATCAAGCAGGTTTCATCGACGGTCGCTCGACAACGGACCAGATGTTTTCTGTGCGGCAAATCCTCCAGAAATGCCATGAGTACCAGGTTCCTACGCACCATTTGTTCATCGACTTCAAGGCGGCATACGACAGTATTGACCGTGTATAGCTATGCACAATCATGGACGAGAACAGCTTTCCCGGGAAGCTCACAAGATTAATTAGAGCAACGATGGACGGTGTGCAAAACTGCGTGAAGATCTCGGACGAACACTCAAGTTCGTTCGAGTCGTGGCGGGGCTACGACAGGGCGACGGACTTTTGTGCCTGTTGTTCGATATTGCGCTTGAAGGTGTCATGCGGAGAGCCGGACTTAACAGTCGAGGCACGATTTTCACGAGATCGGAACAATTTGTTTGCTTCGCGGACGACATGGATATTATTGGGAGAAAATTTGAAACGGTGGTAGATTTGTTTACCTGCCTTAAACGCAAAGCAACAAAAGTCGGGCTAATGGTGAATGCGTCGAAAACAACGTACATGCTGGTTGGCGGAACTGAGCGCGATAGGGCCCGCCTAGGAAGCAGTGTCACGATAGACGGGGATACCTTCGAGGCGGCGGACGAGTTCGTCTGCCTCGGATCCTTGTTGACGGCTGACAAGTATGTTAGTCGAGAAATACGAAGGCGCATTATCAGCGGAAGTCGTGCCTACTATGGGCTCCAGAAGAAACTGCGGTCAAGAAAGATTCACCCCCGCACCAAATGCACGATGTACAAAACGCTCATAAGACCGGTAGTCCTCTATGGGCATGAGACGTGGACTATGCTCGAAGAGGACTTGCAAGCTCTTGGGGTTTTCGAGCGCCGAGTGCTAAGGACGATCATCGGCGGCGTGCAGGAGAACGGCGTGTGGCGGTGAAGGATGAACCACTAGCTCGCTCAACTCTACGGCGAACCCAGTATCGTGAAGGTAGCTAGGCAGGGCATGTTGCAAGAATGCCGGACAACAACCTCGTAAAGATGGTGTTCGCTACAAATCCGGTCGGAACGAGAAGGCATGGGGCCCAGCGAGCTAGGTGGATTGACCAGGTGCACCAGGACCTGGATAGCGTGGGTCGCAATCGAGGATGGAGAAAAGCGGCCATGAACCGAGTGAATTGGCGAAAAATTGTTGGCGAGGTTTTATCAAGATAATTGATGTAAAAACAAATGAATAAATAATAATACAGTCGACTCTCCACATCTCGATGTTCTACATCTCGATATCTCTCCCTATGTCGATGATTTTTTCGGTCCCTTCATTCTGCATACATTTTTTTCTCCATATCTCGATATCCTCCTTATCTCGATGTGATTTTTGTTCCCAATTTTCTCTCCGTATGTCGATATTCATTAGATTTTAGAGATTCAAAACAATTTACAAAGACGGAATGACATCTGTTTGTTTTCAATTTTTCTGATAACGGAGTGATTTTCAATCTAGTATTCGTTAAAAACTTGTTTTATGTCTCGATCTCTCCCTATCGCGATGGTCCCTTTGATATCGAGATGTGGAGAGGCGACTGTATTAATAAACTGTTCAAATTAGTTATGATTGGGTCTTCGTCAAAAGTATTATCATGCTCTTCTATTTGGGTCACAAAGCCAATGAAAACATAACTGTTATAGATTTTTTAATAGGGTCGGTGTTCCCTTAGTGGACGGTCCCATATAGTCGCAAAATAGTTGATAAATTAGGAACTTTTTTACATCAATCGAACGCTTTTGATCCACACTTCAAAGGAAAAATATAAAAGTTTTATAAAAATACGGTTTTGATTTGTGTTTTGCCTATTCCGTGAGGCTAGTGCTACTATAGGAACAGAAATTAGGAATAGTGCTACTATAGGCACATGTGTTCCTATAGTGGCACAAGCGATAATAAATACAAAAACATGAGTTTTCTTATGTTTCATATTTTTTCCACAAAGCCAAGATAAAAAGCTTTCAGATGATCTAAAAATAATTCCGCAGGCTGTATTTTTCGATTTTATACGAATATTTGTTCTTAGCTATGCGGCTATTGGTACATCGACCTACATACTTTATTTTTCAACATGCATGTTTGATATACACTTTAAGACGCATATAAAAAATCACACACTAATGTGCTTATTATGCGCGGCGTGTGAGTCGAGACGAGTCGCTCTCACCGCGAGCGACTAATGTTAATCAAATGGGAGCGAGTCGACAATTGCCACCTCGTTCGACTCGTGTCACCTCACACGCAGCGCAGAATAGACACGTAAGTATGAAAATGTTATGGAAACATATGAATTTAGTGTAGTCATATATTGAAAAATAAAGGCGTAACATGCTCTATATGAACAGAAGCAAAATGAATAATCAGTGCAGTTATGCTAAATTATTATGGAATGCTTATGGTCACACTATCATGGGTGTGGATTTATGTGTCATTTATATTTGAAATGCATGTGGAGTAGTGATTACTAATCGTGACAAAGTGACCCATAATAAAGTGAGCAGTAAACTAAAATAAATCAACGCATTTGTATAAGAAGACCACCCGTCTGCTATGACGTCATGTTCTTGAAGCCAAGATGTTAAACGTCAAATTGCCAAAACGAAAGCAAAGAATGAAAACAAGAAGAAAAACAACAATAAACAAAATTTGTATTCTTGACTCTCAGTTCAAGACGTTCTTGTAGTTTACGTATCAAAAAGTTGATATATTCTGATATTTTCAGCTTTCTTGTAAGATTGGTACTAAGTAATTGAAAGACCTCGTACCTGCGCCAAAGAAATTATCTCGGCTGTAATACTGTGAGTTAGGGAAAATGTAAAAATCGCACTGTAATCACGCGGAGTTTTGTTTGTGAGCCCTGTTCTGCGTAGTTCTTGTGGTTGGTTCCCTGAAAAAGATCTAAAGAATAACCATGAAGTGTTTTGTGTTCTTATGTGAAAGTGATTTCCACGGCCAACTAGAAGAAGTAGCATTTTCGGTGCACAGATTCCCAAAGAACTTGGATCGTCGATTAGTATGGCTTCAAGCTATTTCCAATGCCGAGAACAAAGTGATAAATGTTGACGTTATTAATTTTACCTCTGTTCGTATTTGCTCAAATCATTTTCTGGAAAGTGCATTTTATTATAACCATGGCCGGAAATGCTAACAAAACAGCCGTACCATCTGTATTCAACAACCGTCTCAATTCAGGGTAAATATTTGTTTGAACAAGAGCGATCTGTTTGAAATAATAATCATGAAACATTTTAAACAGATTTGTAAGCAGTAATCCAGATTCATGTCAGTGGAGTATCGTTCATGACTCTGGTCTCGGTGAAACCAATGAATTTTCACTACTGATTGAATCTGTACCGACTGAGAATAGCTTATTTCATCTACCTACCGGAACCGTGGTTTACAAGGGAGCAATCTCTTCTCTGAACCCATCTGCACCTGTGGATTGAAAACGGTCTATTTAATCTACCTACCGGAAACGAATGTAACGAAGCATCTATCTCTACTCCGGAGAAGTATGTACCTAACGAACAGCGTCGAAGGTATTTTTCACCCATGGTTCATAAAGATTATGATTTCTCAGCATGCAATTTCAATAAACTTCACGGATCTGATGATTTGGAGACTTATGGTGCTTTACCAATGACACCGGATTCAACGATAATATTGTACCCAAGTTCCCTGCGAATCAGCTTGTTCTTCGTGAAAATAATTCAAATGCCAAAGGACGCCGAAGGTATTATTTATATATTATTATGCTAGTATGCCGGAGACATCAAGGATGATATAATTGCGGAAGAAGCCTTAACAGCTGTGCCCAAGCTTAAGAAACAGCTCGATCGGTCTCAGAAAACTATTAAGCTGCTTCGAGGCCAAAATAAACGCTTGAAGGATCAAATCTCTAGTTTGAAGGACTTGTTTGATATGCTCAAGTCAAAAAACTTCATTTTTGACTCGTGCAACACGATTCTGAAGGTACAAGGTAGACAAAGTAGCTCAATATTCGACAATCACTATTTTATTTTTCATTTTTCTTAGGATTATTCATCAAACGATACTTTTTTTACGAATTGAAATCCCGAACGCATGGCCAACCGTACAGTGCTGAAATGTGAAGCTTTGCTACGACATTGCCTTTTTATTCACCGAAAGCGTACAGATACGTGCGACACATGTTCAACAAAACACTACCACACCAGCGAACTATAAACCGCTGGTATGAAAGTGTCAATGGAGAACCGGGAATCACAAGGGAAAGCTTGGAAGCTTTAAAGGTGAAAGCAAATGAGACCAAACTTCAAGGAAAGTTGCTGCTAGGATGCCTTATGATGGACGAGATGGCCATCCGCCAGCAAGTAATTTGGAATGAGCAGACCAAAAAACTGGAGGGAGTGGCCTATTTGCATTCTACCCAAACAACCGAAAAAAATGCCAAGTCGTCAGCAGAACAAACACCTGCAGCAAAGGAAGCACTTGTATTCATGGTCACTGGCGTTCAAGACCCATGGAAAATACCGGTCGCTTATTTTTTTTATTAAAGGACTAAACGCTATTGAAAAGAAGGACATAATCAACACCATACTTCAAAGCCTTCACGAAGTTGGTGTATATATTGTAGCCTTAACTTTTGATGGAACTTGCACAAATATTGCAGCTGCTAACGCTCTCGGATATGATATCCGAGGCAGTGCGGACCCACTAGTAACTTGCTTCCCTCATCCAACATCAAATCATAGCGTACATGTGCTACTGGATACTGTACACATGCTCAAGCTCGTTAGGAACACCCTGCATAAACAGAAAGAACTAACTACTTTGAACGGCGTCGCAAAATGGCACTATAGGCCTTTTCATGTGACAGGTCCGCCTATGCATTTGTTTACATCGGTGGAGGACCGGTGCATACACGAGGCTGTCATTTGCATAGAAGAACTGTCAAAAAGCTTCCCGATCAGCTGTTTTGGAACGTCATGTGAATAGGCCTATATAGAGAAACTGAATGAGTACCAGGCTTCTTTCCGAACTGAGGATGGATAGTCAAAATGAGGAGGCCATCTTGGATACCCTTATATGTTGGAACCAGAGTGGATTTAGATAAGAGTGCCGTCAATGTCAAAATTGGAACAGCAGCGAACTGTCATTTCCATACAAATACGCGTTCCAATCGAGCAGGAGACCTGTCAAAACTGGAACATGACGTCACTCTTGTTTACAGGCACTCTAGTTGGAACCTGTCAGTTCAATAGGGTTGATATAGGGATGTCAGTTACGTGAAGAAGACCAACTGCAAACTTTGAGCGCTGTTTTCTAAATACCTACTTTTTTCAACGTGAAAGTTACGCTTTTATAGAAAGTGCATTGCGATGAAATACATTGTCATTGTCAATTATTTAGTGAAACTAAAAAAAAACCGTTTTTTTTTTTAATATTCGATAGTAACTCAGTGGTGGGTGCTTTTCAGAATACCAAAAGCGGGCTCCATATAAAGGGGCGACCAAAACTACCAATAACTTTTTTGAGATTTTTATGTTTTTCATCATTTTAAAATACACCTTATGTATTATATGATTATGATCCTTAATTGAAATTGAACTGAAATTAAAGTTTCTTTGACTTTTATGACGTCAAATTGGCTGAAGTAAAAAAAAATGAAAAATTTAACAATAAAATAAGGTACAAAATTTATATTGAAGGAATGCAATATTTTCCCAAATTTACGCACTATCTGAAAGCTTATGCACAGACAAACAGACGTCACACTCTCATCATTGTCCATCGACCACATTTTTAACGGTCGATTCAAAAATATGGTAGGTGGCTAATCCACCACTCGCAGCGCTTGCATCGTTCTTGTTCGTGTTTGACGTTTACACACTATCGCCATCTGTTGGCCTGTCGGCCAAGCACACCGATTTTAGCATTGGGCGTACATGTCCTCGTGACTATGATTTTGATCCAGATTTGTTCTAAGTGTTACGTCTGTTTGTCTGTGGCTTATGGTTCAACACTTTTATCGAGCATGAGGATGAAAAAAATAAGGCTGATAAAAATATTAATTTTCTTTTATGTCCGAGACCACTTGGAAAGTACGAGGGGGGGGGGGGGTGGGTAAAAAAAAATAAAAAACAAAAAAAAATATTTTTTCAAATTTTTAATTTTAATGATACTTGTTAAACTTTTTTCAATCGTCATCTAGATCATTATTTTACCTGTTTTTTATTTTAAAAAATTAAAAAACCTAACTTGTCAAAAAAATTATGAATCTTTTTTTTTCTCCGCTTCAAAATTATCGAGGTGACATAAAAGAAAATTAATATTTGTATCAGCCTAATACTTGGTTGAATTTTTAATACTGTTCAATACACCACTTTAATAATTTTGATGATTTTGAACATGAAAAACAACTCTTGTCGCGTCATGTGGCCGCCATTTCGAATACTGCACATCAAAATGCATCCTTAGATCTAACAAAAAACGTTTATTTTTTGCAGAAATTTGTTGATTTTCAAGTTAGAGCTATTTGAATAATTTAATATTTTACATATATTTTGATGATATTTTCCATACAAAGTTTATTTAAGTTATATTCAACTACTCTTCTTACACATTTTGATCAAACTCGGTCAAATACATGCAAAATTTGTGCTTTCAGTCAAATTTGATTGCATTTCTAATAAAAAAAAAACAGTTTTTTAAAAGTTACGTTATTTGTGAATAACCCGTTATGAAACAATAAAAACGTCAAATAACATATTCAGGTGACATATTTTATCAATTAAGGCGATAAAACTAGTTTTGGCCAAACTTGGAATCACAATTCAGGGGGGCGATTCCAAAAAAAAGATTGGCCTCAAGGGGATAAGAGTGAAAAAAGTTTGAGAAAAACTGGTGATTATAAAAATCATTTTTGCACCACTCATTCGATTCTAGGTCAGGTCTTAGTGTCATCCCAAAATTAGATTCCGATTGCTTGGTGCAAAAACGATTTCACCTTAGTATAGGGTAACGGTCGTATTTTGGACCCCCTAAGGAAGTGATTTTAGTTTTGTGTCCCAATTAATCAATTGCACAGCGTACCCAAGTCAAAGAACATGTCAATATGTAGAGAAAAACTTTCTCTACGAGATAAAAATGCCCAAACGGTCATGTAGGATCCAAAAAACGTCGAAAATAATTGAACTGTGATGCACTGTTTTTCATTATTTTGGACACACCAATACATTTTGGACCCTCATGGTATATATTTTGGACCCCCGGCATTTTTTTATCGTTTGGCGACAAAGTCCATGACACTGGATGTATAATATGCTTGCCCATAGTCTAATCAATCGATCGACAATGGAAATCCGAACAAATTCTACGCTTTTCGTCCAGAAAATTGAAAAAAGTTTTTGTTTACATTTGAAAAATTTCTGACGGCTTCAATTTATGTGTGTAATGTGTTGTAATGGTTGCATGGATGCACTGATTAAATTAAATTAATTTCAGATAAAATAAACACATTTCCTTTGTACAAACGGTTGATGCAAGTGCGGAATAGTCCTATCTTTCCAAATGTCATGCAAATTGAGTTGGTCTTTCGATTTAAACTGGGAAATTTGCAGGAAAATGGCCAAGGGGGTCCAAAATATATAGGGGTCCAAAATATATTGGTTACCCTACACTTTATTTCCGTTGATAATATTAATCGTTAATATTGGTGCACAATCTGTAGGATTGTATTGCTGATTTCACCCCGAATTGGACCGTCACAAAAGTGTGCACCCATCTTCGAAATGTGATAGCAGCTCAGGGTTACGTCGAATCCTGATGGTGTCTTCGGTGCACTTATTCCTTGTTGTACAATTAATGCATCAAATACCTATTTCCAGACGATCCTATGAAAACGAGTAATTTTGTTATACATTTTCTGCACACCACAACTTTTCTGATAGTGGGGTGAAGTGCGCTATAAAATCAGACAGAACCAGTTTTAAAATAAATATTATAAACATGACCTTTCCTATACAACGACCAAGCGGCTGGTGCATAATCGCTACAGTTTCGACTTGATCTCCGTTGTGTACAGATCGTGTTACGCCAACGTGAAGATGCGTTTCATCAATCGGTTACTAATCGTGGGAGCACTTTATTTGATGCTTCCTGGCATATCTCAAGCATCTTACCAATGTGGTATTCGAAAACATTCTTTTGTGCAACTCGTCCATCATGGATGGACCGTCGAAGAGGGACAATGGCCATGGCACGTGGCTATTTTCCACAAGCGGAGTAAATCCGAAAAATATGCTTGTGGTGGAACATTGCTGGACGAAAATCATGTCCTGACTGCTGCACATTGTGTCGTGAATCGCAATACCGGATATGCAATATCAGCAAATAACTTGAAACTACACTTTGGTCAACAAAATTTGTCCACAATCTCAGCCAATGTGCAGATTCGAGACGTTAGTAAGGTTCAAATACATCCGGATCACTCTTCCCATCGGAACGATATAGCAATACTTCTGATGCGGTTGCCGGTGCGTTATACAGACTACGTAATCCCTATATGCATTGACCAAAACGCTGACATAGATCTACGGAACCTCGAAGGAGAGCGAGGATGGATTACGGGGTGGGGCACGACACAGACGGGTTCGATTTCGGATGTTCTTCACACAGCGTCATTACCCGTAGTGAGTTATCTGCAGTGCTTCAACGATCACGAAACGGTGTTCGGGAATCTGCTGAACGAGAATGTTTTCTGTGCAGGCGATCGAAATGGTATGATTCGCGATTGCATATGAATGAGAAAGACGCGTAATTTTTAAGACTTCCAGGAACTAGCCCGGGCACAGGAGACAGCGGCGGTGGTATGTATTTTAGTGATGGTGACCGATGGGTGCTGAGGGGCATCGTGTCCTTTGCAAAGGCGGATGAACTTAAAAATGAGGTTGACACTTCAAAGTTTGTGATATTCGTCAACGTACAGCGCTTTCTAACGTGGATCAGAGAAATAATAGCGGATAACAAGCCTAAATCAACTGAAACTTCAAAACGGATCAGTGAAAGAGGTACTTTGATTATAAATTATTCCAACTAACAATTTTCAATAGGATCGGTGTACAAATAGTCGCACAGATAAGAACAAATATTAGGGGAAGGTGTACCAGTTTTCGCCACCCCGAATTATGTTATAGTTTTACGACACAAAAGGTTGTTAAGATGATACGAAAACATTTTTAGAAACCACAACATTTTCTCGGAAATATCATTCTGCTACAAAAAAAATTGCTCCTTTGCACCTGATATCGCCTGATATAGGTTTTACTGATCCACCACCCTCCATAAGAAATCAACCTTGGTGGCCGGACCGAACCGAAATTAAAAATATGGCGAATACTAGTGCAAGTGGTCCAGTATTTGCTACCCCGATTTTCAATATAAAAACATAGTTTCTGAACAAAAAATTAATTCTATTTGAAAATAAAGATCGGCAAGCCTCGTTGGATAAATGTACAGCTCGTGCTGAAAAAATCATCATTTTGCAACTTGTTGCATAAATCACTATTTTGATATTTGTGAAAATGCTTAAAAGTTCAATAACAATTAGAAGGCATTTTTTGTGATCAAATGAAGTATTATCAGTCATTATAGTAAACAAGAAACAAAATAACCAGCAAGGAGTTCCCATAAACCACGTGGTTATATTTTTGGTAGTTTTCATCCCCCTTCCCCTTGTGATCAACTCTTCAAATTTTTATTTTTATTTACATGAACCGTAACCTTTGAACAGACCCCCCCCTAAAATGAACACGCAAATGGACGGTTCCGACGGTTCCATAGTACAGTAAAGGGGTTGTTCATAAGCCACGATATTTCTGGAGAGATAGCTGGTGAATTGTAGAATCACTAAAATCGCTTGTTTCAACCATTTATATCAAATATTCCATCATTTGCAATACTTTAAAAAATGGGAGGGTACAAAAAGGGGGGGGGGAGTCCATGCAAATCTTAAAACAACTCTTCATATTGAATTTCAAGTTTAAAACATAATATGGCACATGAATTCTGCTGTCCTGAAAATAAAACACTGTGTCGGGTTATTGATTAGATTAGATTTTTAAATAAAAAATGCAAAATGTTCAAGTATATTCTAAAAATGACCTGGGCAGACACGAAAATGCTGAAAACGCCATTATTTTTTGTTTATTTTTATACTTTCAAGCCCGGGGTGTCCGGTCTCTGTGCATTCCGATCGACTTTTTTTGTCGAACAGTGTTATTATGAGAAATAAATAAATAATCCCTGTGAACATTACTGGATGTAGTAACGTTGAAGTGCTTAAGGATTCCCTGATGCCAATTCTGAAGAAATTCCTTTAAGCATCCTTTGGAAAATTGTTGAAAGATATGCTAGAAGAATTTCTTGAATGTTTTCTCTGGAGAAACCACTAGGATAATTCCTGAAGTTTGTCTCATGAAACATGAGAAGATTTTGCATCAGAATTCCTTGCAAGTAAGATAAGGAAAAAAGAGACTTTAGAGACCATTTTGGTTATAATAGAGGCTTCAGAGATGGGGCCCAGATAGCCGTAGCGGTAAACGCGCAGCTATTCAGCATGACCATGCTGAGGGTCGTGGGTTCGAATCCCACTGGTCGAGGATCTTTTCGTAAAGGAAATTTTCTCGATTCCCAGGGCATAGAAGTATCTTCGTACCTGCCACACGATATACACATGCAAAAATGGTCAATCGGCAAAGAAAGCTCTCAGTTAATAACTGTGGAAGTGCTCATAAGAACACTAATCTGTGAAGCAGGCTTTGTCCCAGTTGGGACGTAACACCAGAAAGAAGAAGAAGAAGAGGCTTCAGAGACCTTTCACAAACAGACTTTTCAGAGACTTGTACAGATCAAATAAGGAGACATGAAAGAAATATCAATCATGTTTTTATGAGTTGATAAAATTTCAAACCATCACAGAACAGCTCAAAAAGCGTCTTGATAGCGGCGCAGCCGAATTTTTTTCGATTGAAGACAGTTTTCTGGTGAGCAATGGTAGCTCTGGGTTTTGATGCAAAAAGCATATGTCGTGAACATATTCTATCATGAATTACTGTTTCTATTTTTTCCCTGATTGTAATCGAAATTCCCTGAGAATTCCAGGTTTTTACAGGTTAAATAAAATTCCTTGATAATTCTAGGTTTTTCCAGGTAGTAGACACCCTGTCTATTTTAGCTCATTTCCTACTAATTTAACAATTTTTGTAGAATGGGCGAACATGAAACTCTTTTGTGGAAAATGTTTTGCTGGAATGGAAATGTCGCTCATGGGACCACACTGGAACTGAAAGTTAACAAAAAGAAAACAGGAACTGATAATTAAACTTGGGAATCTAAAATCCTGCTCTCCAGCCTAGGCAAGTTTTGTGCTGAATGAACAAAAGCCATTAAGGAGATTAAAAATGATACTTTTTATTACGTTTTATGATATTTCTACTTTCTGTGCAACCAAAAGGAAAAAAAACATTAAAAATGCATCATACTTTAGGATCTAGAAGGGACATTAGTTAATATGTCACGAATTGCAAATTGTACGATGGCTGTTATTAGAATAAAGATTGCCAACTTCTCGGGAAATTCTGATATCGCGACAAACAAACAATTATTCCCAGGGAATCAGGAATCCCCAGGAAATTTCTCCCGGAATAGGAAACCCTAGTAGGGCTGTCTGATTTTTAAGATTTGCACTCTTGATGATTGCAGGAGTGGGTTCATCGTCGCCTTGAGGGAAAAATGGAACAAACTCAAGAATTGGAATTAAATTTGAGATTTAATTACAGTAGCTATGGCTTACAGTACAAGTACCATGCCCACACAGTTACGGATCACTTTGGCGTTCAACATAGGACAACTCGCTCTAAATAAAAAGGTTGATGTAATACATATTTTTACCAAGCCATACTATTTGTCTTCTACCATTTCTCGCATAACTTCTGATCTCGCCCTAAAAGCCATTGGTAACCATGTGTGTAGCTCGTTGTTTCTGAGCATTTGAATGGAGTTACACGTTTTTTAACAACACTATGGGGAAGAAAGGATCATTCTCTACCTGCCAGTGGTGTTGGTTTGGAAGCTTATTCATTAATTTGCTCAGAAACAACGAGCTACACACGTGGTTACCAATGGCTTTTAGGGCGTTATCCCAGATTATGCGAGATTTGTAATGTTAAGCACAACATTCAACCGCTAAATAACGATGTTTTTGACAAATGTTTAGTTGGTACCACACAGCTATCATCATATGGACGTTTTTTGTAAGAAGTGCCGTCAGCTTTCATAAGCTCCCAAAGGTGATAAAATTCAAATGTTATGTTATAAATACTGCTCACTCGCTTAGATTCAGTATGAATTAATCTTTGGAAAACATTTTTCTTGATTGTTGATTCTAAATATTGAATATTAGCAGTTGTAACTAGTGATGCATACTATGGGCCAGGAAATGTTTGTTTACCACGGATATGGATCACTTCCAAATAATGTACATTTCTGTCATTTTAAGCAGATTCGCCATTTTCAGGCAATAGCACTAAGGATAAAACTCATAAAACATCAAGGTATGTTAATTCCATTTTTTAGCAGACACAAATTAGCATTAGCATTAAGCAATTCGCACAAATTCGTAGGTGGTACAATCCTAGACCGTTGTATGAGGGTTGCCTACTTCCCGTCCGTTACCAAAGTCAAAGATTTGGGACCAACCCTTGACTCTTAGACAAGATTGACGCATCCTCCAATAATCGGAAGCTGTCCTGGCCACGTCCTCGCGAATGCTGAGGAATGGGAAGGAATGATTGATTGAACACCTACTTAAGAAAGATGCAGAGAAATCTACGACCTTTCATAGGTGTTACGGGATATTGTGGAATGTTAATGGGTTGGGAAAGGCCATAGGATACGATTGGTAGACGTTCATATGAATAATATTTGGGGATTGGTTCATATTGGAACAATCTCACCGAATTCTGCATTTGGAACCTCTCGGCAATTCACCGTTCAATCGACCGTCCAAATACTACGATCCTGATGGCGCGATCTATGCCAACACTGGACAGCACATACAAAGACCGAGATAAATATAATTCCGGCGACGCGCAAACCGACCTCGCTTGCTTGAACTTTCGGAACACACTCTTCATTTTTTAGCAGACACAAATGGGTGAAAAAACTTGGTGAGGAGCGAAAACAGTTTATGTTTTAGTTACTGCAATGCAGTATAACAAAAAAAAAAAACTCCAAAAAAACATAAAACTTGAGCAGCAACTTATTTAGAGATGAACTATGCTTCCAAACAAGCACAATTATTATGGTTGAATGGTTATAGCAAGGTGTCTAAAAAGTATGAACTAAATGAAAAGCGCCTTCAGGTCTTATTTATTTATCCATTCTTAATTCCTTTCTCTACTGTCCATAAATAGGCATTTAAAAAAAAAAGACAATTTACACCGTCTTCAGCTCAAGGCTGCACAGACTGAATTTTACCCTTGTTTCCAGTTCCAACAATGCTATTTTTTGCAGTAATGTGTAACGCATTGTTAACTTTCACTAAATCATGAAATACAAATGCATTGAGTTGAAAATCTCTTGATTTTGCGCACTAATCCGTAATATGTCACCATTTGATCCATAATATGAAAATTGATACATAATATGGTTTTCAGAAACTGACAATTTTTTTTTAATTTTATGTATTACTAAGTAAACATTACACTCAAAATAGTTTACTAACCGAAGTTCCAATTTAAAACGATTCAATTCGTGCTTTTACATTGAAATTGTATGTTTTCTATGTTATTATGAATTTTATATGTTGTTATATTGAATTTTATATGTTGGACTCAACACTATTTTATCCATAACTGTGGGGTCATGGTATGTCTTGGCTTAAAAAAAACTTTGTCGGCAGATTTTCTTCACGATTTGTTTTAAATTCCGAATTGTAGTCACTTTACTTTTTATTAATTTTGCCTGTTTTATAGAATGTGAAAGATTCAAGGGTTTAGCCAGAAAACGGAGAAATAAAATCTGCGATAACTCGAGATACCCGCATACGGTGAATTCAAGCAAGCATTTCAGTATAGGTCCGAAATATTGACATATTCTCATACTTTTTAGGTGTCCATTATTTTCTCTGATAATAAAGTCAAGTGTAATGGCATTCTCGTGAATGAAAACCACGTGCTGACGGCTTGTCACTGTAGACGGTAAGATAAAGGCATACGGTGCTCATATAAATTTCCAGTCTCAAAGTACTCAATCCAATGAAATTCAACCTAATAAGCCACCTTAATTACAAATTTGTTTTATCACAGGCAAACATCATTAGCAAAATCGCGCGAAACATTATCGGCACTGTGACAATAGTCATACAGTCAACTCTCCGTAACTCGGTATTAAAGAGACCATCGAATTGGGAGGTATCGAGTTACAGAACACAAAACCCGTGCAACTGCGATCCAAGGGACCATCGAATGAGCTACGAAAACCTGAGAGAGACTCGCGAAAAGGAAAAATATCCACGTCATATGCAGCCCAAATTCCGCTGTCACGAAACGTCAAATGCAGCCCGTCGTTTTTATGGCTAAAAAAATGAAAAGTATTGTATTCAAAATAAATTGTTCTAGGAAACCTCAGTCAGCGGTGCAGTTTTTCCAAAGATGTTGATAAATCTAAACACAAGACTAGTTATTTCCAGTGTCTGATAGGTTAGCTGGCACAAAATTTCAATATTGAAGCTTTTTATGCTTGGGTGTGACGCAAACGTAATAACTTTTGCTGGGAAGTTCATGTGACGGTTTGAACGGCTTGCGCATGACTGATGTAAACGCATAGTGGAATAAGAAAAAAAAATAGCGATCACAGAAAAAAGAAGAACATCTTCGCGAGTCTCGTCTCAGATAAAAACCAACTTTTACTCTGGTTCTCTAACTCGATATCGAGTAAGGGAGAATTGACTGTACAAGCAGAACGCTAGTGGCGCCATTGTCAAATCTTTGAGAGCACCAATCTGGATCACCAGATAGCCGTTTACGCTGATATTTTGATCAATCGATCATTAACAGCGATTTACCAATCGATCATGTTTTCAGCTTGAACGGCTGTCTGGTTCTCCATTTCAGATGTGGCTTTGATTCTTCTTCACCCTAAACATATAGTTCGTAGTCCGCATAGTATGTACATTAATATTTTTTCCGTGTAGGGACAACATGGGAGAAACACCGTCAAAAGTTCAAATTGATGCATACGGGTCAGTTGGTATTTTGAAAGTGATATGCCACCCTCATCATAAAGAAAGAATAACTTATCATGACATAGCCGTCATTACGTTAGACACCACTATTGAGCTGTCCAGCAATATACTTCCAGCATGTTTGGCAAGCAACTGGACAGAAAATCTCTACGACACACTTCTGCAAACTGGCTATGGAGTAAGCATTGAAACAGGTAATTTGGAGCAATAAAATGTTAGCCCATTGTAAATTTTATATCATTGATCGTTTCATTCTAGGAATCAAAAAATTCATCGAATCCGAGGACAATCAAGTCATAACGAAAGAGAGGTGTGATGAAATAATTTCTCGGAATAGACGTTTACCCGATGGTATTATACCTGGACAATTGTGTGCGATTAATACTGATCAGTTGAGAACTAGCACCAGCGGATCATCTGGGAGCCCTTTGCAGTCTGTAAATACTCGATCCTGCATGTATACAGCCGTTGGAATTACAAGTTCCGGCAATCAGGACCACGAAAGAATCCGGGAAAATAATCAAACCGTGGTTGATATCTATACTCGCATTTCTCACTATCTGGACTGGATTGAGCAAATGGTTTGGAGCAACGAACCGCCTGTAACAACCACAACCGCCAGGATTCGAACAACTGAAACGACTACCAACAATATTGTCCCCTTTCACACAGATTTCGTTTTTCCCGATGATTAAATAGTAGGTACATTAGAAAAAGTAAAAAAAATTGTTTTCGATTCCGATAACGTCCATATAACCGCATATTTGAATGATTGTTTGTATCTTGGTGCGATTTCGAGCGGTAACATCATTATGTTTCAAATGAGTTTGTGGGAAGTTATCAAGCTGGTTTCATCAACGGTCGCTCGATGACGGACCAAATCTTCACTGTACGGCAAATCCTCCAGAAATGCCGAGAATACCAAGTCCCAACGCATCACCTGTTCATCGATTTTAAAGCGGCTTATGATAGCATCGACCGCATAGAGCAGGCCTGCCCAACCTTTTTGGCTCTTTTTCGACATAAATAGTTGGTTCGTTTGCAAGAATTGATCGATATGAACAAAATTAGTCTCAAATGAAAGCTTGGTAGTATATTTGTCTAATTCATGCTGAAAATTTAAAAATTTTATTACCCTCTTTGCTACCGATGCAATTAAGTCCAAAAAATGATCCGGCCCTGATTTTTACCTTTGCTTGCATCGCTAGCCAAGATTTTGATATAAATTTAAAATTTTCAGCATGGATTAGACAAATATACTACCAAGCTTTCATTTGAGACTAATTTTGTTCATATTGGTATATTCTTTCGAACGCACCACCCATTTATGTCGAAAAAGAGCCAAAAAGGTTGGGCAGGCCTGGCATAGAGCTTTTACGGGAAGCTCACAAGACAAAAGATATTATAGTACTATAATATCTTTTCTGGGAGAGAATTCTTGATAACAACGACATCGAAGAAGCTGCGCAAACTTTTGCACATGTTTTGTCATACATCATTGATAGGAACGTTCCGTAAAGAGCACACCACAATGCTTCCCGACCTCCTTGTGAACTGCGGAGGTTGAAGTCGGTTAAACGAGCGGCTCTAAGGAAGTTCACTAAGTACCGAACACCTTCATCGCGCTGTTACTATCTAAGGTCGAACTACGAATATCAGCGAATCAGTTGTCACTGTTTCCAGCAGTATGAGCGAAGCATTGAGCAGAAACTTAAACGCCATCCACAGTCATTCTGGAAATACGTGAATGAGCAGCGTAAAAAGTCCAGGTCTTCCAACGTCGATGGAATGGAATGGTAGAACCGCATCGTGCCTCCAGGAGATATGCCAGTTATTTTCTTTCAAATTTGCCAGCGTATTCAGCGACGTTGAAATAAGTAACGAACAAGTCATCCTAACAGCCAACAATGCTCCCCTTAACGGACAAACGCTAGACAATTTCGATGTTGACGATAATGCCATTTCCAGGACCGCATTGCAACTCAAGACGTCGTATAACCCTGGACCAGATGGAATTCCGCCAGTAGACTTCAAGAAGCATATCGACAAACTGCTTACTCCGCTGCACAGTTTGTTTCGTCTATCACTTTCCACCGGAATCTTTCCTTCATGCTGGAAAGTAGCAAACATGTTTCCAGTGCATAAGAAAGGGAGAAAACGTGAGGTAGATAATTAACGTGGCATCACATCTCTGAGCTCAGTTTCGAACTCGTTGTTATAGAACCATTGCTATCACACTGCAAACATCAGCTTGACAACGATTTAACACAGTGAATCAAATTGCCATCAAAATAGACGAAAAACAAACAACAAAGCAAGGTCGCTCACAACCGTTTGTTGCAACTGTTGCGGATAAGGACACAATCAAAAGCAAAATTGTCATGACAATCACAGAGCGCAACATTGTTGCAACCTTTTCAACTCGCGATAAATCAGTTATTTTAAGCACAAAACTAAATTCGTTTTGTGGATGCTGTTTAATAATGTGTCAATGTTTACCAACACGAAGAAACTTCTCGAAAATTGCAATGCGATGCCCAGAATATCGCTGTGCACGAGGTGATCGATCTTTGTCATATTATGTTCAAGTAATGATAAACTTATGTTGCGGAATAAAATTGTTGCAACAAAAATAGGAGGTGACAATGTCTTTGTTGCTGCGTGTTTGGTGACAATTGATTCACTGGATCAACACGGCTTTACCACCGGTCGCTCGACCACTACTAATCTAGGTACTATGCTTCACATCGTACATAACTGATGATATGCTCGATAGAGTTCAAACTGATGCAATCTATACCGATCTGTCCGCTGCTTTCGACAAGTTGGACCACAACATCGCCATTGCAAAGCTCGACAGGTTTGGCATCTGCGGTAACTTCCTGCGCTGGTTCAGATCGTATCTCACCGATCGTCAGTTAAAAGTCGTGATGGGGGACTGCAGTTCCGACAGCTTTCTTGCTACTTCCGGCATAGCACAAGGAAGTCATCTGGATCTAGTGATTTTCTTGCTTTGTTTCGATGACGTTCATTACGTAGTAAAAGCCCCTCGGTTATCTTACGCGGATGATCTGAAATTGTTCTTACGAATACGCTCAACTGCTGATTGTTTGTACCTGCAACAACAACTTGACATGTTTGCCAGCTGGTGGTCTCTAAATGGTATGGTGGTGAATCCAACCAAATGCTCCATCATAACGTTTTCCAGGCAAAAGCGATCAATAGCGTTCCCTTATAGTTTGCTCGGGACGAATCTCGAACGTGTGGATCACATCAAGCACCTAGGTGTTTTCCTTGATTCACAGTTATCATTCAAACAACATATTTCGTACACGGTCAGTAAAGCTTCGACAACTCTCGGTTTCATGTTCAGAATCGCCAAGACTTTCTCAGATGTTTACAGCCTGGAATCGCTCTATTGCTCTTTTGGGCGCTCCACACTGGAATATGCCGCTGCGGTTTGGAGCTCCGCTTACAACAATGGAGCGGAAAGGATCGAATCTGTCCAATGAAGATTTCTTCGATTCGCACTTCGCAAGTTACCGTGGAGAGATCCGTTCCGCCTGCCGAGCTACGAAAGTCGTTGTCAGCTAATATACTTGGACCTTCTTCGCTGTAGAAGGGATGTCATAACAGCTTTGACTATTGCGGATGTGTTGCAGGGACGCATCGAATGTGGAACCATTCTGGAACAAATTAATTTGGACGTCCGCCCACGCTCGCTGCGCAACAACATCATGCTAAGACTGCCTCTATTTCGTACAAATTATTGACTTCACGGTGTTCTTAGTGGACTACAGTGAGTTTTCAACAGAGTATCTTCATTGTTTTATTTCAACATTACCCGAGAGACGCTCCGTCGAAGATTTTCATTGTTTTTCGCTGAATGAGACAATTAGTCTAAGTTTTTAGTTTATGTTTTATTGCCTGACTATTTAATATTTGTTTTTAAATTAATTCTTATTGTTTTTGACGTCACTGTACCCTGTTGTTAATGTTTGCATATACACTACCCGCCATAAGTATGGAATCGCATCATCTAGTATTGCAACACCTCAATTGAATATTGCAGCACCCCCCAAAAAGTTTAGCATCACCCGTAAGCTATTACACTAATGACGCAATATCTTGGAAACCATACTTTCTAGAAAGCTGCGGTCTTCAGCAAAGTTGTTCAGAAGCCTTACGGCGTTCATCAGCTGAAATTTTTAATGCGCCATTTTGCCGCTACGTGGCGCTAGTGTGCATGTAAATTGGTCATATTTTAGACGGCTCTAGCTCATGAACCTGACCACTTAGAATGTTCGTGTCTTCAGCAAAGTTGTTCAGAAGCTTAAAAGCAATCTGAGGCAGCACTGATTGGCTAGCAATTTTGCCGCTACGTGGCGCTAGTGTGCATGTAAATTGGTCATATTTTAGACGGCTCTAGCTCATGAACCTGACCACTTAGAATGTTCGTGTCTTCAGCAAAGTTGGTTAGAAGCTCAACAGCAATCGGAGACAGCACTGATTGGTTAGCAATTTTGACGAGGGTGGCTCTGCTTTTAGCGAAATGATGGATCCGAAATTTGAACTGAATGTTGGAAATAACTTTAAATTAAAACTGTGTACGATTTCTTAAGGCATTAAATATAGCCTATTTTAACAAAAAATGTCAAATTTTGAATGTTTTTTAACACATAGTAAACAATTATATAGTACTGACCCGATATTGTCAGTCCCCGATTTTGTCTGCTCCCGATGTCTACCCCCGATTTTGTCAGCTCTTTGACCCGATTTTGTCGGCTTGTTTTAAATTTATCAAAAAATTGTTTTCGCCATGTTCTACCATATTTTCATCAAAAATGATGATGATGTTTAATGTCATGCACGCATGGGCGTAGCTAGAGGGGGCAATGGCAATGCCTTTTATTAAGTGTTAAAATCGATATTACCAATATGAGAGAGGGGGAGCTCCTGATAAAAAAAAACTGCTACGCCCAAGTCCATCGCCCTCCTAAAAGTCCATGTAACCATGTAACACGTCAAAATTTGAAAAACAGGAACAAAATAAAATGACCGGATTTTGTCAGGTTCCCCATTTTGTCAGCCTAAAATTCATCGAGGGGCTGACAAAATCGGGTCCTTACTGTATTTCGAAGGAGTTTCTAAATCAAGAGGAATTTTAATATGAACCTCTTTAGGAATTTCTGTGTTCTGTGAGAAATTTTAGATAATTCATCAATCATGTATAACTAGGAACTCAGGTTGATTCCATTTGTTTTACTGGACAAAGCAAAATTGCCGATCAAAGGGACTACAACGAATCGAATCTTTGGAATTTTTCCAATAGGTAAATCTGCAAGACTTTAAATAGACCCGTCACTCAACATTTAAATAAGACGCGTTTAGGACTTTACTTAGCTTACTATGAAACAAATACGGTGGGTATCTTGTATAGTTTTATGTTTCATGCAAAAAGAGTGTAATGTATAATGATCGTTTTGTCGTGAAAATCGTGAATGAAATGTTAAGAATCGATCTTCTCAAGCCACCCCCCCCCCCCTGATGAAAAAACCTGGCTACGCCAATGGTCATCGACCCCTTATGGACCGTTCAAATATTACGTAACGCAACAGGGGATGGAGGGGGTCTTACATAGTGTTACGGTTCAAAGAAAAATTTAAAATTTTCTATACAAAAGTTGTTACGTTGAGGTGAAAGGGGGTCTAAAATTGACAAATTTTGCTTTACGTAATTTTTTAATGAACTCTTAAAAGTCCATGCAAGTTCTTGACGGGGTTCACAAGCAATCATTAACACGTCAAAATTTGAAAAACAGGAACATAATAAAATGACCCGATTTTGTCAGGTTCCCCATTTTGTCAGCCTAAAATTCATCGAGGGGGTGACAAAATCGGGTCCTCACTGTATTATATTCCACAATGTTTTAAATTTTGTCTAAGTAAACAGGTACCTAGAAAACGCCTTCTTCTAAATATTTGCTGAAGATACGAACATTCTAGGTGGTCTAGATCATGTGCTAGAGCCCGCGGAAATATAACCCAATCTACCTGCACATCTGAGAGAGAGGACACAGATGGCTTAGATTGCGAGCTCCCAAAAGACAAGGGAACCTGTCATAAACTGACACTGGAAAACCACACATTTGAAGAGCAAAGCGTAAAATACCGTCAGAATTTAGGTAAAGGTAATTAAACTTTCTAGGTGTTTTTCGATGACTGCATATTTTAAAAAGTTGAATACTTAAATATAGTCGTGTGTTGGCAAACTGCTATTGATTTTTTTATTCATACCTTTTTCACATTGAACAACAATGAGTGAATGATTTTGGCCAAAATAAGATCATTAGACCGTTGTGCACAACCCAAGAACTAAAGAAAGAAGTCTAAGAAGGCAAGAAAACATGCCAACTTTGCTGAAGACACGAACATTCTAAGTGGTCAGGTTCATGAGCTAGAGCCGTCTAAAATATGACCAATTTACATGCACACTAGCGCCACGTAGCGGCAAAATTGCTAACCAATCAGTGCTGCCTCAGATTGCTTTTAAGCTTCTGAACAACTTTGCTGAAGACACGAACATTCTAAGTTGTCAGGTTCATGAGCTAGAGCCTGCTAGAATATGATCAAATGACATGCACACTAGCGCCACGTAGCGGCTAAATTGCTAATCAATCAGTGCTGCCTCAGATTGCTTTTAAGCTTCTGACCAACTTTGCTGAAGACACGAACATTCTAAGTGGTCAGGTTCATGAGCTAGAGCCGTCTAAAATATGACCAATTTACATGCACACTAGCGCCACGTAGCGGCAAAATTGCTAACCAATCAGTGTTGCCTCAGATTGCTTTTAAGCTTCTGAACAACTTTGCTGAAGACACGAACATTCTAAGTGGTCAGGTTCATGAGCTAGAGCCGTCTAAAATATGACCAATTTACATGCACACTAGCGCCACGTAGCGGCAAAATTGCTAACCATTCAGTGCTGCCTCAGATTGCTTTTAAGCTTCTGAACAACTTTGCTGAAGACACGAACATTCTAAGTTGTCAGCACAGACAAACAGACGTCACACTCTCATCGCTGTCCGTCGACCAACTTTTTAACGATCGATTCGAATATCTGGTAGGTGGTCAATCGACCACCCGCAGCGCTCGCGTCGTTTTTGTTCGTGTTTGACGTTTACACACTACCGCCACCTGTTGGTCCATCGGCCAACTACAGTGTTTTTAGCATTGGGCGTACATGTTTTCGCGACTATGATTTTGATCGAGATTTACTTGGAACAAGTTACGTCTGTTTCTCTGTGTTGTCAGGTTCATGAGCTAGAGCCTGCTAGAATATGATCAAATGACATGCACACTAGCGCCACGTAGCGGCAAAATTGCTAACCAATCAGTGCTGTTTCACATTACTTTTAAGCTTCTGATCAACTTTGCTGAAGACACGAACATTCTAAGTGGTCAGGTTCATGAGCCAGAGCCGTCTAAAATATGACCAATTTACATGCACACTAGCGCCACGTAGTGGCAAAATTGCTAGCCAATCAGTGCTGCCTCAGATTGCTTTTAAGCTTCTGAACAACTTTGCTGAAGACACGAACATTCTAAGTGGTCAGGTTCATGAGCTAGAGCCGTCTAAAATATGACCAATTTACATGCACACTAGCGCCACGTAGCGGCAAAATGGCGCATTAAAAATTTCAGCTGATGAACGCCGTAAGGCTTCTGAACAACTTTGCTGAAGACCGCAGCTTTCTAGAAAGTATGGTTTCCAAGATATTGCGTCATTAGTGTAATAGCTTACGGGTGATGCTAAACTTTTTGGGGGGTGCTGCAATATTCAATTGAGGTGTTGCAATACTAGATGATGCGATTCCATACTTATGGCGGGTAGTGTACATATATTTTAAGACATCATTGGGGCTACTACTTGCCTGTTGATGTGCATTTAGTAATATCTCCGGATTTATATGACCAATGATTGAAATTGACACAGATTCTTAAAAAAATGGTGCAAAAATATCGAAAAACGCAAAAGTTATTGCGATTCTTCTTTTTTTCATGAGGAAAAACTATGCTGCTAGAAAAGTGGAGATAAGTATAAAAATTCAGCATAATCACAAACTTGATTTAATTGTCAAAAATGCCCTTGAGATTGTTTTTATCGCCCAACATGAGCAATCAATTCCTTCGAAAAATGAAAAAGACTTTAGAGAACAAGTCTCTTGAAAAAGGCTTATTACCAATGATCTACCCACGATTTTCAATTTGGAAAGGTTTTTAATTTTCCCGGGTTTCGAACATAATCTACCTATTACCTGTGTAACTGTATAAAACTAATCTGCAGCGTGTGCTTGGTTTCCAGGAATCGTTAGTTTTGGTAGGAAACTTTGAGAAGTAACAATTATTAGGTACCCAACAAAATTGTATAAAACTCTCGTTTTTGTTCGTATCAGTATTATACACAAACAGGACTTTCACGAAGTTACGTACATTCTACATTCAGTATGGATTTACCTTTCGCTGAGTATTACACACCTTGCGGTGAAGCTTATCGAACCCAAGCACCACCTAGTGCACGATCAGGAGAATATATTAGCGATTCTGATGTAACAATTATGGATTCATCCGAGAAATCAGTGATATTACGCGAAGACCGTCTCATCGCAGGTAGAAACAAAATTCAACGGAGAAAAATCATAAAAGCAAAAAGGCGTATTTTTACATCGATGAACAACATGCAAATTTGTTCAGGCAAATTTGTGTTTAGAGGAACAAGCGTACAAAATCGTTTTCGAGAGTCCAAGAAAAACTATGAACAAGATGAACATGAGACCATGAAGTACGTAGAACAATGGATTGTTAAGCATAGAGACGAGTTCAAGAAATGGAGCAGAATACCTGTAGAAGACTCGGTGCCTATTCCAAAAACTCCACAAGAGATACAACTAACAGCTTCTTTGGCTTCTTTGCAACCGACGCACGAAATGGTATGGATCAACGCAATGCTACCGGCGCAAACTAACGGCACGGGTGATCATCAGAGCAGATATGTCAATAGAATGATTCCTTTGTTGGTACCCATTGGAACAGGCAACCTACCGATATCGGTCGTGAAAGAAAATCAACAGTTATTTTCCTCTATCTTCCAACAAATAGACCAGAGCAAATTGTAGTTGATTTATAAAGAAGGCTATATTTTAAGAAAGATTAAACTTGTTAATAAAATATGATTTCATAAAATTCCAAATGTTGGCGTTATTTTTCTATTATTTTGTTCATTAAATATAATGATGATTTAATACAATTAGGAGTAACCGAGGCAAGACAAGGCAAATAAGAACATACAGTTAACTCTCCCTTATTCGATATCGCGTATCTCGATATCGAGTTAGAGAACCATAGTAAAAGTTGGTACTCATGGCTACCTCGATGGTCCCTTGGATCGCAGTTACACTGGTTTTGTGTTCTGTAACTCGATTCCTCCCTAACTCGATGGTCCCTTCAATATCGAGTAAGGGAGAGATGACTGTACCAATTTAAGAAAAAAAATCATTTTAAGTAAAATCAATAGCCATTTTTTTTTAAATTACTATGAGTAATTCTCACTGAGACCAGCCCAGTCTCAGTTGGCCAAATTGATTGGATTTTATTGGTAACACTGAATGCAACCACCGATTTGAAAAGTTTTTGCATCATTGGAAAGCTGAGCTAGCTTTACAGAAAATATGAAAAAATCAGAGTTATGTGTTTTTAATCAAAAGTTATGTGCGATTTTTTAGACAATTTCTTATCGCGCTCGTGTAATTTGAGGTCATGTAACGGTGCGGTAGCGATTCACGCTTGCTGTGATGTATTTAGGGGGGTCCTCTATGCTCGAACACTATTTGTTTTTTTTTGTTAGTATTATTCCAAACATTACATTAATTTCTTATATCTAGGTGTTCTGTGTTAGGCAACAATATCATCCTAATTTGGTAAAACAAATTTAGGATTTTAATAACATTTTGTTAACAACATATTACATTTCATTTGCCTTAGCAGTTCAGATTTTTTACAGGTGAGTTGATTTCACCTGCTTATAAGAAAAAAAAAAACACGTTTTCAATTTACTTAACCTAAATATATGACGCATTAATCGTGGCAATAGA
Organism: Aedes aegypti; assembly: GCF_002204515.2. NCBI lineage: Eukaryota > Metazoa > Arthropoda > Insecta > Diptera > Culicidae > Aedes > Aedes aegypti. The sequence goes on along the minus strand of NC_035108.1, from coordinate 188,444,516 downwards.
CGATTGTAACGATTTTTGCCTGAGATTATTGATTATTTTACTTGACATTTGTTCCAATGTTTCAACATTTGATATTCTATGGAACTTATTGGTACTATACCAGGGAGGAAGCTTCAGAACCATTTTTTTTAAAAGACACCGCACGGCCACGAAGCCCACTGTTTGAATAATCAAAGTTTGTTCTTAAGACAAAGTTTTGATTTTCTATTACACTGAACCAAGTAATCATATCATATTTATCTGAAAACACATATAGTTTTTTTCCATGTAGTTTTTCACATAAGGTTCATCGGGTTACAACATGAGCAATTGCGATTTCATTTTGATTGCATTTATCAGATAAATCACATACATTTGATCGGAAAGATGTATATGAGTTATTGGATCTGTTTAATGAATTCCATGCAACATCAAGATGGAAATGATTGGTTTTGTTCACCGAAAACTGAACACTTAAGCAGCTAAAATGCAATCAACCAACTAAATACGCCATCTTGAAAACCTACTAATTTTCACATTTGCTAATCACATGACCATTATCGGATAAACTACATGGCTTTTGTTCATATACAGTTTACAGTATTAACCCATAAATATGATGAGGTATTATAATAAGCTTTATGTAATTTTTTAAAGAATTGCAATGGATATACATAACATTGATATGATTACCATTATCCTAAATGTATGTGACGTTTTTAATACTTTTTATGATATTTATTGGTTCAGTGTAATAAGGGGATAGAGGCATTTTACATATTTATTACATTTGACTTGACCCTCAATGTGACGTTTGAAAGTTAAATTCTTATCTAGCATGAGCCCTAGATACTTAACTTCATCTGACCAATTTATTAGAACCCCTCTCATCGTGACAACATGTCTACTTGAAGGTTTCAAATAAAGAGCTTTTGGTTTACGTGGGAATATTATTAGTTGAGTTTTGGAAGCATTAGGAAAAATCTTCCATTTCTGCAAATATGAAGTAAAATAGCTAAACTTTTTTGCAATCGACTACAGATGACACGTAGGCTTCGTCCTTTGGCGAACAAAGATTTTTGACATCCCTGAGGTAAGTCAGGTAATGCTGCCTTGAAGACAGAGCTGGGAATGGTAATAGTAATAGGCTTGAATTTTCGCGAAAATCACGTGGCTCTCCAGTAGTTCAAAAACGTGAATCTCATCAAGTAGCCTATGTTGGGTGCACGAATTTTCTAAATCATGAGTGTCATTGAAGGCTCCAAATGCGGGAAATAGAACATTTTTCTACAGTAATTCTGGGTTGCCCTTAGCAACGGGTGTTTTGCTATTTTCAAGGCTTTTTGCCTACAGCAGCGATGGGCGTGAGTTTCACTGGCTTCGCTGACTGTGATTGGCTTTGCTTGGCTACTGTAGAATGAATTTCAAGATTTTTCCCAACCCTGCTTGAGGAACACCAGCTCTTACAGGAAGCCATTCAGACCTGGAGTTCTGATAATTAACCTGAAGTGTACGATTTGACAGATAACTTTGAATTATTCTAACAATGTATGTTGGAAAATAAAAGTTTTTTTTTTTAATTTTACAATCAAGCCTTCATGCTAAACACTGTCGAATGCTTTTTCTATGCCCAAAAGAGCAAGACCAGTAGAATAGTCTCAGATTTGTTGGAACGGATCAAATTTGTTACACGTAAAAGTTGATGAGTGGTCGAATGTCCATGGCGAAATCCGAACTGTTCATTGGCAAAAATTGAATTTTCGTTGATGTGGACCATCATTCTGTTCAAAATGACCTTTCAAAAAGTTTACTGATGGAGGAAAGCAAACTGATTGGACGAAGAAGCTTCTGCTGGAGTTTTGTATTTGTATTTGTATTTAAAATAATCCATCTGACAAATTAGTCTTAATGAATAAAAACTTGAACATAACATACACTTAACACAGATTACTGAACTACAGATCGTATTCTATTAGCAAAATGCCTCGTCGGTTCATCGAACTCGAAAAACTCTTCGACAGCTGAGAATGCTCGGATGCACGCTGAGATGGGTTCGTTGTATCCAAATACGGTGCGATGGAAACTTGATTGGAGCAGTGTTGTACTCCGGAGAACTCGGTTAGGAACACGAAATTCTAGCAAACTAAGCAGTTCTGGAGCATCGACTTCGCCATTTAGCAACTTTGCTATAAGCAACGATTGCTGTACCTTTCTTCGTCGATCCAATGTTTCTAGTCCCAGGAGTCGGCATCTATCCGGATACGGTGGCAGGTTATCGGGGTCCCTCCATGGCAAGTTTCTTAGTGCCAAACGAATGAACCTCTTTTGAATCCGTTTAATTCTTAGACTCCACGTGAGTTGGTGCGGATGCCAAACGACGGATGCATTTTCCAAGATAGGGCGTACCAGGGAACAATACAATGATTTCCAGCAGTCTGAAAGCGGGTCTGAAAAATCCTTGGCAACCTTGGAAATAAAGCCTAGCTGACGCGTTGCTTTTGATATGATTGCAGAACGATGCAGCTCAAACGACATTTTCTCATCAAGCTGAACCCCTAAGTCAGTCACATGATCAACTCTGTTGAGAATGATCCCATCAATTTCGTAGTGAAAAACAATTGGATGCATCTTGCGGTGAAAAGTGATCACCTGACATTTCTCTACGCTAATAATTAGCTTGTTTCTGCGGCACCAATCGGCAAACAGTGTTAACGAGTTCTGAAGACGCATACAATCATTTTCAGTCCGTACTACAATGTACAGTTTGAGATCATCGGCATAAATCAGCTTAAATCCTTCACCGAGAACCAAGCCAGCATCGTTTAAGAAAATAATAAATAGTAACGGTCCAAGGTTGCTTCCTTGTGGGACATCAGACTTGTTCGAAAAGGGTAATGATACACATCCATCGATTTTTACTCGCAGCTCTCGTCCCGTAAGGTACGACTCCATCCATTTGTCTGTTTTTAAAATTTGTGCAACCTTAGCATTATTCCAGTTGTCAGGAAAATATGCTAATTGAAAACATTTGTTAAATATATCAACTAAGAATGATAAGCTACTTTCTGGAAGTTTCTTGATGAGGATGTAAAAAATTCCATTATCGCCAGGAGCTTTGATTTTTTAATAATAGTTCTCACTTCTTCCAGGAATTTTCGAAAACGTTCTCTTGATTGAAAATATTTTCGAAGTCCTGAGTAATTTGATTTTCAATTGGACTAGTAAGTCCTAAATTAAAATTGTGTGCGCTTTCAAACTGCATCGCAAGTTTTTGAGCTTTTTCGCAATTATTTAGTAATAATTTGTTTTCCACTTTCAATGCCTGAGGTTTTTTCAAAATTTTAGATAATTTCCAAAAAGGCTTAGAGCCAGGGTCTAATTGAGAAATTTTATTTTCAAAATTTTTGTTTCTTAATTGTGCAAAACGTTTCTTGATTTCTTTCTTCAGATCCGGCCTTATAGTTCTCATAGCAGGATCGGGAGTGCGTTGAAATTGCCTTCTCCTCACGTTTTTAAGACGGATCAAGAGTTTAACATCATCGTCTGTAATCACGGATTCAAATTTTACTTCACATTTTGGAATTGCAATGCTCCTGGGTTCAACAATGGAATTTGTTAAAGTTTCAAGAGCATTGTCAACATCAAGTTTTGTTTGGAAAGGAATGTTAACATCAAGATTAGAGTCAATATATGTTTCATATATTCTAGTCGGCTCGAAAATAATTGAAAGTGGAGCTGATAGGATTGAGAATCGCTCCATGGGATATTTGAAATGTAACAGGGACATGATCAGAATCAAAATCAGCATGAGTAATTAATTGGCTACAAAGATGACTAGAGTCGGTTAAGACCAATCAATCAATCGTAGATGGATTTTAGAAGAGGAAAAACATGGGAGCGGGCCATTTGGCATAAAGCCATTTAGCATAACGGCATTTGGTATAAAGGACATTTGGCATAACGGACATTTGGCATAATTTTTAACTAAGTGAAAGGTGAGGGTCATTTGGCATAACGGACATTTGCCATAATTTCAATATATTTTCTGTACATACTTAAATTGAAGATTTAAGCATTTTATTACTGTTTTATTTTAGTAACAGCTGAATCTGTTTTATAATCATTTATGTATTCTCTGTAGATACAAGGCACATAAAATATTAAATTTTAATGTGAAGATTAATCGAAGCCAAACTTCGAATTTTTAAGAGCACGGATCTGGAGAACCAAACATCCGTTTAAGCTGAAAACTTAATCGATTGGTCACTCGCTGGTGGTGGCCATTCGATTAAGTTTTCAGCTCAAACGGATGTTCGGTTCTCCAGATTCGTGCTCTTGAAAATTTGAGGTTTGGCTTCGTTTCATCTTCACCTTAAGATGAAAAACTCAAATAACATGAAAACCATAAGAAATACAACTATTACAAAGTTGTAAGAAATGATAAGTATTAAAACTTTGTAGAACATAGTAGGCCAATAAATCTCATTGTGAATTTTTGGCGTTCCTACTTAGTGTTGAAAAATCTCATTATTAAAAAGAATTCACATAATTTTGACTACATAAACTAGGTTTTTCAAAATGCTTTGTGACAAGAACTTCTTCATCAGTTTTATCTTTTTTTGTTGACAAAAGAATAATTTGCGAAAATTGTATGAATTTTCTGTACGAATTTGTATATGTGCACGATGAATGGAGCCCGCACGGTGACTGGTGACCTAACGGTAATTTGTTATACGTAGATATATATAGATATATATATGCTCTAAAAAATAGTTGTAAAATTTGAAAAAAAAACTAAGCTAACTGAAATATTTTTAATGCTTTGGATGCTTATGTCAACCTTCCGTTGATCAACACCGAAAACACCACGCTGATGCTGAATACAAAACGCGAGGTTTTACACCTGCGTTTAAATGAACACAAAACACCACTACTGAACTGTGAAAATGTTTCCAATATAACTAAATATTTGACAAACTTCTCATACACAGCCCTCAGTTTATAATTAGGAAAAGGCAAGAAAATTTAGTTATTTATGGGCTTTTTTTATTAAAATCTTCAATGGTCTAAGAATTGAAAAAACCTAAACTTTGAAGATGTAACTGTAAAAACCACTGAAACTCTTAGTGTTAATATGAACCGAACTAAATTAATGTTGCGTAGTTGTATAAGATGTGTAGTAATGAAATAAATGTTAACGTTAGCGTAGTTACGGTATACTTCGTAGATTGAATAGTAGCAACCTTTATGTTTCTTTTGATATTCTCATTCAGACTGCTTTCAGGAACAAGGCTGGGGAGTGAACCTTGAACCAATCTTAAATCAGACTACGGCCACGCCCATCTTTACCGTAACTTGGGATAGGGGAAATGTTGATGTAGCACTTACTTAATGAGAGGCCACCGACTCAGCGAAGCCCTCATAATTGCTACGGAGTTGGAGGTTGGGTAAGGTATAACGCCAGGATTCGCCTGAAAAGCCAGCGATAGACCCATGGCACTTCTTGGTTAACATTTAAATTTTAATCTCTTGAAATCCGATGATTAAAAGATAAAATTTTGGTTATTTATTATTTGTATAATTATGTTTCACGTATAACCGATAAATTAACCGACGATTTCTGCTCAAAAATACGTATGAGCAGAATCGATCCCTCCAGGGTCATCGATTTGATCCAAAACAATATATTAGAAAAAAAAAAAACAAAAAAATATAAAACACCAAATCTAAATTAATATTAAAATCCGCGTCATATCATATAGTTAAAATCACGGAGATACGGAGAAAAGCTTTACGAGTGCAATGAACCGCTTGTTACATCGTAAACCGTACCGACAAAACACGACTTTACCGAAAAAAGAGTTTTTTTTGTATTTTAGTGTTGCTATTGTATAACGTAATATGGAACAAACTCACCGAATCATCAAACAGGCTATAGGCTGGTGCAGTTGACTGTTCTAATTCCAGTCGGGTTTCAGGGTTTATCCGCAGCTAGACGCTGGAAGCAAACATTCGGGCACCAGATTTCAAAATTATTTAATCTTTTATGATGTACACCACGCTAGATCCTGACACACTGAGTTCTTCTAACATTCCCTGGAACTGCACAAGAAAGATTTTACGGTCTAGCACATAGTTCGAAGATTATAAAAAGAAATCTCCCGAAATTAAAAGTGGCTGTCATCGATGTGTAATAATGAAATAAATGTGTTCAAAAATATACTTGGTTTTGACCCCCAAATCTCCCCCCCCCCCCCTGGTTGCGCCACTGACGCGTGGTAAAGATGGACAAATTATGGGTGAAATTACGATTTTTTTCATGATTTCACCCATAATTTGTCCATCTTTACCATGCGTAATGAGTAAATTAAGTCTCTGAAGGTTTCTCTTGAGTCTAGAATTTTGCAGCAAGATTCATTACAAGCAGATGATTGTGATTGAGAGTGTGATTGAGAGCAATTTGCATCCTTGATGAAATAGCGCTGTCAAATTTGCCTCGTACAATAATGACTACGTCATCTGCGTATCCAACAACTTCAAAACCCCTTTCTTTCTAAGCTATCTAGCAGTTCGTCCACCACTAATGACCACAATAAGGGAGAGAGTACTCCCCCTTAAGGGCATCCCCTTGTAGCCATTACAGTAATGCGCGAATCACTCAGCTCAGATGAGATCTGTCGATTTGCTAGCATAGCATGTACCCAGGTTGCAATGCATGGGTCGAAGTTTCTCCTCAACATTACCGAACCTATAGACGAATAAGAAGCGTTATCGAACGCGCCCTCAATATCAAGAAATGCTATAAGAGCGATTTCTTTTGTATTAAAGGTTTTCTCGATCTTGTTCACTAGCGTGTGCAGTGCTGAGACCGTTGATTTTCCGCTTTGATAAGCAAATTGGGATTTGGAAAGAGGCATAGTTTTCATAAATTTAGAATCTATATACTCGCATAATACCTTCTCCATGATTTTAAGCATTACCGAGGAAAGGCTTATCGGTCGGAATGCTTTAGGGTTGGTTTTGTCCTTTTTTCCTGATTTTGGAATAAAGACAACTCGAACTTGACGCCAATCGTTTGGAATGTGTCCCAGAACTAAACTTGTCTTAAAATCTCTACCATGTGTGGAATCAGTGTCTCTTCCTCTTTTTGGATAAGCGCTGGGACGATTCCATCCATACCAGCAGATTTGAATGGCTCGAAAGATCTCACTGCCCTAACAACCCTATCGCGAGTAAAAGCTTCTTTGGCAACCTTTATTGCGTCCCTTTTTGCTCCTGAGTCCCCTGATAGGAACCCGTGTGGAACTGAGACGTCAAGTCTGGCACCTTCAGCATTTAGACTCGTTTGTGGGATTGAATCAGGAAAGTGAACTCTTAGCATTTCACTCAGTGTTTCAGTGAACCGTCAGTCCTTTGAAGACTTCCCAAACCATTGGAGTGATCCTTCGAAAGAGTATTATGAAGTCGAGCAGCTACGGGAGTTTTCTCAATGCTTTCACACATGAGAACCCATGATTTCCGTTTTGCTCGTCTCATTTCTTTGTTATACTCTGTCAGAGCCTTTCGGTATAGACTCCAATCAGAAGTGCGTTTAGCTCGGTTGAATTCTTTCCGAGCAGTTTTTCTGAGTTTATCAAGGTTGAAGTTCCACCATGGAACATCTCTGTTCGAACTAACTGTTTTGATCGGACAGCTCTATTGATAAGCATTTAGACTTTTGTTTTTAATAGAATCCGAAGCTGCTTCTAACTGTATAATACTCTGAATATTCGGCTCTATTATATAGTCTTCAGAACGGAGAATAGCTGAGTAGGTTTCCCAATCAGTTTTCTTGGGATCTTTAAACGACTTTTGAATCATTAGACCCCCTTTCCACTCAAAGACTATATGTTTATGGTCTGACATAGATATTTCATTAGAAACATGCCAGTTTTTTATTTTATCCGAGATGGATTGACTGCATAGTCAGATCAAGGACTTCTTGTCGTAAGATGTTTTCAAATTTAGGCTTATCACCGACATTGCATATGTCAATATTTTTGGAGGAAAGAAACTGCACAAGATGCTCACCTCTAATATTTGTGTTTGTACTTCCCCATACAAGGTGATGAGCATTGGCGTCACAACCGATGACGAAAGGGATGTTGTTTATTTTTTTTTTATGATGATACTCTATTGCCCAGGGAAGTCAAAGAAATTTCTGTTACGAAAAGATCCTGGACCGACCGGGAATCGAGACCAGACACCTTCAGCATGGCTTTGCTTTGTAGCCGCGGACTCTAAACCTCTCGGCTAAGGAAGGCCCCAGGTAGTAGATACCCTGGTTATTAAGCGGAATAGCCACCCAAACTAGCTCCGAAAAAAAATCCAGCAAGCGAAGACAAACAAGAAGTCTTGTTTACCAACTTGTAGTGAAATCAACAGAGTTCTGTACAAACATGAAATTGAGTCGTTGTAGATTTCCGTGGCATCAAGATTCTTTGGATTTCACAATATTTTAAAGGTATGGCACGCTTGCAGTTTTCTGTACGTTATCAACTTTCTTAATTTATTCATCCACGGAAGTTGACAATCGTCCCGGAACATTGTTCCTTTTTAGTAGATACCTAAAACAGAGTTCCAGTTCTTCCTGTTGATAAGGACCCTTCCTCACGCACACTTTTTTCTCCTGTTGTCCTCTTTACTCTCTGTCGTTTTCAAGTCTTTTCGCACTGCTTCACGAATCACACGGAATTACATACAATTAGAATAGAATCTTCCCCTTTTTGTGTCGTTTACTCAAATACAAAATCGTAATACGAAGCATCGAAAACTTGAACACGCACAAAACCGTCTTCACCACCCGTCGCGTAGCTCTTGCCATCCGGATGGAAGGCCAAACTGTTGATCGGACCGAAATGGCCCTTCACCCGAGCGAACTCTTCTTCGTACACCAAATGGAAGAATCGAGAATCGAACTTACCGGCTTTGGTCGAAGTCGTTGTGACCTCCATAGCTTCCTGACCACCTCCCAGCACAACATGCTCGTGGATTGGGCTAATGGCGGCCGAGTTAACCGGACGTTCCGTTTTGTACGTCTTCAGACACATCAGCGATTCCGAATCGAACAGTTTGGCCGTGGCGTCCTTCGAGGCAGAAACCAACATGGTTCCATCCGAAGACAGCTGCATGTCGTTGATATTGAGGGTGTGATCGTTGACAGAGTTAAGTTCCTTGGCTGCACGCAGATCCCAAATTCGGATGGAGCCGTTCTCGTGGCCAGTAATGACAGTCTCGTCCAGGGCTCCCCACAGCATGGAGGTAATCTTCGACTGTTGATTCATGGTCAGCTTCAGAACGGGGCTTTGATTGCTAATGCTGGAGTCCACATTTCGAACGTCGATGATGAACAACTCGCAGTTATGACCCATAGCTTTGTCCGTTGAGTAAGACGCCTGGTTGCCGGAGTAGCTGAAATTGACCGTACGGGCAGCCGAGTTGCATGGAATGGTTCCGAGGACGCTTCCCGTTTCAACGTCCCATAATCTGAAAGTAGCAAATAAAAATTAGTATTTATCATAAGACTAGGAATAAAGTCAGTTACATGGCTGGTATCGAATTAATGCCTTTTAAATAAGAAGTTTAAAGACCTTAAATACTTTTTGTAGCTCGTCATACGATGTGTAACTCTGCTAAAGATGGCCTTATGTTTGAAAACAGATACCAAAAAGGATTCTACCCCATTACCCCGAATGCCATTAACTTGTACGCCATCACCCCGAATTCCACAAAACCCCGAACGACCCATCACTCCGAATGACAGCACCCCGAATTCCAATATCATGAGGATAGGTCATCAAAATCATCATGTCAAGATAATCATAAATTCGGGGAAATAGCATTCGGGGTGATGGAATTTTGGGTAATGGTACATTCGGGGTAATAGAACTCAGCGGCCTTTTTTGCCTTTTCAATGCACTTAGTAGGAAGTTGATTTGCTTCAAACTGACTTTCGGAAATTGACTCGCAATATTTTTTTTTGTCATTAGTGACTTTGTGATAATTTGTACCCAACCCGAACTCGAAAAAAATCGAATATTCAAACCCGAACCCGTCGGTTTGAGATCCGACCATCTCTAGGATTTTTATAGAAACTTATCAAAAGATTTCTCAAAAAACATCTCTAGTTGCTCCTCGAAGAATTTCTTTACGGATTTCACAGAGAATCCTTCGGATACTATAAGCAATCCTTCCCTCCAACGATTCTCCCATGAATGTTTTTCAGTATACGCCCAGGTATCCCTTAAGGTGAAGATGAATCGATTCATCTTCACCTTAAAGAAATCCCCCGGTGTTTTCACCAATAATTGCACTAGGGATTCTTCCAGGTATTTCGCCATGGATTGCTCCATTAGCTTCTGTACAAATACTTTTGAGAAAACTTTCGGAAATGATTCCCGGGATTCCAATAAGAATTATCCCAAAAATTCCTCCGTCTGTCCTGCTTCCCTGGAGAACAGCGACACGAATTAGTTCATTCATTTATTGTTGTCAATCATGTTTGTAGATCGTTACAGATAATTTCTTATCCGTTTCACTAATACATTCATTTACCTAATTTTCAGTTCAGAGGTAACTCTTCGGATTTCCCAAGAGATTCTTAGAGGAATTTCATCAAAAATGTATTCAGCAACAGGAAGTTGTTCAAGTATGCGTTCACGATTTATGTAGGATGTTTCTAGGTTGATTGTTGGGATGATTGAAAAAAAAAAAGCAAATGAATGTGTAGTATTTTCTATTTGAAATTAGTATGGAACCTTAAATAAACTTTTGTAAGTTTCATTTTTTTAGAATTGTTTGTAAGAACTGCAGTTGTAATTCTTCGATGAAATGCTGGAGAAATTTGTAGAAAAAGATCTTAAAGAACTCTATAATAGAACAAAGGGTCGAGTTTGGGAAATTCTTTGAAAAGTTCTTAATAGATTTTCTCGAATAATCCCTCGGTAATATTTTGGAAAAATTCTTTGGAGTACCCCTGGATGAAATGACCGGGTTTCATAAAAAAACTCAACAATTTATTTCAAAAACTCTGGAATTAACCTTTGCGTTTTTCTTGGAAGAAAATCCGTAAAAATCTTTAAAAAACCAACTGGAAACTTGGTTGTAAGATTAATGGAAAAATATCTAGAAATAGTGTGTCTCTAAGATAGTTTTTGTTAAATTGAAGTAATCCCTGAGCAAATAACTGGAGATAGTGACGCTGAAGTGCTCAACAATTTCCTTGAGCAAATTTTGGATAACACGGAGAACAAAATATCTTCTTCTTTTTGGCGTTTCGTCCCAAATGGGACAAAGCCTGCTTCTCAGATTAGTGTTCTTATGAGCACTTCCACAGTTATTAACCGAGAGCTTTCTTTGCCGATTGGCCATTTTTGCATGCGTATATCGTGTGGCAGGTACGAAGATACTCTATGCCCTGGGAATCGAGAAAATGTCCAACCCGAAAAGATCCTCGACCAGCGGGATTCGAACCCACGACCCTCAGCATGGTCATGCTGAATAGCTGCGCGTTTACCGCTACGGCTATCTGGGCCCCTAACAAAATATAGTGTTCGTAATCATTTTTCTGGTCAAGTTAACTATATTTTAAGGTTAATTTAGAGATAACTATAAATATAGTTGATTATACAGTATATTGTATAAAACAACTATACCGTATAGTTGTTGACAACTATATTTTTTATTGAATTTATATTTGTCAAACGTCAAAATTCAACTATAAATTAGTTGACTCAAAGTAATTTTAATATAGTTGGAAAATTATTATTCGGCCAAACGAATATTCGGCCGAATAATGACGTAATATTCGGCCAAGTTACACCCGTATATTCTTCTAATTTCTCTAAAACTATATTTTTATTCCTGGATAAAGAAACTCGTTTTTGTTTGCTAACTTAGCAAAAAAAAGTAGGGAAAGCTTCTACAGTGAAAAATTGAACGGATTATGAATGAAAATGATGACCTTGAACTTTTGAAACCGGTTGTAATCACAAAAATAGTAAATTCCAAAGATTTTTCGTATTTCTAAAGTAAAGGATCTGTATTCTATTGCAAGCAATTTTTATCCATTTCATGTTTTGTTAAAGATTAACCCAATATACGTTACTAGATTTCTCATCCGACTTTTGGGAGTGTTTCAAAGAAATTGGAACAAACAGACTTCAGACCATTGACTAGCATACTAAAGGAAGAACGTGAGCAGGTGTCTCAACCCAAACAATATCGAAAGAATGGAAAGTGCTTATATATGTTAACGGATAAAATAAAAAGCATTGAGTCCATACGGATCAAACTAGTCTGTACCACTAGACTATTCTTATTACAGCCCCAGAAAAATTATTATAAAGCTATCAGTACACTATGGCAAATATTTGGCATGGATTGATACAGAGTCAAACAAATGTTTGTCATCGCATAGATTTGGTTGGTGTTGAAATCGATGTTTGTCTGTTGGTTTATGCCTAGCGAAATATGTGCACATTTGGCAAAGCTTGTAATGTTAGCTTAAGGCTCATTTGCAGAGAATGTCTTGTGTATTGAGCAGCACCGTAGTCACCATAATGTCATATATCGGAGAAATTCTCACATTTTTTAATATTTGGCGTCAAACTCCTTTCATAGAATGCATGAAACGAAAATTTTAATGTATCATCATTTGAATAAATTGTTTGATTTTTTACTTTTCTTAATTAGTTAATTTTGTTACTATTCGGTCACTATTCGGCCTATTCGGCCGAATAACAGAATACATTATTCGGCAGACCGAATATTCGGCAAAATCAAAACAATCGAGATATTCGGCCGGCCGAATATTCGGTACATCTCTTCTCTCCATCCTCGACTGTGACCCAGCTCTCCAGGTCCTGGTGCACCTGGTCAATCCACCTATCTCGCTGCGCCCCACGCCTTCTCGTTTCGACCGGACTCGTAGCGAACACTATCTTTACAGGGTTGTTGTCCGGCATTCTTGCAACATGCCCAGCCCAGCGTATCCTTCCAGCTTCAGATACCTTCACGATACTGGGTTCGCCGTAGAGTTGAGCGAGCTCGTGGTTCATCCTTCGCCGCCACACGCCGTTCTCCTGTACGCCGCCGAAGATCGTCCTTAGCACTCGGCGTTCGAAAACCCCAAGAGCTTGCAGGTCCTCTTCGGGCATAGTCTACGTCTCATGCCCATAGAGGACTTCCGGTCTTATGAGCGTTTTGTACATCGTGCATTTGGTGCGGGGGTGAATCTTTCTTGACCGCAGTTTCTTCTGGAGCCCATAGTAGGCACGACTTCCGCTGATAATGCGCCTTCGTATTTCCCGACTAACATTGTTGTCAGCCGTCAACAAGGATCCGAGGTAGACGAACTCGTCCACCACCTCGAAAGTATCCCCGTCTATCGTAACACTGCTTCCTAGGCGATAGGCGAGCCCTGTCGCGCTGTTCCGCCAACCAGCATATACTTTGTTTTTGACGCATTCACCATTAGCCCGACTTTTGTTGCTTTGCGTTTTAGGCGGGTAAACAAATCTGCCACCGTTTCAAATTTTTTCCCAATAATATCCATGTCGTCCGCGAAGCAAACAAATTGTCCGAATCTCGTGAAAATCGAACCTTGACTATTCAGTCCGGCTCTCTGCATGACACCTTCAAGCGCAATATTGAACAACAGGCACGAAAGTCCGTCGCCCTGTCGTAGTCCCCGCAGAGACTCGAACGAACTGGGGTGTTCGCCCGAGATCTTCACGCAGTTTTGCACACCTTCCATCGTTGCTCTCATCAATCTTCTGAGCTTCCCCCGGGAAAGCTGTTCTCGTCCATGATTTTCCATAGCTCTACACGGTAAATATTGTCCTATGCCGCCTTTAAATTGATCAACAGGTGGTACGTAGGGACCTGGTACTCATGGCATTTCTGGAGGATTTGCGCACGGAACAGATCTTGTCAGTTTTCGAGCGGCCGTCGATGAAACTTGCTTAATAACTTCCCACGAACTCATTTGCTACAAGTGATAGACGACGGAAGAGAATCTGGGATAGCACTTTGTAGGCGGCGTTTAGGATAGTGATTGAACGATAATTTTTACACTCCAGTTTGTCACCCTTTTTGTGGATAGGGCATATAACGCCTTGCTTCCACTCCTCCGGTACCTGTTCCGTTTCCCAGATTCTGACTATCAGTCGATGCAGACATGCGGCCAACCTACCGGGCCCATCTTGTTGAGTTCAGCTCCGATACCATCCTTGCCAGCGGCCTTGTTGTTCTTGAGCTGTTGAATGGCATCCTTAATTTCCCCCATCGTGGGAGCTGGTTGGTTTCCACTGTCCGCTGTGCTGATGTAGCCATCGCCTTCGCTGTCCTGACCTTCTGTGCCTGTGTTCTCTGCGCTATTCAGACGTTCATCGTAGTGCTGCTTCCACCTTTCGATCACCTCGCGTCCGTCCGTCAAGATGCTCCCATTCTTATCCCGGCACATTTCAGCTCGAGAACTTTCCCGTTTCTTGAGAACGGTACAACAACTCTTGGCATTCCACCTCTTCCAGGCGGCGCTTTTTATCCCGGAATAGACGGGTTTGCTGTTTCCGCTTCAGTCTGTATCGTTCCACGTTTTGTCGCGTACCATGCTGCAGCATTGCAACCCACGCTGCATTCTTCTTCTCTAAAACCTCCTGACACTCTTCGTCGAACCAATCGTTTCTTGACCTCCGTTCCACATATCCGACAATGCTTTCGGCAGCGTCGTTAATGGCTGCTTTGACTGTCCTCCAGCAGTCCTCAAGAGGGGCCCTATCGAGCTCGCCCTCATCTGGCAACGCTGCCTCAAGATGCTGCGCGTACGCATTGGAGACATCTGGTTGTTTCAGTCGCGCTAGATTGTACCGAGGCGGGCGTCGGTACCGTACATCGTTGATGACGGATAGTTTTGGGCGCAGTTTCAGCATTAATAAGTAGTGGTCGGAGTCAATGTTAGTGCCACGATAGGTTCTGACATCGGTTATGTCGGAGAAGTGCCGTCCATCGATTAAAACGTGGTCGATTTGCGATTCTGTCTGCAGAGGTGATCTCCAGGTGTACCGATACGGGAGGCTGTGCTGGAAATAGGTGCTACGACGGAGACGGAAAAATCTATCAGTCGTAGGCCGTTCTCGTTCGTCAGCCGGTGGGCGCTGAACATTCCAATCGGCGGTATGAACTCCTCCTCCTGGCCAACCTGAGCGTTCAAATCTCCTATGATGATCTTGACGTCGTGGCTTGGGCAGCGGTCGTACTCGCGTTCGAGCTGCGCGTAAAATGCGCCCTTGTCATTATCATTGCTTCCGGAATGTAGGCTATGCACGTTGATTATGCTGAACTTAAAGAATCGGTCTTTGATTCTTAACTTGCCACCACCACCCGATCACGCGCCTTTGCATATCACCCATCACTATGAAAGCTGTTCCCAGCTAGCGTGTGTTGCCGCAGCTCTGGTAGATGGTATGATTACCTCTAAACGTTCGCACCAACGGTCCTGTCCAGCACACCTCCTGCAGAGCTACGATACCGAAACCGCGGGTCTTCAGTACATCGGAGAGTATGCGAGTACTTCCAATGAAGTTGAGAGATTTGCAGTTCCACGTACCGAGTTTCCAATCACTAGTCCATTTTCGTCGCTGTGGTCTTTGCCGATTGTTCCGGTCCGTATTCTCTCGTTGACGTTCCTGTGCTGATGTGTTTTTACGGTTATCTTGCAGGGCCTGACACCAACCCCTTAGATTTCCGGACCCCTAAAATGTTCGGAGGGCCATAGTGCGCAGTTTAGCTTAGAGTCCGGGGGTTGGTTACTCGATCTTTCCCAAGGTTACTCGTACCCCGGCCAGTGCCTACCTTAAACCCTATCAGACGTGTTTTACTTACGATAATATTGTTCAAAATCTGACCAATTGCTAGGGCTCCCGTACGTGCTTATTTGATTCGAGATAGTCATTTGTTCGCATCGTTTAATGAAGTCTTTTATATTTATATAAGTACAGCCGAATTTCGTTCGTTGCACTATCTTTAGGTGGGCTTCGTTTTAATTGGGCTCCCGTTAGCTGCCGGTAGGTGATGTACCTATACCGTGCGATCCTGAAGATTCCTGGGGACGGAAACCTATCTGTTTATAACAGGCTTCTGGGAATTTTCAGCGAATTCTTGAGGATACTGAACGGAATCTGGGTGTTCCTAGCGGACATTAAGAGTTTCTCGCGGAATCCTAAGAATGTATAATTAGTTAATGGAGATTCTGCGCGAAATCTGGCAATTTAATAAACAGGTCGGACTCGATTATCCGGAGTATAGATTTTTTTCACTCCGGATAATCGAATCCTCCGGATAATCGCATCACTAAAAGAAAAATTAAATTCTGCGATAAAGGAACTTAAATATTATCTATTTTTGTTGTTTTATTTATATGATGCAGTGGCGTAGCCAGAAATTACTACTAGGAACTTTAGGGGTCTTGAGAAGGAAAACAATGATTTGCCAAGCATACAAAAAAAAACCTTTATTTACACATAAAGGGTTGGTCGATAATCCAATACGCATGGTTTTTAAATTAATTAACTCATTACGCGTGGTAAAGAAGGATAAATGTTGAGTGAAATTATGAAAAAAAGAAATCCACTTGCTCAAATGGGATTCAAACCCACGACTCTTCTATGCTAGTTTTTAGAGACGAACCAGCCAACGGTTGAAAGTCGCTTTAATAAAGATAATAATAATATTTATTATTATTATATGCTAAACGAATTCCTACCGGAATACTGGGGATTTCTAGTGATATTTTTGGTGATGAACTAGCCGTATGCGCTAAAAATCACCTTAATAAAGAACAAAAAATTAAAAAAAAAAATCTAGTGATATTTTGAGAAATTCTGGCAAAATCTTGAGGATCCAGAATAGGTTTCCAGCGAAATTCGAGGATTGTTAAAAGTAGTCTGGGGAATTCTAATAGACTTCTGAGAACTTCCATCGGAGACTTAAGAATTTCTCGCAATACAGTCAACTTTCGTTCGTTGCACTAAACCTCTAACCCACTTAGTGAAAGACTTTCACTAATCGGGCTGAGTTCCGAGCTGTCAAATAACATAGAACAAAAGAAAATAAGGGCTAGCAACATTGATAAATAGGGTCCTAACGCCCTGTCCTGATTTTAGCACCAAACACTTAAGTTTAGGCCAAAAACACACGTTTACTCAATTTTCTAATGTTTTCCGTTGGATTAAGTCCAAAAAACATATTTTTATGTTTTTTTAGATTTTGTTCACACCCCTTGGCTTAAACTCAAATTGTGGGTGTATTTTGTTTTCCGTGTCCCTTCCAAAATGTCAGATAGGAACAACCCCAGTGTTACAACTAAAACCCCTGTGGTGTTTTTGTCGACTAAGCGAACGTCAAACATGATCACAAATGTCAAGGTTCATTTATAGACCCAATTTTTAATTTAAAATTTAAACATGATATTGCCGTTATTGGAGCGGGAAAAATTGCTAAAGTTGTTGAAGTAACATGCTCTTTCGTGTTATTAAATAAAAACAAGATTTTATTAAAAATTTTAGGACCCCATTGACATAAGACGAAAATGACGTTTGCCTTCGTTTTAGGTGGGCTATAGCCCAGATAACTGGAGCCCAATTAAAACGAAGCACACCTAAAGATAGTATAACGAACGAAATTCGACTGTAGGGGAAGTGGTGGAAAAATGAACAGGGGTGGTAAAATGAACCCGAGCCAGTTACCGAGAAATAACAAATTTGATTGTTTTTTTTTATCACGCACGGACGATTTAAAGCATAATTCGAAGTGTTCGGGTTGATACGGAGGTCAATTGAAGTGAAAATGTCAACGAAAACTAAGATTTTAGAAAACCACGTTTGAAAATTAGAACTTACGTTACTTTTAGCTCGAGAGTCTTGAGGTTTTTCAGTAAGGTTAATATCATTATGATATGATGTCAAATCTGATACCTTTAGATTACTTTTTGAATGAGTTACAATCATTAATGGATATATTTCCGGGAATGCAATGAAAGTTTTCAAAAATATTTGTTTTGCTCACGTTTTCCGCATGATTTTCATTTTACCACCAACAGCTGTTCATTTTACTCACATAGTGCAGGTAAAATGAACATTCGCATCGTTTTTTGCTACCGATAAAAATATGTGAAAATTTTACTATTTCAGTCTGGATTCGTGCCGCTGCTACAGATAACATCCCTATATTTGATGTTGTGCGATAGAACTATAAAATTTCTTCGTTTTCTATCAGAAATAGGATGATATCCTTAAGGTGTCCATTTTACCACCCCTTCCCCTATAGCAGCGGAATGTGATATCCTCAAAATTCCTCGCGAACTCTTGGACAGCTGTTAATTCATTTCTGAATCCTCAGCAAGATCCTGATAATTCTAGGTTGCTTTACAGTCCAAGCGGGTTTCTGTGGTTTCTTAACCACCAATTGAAGAATCCTATCGGGCTCATGTGGTTTCATAGCAAGATCTTGCGAATTTCCGTTGATCGGATATGATTAATTTATAACATACAGGCACAACTTCTAAAGCATAATCAAAACTTTTTTCAAATTAAAGTGAAAAGAAATTCGTGTATTCTAGACCAGATTGAAAATAGTGACCGTCACTTAGAAGTAACTCGCTACCAGACCTGCTTTTGCCCTATAGACCTTCCATTGAAAATAGAGACTTGCATTAAAAGAGAGACCAGTCATCAGCTCTGCTGTTAACTTACTTGGTAGACATGTCACCACTGCCGGTGATCAATCGGGTCGTTGTCCAGTCCACATCCACGCACCAGACGGCTCCCTGATGGCCGTTGAACGTTCCGAGGCGTTCTCCGTTCAGCGAGAACCATACCGAGGGCTTGTGATCCTTGGCCGTGGAGAAAATGAGATCTCCCTCCCGGTTGTATTTGATTTGCGTTATGGCACGCTCGTGCCCTTGTAACATCAGCGGTTTCTGAAACATAGATTCCAATATTAATCATCGCTTTTCACGCCCAGGAAGCCTCCACCGGGATCAGCAATCCCCGGGAGATGAATATCGAGCTTTGAGGTTATGATTTTCTTCTGAATACATTTTCCAACTTGTTCACACAAATATCCAACAAATTTTCAGCCAAATCGCAACACTCCGCTTTTCCGTAACGCGATACATACCATTTTGGTGTTCTAGTGCAAGTTTTTCGGCAAATTTTCACGAAATTTCACCAGGAAAACTGGCAGCGAGTCGAAGGAGTTGAAAATGTTTGCGACGAAAGGAATGAAACGAAAACGTCAGCTTTCGACCCAGCTTGTCAAAAAACGTCAAAACGTCTGCGCGGGGAACTCGCTGCTCGAGGTCGAATTAGCGTGGGCCGAATTAGCGTGGGCTGCGCACCCTGCGCACTGAAACTGCTCGATTTTGGAACATGCACGGAGAGACGCGGATCGCTCAGTATTAAAAAAGTCACCGAAAAAAAAAACACTAAAGTTTATGCATATACATATATTCTATCTGCCTCTCTTTCATTCTGTTGTGAATAAAAGCCCAAACTAGGATCCTTTATAAGAGAGATACGCGGAAGCTGACATTTATGTCAAAGGAAAGTGTGAGCCAACTGAGCAGCGAGAGCTGTCAAAGCGTGAGCCAAACGAACATGCCTTACGTCAGAGTTTATGAATGGAGAGTTGCGCGAAGAGTGAAACCAAATCTACCTATCGAACTGTCAAACCGTCTACCTATCGAGCAGACCAGCAAAACAGATAGGGGCTATTTTCGAAGACGAAGAAGAACAACTATTCAAAGAAGTCGCTTCGCGCAACTCTCCATTCATAGACTCTGCCTTACGTATGATCTGAAATTTTCCTAAGAACTAATGTAATCCGCTTGAAATTATTTCGATGAAAGTTTTTGCATAGAGCAAAAATATGTAATTTGTTCCTTTTTTGAATTTTTGTCATTGCGATATCTAGTTATTGATTTTTTATGCTGTTTATTAATTTTTAAATGTAAATGTAAATAGTTTGGAAATGTAGCTCAAAGATCTATAACGAAACAAAATACACTTTTTAGCAATGAGCAAGTCATGTTCGTGTACAATATCATTCTCGACGCCGAGTAAACTAAGCACTGCTGATCTGTTGCCAAATCGTTCCATTTTACTTCCGCTTATCTCTCATATAAAGGATTACTAGCCCAAACGCAATGATAGCGGAACGACAACAGAAAGCGGAACCGGTTCACTGTTCACCACCCGGATAAAAAATACAATACAAAAACAATATAACGTATTGGAACAGTACCATTCAATATATTGGAAATACAATACAGTATATTGTGAAATGACAATACAATTACAGTACAATATATTGTTTTGAACAGTTCACTGTATGGTATATGAGATTTTTGCAATATAATGTATGGGTGGTTAAGTATCGTAACAATACAAATCTAGATATTTTCTCATACATACATTTTAAAAATACAATACAATATATTGTTCATGTATTGTCTTGATTAGCAATTTGTGTATTGTTGTACAATACAAAAACAATTTAACGAACTGTATTTCAATTAGTGATGAAAAGTATAGAATTTGTATTTTGTATGGATTGTCCCCCAACTTAGGGCTCATTCATTTATTTCATAACGCTGGAATTGGCCATATTGGACACCCACCCACCCCCTTGTAACGCTTTTTGTATGAATGTTATTAAATTTTTGTATGGGCCGTAACATCGCTAGGACACCCACCCACCCCCTCTAGCGCTATGAAATTTGTGAATGGACCCTTAGGGCCCATTCACAAATTTTATAACGCTGAAGGGGGTGGGTGGGTGTCCTTAGAATGTTACAGCTCATAGAAAATGTGTAGAACATTCATACAAATTGCGTTACGAGGGGGTGGGTGGGTGTCAAAAATGGCCATTTTCAGCGTTATGAAATTTGTGAACAAACCCTTACCGGATATTCGTGCCAAAAGTAGCAAAATAATTTTAACTTTATAGAAGTAAAGATATTTATCATGATTGCATTCGTCGTTACAGCTAATGTCAAGTGACTTCCAAAAAACTACTTATTTTTACGTTTTGAATATTTTTCATCCAACATGTCTTGCTTTCTGAACTTGTTTTGTTTACTTCTTTCAGCAAAGCTACATAGAAAAAAGCAAGAGTTGTTTTACGCGAAAATAGGAATTTGACCAAAATTGTAAGGTATAAAACCAATTAAAAACAATACAGTGTTCTGTTACAATATATTATATTGTTTTTGAATTGTATATCCAAACAAGAATAATGTTGCTTCGACATTCAATTACAATACGCTGTATTGTATCCAATACGTTATATTGTACATTAATGGTTTATTCCATTCACTGAATGATACGTTTTTATCCAGGCAGTACGTACGTTTTTCATGTAAAAATTGTTCAGGTCTCGGGTTGGGTTCGGGTTCGAACAGCGAAATTTTGTCGGGTTCGGGTCGGGTCCGGGCTTTGAATTATTGTCTCGGGTTCGGGTCGAGTCCGGGTTTGAAGAAGGTGTTGAAAATTTATAAAATATTCGTGCTTACCTTGTCCTTAAATCCGGACAGCGGGATCAAAAGATGTTTTAAAATCCGGACACTGTTGGATCGAAATCCGGACATACGTGTTAAAGCATGAAATATTTGAATATTGCTCATGAAAATCATATCAAACTCAATAAAATATCTTTCTTAAGGTGAAGATAAATCGAAGCCAAACTTCAAATTTTCAAGAGCACAAATCAAGAGAACCGAACACCAGTTTGAGCTGAAAACTTTTCAGGATGAACGGATGTTCGGTTCTCCAGATTCGTGCTCTTCAAAATTTGAGGTTTGACTTCGATTCATCTTCACCTTAAATCGAAACTTCGTACGTTTTTCCCTCACAGTGTTGCAAATATAAGCAAGTAAGTAATATTAATGTTTTAACTATCAACGCTCCGCCATCGTTGTCATCGTCATTATCGAAACTTCAAAAGCAGTTCTTTTGTTCAAAACTAAAAATTATTCGATGAAAATGTGTTCACTATGTTTCGGTGAGCACATTTTCCTATAAATTGTCTTAATTTTTAACGAAAAAACTGCTCTTGAAAATTTTGAAATCAATGACGGATCCTGCCCCCTAAAGCTAAGTATGCTGTTTCGCTCAAGAAAAGTAAAGAAACAGGGTCCTAAAGCCCTGTCCCAATTTTAGTGCCAAACGCTCAAGTTTAGGCCAAAAACACATGTTTACTGAATTTTTAATGTTTTTCATTTATTTAAGTACAAAAAACATTTTTTTATGTTTCTATAGATTTTGTCACACCCCTTGGTTTAAACTCAAATTATGGGTGTAATTTGTTTTCCGTGTCCCTTCCGAAATGTCAGATACGAACAACCCCAGTGTTAAAACTAAAACCCCTGTGGTATTTTTGTCGACTAAGCGAACGTCAAACATGATCTCAAGTGTCAAGGTTCATTTATGGATCCAATTTTTAAATTAAAGTTTTAATATGATATATCCGTTATTTGAGCGGGAAAAATTGCTGAAGTAGTTGCAGTAACATGCTCTTTCGTTTTATTAAATAAAAACAAGATTTCATTAAACATTTTAGGACCCTATTCCTTGACTGAAAGGATCAAGAAATTTCCTACAGGGAGCCCCCTTTGAAGTGACATTTCTTCTCAACTGCGTACTGCGATCAGAAAAAAGTGATTTTCTTGACCATTTCTTGGGAGAAATTTTCCACGCATCGAGGTAGGCGATTCCTTTTCTTGTCAGTAGCAAACCGGCCTTAAAGCTAAATATGCATTTCAACAGAAAAGTAATCGCCTATCTCGATGCATGGGAAATTTTTTGCAAGAAATGCTCAAGAAAAGCATTTTTCTTTGATCACAGTACGCAGTTGAAAAGAAATGCCAATTCAAATTAAGCTCACTGTAAGAAATTTCTTGACCATTTGTTGAGCAGAAATTTTTACTTTTCTTGAGCGGAACAGCATATTTAGCTTAAATGGAGTATGGTAGCTCGAACTGAAATACAAATTGGGGCTTGTTCATATATTTCATAACGCTAAAATTGGTCATTTTAGATACCCACCCACCCCCATGTAACGCTTTTTGTATTGATATTTTTCTGTTTTTGTACGAACCGTAACATCGCAAGGACACCCACCCACTCCCTCTAGCGTTATGAAATTTGTGAATGGGCCCTAGCTTGAGTGTCAACCCTGATTGAACCCTGATTACACACACCGCTTTTTTCATTTTTCAAGTCTTCTCTTGTATTTTCTTTAAATTTCCTTTAAAAAAACATGTTGACCAGTTTCATTATCTTCCATATGAAGTCCGGATTTGAAACCACAAATTCGTAATCCCGGACAGTCTTTTTACACACCATAAAATACAACTTTGCATAATAATCTTCATCCTTGAGGCTATCTAACATTCAAAGAAGCTTTCTGTTAACCATTACGTTTGAAACACTGCAATAAAAAAAAAAAGTTTCACATATATTTTGGGTAAATACACAAATTTCATAACGCTGAAAATGACTATTTTTGATATCGCATTTCATATGAAAATTCTGCGAATTTCGTATGAGCTGTAACATTCTGAGGACACCCACCCACCCCCTTCAGCGTTATGAAATTTGTAAATGGGCCCTTTCTTCAACGAACGGTACTCGTGGTTTGGTTTGTGCGTCCAAAGATTTTTGAAATTGATCACGACGAAACGACGTTCAACAGGAATAATTAGTTTATTATTGTTTTTATCAATTATTTTGCAGTGGTAAATAGATACAATGATCTACAATGGTAAAAGTAAAGAATATGGATAAAATTTGAATATATTTAGAGTGTCCGGGAAATGGTACTGTCTGGATTTTGATCCATCACGGTATGGGCCGGGTTCGGATTTGAAAAATGTGAAACCCGACCATCTCTACAATTTAGCTCGCTCACGCCTATCAATACCTTTATCAGGAAGAATTAACAAGCATTGATAGAGGTGTTAGTTTGCGTGGGCGAGCTAAAATGGGTTCAACAGCAATGTTTTCGAAAAAAAGGATTTTAAGCCTTTCAGCTCTTTTCAAACGTGTATCCAAAACTGCTCGACTTTATGTTTTAATGAAGCTCATAGATCCCCGTTGTTCCCTACAATCGCAGCAGCTGTCAAAATGCGTCAAAACATAAATAAAACCGAAAAGAAAAATTAAAGCAACAATTTGGAACAACAAAGAGTGAAAATATTTCCACATAAAATCCGTTCAATCGTCGTGAAAACAGTTCCGATTGGGCCAAAAATGATCGCGTAGCGCCTAAACTAGTCGCTGAGTGTCGGATTCCGTTGGAATTTCCGGGAATTATCGCCGTGAGTGTTTTTCAGCTGCTGGTTAGTTTGAATGCGATTGCAGTGTTTCTCGAGAGTATCGATTTTTCCTTCGCGTTCCTCCAGGCGTTTGTGTGTGTGGGAAACTGATGAAGCAATAATCCTGGCCTATTATCTGGAACTTCCGCGGAAGCAGCTGGTAACCAAAATCTGCTCCAGTTCGGTGGGGTGTAGAGTGCATGGCAGTGAAACGGTGGCCCAATTGTTTGTAATATGCTCAAGTTCAGTGTGTAGAAAATTAAAGACCAGCTCGGAGGAGGAAAACTTTCAACTGCATGAGGCGCAGTTCCTGTAAGCGGATTCCGCCTGGTAAGGATCTAAAGTAGGTTGAAGTTTATTTTGTACGTTTATAGTTAGAGAAACGATGGAATAGGATTAGAAGGTGTAAAGGGAAAAGTAGATCATTCTTTTGTCCATTGCATAATGCTAACATGGAATGGTTTACAATGAAGTGCTATATTTAGACTTGGCGTTCTAGGCTAATTTCTAATGAATACTTTTATATTAGTCATTCTTAATTATAAGATACCTTCAGACTATACGCGAACATTTTATGGTTCTACAAAAATTTCTTTTCAAATTCTCGGTGGAAAATATTTAAGAATTGTAGCAATTTTACAGAGATTATTTTCTGGAATTAGTTTGATGGGCAAACGTTTATGAATCTTAATTTAGGATCAATCTCTCTAGAATACTTTTTGTTTTGTCATTCTTGATTTCCAATACATTATGCTCTTCTAACGTTCTAAACGCCGCTGTCTTGCCTAGGGATTTGAAACTTCTGCCTTGTAATTATTGACCCCTAATTTAAATCAGGTTAACTTCGCGAAATTTCAACGTATTTTCGATTTGTCTGCAGTTTTGGGAAGCAAATTTGAGTCTTACTGAAAAATATAAGGAAATTCAAAAAGATTGTGAAAAAGTCTAAAACAGCGATATTTCTTTACAAATATTGGACATGCATCTCTCAGAACAGTTCTACATAAAATTATACTTTCTTCGGTGAAGAATTGCAACAGAAAAAGGGCTACTATATTACACATTGGTTAGTTGGGAATTTCACAGCACGATAATGCAAGCTTAAAAACACTTTTTTTTTAATTACTCTATGCGACTATGACGTTCTTTAACTAGATCTTAGGATTGTTCTAAATTCTGTAGGATGTCTTCGGCAATTTTGTTCATTGGTCTAAGCGCTATATGTACACTACATGTTTGCTTAGTTCAATATTCTACAAATGATAGGCGCTAATGAGCTACAAATATTTGAAACTCACATATGTCACAATGTCGGCTAGAAACTCGACGTTTTCGGCAAAGTTGCTCGTTGGGTTTAGAACTATGTGCTTTCCAATGCAGATCAGTGCGAAAGTTTTTGTTTTCGGAAAAGTTATTTGATAGGTAGCCCTTTCGGCACATGTCTGATAAGTTTTTTTTTAAATATCTTTATTAGTATCATTCCAAACATTACATTCATTATTTCTTATTCGTGATCAAACGTCAACATCCCACCGCAAAATCGCTAGTGTTTGGAGGTGATTTTAACCTCCAAATCGCTAAATAACCTCCAAATCATCACCTCCAAGTTATTTCTAATAACCTCCGTTATATGAAATATGGTGGCGCGTCGATCGTTGCAAGTTTATCGTTAAACAGCCAATATCTAGGTATTCTGTGTTATTAGACAACACTATCATCCTAATTTGGTAACACAAATCTAAGATTTTATTAACATTTTGTTAACAACATATTACATTTCATTTGCCGTAGCAGTTCAGATTTTTTACAGGTGAGTTAATTTCACCTGCTTATAAGAGAGAAAAAACGTTTTGAATATACTTAACCTAACTTAACCTAAACATATAACGCATTATTCGTGGCAATAGAAGATTGTAACGATTTTTGCCTGAAATTATTAATTCTTTTATTTGACATTTGTTCCAATGTTTCAACATTGGATATTCTATGTAACTCATTGGTACTATACCAGGGAGGAAGCCTCAGAATCATTTTCAAAATTTTATTTTGAATTCTCTGCAGAGCTTTCTTCCTGGTATTGCAACAGCTAGTCCATATTGGTACAGCATACAACATGGTTGGCCTGAAAATTTGTTTAAGCATAGCATAGCATAGCATAGCATAGACTGACTGTACATGTCAATGGTTGCTACTCCGTGATTGATCGGAACTGGTAAGAATTGCACTACGATCCAAATGAATAAGGGATGGGAGTTTCCGCTTACTCTCGAAGTGCAATTTTAGCAGATCTAATATTATTGATCAATAACGGCGCCGGCCAAGTCCTTACAGTCAGTTGGGATGGGGAAGGAATGTTAGGGTGTAATGATTGTTGCTTCTAGAGACCGAGAATACCTCTGCATCTCCACAATCACCACGGGAAGGGTGTTTATTAGTGAGGGAGGAAAAGATCTGGGAGTCACCTCTGGTCGGTGATGCGATCCATGGACAAGGGGGAAATATACGACTTGTATTTAAAGCTAGTTTTGTATTTTTGTCTCGAGAAGTTTTTGGAAAAATACGTCAACATCTCTAATGTCGAACAATTCAAAAGACGTTTTTATTAATGACGAAAACTGAAAATTACATGTATATATTTTAACTTATATGAAACAGGAATAATGCCGACACTTGTAGTGACGAACCATACATAGTTTGTTTGAAAATTACATATGAGTATTACTGTGCATTTTGTCTCGATATGGTAGAAGTTTTAGAAAATACGTCAACATTCACAATGTCGAACAATTCAAAAGATTTTTTTTAATAATTTTCAATAATGTCAAAAAGAGAAAAATACATGTATATTCAAATTGTATAAGAAAAAAGCATAATGCCGACACATATAGTAACGAACCATACAAAGTTTGTTTTAATATTACATAAAAGTTACGCTTTCAAGAAAATATGTGTTATCATAAGCATGAAACGAACTCACCAGTTGGTAATCCATTATCGACTGAACACAAAACTGACACTGACAGCAAAACTTCTTGGCGTCCCGAAAATAAACCGTCTTGCTTGGGCCTTCCCAAATACGTACCCAGCAAGACGCTCCAAAACAGGTGAAAAAAAAAAAAAAATCTCCGGCGACGAAAACACGCGCGAATCCGTCAGCAAAATCAATCGGACGATGCAAAACCGAACTGTCCTGCTTGGGCTTCACGAAGCACTACCCAGCAAGACGCTCCAAAACAGGGGGAAAAAAATTCTCCGGCAACAAAAACAAAAACGCGCGAATCCGTCACCAAAATCAATCGGACGACGCAAAACCGAACTGTCCTGCTTGGGCTTCACGAAGCACTCACTTCCGTCTGTAATCATTACATGAGACAAACCGAATTATTATTTTTTTTTTTGTTGGGATTTGAACCACTGCGACTATTAATTGATCTATTGTGGTATACCCCTGTTTAATATCGCAACGTGCTCAGTACGGAGAGTTACCATTCAGGATAACTGCCGAATTATAGTAACAAGCGAATGGATCATTGAAGGTAACTTTTTTCGGTGCTCACCGCATCAAAACAAAGGCACATGGTTGGCCTGAAAATTTGTTTAAATATCAAAAGCTTGCTCTTAAGACAAAGTTTTGATTTTCTATTAATAAGGGGGTAGAAACATTTTACATATTTATTACATTTGGCTTGAATGCCCTCAATGTGATTTTTGAAAGTTAAATTCTTAGCATGAGCCCTAGATACTTAACTTCATCTGACCAATTTATTGGAACCCCTCTCATCGTGACAACATGTCTACTTGAAGGTTTCAAATAAAGAGCTTTTGGTTT
The DNA here is from genome assembly GCF_002204515.2 of Aedes aegypti. Lineage (NCBI taxonomy): Eukaryota > Metazoa > Arthropoda > Insecta > Diptera > Culicidae > Aedes > Aedes aegypti. The sequence continues at coordinate 188,416,296 of NC_035108.1, read as the reverse complement.
ATGTGGGAATATTATTAGTTGAGTTTTGGAAGCATTAGGAGAAATCTTCCATTTTTGCAAGTATGAAGAAAAAATATCCAAACTTTTTTGCAATCGACTACAGATGACACGCAGACTTCGTCCTTTGGCGGAAAGGCCTGTGTCATCCGCAAACAAGGATTTTTGACATCCCTGAGGTACCTCAGGTAAGTCAGATGTGAAAATATTGTATAATATTGGTCCCAAAATGCTGCCTTGGGGAACACCAGCAGGAAGTCTTTCAGATCTGGAGTTCTGATAATTTACCTGAAGTGTACGATTTGACAGATAACTTTGAATTATTCTAATAATGTATGTTGGAAAATTAAAGTTTTTTAATTTTTCAATCAAACCTTCATGCCAAACACTGTCGAATGCTTTTTCTATGTCTAGAAGAGCAAAACCAGTAGAATAGCCTTCAGATTTATTGGAACGGATCAAATTTGTTACACGTAAAAGTTGATGAGTGGTCGAATGTCCATGGCGGAATCCGAACAGTTCATTGGCAAAAATTGAATTTTCGTTGATGTGGGCCATCATTCTGTTCAAAATGACCTTTACAAAAAGTTTACTGATGGAGGAAAGCAAACTGATTGGACGATAGCTAGAAGCTTCTGCAGGATTTTTGTCTGGTTTTAAAATTGGAACAACCTTAGCATTTTTCCATTTGTCAGGAAAATATGCTAATTGAAAACATTTGTTAAATATATCAACTAAAAATGATAAGCTACTTTCTGGAAGTTTCTTGATGAGGATGTAGAAAATTCCATCATCGCCAGAAGCTTTCATATTTTTGAATTTTTTAATAATAGTTCTCACTTCTTCCAAATCAGTCTCCCAGGCATTTTCAAAAACGTTCTCTTGATTAAGAATATTTTCGAAGTCCTGAGTAACTTGATTTTCAATTGGACTAGTAAGTCCTAAATTAAAATTGTGCGCACTTTCAAACGGCATAGCAAGTTTTTGAGCTTTTTCGCAATTAGTTAGTAATAATTTGTTTTCCTCTTTCAATGCCGGTATTGGCTTCTGAGTTTTTTTTCAAGATTTTAGATAATTTCCAAAAGGGCTTAGAGCCAGGGTCCAATTGATAAATTTTATTTTCAAAATTTTTGTTTCTTAAATCTGCAAAACGTTTCTTGATTTCTTTCTGCAAATCCTGCCATATAATTTTCATAGCAGGATCACGAGTGTGTTGAAATTGCCTTCTCCTCACGTTTTTAAGACGGATCAAGAGTTTAAGATCATCGTCTATAATCACGGATTCAAATTTTACTTCAAATTTTGGAATTACAATGCTCCTGGCTTCAACAGTATAATTTGTTAAAGTTTCAAGAGCATTGTCAATATCAAGTTTAGTTTCTAGAGAAATGTTAACATCAAGATTAGAGTCAATACACGTTTCATATATATTCCAGTCGGCTCGAAAATAATTGAAAGTGGAGCTGATAGGATTGAGAATCGCTTCATGGGATATTTGAAATGTGACAGGGACATGATCAGAATCAAAATCAGCATGAGTAACTAATTGGCTACAAAGATGACTAGAGTCGATTAAGACCAAATCAATCGTAGAAGGATTTCTAGGAGTGCAAAAACATGTAGGGCTATCAGGGTATTGAATTGAGAAATATCCTGAAGAGCACTCATCAAATAAAATTCTGCTGTTGGAATTACTTTGAGAATTATTCCATGACCGATGTTTGATATTAAAATCACCAATGACAAAAAATTTTGACTTATTGCGAGTTAATTTTCGCAAGTTAGTTTGGAGCAAATTAACTTGCTGTCCAGAGCATTGAAAAGGCAAATAAGCAGCTATGAAAGTATATTTACCAAGCTGTGTTTCAACAGAAACACCTAAAGTTTCAAAAACTTTAGTTACAAATGACGAAAACAGTTGATGTTTTATACGCCTATGAAAGATGCCCATCAAGTCGATCATTACGATAAACAAAAAAGTTAGGATCTCTTTTTAGTTTAGATCTAGGTTTCAAATACGTTTCAGTAATAACTGCTATACTGCCAATAAAAGCATAACTGTCACATATTGATTTTCGAACTAACACCTTTTTTCATTGCAACATTCATGTTTTAATATGCACTTCACTAGGCATATGAAATGTTTTTCACTTTGTTTGAAAATGTTGTGGAAAAATATGAAGTTGGTGCAGTCCCATATTGAAAAATAAAGGCATAACAGTCTCTATATGAACTTTGAACCCCAATAGCAACTGCACACCTGGAATTATGTACAACTTTATATTTTTTACTGATCAATATTAGAAAAATGAGTATTCTGCGGGGTGGAGCTAGATGAACATTGCATTCAAAAATTAATTAGAAAATTATGAAAATTTGTATGAAAATGCAAACTTTAAACTTTGAGCGCTGTTTTCTCAATGCCTTCTAATTCCATATGGGACAGTTATGCCTTTATGGGCAGTATATGCACGTTATTAACTGTAAGAAAATTAAACAGCTCGTCCTCTTCACCATTCAGAGAACGAGCATTCCAATTTAAAATATTTAAATTATTATTTGGATCCATTAGAAAAACGTAATCCAATAATTCAAAAATCCAATAATAATTTGATTTGTAAATTTTACACCCTTTGGACTGCTTCAGTCATAGTGGTGGCTTTAAACATTGCATCAATCATTAAATTCAATTATGCAGTTAGAAAATTCAAATCAGAGGCAGACATATCACTTGAAGTGGGTACATCTGATGATTTCCCATTAGAATTTTCGGTAGACGAAGAAGTGAAGTAGGAGTTACCTGTGGCGGTAGGGTTTTTTCCATTTGTTTTAAAACAAGTAGAATGGGTACTCATAGTACGAATAGGGGAGGAGTTCAAATTACCTGCTACGATATCGGCAAAAGATTTTCGGTGGGTAGATATTTTCGAAATTGAAAGATTCGAACGGCTACCCGACGGATTAAAATTAGTTTGTGAATGAGCATGATCCTGGTGGGTATGATTCCTAATCAAGCGATCGTTATATGTAAAATGAGCATTGTTCGATACTCTACCAGGCAAATTCCGGAAACGACCGTTATCGTAACGGATATTATCTTTCATCTGCCTGGCACGAGCCTCAACGACTATCTTGCGTGAAGGGCAATTCCAAAAATTTGACTTATGATTAGCCCCGCAATTAGAGCATATAAACTTGGTGGTATCTTCCTTCACTGGACAGACGTCCTTGGCGTGAGAAGAACCTCCGCAAATCAATGTTTTGTACCATGGCCCCACTTTTGGTACCGACGGCACTGAGTGGGGTTCTGGTAATTTCCTCCAGGTTTCTGGAAATGTTCCCACGTTACACGGATATGGAACAAAAGTTTTGCTTTTTCTAAAGCTTTAATATTATTTAGTTCTTTTTTGTTAAAGTGAACTAAATAATATTCTCGAGAAAGCCCTTTCCGAACAATGTCAGATTGGGTTCTCTTTTTCATAATGATTACTTGGACTGGGGAAAATCCAAGTAAATCATTTATTCCATTTTTGATCTCTTCAGGTGACTTATAGTCACTTGAGAGACCTTTCAAGATGACTTTGAACAAACGTTCAGTTTTGTCGTCATAACTAAAAAAAATGTGCATTTTGAGAAGAAATTCGCGATCTTCAAGATTTTCAGGGAAAACGCGACAGTCTCCTTTCTTTGCGATTTGGAAGGAAACCTTGATTCCCCTAATGGAGTTCAAGATCTCCTGCCTAAATCCCCCAAATTCGGAACAACTGACCACGATAGGCGGCACTCTTTGCTTCCTCACTTGAATCAAAGAGCCTGGGTTAGAGGCTGCTTCGATTTGGTGTTCGGAAAATTTGTCTAGAGCATCAAATTGATTGCTCATTTCGATACAATTATTCATTTCACCCTTGGAAGAAAGTTCGCATTCCGGGGAAACGTCCTTTCTTCCATTCTTGCCACGTTTAGTGACAGTTTTTAATCCCACGTTTTAGGAAGGAAGTTGTGAGTTCAGAGATTTACCCTTCCTTTTGTTTGTTGTTGCAACCATGTTTAGTGAATAAGAAGACGTGACCTTCGAGAGGTTTTTTCCCAAGACGGTGTCCAAGAAGGATTACCACCGCTACCTTTGGCCAACGGGTCCAACGAAAAATCGAAGGTCCGGGTCCAAACAAGGATTGTAAAGGGATCAATAGTAGAAAAATAGTACAGAAAAGTACTGTTTTAGTAGCACTGAAAAGTACCGTTTTTAATTTTAGCACTGAAAATTATTGTTTTTTGTAGCTCTGAAAAGTACTGTTTTATTGCTTTAGGTAGTTAAAAAAAACTTCCAAGAGCAGAGAGAATTCGTGTACGCACAGCACGAAGGTACGATGCGCACTGTTGCCATGCCCTTTTGATCGCGAAACTTGGCTCGCGCCAGTTTCATCGTACTGGAAGACGGCCGCTTAGGTTTTTTTTTCAATTAGAAACCATGCGTTTTTCACCACGTCTTCATCCTCGGAAGGTCCCCTCTTTCGCATCGCGTATCGAATAATACCATGTGATATATTCGGGTTGCATGTGAAGAAAAGCATTTCAGTCTGTCACAGTGTCTTTTTTTCTTCTGTACCGTGAACGTACCATATTTGACGCGGGTCCAAACTTGACGCATTTTATAATTAATTTTATCATAAAGTAATTCTAGTTAAGAATAGCACTCGAAAATTTATTGGCTAATCTTCATTTACATGTTATTAAAGGATTCTAATCGAAAAATGTTTATTTTTTAACAATAATAGGCAAAAAATAAAATTTATTTGAAAATGAACTTTTTCATTCCTTAGTGAATGTGCTAAATATTGTTAATCAATAGACCATTTCAGTCAGATCTAATCCCCAGTTTTTATATTTTTCTTCGAAAGACAATCATTTTTAATGAATGTTAACGCTTTCAGATTTTGTGCATATGCACTCCTGATTTTCTTACAAATTGTTGAAAACATGGATATTCACCACAATTTGAAAAATAATTCGGGATGCGGCACAGTTTGTTCAACCCTATGGGTATCAGCGTGGTGATTTCGCAACAATTTTTCGATTCCACCCCTGCATTGGGATGCTTGTTTACATTTGCAAACGTCAAATCAGGTGCGCGCTCAAACTGACCGTGATCCCGGTCAGGGCGCCCCAAACAGGAGCGCCGCCTACTCAAACAAACGTTTTTAAACCAGGTTGGAACTGGCGCAACCCGTTTTGAATCGTTCCAACTCCAACCCGATTCAAGTCTTCCTTTAGGAATAGTAGTTTACGGAACAAGTTGCAGAATGATGATTTTTACAGCACGAGTCGTAAATTTATCCTACGAGGCTTGCCGAGTAGGATAATTACGACGAGTGCTGTAAAAATCGAGTTCTGCAACGAGTTACGTACAACATTTTTTGCAATTTCGTAGAAGACCACTTGAGGGTATCAGAAATTATATCGGAATGCATTCCCTATCATTTTACAATTTCTAAAAAAATGTTGTGTAATGATTCATTACGTAACTCAAAACAGTTGCGTAATGAGAAAGCGTTGCGTAATGAATCATTACAGCACTGGTTTCAGTTGCGTAATGACTATTCCCGCACTGCATACTTCAGTGTAGGAAAGTAGGCCGTTTCATGACAGATTGGCGTGATGAAAAACAGCCTATTACGATGAGAAATTGCAAAAAATATATTTTCCTCCACAGATTCAAAATTCAAAACCACCCCCTAACAACAAATCTCTCATCCACCCAGCAGTTACGGTACCGCTAGTTCTATTAGAGGCTATTTTTTACTATTCATGCCGACAAATACCTTAATCTATCTGTTGGCTGTTGATCCGGAAGATTTCCGCCTTGAGGCAGTAACAGCCGCGCAAGTAAATTTTGAGCGGCTGTTGCTGCCTCTAGGCGGGAATCTTCCGGCATATTCAAACCCTTCAATCCTCGTCGGCACAAAGCAGAGAGATCAGGCATCTGTCGACTACAATCCTTGCGTTACAGAACCGTGTAGTGTTCGCCGGGTGCGGTCATAACCGGCCAAACCGGCGAAGGTGGTTTCCGCGGTGATTACGGAGACTTCGGGAGCCGTGAAGGAAAGAGAGAGCGAAACCGCAACGGATCCCATTATGATGAATGAAAACATAAACAAAAATCATCTGGTCATGCCAGCTGATCGTAAATTCACCACAACGTGGTGGCAAAACCATAGGGGAAAAAGGGGTCTGCAATTTTTCGAGGTGAAACAAATTGTAGGGGACCGAGGGGTGCACTAACGTGCCGCAAGTTTTTCATTGTTTTCTTACAGTTAAAGGTTCCAAAACATATCGGTTCCTTAGGAAAGTTTGTTCAGTAAATTGACAGAAAGCATATGAGCCAATAAAATTTTTTCACGGAAATGGTCTATTGTCGTGAAAATATTGTGCTGTTTTACAGCAGTATCATCAACAACAGTCAGTAATATGTATTCTTTTATTCATTAATTGACGTCGAATTTTTTCTATTTTTAAGGTTTAAGGCAAATTTTTGTATGAAAATCTTGTGCGTCAAGTTGGGCACACAATGTTCCTTATTATTTGCTATTTTGTTCAGCATGTTTTGTTGTTTGAAAATAGGAAAATAAATGTTTATGGTGCTTGCATTCAATAAATCCGTCCGCTGAACACCGCAATGCTTTATGTAGTCACATGTAAATAATCATCCATAGATTACGTCACGTTTTTGTGGAGAGGAGGGGATTCATCGAAACGCTACGATTCATACAAAATATTCGCACTTTTCATACAATAAATGTGGCAAGGTGGAGAGGGGTTTAAAATGGCGTGATTCATGGACGTCCCCTAATGTTTTAATGAAGCTTCAATAAATACGTTAGCAGGTGAGGTGTAGGTTCAATGTTTGGTTTAGTACAATTTATACAATAGGGAGTGTCCATGAGATACGTGTCACAAAAACATACCATGTTCTACAACAACCCTGCCCCTACGTCAAACTTTTTATATGGAACCTTAAAAATTGTAAGATCGGTCACACATTGCAGAACACCTCCTTCCCCCTAAAATATGACGTACTTAATGGATGACCCCATATATGGTTCTCGATCATTTTCGAAGCCCATACTGCCGTTCGTTCTACGCATATTTGTCCCACGGTCCACAAAATTTACATAGAACATGGGACAAGTAGGCGTAGTTCACGTGGTATAAGTAATGAAGATTCTCAAACGGTCATTTTTGGAACCGGTTGTTTTCGTTCTAGTTTTCGACCTATTTTTGCTCATTTTTTGCAACTTTCTTCCCCATCCAGCGCAACGTAGTTTTCAAACCTTTCTCTTGTTTGATATCACGACGAAAATACATTAAACTAAACAATAATGCTTGACTATGGATTAAACTCAATCGCCGGTTTTATTTTCTACAATTAAACTAAACGCACAGCAAAAGTACTACCGGATGACGTCATTGACAACTTCTTCCAAAAGTTTTATGTTCACCCTAAAGCGCTTTTAATTAACTGAACTATTGAATACTAAAACTCTTGTATATTTTAAACTTGAGCCATTATTTTTTAGTGCGTCAAATAAGGAATATAGTGCGTCAGATTTGACATCATATCATAACGGAATTCACCTCACTGAAAAACCTCAAGTCTTCCGAGCTAAAAATTACGTCAGTTCTAATTTTCAAACGTGGTTTCTAAAGTAAGTTTTCTAAAATCTTAGTTTTCGTTGATATTTTCCCTTCAATTGACCTGCGTATCCACTCGAACACTCAGATTTATGCTCTAAATCGTCGAAATTTGTTTTTTCTCGGTAAAAGGCACGGTGTTCATTTTACCACCACTTCCCCTAACAATCCATCTCTTAAAATCGACTTGCTAAGCAGCCACCTGCCTTTTGGGAGGTACTCCCTATTACGATCCATGGCCTCGATAAGTCCCGGGCCATCAATTGCCTCACATGTTGCACTGGAGCGGCCAATGCCTGCCGTGGTCTAGGCGTTGGCAAACCCTGTTCTTACTTAAGTTGATGTTAGTGGCCTCTGAACCCTCTTCTTCACATGAGGACCAGAACTATGTCTGACGTTCTCCCCAGGATGTCGACTCACCATCTTGTATTGTAGGCCAAAAAGTCAATGAAATCTCTATTACTAAGTAATAATCATGGTCCGACTGAGAATCGAGCCCTGACACCTTCCGCGTGGCTTCGTTTTTTAGCCACAGACGTTACCACGAGGCTAAGTAAACACCTTGCTTGTGCAAAAAGGGAATGCTCTTAAAACTTAAAAAGACTTTCATAAAAAATGTGATAGCGTCACTAAAATCACCTATCAATCAAAATTGATCTTCGGTTTGAATCAAACTGGATACGAAAAGAAGGATTTTTGTATTATAATGTCCACTGCTTTTACATCAGAGAGATAGAATGCGACGTGGTTAAATTCAACATAGCAAAACGCAAATCGAAATAATAACCACCTGGCATTTGGAGCCTGTGTGGTGACTGATAGAAGCGTGGGAAAATTGTACTGCGTTCAGCAACATTGATTTGGGTTTAACTGATAGGTTGCCCATTAAAGTCTAGAAAAATATGTTTGTTTTAGTTACAATTTTTACAACTTAAAAAGGCTTCTCTTGGGATTTATACACGCTGCAATAAATAATGCAGTTACGAAGGGTGTGACAAGCCTCACACAGTCTTCAGACGACCCAAATAAAAACTGGGACAAGGCGTGTATCACCACTTTAGTGGCCACCGAACAACCCCAATTTGAATGCCCAACTGATACAAAAAAAAAACGTTCTCATACAACAAACCACCGCAATCAATACGTATTGACGGTGCGCAGATTATCTATTTGATTATATCACAATCTCATTATGCACTTTTTTGTTCTATCTTCCGTAGGTCTGGGCGCAAAGCTGAAACTGCGGTCCTGCTGATGCGTCTAAACATAGTACCGGCCGTATTCATTCGGTTGCACCTCCTAGGTGATAGTAGTGGTTGAACGTGCGTCACTAGCATCTATAGGGAGTTGTAGTTGCTGCTGCTGCTGCTGCTGCGGCATAGAAACTGATAGTTGGATTTGCATTCTGGATCGAACCTGTGGGAGGCGAAACAGGTCCGCTGCTCATTCGTCATTCTTAGTTCGTCAGAGCAACAGCTGCAATTGAGAACTGCGCCTAGTTAAAGGGCTACGTGAGGTGATAACAGCCAATCGTTTGTAAAAGCCACGCGATACCATTCGGCCGGACCGGAGTGTGTTTGTTTCGATTTCGTGTTCCATTCAAAACCCGAACGGTTCCATGAAGCTGCTGAAGCTTCTACGCGGCGGTCGTAATTCGAAATGGTCGTAGAATATCTGGCTAGTCTGTGAACAGCGCCGTGGTCAGAGTGATTGCGTTGACAATCGTCAGGGAAGAGACGACAACTAGTGGAGGCGGAGGTGAAAGAATAAAACGTGATTTCTTCCCGAAGCCGGCGATATGGGGGGATCAGTGAGTCAAGTGTTTCGGTCCGGAAGCGCACTGCTGTCCAATCGGGATGGCCACAAAGTGTCCGAGACAACGGTTGATAAAGTGAACACAATTTTCGATGCACTCAGGGCAAACCCAAAGATTTCTATTCAGCGGTTGGAACCGCTATTGCTGCAAATACCGAAGGTAAGTGTAATTGGTGACTTGTTCGCGACTTGCAAGCATTTGCCCTTCCATTATAATACCTATATTATCATTAGTTTTCTCAAATCAATTGTGCAAAATGGATTAGATGAACAATTTTTCTTCGTGAGAATCTTTCAGAAATCCAGGGTGTCGACTACCTGAAAAAAACATGGAAAGTCAGAGGATTTGGTTCATAGTTCTGATGGGTCGTAAAGGGCGAATAAATTTTTCAGACCGATTGGATTGTTAGGAGTTTGGATAAATGCGTTAGATTAAATTAAATAACATGCAACCCTAAAGCTGGAAATAGGCAATACATATGTTATAAGTCAGTGTTCAAAACTAAAAAAAAAAGAAATAAATGATGTTCGAAAAAATTGCCCGTATTGCCCCGAATGGTTCTTTCAAACTTCATCATTATAGAATGTTGATGTTTGACTATATCATTCTGCTTTGCAGTATTCATAACGTTGCTTTAATGTGCCATTGCATGACATATGTTGCTAAAAAGCATTGCTGCATGACAAATTTAGAAATACAGTCAAATAAGGGTAATGAATTAATGCTTGTGGTTACTTGAGTAGTAGCAATGGTTGTCTAACTAACATTGCATCCCTTCCCTGATGACCGTGAGGACGTGGCCCGCACCGTTATTGAGATATGCCCTCACTTCAGTGCGCATCGTACCTTCGTGCTGTGCGTACACAAATTCTCTCTACTCTTGGAAGTTTTTAAAAACTACATAAAGCAATAACTTCTCAGTGTTTCATGAACAGTACTTTTCAGTGCTACAAAAACAGTTTTTTTTTTGTCAGTATTATTTTTCTACTATCGATCCCTTTACGATCTTTGTTAGGACCCGTGCCTTCAATTTTTTCGTTGGACCCGTTAGTGAAAGCTAGCGATGGTAAGTAATCTTTTATGGACACCGTCTTGGGAAAAACCTCTTAGAAGGTCACGTCTTCTTTCGTTTATGCACCAAACATGGTTGCAACTAAATTCACAACTTCCTTCCAAAAAGGCGGGATTTCAAACTGTCACTAAACTTGGCAAAAATGGAAGAAAGGTCGTGTCTGCGGAGTGCGCGTTTTCTTCTAAGGATGAAATGGTTAATGGTGATAATTACATCGAAATGGACAATCAGTTCGATGCTTTAGACAAATTTTCCGAACACCAAATCAAAGCAGCCTATAGCCCAGGCTCTTTGAATCAAGTGAGGAAACAAAGAATGCCGCCTATCGTGGTCAGTTGTTCCGAATTTGGAGGATTTAGGCAGGAGATCTTGAACTCCATTAGGGGAATCAAGGTTTCCTTCCAAATCGCAAAGAAAGGAGACTGTCGAGTTTTGCCGGAAACTCTTAAAGATCGCGAATTTCTTCTCAATCATCTTGAAGAGAAGAAGCACAAATTTTTCACTTATGACGACAAAACTGAACGATTGTTCAAAGTCGTCTTGAAAGGTCTCTCAAGTGACTATTAGTCACCTGAAGAGACCAAAAATGGAATAAATGATTTACTTGGATTTTCCCCAGTCCAAGTAATCATCATGAAAGAGAGAACCCAATCTGGCATTGTTCGGAAAAAGCTTTCTCAAGAATATTATTTAGTTCACTTTAACAAAACAGAACTAAATAATATTACAGCTTTAGAAAAAGCAAAACTTATGTTCGATGTCCGTGTGACATGGGAACATTTCCAGAAACCTGGAGGAAATTTCCAGAACCATACTCAGTGCAGTGAAGGAAGATACCGATAAGTTCATATGCGCAAATTGCGGGGGCAATCATGAGTCTAATTTTTGGGCTTGCCCTTCGCGTAGGCAAGTCGTCGAGCTTCGTGCCAGGCTGATGAACGGTAATGTCCGTTACGATGACGGTCATTGCCGGAATTCCCCTGGTAGAGTATTGAATAATGTCCATTTTTCAGTTAACGATCGCTTGAATAGGAATCATACCGATCAGGAGGATTATAATTATGCTCATTTATAAACTAATTTTATTCCGTCGAGTAGCCGTTCGAATCTTTTAATTGCGAATGGATCTACCCTATCCTATGCCGATATCGTAGCAGGTAATTTGAATTCCTCCCCTTTTCATACCACGAGTAACCATTCTAATTGTTTCAAATCAAATGGAAAGAACCATGCCGCCACATGAAGCTTCTACTTCGCCTCTTCGTCTACCGAAAATTCTAACGGAAATCATCAGATAAGGTACACACTTCAAGTGATATGTCTCCCTCTGATTTTTATTTTTTCCAACTGAACAATTGAATAAAATGATTGATGCAATGTTCAAAACCTCCATTATGACTGAAGCAGTCTAAGTTGGTGTAAAATTTATCAATCAAATTGTTATTGGATTACGTTTTTTCTTCTTCTTCTTCTTCTTCTTCTTCTTCTTGGCATTACGTCCTCACTGGAACAGAGCCTGCTTCTCAGCTTAGTGTTCAATGAACACTTCCACAGTTATTAATTGAGAGCTTTCTTTACCAAACTTGCCATTTACGCATTTGTATATCGTGTGGCAGGTACGATGATACTTCATTCCTAGGAAAGGCAAGGAAATTTCCATTACGAAAAAATCCTGGACCACCCGGGAATCGAACCCAGATACCTTCAGCATGGCTCTGATTTGTAGCCGCGGACTCTAACTACTCGGCTAAGGAAGGCCTCTGTTTTTTTTTCTAATGGATCCAAATAATTATTTAAATATTTTAAAGTGGAATGTTCGTTTTTTGAATGGTAAGAAGAACGAGCTGTTTAATCCAAACTTTTTTTTGTTTATCGTAATGATCGACTTGGTGGGGCATGTGGGGGAGTTACAATCATCATTCATAGGCGTATAAAACATCAACTGTTATCGTCATTTGACACTTTGGTTCTTTCTGTTGAAACACAGCTTATAGCTGCCTATTTGCCTTTTCAATGCACTGTGCAGCAGGTTAATTTGCTTCAAAATGACTTGCGGAAATTGACTCACAATAAGTCATTTTTTTGTTATTGGTGACTTTAACGCCAAACATAGTTCATGGAATAGTTTGCAAATTAATTCCAACGGCAGAGTTTTATTTAACGAGTGCTCTTCAGGATATTTCTCAATTCAATACCCTGATAGTCCTACTTGTTTTTCCTCTTCTAGAAACCCTTTTACGTACGTTTAATTCGGTCTTAACCGACTCTAGTAACCTTTGTAGCCAACTGATTACTCATGATGGTTTTGATTCTGATCATGTCCTTGTTACATTTCAATATCTCGAAGCGATTCTCAATCCTATCAGCTGCACTTTTAATTATTTTCGAGTCGACTGGCACATATATGAAACATAATCGATAGTAATCAGGATATTGACGATGCTCTCGAAACTTTAACAAATGCCATTGTTGAAACAAGAGGCGTTGCAATACCAAAATGTGAAGTAAAATTTGAATACGTGATTATAGACGATGATCTTAAACTCTTGATCCATCTTAAAAACGTGAGGAGAAGGCAATTAACGCACTCGCGATCCTGCTATGAAAAGTATATGGTAGGGTTTGCAGAAAGAAATCAAGAAACGTTTGCACAATTAAGAAACACAAATTTTGAAAATAAAATGTCTCAATTGGACCCTGGCTCTATGCTCTTTTGGAAATTATCTAAAATTTTGAAAAAAAAACCTCAGAAGCCAATACCGGCATTGAAAGAAGAAAACAAATTATTACTAAATAATTGCGAAAAAGCTCAAAAACTTGCTATGCAGTTTGAAAGTGCGCACAAATTGAATTTAGGAATTACTAATCCAATAGAAAATCAAGTTACTCAGGACTTCGAAAATATTCTCAATCAAGAAAACGTTTTTAAAAATTTGAGCCCCTGGCGATGATGGAATTATATTATTTATATGTGCCAGAACGTCTACCAAACGTATCCTAGGGCCTTTCCCATCCCATTAACATTCGACAATATCCCGTAACACCTATGAAAGGTCGTAGAGTTCTCTGCATCTTTCTTAAGTAGGTGTTCAATTTATCATTCCTTTCCGCTCCTCAGCATTCGCAAGGACGTGGCCAGGACAGCTCTCGACTGTTGGAGGATACGTCAATCTTGTCTAAGAGTCAAGGGTTCGTCCCAAATCTTTAACTTTGGTTACGGACGGGAAGAAGGCAACCCTCATACAACGGTCTAGAACTGTACCACCTACGAATTTGTGCGAATTGCTTAATGCGAATGCTAGTAAACAGTTCCGCCATTGACATTAGACCACTCATCAACTTTTACGTGTAACAAATTTGATCCGTTCCAACAAATCTGAAGGCTATTTTACTGGTCTTGCTCTTCTAGGCATAGAAAAAGCATTCAACAGTGTTTAACACGAAGGCTTGAACGTAAAATAGAAATAAACTTTCAACAAACATTGTTAAAATAATCCAAAATTATCTGTCAAATCGAACACTTCAGGTTGATTATCAGAACTCCAAGTCTGGAACACTTCCTGTAAGCGCTGGTGTTCCTCAAGGCAGCATTTTGGGACCAATATTATACAATATACAATAATATTATCACATCTGACTTACCTGAGTTACCAAAATCAAATGGAATGTCAAAAATCTTTGCCTGTGGATGGCACAGGCCTTTCCGCCAAAGGACGAAGCCTGCGTGTCATCTGTAGTAGATTACAAAAAAGTTTTGATATTTTTTCTTCATTCTTGCACAAATGAAAGATTTCTCTTAATGTTTTCAAAACTCAACTTTTAATATTCTTACATAAACCAAAAGCACTTTAATTGAAACCTTCAAGTAAACATGTTGTCACAATGAGAGGGGTTCCAATAGAATGGTCAGATGAAGTTAAGTATCTAGGGCTCATGCTAGATATAAACTTAACCTTCAAAAATCATATTGAGGGCATTCAAGTCAAATGTAACAAATATATAAAATGTCTGTATCCACTTATTAACAGAAATTCGAAACTTTGTCTTAAGAACAAGCTTTTGATCTTCAATCAAATTTTCAGGCCAGCCATGTTGTATGCTGTACCAACATGGACTAGCTGTTGTAATAGCAGAAGATTCAAAATAAAATTTGAAAATGATTCTGAGGCTTCCTCCCTTGTATAGTACAAATGAGTTACATAGGATATCCAATATAGAACAAATGGCAAAAAATCAATAATTTTAGACAAAAATCGTTGCAATCTTCTATTGTCACAATCAATGCGTTATATATTTAGGTAAAGTTAGGTTAAGTAAATTGAATGCGTTTTTTCCCCTTATAAGCAGATGCAAACAACTCACCTGTAAAAAATCTTAACTGATACGACAAATGAAATGTAATATGTTGGTAACAAAATGCTAATAAAAGCCTAATTTTGTTTTACCAAATTGGGATGATAGTGTTGCCCAACTGAGAACACCTAGATATAAGAAATGAATGTAATGTGTGGAATAATACTAATAAAGAATTATAAAAAAAAACTGCTCGCACTTTGACGTCATACACTAGGCAGTGCGACATGGATCATGCAGCTTTAGTCCAGCTGATCACATCGTTGGAATTTTTTGATCAAACTGTGTGTGTTACTTGATTTCTTCGATGACCAGGTTGGTTCAACGGCGCACATGCAATACATTCGACTAATTCAAACTAATCGAGAGCGCCACCCTAGTAAATAAACCTAGAACATGTGTTTGCACTCGAATGTTTCGGTTCCCGGGTTTCGCGAAGCTTACGTTTCAAATATATACATGAGGGAGATGATCATAGATAGATGATATGATTGTTATTGTTGTTCGGGTTGTCGGCAATTATTGATTGACGTAGCGGAGGTGTGTTATAGGAACTGGAATCTTGTAGTTTACACGATTCGTTCAAGGGTGCCACTGCAATCAGATCAAATTGAGATGATCATCCTGCGGTGGATAGTACGTCATAAGTATTAAAATTGATTTTGCGCGATTATTAGAACCAGTGGGGTTGTATATATATTTCGTTGTACGCTCTCCTCCTCAGCCTTTAATCTTCTCTACAGAAGCGAAAGGATTATAGGATTGATTCAAACTGTTATTATACTGTAAGGGGCTTTCCTTATCCGAGTGGTTAGAGTCCGCGGCTACAAAGCAAAGCCATGCTGAAGGTGTCTGGGTTAAATTCCCGGTCGGTCCAGGATCTTTTCGTAATGAAATTTCCTTGACTTATCTGGGCATAAAGTATCATCGTATCTGCCACACGATGTACTAATGCTAAAATGGCAACTTTGGCAAAGAAAGCTCTCAGTTAATAACTGTGGAAGTGCTCATAAGAACACTAAGCTGAGAAGCAGGCTTTGTCCCAGTGGGGACGTAAATGCCAAGAAGAAGAAGAAGAATTATACTGTAAAAAAATACAAATAAGCTTAGGATACTCTCAACTCAACAAATGGTTGCAGTGACTAAGATGCTCAACAATAAAATTGAAATGAAAAATAATGAGGTGAGGCAAACGTTCAACTGTAGTGAAAGGATTATTATTTCCTGAAAAACACTTGAAAAGAAATAAATACCACAAACAGGCTACAAATTTGCTGAACAAACTTTTGTCAAAATATCTACATATTTTTAGTTGTAACAGTTTTAAAATTGATTGTCTTAAACGAACCTTAAGCCCATCGATAGGCAAGAGTTCAAATCTAGTGTGTGGCAAAAGTTTGCTTGACGAAACATAAAATATCGATACTTGTATGACAGGCAGAGCCTAAATCAGGCGTAAACTTATGTTTACAGAAAAATACACACTACATTTTCTTATCTGAATTCTCATACTAAGAACGAAGTCTGACCTAGACTTATGCGCCGACACGCAGCCGATTCATTTTACGTCACCCCGGCGCTGAATAAGATATCAACGGCGTGCCATACGCCGATGATAATTCAGCAGAAAAGTTTTGTGCTATTGCAAAAAAGGATCTAAGACATTTTTAAGGAATGGCTTTTGAAATTCAACAAAGACTCTTACACAAATTTTTGAAAGGATTGTGAAAAAAAAAATCCGTGGTATTCTCCAAGGTTTAATCGGAAATCCTTCTAGAGATTCTCCCAAAGGTACATACTGAGATTTCTTCATGAATTCTTCTAATAGTATATCCAGGGATTTGTCTTGGAATACCTTAAGGTGAAGATGAATCGAAGCCAAGCCTCTTATTTTCAAGAGCACAAATCTGTAGAACCAAACATCCGTTTAAGCTGAAAACTTAATCGATTGGTCACTAGCTGGTGATGACCAATCGATTAACTTTTCAGCACAAACGGGTTTTCGGTTCTTCAGATTTGTGCTCTTGAACATTTGTTTTTTCTTAACGCTTTCCTGCAAGAACCTCTTCAGGAATTTCCCCAATGTGTTTGGTTCCCACCAGGAATTTCTTCAAAGATATCTCTATTAGTTCTTCCAGCATTTTTTTTTAATTTCTCCAAGAATTACACCAAGAATCCTTAAGAAATTTTAACAGAACATTCCATAGCGCATTTTTTCGTTCAAGTATGTTTTCCAATTAATTCATGTACCATAAAATGGGTAATTATAAATATATCGATAGAGTATCGCCAAACTATTTTTAAATTGAAAATTTTGCGACGTCTTTCATAAACAATAAGAAGAAGATATTCAAATCTCGAGCGTTTCGGATAGCTTCAAAAATAAGCCATAATATACAGGGTGATTACTATTTCCTGTCAATAAAGTAAAATATCGTAGATAAAAGATGTATTTACCCTGAGCAAGTCGTTCGTAACAGTGTGAATTTTAATTTCCAGTGTACATTCTGTTCTGTACATCTATAAAGTTTGTTTTGACAAAGTAAAGATTCAATATTATTTCATTTACCTTAGTTTTTAGTCATATTTTTTTTTATAGTGGGGTACAAAAAAGCTTCAAAAGCCAGGCCTGTTGTGTATTGGCACGGTGTGGGACTCACGTTAGGCGTGCTTAACCACTAAAAAACTTTTCCTACTGCTCCTGTGCCTCGATCCCCCCCGGAACTACATCAGGCAACTTCATCGGGGAGGGCTGTGCTCATGCACTTCTTCAATATCAGCCTCTAACTGTTCTGCTAGTTCGCTGTTGGAGCGTTTTGCCCAATTGGCGGTTGAACATCTCGCCGGGACTTTGGACAGCTTTCTGTGCGACGACGCATACTTCCCTTGAGCTGGCCTCGCGTCAGAGCTCTGTTGATCTTCTACTGGACGCTCATGTGCACTTCGTTGCTCTACGACGACTCGTTCTCCGCTGCTGCTGTTCGAGCTCTCCTTGTTGACTAGTTGGATGCCGAGGTCGCTCCAGCGATTCCGGTTGGAGGATGACTTCCGGTTCACTGGCGCCCAGACGACCCAAAACTGGTTTGTGACGATCGAAGCTACTCGGCTTAGTCCCCGACGGTGGAGCTAGCCTACCCCGGCTACGCGCTTCTTCATGATTCGATACTGGCCGGTGGAGTGCCGAAGTCGGTCCAGCGATTCCGGTTGGAGGATGGCTTCCGGTACACTGGCGCTCCGACGACTCAAGCCGGTGATACGCTACGTACTACTCAGAGTAGTCCCCGGCGGTGGATCTATCCTACTCCGACGAAGATTTCCCCGGCGGCGGAAGATCTCCCGAACCGATGCTATCCGGGCAGATGCCGAGGTCGGTCCTGCGATTCCGGTGGAGGGAAGCTTCCGGTTCACAGGCGCCCCGACGATCATTTGCCGGTGCAACAACGCGATCTACTCAACTAGTCCCCGGCGGTGGACTTAGCCTACTCCGAAGCTGGCCGGGCAGATGCCGAGGTCGGTCCTGCGATTCCGGTTCACAGGCGCCCCGACGACCATTTGCCGGTGCTATTTCGTGAATTACTCAGCTGGACCCCGGCGGTGGACTCAGCCTACTCCGACTCGACGTTGGTTGGCTAAGTGCCAGGGTCGGTTCTGCAATTCCGGTTGGAGGATGGCTTCCGGTTTGCAGGCGCCCGGACGACTATTAACCGATACTACGCTACGCCCGCTCTACTCGGTCTAGTCCCCGACGGAGGATCTGGCCTACTCCGATCGCGACCCGGAGCTCTCTGGTCTTCACGTCATCTCCTTTGCAGCAACGACATAATCGCCGTTATTCCCCTGTTCACCGCATTCCAGGTGCTTTCATGCTGGCACATGTTCTGCACGATGTTGTCCGGATTTAGGACGTTTGCGGTTTCTGGCAGCATCTCGCCTCGTATATTCGTGAATCGAGGGCAGTCGAATATAACGTGCTCCGGTGTCTCCTCGATATTTGGACAGGCCGGACAATGTGGAGATTCTGCGTGTCCGAATCTGTGCAGATATTTCCGGAAGCATCCATGGCCTGATAAAAACTGGGTCAGGAAGAAGTTAACTTCTCCATGTTTTCTGGTCGTTCACACCGACACGTTAGGAATGAGCCTGTGGGTCCACCTTCCTTTCTCCGAGTTATCCCACTCCTGCTGCCACCTGGCCATTGTGTCCAACCTAATGGTATTCCTCACATTCCTGGTGTCCCTTTGCTGGTAACATGCGATGTCCTCAGCCAGAGTGATGCAGATGGGGATCATTCCGGCGATAACGCACACTGCCTCTGATGATATAGTGCGGTAGGCACTCGCAACCCGTATAGCCATGAGCCGGAACGTACCTGCCAGCTTATCTCAATTACGTTTGGTTCCCAACGCTGCAGCCCAAGCCGGGACTCCATACCTCAGTATAGACGATGATACGGTCGCTAGAAGACGCCTCGTGCTGCTTCTTGGTCCTCCAATGTTGGGCATGATCCTGGCTACGGTGTTAGCAGCTTTCGCTGCCTTTTCGCAGGCATAGTCTACGTGGCTGTTGAAGTTTAGCCTGTCGTCGACCATTACTCCGAGATGCTTTAGAGAGCGCTTCGATGGGATTGCGTGCCCTCCGACGTTGATTTCCAACTGCTGTACCGCCTTGCAGTTGCTGACCAGCACCACCTCCGTTTTATGATGAGCCAACTGCAGCTTGACTCCAGTCATCCACGATTCGATGGTGTCTAGCGATTCCGCCGATTATGTTATGTCGGAATTTTGTGTCGCGTTTTGATCGCTCCGAGTAAATTTTCTAAACGGCTGATTCAAGTGTAGAGTTATATAAAATTTAATTCTTTGTTTCGATTAGTGCGATTTAATGATCCATCCATTTGTATTTTACAAAAAGTGCGGAGTGCATGTAGAAAAGAAATTTGTATGTTGTAAGTTTTTTGTTAGTGCCGCAAGTTGGTCAGAAGTGCAATTGATCACATAGTTCAAAACCATCATGAGTTAACAGCGAGTGCGTGAGGTTATTGAAAATTTGGAGTTATAAAGCTGTATCTACAACTGACAATGACTTTTAATCTGGAAGTGATTAACCTGATTTTTCAAGTCGATTGGTCTTTCGAGGTCCTCGAGGTCCTGGTTGCTGAGTCGCATACAGCCATTTGACTATTTCTAATTTGGTGAGATCTTTCATATTTATACTCCTATCATTCAAAAGGTTTCATTGGTGTGGTTTGCACGTTGCAAATCTGACTATATAAGCTTTTTCATATATTTTTTAGATTTTTTTTGTAATTAAAATTCGATCCGGTCTGACTAAACATCGAGCAGTTGATGTTGTCACAATTAATAATGAGGTTGTTCCAATCACCGTAATTTAATCTACGATTTGCGAATATTGTTATGGTTTGAAACGTTTATAAAAGTTAATAAAGGGGGGGGGCTTAACCTGAATGTTTTCTTCTCGTTGCAGAGAGCGAGTAACGGCGCTTTAGCCTAGGCTTCCGAGCCAGGACATAAGGAAGAAATACCTGTGTCCCATCCCTGGAAAAAGAGCAACAATGGAGCGTGCATTTAATTTCTTAGCAACGCCACTCCCAACGATTTAAACTTTCCCCCTGAAATGAGACGGTTGGTACGGTTGTCCCCGTTTCTTCCTTAATGAGATTCAAAATTCTACGTCT
This sequence comes from Aedes aegypti, assembly GCF_002204515.2. Classification (NCBI taxonomy): domain Eukaryota; kingdom Metazoa; phylum Arthropoda; class Insecta; order Diptera; family Culicidae; genus Aedes; species Aedes aegypti. Next base: position 188,395,674 of record NC_035108.1, on the reverse strand, counting down.
ATCATATTATTCATAAGTGGATAATCTGATCGCCGTGGACTTTTGAGTTATCTTCCAAACCAAGTCTGCACAGTGGGCCTGGCCATTTTAGTATTTGTATCATATCACTGATATGCTGCAAATATTAATGCTGACAAGAAAATACTAGAAGAAATTCCAGTATTTCCAGGATGCTCTTCAATATTGGCTGTGCAAGCGCTTAGTTTAGATTAGATTAGATTACATTAGATTAGATCTCGTGGTTATGTTATGTCGCTGTTCTATTCAGTGAAAACTGTGATTTTTCGTGAATTTGTAGATGTTTAAACTGAATCTGTTGTGGAAGAAAACATAAACATTCCTTGCTCTATCCTTGCGGGCATAAATTGAATCAACGGTTGTATGCTAAGATAAAGATCGGACAACTGGGTATAGAATTTAATCCAGTTTGTGATCCAGTCGCTGATTGGTTGATTTTGATGTCTCCGAGTGTAGGGCTGCGTGTAGAAAATTACCATCGGACGCGTTTGTTTTGCCTGTGTTGCCGGATTACCTTGATAGGTTGTTATTATTTGAGGGTGTTCATAATAGTTCGTGTCAACTAGCCGACTGATGTGCATCAAAGAAAATAGTGAAGCAAAATCAGCTTGAAAATATAAGAAATTAAGGTGCAAGTAAAAATTAAGCGAATATCAAAAATGAAAAAGCAGTTTTCATCCTTAAAATCAACAAATCGAAAAAAATAAAAACACACAGCCTTTTTATTTTGGAAATAAAAGAGCTGTGTGTTTTTATTTTTTTTCGATTTGTCGATTTTAACCGTGAAAACTGCTTTTTCACTTTTGACATTTGCTCTATTTTTACTTGGACCTTAAGTGCAAAGCTTTTAATTGTGTACGGGACAGTAAATTGCATCCGAATCATCATTTTTTTTAATGAAATGGTGTACCGTCTTCCACATGAATGGCATCTATGTTTAGCGTAACATGCTAGGGTGGGAAATTTCAAACTGGCTCATGGATGAAAAGAAGAACAACTAAAAAAAGCCAGTTGTCCGATCTTATCTTAGGTCAAAAGAAGAATGAGCGAAGAAGCAGAAATTGGTCTGCTTTTATAGTTTGCTTCCCAACCCACGTGTTTGGTTGCGTAAGAAAGGGGTCGACATTTTCACAATTTCACAAGTCTATCGTCAAAAATCAAAAGTTTTCTTAATTTGAGTAAAATGTTGTATAAATTTCCGACCGATTGGTGGGAAAGTATTGAAAATCTACCGGTAAATGGCTGAATTATTAGTACTCAAAATCTTACATAATTTCGTAACGGTCGCATTATTTTAGATTTTTACTTGACACTCAGTATATTGCCGTAAGACGTAGTTAACGTCAAAAAACTAAATAACCAAATAAATTTGGTTCCTTTCTTTAAAAACGTGTAAAAACGATTCTGGGGAATAGTTTTCTGGGAAATGTCCCATTCTGGGGAATGGGTTTCTGGGGAACGTCATTCTGGGGAATGTCGTTCTGGGGTTTGACTTTCTGGGAAATGTCCTACAACCATACCAAATGTGTCAGATTGGTATAAAAGAAACCATGGGGTTGTGAACTTCCACCTGACGCAGTTTCTGTCAGGACATGGTTGTTATATGCAGAATCTCCTGCGTGCCCCAAATGTGCTGGTGTAGAGGAAACAGCAGAGCATGTCGTGTTTAATTGCCCCCGTTTCATTGTTGTGCGAGATCGCAAGCTCGCTACCTGCAGAAGGTACGCGTTTTCCGACAATATAATAGAGCGAATGTGTGCGGATGCCGAGTGCTAGAATGTCACTCACTGTTCACCGCAACAGCCCATTGTAGTGGAAACCCCTGTCGATAGAGATCATGAGCCACTACCTATGCCCACTGGATCGCTTGACGTCGGCAAAACTTCAAACTCCATGACAAGGGAGAAACGATAAACAACAGATAAGAGTGATAAGAGGATTGTTTATTGCGATAGTCGATATTTGATTCATTAGATTGAGAAGTTGAAAGTGTTTTTTGGATTATTACTATTTGTGAAGGTGAATTATAAAATTTGTAACTTAAGTCTAGATTAAAACTTACACGATAATTAAAACTTACAGGCTAAATTTGAAACGTTAAAACCTAGTTGTGCGTGAGATTAAAAATAGTACGGAGACTGAATTGTGAGTAGAGCATGAATTTGTCATTGAACGTATCCTAAATGAAAAATATATTTTAGCTTAAGCTGATCAAACGCAAATTGGAGTTAAAGATCTTGCTGGAAGAACTCCTACCGAACTCCTCCCACAACATTCTTAAGAATTCACCGGATCATGATGAACTCACTGTCGAATGTGCGACAAACCCGGTCGCAAACGAGGTTCCAGCAGGCGAATGCTAACCTCAACCCGGGTGACGACGACAAGGCTTCGAGTAAGGGTTCGGAAGATTCTTTTATCCCATCCAGAGTGGATGAAGACGGAGGTGAGTTGTGCGATTGTGCTGGCTGCAATCGGCCGAATAATACGGAGCGATACATGGTTCAGTGTGGGAAATGTGAGCGCTGGTACCACTTCACCTGTGCCAACGTGAACACGGCCACGGTACACTCTGTTAGCTTCGTTTGTGCGGTATGTATGCCTGTCGTGTCCGAACCGGCACATAGCCAGATAAGCGGTATTTCGGGTACGTCGAGTGCTCATAGATCCCGAGTAGAACGTGAATTGCAGCGTCTGGAAGAAGAGCGGAAGTTGCTCGAGGACCTGAATCGCGAGCGGATTGCAAGGGAACGAGCGTTGAACGAGAAGGAACTCCAGGAGAAGCTGGAGCAGGGTAAGCAGTTTATCGCACGCAAACATGAACTGCTAAATCGGAAAGACGGCGAAGAAGGAAACAGTGTGCGGAATATGCGGAGCAGCCAGAGGAGTGCGAAGCGCACCGAAGATTGGGTACGGCAGACGAAGGCAGCTGATGAGGTAATCGGTGGACAGATACCTGCGTCATCGTCTGTGAATGCTGATTTGTCGGTATGTGCGTCCTCAGGAAATCTGCAAGTAGTACACCCTTCCTCAACTCCGTTGAGAATTCCACCTGCTATTTCCTCACCTGTCGGTGATGGCAGGGTTGATGTGAGATTAGAAGCGAAGTCGATCCCTCGGACCTTGGGAAGCATCACCATCGGCTCTGAAGATTCTATTGAAGGCGCTGTCGGAGGAGACGCGGAAAAGGACGTTCAGAGAAAGGGACTGTCAGATTTGCCGTTCGTCGATCTTCAGCCCTATGCAGATCTGCTAAAGGTTGAAGAAATCGCTCCAAGTGCTAGTGCTAGCGTCATGCGAACAGCTGCTGAAAACCCAACTAGAAGCAGCAGAGCAACGCGAAAATGAATCACATCGTCTACGGAACGAAGCGATGAAGGAGTATTGGGACCTGCACGATGAAGTTCAAAAGTTCATCAGTGGTACCCGAGATGGGCTGGGAGATAGCGGTTGTTCTCCTCCTTTGCCTCCTCCGCCTGCGTCTTGGTTTGAACCTACGAATGGGCAAAACATTGAAAATTCAATTCGCGTCGATTCAAATCATGCATTTCCACCTCCGCCTCCTCCATTGTCGGTAGATTCTGGTTTGCTCAATCGTCAACAGGAATATGTGACTCAACCTGGATCGTGTGGTGTTGGAATGATGAACGAACCTGTCCCCATTCCTCCTACTTCGAATATGTTCCCTTCCGTGCCAACAACCCATCGGCAAATACCCTCGCCGACTCTGGTGCCGGCTCAGTTTGGACCAACGCCCCAACAGATTGCCGCTAGACAAGTAGTCACCAGAGAGCTTCCGATTTTCTCCGGCGATCCGGTCGATTGGCCGCTATTTATTAGCAGCTACCAGCATTCAACACAGATTTGTGGGTACACTGATTCAGAGAACCTTCTGCGTTTGCAGCGAAGCCTGAAAGGTAGTGCGAAAGATTCGGTTAGCAGTTTTTTGCTCCACCCGTCAACGGTGCCCCAAGTCATGTCCACTCTGCAACAGTTGTACGGCCGTCCGGAACAGATCGTCAACAATATGATCGCCAAGGTTCGAGCAACACCTCCACCGAAGCCCGACCGGTTGGAGACGCTGGTCAGTTTCGGACTGATAGTACAAAATCTGTGCGGACACTTGAAAGCGGTTGGGCTAGAGAGGCATCTAGCAAACCCGATTCTTCTGCAGGAGCTGGTGGACAAGCTACCAGCAACGGTAAAATTCAGCTGGGCGCTTTACCAAGAGCAAGTTCCAATGGTGGATCTGAACGTATTCAGCGACTACATGGCGAAGGTGTCTTCGGCGGCTAGTGGCGTAACGCAGCTTGCAAGTATCCCACAAAAAGCTGTGAAAGAAGAACGAAGCCGACCAAAGGACAGATCGTTTGTGAACGCGCACGTGACTTCAGAGCAGCCGAAAGCAAATCACCGAGAAGTGACGCAAAAAGCGGGATCCGGATCCAACAGTGGACATTTGAACGAGAAGGGTGCCAAATCTTGTTCCGTATGCAACGTCGAAAGCCACCAAATCGAAAACTGCTCATCGTTTAAAAGGCTGGATTTAGACGGTAGATGGAAGGCAGTGAAAGCAAACAAACTGTGCGCTCGTTGTCTCACGTCACATGCTCGGTGGCCATGTAAAGGAGAAGTTTGCGGAATCAACGACTGCCCAAAGCGACATCATCGTTTACTTCACTTCGAACCTCCAGCGACTTCTAAGACTACTAGTGCGGTGGTCTCAGTTCATCGTCAGCTGTCGTCATCCACGCTCTTCCGCATCCTGCCAGTGACCTTATTCGGGGCAAAGGGACAATTCAACACCTTCGCTTTCCTAGACGACGGATCGTCAGTAACACTCGTCGAGCGATCGATCGCTGAAGCTCTTGGTGCCAGCGGAGAAGTTGAGACTCTGAACATCGAGTGGACCGGAGGTATAAACAAGACGATCGCCGGAACAGAGGTCGTCACGATGGAGATTTCCGAGGCTGGTGTCAACAAGCGGTACAAGTTGTCCGAGGTCTACACGGTCGACAATCTCGGCTTACCACAGCAGACCACAGACTATACTGAGCTTGCTAGTCGATACACACATCTCAAAAAGCTGCCGGTGAAAAGCTTCAGGTTTGCTGTACCAGGAATCCTAATCGGACAAAGCAACGTTCATCTTCTCGCTACACTGAAGTTGCGTGAAGGGAAGTTAAATGAACCGATTGCAACGAAGACCAGGATTGGATGGGCAGTGTGTGGCAGTCTACGGAAACCACGAGCTAACACAATACACAGACAACTACATGTGCAAGCCAAACCGAACACAGAGGATCTCCACGAGTATGTCAGTCGCTTTTTCGACATCGAGAGTTTGGGTGTAGCTCTTGTGCCTACCGTGAAAGGTGTGGAAGAACAACGTGCCTACAGTATCCTGGATGCGACCACACGCCGGTTGAACAGCGAGAAGTTTGAGACAGGCCTGCTCTGGAAGCATGACTACGTAGAATTTCCAGACAGTCGGCCGATGGCGGAACGACGCTTCAGGTTCCTGGAAAAGCGTTTAGCTCGAGACCCGCAGCTTTACGACAGTGTTCGTCAGCAAATAGCTGACTTTAAAGCCAAGGGTTACATACACGAAGCGACAGCGGAGGAAATTGAAGGATTCGACCTGCGTCGCACATGGTTCTTACCGATTGGAGTCGTCGTGAATGAAAAGAAGCCTGGGAAAGTTCGAGTGATCTGGGACGCAGCTGCGAAAGTTGACGGCGTATCATTGAACTCCATGTTACTAAAGGGTCCGGATCTTCTTACTCCGTTGCTATCCGTGATGTTTCCGTACCGGGAGCGTCAAGTCGCAGTGTCCACAGACATCAAAGAGATGTTTCTGCAAATCTCGATCCGGCCGGAAGATCGTAGCGCCTTACAGTTTCCCTACAGGGATTCTCCTGAACTGCCAATGAGTACGATGGTGACCGACGTGGCAATATTCGGAGCAGCATGTTCCCCCGCACATTCGCAATTCATCAAGAACTTAAACGCATCAGAACAAGAAGCAGAATTTCCCAGAGGTGCAGCGGCGGTAAAGAAAAGGCATTACGTGGATGACTACGTGAACAGTCACGATACGGCGGAAGAAGCTACCGAGGTGGCGAAAGAAGTGATCGAGGTGCACAAGCGTGCGGGATTTCATATTCGAAATTGGATGTCTAGTGACAGAAGCGTGGTTGAACAGCTAGGGGAACCGAATCAGAAAACTGCAAAAGCCATGCTATCGGAAAAGGACACCGGGCTTGAACGGGTGTTAGGAATGACGTGGAGACAAGATGAGGATGTCTTCATCTATACGTTGCAGTTTAGCGAGAAGGTGCGTATTCTGATGGAAAATACCACGATTCCTACGAAAAGGGAAATGCTTCGGCTCGTCATGAGCATCTACGATCCATTAGGGCTAGTGGCATCATTCGTAGTCCACGGGAAAATTCTCATCCAAGAAGTGTGGCGGTCCAAAATAGATTGGGATAGCTGTATTTCCGAAGAGATTGCCACATACTGGACAGATTGGATCGCTGTGCTCAAGAGGATGGATGGATTGCGTATACCACGGTGCTACTTCTCAGGATACGACCCAGCAAGCTTCAAAACCCTTGAGTTACACATTTTTGTGGACGCGAGCGTACAGGCTTTTGCAGCAGTAGCATACTTCCGGATCGTAGACCAGGGACAGATACGAGTCGCACTTGTCTCATCGAAAACGAAAGTCGCTCCACTTAGAGGACTTTCAATACCACGGTTGGAGCTGATGGCAGCGTTGCTTGGAGCTCGTCTACGCAGGACTGTTGAGGAAAACCACACGCTGAAGGTACAAAAAACCTGCTTCTGGAGCGATTCATCTACGGTTTGTTCGTGGATCAGGTCTGAAACGCGTCGATATCGTCAGTTTGTCGCTTTCAGAGTCGATGAAATATTGAGTCTCTCCAAAATTGATGAGTGGCAGTGGATTTCGACGAAGATCAATGTTGCAGATGAAGCCACCGAGTGGGGGAAAGGTCCGTCGTGTAATGTGGACAGCCGCTGGTTCCAGGGTCCTGAGTTCCTCTACAGCAACAGTGCAGATTGGTCGATGGCTCCAGACGAAGATACGGATGAAAGTGATATGGAACTACGGGAGGCGTACGTCTTCAGTCATCATATCAAGAAGCTAATGATAGACATTAACAGATTTTCGCGGTTTGAGCGAATGTTGCGTTCTCTAGCATATGTCCACCATTTCGTGGACAGCCTACGCTACAAAAAGGCTAATGGATCTGCAGATTCCGCCGGCTTGACGAGTGCAGAGCTCCAAAAAACAGAAAGAACGTTGTGGTCGATTGCTCAGTCCGAGGCGTTCCCTGAGGAAGTTGCGACCCTGAAGCAGAACCCGAATCGAAGCACTGGACAACAGAAGTAGATAGAAGCATCCAGCAGTATTGTGAAACAGTCACCATTCGCCGATGAATACGGAGTATTGCGGGTAGGCAGCAGAGCAGCAGAAGCGGAGATACTCACGTACGATGCAAAGTTTCCGATTATTCTGCCGAGAAACCATCGGATTACCGAACTTCTGTTGGACTTTTATCATCGAAAGTACGGTCATGCCAACGATGAGACCGTAATCAATGAAGTGCGGCAGAAGTTCCAAGTGCCACGTTTGCGAGTGGAAATTCGTCTAGCCAGGAAACGTTGCATGTGGTGCCGCGTCTACAAATCCACGCCAGTTTGTCCTAAAATGGGACCGCTGCCTGCGGTACGATTGCAACCGCATGTACGCCCGTTTACCTTTGTTGGAGTAGATCTTTTTGGACCGTATCTGGTGAAGGTTGGACGCAGCGTGGCAAAACGATGGGTTTGCCTTTTCACCTGTCTCACGGTCAGGGCTATTCATCTGGAGGTAGTTGCCAATTTGTCCACGGATGCGTGCAAGAAAGCGATCAGAAGGTTCATAGCACGACGTGGCTCTCCTCAAGAAATATATTCTGACAGCGGCACAAATTTCATCGGAGCGAATCGGGACCTTCAAGACGAGTTCAGAAGGATGTCTACGGAATTGGGGAGCACTTTTACGAATGCTCATACGCAATGGCGGTTCAATCCTCCAGCTGCACCGCATATGGGAGGCTGTTGGGAGAGAATGGTACGGGCAGTGAAGACAGCTCTAGGGTGCGTTCCGGTAGTACGGAAGCTGGACGACGAATCGTTCGCGACGGTGTTAGCTGAAGCAGAAAGTATGGTCAACTCCAGACCACTTACGTTCATCCCTCTGGAAACGGCCAATCATGAATCATTGACGCCAAACCACTTTCTGCTGTTAAGTTCGAATGGCGTACGAGAACCCGAGAAATTTCCGACGGATGCAGGGATGGCGCTGAGAAGTAGTTGGAACACGGTGAAGCATACGCTGGACAACTTCTGGCGCCGTTGGGTGGTAGAGTATCTACCAACTATTATACGTCGGACGAAGTGGTTCCGAGATGTGAAGGCGATCGAGGTTGGAGATCTAGTTCTTGCAGTGGACGAAAATGTGAGGAACCGGTGGATACGTGGACGAGTGATCCAAATGATTCCGGGAAAGGATGGCGTGCCGCGTAGAGCGGAAGTGCAGGTATCGGGCGGAACGTTGAAGCGGCCTGTTACGAAGTTGGCTGTGCTGGACGTGATAAGGTCTGGTGACGCCGGACCAGATGTTAAGGCGACACGGGGGGGGAGGATGTTCACCGCAACAGCCCATTGTAGTGGAAACCCCTGTCGATAGAGATCATGAGCCACTACCTATGCCCACTGGATCGCTTGACGTCGGCAAAACTTCAAACTCCATGACAAGGGAGAAACGATAAACAACAGATAAGAGTGATAAGAGGATTGTTTATTGCGATAGTCGATATTTGATTCATTAGATTGAGAAGTTGAAAGTGTTTTTTGGATTATTACTATTTGTGAAGGTGAATTATAAAATTTGTAACTTAAGTCTAGATTAAAACTTACACGATAATTAAAACTTACAGGCTAAATTTGAAACGTTAAAACCTAGTTGTGCGTGAGATTAAAAATAGTACGGAGACTGAATTGTGAGTAGAGCATGAATTTGTCATTGAACGTATCCTAAATGAAAAATATATTTTAGCTTAAGCTGATCAAACGCAAATTGGAGTTAAAGATCTTGCTGGAAGAACTCCTACCGAATCTCCCACAACACTCACATTATGCTTCAATTGCAGCGCCTATGGCTGCAGTGGATTAGCCCTGCCGAGGCTGTTTCCTTGTAACATTGTTTAAGTCGGCTAGGAGAAGCAGTTTGTCTAGCCTTCTTCTGCTACAAGTGTTGTGCTATATGCACTGGCCCCTCCCGGAGGGACACCGTAAGGTGGTTCCGGGGAGGTGAGAGTCTGAGGCCAAGGGTAATGTCGGTGCACTCTGTATACCAATTGATCAATTCAGCGAGAATTGCTTACGTACCTTGCATGGACTGGTTTTAGTGGGTCGTGGGTGGTGCGGCATCCTCACACTCCCTAAGGCGACCTCCACAAATTACGTAACGCTCTAGGGGGAGGGGGAGTAGGCTTAAGCGTTACGGCTCATACAAAATTATAAAAATTTTCATACAAAAAGCGTTACGGAGGGGGGAGGAGTCAAAAATTTTCAATTTTAGCGTTACGTAATAAATGGACGTCGCCTAAGTTACCTTCTCAGGCGTCTGTTTGCAGATTTCCCCCTTGTAAAAAAAAGATTAAACTTCTCTGAACCACTTTTTACTGATATAGATTTCTGATAACTCTAACAAGAGATACTAACAGACAAGTTCCCAACTAGTGATGGAAGAATAATATTTTTCATATGAAAACTGAATGTTATTTTTGTGCATTAACGTTGTTTCCCTTTATTTTTCTATTTCCAGTACGAGAATATCCTAGCAATACACGACGAGACAGGCTACAACCTACTTCAGAAGAGCGTGGGGTTAAATCATATAGAACTGGCCAGATGGTTGCTTCAGAGACACCGCCCAGATGTTAATAGGAGCTCCTGCTCGTTGCCTCTTCACATTGCATGCCTAAAAGGGTAAGTGAAAGCTGCGCAGTAATTGTCGTTACTGAATATAGCATGAAATCCTCTCTGAAATTGTAGTTATGAAGAATGTGTTGAACTTCTGCTGAAACATGGAGCAAGGATTGATACGGAAGCTAGAATGTGCTTCCCCGGTGCGCATTCTCATAATTGTGAAGAAAGTGGAAAATACAAAAGTAAGATAACGATAACGGCACTTTACTCGAGAAATTTTTAAACCCGCCTTTGAATTGCTTCACAGATCAAGGGGACGACGTGGGCGTCTGTGAGCGGCCTAACACAAAGCTTCAGAATGCAGTTTGCTACGCCATCGACGGGGACCAGATAAATGTGCTCAACATCCTCGCCCAGAAGATGGAGGAACCCTGGATGCCATTCCGGGTGCGGAAACCGTTGTTGCACATCGCGTGCGAACGGGGTGCCTGGAAGTGCGTCCAACATTTAGTTCAAACCCGATCCGACGAGATCAACCTCATCAAGGACGAGTACTACCCAATCCATCAGGCTGTGCTGCATGACGGACGGTTCCTGGAATTGCTCATCCAGCATGGTGCCATTACGACAGTGCGAACGTGCACCCAGCAGATGACGCTGCTGCATGTTGGTATGTTGATTGATTTTTGAATTCCTGATGAATACTCTACAAGTTTCCACTTGTTGGTTACTTCACAGTTATCCTAGCGGCGAGGAAATCTGCAGAAGATACCCTCACCACTATCCGAATACTGCTGGAACGTGGCTGTAAAGAACTAATCAACAGTCCAGATTCGCTGGGCAATACTCCACTGCATGCAATCATTGTACGCTATGCGCTAGAGGAAGCTAGGTAACCTATCTACTTCAAACTACTTCTGGGAAGAAAAGTTGCTATTAACTTTGATCATTCTTTATTTTTCATCAAGGTACGGCTATGACAAGTGGAACAAGTGGGATGTGCTACATTTGGTGCGCTTTCTGCTGCAGAACGGTGCCAAGAGCTCAATCAACCAGGCCGGTAACAGTGCGCTGGCTTGCGTCTTTCGCCATATTAGAGACTGGGAAGTGTGCTATGAACTGCTGAATATGCTGATCAAGGAAGGAGGTACTCTCGGAAGATGGGATGAGGTTGTATGGTTTTGTATAATTCACAATGTCGTTAAAACTTTTACAGGAGATCCGAACATCGTTGGACGAGATGGCTCCGTTCCGATTATGGTGTGCTTGGTGCCACTGATCAATAAGGACCCGCTTCACCATTTCACCCATTCGATGAAGGTGAGTGTGTTGCGTAATGAATTGTGTGTTAAATATAGCTATTTATTTGCAAATTAATGTAGTCCATTCTAGACTGTATTCGAAAAAAATTAGACTCGTAGAAAAAAGAGTCGCCAAAATTTAATTTTCAAATGAATACAAATTTTCAGGAAATGATCGTCAACATTGTTGTTCTTCTTCTTCTTTCTGGCCTTAACGTCCCCACTGGGACAGAGCCTGCTTCTCAGCTTAGTGTTCTTATGAGCACTTCCACAGTTATTAACTGAGAGCTTACTATGCCAATGACCATTTTTGCATGTGTATATCGTGTGGCAGGTACGATTATACTCTATGCCCTGGGAAGTCGAGAAAATTTCCATCCCGAAAAGTTCCTCGACCAGTGGGATTCGAACCCACGACCCTCAGCTTGGTCTTGCTGAATAGCTGCGCGTTTACCGCTACGGCTATCTGGGCCCCTTTGTTGTTAGTATTTGCAGTTCTTTAGTTCTCCGCGCACCTTTTTCGGAAGAATTAGATGGCCATCTAAACACAACGCTTTCTATTTATATGCAATGCCTAGCCCGAGAGCGCATTAGCCGCAGGATTGATTAAAACTCCTCTGCGATGCAAAGATGAGGCGATTTTGCCGTTTTTCTGAGGAGTAAAAACTGAACTCAAAATTTTCAACACAGCGAGTGAGAGTGCAAATAAAAGCGAGGATTTTTTCTGGTATTCTCTCTATTTTTACGATGCTTACGTCTACTCACGCTTAAAAAAAACTCTTGAGTGTCTTTTAGTTTTTGCCTTGAACGACTTGAAATCTTCGAAGGCGTGAATCTTGCTGTTCAAGAAATAATCCGTTAGAGTAAGGTGGGGCAAAAGTTCGACCTTAGTGGTATAATCAAAGTTTCCAGGAAAATAATAGCAGATGAAACATAACAAATACCATACAGCGAACCTTCAACATATTGGCTATAACTTTGCTGAACAAACTTGTGTCAAAATATTTACCCATTTTTAGTTATAACAGTTTCAAAGTTGATTGTCTTAAACGAACTTTTGCCCCACCGATGGGGCAAAAGTTCGAATCTACTGTGGGGCAAAAGTTCGTTGGCTAAAACACAAAATATCAATACTTTTATGCCAGGCATAACAGCCGTAAACTTATGTTTGCCGAAAAATACACACTAAATATTTATCAAAAAATGCCCAAAACAGGGTTAATTGTAATACACCCAAAAAATAGCAGTTTTTCGCAAAACTAAGTGAAAATGTAAATTTTTTGTGACATTTTTCGCACGATCAGGCAAATTTCGCTAAATTTGAAGATAATATGTAGATTTTAGGAAATTTGAAAAATTTTCCGTGGGTTTATACATGGGTCGAACTTTTGCCCCGCAGATTCGAACTTTTGCTTCGCTATGAGCCAAAAATTGATTCCAACTATTTATGGAAAAACATATACACGTCAAAGCATCCTTATGATAGGCCTAGAAACGCCCTTACATAAAATATTGAAAAATATTTTATCTTTATTTGATTCCATGCATCGAAAGTTTGACCAAATATTACAATATTAACGTCGAAAAACAACAAATAGCCATAACTTTTCCAAATCTTAATCGATTTTTATGATATTTGGAGTGAGAGTCTCTTACTTTAATAGCATTCGAACCACCATGACATTTCTAAGTTTTGATTTGATTTGAGCTAGAAATCTTAAAAAGAAACTCTTGCCCCACTCGAACTTTTGCCCCACTCTACTCTACACGCTTGCTCGCATCATCCAAGAACGTCATAAAATAGCGATTTACACCTAGGTAGGAAACCTCAACTGGCCTGAGGTTTCTTGAATTTAAAATATCTTCCAGACTTCTTCCGGTTCTGACCCTCTTGCTGGGTTGATAAACTATTGCAGAGCAATTAAGTAAAGCATCTCGCTTGACTGATTGCTAGCAGTAAAATGAACATTTTATTGAACATATCTTAGCAACTAATAACATTTCAATGGGTCACTACACAAAAAACTTCCTCTCTCTTTCACACTTTCATAAAATTTGTAAACAACAAGGCCAGTAAACGTCAAAATCCCATACAAAATCGAAACAGTGCAGAGACCTATGGACCGATGCACGAGTTCACTATCTGACGTTTGAGCGGTGCCGTGTTATTTACGTTACCATGGCAACGAGTGATTTAGTGAACTCGTGCATGGATCGATGCACGAGTTCACTATTTGACGTTTGAGCGGTGCCGTGTTATTTACGTGACCATGGCAACGAGTGAATTCGGCACTGCTCAAACGTCAAATTAGTGAACTCGAAAATTTTCCGAAGACACTACCCCAGAAATATCACGTTTAAGAGTGCTACAGAATTAAGTTCACGATTTCGGCCTATCGAAATACTGTGCGAAGTTCGATTTTTGACCACCTTCGTCGCGTCGCGAGTCACTTCGCTATAGTGCGCATCTATGCCCTCTGCCGTGTGCATTATGCGCACTATTGAGAATCGAGTTGCGACGCGGCGAAGTTAATCAAAAATCAAATTTCGCACGTTGGTTAACCCATTTTCTAACGCAAAGCTGGATAATTGACTTCAAACGGTTCATGAGTACGCATCGCTCTTCTGGGGTTCAAGCTGTAAAACAAATTTAACATTCTTCAGTTAAATGAAATATTATTATATAATCCTACCGCAGGTTTCTCCACCAGTGATATAACAAATTCCAATAACTACATATCCTCGTTTGTGTTCTTCTCTTCCTCCCTGCCAGGTGTGCTATCTAAACTGCATTCGAATACTGCTGCAGAATGGTGCCAACCCGAACTGTTCGTACCGCTCGAATCTGACGCCGCTACATGTGCTGATTTTTACTGTGTCGGAAAATTTTACCCTCAACTGTGATACGCAGAAGCGCGCCAATTTTGACTTCATTAAAAATATACTGATACTACTGCTGCAATACGGGCTGGATTGTAATATCACGACCCAGCACATTTTGCAGTCAGTGGTCGATATGATCGCCAATGTACGTACCTGCCCGGACATACTGTGCGTCTACGAGCTACTTCTGGTGCTGATTCAGTATGGAACGGATCCAAACATTACCCTGAGCAATAAGCTGATAATGAGCGGTAGCAGTAGTTCGTCGATGAATTACGTCAATGATTTCATAAACTTCGGTGGCATGAGAGCTGTCGGAGGAAGTGATGGAGCCGGTCCAAGCGGGAGTGGAGCAGCAGGACCAGCCACAGCTAACGTGGCTGGAGCTGCAAGTAATGGTAGCGGAAGTGACAATCTACGTAGCTCATTTCGAAATAATGCACGTAACTATTTACTGTTCTATTACATTATGCTCATCACTCGGAAGGAGTTTATCCTGCTCGATCGCGAGCAAACCTATCAACGTATTATCTACCTATTTTACTATTCAATGAAGCACGATACGCTATTCAACTGCCTCAAATCGCTGCACAATCTGTTTATAGCGCAGGTTCCGAACAAATCTATCGATAACCTGAGGCACCTGATAATCACACTCTATAAGAAACCTCGTAGTCTAAAACAGCTCTGTCGGGTGTGTATATTCAATAGCTTAGACAAGAAACTGGCACCGAGCATAAATAGGCTCAATTTGCCGCTGCCCCTAAAAGAGTACGTACTAAACTTCGAAGGGTAGACGAACTGTATTGACCCTTAAATCGCTGTACACACCCCGTAATCTCTCTCTATGAATATAAGTGTCCACGTTTTCAGTGTTAGATATTGTGTAAATAAGAAATCAATCCGATCAGAAGCTAAATAAAGAAAAACAATCACTACCAGATGCTAAAACAGGATAACACAGAAAAAATAACAGTCACTTATCAATACATCACGATAAAGCAAAGGTTAACTGATTACAGGTGAAACGGTTGGTCAACTATTTTGCCCACGGCACCCTCTATTTGCTCCTTTTTCCTCTCACACAAACATGTTTCGTATCTACCACGGAAATAGAAACCTAGCAACACAAGAAACCTTTTTCGCTTTATCTCAATGCAGTCAAGAGAAAACTCAGTGTGGTCATGCAAAACCTTATCGTGTTTTAAGATCTATTATTGAAATACATCAAAAATAAGACTCTTAGCAGTTTTTACTATGAAGTGATGACAATCCTTTCTCCAAAAAATGTTGGTTTACGTCTTTCTATTTCAGTTATTTGATGTTTTACTTTACATCTATATGCTATTGATCTGTACTTAATAGTTTTATGATGATGACAAGGACGCATTTTACGCGCAGCTCGATCGCGAGTACGACAGCTGCCCGCCCAAACCACGACGTCAAAATCATCATAGGAGATTTTAGCGCTCAAGTTAACCAGGAGGAGGAGTTCAGACCGACTATTGGAAAGTTTAGCGCCCACCGGCTGACGGACGACAACGGCCTACGGCTAATAGATTTTGCCGCCTCCAAGAATATAGTCATTTGTAGCTCCTGTTTGCAGCACAGCCTCCCGTATCGGTGATGGTGAAACTGCGCTCAAAACTATCCGTCATCAACGATGTACGGCACCGACGCCCGCCTCAGTACAATCCAGCGCGACTAAAACAACCGGATGTTGCCAATGCGTACGCGCAGCATTTTGAAGCAGCGTTGTCGGATGAGGGCGAGCTCGATAGCGCCCCTCTTGAGGACTGCTGGAGGACTTACAAAGCAGTAATTACGACGAGAGCATTGTCGGATACGTGGAACGGAGTTCAAGAAACGATTGGTTCGACGAGAAGTTACCGGAGGATTTAGAGGAGAAGAATGCAGCGCGGGCTGCAATGCTGCAGCATTGCTGTACCGTTCTCAAGCAACGTGAAAGTTCTGTCGGAAGCGCAACACATTCCGCAAAGACTTCATGCCGCGAACTGAAATGTGCAAGGATAGAGGATGGCCGCATCTTGATGGACGGACGCGTGGTGATCGAAAGGTGGAAGCAGCACTACGATAAACACGGGTGTTGGATTGGCCACCTACCATATTTTTGAATCGATCGTTTAAAAGGTGGCCGATGGACAAAGATGAGAGTGTGACGTCTGTTTGTCTGTGTACCTAGTTTCTTTTTTATAAACACGTCTGTGTGCAAACCATTTTTTCAATTTTAAGCCTGATTTGCTACTGAAAAGGAATCGCTAAAGAAATTTCTCGTCGATTCCTTGCAGAAATTTTCTACAGCGACTCCCATTTGAACTGACATTTCTTTTCAACTGCGTACTGCGATCAGAAAAAGCACATTCTTGATCGATTTCTTGCAGAAATTTCCCATGCATCAAGATAGGCCGAGAAATTACTTTTCAGCAGCGCATCAGGCTTTAACCAATAATTGTTAGGTTGCTAAGTAACGAAGCACGATTTACTGACACTCGAGATTTTATGAAATTCGTTGTCGACTACACGGCTGTGCATATCTTCATTGCGGGCTGTTGATTAACCCTTAGAAAAATTTCTGACAAGATGTTTAAAAAAAACCTGACTGTTTGGTAGACTCTATATGTTTTATAATCTATCCTGACGTAATTATTGTATAAATACGATTACTGGAGGCAATCTTTAAAAAATTCAAAGATTGATTTCCGTAGTAAAAATGTTCTATCGTACAGAGGGAAGGAGGCATTGCCATTGTCCCCTCTAGCTACGCCCATGCGTGCAAGACATCGAACATCATGATCAGTATTAATGTAAACGTGGTAAAACATGACGATGATAATTTTTTGTAATGTTTAAAATAGGCTGACAAAATCGGGTCAAAAAGCTGACAAAATCGGGGGTATACAAAATCGGGGGCTGACAAAATCGGATCAGTACTGTACTCAATTGCATACGTGTGGCGTACTTAGTCAAGGTTTACCAATTCAGAAAGTTGAAATCTGAGAGGGTGCTGCCAATATCTGTTCGAGTTGGCGCGAAATGCGTCGTTTACAAAATCAGCTGCCCTCACTGCACTGTTTGCGAAACGGATTTAAAAAATGTAAAGCCCGAATCCCGAAATATTTCTAAGCTCAGGAAATAAGACACTCTTCTCAACGGAGCACATTTATGGATCCCGAGGACTACATGCGGTCCGTGGGCCGCGGATTGAGCACCACTAGACAAATTGTAAGTATGTACCAAACCCTTCAAATTCTCCACGTGGTATATGGACAGCCCATTAGAGCCTTAGCCAACCTTAGATTTTAATATCTTTGACCATTAGCGAATTTAAATTAGTCGGCATTTGCCTGAACTATAATGCTTAATCTTGAAAGCATTCATTAAAACTAAATATCGATGTTAATTTACTTTTTGTTTCAATCATCTCAAGCTTGTCGAAAAGGCTGCTTGGGCACGTCAGGAGTTAATCATCAATATTAACCTCCTTTTCCCGAGCAGCCTAGATAGCCGCGTAGTGTCGGTAGCGGTTGTTTCAACTGGCTAAGAATTAACACTACGGACTGCCTGTTCCGGTGGTAAAAGTCCACCTCACAGGTGACCACTAATTTATGGTGTGATGCGTAACGTGCCTAGGAATGAATGGTTAGGGGGGTCTAAATAAAACCTAACCGCTAACGGAGCCTGTGGGGTACCAGGGCGCCCTCCACAGTATTGAGTCCTTCCTGTGCTACCCGGAGCAATGGTGCAGGTGACCTTGTGTTTCTCCGAGATAATCGGCTGCCCTTCTTCAGTCTCTATCCTGAGGCTTAATAAGGGTGGGATTATGAATATGTTGACATTTAATTTAAATTATCACCTGTATGGATTCGCATTATGCGTTTTACACAGTGTATTCTGTGCTCTTTCGCCTTTGGCGACTTTAAATAAATACCGATCTGGTTTTTTTCGTTGCTGTTTTTTTTCATGCTGTGATTTCAAAAAGCTTAATCCTGCCTAGTTTGGGTAGTGGCTACGGTTAGGTTAGCTCAGATCAATCTTCAGCATAAAAGAACAGCAACGACCAATCTTTGCAAACTCATGCAAAATGGTGCAGCCCAAGTGGCGCTAGTTCAAGAACCCTACTTTCGTAGAGGGAATTTCTATCTAGGTAACCTTGTGGACCCAGTTTTTGCTACTTTCAGCAAACTTGAAATGGCAAACTCGCGCGCCATGCCCCGCGCATGCGTGCTTGTAAATAAAGCAATCGTTGCTACACTCACTTCTGAGTTGACGACCAGAGATGTATGTGCTGTCACAATTGATGTTTCTGTTGGTGACCTCAACAGGAAATACGTCTATTGTTCGGTATATTTACCACATGATGAACCATCCCCAACGGATGACTTCAAACGAGTTGTCGTACACTGCGTAACAAAAGGCCTTCCGCTGATTATGGGCAGTGATGCCAATGCTCATCACATCATCTGGGGCAGCTCGGATATCAATTTGAGAGGCTCCAGTCTGATGGAATACTTAAGTAGTACAGACCTTGGATTACTTAACATAGGCAATCGCCCAACCTTCATGGTTTCTAATAGAGAAGAAGTGTTAGACATAACGCTTTGCTCGAATAGAATCAGTCACGAGTTGACGAATTGGCATGTATCAGATGAGGAATCATTATCTGATCATCGCTACATCTTCTTTGAACATTCAAATGTAACTGCGCAGACTTTGCGTTTTAGGAATCCTATATTGAACTCTATATTGAATTGGTTGCGACCAAATTTCATGGTTATTCTCCGTCCATTGAAAATCCAAGTGATCTGGATGATGCCGTTGATACTACAACATCCTACATTATGGAAGCTTTTGAAGAAGCATGTCCTCTGCGGTCTGTAAAGACTACAAGAGGGACCCCATGGTGGAATTCCGATCTGACTAGACTCAGGAAACAATGTAGAAGGAGTTGGAACAGACGCCGTTCAGCTGGATCAGAGTCGTTCAAGTCGGCTCGTAAGGCTTACAAGAAGGCTCTTCGTTCTGCTGAACGATCCGGCTGGAAAAACCTTTGTACAAATGTTTCCAGTTTGAGTGAAGTCAGTCGGCTGAACAAAATCCTTGCAAAATCTAAGGATTTCCAAGTGAACGAAATTCGCTTACCTAATGGTGACTTTACTTCTTCCGATGAAGAAGTTTTAGAATGTTTATTCAATACACACTTCCCCGGATGTGTGGACATAGCATCTACGGATGAACCAAATGTCTTTTCATGTAGTTACGAGTCTCTGGCCTCGGCTCGCAGTATCGTAACTACTGAATCGATTCAATGGGCACTTAATAGTTTTGCTCCTTTCAAATCTCCAGGAGCGGATGGGATTTATCCTGTTCTGCTCCAAAAGGGATTTGAGTTTATCAAACATGTTTTGAAAAAGCTACTTGTAAGCAGTTTTGCTACCGGGTATATTCCCAGATCCTGGCGTGATATTACTATAAAGTTTATCCCGAAAGGAGGACGTGCGTCGTATGAAGAAGCGAAGAGCTTTAGACCAATCAGTCTGACCTCTTTTCTTCTGAAATGTCTGGAACGCATTATCGATCATCACATCCGTGATGTTTATTTGGCAAACATGCCTCTTTATGTGAATCAACATGCTTACCAATCTGGAAAGTCCACTGTGACTCTTTTACACAAAGTTGTATACGATATCGAGAAAGCATTCGCTAAGAAGCAATCCTACTTGGGTGTTTTCTTGGATATTGAGGGTGCCTTTGATAACGTGTCTTTCGATGCCATATTGGAAGCAGCACGAAACCATGGGCTACCTACAATGATTACCAATTGGATTCATCAAATGCTCAAAAACCGACATCTCTTCTCGACATTGCGTCAAGCAGCGATTCGAAAATTGAGTGTTTGCGGATGCCCCCAAGGGGGAGTCTTGTCACCACTTTTGTGGAATCTCGTAGCAGATACGCTATTGAGGCAACTCAATAATTGCGGTTTTCCAACACATGGATTTGCCGACGACTATCTGGCTCTGATAGTTGGTATGTGCATAAGCACCCTATTCGACCTGATGCAAAGTGCTCTTCAGGTAGTCGAGAGTTGGTGTCGCCAATATGGCCTTTCGGTTAACCCGAATAAAACATCTATTGTTCTGTTTACGGAAAGACGAAACCGCGATGGAATTCGACCTTTACGTCTTTTTGGCACTGAGATTAATGTGACTGATCAAGTAAAGTATGTCGGAGTCATTCTAGATTCCAAACTTTCATGGACACCTCACATTGATTTCAGAGTCAAAAAACCTTGCATGGCCTTCGGTCAATGCCGGCGAACCTTTGGTAAAACTTGGGGCCTCAAACCCAAATATATCAAATGGATTTACACAACAGTTGTTCGACCAATATTGGCATATGGATGTCTTGTGTGGTGGCAAAAGGGCGAAGTGAGAACAATCCAATCAAAATTGGGCCATCTCCAAAGGATGTGCTTGATGGCGATGTCTGGTGCGTTCTCTACAACTCCCACAGCAGCGCTCGAGGCCCTTTTCGACGTTGCGCCACTACACATATATCTTAAACAAGAAGCACTTTTTTGCTCTTACCGTTTATGGGTACTGGATCTACTGGAGAAAAATCCAGTGAATCGTAGATCTACACACACTTCGTTGTTTCCACTTTTGGTGAATTGGGACAAAATTGTCCTTGCTCCAAGTGATCTCACAATTGCTTGTCACTTTCCTTACAGGACATTTATCACACAATTCCCTTCACGGGAAGAGTGGACGTCTGGCTATTTGGAAAGAAGTATATCAAACAATATAGTATGTTACACTGATGGCTCCCTTCTTGAAGGTAGAGCTGGTGCAGGAGTATATTCTCGTGAGCTAAGGCTGAATCAGTTTTACTCACTTGGTAGAAACTGCACCGTTTTTCAGGCGGAAATATTTGCCCTTATGTGTGGAGTGCAATCAGCACTTCAACAGCGCGTAATGGGTAAAGTCATATACTTCTGTTCAGATAGTCAAGCTGCTATAAAAGCTCTCGCTTCGGCCAACTCAAGGTCGAAGCTTGTTATCGCATGTCGAACTCAAATTGAGGAACTGAATTCAGTCAACTCTGTAAACCTTGTATGGGTACCTGGCCATTCTTCCATCGCTGGAAATGAATTGGCTGATGAGCTAGCTCGCGATGGAGCATCGCATGACTTCATTGACCCTGAGCCGGCTATTCCAATTTCGAAGTTCTGGGTGAAGCTTCAGATAAACTCTTGGGCGGCAACTCAGCACAAGCAATATTGGAATAGTTTGGAGTCATGTCGTCAAACAAAATTGTACATTACTGAGCCATCTCCAAGGGTGGCGAAGTATTTAACAAATCTGTCAAAGCAGAATTGCAGTCTCTTGGTCAGAGCGTTGACAGGCCACTGCCGACTCAACTATCACATGGCAAATATTCAGCGTGCTGACTCATGTGTGTGTGATAGTTGTGACTCCGATTACGGAACTTCGTATCACCTGATATGTAACTGTCCAGTTTTTGCGCAAATGCGATTCCAATTACTTGGTAAACACTTATTAAGTGAAACTGAATTCAGAAGCCTGAATCTTCAGGACATTCTGTCATTCTTAACCCGCTGTGGTAATGAGCTATAGGCTCTCTACGCTCATGCGTTTTGCAGTGCCCTTTTTAGGGCGCTGTTCGAACCCATTGTGGTATGGAGCTACATGCTCTCATTTCGCTTATGCGATTTTCCCTCTTCAAGGGACCCCACTCCTATTTCCTCCCATCTTTCCCTTCCCTTTCCTCTCCCATCGGGTAGATGATGAAATAGGCTCAAATATGGCGATGGCACAAATCTCCCAAATGGCGGGGAACGTGCCTCTGGAGCCGGCCTTCTGATACCTGTACTCAATTGCATACGTGTGGCGTACTTAGTCAAGGTTTACCAATTCAGAAAGTTGAAATCTTAGAGGGTGCTGCCAATATCTGTTCGAGTTGGCGCGAAATGCGTCGTTTACAAAATCAGCTGCCCTCACTGCACTGTTTGCGAAACGGATTTAAAAAATGTAAAGCCCGAATCCCGAAATATTTCTAAGCTCAGGAAATAAGACACTCTTCTCAACGGAGCACATTTATGGATCCCGAGGACTACATGCGGTCCGTGGGCCGCGGATTGAGCACCACTAGTCTACAAATTTTCAAAAGACAAATTGTAAGTATGTACCAAACCCTTCAAATTCTCCACGTGGTATATGGACAGCCCATTAGAGCCTTAGCCAACCTTAGATTTTAATATCTTTGACCATTAGCGAATTTAAATTAGTCGGCATTTGCCTGAACTATAATGCTTAATCTTAAAAGCATTCATTAAAACTAAATATCGATGTTAATTTACTTTTTGTTTCAATCATCTCAAGCTTGTCGAAAAACTATGCCAAATGCCACAGTTCTTTTAGGCGCTCTGCAAAAAAAAACTTTGCCACTGAACCGAACCAGTATAACATTTAATCAGTTACACAATCATGACTCAATCTTCGCTCACTGTGTATTAATAAACGTAGAATGACGGTGCCATAAAAATCGTTTAGAGAACAAGAACATTTGATAGGATGTACGAAATCGCGCAAAGATAATGTAAAAAATCACAAACTGTTCTTAATTGAGGAAGAGTAACCGCCACCGTGTCGTGAAGAGTTGGATGTGCTCCTCTGGCCAGTCAGCGCGACGCCTGTTCCCCTAAAATCTATGATTTGACGAGAAAACTAAAAGCGTAGCTACACACGGCTAATGCTGCTCGCTGAAGTTCTCATCAGACCAAAACAGCGGTAGGGGAGACTGGGTAGACTTGATCCCCGGCGACATTTCATCCCATCCTATTTTCGGGGAATTTTAAACAGTTTTGTTCCAAGTAATTTTGTTTGATATTTCGCTATATGAAAGACAATTCCACAGATGAAAATTTTCCAGATAGAATGAAGTAGTGAACTCGCCAAGGGCGAAAAGTCATTTATATAAAGATAAATATATAATAAAACCTAACTTTTTAAAGATCTTATGAAACACTTGAGTGCCTGTGCAAAAATTTTGATAAGTACATTACGATTGACCTACAGAGCTACAGCCGCATTAAAAATAGGGAATCAAGCCTCCCCAGTCTCTCCTACAGACAGGCGCTGAGCAAAAACTGTCCAGCTCCAATGATGCATTAACCATCAAAATATCAGTAGTTGTCTCACATTTCGCGCTCATCACGCGTCCTCACCTTGATCAATTCGGATCCCACAGTGTAACTTCTTTTTGCAATTCACCCTTTTCCTGGTTGGATGACTTCGAGATTACGGTACGGTGCTGGTGGAGTGCGGTTGTTGAGAGTGCAGTTCTCTTCCGATCCATTCTAATGAGAATGTTTCGGTGGTGCCATGTCTGGAGCTCTATACAATTGACAAATTCTTCGTTATACTGCTAAAATTAGCACAGTGGTTCTTAATTGAGTAGTACATATTAGAATTTGAATACACTAAAGGGGTTGTCCATTTTTTAAGATTTTCAGACTCCGTATTTCTCGTGGTCTTTTGTCCATACAAATTTTTTAAAATTTCTTGCATGGCTTTTTATCTCGCCCTTAACACCAACTGTACCCGAATGTGTAGCTCGTCATTTTTAAGTGAATGAACAAAAATAAAAACTATCACCATTGAAAGATAGCGGAGGATCTTCTCTCCATCATAGCATTGTTATCTACCGTGTAAATTCTTGCTGAAACCAGGCCGTCATCGGCACACATCGTTAGAATTCCAATCTTATAACTGATCGCTAGTACAGGTCGGACTGGATTATCCGGCAACTCGATAATCCGGGATTCGATTATCCGGAATTTTAGACTCGATTATAATTTGTTTTTTGATTCTCTTGTTTTTCAGTTTTTATGCATAAATTTGAGATAATTTGATATTGCAATATACAATATTAATGGTTTTGCAGTTTTGGACGTAGGTAAGAGAAGGGGGTTTCTTCTCAAGACCCCTGATATTCCTGAAATCTATTTCTGGCTATGCCACTGCATCGAATTTATTAAACATTGAAAAAAGATAATATTAAAGTTCTTTTATCGCAGATTTTAGTTTTCCTTTTAGTGATTCGATTATCCGAAGTGGAAAAAAATTCAATACTCCGGATAATCGAGTCCTCCCTGTATATGCTAAAACTATACTGCCGTGAATCGCAAGTCAGTCCTATCTGTAAAAAGTAGACACTGAGAAAATGAGTTGTGAAATTTCCAAACTTATTTTCCATATAAACGTCCATAATAATATTCAAAAAATTCCAGAGGATTGGAACATGTTCAAATCTTAATGAAACTTTCACAATTTGCTTAGCACTACAATATATTTACCAGAAAAATATAAAGATGATCAAAACACGGTTCATTTTTGTGTTACACTGTGCGGAGATCTGTAGTGGGACTGATATGCGGTTACTTTTCATTGTACTACAATTTGACTTGCTGTTTTTCCTTATTTTTCCGAACAAATCATATGATCTGATTAGTGCAGCTGACAGAGCATTGGAAGATATGCTGAAAATTGAATTCAAATCAATTTTGACTCAAAATGCAGATGGGACTGACTTGCGATTCACGGCAGTATACTGCCCATAACTGCATATTTGTCACATTCGACATTTTTGACAATTTTGACAAATGATAAACACTTTCGATCAACTCAATGAAATCTGTCCTGGAAAATTCGAAAAAAAATCCAGCTTTTTACGCTAGTCATAAAACAACGAAGGGTGAATTGAATTTGACATTTCTTGCCCATAAGTTTTATAGCTTGATTTAAGTAGGCTGTAATTTAAGATAGTTGATTGAACTGTCAAGAATTTTCACTATTTACATTTGTTTGTACATTCCTTCGTAACAACAGAAGTATCATTATTTTTATTTTAAACATATATGTGTCTATTTAATGACTGTATTTATTTTTAGGAATACGAAGCGAGCAACCGTGAAAATGTAGAATGAAGGAATACGCCAAAAGAGACGTTGTTTTGTTTCTTATTTTATAGTGTCTACATGGTATGGAAATTCGGGTCCCTCCATGGGCGCCCTCTTCAGTTTCAGCCAGCAAAGCTCTATATTTTATACATATTGCTTAAAATTGTAAGAAAAAGTACTAGGAAATGTTTTTATTGGGGGTTGCGAGTGGAAGTTGAAAACGTAAATTCTTGGTTGTCGGCTATCTCAGCGAACGTTTTAATTTATTTTGCCCGACGTTTCGGCCATTTGTTGTGGCCTTTTTCAAGGGAAAAATGGTCTATCGTTTTTGTCCTTATTAAGGGGCTTATTTTGTAAATCGAGCAGATTCATGTGACTCGTCTGTATTCATTGGCGATCAAAGCAAGCATGCATATTTCAGATGTCACCCGTCAACTCCCATAGTAATCCAGTCACATAGAGTGACAACTGTCGAAAATCTCGAGTGACAGAGCTGAGTCGAGTAATTTTTTCGGTCGACAGTGACTCTAGTCGAGTCATTTTGATCGACTCGACTTATAAAATAGACCCCTAATTTAGCTGTTCTGCGTGTCGAGTATTCATAATTTTGCTTATTTGTACTAATTTTAAAAACCAGTTAATATTGGTCACTTGGTCACAGTTATAATTACAATCACAACCAAGAATGTACGTAGGTACTAGGAAATGTGATTTAAAATGTATAATGAATAAATGTCAAGTTGTACAATTTCCTTAAACCGTACATGACTGGTTTGGCTTTGATAAGGATCTAAATTATGCCTGATCCGAATTTATTAATTATCAAAGGGATGTCTCTATGGAAATTCAAAAGGTTGATGGGTGAATGTTCGTTCGTAGTTCAAACATCAGCAGAATCCCGTAGAATAAAAGCAATCGGATTACAAAAATTGCCAGCAATCGCTATGACTGCGTCCTAAACGTCTCTCATTTTGTTTATGTTTAGATGGAAAATCGATAGGCACCTTTTAAACTTATAATGTCCTCTAAACGCATTACTAAAGCAACAGAACGTTCAGTACAGATGAAAAATCCTTTTCCCAGTGCAAAGTCTCACTGAAGAAACAATTTCCGCAGCTTGTTTAGGCCCAGTTCGTAAAGCTTTGGAAACTCTTCCCCAAGTTGCCGTTGTTAACGCTTTCCATTAACCTAAAAAATAGAAATAGATTCAATTGTAAATTAAGGATTATTATTCAATTTTGGAAAACCAAGAGTGAGGACGTTTCCAACGTTTTAATGTCAGCAGAAAAAAAAATATGAATATCACGGAGCTTACCTTGATCCTGCCATAACAAAATTATTGTGTAATAAAAGCTGGATATCAAGTTGTTTTGTCACATTGGTAATTTTAACCGCATAACAGTCACATTGAGATTATACATGAGCTTCGTAATGTAGTAGCAATGAAATTTCTATCAGAATTAGAACAATTTTCAGATTTTTATTTTACGTTCTACAGTAAACTCTCCATTAGTCGCTATTGAAGGGTCCATCGACTCATAGAAATATCGAGTCATGGAACAGCAATGCTATGGAAAGCCGTTTGAAAGGACCATCATAGTAACCATGAAATTTTTTTTTCAGTATGGTTCCATGAGTCGATATCGAGTAATGGAACATCGACTCATGCACGCAAAAAAATTGTGCGGTAAAACCTACCATTTTAGGGGGTTAACTTAAGCGCTCACATCGGCAATTTTTAGCAGACCAGAAATGCGCTTGATTTTACCATGTAGTAGTCGAAATCAGATTGTTGTAAATTATTTCTGTCAAATGTACTAGTAATGTGGTGGGATGTACCGTATACATAGTAAATTGGTCTGAAATTGCATGGTAGTTTTAAGAATGGGCGTAGTCAGCTAAAATAGTAATTTTAACTACAGATTTTTTTCCTGTGTGGAGGTTTAACTTCTTCTTCCTTCTGGCGTTACGTCCCCACTGGGACAGAGCCTGCTTCTCAGCTTAGTGTTCCTATGAGCACTTCCACAGTTATTAACTGAGAGCTTACTGTGCCAATGACCATTTTTGCATGCGTATATCGTGTGGCAGGTACGATGATACTTTATGCCCTGGGAAGTCGAGAAAATTTCCAACCCGAAAAGATGCTCGACCGGTAGGATTCGAACCCACGACCCTCAGCTTGGTCATGCTGAATAGCTGCGCGTTTACCGCTACGGCTATCTGGGCCCCCTATATGGAGGTTTAACTGTAATGCTATTTTCGCAAAACTGATAAGAAGAGCTTTTAGAAATGTAGCACCATCAACAAATAAGAAGTGAAAAAATCGTTAAAAATTCAATATCTACTCTTGACAAGTAAAAGAATAAAATGTGTGAAAATCAGATTTTTATCTGCATTGGTCTCGAAATGGCAGTATGGTAAAGTCGTGCCCATACTTTCTGGGACACCCTGCCCTAATTAATGGCAGGATCCCTTGAAAATAACTTGGAGAAACACTTGGAAAACTTTATGAGAAATATCTAGAGGGTATCTCACAAGACTTTTGACAGCATCATAGTTTATTGTGGTCATTTTTATGCAATTTTATTTATGATAGTGAAGGCAATACTTTTCTCGTGCATTAGGAAGGAGAATAAGATCTTAGAAGATATTAAGCCGCAAACATACAGTTTTGAAGAAGCGCTAGAAAGAACTCCTACGAGAAATTTATTGTGTGATTCTTAGAAAAAAATCTCAGGAAACTTTTTGAATGAATTCCTAAAGAAATTATTATAATAATTCCAAGAAGAAGGTGTCTATAAGATTATTCTCGAAGAAATATTCCGTTTGAAAATTCAAATGTTGCAAATTTTATATTTTTAAAACAAATACTGCCAGCCATGACTAGTGACTACATACAAAGATATCGACCGTGATAATTTTATTGTGAAATTGTTTATCGGCATATCGGTCCATTTTGCTCGAAGTAAGAGGGAGCATGGAGAAGAAAGCAATGAATACTAGATGGATAGGTACCGTAAGGGAACGGCGAGAGAAATTGGATTAGATGTTGAAGAGGGCATACCATATTAAACAGTATTACTTGAAACGTCACTTCCTTGTGGCTAACGTCCCCTATGGGAACGGCTTGGGTGTGTTTTGAGAATGACACTACCAAGACAGCAACATCTAATCCAATTTCTCTCGCCGTTCTCTTACGGTACCTATCCATCTAGTATTCATTGCTTTCTTCTCCATGCTCCCTCTTACTTCGAGCAAAATGGACCGATATGCCGATAAACAATTTCACTAGTGACTACATACTGCATTTTGTCTATTGGAAGAATTAAGCATGTTTAAAAGAATGTTTAAAGTAATTTTTTTTTTTTTTTTTTTTTAATTTCTTTATTAGTATCATTTCAAACATTACATTCATTTCTTATATCTAGGTGTTCTGTGTTACTTGGCAACACTATCATCCTAATTTGGTAAAACAAATTTAAGATTTAATTAACATTTTGTTAACAACATATTACATTTCATTTGCCGTAGCAGTTCAGTTTTTTTTACAGGTGAGTTGATTTCACCTGCTTATAAGAGAAAAAAAAACCTTTTTAATATACTTAACCTAACTTAACCTAAACATATAACGCATTAATCGTGGCAATAGAAGATTGTAACGATTTTTGCCTGAAATTATTAATGATTGTATTTGACATTTGTTCCAATGTTTCAACATTGGATATTCTATGTAACTCATTGGTACTATACCAGGGAGGAAGCCTCAGAATCATTTTCAAAATTTTATTTTGAATTCTCTGCAGAGCTTTCTTCCTGGTATTACAACAGCTAGTCCATATTGGTACAGCATACAACATGGCTGGCCTGAAAATTTGTTTGAATATCAACAGCTTGTTCTTAAGACAAAGTTTTGATTTTCTATTAATAAGGGGATAGAGACATTTTACATATTTATTACATTTGGCTTGAATGCCCTCAATGTGATTTTTGAAAGTTAAATTCTTATCTAGCATGAGCCCTAGATACTTAACTTCATCTGACCAATTTATTGGAACCCCTCTCATCGTGACAACATGTCTACTTGAGGGTTTCAAATAAAGAGCTTTTGGTTTATGTGGGAATATTATTAGTTGAGTTTTGGAAGCATTAGGAGAAATCTTCCATTTTTGCAAGTATGAAGAAAAAATATCCAAACTTTTTTGCAATCGACTACAGATGACACGCAGGCTTCGACCTTTGGCGGAGAGGCCTGTGTCATCCGCAAACAAAGATTTTTGACATCCCTGAGGTAGCTCAGGTAAGTCAGATGTGAAAATATTGTATAATATTGGTCCCAAAATGCTGCCTTGAGGAACACCAGCTCTTACAGGAAGTCTTTCAGATCTGGAGTTCTGATAATTAACCTGAAGTGTACGATTTGACAGATAACTTTGAATTATTCTAACAATGTATGTTGGAAAATTAAAGTTTTTTAATTTTACAATCAAACCTTCATGCCAAACACTGTCGAATGCTTTTTCTATGTCTAGAAAAGCAAGACCAGTAGAATAGCCTTCAGATTTGTTGGAACGGATCAAATTTGTTACACGTAAAAGTTGATGAGTGGTCGAATGTCCATGGCGGAATCCGAACTGTTCATTGGCAAAAATTGAATTTTCGTTGATGTGGGCCATCATTCTGTTCAAAATAACCTTTTCAAAAAGTTTACTGATGGAGGAAAGCAAACTGATTGGACGATAGAAAGTGATTTTTTGATTTAGCTGACATGGGGTAACATTGATCACCTATGTAAACAACGTTCAGTAATATGGAAAATGTCGTTACTAACTTAAATCATGGCCCCTGAATCCGAATATGAAGGCCAAATGCTTACAAGTCATTTACTTTTTGAGTTATTTTAAAATTAAAAACTCCTCGAGCCACGGAATACGCCTAAAGGTAGGCAATTTCGTATGGAAATTTTAAATTCTTTACAGTAATTCGTTAATGTTGCCTAATTGAGCATACTTATGAATGTTTTGACAACGGAATCGTTTTCGGCGATGCCATTTTTAGTAAGAATAGCATTCACTTTGCTCATATCGTTTGCAGAACTTATGTGAGACATGAATCTTCGGTAACCATTGAAATCATTGTTTCATAAAAATGACAAATGAACACATAAGGTTGACGCAATTTTCGCAAAAATCTTCACTTTTATTAGCTCATAAATATAAGAAAGAGAAGCACCATTCATGACTTGGAAATGTTCCACGAACATTTCACGAGATGAGTCATTCCGATCAATGTTACCCCGCTGATCAATGATACCCCGGACTACGGTACTTGGAATGTTAGTGTAAGACAATTGAATTTTACTGGAAGAAGAGGCATATATTGACCCTGATTTTTAGTACAGAAACATGTATGTGAAGTACAAGGAAACACTTCAAGAGAGACTTTTTGCTTACTTTGAAAGTATATTACGGGAAAACTCCACGTAGACCTATTCTCGTACAGAAAAAAGTAACAAAGTTTGCGTTTGAGGCTGATGATAAATATATCAGTAATTACTACATGTCACATCTGGGGTTTAGCATAGCGCTGGAGAGGTATCGGGTAAAAAGGGTAAATCAAATAAATAGTTCCTGATCTTCATGTGGAAGATATTTTGCAACGATTTATAGCTATATAGTGCGACTATAGGGGATTGCCCAATGAGAATATATACTCAATGGAGATTGCCTACTAAGGATCCCAGACAACCAGAAATCGCATGAAAGTTCACGTTACAACTCGTTTATTCATACTAATTACATCAAACCCGCAAAACATCGTGGATAAACTCGTCAGATTAATGAGCTTCCTCGCATAAAACACTTCTTTTCTGAGTTCATTTGAACATTTTGCTTCGTCCCGTACACTCGTACAAAGTAAATCGAATCAATCCGTAGCAGCTGTCAAATCAACATTTGTTATCATAAGTTAAGTCGCATAAGATCACAGGTTAGTTCGGTAGAATATTTATACACTCACATTGTATGTTATTATTCATCACATAATAAATGCACGCATATCACCTCCACTTTTGTACGTAGAAGGCCTTTTCGCGACATCTTATAAGTGAAATGTTGCACATACAAAGCCTCCAGGTGATTTCGTTATACGTACATTTTGGTTGTCTGGGATACAACGACCCTATATCTACAGGGGAAGATGAAGTGACACAAGTAAATCTCTTGTCTTTGCACTTCAACTTGCAAAATTGTGCAGCCGAATTGTTCAAATTTTCTAAAAATTGAAATAATTAATCAAGATTAGTTAATTTAATCTTCTTTCTAACATGGGCTGTTCTTTTGAGTTTAATGTTTAGCGAATACTTTTATACCAAGGCCGAGCACCGATGTAAATGAACCTTTATCTTGGCGTGTCTATGATTCGTTACGCTACAAACTAAAAACAACAGCTTATGTTTGAAAGAAGGTTAAACTTCTATTAGGGTAATTCGCCAATTGTTGAATGACATGAATTTTCTCTAATTGTGGAACTTGTCATTAAGAATTCACGGACTGTTCAATAATAGGCGAATTATTTTCTGATTTATTTAAGGCAAAGCATCTCTCTTGAGATTTACATTCCTTAGCTGTAACTGCGTTTGCAGCTACGACATAAATTTGGCACCCAAGCCAAGGTAAAAAATCAAGCTAATGCTTCATTAGAAATAAATGATGACAGACGTTCAGAGAACAATAAAAGATCGATTTAAGCGATCTCACTCTATGGCGCCAACTTTTGTATTCCTCATATTATTCCTTCATGAAGCGATACGATTAAGGTGATTATAAAATGAAGCCAAACTTTGAATTTTTAAGTGCACAAGACGAGAGTATCTGATAACAGTTCGCGTAAAAACACCAATCAAATTGCTTGCTTGCTGGTGGTGACCAATGGGATAGATTTTCAACGCGGAGCGCTGTTTGGTTCTCAAGTCTTGTGCTCTTGAAAATTTGAGGTGTGGCTTCGCTCTATACCCAAGTAACATTAGTAGCTAAACAACAGTTTATTCAGCTGAAGTATTCTTTAGAGTGGTTTGTTCAACTCTTGTTCTACTAAAATGTTTGTTGGGTAATCACCTTAAGTACTCGCTATAAGGATGATTTAGAAGTGATCCAATTCTATTGTCACGAGTCGAAGATGACATACATTTGATTAAGGCAGATCATCATAGAGTCCAAAGTTGAGAGAATTGATTGATATTTGAAAATGTATTCTTCAAATTATGCCAAATGGCCATTTTGCCAAATTAGCATTATGCCAAATGGGGTAGAGCCCCTTTAGATGATTTTTGAACGGATTCGTAGAAACATTCCAGGAGGATCCACTGGATATTTTTTTGAATAACTTCTTGGAGAAATCCCTTGACACAATGATGTAGGGGAACTGGATGTAAAATGCGCTGTTGTGGTGACGTTTTGAATGAACGACGCCAAAGCAAGCTGTTTTTCACAAGAGAAAATAGAAAATGTATGAAAATGCGTATCTATTTATATTTTTGAGTGTTTTCCTGGCAAAAATCGCGAGAAGCTCGAAAAAAAAAAGAAAAAAACGTTTTTTGCTGTTTTCGTTGCAATTTTGCGTTAATTTTTTAGGTAATTTTTCAGGTCAATAAACAACAAAACTTTTGAAACTATCTCTGATAATCGCCTTGTACACTCCCATAGTTGTATTCCATGCGAAAAAAGTGTTCAATTTATCCTCAAAAAGCGTATTGAAGGACTTAAACTGTAATCAACTCGTAAGGCGAAAGGATCACTCCTATTTCACGGCGTGACGTTAATCGGCGTAATGCGCGCCACCGATGTATCAATCAGCGTCGGCGTGACGTGAAGTGGATCGGCAGCGGCGGCGCACAGGTCTACTATCTTCTTCTTCTTTCTGGCGTTACGTCCCCACTGGGACAGAGCCTGCTTCTCAGCTTTCTTATGTTCTCAGTTGAGCACTTCCACAGTTATTAACTGAGAGCTTACTATGCCAATGACCATTTTTGCATGTGTATATCCGTGTGGCAGGTACGAAGATACTCTATGCCCTGGGAAGTCGAGAAAATTTCCAACCCGAAAAGATTCTCGACCGGTGGGATTCGAACCCACGACCCTCAGCTTGGTCTTGCTGAATAGCTGCGCGTTTACCGCTACGGCTATCTGGGCCCCACAGGTCTACTATAAAGAGTCTAAATTACATTGCATATAGTTTCTTTAGTCTACTACACACGGGCGCAGAACAAGTGCGATTTATTTAGTGTTGAAACTGTTAGCCTATCATACCCAACAAAACATAAAAGTTTTTGAAGATCTGTATAAAATATTACGATAATGCAGTATATTTCATTCAAAATATACCTACTATTTGCAATTAGTTCTCTTATTTTCTTAAAAACTCTAATATACTGATATACTGTATTAATGAAACAACAAAAGTTCTTGCCTTATACTCCGGGAACTTCTCAAAAGAAGTGTTTACTATGCAAGATGTACAAGAAAAACATTTCAGAAACAGTATTTTTCCCAATTATTGGCCAGTTATCGCCTGACCGCGCATAGTGCTCCGCGGGTGAATCCCAAATTTCATTTTCTCTAGAGTTGACAGATTACGCTCAGTAGCTTTTGTTGAGCTCCCACAGTAGCTTTTGTTGAGCTTATATGAACAAATTTGGGTATGCAGCTTAAAATTGATTTTTTTCATTTAAAATTGGATTACTTTAGTGGTCAAGCTTGACCTGTCACTCGGTTCAAGTGGAACCAATAGATGTAATGAGTAATGACTTCCCGTTCGAGAAACACTGCCTCGATTGAACCATCACCATTACGTAGCATTATTACACAGGTGAACTATTTTTTAATTACCGCCTGGAAGTGCCATCAAGCACTGCTGACCGGCGTTGCACTTGATTGGGATTGGTTCCGAAGATCTAATTATATATCGCACTGTGCTGAACCGAATGAGCTAGCAGCTAACTGTACATCGATCTGCGAATTTCGGATGGTGGACAAATGACTGTAATTGGTGGTGAAGATTGAAGAGGGTAGGTACATTACCACCCGGCTTAAAGGTATGGTAGGGGTATACCTTAAGGTACACATTGGCGACATTGATTGGGTGCCTGAAAAACTTATTTTGTTTTAGTCTGCCAGTGCACTTGACATTGAAGCGAAGTCTATTTTGAACAGTTGAAGTCGAGAATTTGGTACAAGGTTTTTTTTCCTCCGAGATCTTGAATTGGTCGCTGACTGTTGTTTAAATTGCAGGGAATTTGCAGCAACCGCTATGAGCAATGGAAATCGGTTTCCGGTTGTTTGCGCATGGTAACACTTCCTTAGATGCTGTTCATTAACTGACTAATCGATGAGCATCCACAGCGGTGGTCCTAAGCTTAATTGATAATGCTGGTTGCATTCTTCTTTAAAGTTGAAGTAACAATGGTGCGGGATGTATTTATCACAATAAATAGTTTTTTATTTTTATTACCATGTGCTCCATGTAAAAGTCGTTAATTTAGCGTCATTTTTAACTTGCATGATAAATTGTGAAACGTTTCACGTTTTGTTTGTCTCACAAACAATAGTTGTGTTATACCAAGAGTAAACTACAATTTTAGGTACTATTACAAGCTGCTTACGATAAACAGGTACAGTGGGATTCCGTTTTCGGCATGCTCCATTTTTGGCAACAAAATGGATCCAAATACCGTCAAACGGGGTGTCTTGCAACACAGGTGAAACTTGCAACACTTCGACATGTAACCGAATTGTCGTTTCGTTCAGCATTGAGTTAAATTATAATAAATTATTCCGCCGTTTATTGACCTTAGGTATACAACAGAAGATTTTGGCGAGAGTTTGGGCATTGTTTCTTTTTTGGTTGGCTTGCTGCAGGTGAAAATCAAATTACACATTGGATTAAATGAAATAAATGCTGAAAAACGTTCCTCGTACCACATAAACGGTATAAATATGTCATTCGAGGCATTTACTATCAGTTACAGTACTTAGTAGTGTAGGGGAACATGGTCCAATTCGGACCTAGTAACAGTTTTTTGGCCATATCTTTTCAGCACGATGAATGGCATGAAAAGTTTTATGTTTTCGAGAAAGCGCAATTCAGCGCGCACATTTTTCTCTCAGAGAGTTTTGTGATAGCTCCTACCAGGACATGGCTAGACATGTTTGAACCAACTTCTCCAAAAGGTCCGAATTGGACCAACCCTGTTCCAATTCGGACCCCCCATGTTCTAATTCGGACCACCCTATATTTCATCGTTATTTGCAATGTTAGTAACAAAATATAACTCAGATTTGTTTGGTATTAAAGCTTAGAGAAACTTTTCTGCAAGCGCAAGCATAAAAAATAAACTCAATGTGTTAGAAATTTCAAACTAATTCGAGTCAGAACAAGCTTAAGTGAAATATGAATTTCATTAAAAAACATATCAGAAACTTGTTCAAAATTGGGTACAGTCAACTCTTCCTGACTCGATTTCGAACAGACTATGTATGTATGGGAGCTATCGAGATGAAGTACACATATTTTCAAATTTTAGAGCTTTTTTTTATTTGTTTTGACAAAATACATTCGAAAAAGTAATTTTGAAGTTAAATATTGTAAACTTTTCTACACATTGAAACTTTGCTATGAAATATCGGGTTGAAAAGGTGAACTTGTATGGGAAACTGAAACAGACAACAAACAGACTCGAAGTCTCGGAAATTCAAGTTTGAGAAGTACCTACTTATATTTATGGATTGAAGTACACTATATTGAAGGGACTGCGTTTTCCTTCGAGCTTGTGAACAAAAACACAGTAAATCGGATAAGGGATAGTTGACTGTATTGTTCTTATATACTACTCGTAAACGTTTTTTATAGCGTATTGCCAAACTATTTTGGATAAAGCTTGGCTGTGGTATTGATGAAGATGCTTTTCAAGTTGCTGATTTATTGATTCCTTTAGTTTTTGGTAATCTACCTCATTTCTTAGATTTTTTGGGAAGCCATTTTCTTGACCGCAACAGAAACAAAGGCACTATTAATCAATATTACAACTTCTGTGATTTTCGATTGAGTCGGGAAGATTTTCACGGGGTGGAGCTCTTAGAATAGACTGAGTACACATTGAAAAACAAGAGGTCCGTATTGAACCATATCAAAAGGTCCGGATTGGACCAACACACATTTTGAGATTTTCAAACTTGTTGAGCACAAACGGTGCATAGACATATCAAAACCATATGGTCAGATGAAAGCTTAGGCTAGGGTGATTCGATTATAAAATAACACAGAGAGATTGGATGATTATTGTCGCTTATAGAAGCTTGGAAATAACGCCAACCGACAGTACACCTGAGCACTTCAAAACAAAAAACTAATATAAAAATCAAACGTAATAACTGAAAGGCGTCAAATTTATTGTGTTAGATCTAAGCCAAACGGTGAGCAGAAAAACGGTACCCACGATCTTTACAGCAGCGCCAGTATTGAGAAATGCTTGATGGTCCGAATCAGAACAGGGTCCGAATTGGACCTGCAGGTTCCCCTACAAATTGACAATATAAAAGTTTTGATAATTTGATGCTTAAACGCTATAAAAATTCAAAATCGTTTTTGACTACTCATTCAAAACACATGAATAGGCAAAATTTAACATACAGTCGCCTCTCCACATCTCGATATCGAAGGGACCATCGAGATAGGGAGAGATCGAGACATAGAACAAAATTTTAACGAATACTAGATTGAAAATCACTCCGTTGCCAGGAAAATCAAAAACAAACAGATGTCATTTCGTCTTCGCAAATTGTTTTGAATCTCTAAAATCTAGTCTAGTAACCTTTGATAATGGGCACATCGACATACGGAGAGAAAATTGGGAACGAAAATCACATCGAGATAGGGAGATATCGAGATAAGGAGGATATCGAGATATGGAGAGTGAAAATGTATGCAGAATGAAGGGACCTAAAAAAACATCGACATAGGGAGAGATATCGAGATGTAGAACATCGAGATGTGGAGAGTCGACTGTATATTTGCTCTATAACATAAAAAAATTGTACTTCAATCAATTTAATACATGTTTTGGTGAATCACATTATTTTTGAATTTAGTTTTATTTTCTTCATTAAAATAATGAATCATTTTGAAAATCTGTTTTAAACCTAACTTGCAGATTTGCCATTGGGAACTTTCTGCATGAAATATGATGAAAGCTATGTCAAACACCAACAGAGACCATTTTAAGACATACATACCAATATGTGATACGTCGATTAGATTTAAATTGTATGAAATAAGTTAAATAAAGTATAACCTAAAAAACCATTGTATTTGTAGAAAAGTAGAAGTTAAACGTTTTAGTGGCTTTCCAATGTCTGTCAAGACTTATGATATGGTAGAATTTCCCCATGTGGGCATCCTATGCAATGCCAATGAAGTTTTCAAATGAATTGGTTCAATACTCATAATTCAAAAAATAATAATTAGTTTTCTAAGAGTAGAGTTGCCTGTTTCTAACTATTATCATGCTTTTACAGCAGAAAATTATAAAATGATCAAAATAACAAGATATAGGTTATGTTTTTAATAGTGTACTTTAGGTAGCACTGTGTGTTGCATGTTACCCCACATCAGGGGTAGCATTAAAAATGTATACTTTTTGTCTCTCCTCATCCCAAAAAACCAAATATTGATCAAATTAATACCACGTGGTATTCTTTACGTGACGATTAGGGTACCAGATGGTTTTTGTCTCATCTGAATCCTCAAATTGTTCACCCATATAGCTTTGAAGATGAACATTGTTGCAAGTTACCCCGTTTGACGGTACCATTAAAATTAGTAAATTTTTATAAATGTTATCGTGTCTGTTGTTTTCGTCATTTGAATAGCATGCCAACTCCACACCGATTACATTTCAGAGCTCCATTTTCATCGATATTCCCCCAAATCTCACCAACTACTAAGGACTCGCTTACGCGCTTGTTTTCTTCAGGATGTTCATTGTCATGCATTCGCAACATTTCATGAGGCAAATAATCTCCACTAGACACCAATCTCTTTTCTTAGGCATATTGGGTCTCCAGCTCACTTGAGTCTGGCAGCAGATGAAAAGGTATACACTAATAAAACTTTTCTTCAGTTTTGGAACAGCTTTTTTAAACAAAGCACAACCTCCGACATAAGAGCAACAAAAAATCTATAACCCACAAAGAGTTATACTGGTTATAATCATAAATCTCGTCTCACCTTTTTGGCTCACTGTCTTTATTATTATGGATTTACACTCCCGTGCAAAAGTTTGGGTGCACCCCCTCAAAAACATACGAAAATGAACGTAGACCAATTAATTTTAGTTTAATTGATGTTTTCCTTAATAGTCTTAAAATTCAAATACTTTAGGACAGCTATAATACTAGGGAAACTGGGGGTAAAATGAACACCCTAAGCAATTTTCATGTTTTCTTGCTTATGAAGCTTCCAGATTCTTTTTAAATTGCTCAGAATTGAAGAAGGATGTTTATTAGACTGATGCAAATTTTGAAGTTTTTGCTCCCCTATGCTTAAACGATGTCAATTATGATGAAAATGATCCTCCCAAAATTTGAAGTGATTCGGAAGAAATTTGGTTGTGCACACGCTATTTGAATTTTATATGGAAATTACTATGAAACAGGCAAACTTTTTGTGTTCAGTCCTCTAACTGCTCGTCGTAATAATCTATGGAAAAGTGAACACACTCATCTCATGTGAACTTCCCAGCTACAACTTTGCCGAAGACCACATTTCGATGAGACGTAAGGATAATTTGGTATTATTGATAACAAAGTCTAAATCATGCTGAGATGATCATTCAATTACTTTCAGAGCAACACTGCTCTTTTGCTGTAGAACATAGTAGCCTGGATTACTTTGATCTATTCTTCTCGCCAGGAGCACCACTGTTGCCTGCCGAACAGTTGGAGAAGCATGCTACATGCAAACCAACTTTATGATGATGAATAACAATTTATCCTGAGGTCCAATCAAAAAGTGGTTTTCGGCAAAGTTGTAGCTGGGAGGATTTCACATGAGATGAATTTATTCACTTTTCCAGAAAATATTATGATGAAGAGATAGAGGGCTGAACACAAAAGATTGGCGTTTTCCATAGGAATCTCCATATAAACTTCAAATGGCGTGTGCACAGTCAAATTTCTTCCGAATCACTTCAAACTTCGGGAGGATGCTATTCACCATAATTAAAATCGTTTAAGCATAGGGGAGCAAACATTTCAAAATTTGCATCACTCTAATGTTTATGCAATGTTACAAGTTTAAATATTGTGATGGAAATAGAAGTTTATCAACATTATTATAATTTTGAAAATTTCTTTCCACAGAGTCAATGTTCCAAACCTGTGGGTAAAATGAACATGTAACGGGGGTAATATGAACATTTTCTTGGGAGTAAAATGAACATACAATGGGGGTAATATGAACATTATTCAAATTGAACGGGTTGCGGCATGATTCTCGGCATCTGGTACATGATCAAAGAAGATCTCACAGACATTCCGGAATTGATGTAACGTTGAGCCGCGACCATTTGGATGGTTGTGCATGTCTATCTTTGTATTTTCTCTGGAAAACTCTCGACATCTGAAACAAAACCCGGAAATATTTGCTCTGCCATGGTGTTCATATTACCCCCCTCTCGAGTGGTTCATTTTACCCCCAAAGAAACAACATCTTCAAATCATTTGTTCTAGGAATTTAGAAGATAAAAATACTTTCAATTTCCGTCTTCTTATCATAAATACTGTAAAGATAAGATGTGCTACGCACAGGCATTGCAGGATTCGCTCTCATTTGAGTATGAAGCACGATCAAAGCAAGCAAAGAAAAACATCCCATCTGTTGCGGTCCAGATCTTCATTGTATCGCAAGGTGTAACAAGTCTGATAAATGGAAGCAGCGAGCGAGAGCCCCAAAGAGAGAGCGATGATAAAATCCATTTTTCTCGCTTGTTTACCGTTGGGGATAGGTGTTTTTCTTTACTGGCACGATAAACAATCCACGAACTTCCAATAGCAATAGTGTCCCCCAGGCTTGGAGCATGTTTAGATGGGTTTTATCATGCACTACTATCCCCCCAATCTGATCAAAGTTGTAGCAGTATACGATAAACAGTCTCTCATAATGTGCAGCATGTTATGATAGTTACAGAGAGCGATACGTGAGAGATTCTCTCAATTTTCTCAGGATTCAATCCCTGGCTACGCAGTTCAATAGATTTTTGATGGTTTTAGTCATATAAACCTTAAATTCCACTAGTAAAAATTTACATCATATGAGAAAACGGAGAGGTGTACTTTTTTTTGTTTACTTTTCCAGCTTTTGACAATACTAGATCGCGCCAGAGTTGTCGAAATAGTTCCTTAGTCTGAGGATTGAGCATGGTACTATATTTTGCAAAGATTTGTAGCATAACTACCGTGAAACACATGTTCATTTTACCTACAGTTCCCCTATAGGTTCTTCAAGGATTTCGTCGTACATGTCTTGAGAAAAAACTTCAAAGAAGCATCTAGTGATTTGTCAAGAGATTTCATCTGGAATACTTTCAGAACAGGACTCTATCGAGATTTTTAGGGGGAATGGTCCTCCGGAAATCTAGGGGGTTGGTGTCAGGCCCTGCAAGCCAGCCGTAAAAAGAAAATCAAGCAACGAATAATCAACGAGAGAATACGAACCGGGACAATCGGCGAAGACCACAGCGACGTAAAGGGACTAGCGATTGGAAGTTCGGTACGTGGAACTGTAAATATCTCAACTTCATCGGGAGCACACGCATAGTCGCCGACGTGCTGAAGGACCGTGGATTCGGCATCGTAGCGTTGCAGGAAGTGTGTTGGAAGGGATCAATGGTGCGTTTAGAGGTAACCATACCATCTACCAGAGTTGCGGCAACACACATGAGCTGGGAACAGCTTTTATAGTGATGGGCAGGCATCAAAATTATCAGAGAGACGATGATACTATCATCTATCTGATAGACAACTGATACTATTAGTTCAGCTAGATGATACTATCACTTCTTTTTTTTTTTTTTTTTTTTTTTTTCTTCTAAGCAATGGGGGGATAATCTGCTCAACAGACGCCGTGTGGGGTTAGGGACCATTTACTACATGCAAGCAGTAAACAGGACTACACCCCCGACCCACTAAACCATTTCCATTGCCGCCAAACCCATCGTCTCTCCGGGACCACCAAGAAGGCATTGCTTCGGAGAGGGGCTATTGCACATCGCATCCTCCAGGTTAGCTGCGTAGCCATGCAGCAACGAACATCGATGACACGCTTAGGGGGGTCCACCAAGGTAGCATGCTGGCGCTTTGCCAGCTTCCCAGGTGGTCCTCACCTCCCGTTGTCCGCTGAAAGCGGGCAGGGTCGACCACTACGCCCGCGCCCAGCTGCACCGCAGGTATCAAGAACTGATACTGCGGGCTTCGCAATTTGACCTACTGAAGGCTCAGGCCCTATCAGCTAGCACCAGCTGGGATTGCTGACGAAGGGGCCTCCACCTGCCCCGAACAACCAGAGGCTCGTATCCACCCAGTAGGCCGGCGCCACGACAGCAGCGCTACCAGGATGTTCTCCCCGCGGCCACTTAATCGCTGTAAGGGTCGATTTCGACCGTAGGGCACCGGTATGACCTACGTAGCCGACTGCGAACCCTTGGACCACCTGTTGTTTAGCGTCTGCACTAGCCACTCCTCGAGTCCACTCGCCACCTCCTTTGCAGTTCCGAGACGATGTGGGTGATAGCCGATGAAACGGCATTCCAGCCAAACTCGTCTTCACACATCCTCTGGACCAAATTGTCCGGAGTCGTGTCCCGACCGCATGTGGCTAACATGCGGTCACGCATTGTGCGGAAACTCGGGCACACGAACAAAACGTGTTCCGCCGTTTCCTCTAAACCTGCACAAACTGGACATTCGGGAGAACCCGCATGACCGAAACGGTGTAGATACTGTCTAAAGCAACCATGGCCCGAAAGGACCTGTGTCAGGTGGAATGTTAGTTCCCCATGGCGCCTATTGACCCAGATATCTAACCTCGGAATCAACCTGTGAGTCCACACTCCCTTGGTGGAACTGTCCCACGCACGCTGCCATTTGACCATGGAGGCCAGTCTGGCAGTCCTGCGTATGCCTCTTGTGCCGCGCATTTCGAAGCACTCTATGTCTTCCATGATAAGGATACCAATAGGCACCATACCGGTGATGACGCAGAGTGCATCGTGTGACACGGTACGGTACGCGCTCGCAACCCTCAGGCACATTAGCCTATAAGTACTCTCTAGCTTGCTACGGTAGCTCTTGGTACTTAAGGCCGTGCCCCAAGCCGGGCCACCATACCTCAGTATGGACGAGGCGACACTGGCCAGAAGCTTTCGCTTGCTGGCGTACACCGCAGAGCTATTGGACATCATCCGGGACAGTGCCACAATAGCTGTGGAGGCTCTCTTGCAGGCATAATCGACGTGGCTACCGAAGGTAAGCTTATCGTCGATCATCACCCCCAAGTGTTTGACGGAGCGCTTCGAAGTGATCGTGCAGTCGCCTACACTGATCACCGCTTGCTGCACCGACTTTCGGTTGTTGACAACAACCGCCTCAGTTTTGTGGTGAGCCAATTCCAGTTTCCTGGAGCTCATCCATTCCTCCACAATTGCGATCGAGTGGGCTGCAGTCAATTCCACTTCTTCGATCGATTCACCGTAGACCTCCAGCGTAATATCGTCGGCAAAGCCAACGATGACCACACCCGCCGGGAATTTTAATCTCAACACCTCGTCATACATGACATTCCATAACACCGGGCCCAGGATGGAACCTTGCGGGACT
This sequence comes from Aedes aegypti, assembly GCF_002204515.2. Taxonomy (NCBI): domain Eukaryota; kingdom Metazoa; phylum Arthropoda; class Insecta; order Diptera; family Culicidae; genus Aedes; species Aedes aegypti. Next base: position 188,352,541 of record NC_035108.1, on the reverse strand, counting down.
CCTGAGGTTATGTGAAAGCACTTCCGACCCACCTCTGTGTCATAGACTAATACCCGATTCTGGAAGTAACTTCCGAGAATCTTGTACAGGTACTCGGGTATCCCCAGACGCAGGAGCGCATCGGCAATAGCCGCCCAACTGGCACTATTAAATTCTATCACTTCTTGTCTATCTCTGATAGTATCACTGAGAGAACGGTTTCTATCAGAGATAGAGGATAGAGAGATAGTATCCCTATCCCAAAAATTTCTCATCATGATACTATCAGAACAACATCTCTCAATAAATAATGATAGAGGTTCTATCTCTATCAATTGATAATATTATAGAATACTAATTGTTGGACTATGGGCATAGAACGGGCGCGACGAGGGAATGATGAAAATCGATGTCCGACACCATTTTGAAATCCAAGATGGCGGCCTCCGGATTAATGAACTTATTGGAAACCCATGCAATATGGGTATTTTCGGAACGGGCGCGACGAGGGTATGATGGAAATCGATGTCCGACGCCATTTTGAAATCCAAGATGGCGGCCTCCGGATTAGTGAACTTATTGGAAACCCATGCAATATGAATACTTTCGGAACGGGCGCGACGAAGGGATGACGAAAATCGATGTCCAACGCTATTTTGAAATCCAAGATGGCGGCCTCCGGAAAAGTAAAATCATTGGATACCCATGCAATATTGCCAGTATAGCCGTGTTTAGTCTAATTAAAATAAATATAAATTTGAGGCTGACAAAATCGGGAACAAAGGATGCTAATATCGGGTCAAAAAGGGTGCTTCAATCGGGGTAGATAAAATCTTAGATTTCAAAATGGCGTCGGACATCGATTTTCGTCATCCCCTCATAGTGTCCGTTCCGAAAATACCCATATTTCATGGGTTTCCAATGATTTTACTTAACCGGATGCCGCCATCTTGGATTTCAAAATGGCGTCGGACATAGATTTCCGTCATCCCCTCGTTGCGCCCGTTCCGAAAATACCCATATTGCATGGGTATCCAATGATTTTACTTTTCCGGAGGCCGCCATCTTGGATTTCAAAATAGCGTCGGACATCGATTTTCGTCATCCCTTCGTCGCGCCCGTTCCGAAAGTACTCATATTGCATGGGTTTCCAATGACTTCACTAATCCAGAGGCCGCCATCTTGGATTTCAAAATGGCGTCAGACATCGATTTCCGTCATCCCCTCGTCACGCCCGTAACAAAAATACCCATATTGCATGGGTTTCCAATGAGTTCATTAATCCGGAGGCCGCCATCTTGGATTTCAAAATGGCATCGGACATCGATTTTCGTCACCCCCTCATCTCTCCCGATCCCAAAATACCCATGTTGCATGGGTTTTCAATGATTTTACATATCCGGAGGCCGCCATCTTGGATTTCAAAATGGCGCCGGACATCGATTTTTGGCATTGCCTCGTCGCGCTCGTTCCGAAAATACCCTTATTGCATGGGGGTTTCCAATGAGTTCACTTATCCGGAGGCCGCCATCTTGGATTTAAAAATGGCGTCGGACATCGATTTTCGTCATCCCCTCGTCGTGCCCGTCCCGAAAATACCCATATTGCATGGGTTTCCAATGAGTTCATTAATCCGGAGACCGCCATCTTGGATTTCAAAATGGCGTCGGACATCGATTTTCGTCATTCTCTCGTCATGCCCGTTCCGAAAATACCCATATTGCATGGCTTTACAATGAGTTCACTAATCCGGAGGCCGCCATCTTGGATTTCAAAATGGCGTCGGACATCCATTTTCGTCATCCCCTCGTCGTGCCCGTCCCGAAAATACCCATATTGCATGGGTTTCCAATGATTTTACTTATCCAGAGGCCGCCATCTTGGATTTCAAAATGGCGTCGGACATCGATTTTCGCCATCCCCTCGTCGCGCCCGTTCCGAAAATACCCATATTGCATGGGTTTCCAATGATTTTACTTATCTGGAGGCCGCCATCTTGGATTTAAAAATGGCGCCGGACATCGATTTTCGTCATCCGCTCGTCGCGCCCATTCCGAAAATATTCATGTGAACATACTTTAAGTTATTTCTATTAGCTCTTTGCCATTATGCGCAAGAATTTTGTTTCGCTTTGTTTCAATGATAGGATAGATAGGGATAGCTATGGAAATTTGCTGATAGTATCTTTTTCCCCAAAGATAGATGATAAAGATATGCTTGATCCATCAGTGATGAAAAAATGCTGATAGTATCTCCATCCGTCTATCAATTGATAGAGATAATATAGTCTATCTTCTATCCATCATTTTTCAAGGAGTGATATTATCCCTATCACTACCTATAGGGATAGTATCATTTGATAGTATCAAAAGATAAACGTGATAATGATAAATGATAGGGATAAATTTGAAGCCTGGTGATGGGTGATATGCAGAGGCGCGTGATGGCCGATCAATGAGAGAATGTGCAAGTTGAGGATCAAAAGCCGGTTCTTCAACTTCAGCATAATAAACGTGCACAGCCCTCACCTCAGAAGCACTGATGATGATAAAGACGCTTTTTACGCGCAGCTCGAACGTGAGTACGACAGCTGCCCAAGCCACGACGTCAAAATCATCATTGGCGATCTAAACGCTCAGGTTGGCCAGGAGGAGGAATTCAGACCGACGATTGGAAAGTTCAGCGCCCACCGGCTGACGAACGAAAACGGCCTACGACTAATTGATTTTGCCGCCTCCAAGAATATGGCCATTCGTAGCACCTACTTCCAGCACAGCCTTCCGTACCGATACACCTGGAGATCACCACAGCAGACAGAATCGCAAATCGACCACGTTCTGATTGATGGTCGGCACTTCTCCGACATTATCGACGTCAGGACCTATCGTGGCGCTAACATCGACTCTGACCACTATCTGGTGATGGTCAAACTGCGCCCAAAACTCTCCGTCGTTAACAACGTACGGTACCGACGGCCGCCCCGGTATGACCTAGAGCGGCTCAAGCAACTGGATGTCACAGCGGCATACGCGCAGCAACTTGAGGCTGCGTTACCGGAAGAGGGTGAGCTGGACGAAGCCCCTCTTTGAGAACTACTGGAGAACAGTAAAAGCAGCCATCAACGATGCAGCTGAGAGCAACGTCGGGTACGTGGGACGGAGTCGACGGAACGATTGGTTCGACGAGGAGTGCCAGGAGATTTTGAAGGAGAAGAATGCAGCGCGGGCGGTCATGCTGCAGCAAGGGACCTGGCAGAACGTGGAACGCTATAAACGGAAACGGCAACAGCAGACCCGCCTCTTTCGGGAGAAAAAAGCCGCCTGGAGGAGACGGAGTGCGAGGAGATGGAACAGCTGTGCCGGTCTCAGGAAACGCGTAGGTTCTATCAGAAGCTCAACGCATCCCGCAACGGCTTCGTGCCGCGCGCCGAGATGTGCTGGGATAAGGGTGGGAGCATTCTGACGGATGAGCGTGAGGTGATCGAAAGGTGGAAGCAGCACTTCGACGAGCACCTGAATGGTGCTGAGAGCACAGGCAATGAAGGACGGGACAACGGAGGAAATGCCTTCGTCAGTACTGCGGAAGATGGAAACCAACCAGCCCCCACTTTGAGGGAGGTTAAGGATGCCATTCACCAGCTCAAGAACAATAAAGCTGCTGGTAAGGATGGTATCGGAGCTGAACTCATAAAGATGGGTCCGGAAAGGCTGGCCATTTGTCTGCACCGGCTGATAGGCACAATCTGGGAAACAGAACAGCTACCGGAGGAGTGGAAGGAAGGGGTAATCTGCCCCATCTACAAGAAAGGCGACAAGTTAGATTGTGAGAACTTTCGAGCGATCACCATTCTAAATGCGGTCTATAAAATATTATCCCAGATCATCTTCCGTCGTCTGTCACTTGTAGTAAACGAGTTCGTGGGAAGTTATCAAGCCGGCTTCGTTGACGGCTGATCGACAACGCATCACCTTTTCATCGATTTCAAGGCGGCACACGACAGTATTGACCGCGTAGAGCTATGGAAAATCATGGACGAGAACAGCTTTCCCGGGAAGCTCACGAGATTGATAAGAGCGACGATGGAAGGTGTGCAAAATTGTGTGAAGGTTTCAGGCGAAAACTCCAGTTCTTTTGGATCCCACCGGGGACTACGACAAGGTGATGGACTTTCGTGCCTGTTGTTCAATATTGCGCTAGAAGGTGTTATGCGGAGAGCCGGGCTCATAAGGCCGAGGAGGACCTGCAAGCACTTGGAGTCTTCGAACGTCGGGTGCTTAGGACGATCTTCGGCGGTGTGCAGGAGAACGGTGTGTGGCGGCGAAGGATGAACCACGAGCTCGCCCAACTCTACGGCGAACCCAGTATCCAGAAGGTGGCCAAAGCTGGAAGGATACGATGGGCAGGGCATGTTGCAAGAATGCCGGACAGCAACCATGCAAAGATGATATTTGCTTCGGATCCAGTTGGTACAAGAAGGCGTGGAGCGCAGCGAGCTAGGTGGGCGGATCAAGTGCGTATCGATTTGGCAAGCGTGGAACAGAACCGAGGATGGAGAGATGTGTAGATGTTAACTAAATAAATGAAATGACGAGATTTTTATTCTAGACATTTTTTTACCAATTCACCCAGAAACTCTTCCAGCGATTCGTCAAAGGATGCTTAGAGGATTTTCTCCTGGAAATCCTTGAGCACTACAAAGATACCACTTCCAGTAATTTCCTCAGTGATGATTCCAATTATTTTCCGATGAATATACTAGGTGTTTCCAGATATTTTCACTTATCCTTCATAAAAAATGCTCCAGTTGTTACTCTAGGAAATCTTTGATTTCCTGAAGATTTTTTGAAGATGTTCTAAAGTTGTCTAAAACTTGGGGGATATGCAAAGAAATCGAGATAAGAATCACCGAAAAATTCTGGACGACTTAGGACATTCTTCAGAAATATCTAAAAGAATCGATTTAGAAATACCTGATAGAATCTCTTCTGTTATTTCTGTGGTTATCCTTGGAAAAATCCAGGTTATATTCTTGAGATATCCATAGGAAAATTCTTGGAAAAATTTTACTGCAAATAATCACTTTATGAACTCCTGCAGAAATATTCGGAATAATCTCTTTGGGAAAAGCATAGCATAATCATAAGCATTGATGACCGTACAATTCGTTGTTGCTACTCCTGCTACTCCGTGATCATCCAGAATAATCAAAGTTTCACAAGGAGCCAACAGATGTAGCTTGGGAGTAGCTCTCCATGTTCAATGTACACTTCCGAGAACTCCAAACATTAAAAATCAATAACGGCGCCGGCCACGGCCTTACGATCATCGGGGAAGGGAAGGAATATTAGTGTGACCTCCAATGTTTCTAGAGATCAAGATCATCTCTGCATCTCCATGGGAAGGAGTTTTTTTTAGTGGGCAGGGATCATAGCTGCATGATCAGGATTCATCTTGGTAGGTGATGTGATTCATGCAACCTCAGTTCAAAAAATCACCTATCAGTACTCTATAGACAACGTGAACATAGGTAAATCGACACTTTTAGCGTCGAACCATTCAAAGGTTATTTTATAATGATAAAATTAGGTAAAAGGAAAGGTATGGGGTTTTTATTGTTTATGTACATAAGTCTAAGTCGGCACTTACAGTGACGAACTGTTCATATTTTGTTAACTCAATTCATTTAAATAACATTCCCACCGTTGTCATGATAAAAATACGTTTCATTCATGAAATAATGTACATCTATATAAATAAAAATGGAATGGTGTTTGTATGTCACGAAATGGCTTACGAACGGGTGAACGGATTTGAATGATTCTTTCTCAGTGTTGTTCGTCAAGGGTTCCGACGTGTTTGTGTGTATAAAAATCCCAGGATATTCACCGGGAAAGTTGAAAAAACGAGTGCGAACGAAACTGTCATTTTATATGGGACGATCAAAGGCGTTTTTCAACAGCCTACTTGATGGCAAGACGAAGTTTGCCGGGACCACTAGTTTATAATAAAAGTATGAAACGACCTCACCAAATTGATCATCCATCCTTGATTGAGCAGCTACAGCTACTTCATTCAGCATGCTCATTTCAAAAAAGCAAAATATCACTCCGAAGACGCAAAAACCTGAGCTCGATTGCACTCAGAACGCGTGCGAACTAAAACGAGAAAAAAATTCCGGCTACGCGACGACGCAAAAAAAAAAAGATTTTTCTAGTGAAGATTAAACGAAGCCAAAACTCAAACCCTCATAGCTTAAATCTTGAAAACCAGACAGCGGTTGAAGCTGAAAACCTGATCGATTGGTCATCACCAGCGAGTAACTTTCAATCAAGCTCCCAGCCCGATCCGCCAGTGCCCCTGAAAATCTGAGGTACGGCTTCGCGGCGCTGCTCAGCATAAAGCATGTAGAATAAACCGTTTCATTTCCGCTAGATACTTTTTTCAAACTACACTAGCCGTTTCACCAGCCTAATCTAAGAATTTGCGGAGACGATAATGGGGCTCTGCACTGTTTTGATTCTGTATGGGATTTTGACTTTTACTGGCCTTGTTGTTTACAAACTTTATGTAAGAGTGAAAGAGAGCGGATGATTTTTGTGCAAAGCCCCATATGACAGATAAATTTGTAACACATCCGTTCGCGCGCTGCCTACTGCGATCTCTAATCTCTGAGTCCTAGGAAAAATACAAAAAAAAAACTCACTGAATTCCTAGCGAAAATCATGAAAGAAACATACAGTATTACAAATTTTACGAGGTATTACAAAAAAGAGGCATGTCTGGTCTGATTCTATGATGAAGAATCAAATTCTTATGTTCTGGTTCATATTAGGTTACGTTTTGCTTCTCTGTTACCTCTTTGATCCAGTTTCGTTCTATTCTGCACACTAAGCTCTTACGGTGAATTTCACCGTAATCTCAACAGCTTAACAGTTCGGTGGAATAAAACACCGTAATTTCGTCGGAATTTTACGGATTCCGGTGAATTTTTACCGAATACTGTGAAAATTTACCGTACTCCGTTAATTTATTTTACCGAACCGTTCAGCTGTTGAGATTTCACAGGACAAACCGTAAAATAATTTAAGTGTGTGGTCTGTTTTTTTAAGCTAAATAGAAGTCTCTAAGGTTCCTATAAATATTCAAGGCACTTGAATACTATCAGCCCTTCAGTGTGATCGATAGAGCCATTTTCAAAATAAATATCTAAATAATTAAGTCCTATTACTTGATCTCCAAATAGAAATTGCATTCGAACCTTGGCTAGGTGTACCAGTCCAAAACTTCGTTGAGAAAGCTTTCCTTGCAGTCAAAATCGTTAGGAATTTCTTCTTAATTTTTATTTATTTATTTGGTTTTACATCAATAAGCTTGATAAAACCTCGCCAACAATTTTTCGCCAATTCACTCGGTTCATGGCCGCCTCTCTCCATCTTCGACTGCGACCCACACTCTCCAGGTCCTGGTGCACCTGATCAATCCACCTAGCTCCCTGCGCCCCACGCCTTCTTGTTCCGACCGGATTCATAGCGAACACCATCTTTACAGAGCTGCTGTCCGGCATTCATGCAACATGCCCTGCCCAGCGTATCCTACCAGCTTTAGCTACCTTCTGGATACTGGGTTCGCCGTAGAGTTGAGCGAGCTCGTGATTCGTCCTTCACCGCACTTCCTGCACGCCGCCGAAGATCGGCGTTTAAATACCCCAAGAGCTTGCAAGTTTTCCTCGAGCATCGTCCACGTGTCATGCCCGTAAAGGACTAGCGGTCTCATGAGCGTTCTGTACATCGTGCGGGGGTGAATCTTTCTTGACCGCAGTTTCATCTGAAGCTCATAGTAGGCACGACTTCCACTGATGATGCGCCTTCATATTTCCCGACTAACATTGTTGTCAGCCGTCAGCAAGGATCCGAGGTAGACGAACTCGTCCACCACCTCGAAGGTATCCCCGTCTATCGTGACCCTGTCGCGCTCAGTTCCGCCTACCAGCATATACTTTGATTTCGACGCATTCATTATTAGCCCGACTCTTGTTGCTTTGCGTTTAAGGCGGGTGAACAAATCTGCCACCGTTCCGAATTTTCTCACAATAACATCTATGTCGTTCGCGAAGCAAACAAGTTGTCCGGATCTCGTGAAAATCGTGCCTCGACTGTTAAGTCCGGCTCTTCGCATGACATCTTCAAGCGCAATATTGAACAACAGGCACGAAAGTCCATCGCCCTGTCGTAGTCCCCGCCAAGACTCGAACAAACTGGAGTGTTCGCCCGAGATCTTCACACAGTTTTGCACACCGTTCATCGTTGCTCTAATCAATTTTGTGAGCTTCCCGGGAAAGCTCTTCTCGTCCATGATCCTCCATAGCTCTACACGGTCAATACTGTCGTATGCCGCCTTGAAATCGATTAACAAATAGTGCTTAGGGGCCTGGTACCCACGGCATTTCAGGAGGATTTGCCGCACGGAAAAGTTCTGGTCCGTTGTCGAGCGGCCGTCGATGAAACCTGCTTGATAACTTCCCACGAACTTGTCTGCTATAGGTGATAGACGACGGAAGAGAATCTGGGATAGCACTTTGGAGGCGGCGTTTAGGATAGTGATTGCACGATAACTTTCACACTCCAGTTAGTCGCCCTTTTTGTAGATAAGGCATATAACTCCTTGCTTCCACTCCTCCGGTAGCTGTTCTGTTTCCCAGATTCTGATTATCAGCCGATCCAGACAAGTGGCCAACCTGTCCGGGCCCATCTTGATGAGTTCGGCTCCGATACCATCCTTGCCAACGGCCTTATTGTTCTTGAGCTGTTGAATGGCATCCTAAACTTCCCCCATCGTGGGAGCTGGTTGGTTTCCACTATCTGCTGTGCTGACGTAGCCGTCGTCTTCGCTGTCCTGACCTTCTGTGCCTGTGTTCTCTGCGCCATTCAGTTGTTCATCGTAGTGCTGCTTCCACCTCTCGATCACCTCGCGTCCGTCCGTCAAGATGCTCTCATCCTTATCCCGGCAAATATCAGCTCGCGGCACGAAGCCTTTGCGGGATGTGTTGAGCTTTTGATAGATCTTCCGCGTTTTTTGAGAACGGTACAGCAACTCCATCTCTTGGCATTACACCTCTTCCAGACGGCACTTTTTGTTCCGGAATAGGTGGGTTTGCTGTTTCCGCTTCAGTCTATATCGTTCCACGTTTTGCCGCGTACCAAGCTGCAGCATTGCAGCCCGCGCGATAGTTTTGAGCGCAGTTTCACCATCACCAGGTAGTGGTCGGAGTCAATGTTAGCGCCACAATAAGTTCTGACGTCGGTTATATCGGAGAAGCGCCGTTCTCGTTTGTCAGCTGGTGGGCGCTGAACTTCCAATCGTTGGTCTGAACTCCTCCTTCTGGCCAACCTGAGCGTTCAAATCTCCTATGATGATATTGACGTCGCGGTTTGGGCAACGGTCGTACTCTCGTTCGAGCTGCGCGTAAAATGCGTCCTTGTCATCATCAGTGCTTCCTATGTGTGGGCTATGCACGTTGACGATGCTGAAGTTAAAGAAACGGCCTTTGAGCCTCAATTTGCACATTCTTTCGATGATCGGCCACCAACCGATCACGCGCCTCTGCATATCACCCATCACTATAAAAGCTGTTCCCAGCTCACGTGTGTTGCCGCAGCTCTGGTAGATGGTATGATTACCTCTAAACGTACGCACCATCCAACCTGTCCAGCACACCTCCTGCAACGCTACGATGCTGAAACCGCGGGTATTCAGCACATCGGAGAGTATGCGAGTACTTCCAATGAAGTTGAGAGATTTGCAGTTCCACGTACCGAGTTTCCAATCGCTAGTCCGTTTCCGTCGCTGTGGTCTTTGCCAATTGTTTTGGTCCGTATTCTCTCGTTGACGTTCCTGTGCGAATCTATACTCGAAGCTCGAAAGATGAATGTTTAAGGAAGGAAATAAATCCCACCAAGCAAATTGTTTTCGACCTTTTGTCTTTCGATCTTTTGTCCTTTCGACCTTTTGTCTTTCCACCTTTTGTCCATAAACTGTCCTGTGCTGATGTGTTTTTACGGTTGACTTGCAGGGCCTGACACCAACCCCCTAGATTTCCGGAGGACCATTCTCCCTAAATGTTCGGAGGGCCTTAGTGCGCAGTTTAGCTTAGAGTCCTTTTCTGGCAATAAGACGATGATCAGCCGCCCTGACATGGGGAACAGACGCTGTTGTGAGCCACTCCTAATATGGAGTACAGAAGCCCCAAGTTTGCAGAAGCATTTCTTCTTAAATCGGGTTTGAATCTTTCTTTATCTTCTTGTTTCTCGTGAAGTCAACAAAATCCCATTCTGAATGTTCAAATATTCTGTTTTAATTATTTTATTTCAGTTTATTTGCAAATTGAATCCTTCAAATCATATGATGCGATTTCAAGAAGCCTACTACTATTGCCATTGCCAGCCCTGATGATAACTGATATGAATTGACGCATGAAACTGGATGGGTCCCACTTTCCTCGTTCAGCGATGTAACTTCGTGTAATGGCTCATTTTACAACTTTCTTCTAAGGTTTCCACAATTTCGGAAACTCTCTTAATTGCATGCACATGACAGCAAATATGTTGCCAAAATGAGACCGTGTTGTTGGATTTGCAAAATATTGAACAATTTGTTTTAACTATACGTCTTTTCGTCTAAGCATAGAAGAACTGCCAAAGAGTCACTTGCTCCGGGGTACCTTACGAGTTTTTGTAGGACTAACAGAACGTCATTCTACGATAAATGTTGGGAAAGTACCGTTTTTACCACCTTGGCATGCAAAATACTCAAAATGTCATGTATTTTTGGAAATGGGGATATTCGCCACAACATATCAAAACGTAGTTAAAAGAAATAGCGGCAAAGTAAACAGTTTTAAGATATTCTTGAGAGTATTTATCTTATTCATCTGTTTTACCAGTATGTAGTTTACAATTTCTCATTCAGAGTCGAAGAACTTGTCAATTGAATTTTAATTCATACTCAAATTAATTCATATTCATATTAATGCCAATTTCGGCCCATTTTTCAAAACATTGTATTCTGGTAGATCCCTTATTAGATTTATTTTCTCTATACTGAGTTTTAACTGGTTGCCCAGGGCATGGTAAGGTTAATGGCTTATTCATGAAGATCTGTATGACAGATTTTCCAAAAATCGTGGAAACCTTCTGTTCTTAGAGATCCTGCCTAAGACTGTATCAGTGAGTATCAATTCTTACGACTTCCCCTTAGCTTCTAACGAAAAGTTTTTGTTGTATGATTCTTTTACATTTTATTTTCTTTGGAAGCTACATATAATTAAACAAAATCCAACCAACGCATGGGAAGTAAAGTGAGATCTAAATGACGTGAATGGTGTTAAGTATTTGAGAATCCATTGATATTTACTAAACTTTTTTTTAGGAAATCTACGATTTTTTACAATTTTATTGGACTTTCAAGCATGGAAAGTGATAAAGTGCTATATGCACTGGTCCCTTCCAAAATAACATTGTGGAAATGGCCAAAGACTAAGATCAGTTCCATTCAAAACGTAACGTCAAGACTGATACAATTTATCACCATCAATAAAAAACATGAAGTTTTAGGTGTTCAAGATAAAAAATAAAAAACAAATTGCGAAAATATGACAAAGGGGTCCGTATGCGTGATGTAATTGATGGATAGACGCTAATGGCATATGTTGCGAAAAAAGCAGCCATAAACTACTAGTAATTGAAATGTTAAACCTTTATTAACCAATTATATCCGCCTTAAGGTGAAGCGAGCGATAAGTCACAATACCTCCAGGCAATTATCTCGTTAAAGACGATCTTTATAATGATGCTGTGGAGCCCATTCATAGCATAATAGCTGGTCGTTTTGCATCGTTTATAACTTATTCGGTGCATATAACTACCCCTAAGGGTAGGTATTCAGCACCATCACCTGTTCCATGAAGCAGAACCTCTGCGGAGAAAAAAAAAACCTGATAATATTGTTGCTAATTCGTGCCAGTTGTCGCTGCCTAAATAGTTGCTCGATATCTGTTCTAGACCGGAGGGAGGTCGCGTACATGCGGCAGGTTCAATAGAGGGAGCAGTATTCTAATCCAGTTGCTACGGGGGCTAGACCTCCAGTTTCAACGCCGTCGCGAACGCGTCGAGGATCGCAGTATACAGGGCTGGTAGCGAGTCACTCTTTAGTGACATAGTCATGTAAACTATTTCCACTTAATTTGAGCAAAACTTCTGATAAAAAATATGAATCTTTGAAAATTCGAAAGTTTTTGTAGCGGTTCCATCAGTAATAGTGATACCTAATGCAATTTTTAGCGTATTTTAAACATTTTTATTTTTGTTTGTATTTTATAATGGCCTTTGATAAAATAATATGAAAGTGCGATAGAATTTTATTAAAAACCTTAACTTTCTTGCTATTTTTCATCAGAAATAGTGGTACCGTATCCCGGGGTAACATTCACATTATTTTTTAATATTTCTTAAAATTTTCATTTGGAAAAGCAAGTATTGCAAGTTTTATATTTTTAAAACAAGTACTGCCATCCATTGCCCGTAATTGTAAATAGTAGTTTTTTTTCTGATATTTTCAAGCACATCCAAAACAAATGTTTTAATCGTTCTTTTTTATTTAGCTGATATGGGGCAACATTGAAACAATGTTCGGTAATATTAAAATTTATTAATCGTGGCCTCAGAAGTCAAATAATTTATTTTTATTATTTGTTTTACAAAAAAAAAAAAAACATTCATAAGGAAATTCAAAAAAAAAAAAATTGTAATTTGTTAATTTTGTCAAATTTTGACAACGGAATCGTTTTCGGCGATGGCATTTTTAGCATGAACAGCATTTTCCTTGCTTATATCATTATGAAGAATTTATGGTAGGCATGAATCTTCGGTAGTGTATTCGCAAAGTTAAAACGTTACGCATGAAAAAAGCACAATTTTTATAAAAAACCATAATTTACATAAGCTAGAGAAACATCATTCAACCATCGCAATTGTTTCTTCGAAAATTGTTGATTCAAATTATTTACTAAGAGGGTTCAATTTTACCCCGTTTCACGGTACCGTAATATGGGGTCAAATTGATCATTGCAGTTGAGCCTTATTAACTCATATGGGGAGAATTTTATGAGTCCATCCAAGGATGCTAGTTGTTTCGTTGGATTCACAGCATCCTAAGTAACTATCGTAAAACGGGGTATCTTTGATAATGCGGGTAACTTTGATAGTGCGGACCCACCTTATACTGAGATAATATCTGTTACTCAGTTAAACAGAACGAATGCAAAAGTAAATAATATTAGTATGACACTTCATGTCAACGCAATTTTCATTTGAATCGAGAACATTTATACGAATATCAAAAATTGATGCAACTTTAGCAATTTCGAAACGTTTACGTACAACCTGTTCTACAATCACTAATTGATGTAGTTTTGAATAGTTTGTCACTTATATTTGATAGCCTAGTTATAATAGAACTAGAATATGGTCTCAAATCTCTTAACGAGAACTATTTTTTTCAAACTGGGACCATTTTTGTAATCTAAGTCAGAAATTTCTATATAACGATAAACGCCTAGAGATATGCAACGCCCTATAAATGTTACGTAATTTACTCAATTTTGTTCGATTGATACTCCATTATCAAAGTAACCCCAAAACAAAAAAACCGACTTACGCTTGTATGAACAATTAAATATCCATTCAAAATATTATTTTTTGGTAATCTATCAACTGCAATCGATAGCTAGGATGCCAGTACTTGTTTTGAAAATATAAATTGTTATTCTTTGAAACAGCATGCATAAATATACAAGTTGTCTTTGACAAAACAATAGTTTGACAAATAATAGCAATATGTAGTTTTTAAATGCTTCATACTGCCAAATCTTTTTTTGTCCTTCATGTTATCGATATTGAAATTCATTGAGTAGTGTTTGATCCTTCGACCTTGACGCTTGCTCCTGCGGGAGCGGGTGATGAGGACAGGATCAAACATGTCGCGCGTCGGTAGTGAAGCGGTGAAAAAGTGATCGGTTCGTTAGTAGTGTTTGATCCTTCGACCTTGACGCTTGCTCCAGCGGGGGCGGGCGATGGGGGCAGGATCAAACTTGTCGCGCGTCGTTCGCTCAGAGAAATGAAAAAGCGCCGCGGATCGCTAGTAGTGTTTGATCTATTGATCGCGTCGCTTGCTCTTGCGTGGGCGAGTGACGAACACTTGTTCGGCGTTTAATGCGATTATCGAATTATTTCGCGAATCTGGTTAGGCGTGATTATATCATGGATCGCATCACCAAACATTGGTGACTCCCAGATCTTTACCTTATCCCACTAACCCAATATCCTCTCCATGACAACCGTGGAGATGCAGAGGTGATCTCGGTCTCTAGTAACAACGGTAGTCACACTAACATTCCTTCCCTTCCCCGATGACCGTAAGGACGTGGCCGGCGCCGTTATTGGCTTTTAAATTTAAGCTCTCGATTTGTGCACATTGAAGAATGGTAAGCTAATCCCAAGCCCCATTCATTAATTCCCTGTGCAACTTCGATTGTTCTAGTCAATCACGGAGTAGCAACTACGAATTGTACGGTCATCTATGCTTATGCTTATGCTTCATGTTATCGATATTGAAATTCACCGAAGCACGTTTAGGATTGGCAGAATTCGTTTGATACAATTGTAGTCTTATTGATAATTAGAACAACAGAGCCTTTTAGGTTATTAGGTATAATTACCTACAGTTGTGTTCAGAATAATAGTAGTGAAAGCCGGATGGAAATGGTTGAAACGATGAATAAAGAAAAATTCAAAAACTCAAAATGCAGCAGATATTTAAATCGTTAAAACTACTATTATTTTGAGCGATTTCACCTGGTGCTTAACTTTTTAGCCGGTAGTGTGAAAATTTTCAAATCTTGTGATAATGAAATTGAGTAAATTTGTAGTTCTCTGCCAAAATTTCATGCCGATTGCTCATAAGGAAACAAAGTTAGAGCATGCCAAAGTTGAGCATTTTGTATGAAAATCGGTTTTCACTACTATTATTCTGAACACAACTGTACGTGTTTTGAAACAAGCTTCGAAATTTTAGGTTAAATTAATTAGAACTTTTTAGTTTTAAGAAATAATTTTGAATTATAATACGGATGATGTTTGTTACTGTAAATGTTTGCGTGTCAGAATTATAAACTTTATATCAATTCGGTATAGAGATTTGTTTCAAACGGACTTCCTTTTTATTTTAGATAATCCTGCATTTAAGTAAATTAACTGTAATTATGAAACGTGGCGTCACTTATATAACAATTAGATAAACCTTGCTTCTAGTCACTGAATCGGTCACGAGGAATCGATGATGTATCGCTTCTAGACAGAGTTTGCAATCCCGAGAAGAATTTGCCGGGAAATAAGATTTCTCGGGAATTAGTTTGCTGTTTCTCTGATTCCCGTAGTTCCAGGGATTTCTACATTTCCCGGAAACTTCTCATTCATCAAAAATTGATCATCTATATCTATACAAAAACAATCGTACAATTTGCTATTCAAGTCATACCAACCAATGCTTTCACTAGATTAATAATTATTTTTCAATATTTTTCGTAATCATTTCAAGAGATCTATTTAATAAATTAAGTAGGCTTATAAACTTCTTCTTGAATTTTGTTCAATGTAACAGTCACAATTTCAACATCAGACTCTAGTTAGTTCTTTTTCTAGTGCGTGCCAAAATTTATTCAATGTTGGCAAATATGATTTCAACTTTGCACTATTTGCAGGGATTCTGAGAAAATCGAGAATATCTCTCACTTATCGATCTTTGGAACAATCATGGTCCGCAAGCACATCATGAGAGCTTGTTTATCATCTTCTGCAACAGCTCTGATTTTATCAGGGGGGTAACAGTGCATTATAAAACCCTTCTATACAAGCTCTCTTTGGGGCTCTCATTCGTTGCTGTTATTTATCAAGTTTGTTACAACTTGCGAAACATTGCCGATCATGGACCGATACAGCATTCTTTGATTTGATCATGCCTTAAAAAATGAGATCTGAAATGCATGACGAGTTGTCAAGAATGAGCTTCGCTCTTTTTTTACCATATTGCTTTTATTTTATTACTGGATTCACCGTTAGGCATCACGGCAGCTGAATCTTTTTGATCACATACACATATGCATAATCGGAATTCATTTACATACAACGATAATCTATTTTTTTGCACTGATTACGACAACGCGTCTTCTATTCTCTATATACACCAGTATAACGTAGAACACGTGGTTGTTTGCTGCTGTTGTGGTCAGTCCATCAGAATTTGGTGGAGGAGTCAAGCGTGACAAGCCTTATAAAAATTTCGGAGGGTTTATACAAAAAACGTGACAAAGGGGGGGTCAAAAAAGTTAAAATTAGCGTGACATAATGTGTGTACCATCCCTTACTGGATACAGCTCCTGTAATTAATCATACCTTACCAGAATAATTCTCACTGAAACCAGGCTGCCATCGGCACATATTTAGCTATTTGGTCATCATTTGCTCATACTTGGTCACTAACACAACTATTTTTATCCCAGTTTTCGCTGCCAGCCCTGGTATTCAAATTAACGCAAATCACTCACCTGTTGTTGCACCTACATACATCATTAGCACCGCCAATTGGCTACAACTGCTGTCGCGCGGGTGCGAACCAAACGTCATAACCGTCAACCGGACATTCACAAGGAATCCGTAAGCGAAGGCGCGGGGTTGCGTCGCATTGAGCAAAGATCCGCGGGCAACAGTCGATAAAAAAAACACTTCCGAACACTTCCGAGGTTACTATACAGCGCACGATTTTAGAATGGAGGCAGTAGACATTCATTCGAAGAAATGTATTAACTTGCCGAAATAGCACTGTTCCACGCGCAAAAATGCACTCAATGTGGCGAAAGAGCGATGTAAACTCCCGCATAGATATTGAAGTGGACAAACAGTCGTGCTCCCTCGATCGAGGTTTTGTCCGGTGAATGACCATTTGAATGCCAAAATGTTGGCACTTTGACCACGATGACTTGGAAAAGAGCATTCACGAAATGATTGTTATCTTACTGGAACTATTCATAACGATATACATGTAGTATGTTAGGGAAATCAAAGCATGTGTTGTTAAGGTGAAATATCGAAGAAGCCAAAAATGGCCGACTTGTGTTCCTGTTCACGGTTTCAACGGCACTAAACTGGAAAATAGTAAATCAATGACAAACTGAAAAATCACAATTTAGTGAGATTTGTGCTTTTAAAGTTTTTGAACAATGTTCAAACTGGGATTTTAAGAAGTTTCACCATAAGCAATTCGAGAGGCGCAGGAGTACGAAGTCGCCTAACCTTGCAGAAAAAATAATCCTAGAAAGGATTCGACAATTGTTTGACAGGGAAACGTCAAAAATACTAATGGCATGAAATCACCTGTGAATAGTGCAGGTTGATTTTCCTGTTTGCTGTTTAATTCTTCAGGAATTGACGTAATGACATGCATGACATGGCAGACAGTAAATCATGCTTTGAAGTTTAGTTTAAAATTATCTGAACCATGCCGATCTTCTGCGATAGATAGTAAATGCAGCTTATTAACATTAACAATTTGCAAGTCGGATCGAAATCATTTGATTGTTTGAATTGTTCCTTATTTGAAATTTATAGAATAATAACACTGTTCGACAAAAAAAGTCGATCTGAATGCACAGAGATCGGACACCCCGGGCTTTAAAGTATGAAAATAAACAAAAATAATGGCGTTTTTAGAATGTTCGTGTCTGCCCCAGATCAATTTTAAAATATACTTGAACTTTTTGTACTTTTTTATTTAAAAATCTAATCTAATCAATAGCCTGACACAGGGTTTTATTTTCAAAACAGCATAGTTCATGTGCCATATAATGTTTTTAAGTTGAAATTCAATATGAAGAGTTGTACTAAGATTTGAATAGACCCCTTCCCCTTTTTTGTACCCTCCCCATTTTTAAAGTATCGCAAATTATGGAACATTTGATATAAATGATTGAACATTTATGGACGGGGGAGAGGGATCTTGATTTCCAAAAAAAAAAGTCCACGTGGTTCATGAATGTTCCCTGACAGATCAACGGACTTTGAACTAATTTTCAATTAAACCAACGCTTGTGTGATAATTATACCTTCTTCTGAATATTCTATATTGAATGCTGAGGAGGAGGAAACTTCTTGTCCTGATCCTGATGACTTACCGCTAATAGACTCGATGCCTACAATAGCAACAAGTTCATCTATAATCCAGAACCGTCTACGTCAGCGGGTCATGCTGATAATCCCGACCTGGGATCTTAAATTGCCTTCAAACCTTTTTGAATTGAAAACTGTTTTATTTTTATTAAGTCAAGTTTTGCATAGAAATATGCATAGTTTTTGAAGGTGTAAGTAGTACTGTTGAAAATGTCTGCGCTAAACAATCCGCTGGTACTAAGCCTATATGCAAACTTTGAGTGTTAAAAATGTTGTGTAAGTTTGAGTGAGAACTTATGAACTCATTTTTGAAATCGTACAGCATTACAAAATGAATTCATGGTGTATATCTTGTTATCACTATGTTATGCGGTCATTGCTGTAGTAGGCGTTGAACTGGCAAGAAGTTGTTTTTTCAAGCTACTGACATTTTTCTCTATTTTCAGAGAAAAAATTTTCAAGCGATTCGAAGATCGAACTCGAGTCATTTGTGATTCGAGTAGCTGATTTTCATTCTTCCTGTGTGTTGCGGCAGTGGACTTTTTCCTGTGTGGCGCGGTGTCTTGGTGTTTCCTGTGTGGCGCGTTGTCTTGTTGTGGTCCTGTGTGGTGCGGCGGAAGTTTTTGGAGTCGGCGTGATACTTGTGGAGCGTGAAATCTCCTCGAGATTTATTTTTGAAGCTATAAGATTGAGAGGACTATTCGATTGAGCCTGTGTGGCGCGGACGACGTCAAGAAGTATCGTTAGTGCGGAGTAGGATTTTTTCAAGAGGAGGTTGTACGCTTTTGGTTTGAAGCTTGAAGTCTCATCTTCCAGACATTTTACGTGGAGTTTCAAGTTGCTAAGTATCTTTTCATTTTTACTCTATTATATATTTATTTTCATATTCGTGTTGATTTTTTTTATCTTAAATTGTTTATTTTTGCACCCCAATCATGGATATTGATGTAAATGGTTCAGTTCTAAAAGATGGTGATCCTCCTCCGGGACCATCATCTTCTACTGCAAAACCTTTTCGTATCAAAATATATCCGATTTCTTTTACCGGTCCATTTGTAGTATATTTTCGAAAAAAAAACAAATACCTATAAATGTTTTGTTGATTTCGGCCAAAATATATGAAAAATATTCTTCCGTCAAGGAAATCAAAAAGATTTCACTTGATAAATTACGTGTTGTTTTCGGTTCTCGTGATGATGCAAATTCACTTTTAGAATCGCAAGTTTTTTCAGATTCATATCGTGTATTTGCACCATGTAATTTCTGTGAAATTAATGGTGTTTTATATGATGAATCTCTTCAATGTGATGAAGTGATAAATTACGGAATTGGTATTTTTAAAAATCAAGCCATTTCACCTGTTGATGTTTTAGATTGTCAACGTTTATCAAAATTAAAATTGAACGATAAAGGCTCTGAATATATTCATTCTAATTGTATGAAAATTACGTTTGCTGGATCAGTTCTTCCTGATTTTGTAAAAGTTAATAATGTTATTTTTAAAAATCAAGCCATTTCACCTGTTGATGTTTTAGATTGTCAACGTTTATCAAAATTAAAATTGAACGATAAAGGCTCTGAATATATTCATTCTAATTGTATGAAAATTACGTTTGCTGGATCAGTTCTTCCTGATTTTGTAAAAGTTAATAATGTTATTTTTCGCATTAGGCTTTATTTTCCAAAAATAATGCATTGTGAAAGATGCCTTCTTTTTGGACATACGAATTTATTTTGCTCCAATAAACCTAAATGTACAAAATGTGGTCAACCACATTTATCATCAGATTGCACTAAAAATTCTGAGCTTTGTATATATTGTAATCAAAAACATAACCTTTTGAAAGATTGCCCTGTTTACATTAATAATCAGTCCAAATACAATCAAAAACTGAAAAACAGAAATCAGTCCTCTTATTCTGAAATTTTGAAAAATTCTAAGGATATAACTGCTCCTAATATTTATGAATCTCTAACTGATGATGAGCTTGATGACACTTCGAATTTAGATAACTTTATTTATAAACCCCCTTCTAAAAGAAAAAGAATTCAAAAATCTTCTCCTGAAGTTCAGGTTCAATTTGATTCTAATACAAAGTCATTTAATGAAAATTTTCCGCGGTTAAATTCTTCCTCTTCCCGTATAATTCCAGGTTTTCAACGAGTAGAATCTGATCCATCAAATTGTAATATGAATACAAATGCCAATTCGTCGAATAATAACAAAAATGTTAATGAAAATTCCCCAATTTTAGGAATTTTGGAGGAATTATTAGAAATGTTGGGATTCAATGATTTTTGGAAAAAGATAATTAAAATGATTTTACCATTTCTTGCCTCCATCCTTGATAAATTGAATACATTTGGACCCATCATTGCTTCATTATTTTCATCGTAATGGCTTCAAATACTAATGGTATTTTGAATATTTTACAATGGAATTGTAGAAGTTTACTTCCTAAAATAGATAGATTGAGAGTTATGCTTGAACATCACAAAATTGATATTTTCTGTTTGAATGAAACTTGGTTAACGGAGTCAAAAGTATTACGCATTCCATCATTTAATATAATTCGTAAAGATAGAGATATTTCTTTTGGTGGGGTTTTGATTGGTATTCGTAATGGCATTGAATTCAAATATATAAATTTATCATTAAATATACATTTGGAATATGTTATTATTTCTGTAAAACATATAGATTACAATTTTCATATTATTTGTTTATATATCCCTCCCAATGCAAATTTCTTAATATCTGAATTGAAAATGATTTTAGATAGTGTTCCTCATCCATTTTACATTTTGGGTGACTTTAACGCTCATTATTATTCTTGGGGTAGTGATAGAACTGATGGTCGTGGTTCATTATTAATGGATTTAATTGATGAATATAATTTAAATATTCTAAATGATGGATCATTTACCAGAATTGCTGTTCCTCCATTGAAAAATTCATGTATTGACTTATCTTTGTGTTCAACTGATTTATCTTTCAAATCTACTTGGAACATAATAAATGATCCAAATAATAGTGATCATCTTCCAATTTTGATTCACTTGAATCATTTAACGCAAAATAGTAATAATGTAAGTTCTTCTTTTCCAAATTATACCAAAAACGTTGATTGGAGTAAGTTTTCGGATTTAATTTCTGTGTCACTAATTAATTTGCAAGATTTAAATTCCCCAATTGAAAATTATATTAAATTTATTAAAATTATGATGGATAGTTTACTTAAATCACAGAAAAAGAAAACTCTTTGTAATATTAAAAAAAATATTCGTCCTACGTTTTGGTGGGATAACGATTGTTCTATTGCTCTTAAAAATAAATCGGAAGCTTTTAAAAAATTTCGTCGTTTGGGTACTAGAGAAAATTATTTACTATATTGTAAAGCAGAAGCTTGGTTTACTCGTACTACTAAATTCAAGAAACGAAATTATTAGAAACATTTTATTGAGAATCTTGATAGTGACACTTCATTGTCTACATTGTGGTCTGTAGCAAGAAATTTAAGAAATTATGATAATTCTTCTCCTGCTTTATTGGAGTACTCCGATAATTGGATTGATCAATTTGCATCAAAAATTTGCCCAGATTTTGTTCCTCAATCTATTAATTTTAAAACCAAACAATCAACCAATTATTTTCCAGAATTATGTTCTCCATTTTCAATACATGAGTTTAATTTAGCATTATCTATTACCAATAATACTGCGCCAGGTATTGACAACATTAAATTTATCGTTCTTAAAAATTTACCGATCGAAGGGAAAGCTCATTTACTTTCAATTTACAATTCATTTCTTTTACAAAATGTTATTCCATTAGAATGGCGTTCAATTAAAGTAGTAAGTATACTTAAACCAGGAAAAGATGCTTCATTGGCTGATAGTCGTAGACCAATAAGTTTACTATCATGTCTTCGTAAACTTATGGAAAGAATGGTTTTAAATCGTCTTGAGATATGGGCTGAAAAAAATAATATTTTATCTCCTAGTCAATTTGGGTTCAGAAAAGGTCGTGGTACCCGTGATTGCACAGCACTTTTGGCTTCCCAAATTCAGCTTTCTTTCAACAAAAAACAGGACACTATTTCGACTTTCTTAGACGTATCTGGAGCGTATGATTCAGTACTTATTGATTTACTCTTTCAAAAATTAAATATGTATAAAATTCCTTCAATTTTATCCAATTTTTTATATAACATGTTTTCATTAAAAATCATGCATTTTTATCATAATGGGACGTCTAAATTTACCCGTAATAGTTATTTTGGACTTCCTCAAGGATCTTGTTTGAGCCCCTTTTTGTACAATTTATTTACATGTGATATATCATCTATTATCCCAAATGGTTGTTTTTTAGTTCAATTCGCTGATGATAAGGTAATTTCAATTAGTGGATGTAATAGAGAAATAATACGTCATTATATGCAAATTTGTTTGGATAATATTGATAAGTGGGCTTTTGAGAATGGTTTTACGTTTTCTGTGCAAAAAACTAAATATATTATATTTTCACGTAAACATTCTACAGTAAATATAAATCTATTTCTTAATGGATATGAAATCGAACAAGTATATGAATATAAATATCTTGGTATTTGGTATGATTCAAAATTAAATTGGGGTTTGCATATTAAATATATCCAGAAAAAATGTTCCAAAAGGATTAATTTTCTCCGAACTATTACTGGTACTTGGTGGGGTGCTCATCCTTCTGATATGATAGTTCTTTATAAAACAACAATACGCTCAATTTTGGAATACGGTTGTTTTACTTTTGGTTGTGCCACTCAAACTCATTTTGCAAAACTTGAAAAAATTCAATTTCGTTGTTTAAGAATTTGTTTGAAATTAATGAATTCGACTCATACTAAATCTGTTGAAGTTTTATCTGGAGTTGTTCCTCTTAAAATTCGTTTTCATGAACTAAATTGTAAATTCCTCGTACAATGCTTCACAAATAAGCATCCGCTAATAAATATTTTAAAAGATTTACATAAATTAAATCCTTCTAGTAAAATGTTGAATTCATTCAATCACTGTTCTACAGAGCATATATTACCTGTTTTATCAAATACGTTTTACAATTGTGATATAAATGTACATTCTTTTCAACCCTATATTGATAAATCTTTACATTGGGAATTAAATCAAATACCAAATAATATGTGTATTCAATATGCTAAATTGTTTTTTGAACGTAAATTTTGTGGATTTGATCAAAAATTTGTGTATTACACTGACGGATCATTGATTAATAATAATGCAGGATTTGGAGTGTATAATATGGATGTAGCATATTTTTTCAAATTACAATCTCCATGTTCAGTTTTTGTAACTGAATTGACTGCATTGTATTTTACATGTAATATAATAAAGGATTATTCTCCAAACATATTTATCATTTGTACAGATAGTTTGAGCTGTATCAATTCTATCGAATCATGTAATTTCAATTTTAAAGCTCATTATTTAATTTTATTGTTAAGAAAATTATTATATGATTTGCATTCTCGGGGATTTATTATTAGATTTGTTTGGGTTCCATCCCATAGTCATATATTTGGTAATGAACAAGCTGATTGTTTAGCAAAATTAGTAGCTACTCGTGGAATTATTTATAAACGAGATGTGGCTCATTCGGAATATTACGCAAAATTAAAAAAATATGCTTTGAATTCTTGGCAAGTTGATTGGGATTCTAGTGACAAAGGTCGATGGTGTCATTCCATTTTACCAATTGTAAATAAAAAACCTTGGTTTAAAAATTTATCTGCTGGTAGAAATTTGATTTGTACGATTTCAAGACTTATTTCTAATCATTATACTTGTAATAGTCATTTATATCGTATTAACATTATAGATTCAAATTTATGTGATTGTGGTGAAACTTATCAAGACATAGATCACATAGTTTTTTATTGCAAAAATTATATTTTGCCTAGGAAAAAACTTATAAATAACTTCAAGAATTTAGATACCGTTGTACCTGTATCTGTTCGTGATATTCTTGGTATTAGATCGCTTCCTATGATTAAAATTTTATACGATTTTTTCAATGATATTCATTATGTTATATGATACTGTTTTGCGTTTTATTTTATTTCGTTTCAGAAATCAAGAACTACGGTCTCCCTTGAACTCCTCCATCATCTCCCATTTTTGGTTACTGAAACTCCTTCTCAAGATTATGGCTCTGATATGGATCATTTCCGGTTGAGCCTTTAGTTTTAAGTTTTTTTTATAACGTTATTAGAAAAGATAAAGAGGTTTTGTGCCCTTTTGAGAACGATTTCAAAGGAAATCACTCAAAGGGGTTTTTCCCTCTTTCTAAATTTTTTGTTTAATAAATAAATAAATAAATAAATATGTTATGCGGTTGTTATTCGACTTTGCTAGGGAGGCCATTTGAAGTGAAAATACCATGTTATGGATGGACCCTTCTTAACCCTTCCTATAAGTGAGTTATGGATCGCACTATGGCTTATTAGGTGGCCAATAATCAAAAAAGTGATGGGCCCCAAATTTCAATTCTTGTTCGCCATTTCATTGTAAACATGTCTGCTAAGAAATCCCCAAAATATTAGGGCATGATTTGCATTGCACACTCAGATATGAGGTGCTAAAGTTGAGCCTATGGAGAAAAACTTGTTTTTAAAAACTATGGTTTACTCAAATGAATATAACTTTTTTCTATAATACTTACGTAAAATGTTTTTACACCATTTGAAAGCTTACAAAAAAAGCTTCCTAGAAACAATAAAAAAATAAAAAAAGCTCCAAAATAGTGGCTTTTATGATGTTTTTTTATAAAGCGGTTAAAAAAATCGAATAAGCTTATAGTTAACACATCGAGTACTTTTTTGACCCAAGTTGTCCCAGGCTTAAATTCAGCTCCAAGGGTACTTTGAGATGTAAACTAAAGGATCGTGAAGAATTTAGCTGCACAAATTTGCACTTTTTTAATATAAGGCTTTTTGAATTTTTCCAACATTTTTATCCATTTTCTATTGAAAACAGCTAAAAACTAATTCAGAAAATAACTGAATTTTGCTAAATCATTCAAATCATCATTTCTATGTAAGTTTTAATATTTATAATGGTTTGCACAACGTTAATCGCATAAATGGCTTATATGCATTATAAGTAACAAAGTTTAATATTTCGCTATAGGCCCTATTCAAAAGTTAGTCTCGAAAACTTGTTTTTGAAAATAAAACATCAAATTTGTATCATAAAACTCGTAAATACGACATGAGAGGGAAAAAATATTTTTGGCCGCCAGTCTGTATGGAAACCGCCCATAGTGGGATCAATTAGTGTCGAATCAAGAGATTTTAAATTCAATTCATTTGCAACTGTTATTGCAATTGTTATTGAATAGCAAAGTTGGAGCCGGAACAAGGATGAAACGTCCTGCAATGGACAGTAGGGAAAGGAATAAAGAATGGATCAATAAATAATACCTAGAGGCGCTTTCGAATAGTTCACATATTTGAGAAACCCTGATTTGACCATTCAATCATGATAATTGTCATTGTTTTCAAGCATATTTGATCTCTAATCTCTTGCTGTTCGAATTTTATATATTTTGTAGATTTTTTGATGATATTGCATTGTAGTAATTAAAACATGAACAGTTTACGCCCTACACCAAGCGTTTCATACATTTGTGTTTGTTTGAAAGTGAAATTTACATCTCTTGATGTTGTTAGTGCTTTATTCTTAATGTCATAAAAATGTCAAATCCATTGATTAAATGATAAAAATCTACTTTCTTTGGAAGTAATCCATAACTGTGGTAAAAAATCAGTTCCTGACCCATATTATGGATCACTAGTTAGAACTGCTTATATTTAGAACAGGTATGATCCGTTTTTGTCACGTTCCGATTTCTTCCACAAAAATATTCCGTTTTTGTCAACACAAAAATATTTAAAAATAAATATTGTTTCGAATACTTTGAATATAAACGAAAAACTTATTTTGACCAAATGTTTTTCAAATGCCCCAGGATTGAATTTTCGGCTTTATGTAATCGTACATGTATCATGGGTGTCAAGTCCAATACCATTCAATAAGGGTTACCTACTTGTCGACCGCTATCCAAACAGAGTTTTCAAGCTGGACTATGGCTGCTAGACAAGATTGGCACATCCTTCAATCGTCGCGACAGCTGGAAATTTTGTTACCCAAGTTTGACAGAATACAGTACACTTTTCTTAGTTCTTTGCTTTTGCTCAAGTACATGTTAAGGTCCAAGTAAAAATAGTGCTAAGGTCAAAACTGAAAAAGCAGTTTTCACTTTTTAGATAGACAAAACGAAGAAAATAAAGCACACAGCTCTTTTATTTGCCAAATAAAAATACTGTGCGTTTTAATTTTTTTTTCGATTTGTTGTTTTAAAAGGAGAAAACTGCTTTTTCAGTATTGAATTTTGTGCCATTTTACTTGGGCCTTAAGGCAACGACGGTACAAGGTACAAGATCGAGTTTGTTTCGTGGGCAATTCTCGCTGAAACCAAACCGCCATTGGCACCCATCGTTAGAATTCCAATTTGATTAGAGATTGTCGGGTCTTGGGTTTTCAAACCCAAAATCCGACCCGAACCCGACGGATTTGGGTCAGATTCGGGTTTAAAAATTTGATATTTTTCGGGTTCGGGTCGGGTTTGAAGGCTACAAAATTATCGGGTACGGGTCGGGTTCGGGCTTTCGAAAAGTAGGATTTGAGTCGGGTTCAGTGAGAGTTGTGAACAGAGTAAAACTCGGGTTTTATTCGGGTTTTTCTTACAAAAAAAAATCGGGTTTCGGGTCGGGTTTGAGTTTACACAGCGAAAAAAATCCGGGTTCGGATCGGGTCCGAGTTTGCTTATCAATTATTGTCTCGGGTTCGGGTCGGGTCCGGGTTTGAAGAAATAAAATAAGTCGGGTAAGGGTCGGGTTCGGGTTTGAAAAATGTGAAACCCAATCATCTTTAAATTTTATGTCACTGGTCGATAGTTTTCGATAAAACTTAAGGGTGGTCCTTCGGTTTTTCTTTTCAAATTGGTGGACCCCTCGTACGCCAGCTAGCTAAACAGTTTGCGGAACAGCCCATTTTAGATAAATCTTAGGAACCGTAATTCGGGGTGTAGTTGATCAGTAGGGAAAAGTTGATCATTCATGTACCAACATGTATAAACTGTTAAGAGAACTATGATACGATTTCAATCATCACAATTTCTATGATGTCACATTACCTGATAGCTGTTCTTGGTGTTCCTAAATTTGGTTTGACATTTAAGATAATTATACCATGAAAAAACATTTTTTAGGAAATGTTTGATTGACTGTTGAAGGGCTCTCCTCCAAACAATCGACTGTTGCCAAGGCTATATAAAGATACCATTTAAATAAACTATTATATGGTCGCCGTTAAGTCAGAGTGGACCAAGTACAAAACTTGGGAAAATTGGATTATTCTCTCATTAGATGCGAATTCACCTTACCTCCGTTACACTTTGATCAGATTTGAAGAATGCTGTAAACTGCGAGAGATATGTAATAAATTTACTTTGGATGATCAACAAAAATCGATAAAAGTGTGCAGTCAGAATGGACCAAGTGCTTATTACCATAACAGCGAAAATCATCAGCGCGCTAAGAAATGTGAGGAAATGAAAAACATTTCAGGAGATTTGTCTGATTTTCCGGCGTCAAATCATTCTTCTACTTATCCATCAATAGAAATTTATGAATATTACTTAATTCCATGAATTTGAATTTGATTTTTTATCATTTACCATATTCGGATGGGTGGTCGGAAATTACAACAAATTCTGTGCAGACAGAGCGGACCAAGTGTTGAAAAGCAATTAAATGATTGATTACTGCATTTTTTTGAGTCAATTTCAGAGTCCGATAAAAGTTAACAGTAGTTCTATGGTGTATGTATGGCATGTCCTAGGACCCGCTTATTGAGCCATCATATTTTGGTCGGTACTCAAGATTTTCACTTGGTCCACTCTGACTGAACGCATATTTGAATATTTCTGGTCTTCAATGCCCTGACCCTGCGAAACCTTAATTTTCAAGCTATCGTTATGCCACTGATTTTGGTATTTACTATATAAATTATTTAAGAATTTACGATACTGGTGTCGAAGGGTCTCGATAATCTGCTTATCTTAGAGATATGCACCCAATTTGACCATGCAGGCATTAAATGATTGTTATTTTCCAAGAAAATGTTCAGTCAGAGTGGACCAAGTACACATAGTCCATCAAAAAATCGTTCTATTAGAGGTTTGAATTATAATTTTTCATGATTATAACTGCACATTATATTGTTTGAAAGTAACATAAAGGCGTGTAGAAATATTGAACCAAAATTTAAAGGAGTTCAAAAATTACAGAGCGTAAGACTTTAAACCCGTTTTTCTCGAAATATCAAAAATGTCACTTGGTCCACTCTGACTTAACGCCGACCATATACATTCCAGATATGTTCTGTGAATCTAGTATTGAATTTGCAATGATGATGAAAAATCATTTTCAGAGAAAATGATATTCTTTATGTGAGCGAGTTGTTGATTTCAAAGATAATTGCATACCTTTAGGCATTTACTATGGTGCATTCTGTAATTCACATCATACAATTTTAAAATTGACTGATCTATCAACCAGTTGTAAGATTTACGGAACTTGATTCAGATTCAGTGACCCCAAATTGAGTAAATAGCATATCTCTTTACTTTAGGAAAATGACCGCAGTAACTGATCAACGTTACCCCGGAATCAAAAACTCCACTTTTTAATTTCTAAAAAATGTTTTTATTATTATGGAAACATTTTGTCAAAATAACGTTTGTATAATTTGATAAACATCCAACCAGTATAGGTTTTATTAATATTTGAATGATAATACATGTATCCTTCTAGGAAATATAGAACAGAATCGTTCATACTTCGCCCCATTTTACGGTATTTCTTCCCGTGATATATCTCATATTTTCCTTGGAACACATAGCAAACATTGTGGCATTGTATAGAGGAAGAATATTTGTAGCTTTCATCTGAGACTAAACAAATTTTGGCGTTTATTCCGAATTTGGCCGCCACACAGTGCGTTGCTCCATAGACAAAACTGAAATTTCAAGTTATTTTATCCGGCGATAGTAAGAATTCACAAGTGTTTATACATAGCAAGTATTTATAAGTTATACAAAGCACTAAAACTACTACAACAAGCGTCGAAAAAGACATTTGTCGGAGTAACAGAAAAACTATATTTTGTCGCATGTTTTCAGCGTTCCTTTCAACTAGTACGGAAATGTTGAAACCTGTCTATTTAATAAAAAACTAAAAGAAAACATGGTTGAAGGTTGGTAAAGTATATTTGATGTGGAAAGAACATAAATTTTAACTTTGAATATGAAATATCGGTACACGTTGATTTGGCTATTAAATCAAACTTATGAAATAGTAACATGTAACTTTGATTATCTATTCAAAAAAAGATCCACCTTAAATCACACACATACATGTTTTTTAGAGTGTCCTCTTATAGGTCTGAAAGATACAGCTGCAACTCCCTGCAACTCTTTGACTATTTTTAGGTATACTCCCTAACCAGCACAAGTATGAAAATGAGTTGTTTGTGATAAAAAATCTGAAAGTCTTGCAGCGCTATGTGGTCTCGGCTCAAGCAGAAATTACGCCAGAGCAAGTTTATGCTTAAAATAATGTATTTTAAATGTAGTTTCCAAGATTTTATTAAAAAAATAATATTGAAACTGAAAAATTAAAATAGAATGCAATTTGTTCACATGGAAGTGTATAAGTCACTTTTGCAGTTACGAGAAGATGCATTTTTGCAAATAACTTCTTAAAGCATAATGAGCTATAAAAGTACTAATTGCAAGGTATTTCTTGGAAAATATTGAAATTGGCGCTTAGCACAGTTATGCGATCATGTGTACATTATATCTCATTTATGCAAATTGCAGCTCTTTTGACCAGAAACAACTTTTTCATCCATACCAAAGTGCTCAAATGGCTTGATCTTCCAGTTTTGATTTTTGTCCCGAATCTCCATACATTCAACGCATTGTGCGCCATCTTGAATTTTGTTAGAAAACTCGTCTCTTCGCCTTTAGCGCACCGCTCGTTTAGAATTCTGAGGTCACCATCATAAAGCTGAGAGAAAACTGAGTAACATAGGCTACAAAAATTAGGTTAGCAATGGCAATTACCTTATGAAATGAACGATTTTCTTAATCATGTCCTACGATTTTGACGGACATGGCGAGTGCAATCAATGAAAACATATTTTTTTTGTACATTAAAGAAACAAGTTTTCAAACGTTTGTGTTTTCTTCGAGTCGAGTGAAGAATGACGTCTATTATTTTGGGTATGGGGGGGGCTTTGAAAGTGTGACAGTGCATCGCATGTGTAAGGTATTGGAAAAAGCCTTAGACAGGGGGAGGGGGGTCTAGAAATCCCGAAAAACCATGGACGTCATATTTGAATCTTCCCTAATATAAGTGACAAAAAAACTGGCGGCCAACTTGGATTTAGACGCCATCTTGATTTTAAGTAGTTGAACGAGATTGTTCTTATTTTCCTGGTGTTACACGCTTACTGGAACAGAGCCTGCTTCTCAGTTTAATTTGTTATAAGGCAATCCATGAGACAGCTGTGATTTGGTATTTTGTTTACCATTAGATTTTGAGGTTTCGCGGTCGGAGTGACCGTTCGATTACAAAGGAAAGCGTTAAGCTCCGATAACACTCGCATGTTTTGTTTACCCTTCCGTTTCGGTTGCATGCACACTTTTAGCTGTCAGTCCTATCGCGGATAGTCCTCATGGATAGCCTTATGAAAACAGATAACTAAATAGGAATTTTCTTTCATAATGCATATATCTTACCAGAATGATTCTTCGGCATATCTTAAAGTTCAGGAATAGTATGCATTCTTTCATTTATTTGGTCCAAAATGAAATTATCAATCAATTGAACAGATGAGATAAGATAAGAATGAAAGAATCTGATTGTTTTTTTCAACGAAGGCCTCTTAATTAAACATGATGAGCGCTAAGATAGTAAAACAAAATCAACCGCTTAAAACCAAAATGGCGTCGAATTCCAAGATGACCGCCAGATTTTTGAATCTCAAAATGATACTTCTAAGTATTGGCATTACGTTTACATTGGGATAAAGCCTACCTCTCAACTGTTCTATTCCGCTATTTTTTCGCATGTATTCTGGGCGGCAGTTAAAAGGATACTTTATTGCACTGAAAATCAAGGAATTTTTTGGCTCCAAAATTTATGATTTATTCTATAAATAAATTAACTTTTTACAATGTTTTACGTTAAAACTACATATAACACCACAAGATTTACTAATGTCCCAATGCACAATCTATAAACGTCATTCAATGAACAACAATGCATATGATTAAACAAAGTGTTCGTTTATTTCAATCTATGGTTTTAGACAGTTTTCATTAATTGAATTCATTTATTCATTATTCCTGAAATCAAATATATGTCAAACAATCATTCTGTTATAAAAACGCATTGGAAAAGAAAATTCCTTTATAAGCTGAGCAGCAGGCTCGGTTACAGTAGGGGCATAACGATAGGAGTGAGAAGAATAAGAGTATGCGTAATCTGTTTTAGTGGTAACCTCGAAATTCAACACGTTGAGTGCTAATAATGTGAAAAACTAATTCTACTACTTAAAATCAAGATGGCGTCAAAATCCAAGATGGCCGCCATATTTTTCACTTAAATTAATGCTCTTATTCTTCACTCGACTCAAAAAATACTCGTTTATTTGTTGTACAAAAAATGATGTTTTCATTGATTGCACTCGCCATATACGTCAAAATCGTAGAACATGATTTAGAAAATCGTTCATTTCATAGAGTAAATGCCATTGCTCACCTAGTTTTTGTAGGCTATCTTACTCAGTTTTCTCTCAGCTTTCTGATGGTGACCTCAGAATTCTAAACGAGCGGTGCGCTAATGGTGAAAAATCGGGTTTTCCCACAAAATTAAAACCGACCGCCAAAATTTGTTTAGTCTCAGATGAAAATTATATCCTTCCTCTATACGATGCCACTAATTTTGTTATATGAAGAACCACCCTTTAGTTTTAGCATATACTAGTGATCGGGTACATAAAATTGGATTTCTAACGATGGGTGTCGATGGCGGCCTGGTTTCCGCGAGAATTGCTAGAGTCAAAGGAGTTCAGCAATAAAAATGGGGAAAAAGTCTTTTGGAAACATTTTTCAAATTTAACTCATGGTAGAATTGCCAGGCATGACTCTCCCTAAACTTCCGAACATTTGTGTTTTGGGATTCGCCAGCCTCTTTGGGACACACTTTGATTGGAAATAACGAATGCCTAATTACCACAAATCCGTTTACAAGTAATTTATGCACTGTAGGAGATATAGCGTATCTCAAACGGCCCCAGAAAATATGAGAACGACTTTACCATACTGCCATATCGAGACTAATGCAGATAGAAATCTAGTTTTCACACATTTTATTTTTGCATTTACCCGTTTGTTGATATTGTTACATTTTTAGAAGCTTCTCTTAACAATTTTGTACAAATTCCGTAATAAATGAGCGACTTTGTTGTACGAAATTTTTGCTAGTTCATAAAGTACGTACAATAAAAATCTGAAAAATATATATTTACCATTGCCGATACGATAAATGATTAGACTATTACTTATTTTATTGAAACTTATAAACTTAAGTATATGGAATTTGAATAGAAACAAAAATCCGATTTCAGCTGTGGTCGTTTTTTAAAAGGGTCCTTCTATATTCGTAAAAACATGTAAAAATCTTTTTTTTGGGTTTTGTTGCTTGTCCAAAAGTATAAATATTTGACATAAATAAATCCGAAATAAATTATTTTTACTTATTTTGAAAATACCTGAAAATCTATGATTTCGTGAAATTATTTGGTCGGGGTTCTGCTAAACCGCACCAAGTGCCATTTTTTCTCAAATTGAGTTTTTTACACCAGAGGACTCAAATAATCATAACCCTTCTACCATAAAAATATCAAGTAATTTGAACAGTCCCTCGCAATCTTAGATCACAAATTTTCTTTGGAAGGACACGTAAAACTGAAATTTAGTTCAGCCAGAGCGAACCATAAACCAACGCACGTCATCAGAGGGAATTCATTTTTCAGATATAAAACTAGATTTTTCCTATTTTTTCCAATTCAATTCAATTTCCTTACAATTTATCAATTTCAAGCAACTCATAGAAACAGAGGCCAGTAGAATTAGGCAGCAATTGACTAATTAAAATTTGATATTGTTTCGGTGGCGTTGATCTATTTTCTTTGAAATTTTATCCAGCCAAACCGCACTAAGTACTGTTTACCTGGAATTCACATTTTGACATGAAGTGAAGACATTGACATGCAATAAATAGTTACATTTGCTTGTTATATAGTATGTTAATCAAACAACTAGAAGCCGCAATGAAATAACGAATCTTTATCTTTAATCTGATACTGTGTGAACAACTGAGGTGGACTTGATGCGCTTTAGTTGTTCTGAACATTGCATTATCGCCATCAAACCCCGTCAGACTGAGTGCACATACACACTTAAAAATTGTTCGCGAGCTCGGCATTTGAAATTGCTGAGTTAACTCGGCTTCTGTGCATTTAGCTGAAAACTCAGCTAAAAAATAATTGTAACCGAGAATCGGCATCTTCCGAAACTGAAACCGAGATTTCTAATTCTAATTTTTATCCGTATCTCGGCAACACTGTGAGCCGAGCACCAACGTTAACAATGTTTTCACCGAATTCAGTTCTCTTGAATGCTGATATTTCGGTTTGCCTAGTAAAGTTACCGAGATTCTCAGCATTTTGTTTGACCATCCGCCATCTTGTTTTCATTCACATTCGGAAGTGCATCGGTTTTGTGTTTACGTGGAAAAGTAGCGAAAGTATCGAGGAAAAGTATTTACAATAAACATAGTGCTAGCAATGATGAAGCGAGAGGAGTTTAGATTGTCAGAAATCTCCAGTAAGTACCTACACTCAATGTGTTTTCAGTAATTTTTAGTGCTTATTGGTGGGCATTACGTGCTTTTGTGCCGGGAAGTAATTAAGGCACAAATCTCGCATAAATCAGAAGTTATGCGTCTATTTCTCGCATTCTCTGAGATAACGCCCTAAAAGCCATTGGTAACCATGTGTGTAGCTCGTTGCTACTGAGCATCTGAATGGATTTTCATGTTATTTAATAACGCTATGGAGAAGAAAGGATCAATATCTACCTGCCCGTGATGTTGGTTTGGATGCTTATTCCTTCATTTGCTCAGAAACAACGAGCTACGCTCGTGGTTACCAATGGCTTTTAGGGCGTTATCTCAGAGAATGCGAGAAATAGACGAATTTTAAAGATACGTTAATAAACATATCCATGTGTGATTTATTCGCAGCCCCATAGTTACCGTTACTTAAAAATACCAATGAAAACTAAACAAATTAAAAATATCCTCGGCGTCTAAAAGTGGCTCAATTATGATTGTTCTTCATTTTTGCTGAGATTTCGGTTCGTGTGTTGCCGAGATTTTCGGTTAAACTCGGTAGCTAAAACCTCTGCCAGAAACCGAGTTAATCAGTTAAAACTATTTAACCGAGCTGACTGCCGAGCGCTCGGCTGTGCGGATCTCGGTTTCTGAAAGCCGAGACTCGGCAGATTATTCTAAGTGTGTAACTTGTTTCAAGTTTATCACCATTCATTCAACAAGTGAAGATAACCTAGTGGTAGCACACTAGATTACCACTCAGAAGGCACGAGTTCGAATCCCGATGAAACTTTTTTCTGTTCTATCCGATGGTAATGGAAATCAAACTTTTTATATTGCAGTAAAACATCAGCAGGTTAATGTACAGCTGAAATGATGGTCATTCCTGGTGAACACTTCAAGCATTGAACTGTGAACTTGATCAGCAAAAATGCAACTTGGGAGCAACTTGGTGCACGTTGACAGAGCAAATTCATGGTTTTCTTCGATCATTAAAATCTATGTATGAACACGTGAGGACCTTGATTCAATGCAAACGAATCCTTCCCAATCATAGTACATAAATACTTGTGACATGGATTCAAACATGCATATAATTTGTCTCCAATTTTACTAGTGTTGTTGAAAACTATGAAACACATCCAGCCATACCGAACCAAGAACCATATTTTTCAATTTTTGTTCAGCCAAAGCGAACTGAGTGCTTCATATGTTTTAATAAAATCCAATCACATCGATAATTTATGATGATTTACTTGTATATTTAATTTCGGTTTACTTATTGGACACTGTTAATCAAACAAAATTTTTAACAATAATTGTTATGAAACATCTGAGATACAATGTACTCGAACCCATCACATCGAAGGATTCTGATAAAAACATTTATTACTAGTTAAGTTCCCACAAAACACAAAAGTAGGGTCTGTGTTGGCTACACACTTAAATTATTTCACCGACCTCAGTAAAATTTTTCGCCGAGAATACTCTACTTACTTTACCGAGATTTCGGCAATTCGTATTTTTTGCCGAAATCTCATCGAACGTTACCGATAATCGTCAAATAATTACCGATATATCAACTGTTGGGTTATCGGCGAAACCGTTTGAGTGTGTTGATAAGAATTGATTTTCAAAAACAAAAAAAATCAATGTAAAAAGTTATTTAATCAAATAAAATTTTCATAGGCAGCAGTTAAAATTACCCAAGAAAAAATAAAAAAATATAAAAATATGTATTTGTTTGAAAAAATATTGTCATTCTCGTTATCACAGTCGTGCCCATACTTCCTGGGACACCCTATATTAAAGTATGATTTCTGATTATGGTGTTGACTTTCCACGGCTATATTTTGAAGATAGTCATGGCAAAAAATTGAACCTTGTAGTAAGTTTGAGAGATGCTTTTAAAAAATGGTTATTAACGGTTATAGACAAATGATCTAGTTTTATTGACAAACAGATTCGCCAAAGAAGAATACGATTTTTATTCACATTTTAAGCTGACAGAAGATATAGTCATTCCAACAAAATTATTTCTGTTTCCCCAACTATATCTCTATATAAATAAAAATGGAATGGTGTTTGTATGTCACGAAATGGCATCCAAACGGGTCAACGGATTTGAATGATTATAATTCCGTTTTGTTCGTCAAGTGTTCCGACGTGTTTGTGTGTATAAAAATCCCAGGATATTCACCGGGAAAGTCGGGTAAACGAGCGTGAACGGAATTGTCATATTGTATGTGACGTTCCATGACATGTTTCAACAGCCTACTTGATGGCAAGACGAAGTTTGCCGGGACCACTAGTAAGCATATAAAAAAATGGTAAATGTTAAAAAAAAAGTCTATGACTCAGAAAAAAAAATGTATCAATGATCTTTTTTATTGACATTACGTTCCCCCTGAAACAAATCATGCTTCTCAGGTTATTGTTCTATAGAGCACTCCCACAGTTATTAACTGAGAACTTTCTTTGCTATATTTGTCATTTTGCATTTGTTTATCGCATGTATTAGTATCGATGACATTCTAAGAAAGTAGATGAAATTATTCTTGTATCTATTCGTTTAATTAGCTATATCGTATATGTTTGTGTTTCAATTAGCTCTGAAATGATGGGAAGACAACTTTGCTGGGAAACTTGAAATAATAAATATAAAATACTTTATGAGCCACCCTGCAAACCCCAATCCGTCCCAATGTCCCAAACTTCACTGTCCGTAAGTGCATAACTGCCCCATATGGAAAAGTAGGCATTAAAAAAAATACGCTCAAAACTCGTTGCCTTCTTTTTTTTCATATGCATGTTCATAATTTTCTGCATGCCTTAATCATTTAGGATCACCGCACAGATTACTAATTTTGCTACTACTTATTGCTCAGCAAAAATATAAGCTTGAACATAGTTCATATTCTTCAGTTTTTCTTGGGTTTTAAAATTTATAAAGACTGTTATACTTTTTTTTTATTCAATATGGGACTACACTAACTTCAAATATTTCCACAACATTATCATACAAATTGTGTTGATTTTAATGTGCGTAGTAAATTATATATCACAACATAAATGTTACGATGACAGTTATGTATAGTTTACTAATGTGCAACTTCACAGAATTTCAGTAAAAAAATTATTACCAACTGTTTTAATAAACATTAAATGAATAAATCTCTACGAACTCCTTCATCTATGGATTCGTTAAGGCTTTCCTTCAGGAGTTTCTTTTTTTAACTAGAAATTCTCCTAGTAACTCAATATTTACAAAACAATAGTTTGTGAACAACATTTTTCAAGAATGATAATTGTTTGAGGAATTCTTTTATGAATGCTTTCCATCTCTTATATTCTTTTACGACAATACAATTAAAAACAACTTCAGAAGTTCCTTGAAGTACTCCTTAAAATGTTACACAATAAATAACTTCATGGATTGCTCAGCAATTCTTTCGTATTTTTTTAAGGAGCATGTAAATAAAGTTAGAAACTTTGATCGAAAAGCGATTTTTATGATTATCCAACTTCACACTTCTCATTTACCATTTTCAATCGAAGGTCAAACATTTTTGGCAATCTGCAATCATAGGTCAAAACAAGTACTCACACAATGCATCGCATAACAGAGGAATGATATGGCAGCGAAGACCCCTCATCACAATTCGGCACGTGTGTGGAGCATCGTCTCGAGACGCTCGCTAGACGATTTGAACCCTAGATGCGCGCGCTGAATCACAACACAACCGTAGAGCCACTCTGGTAATCTAATTACCCACAATCATCTTTTCAAAAATATAATAAAAACATGTTGGCCGTATGACTTCTTGTACTCTTCGGTGCCACTAACCGACCGGAAAGCTCGCTCCGAAGGAAGCTTTGGAGTAAATTTTCTTGAGTTTGAGTTGAGAAGCGGAGAACCGAAGAGCTCGATTGAAGCTTTTGCGAGAGCGGTGCTCGGAGAGCGGCAGCACGTGGACTCTTAATCAACGGCCGATCAGAAATACACACGATCACATGTGCTCGGCGAAACGACGGCAGTTGTGGCAAGAAGTTGCAATTTTCCTACGAAACTGGAAAAAACAACTCAAACTTATAAGTAACCAGTATTGATCGGTGTTGGGACGAGTGAAGAAGTATGTAAGTGGTTGTCTTCAGCGTAACTTGCAAGCTGTTAACGATCGGTGTCTAATTTTCGAAAGTAAATCGTTCGGGAAGAGCGCGTATCCTTCAGAGCGTAGCCGGAACTTTGGGGGTCCTGAGGTTTCGCGCAAACTCATTTCCTCTCACTGTGGATCGAGTGTTCTTTTAGGCTCGCTGGGGGTTCTAACCTGGGAGAGCGATCGCGAATTCTCGTCGGATGGGGCAAAGGCTCTCCGCTATTGTTCCTGTGAATGTGTCACCTATTTCTTTATTCTCGCGGATGGATGCTGTGCTGTGATGGGAGAAAATCTCAGCGATCGAGATTTGCTCTCCTGAAGCTGTGCGGGCGCGCGTGATCGTACATATCCCTGGCTCCTAGACTTTATATATTGATGTGATCAACTACAGAGGACTTCAATCTAGTGCGATCAGTAGTTTAGGACCGTTGAGTTCTTTTTTGAGAAGAACAGGGAAACTGGCGCTTGCGTCCTCCTGGTGAGTGGAACGAAAAGTAGCCATCGGTGTATTACTTGCAAAAAAGATTCAAACGGTGCAAATTGTTTAGTAACGGAACATGTGCTCAAGCCAGGAATTATAATAGTAAAATAAATTGATAAATCCCGGGTGATCAGTGTGTCGTGTGTTAAAAAATCAGTGTCAGTGAACCACAAGTGATTTTTTCTACAATTGAAAGCTGCGAACTATCATTTGAACAATCAATCCATAAGAAAAAGAAGAACACAATATATTACGCCATGACACCGAAGCCCCAGGAGAATATCCCAGCAGTGCACGCTGGAGAAGATCACGACATGCCGGGGTCGTTGAACAACGTTAGCAGCTTGGGCAACCTGAACCACAACCTCAAACTGAACGGGTTCATCAACAATGGTTTCGTGTCGGACTGTCCGGCCCAGTCCGACAGCAAATCCGACCACCAAACAAAGGAGCTGGAGCTGAAGGAGAAGAATAATGCCAAGAACACCAGCTTGAATTCTAGCAGCGGTGCGTCGACGGGCGTCCAGGAAAAACCGATCGTCGACTTTGACGATCTCCTGCCGCACGTAGGCGAGTTTGGACGGTACCAGAAGATCCTCTTTCTGCTCATGATCCCGTTCGCGTTCTTTGTGGCGTTCGTGTACTTTTCGCAGATCTTCATTACGATAGTGCCCGAAGAGCACTGGTGTTGGGTTCCCGAGCTAGAACACTTGTCCGTAGAAGAAAGGTAAGTCCCAAGCGTTGTTAGTGTTTCGGACTATTGAACAAAAGTGCAACCTTACATGCATCGATCGGCGTATTTGCCATCTTTTGTTTGCAGATATTCATATCAGTGGTTCCTAACTATTGCTCTGTATGAAGTAGGAACAATTTTTTAACTGTGTCGATGAATTAAAAAATTTAAAAAGAAGACTGATTGCGATCAAAGTGGTATATACGATATTGGAAAACATATTCACAACTTTATTGTTTTCAATACAAAATGGTCAGCTTTGGAGTGTTAAACATATGTGAATGAATGTGAAGAAAATTCTTACTACACTTGTTATTTCGAATATATTTCTCATTGTCGTGTTCAAAAATAATATCGGGTTGAATAAAAAAAATTTTAATAAAGACATAACTCAAAAAAATGTAGAGATGGCTTGAAGGTATATCTCCACCAAAGTTGTAGATTTTAACGAAATAAAAAAGTTTTCATGAGATATGTTTTTCAATTTTCTAAATAATTTGTTCTTGTATTTTCATCAAAAACTTCACCTTAGTCAAATCGTCATTACATATAGGGTGTCCCAGAAAGTATAGGCACGACTTTACCATACTGCCATTTCGAGACTAGTGCAGATAAAAATCTGATTTTCACACATTATGTTCGTGTACTTATTAAGTGCAGATTTTGAATTTTGAGCGATAATAAAGTGTATAGCTGTAGCTTTTAGTTACTGAGCAAATTAATGTATTTATACGTTATTTAACAGTGCCACGGTGAGAAGAAGATTCTCTTCTACTTTTCGTTTTTGTTTGTCGAAAAAACATTTTTCATATAGTCAGATAAAAAAACCTGTTTTACATAAAATTTAAATTGGGTCCTAAAATGTTTAATGAATTCTTATTTTTATTTAATAACACGAAAGAGCATGCTCCTGTAACTACTTTAGCAATTTTTCTCGCTCAAAAAACGGCTATAGCATATTTAAACTTTAATTTTTAAAATTGCTCCAAATATGAACCTTGACACTTTTGTTCATGTTTGACGTTCACTTTTTCGAAAAAAGCACCACAGGGGTTGTAGTTTTAACACTGAAGTTGTTCCTATCTGACATTTCGGAAGGGACACGGAAAACAAAATACATCCAAAATTTGAGTATAAACCAAGGGGTGTGACAAAATCTCAAAAACAGTAAAAATTGTTTTTGGGCTTAAACCAAGGAAAACCATTTAAAATTGAGCAAACATGTGTTTTTGGCCTAAATTTAAGCATTCGGTACTAAAATTGGGACAGGGCTTTAAGACCCTATTGTCTATAAAAGCATTACTGTTCATTAAGGATTTTATTACCAACACCTTTTATCATCACTACATTCATATTGTAACTAATCCTCTTTGTGTGAAAATGTTGTGGAAAAATATAAAGCTGGTGCAGTGGTGAAGACCCATTTTGCAAAACAAAGGACCTTTATTAAGGGCATAAAAACTCTCGACCAAAATAGCAACTGAGAAACGCGAATTGAGTTCAAATTATTATTTTTTGTCGATAATAGAAACAATATGAGTAATCTATGCAATTAAATTATGCTAAATTTATGTGGCATTCAGAAATGTACTAGAAACTTATGAGAATTTGTTTGAGAAGACGAGCTTGGATTTTATGGACAGCATGAAATACAAAAATATGAACTGAAAGTAGAGACACAAGTTGTAATTGTCGTTTTAGCAATAGGCTTTGGAGAAAGAATTCCAATATTTTAATAATACTTTTTCAAAACCTAATCTTATTTTTTCTTTGACAATTGACAAATTGTTTATAATTTGAAGGACTACGATACTCTATGCGTTTCAGTGCGTAGTAACGGATCCGAGTATTTCGTAAATTCATACTGAAAACTTTCATGTTTTCTACTTTATCACTCTTATTCCAATTTTATAATGGAAAACTGCTTTGCAAGGAAACACTGTTAAATCGAAAGCAAGAGATAAAAAGACATGACGATTTCCATTGTCGGCAACGTCACGTCCGTTTTCTTGGTAGATGTCAAGGTGTTCGATGATAGGGAAGATATTCCAGGATTCGCAATAGCGAGTGGAGAGACCAGATTTGTATAGGGGAAGACGGGGTAAGATTGCCGCCTAAACAAATTAGTTTGTGTGTCGAAATCAAGAATAAATAAATCCTTTTTCGGCGCAGCATGTCACATGAAGCCATAATTGGCATGATAAAAAAATTATCACGAGTGTTGTATTTGTGAAATTTTATTTCTTTTTTGAGGCATGTAAAAGTGATGAAAATCATGATTATTTTTAGGAACCACCGTATAGAATTTTGCGAAAAAAATGCATCAAATTGTAACTCTAAGAAATATGATGTTCTATAAATTTTACATTGTTTAACTTGGATGTCGATTTTTTTTTTTTGGTAAATTGATTCTTAAGACTTATACCGTTTATCAACTTGATTACATCCTTCATATTATGGAGGATTTTTTTATTATTTCAAAGCCATATATTCACAGTATGCATAGACGGGTAATTTGTTATGTCTTTACAAAAAAATGTCATACGAAATTCTTGAGAGAGCATCTGTTAAATTTGGATTTAATTCAATATCGATGATCAAAAACTTGGTTTTTAATATTTGTTATGAAAAGTTTGCTGTAAATATAATACTTGAAAATGTCAAAAATCTTGTTTTTAAGGAAAGTGCTTGGTTATCTTTAAAGAAAATCGCCATTTTCATCCTAAACTGCCATTTAAAATCCTAACCGGCGGGCGTTCTTATCCAGCTTTTCCCTACCGTTGTGTACCGTTGAATTAGGGTGCAAGTGTGAACAAATGTTCTTACCTTTGTCCTAGCTGATTAGCTTTGCTGTAATCACCATTACTCGCTATCTCGCTATATGATGCCGACATAACTTTTGATTTCATTGGATATAATAGTTGAAAAGAAATAAATAGGAGAAAAACACTAATTGTCGTCCTAAAAAAAATTTTTTTGTCAATTTTCAGATTTTTATGCATACAGTCGACTCTCCACATCTCGATATCTTTAGATAACGTTGATATCTTTTACTATGTCGATGTTTTTTCGGACCCTTCATTCTGTTTACATGTTCACTCTTCATATCTCGTATCTCCCTACCTAGATGTAATTTTTATTCCCGATTTTTCTCTTCGTATGTCGATATCTGAGAGAGAGAGGAGACAGCTCACTGACAGTTGGCGTTTTGCCTGCTTTAACTTCTTTTTTTAAACCTTGGGATTTGCACAACGGTCAGATGAACTTATTTAGTTCAAAATCATATTAACATCTTTTTATTCCCTTTGTCAATGGATATGAATACAAAAAAAATCAATAGCAGTTTGCCAACAAACAACTATATTTAGGTATTCAACTTTTTAAAATATGAAATCATCGAAAAACACATAGAAATTTTAATTAAGTTTACTTGAATTTTGACGGTTTTTCACGCTATGCCTTTCGAATGTGCGGGTTTCCGGTGACAGTTGGTGACAGGTTCCCTTGACTTTTGGGAGCTCGTTATCTAAGCCAGCTATCTTCTCTCTCTCAGATCGATATACTTATTATCAAAGGTTACTAGATAGATTTTTGAGATGGAAAACAATTTGCACAGACAAAATGACACATGTTTGTTTTTCATTTTCCTGCCAATATCAATCTAGAATTCGTAAAAAAAGTTCTATGTCTTGATCTCTCCCTATCTCGATGGTCCCTTCGATATCGAGATGTGGAGAGTCGACTATAGTAGGCCAATATCGTATGAATGCGTAGAAAATTAGTGATGGATTGAAAATAGGTTATTTTCCTCAGAGCACCTTCAATATGTGGGCTTAAATTTTGATAAACAAACTTGTTTCAAACATTTACCCATTTTTAATAATAGTTTTGAAATTGAGTGCCTTAAGATTGGGGGAAGAGTTCGGATGTAGTGTGAGAAAAAAGTTCACTCGCTGAAACACAATATATTATATTATATAGATACTGTCAGGGCTGGGAATAATAATACTAGCAGGCTTGAATTTCTCGAAACTCACATGGCTTACTCACTACAGTAGTAATCTGAATTCCCAAATCTTATCAAGTAGCTTTTGTTGGATGCATGAATTTTCTAAAACAGTAGTGTCATCGCAGGCTGTAAATGCGGGAAATAGCGGGAGCAACGGGTATTTTGTTACATTCGAAGATTTTTTCCTTCAGCAGCGGTAGGCGTGAGCTAGAAATCTTAAAAATAAACTCTTTCCCCAAATCCAACTTTTGTCAAACTCAAATTTTTGCCTCTACTGTATTGAGTAACTTGCCATAATCCACTTGTTTTAGAATTGATTGATTGATTTGACTTTATTAACGAGATTTTTAGCCCTGGGCTAGTTCATCTCGGGACCAACGGCTTTACTTCCCTTCCGAAGGAAGTCGTCACTATAACTTTCAACGTCATAAGTGACTATGTCGGGGATGGGATTCGATCCCAGGTCCTCGGCGTGAGAGGCGAGTGTTCTAACCACTACACCAGGTCCGTCCCCTTGTTTTAGAACACTCACTCCCTAATATTGGTAATATCATTATAAACATATTTTGTAACACCATGTGTTGATTTTTATTTCTTCCCATGTAAATAAATTATGATGTTTTCTCATGAAATATAATCTTTCTTGTGAAATATTACATTTCTTGTGAAGTAACCGCTATCTGATAAAAAAGATGTTTTAAAGCCCTAGTCGTTGACGAATTGGCGTTGAGTTGTCAGGAGATAGTTTATTGTTCAACAGTTCGGGAACCACTGATAGCTTTTTGCTCGGCGTTGGTTGTCCCAGTGAACTTCGGAA
The DNA here is from genome assembly GCF_002204515.2 of Aedes aegypti. NCBI lineage: Eukaryota > Metazoa > Arthropoda > Insecta > Diptera > Culicidae > Aedes > Aedes aegypti. Next base: position 188,308,008 of record NC_035108.1, on the reverse strand, counting down.
ATGGATGGTTGCTTGCAGGCTGTTTATTTGTTCCTATCCAATATCAGAAGCACCAAGAAGCTATTGTTTAGTGCACAAAACACCTCGGTACGGCTCTATTATACCCCGTGCAGAGTTTAACGGGTTTTGCGATCCAACCGAGTTGTGTTAGTTTTCGATGTCCCATGCTTGAGCTGTTTGGAAACCGAACGTAAACAATGAAAAATCATGTGCATACAGTAGGTAGTGTTTGAATTGGAAGACACCCGCTAGTGGCTTAGGAAATTAAAAATTTCAAGGTCAGTCGTTTCGGCTTTATTTTTTGCTACGGAGGTGTGACACCTGTCGAATTGCGTTGCGATACTGTTTTGATGAATCCTTTGGCGCAAATTGAGTTTGATGGATCCGTTGTCTTCGGGTGTATGGGCAAATTTGTTGAGCTGAGCAGGGTTTCGACGTTAATTGGTTGCAATTTTCCTGCGGACAGGGGATACTTTGTGGGGCAATGCCCGATTATGAAATGAAACCATATGGTGAAAAGTGAACGTCCGATACTAATCTTGCTGTAGCGAAGCTTGACAATGGTTGAGAAGAAACAAGGAAATTAACTGTATTACACATTAAGGTGTCATGTGACTTTCAAATTTGAACGCGAAATTAATGCATTGGTTTGAATTTAATTGTTATGTCTGAATTAATGAGATTTTTTACTTCATGTGTTTTTGCTTTATAATCACATTCTCCCAATGCTGACTTGAAAACACAGATACCTAGTTATATGCAAAATTCTGGCAAAACGAAATCTCAGGTCAATGGAACCGGAATTCAGCTAAACCGTTGTTGTTGTATTATTTAAGGATTTCGTACGGTTTACGGCTCATCGATAATTCTATACGACAAACAATTATTCCTACTTTTCTTCCATGATTACCTGCAGTTATTTTTGATCAAAAATTTTACCTGAGAATGCATCCAGTAAACTCGACAAACCTACAGGAATTTATATTTGGATTGTTGTATAGATTTCCCTAGAAATTCTATGAAATATTCCTCTGAACCCTTCTTTCGGAATCCTAGGAATTCTTCAATAAAATCTCTTCCATTTCCATTAATTGTGCTTATAAACCACATTTAATAATTCCGCGAGCTTACCTTACCTAGATAGAAGATAGTTTAGTCAAATTCGATCATTTCTTACAATTTCTCTATCAATTTAAACACCACCGCGGAAACAAAAACATTTTCCTATGCCCTCGTCAAATGAATTAGAAAATTAAAAAACGTTTTTGGCAACTTTGAGAGTAAATGACGTGGGACAAAATGCTCCATACTTAATGGTAGCTTAAAAACTATCGGTGTAATTAAAATTAAGCCGCAAAAAAAAATCAAACGAAACTTAGAACCGTTTAGTGCCTGCTCCATACCTTAGAATTTGAAAAATCTATACCCCGCGTTAGGGTGGTGCAAAATTTAAAAAAAAGTTTATAAATCCAATCCCCCATATCTTCTTTACCATCCTATGATGGTTACCATGATAAAAAATGTGTTCTGTGAAATATTTAGTTCCCTGGTGGTGATTTCAAGGTGGCCCAAAGACGATGTAGGTTTATATAGAAAAATAATATGGAGTTATTTGGGAAAATGTTCCGAACACGTTAGCGCTAAAATTCATACACAAAATTATCATCCCATAGTAAAAACTCATTCAAGAAATTTGCTGAAGAGAGCAATTCAATCTGACGGATAGTAAAAGAGATATTCATGAATTTATTTGTCATTATTTTGCTTCATATGGGATTATAGCCCTGCAAACATCTACAAAAATCCCAAGCAAAATTAGCTCAAAAGAAATTTGTTCTTTAAGCAACATCCTTCATTAACGTGTGAGATTACGTGACATACAGTGAAACCTCCATGGGTCGATATTGAAGGGACCATCGACTCATGAAAATACCGAGTCATGGAACAGAAATCCTTTGAAAAGCAGTTTCGAGGGACCATCATAGTAACCATGAAATTTTGTTTCTAGTATGGACCGATGCACGAGTTCACTATCTGACGTTTGAGCGATGCCGTGTTATTTACGTGACCATGGCAACAAGTGAATTCGGCACCGCTCAAACGTCAAATTCGTGAACTCCTGCACAGGTCTATGGTTCCATGAGTCGATATCGAGTCATGGAACATCGACTCATGGAGGTATCACTGTATAACACATTTTTACAAGATTTCAAATTGGAATTTACATTAAAGTGACCAGATGTGATTGGCTTCAATGCGGGACAAAAATGGTAAACTTTTGAAAAATATTGTAAGAAATACTAAAAAGTACAATGCCGATTCAATTTTACCAAAATGACAAAAATTTTCATATTCCCTAAATTGAAACATGCCAAAATCGAACAACGATTGATTTCATTAAAACTTTTATCACCATAATAATAACCACGAATTGAGTTTTCCTATTTTGAACAAGGTATTCTCAAAAGGACTCACAGAAACAATCAGATTAATAGTGCCATAATCAAACGAGCACTGTTTACACATTCTTATTATTTTTTTTAAGTAATCAAATAATAAAATTTGGAGGGAATTTATAAGATTTTAAAGCTATTTATATATGAAGTTTTAACTTAACAGTCATTTTCTGATTTGCACTTTTGCTCAAAATTTCACATGTGTTTTCCAATATCTAGTTGCATTTCCATAATTTGTTTCTGAAGAGTTTATATGGAATATTTAATAGATGAAAAATTACAAAATAAGATTAAATTAAGATCTTTATCACGTGATATTTTCGAACCACATTTTTCAATGAGTTGCAATCAGAATTTTGTAAGCCTCACATACCTGTTTATTACGATCAAAATCTTTGCAGGAAAGAAAAACCATTTTGAGAACAATTTGAAATCAAAAGTAGATTTTGAACAAAATCTTAAAAGGTTTCTTAACAGTGTCATGGGAAAATTCAGAACCACATCATGAGCTGAAAATATAGATAATAATTTTAAATCCCAGCCGAGTACGTGGGTTTTGTCATAATATCACCCATAATTTGTCCACCTTTACGACGCGTAATAAGTTAATTAATTTAATAACCATGCGGATTGGATTACCAGACAGCCGAATTATCATTCAACAATTACCGAATAAGCGACAATTTATAGTTAATAATATTTTGTCAAGACTCCAGCTAAAATATTTTGAAAACTTCTTGTGAATTTTACCCAAATTTTGTTAGGGTTCTTCTTCTTTCTGGCGTTACGTCCCCACTGGGACAAAGCCTGCTTCTCAGCTTAGTGTTCTTATGAGCACTTCAACAGTTATTAACTGAGAGCTTACTATGCCAATGACCATTTTTGCATGCGTAAGTATATCGTGTGGCAGGTACGAAGATACTCTATGCCCTGGGAAGTCGAGAAAATTTCCAACCCGAAAAGATGCTCGACCGGTAGGATTCGAACCCACGACCCTCAGCTTGGTCATGCTGAATAGCTGCGCGTTTACCGCTACGGCTATCTGGGCCGGGTTAGGGTTCTGGTAATTGGAAAATGTGTAGATTAAATAAATTTAGACCAGAAATCAGATATTTTAATTAATTTTGAGAGCGAATAGAATTAGGCTAAGATTCCAATAATATTTTGCGTAGATTTCAGCACAAATTTTGTACAAATAAGAATAAAGTTCTGTTCAAATATTGATAAGAATCCTGTTTAGATCTGGATTAGAATCTTCTTTTTCCATGGAGAAAGCCGACCAGTATGTGAAGGTTAATTTTGAATTTATGTATAACAGTCAAAATCTTTTCATTTTTGATGTTTCAAGTACAAAATTTTGGTTATCTCCACAATCCGGGACGTTTTCCGGGACGCTTGTTGATGCGGGACAGGTTGCTCAAATACGGGACTGTCCCGCACAATCCGGGACGTCTGGTAACTTTAATTTACATGATTTCAGGTTTACATCGCATAAACGAAGTTTACATGAAGTGTAATGTTTATTATTTTTAACAGTGTGGACATTAATCTCAGCTTAGTGTTCTAAAAGCAATTCCAACTGAGAGCATTCTTTGCCAAAGTTGCCATTTTCGTATATCGTGTGGCAGGCACGATGATACTTTATGCCCAGGAATGTCGAAAAAATTTCTATAACGAAAAGATCCTGGTCTGAACGGGAATTGAACCCAGAGCATGACTTTGTAGTGACAGACTTTACCGCCACGAAATCACCTTTTGCGTTTTGCGATGCTTATATGTGCAAAGTTTCCGTATAAGATGCCGTCAGAAGGCCTTAAAAAAAAGCGCTGGCGATATAGTACATATTTTATATGATGAAAATGAGCAAACAATGCGAATGTATCGTTTTTATTGTGAGCTAATCTGAAATCTTATGCGACTTAATTGATAATAACACAGTTGATTTGACAGCTGCTACGGAGTAAATTGATTTACTTTGTACGTGTATACGGAACGAAAGAAAATGGGGTAATGAGAACTCCGAAAATAGCATTTTATGCGAGAAACTTCGGCAATTAAACGATTCCATACACCAATTTGTGCGGTTGTGATGTAATTTGTACAAGTAAACGACTTTATATGTGAATGCTTATGCGACTTCTGGTTGACAGGGTAGGCTTAAAAAGGCCCCAGCTTGAACAATTTTGCGTTTTTTTTCCTTTAATTTTGTGATTACTGATACGAAAACAAAGTTGCATGTCAAAATTGAGCATTTTGTATTGAAATGAGCTTTCACTACTTATCCTGGCTAGCTGTATATCCGGAATTTTTGTAGGTAAAGTGTAAATTTGGAGTTCGTGCCAAAGAATTACACATCAATTGTACATTATACATTGATACCTTAAATTTTCAAAACGTTGGTATCATTTCATTAGTGTCTAATTCAACTTTTCAGGGCCCGGTGCGGAGTTGCGCTTTGATTTGAGATGAATCAGGATGCAGCTGAAAGTTTTCATAATAAAAAATGTCAAGGCGCTCATTTTTCAACATTTCTTTGACAAAATTTCTTATAACGTTCTTGGTGACATTATTTGAAAAAAGGAAAAAAAAACTATCAAATAAGTGGCTGATTACTGTTGAAAATGTTGAAATTTACTATTGTAAATATGTGCCTTACAATACCTTTATCAATACACAGAACGGTAAGGGGCCCCTACAAATTGCCAATTCAGATCTCCTCCCAACGAGATATTGTTTGCCTGTCTATATTAGACCTGTTCACTTTTTAAAGATACCTTTCAAAACAAGTTATCTGTCCATAGGCGCTATCGTTGGGGAGGCGAAGCACTTTTTGCCCCCATCAATAATTTTTGAGAATGCAAAGTGTCATTTCGCCATCAATAATTATGACATAAAAGAAACACTATTACAAGAAGAACCTATTCGCACTAAACTAAAGATTGTTTTGAACTTCGTATTTCACGCATTCTTATTATATGCATTAAGAAGTGGGGCCTTGTTTCTGATCTCACATCTAAGACGAAATAAAGACCTCCATGTTCCTTACAGTTGCCCAAAATTTTACGGCATATAAAGTAATAGAAAACTCTAGAGTGGCGTGAAAAGTGTACTGCGATCTGTCAAACTTGAGTACCTTTTGCAATACCAAGGATAAAAATGCAGTACTAGAAGTTGTACCCAATCTAAACCTAACTACTTTGTCTCTATTCGTCTCTGCTCACATGCTTCTAAGAATTACTTAGCTTCAAGATTTAGTTTCATGGATTTTATCTAAACAAATTTTACATACAAAACAAGTTGTAAGTGATATTGATTACCAAACAGCTCAATATAAGCGTTAATTGATAAGAATTGTTGATGAGAAAAAATGGTTTTCTCGTTCAATTTATCAAAAACACTTATAAATATATAGAAGTAGAATAAGGAACTTAGAGTAAAATACACTCCCGTGCATAAGTTTGGGTTCACCCCATAAAAACATGCAAAAGTGTTCAGTTTATATCTCTGTGATTACACGTCCAATTGAATCTCTCTAAGCCGCATTCGAAAGGCAAAGAGTTATTCTTACTTCGTATGTATTTTTCCAAAAACATTCTTTGAACTTTGTATACTAAACTTTTACTTAAAGTTGTGACACTTTTCAAAAAACACTCTGAGAAAATATAGCTAATTTCCTCAGCATTGGATCGACCAAAATTTTAAATCAAGGTGTCAATAGAATCATAATCTTATATTCTTTGAAAAGCACTCACAAATTTTTTGCGGAAAAATCTGGAAAATATTCATAATCAATGAAACAGTCAGTCAAGTCATCGTGCAAAAGTTTGGGTTCACCCCTCAGTATGACGTATCGTGCAAAAGTTTGGATTCACCTGAACTTACTCAGATCTGTGAAATCTCAAACCAATCATATACGTGCCATTATTTGCGCTCAAAAAAGCTTTGAACTATTAAAATCGGTTGAATAATGGCAGAGATATTGACAAAAATGATGTGCGTGTGGCTCAGGTATTCAATTTCCAGATTTTTCCGCAAAAAATTCGTGGGGTCTCTTCTAATTACGATTCTAATGACACTTTGATTTAAAATTTTGGTCGATCCAATGCTGAGGAAATTAGCTATGATTTTTCAGTGTGTTTTTTGAAAAATGTAGCAACTTTAAGTAAAAATTTTAGTATACAAAATTCAAAAAATGTTTTTGGAAGTAAGAATAACTCTTTGCCTTTCGAATGCGGCTTAAAGAGTTCCAATTGAACGTGTAACCACAGAGATATGGACAGAACACTTTTATATGTTTTTGAGGGGGTGAACCCAAACTTTTGCACGGGAGTGTACAGTCTGGGGATTTTTTTTTTTTAATTCAAGACGGTGATAAATAAATAAAATAAAATAAAATGAATATATAAAATTATGTATGAGCTGTATAGCCGCATATAAGAAATAATTGCAAGACCATGGGAATAAACAACAAGTCGTATTACCTTTCTTCTTCAAAAATCAATTTTCTGATCTGAAATTTTCTGAAAAATAATACGAATGTTGTACAGCAGTCATGTACAATATATCTTTAGCAGATTCTCTCGAAGCTAATAATATTCGACATATTATATAATATCGATATTATCGTCTGAAACGGACCATTATTTTGAATCACGTGTTTTGAACAAATCATAATTAATCGAGTTTGACTTTCTATTAGAAAAGCTACGAATTTTCCAATTAACTTCCTCATATCTCAACGAAATCTAATACATTTTCGATGAAATTTCTTTTGCAAATTTCAGACTTACTAATCGAACATAAACCATCTGTTTTCACGATTTCGGCTAGTTGAGTTTGCTCCCTTAAAATTTTCATGAAGTTGGCACTTCTGGATAGTAATAGGTAAAAAGCTATTTTCATGGTCCTGAATGGTATTGAAGTGTATGTTTACTTCTCAAAAATATAGAAATTTTCTCCAAAATGCCACGTCTATCGTATTACTTTACTCATCATGAACTAATATACCTGCTGCATGTAATTGTTTAGGTTCTAAACATAAAAATGCATGCTTATGAAATTCGTTCGTAGATAGAGGGACCGGGTAAAAATATAGGCTATTATCACATAAAACTATTCTTCCAACGATTAAAATCGTTTAATTTTGAAAGCATTCATTTGTTTCAGCTTGGGGATAGTAGAGGCTTCCGTCGTCTCAATAATATCAATAGAAAATAGAGTTTTAGGTTATTAATGAAGATTTGATTATAATATCGCAATAATAGGGAATACCGCAATAATAGGCAAATTACCCTATCGCGTGGCAGACACGAACATGCTTTATGCCCTGGGAAGTTAAGAAAATTTCCTGACGGGTGGGATTTGAACCCACGACCCTTAGCTTGGTTGTGCTGAATAGCTGCGCGTTCACTGCTATGTATGTAGGATTACTGCAAACAATTAAGGTGCCAACTTTCGCCCCACAATCCACTAAACAGTGTTCAACCGTGATAGTCAAGGTCTCAATGAATTAGGAAAGTGTTGAGGCTGAAACAAAAAATAAATACAATTTCAATGACTCTCATTTTCTTCATCATGCCCATTTCTACCAATCACCGAGGTGCGATCACACTGTTCATCGTCTCACCGTATAGGTGCCTAATATCTTTCATTGAGGATCTGACAGGCACGACTTGCGGAACCATGAAGTGCAGAACTTTGCACGATCAAACCCCATCAAAAAGCATATGGATTCTGACAGCCCGACGGAGCATGACGTCAAAAACCTTGCCCTCCCACATTGTTATGTCTGCCTTTATGTCTAAGCAGCTCTAGAACTGAATTTTAACTTCCTCTATCGGCACGAAAGGATATCTTCCAATTAGGTTCAGACAGTGGTCGATGAGTGATTCGTGAGGCTGGCTACAGTTGGAAGTTCCATTGACCTGCTAAAATTAATGAGTAACTTTTCGTGACCAGTCAGATTGGTCAGCATAACCTCAGGGTCTCGGAAAGTCCACTGCCGTTTTAAAACGGTTCAGTTTGACGTCATGACTGTGGCAGTCCTGATCTACTTGAACTGCGATTATATGCAAAAGAATGTGCATTCATCGTTTTTATTGCCTTGCTCGGTCGGATCAAGACTGGTCAGATTCCCGTCAAGGCTCCAGTCGGCGTCGGCGTGCGGTTCGGCAGTTACTTAGTCTCCTGAAGAGTCACAAGAAGCGCGCGCGATGCGGTGTGGGAAGTGTAATTGTATCAAAACAACAACCAATTACACGCATGTATTTGCTTAGTTAAACATACCAAGCGAGCTCCGTCATCATCGCCATTAATGACAACGGTGTAGCAGAATACCTGTCGGTTGAGGATATAAAGCCCCTGGTTGTTGGCGGTTTTTGTGTTTGTTTTTTCACCCCGTAGCTTCTTCACATGATGGCGGTAAACGGTAGAGCAGGGTTACTCAACCGGTGGTCCGCGGATCTCAACGGGGGTTTGAAGCAATCTCAGGGAGTTCGTGAAGGCATTATAAAGTTGACCTGATTTCATCTGATTCTCAGCCAGATATAATTACTAATATTATTTCTGGAGGTATCTATACACACTTAATTCAGAATGCCGAATCTCGGCTAATTTTAACCGAGATCCGCACAGCCGAGTAGTCGGCAAACAAATTTCCTGGGATCTCAGCAAATAAAAGCCGAGTATCAGTAAATCGTGCTTCGTTGCTAAGCAACCGGACAATTTGTTAGCTGAGTCTCGGTTAAAATCGGGAAACCGAGATTCGCACAGCCGAGCTCGTGAAATAAATCTAAGTGTGTAGGATATTTCTAGCAATCTTGCACATCGGTTCACGGAGCGGAATTAGGTGAAATAATATAATACAGTTAACTATCCCTTACTCGATTTTCCGTTAGAGACCCATAGTAAAAGTTGGTTTTCATGGCTACCTCGATGGTCCCTTGGGTCGCATCTGCTCTGGTTTAAAACCATATGGGCATTTTTATTGTTTGTTCCAACGCTGATGAGAAGGATTTATGTTTGTTAATATATAGGGTAGTTGCCAATTATTGCACACTTGCCAACATTCGAACACTTTTACACTAATGCAATGAATTGAAACCCTAATATTAATGCTTAACACCAATGCATAATACATTCCAGCTATCAGCAGTATGTTTCTCATTTAAAACTTCAAAATCACGTACATATAGCGAAATTGAACTATTGTGAGTTCAAGTAGCACCCAAATTGTTACGTCATGAGACAACTATTTCCCGCAATAAAACAGCTTCTTCCGAAGTAAAATCTAAATGTATTTCATTTTTTTCCTCAACGAAAATGAAGATTTATGTTATGGTTTCATAATGCGAGGTGAACTTATTAGAAACACTTAGTTTGCCTTTGTAAATATTAAACCGTTCAATAATTCACGCATCGCCAGCATCTGTAGACTAATTAATGAAGTAAATGCCCATTGTTATAGAATATAAACCAAATGTTCAGAACAAAATGCAGTTTTGTACTCCTACTGGCTTTTTCTTTGAACAAATTATTTCATCGAATTATCATGCAGAATCGTCGTGATTTGTTAAATTTATTGTTTGGAATACTAAATCAAACCGTCTTCAATTACACTAGCGAGTCAACTCCACGCAAAAAGCAAAATTAACAATGTGTGCAATAATTGGGCTCAAAGTGTGCAATTATAGGATGCGGGTATTTTCGAAGTGTGCAATAATTGGGCTTTGGCATAGGTTCATGAATGTGATAAAAAGTCAATCAAATCAACTTAAAAGCACATAAGTCATTGGGAATCTGAAAAACGAATATATTTACTGGTTTTGAGCGAAATTCAGTTCAAGTTTACTGAATCTGACATATTTGACAGCCAAATTACTTCTTAACCGTGAAAAAATTGGCAATTTACCCTAGCATCAAGAGAAAAAATTAAATCGACTTGTTAATTTAGGACAAAGTTGTAAATTCCACACATCGTGTCAAGGCTCTTGACTGAAGGCTGGTCCGTTTTTAGGTAACCAACGTTGAGCTAAAATTGATTTTCAATGATTGTATCAGAAATCTTTCCTCCTTTCAAAAATAGACTATTCATCGTCTTTCGAGAAAATAAATAAATGAAAACTTAATTCAGTACTATCCAGCTTTTTACGCTAGCTATAAAACAGCATGCCTACCGATTTTATAGTAAGATCCTAGTAGGCAGGGATTTGCGTTTGTTGATTCTAATACATTTGTTGATTTTAATACATTTCTTTCTCGATTTTAGGTTCTCAATTAAATGGATTTTTCGATTTTTCACTTAAAATTGAAAATGCAAAAATTTTATCCTTCTCGTGGTATACTGGTCCTTCATCTCATAGTAGACTGGATTGTCAAATGGACTGAGACGGATATATATGTGGTCTTTTCTATAGCAGACTAAACTTTAGTTTCCTTTGCATATCTCTCAGGATTCTTACCAAGAATTTTCTGATTGAGAGCCAAATTCTCTACCAAATGGCCACTTTATCGTGTTTTTCAAGAAATGGACCAGATGGTACGTTTTATTCCTACTGTCAGGTCCGAATTTCTACGACATTCCTACGTCCTTTCTCCAGAAATAGACCAGGCTTACTTTATCCTCTCCGTTTCTTACGGAAATGTAGACCAGAATTATTTATTATGTTCTCTTTACTCTCGACTTATTGACCAAGAGCGGACCGGATGATTTGTGACATTCCTTCATTTCCTTTCAGAAATGAGCCGAATTTTCACATACTCTCTACATTCTTGTTACAGAAACGGGGCAATTTTTGTTATCCTCTTTGTTTTTTATGGATAAGTAGACCGGAATTACTTGAAGTATTCCCTTTACTCCCTACCTATCAACAGGAAACTGGATTGTTCATTATATTTCTTCATGCCATTCCAGAAACGAATTGAATGCTCTTTTTTAACATTCTTTTTTTTTATATTGCGGTTGTTAAGAAAAATTTCCAGTTTACGGTAGCCGCATCGAACTCATTCTATCATTGAAGTAAACAATTCAATCATAGTATGCTTGAAAGAGAAAACGCTATGGAAAAAAGCAACAAACAACAATCATCAAGACGGTATCCAAGGTATCACTGTAGCCTACTGATGATTTATCAGTGCAAATCAGTGATGTGACAGGTGCGGTAGCTTTTCGTTGAACCAAGTTGAACCGTAGAGCTAAGTATGCTGTTTCGCTCAAGGAAAGTAAAAATTTCTGCCCAAGAAATGGTCAAGAAATTTCCTACAGTGAGGTCCATTTGAATTGACATTTCTTTTCAACTGCGTATTGTGATCAAAGAAAAATGCTTTTCTTGAGCATTTCTTGCAAGAATTTTCCCATGCATCGAAATAGGCGATTACTTTTCTGTTGAAGTGCATACTTTGCTTAAAACGGAAAGTTTTCCCTAAAATTGCAATAGTTCCCTTGATTTTTTTCCCGAATTTAATATCTATATTTTGTTCAGATTTAATGTTTTATTTTGCTCCACATCACAAACAAAAATTGCATGAAATCATTAAAATACAATGTTCATATTGAATTCACCCAATTAGAGTTCAGTTTTTATATGCTTATAATTCAATTTATATTGATGTATCAATGCTTCTAATTGAAAACCTTCTTATATTCACATTTTTAAATGCAGTTTCAATCTTAAACATTTGCTTTTCTTTCTCGTAAATTATTATTTTAGTAGTCCAAAAACTGCAGATCCCTGAGGAAATCCAAGCCCAAAAACTGAAAAGTTGAATTTTAAATATATGGATTGTTCGTTAGACTAAAACTATTCACTCTAAGACATTATAAAAATATTATTTCTACCAGTTTTACTGTTATTTTCGTATATTTGTGGTGGATTCCATATAGGTAATCTCGCCTGTTCCTTGTAAAGATGGCCTTGCTAGATGTTTTGGCATATTATTCTAGATCACTGGTGCATTTTTTTCCATGATCTTTGTTGAATTTCTGGGAATATTATTGATGGATGTCTGGCGAGATGATTATAGTACTTCAGACTATTCATTATTATTGTTATTTCAAGACGTAATGAATATATTCAACGTAATTGTTATAGTTTATGTCAGCATTGTTAGAAATCACGGTAGTCGACACGTTTTCGTTGACATTAGACAGCCTTTGTCTTCAGTATTCACCACGATGGCGTAACCAGAATACGAGACGGTTTTGCTTATTTCTATAATTTTTCGTAATGATAGCTTTTTTCTTTTGAATGTGTCTCACATTCGATACAACAGGTAAGATTAAACTATTCTTGTTGTTTATGATCGGGCATATATGAAATCTATGCAAAATCCATGATTTATCATCGTGTTAGACTACATTAATTCCTCAGTTTTTGTGTATATCAATGTTCATTCTATAGCTCATGCTGTGTGTAAAAGGTGACGGTAGCTGATAATTGTAGAGAAATCGTTTGAATGCTGATCATGGAAGCAAAACGAACGTCGCGAAAAATGTCTAATGTTTACAGCACTGGTTTAAGCAAGTCCTTCGTTTTTTATAAATTTTGATTTCAAAAACAATTCTTCTTTAGTGGTTCATGGAAAGTTTGTTGGAGTTTTTAAAAGGTCGCTAAAAATGATTCTAAACCTTCCTCTCTTGGATAATAATAATAAATTACATACAATATCCAATAAAGAATCATTGGAACAAATGTCGGTTAAAATTATTAATAATTTTACCCAAAAGTTGTTGCAATCTTCTATTGCCACATTAACGGTTTTGACAAATTAGGATGATAGTGTTGCCCAACACAGAAAACCAATACACAAGAAATTAATGTAATATTTGAAATGATACTAATGAAGATAAAAAAAGCTTCAATAACGTTTGGAACCACTGGGACAGAGCATGGTACATATATGAATGATCGATCACACATAACCGATACCACACTCCACATCGTTGGTTAAGGCTTGTTGAAGCGGCTGTTGAGTGCGATTGCAAAAATTCAGCCACTCAAAAGTGCAGCACACGAGCCTCGGCCACCATTCGAGCAACCGTTTAGTGTCCGATGTTGCGGCCATTCAACGAATTTTTCAAGTTCAACTCGCGGGCAATCGCGTGCGCGAGCTCGCCTCTGTTCAAGAGTGTACCAAGTGGATGTCCGAGAAGGTGGCTGTTTTCTATTGAATTGGAATTTACCGTGACGTAAAATCAATTTGCAGATTAATAAATTCTCTCGCCAACAATGGTGTGGAGTGACTTGCATTAGGCAAATGGGCGAGTTTGGATGAGAAAACTGGAAATATGATTAACACGGAGTTGAAGAGGGGAGTTGCTCGTTGATGCATGCTGCAGTGAAGTGGCATTATTAGGCAACGATGAGTTTTCAATGTGAACAGGATAAACTTTTTTTCCAGTTAGTTTTTCGGGTTCAAAATGTTGCATCTGTGACTTTGAAATTGCTGATTTGGGCTTTATTCCTAGCAAAGAATAATAATTTGTCTTTTTTCATAGTGAAAGGTCTTCCAGCGTCAAAAAAGATACAAAGATACTGTATTCACTACTAAACCGCAATGCTTAGCAAAAACACGCGTTTTAAGATATCTAACAACTTTGTAGAAGACATGAAAGAGGTAAAAAATCTCAGTAAAAAGTGTAACATTTGTCAATGCCCCATTAAGGTGAAACATCTCGGAATCCAAAGATGGCCGTCACAATGGCCGACTTGTGACCCTACTCGCGTTTTCAAAGGCACAAAACTGGAGAAATAGTAGACAAACATTCCTGATCTTCTTATTTTAAGATTTTTGCTAATGCACAAAATAGAAACTTCACCCTTGTTGGATGCTTCCTTCGCGAGATTAGTGCCTTAGAAGTTTTAGTGCAATCTTAGAAGTTGATGCCAAACTGTTTTACCTTAAAGTAAATTAAAAAGAATTGAAAATAATTGTATTAGTATGTCTGAGCGACCGCTGTGACCATATGGCTTGTCTCAGGATGGTAATCTCAGTGTGTTGGGCCGCTTTGCGATTGCTGACTAGCACCTCCGTTTTGTGTGGCTATCTTCAGCCTGGCTCCATTCATCCAGTTCTCGACTGTGCCCATTGCCTCCGTGGCTAGCAATTCCACTTCCTCCAGCGCCTATTTCTGTTAGGATTTCAGCAAAGCCGACGATCTCGACGTCCATAGGTAACTCGAATGATAGGACCCCGTCTTACATCCTATTCTACAGCGTCGGACCCAGTATGGACCCCTTGCGGAACTTTCGTCGTTACTCTTTACACCTTTCGGCCGGCGTCGGTTGGATACACAAACATCCGATTCTCGAAGTAGCTCTGCAAAATCCGGTACAGATCGTCAGGAACCCGCATTCCATGCAGCGCTGTGGCGATAGCCTCCCAACTGGCGCTATTGAACGCTTTCCTAACGTCAATCGTAACTTTCCTTTACGTTTTTGCTTCGATGCCTTCTCGGCCCTCTCCGTACATTTGGCCATCCTGTTTAGGATGACCCGCTTCAAGAGTTTACCCACACAGCAAGCATATATGTAGGCCTGTACAATGATGGATCAACAGGTGGTTTTCCTGGCTTCGGTAGCAGCACCAGCTTCTGGATCTTCCATGTATCAGGGAAGTGGGCTTCGTCCACGCATTTCCGCATCACCTTCCGGAACATATCCGGGTCCGCTAGGATCATCGCTTCAAGTGCCACATTTGACATTCCATCCGGTCCGGGGGCCTTACTCACCTTCAATGCTCTCGCCGCTGCTACAAACTCGTCATTGGAGACCTGACGATCTTCGGCGTTTGCTACTTCCTCGACGACATACGTTGTGGGTGGCCACGGTGTCAGATCATGCGTTGGGAAGAGACCCTTAGTTTTCCAGCACACGTCTCAACCGGCATTGATGGATCCTTGACTTTCACCATGATCACTCGACAAGTGTCTCCCCAGGGGTTAGCGTCAGCTCCTTGTAAAACTCGAACTAACTCAGCGTTAACTCGCGTTCGACAGCAGCTCTGGCTGCTTGGAGTAAGACCTTTCGCTCCATTTTGACTTCTACGTTCCTTGCTCTCTGGTAACGCCTCCTGGCTTTAAGGCAAGCAGCGCGGAGGGCGTTGAGTGCCTTGTTTCACCAGTACGCGGAATATCGATTGTTGCGAGGCTCCCGTTCCGTGGCATCGTTGTATCACATGCCCTTGCCATCGCTGATGTCAGCCCTACCGCATCCAAATTCAGAGCATCGCTGTCGGTGGAAAGTGCCGCAACGAAGAGATCTTGGTGCTCCCCTGCACTGTCGCAGTGTTTCGCTGGCCAATCCTGTAGCGTATCGCCTGGTGAACGCTATGGGTGTACTCTTCGCTTACCCTTCATTTCATGTTGCCCGCCAGTGCTGGGCTATTAATTAGGTAAATGATCGACTCCCGCCCGTCTTTCCAAAATATGCTAATGGTGCCTTCGTTGCACAATCGTACGTCTAGATTTGGCATTGGTTAGCCTGCTACCCCACTCCACGGACCATGCATAGAACTCACCTCTAATCAGCACTGGTTTTCGACCAGCTAGCTCGTCGGTCAATTCCTCCAACATCCGACTAAATTCTTCGAGCTGCAAAAGTAGGTTGATTTTGGCGATCACGAACCCCGTGTTTGAGCTGGCAACCACTTCCTGGATAGGAAACCAACCCGTCACTCGTATCGCCGCTACGCCTGTGCTATCCGTCACCCAATTATCGTTATTGAGTGGTACTCGATACGGTTCAGCTATTAGGCGGCATCCATTTATTACGTAACGCTAAAATTGGAAATTTTCGACCCCCTCCCACCCCTCCGTAACGCTTTTTGTATGGAAATTTTTAAAATTTTGTATGAGTCGTAACGCTCGAGCCTACCCCCTCCCCCCCTTCGAGCGTTACGTAATTTGTGGATGCCGCCTTATTGCAACGTCGCAGTAAGTTTCTTTTGTCGACTGCCACAAAAGTTGCTGTGCGGTGTCGCAGTGATTCAGGTTGATGTGCGTTACTGTTGGGATGCGATCGCCTTTTGGTACGCACGGCAGTTGAAGCTGCCCGTCGAATAGGTGTTTCCTTCTTCCGGTGAGCAGAGCAGGCAGCTTGGTCGATTCTTTCAGTTTTTCCCAAAGTGGCCTATTTCTCCACATTTTCTGCACAGTTCGGTTCTGTCCGGACCTTTCCAGCTCGCCGCCGGATGTCCGAAGTCTTTGCACTTGAAGCATCGCATTGGTGGCCTATCTGCTCGGTTGACGAGTCTCAGAGGGCATATCGACCAGCCAATTATCATCTTGCCTTTCTCCACCAGTTTGTTCGCCGTGTCAACTGGTAGCCGAATCGTCGCTGACAGTGTGCCGTCGTACGACTTCCACAGACATATTACCATGGCTTCCTCTCCAAGGCTGTATTGCTTACGCAGCTCCTCACTCACCTCGTCCAGATATCTGCACTCAACAACTGCTTCCTGAGTAAGTGCTCTTATGTCCGCCTCGTTTCTCGATAGCTTCTGATAGGCCGAGTTCTTGGTATTCAGCTCAAACAGCATCTCCGATGTCTGGATGCGTTGTGTTTTAACCACGTTTTCTCCGAGGTCCTTCAGGTTCGGATCGTTCTTAACTTTTCGAAGGATATCTGCGTACGTTGTTTGGTCGTTTGCCTTAACAAGTATTGCATCTCCATTCGACCACTCACGTTGCGGGCGTTTCTTCGCTTTTTTCTTCTCGTCCTTTTTCTTCTCCACCTTCTCTCTCTGTATCTTTTTTTATCTTTGGCGTCGACGACGGTTTGCCATCCGTCATCGTTTTCGTCCTTTACCAGTACATCTTTTCCTTGCTCGTTGCGCTCTGTTTCGCTTCTTCGTAGGCTTGCAACCTGGTCCCTTCGGGGTCCTAAGCTTGACAGCGGCTGCATACTGGGTAATCTTTTTCAGTACCTGTTCGGCAGGTATCAGGTATCAGAAGGCCGGCTCCAAAGGCACGTTCCCCACCAGTTGGGAGATTTGTGCCATCGCCATATTTGAGCCTATTTCATCATCTACCCGATGGGAGAGGAAAGGGAAGGGAAAGATGGGAGGAAATAGGAGTGGGGTCCCTTGAAGAGGGAAGATCGCATAAGCGAAATGAGAGCATGTAGCTCCATACCACAATGGGTTCGAACAGCGCCCTAAAAAGGGCACTGCAAAACGCATGAGCGTAAAGAGAGCCTATAGCTCATTACCACAGCGGGTTTAGAATAACAGGATGTCCTGAAGATTCAGGTTTCTGTATTCAGTTTCACTTAATAAGTGTTTACCAAGTAATTGGAATCGCATTTGCGCAAAAACTGGACAGTTACATATCAGGTGATATGAGGTTCCATAATCGGAGTCACAACTATCACACACAAATGAGTCAGCACGCTGAATATTTGCCATGTGATAGTTGAGTCGGCAGTGGCCTGTCAACGCTCTGACCAAGAGACTGCAATTCTGCTTTGACAGATTTGTTAAATACTTCGCCACCTTTGGAGATGGCTCAGTAATGTACAATTTTGTTTGACGACACGACTCCAAACTATTCCAATATTGCTTGTGCTGAGTTGCCGCCCAAGAGTTTATCTGAAGCTTCACCCAGCACTTCGAAATTGGAATAGCCGGCTCAGGGCCAATGAAGTCATGCGATGCTCCATCGCGAGCTAGCTCATCAGCCAATTCATTTCCAGCGATGGAAGAATGGCCAGATACCCATACAAGGTTTACAGAGTTGACTGAATTCAGTTCCTCAATTTGAGTTCGACATGCGATAACAAGCTTCGACCTTGAGTTGGCCGAAGCGAGAGCTTTTATAGCAGCCTGACTATCTGAACAGAAGTATATGACTTTACCCATTACGCGCTGTTGAAGTGCTGATTGCACTCCACACATAAGATCAAATATTTCCGCCTGAAAAACGGTGCAGTTTCTACCAAGTGAGTAAAACTGATTCAGCCTTAGCTCACGAGAATATACTCCTGCACCAGCTCTACCTTCAAGAAGGGAGCCATCAGTGTAACATACTATATTGTTTGATATACTTCTTTCCAAATAGCCAGACGTCCACTCTTCCCGTGAAGGGAATTGTGTGGTAAATGTCCTGTAAGGAAAGTTACAAGCAATTGTGAGATCACCTGGAGCAAGGACAATTTTGTCCCAATTCACCAAAAGTGGAAACAACGAAGTGTGTGTAGATCTGCGATTCACTGGATTTTTCTCCAGTAGATCCAGTACCCATAAACGGTAAGAGCAAGAAAGTGCTTCTTGTTTAAGATATATGTGTAGTGGCGCAACGTCGAAAAGGGCCTCGAGCGCTGCTGTGGGAGTTGTAGAGAACGCACCAGACATCGCCATCAAGCACATCCTTTGGAGATGGCCCAATTTTGATTGGATTGTTCTCACTTCGCCCTTTTGCCACCACACAAGACATCCATATGCCAATATTGGTCGAACAACTGTTGTGTAAATCCATTTGATATATTTGGGTTTGAGGCCCCAAGTTTTACCAAAGGTTCGCCTGCATTGACCGAAGGCCATACAAGCTTTTTTGACTCTGAAATCAATGTGAGGTGTCCATGAAAGTTTGGAATCTAGAATGACTCCGACATACTTTACTTGATCAGTCACATTGATCTCAGTGCCAAAAAGACGCAAAGGTCGAATTCCATCGCGGTTTCGTCTTTCCGTAAAAAGAACAATAGATGTTTTATTCGGGTTAACCGAAAGGCCATATTGGCGACACCAACTCTCGACTACCTGAAGAGCACTTTGCATCAGGTCGAATAGGGTGCTTATGCACATACCAACTATCAGAGCTAGATAGTCGTCGGCAAATCCATAAGTTGGAAAACCGCAATTATTGAGTTGCCTCAATAGCGTATCTGCTACGAGATTCCACAAAAGTGGTGACAAGACTCCCCCTTGGGGGCATCCGCAAACACTCAATTTTCGAATCGCTGCTTGACGCAATGTCGAGAAGAGATGTCGGTTTTTGAGCATTTGATGAATCCAATTGGTAATCATTGTAGGTAGCCCATGGTTTCGTGCGGCTTCCAATATGGCATCGAAAGACACGTTATCAAAGGCACCCTCAATATCCAAGAAAACACCCAAGCACGATTGCTTCTGAGCGAATGCTTTCTCGATATCGTATACAACTTTGTGTAAAAGAGTCACAGTGGACTTTCCAGATTGGTAAGCATGTTGATTCACATGAAGAGGCATGTTTGCCAAATAAACATCACGGATGTGATGATCGATAATGCGTTCCAGACATTTCAGAAGAAAAGAGGTCAGACTTATTGGTCTAAAACTCTTCGCTTCCTCATACGACGCACGTCCTCCTTTTGGGATAAACTTTACAGTAATATCACGCCAGGATTTGGGAATGTACCTGGTAGCAAAACTGCTTACAAGTAGCTTTTTCAAAACATGTTTGATAGACTCAAATCCCTTTTGGAGCAGAACAGGATAAATCCCATCCGCTCCTGGAGATTTGAAAGGAGCAAAACTATTAAGTGCCCATTGAATCGATTCATTAGTTACGATACTGCGAGCCAAGGCCAGAGACTCGTAACTACATGAAAAGACATTTGGTTCATCCGTAGATGCTATGTCCACACATCCGGGGAAATGTGTATTGAATAAACATTCTAAAACTTCATCATCGGAAGAAGTAAAGTCACCATTAGGTAAGCGAATTTCGTTCACTTGGAAATCCTTAGATTTTGCAAGAATTTTGTTCAACCGACTGACTTCACTCAAACTGGAAACATTTGTACAAAGGTTTTTCCAGCCGGATCGTTCAGCAGAACGAAGAGCCTTCTTGTAAGCCTTGCGAGCCGACTTGAACGACTATGATCCAGCTGAACGGCGTCTGTTCCAACTCTTTCTACATTGTTTCCTGAGTCTAGTCAGATCGGAATTCCACCATGGGGTCCCTCTTGTAGTCTTTACAGACCGCAGAGGACATGCTTCTTCAAAAGCTTCCATAATGTAGGATGTTGTAGTATCAACGGCATCATCCAGATCACTTGGATTTTCAATGGACGGAGAATATCCATGAAATTTGGTCGCAACCAATTCAATATAGAGTTCCCAGTTTGTTGACCGGGCATTCCTGAAACGCAAAGTCTACGCAGTTACATTTGAATGTTCAAAGAAGATGTAGCGATGATCAGATAATGATTCCTCATCTGATACATGCCAATTCGTCAACTCGTGACTGATTCTATTCGAGCAGAGCGTTATGTCTAACACTTCTTCTCTATTAGAAACCATGAAGGTTGGGCGATTGCCTATGTTAAGTAATCCAAGGTCTGTACTACTTAAGTATTCCATCAGACTGGAGCCTCTCAAATTGATATCCGAGCTGCCCCAGATGATGTGATGAGCATTGGTATCACTGCCCACAATCAGCGGAAGGCCTTTTGTTACGCAGTGTACGACAACTCGTTTGAAGTCATCCGTTGGGGATGGTTCATCATGTGGTAAATATACCGAACAATAGACGTATTTCCTGTTGAGGTCACCAACAGAAACATCGATTGTGACAGCACATACATCTCTGGTAGTTAACTCAGAAATGAGTGTAGCAGCGATTGCTTTATTAACGAGCACGCATGCGCGGGGCATGGAGCGCGAGTTTGCCATTTCAAGTTTGCTAAAAGTAGCAAAAACTGGGTCCACAAGGTTACCTAGATAGAAGTTCCCTCTACGAAAGTAGGGTTCTTGAACTAGCGCCACTTGGGCTGCACCATTTTGCATGAGTCTGCAAAGATTGATCGTTGCTGTTCTTTTATGCTGAAGATTGATCTGAGCTAACCTAACCGTAGCCACTACCCAAACTAGGCAGGATTAAGCTTTTTGCAATCTCAGCACGAAAAAGACCAGTAACGAAAAAACCAGATGGTTGTTTGCCTTAACAAGTATTGCATCTCCATTCGACCACTCACGTTGCGGGCGTTTCTTCGCTTTTTTCTTCTCGTCCTTTTTCTTCTCCACCTTCTCTCTCTGTATCTTTTTTTATCTTTGGCGTCGACGACGGTTTGCCATCCGTCATCGTTTTCGTCCTTTACCAGTACATCTTTTCCTTGCTCGTTGCGCTCTGTTTCGCTTCTTCGTAGGCTTGCAACCTGGTCCCTTCGGGGTCCTAAGCTTGACAGCGGCTGCATACTGGGTAATCTTTTTCAGTACCTGTTCGGCAAGCTCAGCTCTCATCGTCAGCGCTTTCTGCTCGTCCTTGGCAGTGTTAATAGAGGATTTGATGCTCGAAAGCTTGCTCTTGATCGCGGTATGCACATTGTACCGGTTGAATCCCTCATTTTCCTTGTTCTCCTTGCATCTCATATTGCTTCGAGCTACTGCTGTACGTCAGTAGATTCTCCGTGGTATGCACCGGCAATCGTGACACCTTACCGCTTTTCTGGAACGTGCCTATATCCTCGACTCCTGCTGTGTTGAGCTCCATTGAATCGGCATTATTTTGGAAATTCTTCATTTTGATGGGTTCTCCATCTAACCCGCTATTCTCGCCCGTCGTAAGTAGTCGACTTCGTGATCCCATGGTGATGGGTGCAAGTCGTTCAGAGCCATATCGGCCAAGTCAAAAAAGGTTCAACTAAGCCTACTTCCACCAGCTAAGGTGGCGGGTTTTGATCGTACTCGGAGCCCTACCAAGGTTTTAACGGGACTGGGGCAACCGTACCTCATTAACCCACTCGCCGTTTCATGGAGGTGTCATCCATCCGTTCTAAGGGTGTAGAATAGCACGGCTGTCAGCTCTGTAGTGTGTTAGTCGTGTCCATGTTCTAATGCTGCCAGTCTTTCATATTCAGGATCTCGCTGTCCTGGACCCTAATGCGCCGGGTGGCGCTCCTGGTGATGGACTAAAGTACTTTGAAAGCGGTACTGGTAGCTTGTACGGAGATGTGCTTGCGGATCTGTGGGTTTTTGTAGGAGTTCAACAGAACCTCGAATTGAACCCCCGACACGTCCTTAGCAACTTCCTCTTGGGCTGACTGGAAACCGTTAAACTGGATCTAGGGCCCGGTCATGGTGGGTTTTCATTGGCGCTAAGGGACGGTACACAAATTATGTCACGCAAAATTTCGACTTTTTAGATCTCCTCCCCCCCTTTGTCATGCATTTTGTATGAGTCCTCTAAAAATGTTGTATGGCTTGTCACGCTATGCCTGACCCCCTCCCCCCTTGGAGCGCGACATAATTTGTGTACGACCCCTAAGGAACAAGTCCCTAGCTCCTACAGTATTGAAGTGCAAGTCTTATCAGTTCCTATCAAACACGAGGGCTGTTGTTAATCTCAACTGGCCGTTTCTTTGGTGAGTTGAGATGCGATGTCGCGCTACACGATATGTTTTTCATCTGCAAGTTGCATCATCTGCAACAACCAGACAGCTCACCAATCCATCCCGAGGTGGATCGTGCTGAGTTGTTGAGTTGTGAAGGAGAGCGAAAAAAGAAGGCGCACAACAGTCTTTTTTGACGGCTCCGCCGAAAGCGCGCGCACGGAACGAGACTGGCACTCGATTTTAAATGACCGATTAGTATTATTGTTATTCTGCTTTTGTTTTAAAAGCAGCTCCACTTATTTTGCATCTTGGGATTATTTTTAATATATCTCTAAGGGCCGATTTCTTCACCTTCGCTTAAGCTGTAAACCACGTTTACCCATACGATTAAACCAGGTTTAAGGCCTAAGCGGTGGTGAAGAAACCGCTTATAAGTTCTTCAGGAAACCCAAGTATTCTTGAAGATATGGCTCTGAGATTCTTCCAAAGAGTTTTATAGAACCCTTCCAGTATTACTTCTAGGATTCTTCTAGACATCCCTCTGTGATTCTTCTGAACATATTACTGGGATTCTTGCAGAAATCCCCCTGTGATTTTTGCGTTTATCTCCTCGGGATTTCTTTTGAAATCCTGGAAATTAAATTCTTATCATTTTCTTAAGCAATGCTTCGGAAGTTTCTATTGAAAATCCTGAAGCAATTCTACCGGATAGTTTTAGAGGATTTTCCAAAGATTTCCTAGGGCTCTAATAGAAATTTTTCTGAAATTCCTCCGAAATCTGAGACCCTTCTGATTTTTTTTCTAAGATTATTCCGGTAATATTCCTGGGATTCTAACGAGGATGCCTCTGGATTCTAACGAAAATCATCTGAAACGTTTGTGGAAATCCTTTTGGAATACTCGGATATCTTTCGAGGATACTTTCGAAAATCATTTTGGAACTCTTCTTAATGTCCCTGTGATTTTTTCGTCAATATCTTTATAATATTTCTGGGATTCTTTCAAAAATCCTGTTGGAATTCTTCCGGATATCTAAGGATGAATCTTTCGGAAAGCCTTATAATCCGGGTCATTCAACGATGCTACCGGAAGTTTTCCTGGCATTCTACCGTGAATCGTTTTGGTATTCTGCTGGGAAAACCATTGGGATTCTGCAGACAATAATTCTAGGTCTTTTCCGAATATCTTTCTGGAATTCTTCTGCTAATCCATCTGGGAATTTCCTTGGAATCTTGGGATAATTTGCGAAAGAATCACAGAGAGATTTCTGAATGGATTTTGGGGGTATTTTTGGAAGAATTACTTAAGGATGTCCGTAAAAATCGAAAAGAGTTTCATGAGGATTTATGGAAGAATTACAAATGGATTTTTGTATGTATTTCATAGTGATATTAAAAAGAATCACAGAAGTTATTTCGGAAGAATCCCTGTTAGATTTTCAGGAAATTTCCAGGTTTTATGGAAGAATTCACTAACACATCCTGAAGAAATCCTGAACATTTTCCGGAGAGATGTCCGGAAGAACTCCAGAAAGATTTACGGATGAATTTCAAACGGAATTTCCGGAACTATTTCTGAGTAAATTTTATAAGAGTATTAGAAAGATGTCCGTATGAATCTCAGTTGTATTTTTTAAGAGTCCCAGAAGTCTGTCCGGAAGTTTTCTTAAAGGATTTCCATTTAAATTCAAAAGTGATTTTCTGAAGATCAAATAAAAAATCAAAAATGAAAATTAACTAATGAATTCGAAATTTTTCCAGAAAGATTACCGTTAGAATCAAAGAATGATTTCTAGAAAAGGGCCAGGAGGATCTTCAAACAATTTCTGATGAGTTTTCGGAAAAAAATTGAATTCTTGCAAAGTTTTTACATAGTAATTTAGTTGTTTTTTTTTTGTTTACATAAAAAAGATTGCCAAATAAAGCCCCAAGAGATATCTGGGGCTTCCTTAGCCGAGTGATTAGAGTCCACGGCTACAAAGCAAAGCCATGCTGATGGTCTCTGGGTTTGAATCCCGGTCGGTCCAGGATCTTTTCGTAATGGAAATTTCCTTGACTTCCCTGGGCATAGAGTATAATCGTACCTGCCACACGATATACGAATGCGAAAATGGCAACTTTGGCAAAGAAAGCTCTCAGTTAACAACTGTGTAAGTGCTCATAAGAACACTAAGCTAAGAAGCAGGCTCTTTTTCCGTGAAGACGTTAATGCCAAGAAGAAGAAGAAGATATCTGGAAGAATTTCAACATGATTTTCGGTAGTATTCGATAGGGATTTCCCGAAGAATCCCAAGGATTTGAACGAAATAATCTGACAGTAAAAGAATAGATACTTAACTATAGTTTCAGATGGATTTAGAAAAAATTCCGAATAATTCAGAAGAATCGGAATAACCCTAAGAGAATCTAAGAGGGATGTCCAAAAAAGTCCCAGGGACATTAACAAAAGAATTATTGATGGATTTCTGGAAAAAAATCAGAGGATTTAATATAATAATTTCGGATGGGTTTCCGGAAGAAATGCTGGTTGGTTTTTGTAAGAAACCCCAAAAGATTTCTGGAATAATCGTCAAAAGATATTCAGTAGAATCCCAGATCTTTTTAAAAAATTCCATCTCTGGAAAGCAATTATAGAAACATTCAACATCAAATTTGTCAAAATTCCAGTGAAATTTTACGGAAAAAAATCCGGAAGGATTTACATAAAATCTAAGAGGAATTTCCGACATATTTAAAGAGAAGGAGATTTTCGGAAGAATCACAGAATGACCAGAGAGATAACTATAATAATTTCAGAAGGATTCCCGAAAGAAACTAAGAGGAATTTCCGAGAGATTTCTGGGAGAACCCCAGAAGGGGTTTTCGAAAGAATTTTACAGGAATTTTTGAAAGATTATAGGTAGTGTCATAAAGTAATTGAAGAGAAATCCTAAAAGGATTCCATGAGGATTATCTGAAGAGCTTCAGAGATTTTTGGGATAATGCCGAAGAATTTCTTTCTTGATTTATTTCGTCAATCAATTGTAGACTACATGTTTGCCTAATACTATGTTGTATTATATCTCAGGGAATTAAAATATTGCCTAAGCTTCGTTCGCGACATGGTCAAATCAATTTATGTGTAATGCTGGTTATAAAGATACATCATTTGATGTATTGGGCCGAATTTGGCATAGTTAGTTCGATGACTGTTTGATGTGAACAAATTCCGATTCCTCAACTGTCCGGCGGGCGTGTAGAAATTCAAACTAGATAAAAGATTGGTGGAATCAATACGATGCGATACTATATCATTGACAAATGAAATCGTGGCTAATTCGTGACGCTCCTTTAAAGTTTGATGTCAATAAGCATGCATCGAGCCTCGTATGATGGCAGTGGAAACGTTGTCCAGCCTAATTTGCGTAAGGCATATAAAAGAAATTGCTTCTGTACTGATTCGATTCTATCCTCATGTGTTTCCATATGTGGGGACCACACAATACTACAATATTCTAAAACTGACCTTACATAAGCAATGTACAAGGTTTTGATCGTATATGGATCCCAAAAATTGGAGCTAAAACGCTTAAGCTTCAACATTTTGGTTGCTTTATGGACAATAGTATTATAATGGTCAGTAAATGTAAGTTTAGAATCTAATATAGGGTAAGTGTTCCCTTAGTTGTGGGTGTTCCTATAGTTGCGGTAGTGCCGTTTTCACTGATTTCATTACATTTGCCACAGAACCGACACGGCCAATCGACGTATTGGCTTGTTGATACACAGAATAGTTGAAAAGAGCGTTCAAATTGCTTCAAAACTGATGAAGTATCACTAAAAATACTAAAACTTTTCTGCCTTGTACCAATAGTTGCGGTAAAGTGTTCCTATAGTGGAGGATCCCATAAGAAAACAACGGATACCGCAACTATAGGAACACAAATTAAAAATATACCGCAACTAAAGGAACAGAGTACCAATAGTGGAGGTTTTATTTTCCACTGACATGCCGTGGATTACTGCGATGAAATCATTTTTCTCATTAAGTCAATGATCGTTACTACCCGTTACAACATCAACATATGCATTTATTGTGCTTCTTGAATTTAGGCGATTAAATGAAGTTCAATCGTGCTTAGTACCTCCACTATTGGTACATCTACCCTAACACCTAAATCTCTAATCTTATCGCACCAGGAAAACTTGATGAGGGAATCCAGAAAGAATTATTATCTTAGATGAACTTCCCAGAATAATTGAAAGAAGAATAGAAAATAGTCATTAATGCATAAACTTTAGTTATAACTGCTTTCTTAGTGTTCAATCACAATTGTTAATTTTTATCATGCACCATGGTGCAACAACCGCGCTACATGCGATGAATACTATGCAACAAAAATTGTCGGCGGCTGGGAGGGAGACACAGATACTACACACGAAATTTGATACAATTTTTTTCCAAACTGCAAGATAACTCCAGTTTGCCAACGACAATCAAGGCAGGCTTGGTGAAAATCGCTAGTTTTCATTTGTTGTGTACCTTCGATCTTTCTGGACAAACATTG
Source organism: Aedes aegypti (assembly GCF_002204515.2). Taxonomy (NCBI): domain Eukaryota; kingdom Metazoa; phylum Arthropoda; class Insecta; order Diptera; family Culicidae; genus Aedes; species Aedes aegypti. The sequence goes on along the minus strand of NC_035108.1, from coordinate 188,280,697 downwards.
AAAAAGGGCCATAGTTTTCTTTGCGTTTAATTTTCAGTTTTATTGGAAAAAGTAGAAAGAGCCTCATTCCAATACGCTATATTCAATTAGAATAAACGGTGTTCTGGTGACATTACATTTGAATGTGCATGGATTGATTCGAATTCGATTTTTGCTACTTTTGATGAAATGCAAAAATATGTTTTGGCTAATTACGCGCTTTTATCATGTTTGTCCATTGTTTAAGTTCCGGGCTCACAGTGACAGTTCGTGACAGCAAAATCTCGGCTCACAGTGACGTAGAGAAATTTTGTATTGGTTTCTCCTTCCCAAGTCGACGGTATCCGTCATATTCACTCACCAAAGCTATTTTGGTGAATATAACAACACAGCTACGGAGTAGTAACCATTGACATGTACAGTCAGTCTATGCTATACTACTGCAGAAATCAAGAATAACAAAATTAGATGCTATAACAAATTCAGTTATTACTTACTTTATTATTTTTCCAAACTAAATTAGCTAGTTAGCTTATTAGTTAAACTTAGTAACTAATCGTATAACTGTACTGATGTTGTCCGTTTGACTGTAACGACTTTTTCAGTTATTACTGATTGCTTCTTATCTGTGCCATCTAGACCGGTACCACATCCCTCGATTGAAACCCAAGAAACCATTAACCTATACATTGGAGTTCCATGTAGCAAACAATCCGCCCGTTATAATGCCTCCAGTCCGCTCATGTTGCAATTAAAAACATGTGTAGTGGTGGTCAATAGATTTCTTTTACTCGGGTAATTCCGAGCTAAACTAATTGTAAAACAAGTGTCGTCACAAAGATCGACAACTGGTTAGTGGTGGTGGTTGTGGTGGTGTCGTTGCTCGTAGAAGTCTTGACCGTTGACTTGTCCATTAGATCACGGTTGGATGACTCTCGGGCATAGCTTTGAGTTCGCCCTCTGTCCGATAATGCAGTAGTGGTCAAACCAAACCAAACCAAAACCACCCTGTCCGGTATGTACATACAAGAAGTGTGCCGAAGCGTGGTTTTTCGCACTTCTTCTTCTTCTTCTTTCTGGCATTACGTCCCCACTGGGACAGAGCCTGCTTCTCAGCTTAGTGTTCTTATGAGCACTTGCACAGTTATTCACTGAGAGCTTACTATGCCAATGACCATTTTTGCATGTGTATATCGTGTGGCAGGTACGAAGATACTCTATGCCCTGGGAAGTCGAGAAAATTTCCATTACGAAAAGATCCTCGACCGGTGGGATTCGAACCCACGACCCTCAGCATGGTCATGCTGAATAGCTGCGCGTTTACCGCTACGGCTATCTGGGCCCGCACTTGTTGTTCATAAATACCGTCAATGTATGTGCACATAGCACGAGGTGCTGGGTAAAGGGTAGACAGACCAGCACACGCCAAAACCAGTCACTTACTTGCATTCATATTTGCTTGCGGTTTGATTCCTTACGAGCACGACAGTGCAATCAGGGTACGGAAAGGCAAATATGCATTATGGTGTCTTTAAGCTTGCAAGGAAGGAAGTTCGTCTATGTCCAACTTTTTTTTTAAATTCTTTTGATTTTTTTCAAGACCTTTTTTGATTTGAAATTCCCAATGATTGTTTTTGCAATACATTTGAATTGAATGCCTAACTACTCATTCTTATTACTTAATCTTTTACATTTATAATGCTTTATCTACTCTTCGTTGATTAATGCTCGAGTCTAAGAAACATCGTCATTGATTTTCATGAATTTTAAAGATCTACCCGGAATTCCAGGGATTTCAGTAGTTGTATTCCAGGATATCCCGGATTTTTGTCTCGTGATTTCCTTGGATGGACATTGTAGAAATAATGTACCAGAGCAAAGACCAACATCAAAAAGAAAGCAAATCCAAAGCATATCTTATTTTCAGAATTAAGTTAATATCAATTCATCAACTCTCAACATGACTTTGTTTGACTTTCAGATATTTTTTTTTGAACGTGAGTGTACCTTTTATTGCCTGTTAGTTGTTTATAAATGACATTGCAATTGTTCAAGCACAACGATAATTAACGAATAATTTCATACATACAAATAATTAACAGCATTAACGACTTGTTTATTTTTTTTTATTTCAGGTATGATTCAGTTAATTAACATAACAGTAAAATCTGGTAAACGTGAGTATCTATTATTTTTTTATGTTTATGACTACAGCTAGAAGAATGACTAGATGGTTCTCATCACACATTTTCATTGTGCGGTTTGTTCGTTGACGTTTGTCCGGCCTGACATGTACGATCGTTTAATTTCCCAACGGGCTTGACATTTTCCAGTAGTAATCCAACCTGAAAAAGCCCAATGTTGGCGTTCATTAGACCACATCAAACCGACGATGGCCGACGTATTAGGTCACAATTCTCGATTCTAAATGCATCAAACTTCAAGGCTCCTTTGGCGACCACAATAATGCTGATGGGACCGTATGCCTACACGCCGGATGGTAGTTCAATCAAACAACTTCATCGGTAGAAGATTGTATCTCTCGGGAAAGCTTCATCAGCGCGCGGCGAACGCCTATCGAATTGATTTCCGCACAGTCATGTCATAATGAACCGGGTGCATCAGCAGAGCTCTGCCTGTTTTTAATTGCCCACTTGTACGCATCATACGTACCTACTAACCTTCCTGAGAGGTTTTAGAGAAGGTTTGAGGCGACCGACTAAGCTATTCACATCCAATTTGCACCTCTGTCAACATCAACATGTAGGGAAAATCGGCCACAGTGAACTTGAACAATGTTGAGGCTTTTCCACCGGTGTTGTTCGTGGTGCCCATGTTCACAACGTAATCTTCTAGAGATCTACGTTGACACTCGTAAAAATGCGCAGAGCTCACTATGGGCTAGAAACGAGTATTTAACGTCATAAGTTTAGTATATTGTACGTGTACTTATGCTTGATTGGGATTAGATGTGGTGAGGCATATTATGCACATGACTCTAAATAAGCCATGAATTTTATATTTGCCATGTTTATTCGTAGATAGTATGTTCAGTGGTGCTCTTTCTGTGGTCCTCGAAGATCAAGAATGCTGCTCAGGAAAGCTCTTTTATTATTTTTAAAACTAAGTACATCATTTTAATGTATTTGTAATCTTCAATTCTAAATCGGCATGCTTCTATTGCAATATATTGGCATGCATGTCTATTGCTTCAAAACAATTATTCTTCTTGTAAACTTAACAGGCTTTAATGTACAATTATATATACACAATGTATATATATCTGGAGCAAATGAATTGATTATCCTGTCTATAGAGGTCACAGATACTAAATTCTTTAATTATATTCAGAACAATATTAGTTAAATCACAGGGACAGGAATGGAATTACTGTCAGTAATGCTGGTGGAATTTCTAAAAGAACCCCAGATGTAATTTCTGAAAAAAAACCTATAATGAAATTGCTGGGAAAATGTATGTTGGAATTCCAGAGGTTATTGGTGAAAATACTGAAGTCATCACTGGTGGGTTTGGCAAAAGACCACGGTTCATACAATTTCCAGCAGAATTTTAGGACGAGATTTAAGTGGAATTACGGAAAGAATATCTGGTAAAATCCTAGAAGAAATTTTTGAGGAAGCCCTAGACGAATTACTGGAGGAAAAACCCATGAGAAACTGAGCAAGACCGTTTTCTGGAGCAATGATTAAAATAATTTTCAGAAAAAAAAATGGCAGTATGTTTACTGAGAAAATATCCGAATTGCTTTCTTGGTGAAGTCTTCGAAGAAATTCTTGAAAGAAATACTGAATTTCATGTAGACGTTCTCAAAAATATCTCTCATTCATTATCGAAATGATTCCATAAGAAATACACTAAGTAGCTTATAGAGAAATTCCTGATGGAATCCATGGAACAATTCTAGAGGATTCTCGGAGAACCCCTTGGAAGAGTCTGTGGATAAATCCTAGATGAAATTTCTGTAAAATGTCAAGGTGAAATCTATGGAGGAATTACTGAAAAATCTCTTAATAATTTAGCGGTGAAAATTGCTGGAAATTCAATTTCTTTTAGAATCCATTGTGGAGCTCTGATAGGATTCTCGGAGCAATCTTTGGAGGAATCCTTGAAGAATTTTCTAGAAATTGAATTCAGCTATCCATCAAGGTTAAATCGGAAGAATTACTGAAAATCCTGAATTATTTCGAGAAATCCCTGTAAGAGTTTCTGAAGGAATTCTTTGGAGAAATCTTCGAAATAATTGCTGGAGGTCTCTTTAACGGAAATTCTGGGAAATATCTTGATATTTCTGGGAAAAATATTTTAAGAAAATCCTTGTACTGTAATTTCTGGAGAAGTTTTCGAGAATATCTCTGAATTATTACCTGGAGTAATATTACTACACAAATTCGTTCAAAATTAACTGAAAGAGCTCTTGAAGCAAATCCTTTAGAGAAATGCTTTAGAGCAATTGCAAAATACAGAAATTACAGAGGGAATTCTTGGATAAATTTCTGGAAAAATCTCGGGAAGAACCTGCTGAGAAATTTTGGAAAAATATCTGATATTTTGTTTTGATTTTCTTGGGGAATACTGTGGAGGTATCTCTGGAGACAATTCCATGAGGAATTCCTGGAGGAAGACTTGGTGAATCCCTAGAGGAATCTCCGTGAGGATTTTTGAAAGATTTCCTGGATGAATCCTTGGTATAATTTTTGGAGTATTCTATGAAGGGATTCCGGGTGGGTTTTACGTAAATCATTTCTTGGTGAATTCTTTGAAAAAAGCCTTGAAGGAATTATTAAAATACCCAGATAGGTTCAATGGGGAATGTTTTGAAATCATTGTAAGAGTTATTGCAAATAATAGATTAATCCAAAACCGGTCGCATCATGAACTGAGTAGGGCCAAGTGGTCCAAAATGCATTCATGCGGTAAAATGGCCCAGTTTACATTATAATTAAATTGATAATATGTATAGTACTTAACGGGTAGGAAATGTTTAAATTCACTGAGTTGATAGTATATTATCATTCATAGCACTGTGTTCGCTTGCTTTTCCACTTTAATAGAGAATTTTTATATAAATTGATAGCTTTTCGAGAATCCGTAACAAACACAGATCTCAAAATAAGATTTTTACACTATCAAGTGTAATATAACTGCTCAAATTATTCATTCACTTCAACATCTTGCTCTAATTGATGATAGTTTAACACTTTGGATTGGTATCAGACGTTTTTTACACCTAAATCAATAAATTAATAATCAGTGGATCAACAAAGTCAGCCATTTTGAACTCGATGCAAATTCGGTCAAAGCTGAGGATAGAACAGGATAGTGATGTTCTGTATTCCCAATATGTCGTAATGTGGATACATTTCTTTACATATTCTTTACATATTCTTTACATATTCAGAATCAAACATAAAGTCTACAAAATCGAGTTTCAGGTATTTTTTTCATAGGAGGTATACTAGATACCACAATGATAGACACAATTTTGAAATCCAAGATGGCGAGTTTCGGTTTTCGGTAAATTTTTGAAACCCATATATGCAATATGGATATTTTCGGACGGATACGACGAAGGGATGACGAAGGATGACGATGTCCGATGCCATTTTGAAATCTAAGACGGAGTTCTTCGGTTTGGGAGAATCGCTGAAAACCCATGCAATATGGGTGTTTTTGGAACGGGCACGACGAGAGGATGTCAAGAATCGATATCCGACCCCATTTTGAAATCCAGGATGGCGATTTTCGGTTCGGGGAAATCGTTCAAAACCCAGGCAATATGGGTATTTTCGGAATGAGCACGCAAGAGGATACGAAAATCGATTTATTTATTTATTTTAACTGAAAAAATAGAAAAAGGGATAAGCCAAAAATCGATGTCGGACGCCATTTTGAAATCCAAGATGGCGTCCTTCGGTTTGGAAAAATCGTTGAAAACCTATGTAATACGGGAATTTTTAGATCGGGTACGACGAGGGGATGACAAGGATCACCATCATCGTCATCCCCTTCTCGTGTACGATCCAAAAATAGCCATATTTCATGAGTTTTCAACGATTTTTCCAAACCGAAAGACGCCATATTGATTTCAACATGGCGTCGGATATTAATTTTTTTTCGTCCCTTCGTCGTGCCCGTTCCGAAAATATCCATATTGCATATATGGGTTTCAAAAATTTACCGGGAACCAAAAGTCGCCATCTTGGAATTCAAAATTGTGTCTATCATTGGTATATCTAGTATACCTCCTATGAAAAAAATAACTCGAACAATTCTGAAACTCGATTCTGTTGACTTTATGTTTGATTCTAAAAATTCTAAATATTCTGACGTCGAATAAACAGTTTTTCTGGAAAAATATTTGATTCGGCCATAGACAATATTGTATACTACTGTTACGTTTCAATTTTCTAGTAAAACCTTGTTATATCCCTGTAAAATGAGATTGAACTTAAATTGGCATTTTGGACCATCTCTCCTATACGCATCTTGAACCAATCACGCTGATTATACATAGAACGAGCGTTGTTCTGCTGGAAATGAACGGTTATGCTCTCGATCCCTGACAATTTTTCGTGCAATTTGTATATAACTGTCAAAGGACACTTTGTAAAAGTTCTCAGATTGGAACTTGATTGGAACAAATTTCCACTGATGACCGCATCCCTCCATCCTCGGTTCTGTCTCACGATCGCCAAATCGACGCGCACTTGATCCGCCCACCTAGCTCGCTGCGCTTCACGTCTTCTTGTACTAACTGGATCCGAAGCGAACACCATCTTTGCTGGGTTGCTGTCCGGCATTATTGCAACATGCGCTGTTCATCGCATTCTTCCAGCTTTTCACCGTAGAGTTGGGCGAGCTCGTGGTTTATCCTTCGCCGCCACACACTGCCAAATAAAGTTTCATGCCCGTAGAGGACTACCGTAAAATGGGAGGAAGTTGATCACTTTTATGTCATTCTGTTCTATAATTCCTAGTAGGATGCATGTATTATTATCTAAATATTTTTAAAATCTGTACTGGTTGAATGTTCATCGAATTATAAAAACGTAATTTTGACGAAATGTTATCATAATAATAAACATATATTTTAGAAATCAAAAGTGGAGTTTTTGATTCCGGGGTGAAGTTGATCAATTACTGCGATAGGTTTCGTAAAATAAAGCTATATGCCAATCGAAAAATTTGGGGTCACCGAAGCTAAATCAAGTCTAAAAAATCTTACAACTTATTGATAAATCGGTCGTTGTGAATTACAGATTACACCACATTTAACGCCTAAAAAAATGCAATTTTCCTTCGAATTAGCAACTCGCTCACAAAAAGAATGTGTTTTTTTTTCTGAAAATTAAATTTCATCGTCAATGAAAATTCAAAACTGAGTTGACAGAATATACCTGGAATGTATGAAACAGTTTATTTAAATGGTATTTTTATATAGCCTTGGCAATAGTCGATTGTTTGGAGAAGAATCCTTCAACAGTTCATCAAACATTTCATAAAAAATCTCATTTTATATGGTATAATTATCTTGCATGTAAAAACGAACTTCAAAACATCAAGAGCAGATATCAAGTAATGTGAAATCACAAAAATTGTGATAATTGAAATCAGAACATAGCTTCCTTGACAGTTTATACATGTGGGTACGGGAATGATCAACTTTTCCCCACTGATCAACTACACCCCGAATCACGGTACCGGTCTTATAAGCGTTTTGAACATGGTAGGACTTCCACTGATGATGTGTCTTAGTATTTCACGACTTACGTTATTATCAGCCGTCAGCAAAGATCCAAGGTGGACGAACTCGTCGACCATTTCGAACGTATCTCCGACTATCGTAAAACTGCTACCTAGGCGAGCCCACCTCGGCCGCACTCGGCCCCACCTACTAGCATGTACTTTGTCTTGGACGAATTCCCCACCAGTCCGAATTTTGCTGCCTCGCGTTTCAGGCGGGTGTACACTCAGGCAAATAGACTATCGATAAACATAGGAACCCCTTATGAAAATTCACCACAAGAAATCGGGTTGAAATTCATAAATTTTGCCTTATGAAACCAGAATTTGAAAACAAAAAACGTTTACGCGGCAACCTGGAATCGAACCAAGAACCTTGCGATTGATAGGCCCGAGCGTACCCTACGCGCCTATCGACGCCTTGACGTGGAGTGATGCTAAAACGAAACATAAAGCGTTCGTATTGCAATATTCGTTCCACCTTTCATAAGGCAAAATTTATGAAATTCGATAGTCTAGTTCGCTGCGTGTACAGGTCTGCAACCTTTTCAAATGTTCTGTCAACAATATCCATATGATCCGCGAAGCAAACAAATTGACTGGATCTCGTAAAAATCGTACCTCGGTTGTTAAGCCCGGCTCTCCGCATAACACCTTCTAGAGCAATATTGAACAACTGGCACGAAAGTTCATCACTTTGTCGTAGTTCCCGGCGGGATTCAAATGAACTGTACTGAAACCTGAAACCTGAAACCTTCACACAATTTTGCACAACTTTACCATCTTACCAATCTTACCATCTTACGTTCGTTCGTGAGAAGCTTTCAGACACAGTCTCTGCACATGTCTTTGCGCGAACGGTTTAGCTTCTCGTAAAACTTCCGTGTGTCTTTAGCGCGGAACAGCTCTTCCATCGCTACGCGATCTCTTTCTTCCTTTTGGCGCTTCTTTCTCCGGAAGATCGCTCTCGTGTGGTGTTGCAGCATTCTCGTCTATGCTGCATTCTTCTCATTCTTGAACTACTCGCCTTCGCCGTCGTACCAGTCGTTTCTCTGATTCTGAGCCTAGTACTGCTACTGCGGTGCTGCATATGGCGGATCTAATGTGCCTCCAGCCATCTTCAAAGAGTGACGGCGCAAAGCTGCTTTCCTGTTGGTAGGGCCACTTCCAACTACTGCGCATATTCTTGGACTACTTCTGAGTCCCATAGCCGCTCGATGTTGAGTCGCGGCGTTCGGCTTCGACGTGACTTGGTTATCTTCGAAAGTTTTGAGCGCATACATACAGCAACTAGGTAGTGGTCCGAATCTATATTCGCAATGCGGTATGGCCGAACATTGGTGAGTCGGAGATGAATTTTCCGTCGAACGTGGACCATTTGGTTTACGGTTTGATTATCGGGGGATCTCCAGGTTACCTTATGGATATCTCTGCGTGGAAAGAAGGTGTTTCGGACTACCATACCACGAGAGGTTGCAAAGCTGACGTATCGTTGGCCGTTGTCGTTCGATACGTTGTGTTATTTAAAGTATTGATCATAGTTGATCTGCTCAAATAAAACATTTATTCAAGGCTCAAGGGTCTTGTGAACCAAGAAGTTCCATATATGATCGTAGAAATTTATCCGCGTGCATTTAAACCATTCCCTGTCTGTCTGCGTTGTGCCATTATTTGAACCTAAGTTTAAACCGAAGTACACATGTACCGGGTTCGGTTTGAAACACTGGTACAGAGAAGAAGCGCGTTTGCGGTTCAATAAAAGTTGCTAGATTCAAACCAAAGTTGCACATCGGTTCTGTTCATGGGAAGACTGCTATGAATCCAGTTCCTAGCTTATTTGTGGCACCACAGCTTTGGTAGAAGGTAGCCGCTCGATGCCCACTTTTCCACACCTTCTGTCTCGTCCAACAAATTTCTTGCAGCGCTACGATATCGAGGTTACGGGGATGTAGGTTGTATTTTCTTCTATGTTATTCGTAATTTTACGAGTGGCTTATTAGGCCTAGGCCAACACTTCTTTCTCGCCGGAGCACAGAAAAGCGCAACCCTTAGCTGGCGGTCTTTGTCATCGTTTGATCCGTGAAAGCGTGAGGTAGGAACTTGTGAGGACCAGGGCTGTGTTGGACGCTCCTTCCTAGTTGGGGTTTATTCACAAATTTCATAACGCCAAAAATGGCCATTTTCGACACCCACCCACTCCCTCGTAACGCTTTTTTTATGAGCCGTAACAGCACGAGAACACCCACCCACCCCTTCAACGTTATGAAATTTGTGAATGGGCCCTCGTTGACTCACCGTTTGGCAGACACAGCCCCCCCCCCCCCTCACATCATTCATATTGCGTTATTACTCAAAAATATGTACTTATTCCTGAAAGGAAAATGCGAAACTAATATCCGTTTTCATTGTGTGGCATACCCGAGCAAAGCTTGAGATCATATTGAAAACTAATTTTGATGTTTTGATGTCGCGAATTTTGATAACTCAGTTTGCTGTCATTTTGGTCGTTTTAACAGTTAAAATATCAAAACTGAGAGCAGAAAAATGTTCCCATGAAATTAAATTGAAAACTAATTTTGCTATCAGTTAAAGCAAATTGAAAACTGTTTCTGCTATCATGGAGGGCAAAATGATAACTCATTGAGATGTACATATTTTCGATTGATATTAAAACGAGACTGCGACAAAATAAATGCTTCATTTTTTATATTCTCATAGTGTTTATACATGTAGCACGAATGAATTTATAATTATATAAAATGAAAACATTACCAAAAATTTAAAACGATAGCAGAACGAAAACAAAATATGATATCGAATATTTCAACTACAAATTGATATCAAATTATGATATCAACTTGATGCTGAAAACAAGATGTTTTCGACTTGATTTCTTTTTGATGTTGGACTTTGCTCGGGTAGCTATACACTTTAAGAGTGGGCCACCTAGGCACGTTGTACTCTCTACACTTCTCATTTTACATTATCCATATGCACAACGTAATCTTTCAAAGATCTACGATGTCAATCGTAAAAATACGCAGAACTTACTATGGGCTAGAAACGAGTATTTGACGTCATAAATTTAGCATGTTGTACATATCCTTGATTTGAGCGTTAGGTCTGGTGAGTCACATTATGCACAAGACTCTAAAACAAGTCTGATTTATACTACTTGTCATGAATTTTATATCTGCCATGTACACACGTAGATTAGCATATACCTTCTGTTACGCATAGTTGCCATTCTAGTTTAAGTCATTCTCGGCTTGAAACCGGCTCGTTGCTTAGTATAGATGTCCAACATAGCGAAATTGCGCGTCTACTTAACATTAGGGTACGTGCTTAGTAGTGTCGCGAATTCTCATTCACAGTCAGCTAGATTTGATTTAGGTCAAGTTGAAGTGTGATCGCCCCATAAGGTAAATAATGCTGTGCGCAGTGGTAGCCGATTTAGCCGTTGTTCGTTGTAAAGTAGACACCTACCACGCGGTAATATATCCGTCCGTACAAATAGAATTGGATGTGGCTCGGTAGTTGTTCGCTAGGCGCATTTACCGGTAGCTGATGCTTACCTACAGAGGTAAGCGCCAGGCACAATTCGCAAGCCTAATTAGATTGACTACTGCCAGTAGCCGGCTCGCACAGAGGAACCCCTGGAGAATAATAATTGCAATTGAAGGAATAACATTACAGACAGCCTTGCGAAAGGCGCATCATCATGGTTGATCGTGACTCAAATAAGTATGGGTTGAATGTGAGAACATTATATAACAATGGCTAGCACAGAGAACACTAAACTTGAATAAAGGCAACTCTTCAAAATTTGATAATTGATTGTGGAAATATTGTCTATTTAGAAACTCTGGTAATCCTCCAACGCCGAACGGCGCTCATTACCGGACAACTTTGAAAAATGGAGAAAACTCGATACCGTAAAACGGGGTATCTTTGATAATGCGGGTAACTTTGATAGTGCGTAACCCACCTCATACTAAACGATATATCATAATTTCTGTTAATCAGTTAAGCAAAACGAATGCAAAACTAAAGAATATTAGTATGACACTTCATGTACGAGCGGTTTTCATTTGAATCATAAACATTTGAGGATTTTTATACGAATATTAAACATTAACACAATTTTATCATTTTCGAAACGCTTAAAAACAATCTGTTCTACGATCACTATTTGATGTAGTTTTGAATATTTGGCCACTTATCTTAGATAGCCTAGTTATCATAGAACTTGAAAACGGTCTCAAATCTCTTAGCGAAAAGCATTTTCACAAACTGGGACCATTTTAGTAATCTAAGTCAGAAATTTCCATATAACGTTAAACGCCTAGAGGTATGCAATGCCCTACAAATGTTCGTTATTCATTCAATTTTGTTTGATTTATGCTTTAGGGGCTGTTTGGGCACATCAGGAGTTAATCATCAATGTTAACTTCCTTTTCCCGATCAGCCTAGATAGCCGCGTAGTGTCGGTAGCGGTTGTTTCAATTGGCTAAGAATTAACACTACGGACTGCCTGTTCCGGTGGTAAAAGTCCACCTAACAGGTGACCCCTAATTTATGTGGCTTTAAGCTTACCGTGCCTAAGAATGAATGGTTAGGGGGGTCTAAATAAAACCTAACCGCAAACGGAGCCTGTGGAGTACCAGGGCGCCCTCTACAGTATTTTGCCCTTCCTGTGCTACCCGGAGCAATGGTGCAGGTGACCTTGTGTTTCTCCGAGATAATCGGCTGCCCTTCTTCAGTCTCAAGCCTGAGGCTAAATAAGGGTGGGATTATTAATACGTTGTAACTTAGTTTGAATTTTCACCTCTATGGTTTCGCATTATGCGTATTACACAGTGTGTTCTGTGCTTTTCGCCTTTGGCGACTTTTAAGAGATACCGATATGGTTTTTTCGCTGCTGGTCTTTTTCGTTCTGAGATTGCGAAAAGCTTAATCCTGCCTAGTTTGGGTAGTGGCTACGGTTAGGATAGCTTTGTTAGACCAATCTTCAGCATAAAATATCAGCAATGATCAATCTTTGTAGACTCATGCAAATGCTACAGCTCAAATGGCGCTTGTTCAAAAACCTTACTTTTGTGAACTTTTATCTAGGTAACCTTGTGGACCCAGTTTTTGCTACTTTCAGAAAAATGAAATGGCAAACTCACGTGCCATGCCTCGTGCATGCGTGCTCGTACATAGCGCTATCGTTGCTGCACTCATTTCTGAGTTAACAACCAGAGATGTATGTGCTGTCACAATTGATGTTGAGGTCACCTCAATAGGAAATACGTCTTTCGTTATGAGGTGTATTTACCACATGATGAACCATCCCAATGGATGATTTCAAACGAGTTGTTCACTGCCTATGAAAAGGCCTTCTGCTCCGTGTGGGCAGTGATGCTGATACTCATCACATCATCTGGAGCAGATCAGCTATCAATTTGAGAAGCTCCTGTCTGATAAAGTGTTTAAGTAGTTCAAATCTTGGATTACTTATTTTAGGGAATCGCCCAACCTTCATGGTATCTGCTAGAGAAGAAGTGTTAGACATGATACTCTGCTCGAACAGAATCAGTCACAAGTTGACGAATTGGCATGTATCAGATGATGAATCATTATCTGATCATCACTACATACACTGGGAATTGGTTGTGACCAAATTCCATGGATTCTCTCCGTCCATTGGAAATCCTAGTATTTCGGATGTTTCCACTTCCGGTGAGTTGGGACACAATTGTCCTTGCTTCGAGTGATCTCATAATTGCTTGTCACTTTGCTTATAGGTAAATTTTCTACACAACTCCCTTCACAGGAGAAGTGGACGTCTGGCTGTTTGTAAAGCATGTCAGATAGTCAGGCTGCTATAAAAGCTCTTGCTTCGGCCAACTCAAGGTCGAAGTTTGTTATCGCATGTCGAACTCAAATTGAGGAACTGAATTCAGTCAACTCTGTAAACCTTGTATGGGTACCTGGCCATTCTTCCACGCTGGAAATGAATTGGCTGATGAGCTAGCTCGCGATGGAGCATCGCATGACTTCATTGGCCCTGAGCCGGCTATTCCAATTTCGAAGTGCTGGGTGAAGCTTCAGATTAATTCTAAAGCTGCAACTCAGCACAAGCAATATTGCAATAGTTTGGAGTCGTGTCGTCAAACAAAATTGTACATAACTGAGCCATCTCCAAGGGTGGCGAAGTATTTAACAAATCTGTCAAAGCAGAATTGCAGTCTCTTTGTCAGAGCGTTGACAGGCCACTGCCGACTCAACTATCACATGGCAAATATTCAGCGTGTTGACTCATTTGTGTGTGATGGTTGTGACTCCGATTATGGAACTTCGTATCACCTGATATGCAACTGTCCAGTTTATGCGCAAATGCGTTTCCAATTATTTGGTAAACATTTATTAAGTGAAACTGAATTCAGAAGCCTGAATCTTCAGGCCATTCTGTTATTCTTAACCCGCTGTGGTAATGAGCTATAGGCTCTCTTTACGCTCATGCGTTTTGCAGTGCCCTTTTTAGGGCGCTGTTCGAACCCATAGTGGTATGGAGCTACATGCTCTCAATTCGCTTATGCGATCTTCCCTCTTCAAGGGACCCCACTCCTATTTCCTCCCATCTTTCCCTTCCCTTTCCTCTCCCATCGGGTAGATGATGAAATAGGCTCAAATATGGCGATGGCACAAATCTCCCAAATGGCGGGGAACGTGCCTGTGGAGCCGGCCTTCTGATACCTGATCATAGAACTTGAAAACGGTCTCAAATCTCTTAGCGAAAAGCATTTTCACAAACTGGGACCATTTTAGTAATCTAAGTCAGAAATTTCCATATAACGTTAAACGCCTAGAGGTATGCAATGCCCTACAAATGTTCGTTATTCATTCAATTTTGTTTGATTTATGCTCCATTATCAAAGTTACCCCAAAACAGAAAACCGACTTTCAATTTTATAAAAAAATGTATATCCATTCAAAATAAAACTTTTGGCAATCTATCGACTGCAATCGATAGCTAGGATGCCAGTACTTGTTTTAAAAATATAAATTATAATTCTTTGAATCAGCTTGCATAAATATTCAAGTTTTCTTCGAAAAAACTATCAAAGTTACCCCGTTTTACGGTACAAATTATTTTTTTGAGTGAACACTGGGATTGTATGCAATAGTAGGGTAAGTGTTCCCTTAGTTGTGGGTATTCCTATAGTTACGGTAGTGCCGTTTTCACTGATTTTGTTACTTAAGCCACAGAACCGACACTGCTAATCGACGTATTGGCTTGTTGATTCATGGAATAGTTGAAAAGAGCGTTCAAATTGCTTTAAAACTCATGAAATATCACTAGAATTGCTAAAACTTTTCTTACTTGTACCAATAGTTGCGGTAAAGTGTTCCTATAGTGGAGGATCCCATAAGAAAACAACGGAAACCGCAACTAAAGGAACACCAATTAAAAATTTACCTCAACTAAAGGAACCGTGTACCAATAGTGTCTAATTAAGTCAATGGTCGTTACTTCCCGTTACAACATTAACATGTACATTAATTGCGCTTCTTGAATTTAGGCGGCTTAATGAAGTTTAATCGTGCATAATACCTCCACTATTGGTACATCTACCCTACATCATTCTCAGTTGAATTGCGATACAATCAATCAAATCAAAATTTGAATAGCTCTCAATATTTCAAATGGTAATGCAAGAAGGGGTCTATGTACACTAACCTGCATACTCAACCAAGTAGCTAGGAAGTTGTTGCAGAATTGCTGTCTAACTGCATAAATTGCAAAAATCTCAACACACAGCTATCAAAGAAAAAGTAGTTATTGCAGAACAAAGAACAAACTCACTTTGGAATTCCCACACCTACCATACCATCGTAGTTGAACGACCCGTTTCAGACTATTTCCTGGTTGCGGCGATCGTCAAACAGGATACACAAAAATTAGCTCCATTCAGACTTCCCACCATGGTTGAGCATGGAACGAATGATTCAATTGCCCCTTTCAGCCAAAAATGATAGATCATTCGTTTGTTTGGACAAACTTCACACTCCCATCCAACCAACCCATCGGAGGTAAATAAAATGATTGATTCGGTTTTGCATGCTGCCCGGTAGCCCACTAGGTAGGGTAGGTGTACCAGTATTCGACTTTCTTAGATCTTTTTTTTTATAAATCAATCAAGCATCTTTTGAATACTTTCAAAAGAATTCAAAAGAAAATTGAGGTGGCGAA
The DNA here is from genome assembly GCF_002204515.2 of Aedes aegypti. NCBI lineage: Eukaryota > Metazoa > Arthropoda > Insecta > Diptera > Culicidae > Aedes > Aedes aegypti. The sequence continues at coordinate 188,264,715 of NC_035108.1, read as the reverse complement.
TACTGGATCACCTGTATCAGTATTTGCCACGTTTCGATTCCTGAATTCGCCACCTACGTCGATTTCTTATGAAGAGTTGCGATTTCAGGTAGCGAAATAAGGTAAAAAAGATCTAAAGTTTTAAGAATGGACAAATTACGAATGTACGGAAAAGGATAGATCGCCAGGCGAAAAACAAATTGTTACTTAGGGGGTACTATGCCGAATACCATAACACCTACCCTACAGGTACCCACCTACTGGTCTCACCTGTTGCGGAGCGGAGCCGATTGTTGGTGATTGGCGATGACCTTGAATTTGTTAATCCGTTCTCGATTTCTTGCCGTTACCGCTGCAAACTCGATGCGGGCAAGCAATTCCAACAGCTACTTGACTCACTTGAGGTTGGACATCAGATAGCCACTCGCTGCTGTACCAAGTAATAGTGGAGGTAATTTGTTTGCACACGCCTTCGATCGGAATCGGTGCGGTTCCGAAGTGGAGCTCACGGAAGGTGGAAGGATGGTATGCACCAAAAGCCATAAGGTTTTCTCCTATAAGCAGGTGAAATCAACTCACCTGTAAAAAATCTGAACTGCTACGGCAAATGAAATGTAATATGTTATTAACAAAAAATTAATTAAATCTTAGATTTGTGTTACCAAATTAGGATGATAGTGTTGTCTAATAACACAGAATACCTAGATATAAGAAATAATGAATGTAATGTTTGGAATGATACTAATAAAGAAATAAAAAAAAAGCCAAAAGGTGACATTACTGCAATAGGTGGAATCAGTGATGTGAACTGCAATCTATCTAATGTTCTAGACATCGGATAAAGCAGTGTTAGCGATGCATTTGAAAGGTCTATAGGTGGTGGAAATATTGTTTTGAGACTTATCTGCTTTTATAATAGCTACTATATTGTTTATTTCTAATGCTAATCAACCAACGACTTCAAAGGTTGGTGTACGAATTTCATGTGAAAACGATCATTTTACGCACCCCATGTACTCTTTGTTTTAATATAGGATTTGAGTGAAATTAAACACTTCTTCTTCTTTTTGGCGTTATGTCCCAACTGGGACAAAGCCTGCTTCTCAGTTTAGTGTTCTTATGAGCACTTCCACAGTTATTAAATGAGAGCTTTCTTTGCCTTTTGATCATTTTTGCATGTGTATATCGTGTGGCAGGTACGAAGATACTCTATGCTCTGGGAATCGAGAAAATTTCCTTTACGAAAAGATCCTCGACCAGCGGGATTGGAACCCACGACCCTCAGCATGGTCATGCTGAATTCGTGATCAAACGTCAACATTCCACCACAAAATCGTTAGTGTTTGGAGATGATTTTAACCTCCAAATTGCGAAATCCTCACCTCCAAGTTAGTTCTAACACCCTCCGTTATATGAATTATGGTGGCGCGTCGATAGTCACAAGTTTCTCGTTAGACAGTCAATAGCTGCGCGTTTACCGCTACGGCTATCTGGGCGCCGACAATTGCGAAACACTATGAAGGATATTATTTATCTGCTGAGTAACGGTTCAAATCAATGGCTTGCAAAATTTCAGATAATAATTAGTTTAAGGATTGATTGGTTTCAGTGCCTTTGCCCGACTATTTTGCCCTGAATAGATAACCCTGTGTTGCTTATTGTTTAGGTCAGAAATTGGTCCTTCTTTGAAAAAAGGTTTCGACCTCCCTTCTGTTTTGTTCTTCGACCTTTTGTCCTTTCGACCTTTTGTCTTTCGACCTTCTGTCCTTTCTATATTCTAGAGGACAAATTCTATTACACTGAGAAAAATCTACACGTCAAGGTCGTGTGTTTTACTTTAGATCTGCGCAATGAGGAAAACCACATGACTTGAGTGTGGTAGCCATATGGATTTCGTCATTGACTTCCCGATATAATAGCATGTGTATCAACATTAGGTTGTCATGTGAAACAAACATGAATGTCTAAATATTAAATCATGAAAACCAACTGATTTGCTTAATGAATTCGAAATGTAATGGCTTGAGATAGTTATATGTGATAGAACATGAATGTCATGAGACTGAAAGAAGAAATTTAATAGAAGAACTCTTGCTCCCCAATATATGGATTTGAGGCTCCTCTGCTTGTCGCAAGCTCACATGAATGTTCCTTTTTTCAAACAAGTGACTCAGCAACAAGCGGGGCGCAGCAAATCCATATTTTGGGAGGCCCGGGATTAGCATATTTCATTTTATTCGAAGCTTAAAGCTAGGAAAATCCGTTAGTGGAATTCGATTCTCTACATTATATCCAATGCTGGAAGTAATGCATTTTATGTATAGAAAATTAGAATGAACTCTTCATCTTCACTCGGACATCTTCACTATTTCAAAGAAAAACGAATCTGCAAATTTTCCTCACTTTCAGCTTCAGAATTTGCTTCTTCTCTTTGGAACATGATGATGACTGTCGTTTGACACGAGGTCCAACCGCAATTTAGTTCGCTATGGGTTGATCACTAACAATTTTAAAATTTGGAACACGGAAATCGGCAGCAAACTTATCGATTTCAAATCGACCAACTTGAATATGATGATCATACACAAGATAACCATAAGTTAAACACACTGAATCCGTGTTGGGTGATGATCTATGCACCCATAGGTTGACACATATGAATTTGAAATGAAATGCTTCAGAAACTTATGTGGAAAATTATGAAATTCATGTTGTCGGTTGATGAATCAGTTCATGAAGCAAAACTAAAGAATTGAATGTGTAACACACAAGAAGTTTGTAAGAAAATCACAACAAATCGATAGAAACGTTCATGAATTGATCCATAATTTTAAACACACGGATCAAACGTGTGGATTTTTCTCAGTGTAGCATTTATTCCAGAAATAGGTTCAGAATATATTTATGCCCTTCATTTCAGATATACCCCAAGATATTCCACTAAAGTTATTGCTTACAAATACAAGACATTACTGCATAAGTTTCCAAGCAAATTCTTAAATGATTCCTCCATAAACTACCAAGAATTTCACCACTAATTTTTAAAAGATTACACTGATCAAAAGATTTCTTTATATATCTTCTTGAATTCTTTCAGTAATTAGACTCAGATATCTCCTACGGATTTTTTCATAAATACTGCTCATGAACTTTCAAAAAATAATTCATTATTTTCAAGTTATTTTTCTAAGGGAGATTCATAATCTATCGTTTTTCGGGATTTCTATACTCCAGCGGCCTTCCTTAGCTGAGTCCACGGCTACAAAGCACAGCCATGCTGAAGGTGTCTGGGTTCGATTCCTGGTCGGTCCAGAAAATTTCCTTGACTTCCGTGGGCACGCGAAAATGGCAACTTTTTTTTTCAACACCTAATATATCTCGCGTTCAGTATCATAAGGGCGTATCTGCAGTGATCGATTTTCTCTTCTACATATTAATCGTCCTTCGTCATGCAACAACGTAAAATTTTCCGAAAATCAGTTAATTTTCGTGTACTAAGCCAAAGAGGAAATCGACGAAGAGAAATCGATCACTGCAGATACGCCTGTATGATACTCAACGCCAGAATATGTACTGTCACACTTTAGTAGATGTCCCGTCCTCCAGATGATGAACGTATTTTTTTTTAAATGATTCCCTAGGTATTCTCATCTTCAACGATTCTTTCATAAATGATTTAAGGAATTCCATCAAGAATTTTCCCATCCTATTTTTTCCTATGATGTTTTCTAATTGTTCTACAGAGATCACCGAGGAACATTCAGCTTTAAATCATACACATGAAGAAAACGCTACAATTGTCGCAAATTTATATTACTCGTCGTGTGTAACTACATCAATATAACGTGAACTTATGCGTATTATAGCGTAATCGTTTCGGCTTCATGCTGGATTACGTTAAGTGTAGCAAAAATTTACATAATGTTCCTATAATTTTACACGATATGTGGAGTAAATTCGCGACAAGGCTGGCATTTCCTTCATGTACATGAACCCACGCTGAAATTAAGGCCTTTTGGTGCGTCATCACAAAATGGCTTCTTCCAAAATCATTATCATATTGTTTTGATGGTATTGGTATTTGCAACATCGATGAAATATAACTGATTTTCACCTGATTTAATTGATAATTTATGCGAAGAAAAATGTTTCAGGTGGTATTTCAATATATAATCAACACTTTCAGATACAGCATTATCAATTTAGCGACAATATACATGAGATTTATATTCTCAAAAAAAAAAAATCTCCGTTTTCATGCCGCATTTCATTGCCTCACACAACTACACTTGTAAATAGAAGGTGCTTACCTTTTCCATTGTAATTCTGCAGCAGGCATTTGTGTTTTGGATTTCATATTGCGTTCATTACACTTCCACTAAACAAATCTTTCATTCACTTTCCTTAAAGGAACACATTTCAAACGGGAATCAAATATTTATAAAGTTTTATCAACCGCATCACTCAAAACTATTATGGCGATGGTTTTCACTTGCTGCGAATAGACGCCGCCACCGCACATTGAGACATGCCTGTGTTTATAGTCTAAAATATCCAACTTTTTTTTTTCTGTTGTATTATTTTCAGTGCGGAAAGGTTGGGTAAATCATAGAAACTTGAAACTCATACGTTGTTTGTTTTTCGATTCTCTCAAATTATAGAAACCATCTCTACGAAGCATAAAATCATACCAAGTGTTAATCAATTTAGACCACCCAAAATAAATGAAAAGCTCCACAGTGCGATGCGTCGGGATGCGTCGGGACGCGTCTATCGTGTGTGCACAATCATCGCGATCGTTGAGCGCAGTGATGTCAGAGTTGTTATCTGTAAAATCATAGCATTTAATGTGGATTGATCACAAAAATCATTAAAATTTAATTAAATCAGTGATCTTGTGATGGAAAACTATTTGCAAAATGATAAGTTTTTATAATATGCAGCAAATGTTCCGAAAACAAGCATATAACAATTACTAGCAAAATCTGTCACCAATCACCTGGCAACACCGTCATCCCTTGCAAACATAAACCGTACCGATGCATAACAAAAATATGCGATAAATCCAATAAAAAACAGAGAAATCCCGTTGCCCTTTATTAAATTGCAATGTTTTCTTTTGATATGTACGATTAAACAGTTGATTTTGATTTCCAATGCTCGTCAATCTACTAAATTTCCCATGTGTTTACATAAAAATATGCTTAACAAAAATGTTATATTTTTTGTTTGTTTGTTTTGAAAATATACATGGAAAGGCGACACTACTACTATTACATCAATGATGATTCTAATGATTCTTTGAGTTACACGCCGCTTCACCTTAACATAGATTTTTTGTTTCTGTGTCTCTAAGAATTCTTTTAGGAATTCCTCTAAAAGTTCATTCTGGAATACTTTTTGAGATTCATTCAGTATACCAACTACTCTTACAATTTAAGAGTTTCTCTAAGTTCACCACATTTCTCCCAATTAAAGCCTGGGAATCTTTCAAAATACTGATAGTTTTTTCATCAGCATATTTTCTTCAAATTCCTGGAATTCTTCCAGGAGTTTCTTCAGATTTTTTTTCTAGAATTATTCCAGGAATTCTATCAGTATTTCTTGTGATCGTAGCATCGTTAAATAATGTGTACCGCGTGGAACTGAAATTCGCACATCTAAATAAGCACTAACCCAAATAAAAGCCTCTTTTGAAAATATTTGGATTTGTAATAGGTAATCAGTCAATCTTTTTTCTATAACTTGCACATCATTTTAGATATAATTAATCACAGCATGAGCCTTAAGTTGAGTAGAACACAGTAGAAAAACAGGAATAAAAATCACTTGCTTTGGATCGACATCCGTACACTCTTCTTCTTCTTCTTCTTGGCATTAACGTCCCCACTGGGACAGAGCTGGCTACTTAGCATAGTTTTTTTTATGAGCACTTCCACAGTTATTAACTGAGAGCTTTCTTTGCCTTAGTTGCAATTTTCGCATTCGTGTGTCAGGTACGATGATACTTTATGAACAGAGAAGTCAAGGAAATTTTCTTTACGAAAAGATCCTGGACCAACCGTGAATCGAGCCCTGACTCCTTCAGCATGGCTGTGCTTGTAGCCGCAGACTCTAACCACTCGGCTTAGGAAGGCCCCCAAATTCTCATAACTAACAATTAAAATTTTTCATGCTTGAGTTGTCAGTCACGTAACTCAGTACCGTAATTTCGGGTGAAATTGATCATTTTTCATGGTTTTTCAAGTCTGTTTTCTATAATGTTAACAATGTCAAACAACTAAATGCAGGAAAACAAGTACGAAAGTGAGCCTCATCGACTTATGTACCGAAATTTTCTAACAAATGTCATTTTAGTGTTAACAAATACCTCTAAAATAAAAATTCAGAGGATCTTATTTCGGGGTGAAATTGATCACTTGTCAATGCCATTATTATTAGTTTCCAAAATAACTCTATATGATGAATTTGAGCTCCCTGAATCCGAATATGCTTGTAAAATTCTTAACAATGCAATATTTATATAAATAACGAATAGTTAAATTTCAAGAATTACGCAGAAAACGCCTAAATGTATGCAATTTCCTAAAGAATTCAATGATATCTAACACAAATTCAATTATTTTAACCATTTGAGCTAATTGGTACGAGTTTTGGTGATGAAATCTGGTTTGGGGATATATCTCAAGCATCCTCACAAACTTTCAGGTTTATACCATGTTCAAATCCTTGCTTATAAATAGATGTTCATAGGTGTTTGTCAATACTGCACCGTGCATGATTTTGAAATTTTACGTTATTTTCATAGTAATAAACATTCTTTAACGCAAAAAACTTCACAACACACAATACGACAATAATTACGACAAGCAACGTTCATTTACTGCAACTTACATTGATATTTGTGCTCCATTACGAATAAATAAAATCGTGTGATACGATGATCAATTTCACCCTTCTGATCAATTACACCCGATTTTACGGTAGTCAAGAAATCATAAATGAGTTGATTCGCCTGTTTGACTCATTGTCTCATATTTGCACAATTTACCCAAACAAAGAAATGATTCCTTGTTAGTCTGATAGAATTGTAGTAATCCTTTTCTAAAGTAAACAACAACATTCACGAGTTTTTGACGAGATTTTGATGGCTTCAGTGTGATTAAGTGATTTTGCACGAAAAGCTCACGCATGCGATTTTCAAAGCGATTCTACCATTTCCCCGGTTGCCATCACCCCGAATTCCATTACCCTGAATGTACCATTACCCCGAATGCTATTTTCCCAAATTTACAATTATCTGAAAATGTTGATATTGATGACATTTCCCCACGATATTGGAATTCAGGGTAATGTCATTCGGGGTGATGGGTCGTTCGGGGCTTTGGAATTCGGGGAAATGGCATTTGGGGTAATGGGATTCGGGATAATGGGGTAGAATCGAAGAAGAACAGGGGTTAGAAACTGACACTTGTTTCGTATCATTTGATTTTACTTTTACAAACAGCCTACTTCGGGACAAAACAAGGTTTGTCAGGTCAACTAGTTATAACATATAAATTCCCATTGTATGTTTAAAATCGATTGTCGTAGGTAATTGAAAATTTGTTCAAAATTTTCTATATTTACTGAGGATTTCTCCAAGTACAAATTCTAGGAGTCTTACCAAAGCTGTCTTCAATATCACCAAGCAACGATTCTTTTCCCATTTTTTTTTCAGAAAGTTCACCAAAAGTACTTCCACCCATTCGTTTGAGGTTCTTCCTAAAAATTTATTTTCATATTCCTTCAACAAATCTTTAAGAAAACCACTAAGAAATTCTTCATGGATTGCTTGAAAAATTTGAAGCAAAATTTATCAAGGATTTCCTGCAAAAACCATTCAATGATTCTTCCAGGTGTTACACTAACGATTCCTCAGATTCCTTATATTCTACAAGATTTTCTTAAGTAATTTAACAGAATTCAATTGGAAAAATGTCCTAAGCGATTTCTCAGAGAAGTTTCCCGCAGATCTATATGCGTTTTTGTCACAGAAAATCCTCTAACTGTTTCTTTAGATTTGTGCGAAAACTAATGCCTCAACAACGACAAATTTTTTTTTTAATTTCCTGGCAAAAATAAAAAAAATAACAACATACATTCTTGTGTAGAATCATCTCGTCATTTCAACACATTTTTTTTTTCTTGGCATTACGTCCTCACTGGGACAGAGCCTGCTTCTCAGCTTAGTGTTCTTATGAGCACTTCCTTCCATTTTCGCATGCGTATATCATGTGGCAAGTACGATGATACTATATGCCCAGGGAAGTCAAGGAAATTTCCATTACTAAAAGATCCTGGACCGACCGGGAATCGAACCCAGACACCTTCAGCATGGCTGTGATTTTTAGCCGCGGACTCTACCCACTCGGCTAAAGAAGACAAATATGTATAACAAGCGAGATTTGTTCAAGATGCGTATATTCAGTACACGATGCAATCGGTCTTAGGTTAATCTATGAATTGTTTCAAAGGTACCTCAGGAATGTCCTGATAATACTTCATTGATATTCCAGTAAGTTGTCAAAAAGAATTCCAAGAATTCTCACGGCAATTTATACGAATACATCTACTATAGATATTTTACAGGAATGACGTCATTTCTTGTTTAATCGTGGGTAGGACAATTCTGTAACTGCTCTATCCATTAGATTGCTTCATGTGCTTCGGAAGAGGCAGTATACCTATAGGTGTAGAAATGCAATTATCAAGGCGTGAAATTCAAATCGTGTCGAAAGAGCAGATAACGTGCACCTAGATGTCAGGGTTCAAAGCTGCCAAAACGGAAGTAACACAGTTGAAATTTAATCGCTATGAAGCTGTGGTATTCTGGTAGATAAAAATAGAAGTAAATAATTCAAAGGGTTAGACGTTAGAGAAACGTTAGAGAACATAAAATAGCAGTAAGGTAATTTGTCAATTGTTGAACGGCTAAAAATTTAGCCTATAAAGGGGCACGGGAGACTGTGTTATTTTCCCTATCTTTCGTCTCACTCTAACAATTATCATCAAAACTTTGTGGAAGCAATTCTCGAGTTGTAGTGAACCGATGAAGCTGAAAATGTATCGGGTTGTGCACTACGTATATAGAATCATAGTGATACGTTTTTCGCATCGATATATGGAGTGATTCTTGAGATTTGCTTCTTGAAATGGATAGGGTGATTATGATGACGTCCTGTGCGGCCATAATAACCATTCGTCTACTCCTTAGGACGAGATCAACATTAAGCGAGCAGTTTAGCTATTCAACAATTGATGAATTAGGTACCCTAAATTGAAACATCATTGGCGTTGTTGTTGTACTTTGTACTACACATGTGAAAAAAAACCTCGTTTTTCATACACAGCATCGGTATAGTACTTCTGGCGATGGTCAATTTCGTGACAAGGATTACTTTACCGAGACTGAAAAGCCATAGTTTCTATTTTTAAACTTACAGTTGTCAGCTATAAATATGAAAAAAAATAACTCAGATAATACTGAAGAAAATAGTAAATAGGGATTGTGAGGAATGATAGTTATTATGGAACTAGCCTGCACATGGTATGGTCATTTATCAACGTCATCAATTTGTCAATGACTGGCGACGTATACACTACACTACACACTCCTAGAGTACTCATCGATTACACGAGCGCGATAACTTTGTAAGGGATTAATTGGTCTTTTAATTAGCACGGGCAGCCATAACGAGCCCCCCGAAGCAACGCTCAATCGTAGGGGTGATAATCAAGGGAATGAACTGACAATCATTGTCACCGCACGTCGTAGCACTGTAATGTGTGACATTATGTAATACCCGCCAAGTGGTGATTTTCACGCTACTGTCAAGCAGACAGCCAGATGAGATAATTAAATTTATAGGAATTCTCCCATGTCCGCCTTCCGCATCCATATCTCTAATGGGCATTGTGTAAAAGCTGAATCCTCTGTCTGTCATCATCACACATAGTGTGCGACATGGAAGCCCTTCAACGGACATACCTACATATCATGCCGTTGTCGCATTAGCGGCCAACCAGGCTTCACTATTTGTCATTAGGGCCCATTCTTTGGTGTAGTCTTCCGGTGTTTTCTTTGTCTTTTTCGTAATTTCAAGGTTGTCTGGGAAATTACCTAGAACGTGTTCTATTCTTTACATTCTTTGGTGACACAATTCATAAACCTCTTTTACCGAAAGATACATCAGACTCGTATCTACCTAATCTGATTTCCGTATATCAAAAATCATTCAGCGTGTAAAACATATATCAGGTAGTCCATTAGTCCAGCTTTTCAGCAAATCTAGCGATCAATTTTCGTTCGTGCTTTACCGGAACCATAGACAAAGCACACACAGCGCTACTCTCAATCACGATTTTACTGTTTTGAATAATCTTTGTTTCAATAGCCGTTCCATATCTACACCGCCAACATCAACAAGAACCACTCTCCAACAGAAAGCACTAAGTATCGATGACCGATCGAGTCGATCGTGTTGGGTTCGATGATAATTACAGTGGCGAATCTTGAATGATGGTTACATGAGCTGTCAATTCGATGCAGTAATCAAAATTGATCTCCTTGTGGCCACATTGTATCGGCTTGGATTGAATACCGCAGAACTGAGCGGTGTTTTTTTTTTGTTCTCCAGTTGGTGCGATTTGATTTTCCGCGTTTTAATTAACAATTAATGGAATCAGCGGTATACTTAAAGGATACTCAACTCCTGTGGAGAATACTGTTCGTTCGATCCGATGAGAGAACTTGAGAACGGTGTATCTAATTGATGACCGTTTGTTGATCATTGCGGTGAATATGTTGACTACTTGGCGTCTTTTACCGTACCTTAGCCTAGCATGAAGTTGATTTATAGATACATCATCTACTCTGTAGCTATTCATTCGGATTAGTCGAAGTTGTACAAGTATACCTGATCAGTGATGCGAGAATGGATAGGGCAGATAGGACAAAAATACCTGGGTATGCCCAAACTAATCGCTTTATTTCAATTTGCGACCGTTGCGATGGTCCACAGGTTCCATTTGTTCTACGAAGCGGTCATAAATCATTTTACTCAATATCCGATGGAAAATACCATAAGAAATTGCTAAATTAATTATTTCTTACTGTTAAAACTCTATCGAGGTTGATGACGTTATTGATATCACTTCAAAAATTCTGATTAGAATACAGAGATCATATTGCGAATGCTCTGTTGTATGAATTATTATAAGTGCATAAAACTGACTTTGCAATTAACTCTCTTTCCGTGTCCAAGATTAATAATAGTATTTAATATTTTATTGATAAGTACCATGAAATCTATACGTTGAAAGAAATATGTCAGGATTATTATTGTCCAACTTGAAAAGATTCCCCGCACAGAGTTGCTTCACATGCTCATAATCCTACTTTTGGTATGTGGATCTAAAAAGCTAATGTACACTTTAGTGCCGAAGATGCACTTACCAAATAAATACTTGAAATACTTATTAATTGATAATGCCAATTTCACATCAAATCTCTACTAAAACCAAATAACGAAAATGTCACTCAATGTGATTAACCTTACGTTTCAAATACTTACAACTAAGAAACAACTAATGAATTATTTATTAGTATTTTGTTGCCTCTTCATATTTTTCATTCTCACAATTTTATTTTTTGCGCTGGATATATAGATACTGGAATGTTGTTGAATATTTTGTTTCGTTGCTCAAAATATATACAAGAATAATTTCAAGTGTGGGAGGAACACACTTTGGGAAGTCATGTCTGTCATGACTGACTGTTGTACTAATACTAATTTAATAGGATTTTATTGCTGAGACAATAACTTTTAGCCTTCACTAAAACTACTTATTAAATCAATATACAGTGATGCAAGTGCATTCATATCGAATTGAAGTATGAGTAGAGTAAAGTGGGGCAAAAGTTCGAGTGGGGTAAGAGTTTCTTTTTAAGATTTCTAGCTCATTTCAAAAGAAATTTAATAAATGTCATGGTGGTTCGAATGCTATTCAAGTAAGAGACTTTCAATCCAAATATCATAAAAATCGATTGAGATTTGGAAAAGTTATGGCTATTTGTTGTTTTTCGACGTGATTTTTGGTCAAACTTTCGTTGCATGGAACCAATTGAAGATAAAATCTTTTTCAATATTTCATGTAAGGGCGTTTCTAGGCCTATCATAAGGATGCTTTGAGGTGTATTAGTTTTTGCATAAATGCTTGTAAACAAATTTTGGGCCATAGTGGGGCAAAAGTTCGACCCATGTATAAAATCACAGAAAAACTTGCAAATTGCCTAAAATCCACATATTATCTTCAAATTAAGTTAAATTTGTCTGATTGTGTGAAAACTGTCACCAAAATTTTACATTTCCACTTAGTTTTGCGAAAAACTGCTATTTTTGAGTATATTACAATTAACCCGGTTTTGGGCAATTTTTTGATGAAAATTTAGTGTGTATTTTTCTTCAAACTAAAGTTTACGGCTGGTGTAAAGTATGCCTGTCATAAAAGGATCGATATTTTGTGTTTTAGCCAGCGAACTTTTGCCCCACACTAGATTCGAACTCTTGCCCCACCGGTGGGGCAAAAATTCGAATAAGACAATCAATTTTGAAACTGTTATAACTAAAAATGAGTAAATATTTTGACACAAGTTTGTTCAGCAAAATTATAGCCAATATGTTGAAGATTCACTGTATGGTATTTGTTTTGTTTTAACTGCTATTGTTTTCTTGTAAACTTTGATTATACCACTAAGGTCGAACTTTTGCCCCACCTTACTCTAGTGAAAATTTCACAAATTTGTACATCCATTCCAGTTAGCTACAAATATACTGGTATGTAATAAAATCTATGGATATTCTTACCATTGCCTTTATTGGTAAAAACTAACAAATTGGAAGGGACGCTGCTAATTTATTTGCAAATATTTGCAGCTACTCAAACCTGATCATTTGGTAGCAGAAGTTTGATTAAATGTGATTAAGAACATATTCAAAAACGTACTACAAATAAAGTGGTGTAGTTACAAAGTGAGTATATTTCTATCCTCATTACTCACATCAATACTGACTCCTAGATGTCAAATAACACTCTAAAATGTTTTGGAAGTGATAGATATACATCTGTACTTATGTTCTGTAATCTAAACTGATTGAAAAATCATTTGATTCTGATTTGCGAAGACAATAAACAAAGAGTTGAAATTGCTCATTTTTTTACGTAATTTCAACACAAGAAAAATACACTCAATCGTTTATGGCCCTACTATGCATATCATACAAGAACGTCTATGAGGTTTATGTTTTTACGTTCTCGAGATCATAACTGAACCATGGAAAGGTAAAGAAATGACAACCAAGACCATTTGTTTTTTTTTTTTTTCAATTTATGGCCTGCGGTACCACTGTGCGGCCTAATCGCCGCCATCTGGGTGCTATGTGGGAGGTTCTTGAACTCACTGACCACGTCGATATCACATTGCTCTTTAACGTTCAAGGATTCATCATCGTCATAATCGAAACTTCTGCAATAACTCAACGAAAATGTGTTCACTTTGTCAAGGTTGTAGAATAGAATACAGTGAACATAATTTCATGAAAAACTTTCACGGTTTCAAACGAAAAAACTACTTTCGAAAATTCTCAATCCCTTCGTCAAGCACTTTTTGTGCCATTTTTTTTATGGCCTACTGGATCGGTTCGATGCGGTTCGGGCCATCCCGGGACGCTTTGCTTCGACTTCTTGGCCCTAAACATGCGGTTTGCCTTTTTGTTGTTGCTATGCCCTCTTGATTGTAGAACTTGGCTCATGCCGGTTTTTCCGCTAGGAAAGGCTGCGTAGGTCGCATTTGCAGTCTTTCTAGACTAAAGCCAAATTGTGCATTGATTATCGGAGTCTTGCTTTCCGGCTAAGACTGATTGTCGTAATTTCAGCAGACTTGTTTTCATGTCCTTGCTGATATTGCTTTTGCTCTTAGCGAACTCGATTACAACATCGAGTTGCTCAGAAGCCATCTGCATTTTCGGGAGGCATTCCCTAGTGCGATCCATGGCCTCGAATACGCCCAGGGGACTGACACGACTGTCATCCTGCATACATTTCGGCTCTTCCTCACATCGTTTTGGTACCCACTTTCTGGTCGGTTTGCCCTAACCTTGCTCCTGATTTCCGAGTATACGGCTCATACGCTGCTAGTGCTAGATTCTGGCAATTAAACATATCGCATTAAATCGTCGTATTTTAATACGCTTTTCATTTGTTCATCATTTTGTTTATTATTTTACGCATCAGCGAGGTATCATTGATTTCTCCTATCCATAAAAACTTTATTTTGTACATCCCAAAATAATCAAAACAAGAACACTAGACGCCATGTTGAATTGATGTTGGGTTGGTAATTATTGGCTCTTGCCACCCCCCCAAGCCATCAATCACGTCACCTGCTGTTTTTTCCCACAGTATTCCCACTTATGTTGGTGTCGGTTCTGGAACCGAAACACTTAAAAACCGCCCATCTTCGTTTTCCACTCGACGTTTGGTTTTATGGATCATTTCTTATGGGCCACCCTAAAAGTCGCTAGAATAGTCGCCTTTCTGATCCCATGGTTCTACATTGGAAAGTATATTCAGTTCTGGATGGGCGTAAGACACTCCCGCCCAGTTGGTCCAACCAGGCGACGGATTTGAAACGTACTCTAAGGCCTGCCAACGAAAACAGCCTCGCCGTTTCAAGTCCGAATTGACTAGAATAGTGGTATCATCATACAAATGCTGGTCAAAAGTACAGTTCTCTTTCAAAACGTCAAGATTGCTAATCATTTGTCATAACATGATTTTTGAAGGCAGTTTGATGGAAATGATCGCTGAAACGAAAAATCGATATTTTTATTTCTTCGTCTATTTAAAGTTGAATATCATGGGAAAATGGTTGGTGGTTTCTGAATCTTTCTGGAAGCTAATTATTGTAAAAGAAACAATATTTACAGTGTAATAAAAAAAAATAATTTTCTTATCTTGGCGCAAAAAAGCGCAAATGAATCCATGACATATCGAGTACCGTAAAACGGGGTAACTTTGATAATGCGGGTAACTTTGATAGTAGGGGACTCACAACGTTTTAATCGAAATAACATAATTTCTGATAATCAGTTAAGCAATACGAATGAAAAAGTAAAAAGTATTAGTATGATACTTCATGTAAAAGCTATTTTCGTTAGAAGTGATAACATTTTAACCTTTATATTCGAATATTAAAAATCGGTGAGATTTCAGCATTTCTGAAACCCTCACAAACAATCTGTTTTACGATCACTATTTGTTGTAGCTTTTAGTAGTTGGTCATTCGTCTTTGAATGCCAAGTTATCAAAGAATTTGAATATGGTATCAAATCTCTTAGCGAAAAGCATTTCCATAAACTGGGACCATTTTTGTAATCTATGTCAGAAATTTCCATGTAACGTTAAACGCCTAGAGGTATGCAATGCCCTATAAATGTTACGTTATCCATTCAATTTTGTTCGATTTATGTTCCATTATCAAAGTTACCCTAAAACAGAAAACCGACTTTCGATTATATGAAAAATTATATATCCATTCAAACTTAATCTTTTGGCAATCCTTCAACTGCAATCGTTAGCTTGGATGCCAGTACTTGTTTTAAAAATATAAATTATAATTCTTTGAGACAGCATGCATACATATTCAAGTTTTCTTCGAAAAAACTATCAAAGTTACCCCGTTTTACGGTACTATTGAACATTGGCCAAACATTGAAGGGTAAATGATCATTTAAGAGCATTTCCTAGATATCTTACACTTGCTTTAAAAAAATGCGTAATTTTAAGGACCCTCTATGTTATCATCTTCAAAACAAAGCATAAGGTAAGTTCTTTCGAAGGAGACCAGTTGAGTCAGATTTGTATTGATTAAGTAGACAAACTGCAATTTCCATAGAACAGCATTCTCTAAATTTGAAAAATTCAAAAGATTCAATTTCAGATGAATCTGTACAGGTCACATGGTGTGAAAAATTGAAATATAGTCCAAATAATCAACAACTTTGGGTAATTTTTATTTAATGCTAAAGAAAGTAGAACATTTTGAATGTAAGCAATTATTCACTTCTCTGCTATTTAACAGTAATAGCAGCCTGCATAGGTTTTCGCATTGCGTTTGTAGTCTGCTTTTGATAGTTACTAAAACGGATTACGACTTATTCGTCTTTCTTTAGCATCGATTGCCTTCAATCCTTCTGATAGTACTTAGCAAATTAATTATTTCTAGCAACCACAAGTTTGGCTTCTTCTTTTCACAACGAAGAAACAGTTAGCTTCTTTAACGCAAGTGTTCATCGAGTCCACAGATAAAAAATATTTAAATTCCAATGTAGTTTAACTGGGTCATTGAGTAAAAACAAACCAAAATCATCTATTGTTACGGAATTTCGTTTAGTTTTCAACCAAAGATGCTTGAATGATACATGATCGTGTATATTTAAAGTGCCTTTGATTGAAAAATAAGCGATTTATCGTTGACATTTCAGTTTATTTTGATGCTCCAAATATGTGCATGAAAATAAACTTAAATTTATAACATATTTTTAGCTGTGTCGTTCGGTGAATGTCTTATTATACATTAGTTCCATTAACTATGAAAAATATTAATATACAAAAGAACAGTCTATGATCAAAAGAAGAAAACATCTTTTAGAAAAATTTGAGCTAGTGTAATGCAAACAATTGTTCTATCAGTATAACTATAAAGAACTGCCGATGGTTTAAAGATGATAAAATTCCCCATTAATATATAAGCTAAATTATTGCCTATAGTAATGAAACCAGTACAAGTTGAAAGAAAAAGCAGCCTATGTTTAAAAGAAGGAAACATTTCATATGGAATTATCAAAATCATTTAAATCCTAGCACACCGTTGTTAGCCCAGAGGCGCACCAACCATGGGCTTATAGTCTTGACGCGCATTCACAACTTCATCCTGAAAGAACGGATAGTTTTATGTATTTTCTTAAAGCACTTATATAGCGACGAACATGACGTCTAGCCAAATCATAAAGATCGACAAGTTAACTAGCAGATCAGTTATTGGGCCACACTTATGAATCCTACACATCAGCGTTGAAAAAAAAGGATTTATTTTGTTCTTGAATCGGCCAAACGGCATTTGGCCAAATGGCTGGACACCACATAATCAGGATCTTACTGGCATCAATCCTGATGTGCCATTTCTATTAGTTTGCATTGCTAGGGTTCCCGAATGTTGCTCTAAAAGCGGCAATCAATGCGATCTGGACATGTTCAGAACCGCGATGCATCGCTCCATAGATCAAGGAATTTTCCCGGATGTATGGGATCGACAAAAAATACTGCTACTACTGAAGGCGAAGAAATAACCAGGTAACCCGTCGGCGTATAGACATATCTGTCTACTAGATACAACGGGTAAGTTGTTGGAGAGGTTGGGGATGGGAGGTAAATCTACTCTGGATGCTATCCAGTCTGTCGTTCAGACAGTTAGAGTGGCAATCGAATATAAGAGAAGCGGCATCCGTTACTGTGCAGTTGTCACTCTAGATGTGAAGAATGTGTTTATTAGCGCAAGCTGGGAGGCGATAGCCACGCACTTCATCGCTATTTTAATGATATGATTCTACTATATGAAGCAGAGGAAGGGCAGGAAAGTTTTCGAATTACCGCGGGAGTACCTCAAGGTTCAATGCTGTGCCCGATATATTGAAAAGCGATGTACGATTACTTACTGAGGCTACCCCCTCCGATGGGGTCCATGGCGAATCGATGTTGGAAGTAGATTTGAACTCAGCGTACTTTATCTCCATTGTTGAAGAATGGATGAGGTCTAGCAAAGGCTAAAATATTAACGTCCCATAAAAAATATAAAATTTCCATAAAAAATATAAAATTTGCCAGTAAAGAAACAAGGGTAAAATTAACATAAAAGTTAAAAATTTACATAAAAAAATAAAGAAGTGCATAGAAAAAATAAAATTTTCCATAAATAAAAAAATTTGAGCAATAAATAGATTCAAAAGTGCAGTAAACACCAGTTCCCTGGCTGGTGGGGCATGAGAGCATAAGCTTCTACCATCAATGTAGTTGGACATAACCCAAGCAGTGACATAAGTGTTCCTAATATTGGAAGATTAGATATCCCATGTTCCATGTTTCATTTCAACTTTGCCGAAATAATTAAAATTTTAGCGCCTAACGATGGGTTGTATTAAAAAACATTTTTTTGTGATTTTTTCGAAACCTCGCCTCCCCTCCATGTATGATTTTTTGTATGAAATATTATTTTTTTCTATATGGCAAGAAATATTTTTTCAAACCCGGCCTATCTCCCCGCTCTCCCCTCCCCTAAATTCTTACGTAATTAATTATCGAACACTAAAATGCAATTACTACATCTACATACGACGACTAATTAGCTCCAATTGTGAAAACAATGCTTCAGTTTGACTAAAAATTTATGAAATTCTTTACACACATTATTACTCATTATGGAAAGTTTTACTTAAATATTGGAATTTTCTACAACATTTTCATATATTGATTGTCATTTTGAATTGCTTAGTTGGGTTTGTTTATTGCAACTTTGCATTTACTGCTATTGCTCTTTTTGATTTTTTGAATGGAAATTTTTGATTTATTGTGGGTGGAGTTGTGTTTGATCTTCCGACCTTGACGCTTGCTCCTGTGGGGGCTGGCGATGAGGGCAGGATCAAACATGTCGCGCGTCGATCGAGTAAAGTGAAAAAGTGCCGCTTTCGATTAGTTCTTTATGATCTTCCGACATTGACGCTTGCTCCTGGGCAGTGCTTCAAGAAAGCCCGAGTAGTCGTCAGTTGTTTTCCCTCACGGGTCGCGCGCCTATTTTCTCTGAGTGCTTTTATATAGCCGAGTAAACGACTGAAGCTGAAAGAGGATTGTTGCTGCTCAATGATGACGGATCAATTGGTGAGCTCGTTTCATGCTACTGTTCCTAATCTATAAAATATGTATGACTGTACCGTTAATCGTTACAACGGTGAGATGTAAATATGATGTTTCAAAAAAATATGAATGGTTCGTCACTGTGAGTGTCGACATAAACTCTGATTCATAAATTATTTATGTCTAAATTTTTTTTATTAAATACACCTTCTTCTTTTAACCTTTATTTTTGTAATTAAAAATAAAACTTCGAATGGTTCGACACTTCAAGTGTAGACTTCCGAAAGGTTCACTTTATTCAACAAACTTTGAAAGGTTCGTCACCTCAAGTGTCGGCATAATTTTTCTCTACATAGATATTGTTCATATCAAATGGAAATATTATATTTACATATAAGCATGTTTATATCTCACAAATAATTATTTATCATGGTCTAATCGCTTATCAAAGTGAATCATGTGACCCAACGATCCTTCCCATTAACAAACATCCCTCCCAGTAATCTTTGTGGAGATGCAGAGGCAAACACGGTCTCCAAATAGCAAATGTTACACACTAACATTCCTTCCCCCAATCCCACCTGACTGCAAGGACGTGGCCGGCGCCGTTATTGATTATGTATATATAGAGGCACTGAATTATGCACACTGAAGAAGATTATGGCCAATCCCAGCCGAACTTCTAGTTGATTCTTTGTGCATTTTCCCTGACTTCGGTCAATCACGGAATAGCAACCATTGATATGTGTAGTCAGTCTAAGCTAAGCTAAGCTAAGCTAAGGAAATTTTTGATTTATTGTGGGCGAATTATTATTTATTTATTGCAAATTTTGGCTTTTTTGTGGAAAATTTATAATTATTTCTTGCTTTTTGTGAAGAAAATAGGGACATTTTGAGGTTTTTAAATGTAAAATTCGATATTTTTTAGTGAGATTATTGTCGATTCTACTGCACTTTTGAATCTATTTATTGCTCAAAATTTTTTTATTTATGGAAAATTTTGTTTTTTCTATGCACTTCTTTATTTTTTATGTGAATTTTCTGTTGATTTTACCCTTGTTTCTTTACTGGCAAATTTTGCATTTTTTATGGAAATTTTATATTTTTTATGGAACGATTAATTGGCTGCCTCTAGCAAACTGGAACTAGCCCTTTCCAAGACTGGTGTGGTGATGGTAAAAGTCCGCTCCTCTCGGTAGGTGATTGCACCATAGAGTCCAAGCGATCCCTTAGATATCTTGGGGTAATGATCGATGACAAGCTCAGTTTCACTAGCCACGTTGAATATACCTGTAAAAGCAAGCGCATACCGAATGGTTTCTAAAGAGGTCGTTTGCATCATAGCCGGGATGACACCCATCGAGCTCATAATCAAGCATTAATTCAATGCTTCAACCAAAGAGGTTCGGAAGAGTCCGCAACTCGAGTAGTAGCTTAGAGGTTGGCAACAGGAATGGGATAACTCCCTACCAAGGCTGATGCCCTGTAACATTGTTCAAGATGGCTAGGAGAAGCCCTTTCCGAAGTAATACCATAAAGTGGTTCCGGGGAGAAAAAGATCTGAAGCCAAGGGTAATGTCTTAGCATTCTATATACTCCACACACAGAGCATGTGCTGATTTTAGTAGGTCGTCGGTGGTGCGGTTTGAAGCTGTAATTAAGTGATCACCTACTTGCAGAGAACTCTACAAATTCTTATACGTGTGTACAAACAGATAATGCAATACTTCTACAAAAATCATCTAGAGTCCACTAAATTTACAAAGAATCTTACCAAGAGTTAAGGCTAAGTAGCCCGTCATTCGTTTTGGCAACAATGATGACTTTTCAGCTTGCATTTCAAAGTAATAAAACTCAGTCTTGATAGTTTATATTGACTTGAAAATGTATCACTGTACGCGCTAACATGCATAAAGTTGCTGATACTTTTTCAGCTGTGTCAGTGCAAAACCAACTGATTTTCTTTGATTCGAAATCGTGAGATGAATTAGCAACAATCATCAACGATGCGTACAAATTTCAATGACGGCCTACTTCGCCTTAACTAAATATGTTTCTATGAGTCCAATAATAAACTTAGAAACAAAAGCATCTTGCCAAAATCAGCAGAAAACCAGGTAGTTGAGATGCTTCCAATAAAAGTTCTTGCTGGCTTGTTAAAAATATTAACAATAGTACAATGAAGTATTGTTCGAAATCCAATTACTAGATTTGAAAGATTTCTTTGGATATTCTCATGCTTTCCATCATAATCTTCGAATTTTTCGCCAAGATTTTTTCCCAAAGAAAGACAAGCTGCTTAGAATAATTTCATAAACCTGAAATAAGCTTTTTAGAAGCCAACTGAAGGCCGTTGCAGTAGTTCGTTAAAATTTCGCCAGGAAGTCTTTGAAAGTCTTGTCAGATCAAGAATTTTTGCAGATATCTTTATAGGATCACTACGGCAGTAATTAATCAAACCTCTCACTAAAATTATTCTTATAAATTCGAGAAGATTGGTATGATTATTTATAAACATAGAATAATTTCAAATTTCTTCAATTCCCTATATAGTTCGCTAAGAACCTTTCAAGAAATTTTCCGGGATTATCGCCAGGTAGTTGAAAAACCTGCCAATGGTTAAGCCAAAGCTATGTCAGGAAATTTCTATGGAACGAGATTAGGTTAGTTGACAGATTTGAAAAAAAAATCATGGGATTGTAATCTCTTATTGGCAGAAAAACATTGCAAGTATTGATCAGTCATTGAGTTCATAAAAAAGTCCATTTTTTATATTCTTCATATAAACAATCTGATCCCCTCTACTATGCAGAACAAAAGATGTAGAGATTCCTTGAATTTATTTATCATGAAAAATGACACATTTACAATGGCTTCACGGACCCCCTGAGAAGTCGTCACGGTCCCCTAGGGGTCCGCGGACCACCGGTTGAGAAACCCATCGTTCTCACCATTGATAACTTGTATTGGAACTCCTGCAGCGCTACTATATCGAACTTATGATCCTTCAGTACATCGAAGAATATGCATGTTCTTCCGTTGAAACTGAATTTCACGTACCGAGTTTCAATCGCTAATCCTTTTCCGTTGTAGTGGTCTATGGCGATTGTTTTGGTTGACTTTCAGGGCCTATCAACGCCCTAGATTGCCGGACGGCCATAGGGTTCAGTTCAGCTCGGAGTCCTTCGTTAGCACTCGGACGATGATGGAGAACAGATACTCCAGGTTTGCAGATGCAAACGTTATTTGTCGACATACGACAAAAGCTTCTATCTAAGTTGATTATTCTGAGGTTGCTCATACCCTGGTTGGTTTCACGAGGAAGTAATGATAGTATGAGGCTATTTGATTCCCTCATGTACGCGAGGTACCAATGCAATAATACATCAGCCCTATCTTCACTAATCAGATTATTCCATATAAGTATACTATACTAAAATATTTCTTTTACGGGAAGTCCCGGATAAAACCAGACGAAATTGTAAATCAAGCTGACTTATAATTAGTTGAATCATGCTCATACACAAGTAATATATCCCTAATGGCCCGTGCTATATTAAGAATCCCGGAAGTGAGCCATGTTATTAAGTCACTTTAACGGAAAATAGTGTTGCTTGTCGTAGCGTATAATCTACAGAACCCGTCCGTCATCATCACGATCACTTTATAACATATGCTGCCTGAAGTTCATTAAAACGTTTGTTCCGAAAAACGGCGTAAAATGTGAAAGGCAGTAAAATCGAATAGTTGTCATCGGCACCACGAATATTCCTACGACTCGGTATTAAAACCTGATACGAAGCACGAACTACCGCCATATAGCGCCATGGCGTCTGCCAGTCCGAAAACACTGATCGCCCTTGGGCGAGTTCATATTCCACGTGATCTATACGGTCAAGTCAAAAGTGTAACTGGAACAGATTAAGATGTAAACTTCCTGATCAAGCGTTCCAAGCTTTCGTGACGCGCATCGGTGAGGGTGTAGGTAGGTAGCGTGTTGTGTGACTTCACTGCTAATCCATTGCAGGCATGGCTCCCCATCAAATAGATCACGAACAAACGGCGGCTCTGTGTTTTGAAGCTCGAAAAGTTTACGTTTAAGCTGCGCCGATTATACGCGATAAATATTGCCATATGGGGTAGATTGCGATCGAGTGACGGAATGGAGGAGTTAACGAGGGTCGTTTGCCGTTGATTCATATGAGCTGGGGAATTCACTGCAAGCTGTGGAGTTTGTATGACGCATTGACGATTGCGTCCCATTGGACTTTGCCATGATACCCATGAGTCTGTTTTTGTGTATAAGCGTACATGTAAGCCATGACATGGTTGGCGGCACGCCATTTGTTTTGGCCATCTTATGGGGATTCCCATTGCACTTGAAATTGGTTGCAAGTGAAAGTTTGAGATGTTGGGAAATGGATTGTATTATTTGATTATTTTTCCAATAAGTAGATAAACACCCGAATTCAGTACTACAGTCATCTCTCCCTTACTCGATATTGAAGGGACCATCGAGTTAGGGAGGTATCGAGTTACAGAACACAAAAGCAGTGCAATTGCGTTCCAAGGGACTATCGAGTTAGCCATGAAAACCAACTTTTACTATGGTTCTCTAACTCGATATCGAGAATATCGAAGTAAGGGAGAGTTAACTGTATACCATTTAATTCCACTAGAGTTTGTATCCTTTAACAGTAACTTTGTAACTTTAGGTGTTTTGGAAAGCCCAAGCAAGACGCATCGTTTTCGGGACGCCGGGAGTTTGGTTTTCGTTTCGCGGGTTTTGCTGGGCAGTGCTTTGGAAAGCCCAAACAAGACGCTTCGTTTTCGGGGCGCCGGGAGTTTGGTTTTTGTTTCGCGTGTTGTGCTGGGCAGTGTTTTGGAAAGCCCAAACAAGACGCATCATTTTCGGGACGCCGGGAGTTAGGTATCCGTTTCGCGGGTTTTGCTGGGCAGTGTTTTGGAAAGCCCAAGCAAGACGCATCGTTTTCGGGACGCCGGGAGTTTGGTTTTCGTTTCGCGGGTTTTGCTGGGCAGTGTTTTGGAAAGCCCAAACAAGACGCTTCGTTTTCGGGACGCCGGGAGTTTGGTTTTTGTTTCGCGTGTTGTGCTGGGCAGTGTTTTGGAAAGCCCAAACAAGACGCATCGTTTTCGGGGCGCCGGGAGTTTGGTTTTTGTTTCGCGTGTTGTGCTGGGCAGTGCTTTGGAAAGCCCAAACAAGACGCATCGTTTTCGGGACGCCGGGAGTTTGGTATCCGTTTCGCGGGTTTTGCTGGGCAGTGTTTTGGAAAGCCCAAGCAAGACGCATCGTTTTCGGGACGCCGGGAGTTTGGTTTTCGTTTCGCGGGTTTTGCTGGGCAGTGTTTTGGAAAGCCCAAACAAGACGCTTCGTTTTCGGGACGCCGGGAGTTTGGTTTTTGTTTCGCGTGTTGTGCTGGGCAGTGTTTTGGAAAGCCCAAACAAGACGCATCGTTTTCGGGGCGCCGGGAGTTTGGTTTTTGTTTCGCGTGTTGTGCTGGGCAGTGCTTTGGAAAGCCCAAACAAGACGCATCGTTTTCGGGACGCCGGGAGTTTGGTTTTCGTTTCGCGGGTTTTGCTGGGCAGTGCTTTGGAAAGCCCAAACAAGACGCTTCGTTTTCGGGGCGCCGAGTAGTTTTGCTGTTCGCGCTGTGTGAGTGCGAAAAGATATTCGTGTTCAGTCGAGGATGGATTACCAAATGGTGAGCTCGTTTCATGCTTATGATAACACATTTTTTCATGAAAGCGTTACTTTTTTGTAATATTCAATCAAACTTTGTATGATTCGTCACTACAAGTGTCGGCATTATGCCTGTTTTATACAATTCTGATATACATATAAAATTTTTGACATTACTTATAATATTTTTTGGATTGTTCGACATTATGAATGTCGACGTTTATTTTAAAACTTCTACCAAAGACTTTTCTTCTTGAGGCATACATGTTCAATAATACTTTTATGTAATTTTCAAACAAACTATGTATGGTTCGTCACTACAAGTGCCGGCATTATTCCTGTTTCATATAATTTAAAATAAACGCATATATTTTTCTCTTTTCGCCATTCATAAAAACTTCTTTTGAATGGTTCGACATTATAGATGTTGACGTTTATTTTAAATCTTCTACCAAAAACTTTTTGAGACAAAACTAACAACTAGCTTAATATATAAATCGTATTTTTCCTCCTTATCCATGGATCGCATCACCGACCAAAGGTGACTCCCAGATCTTTTCCTTTTCCACTAATAAACACCCTCCTGTGGTGATTGTGGAGATGCAGAGGTATTCTCGGTCTCTAGAAGCAACAATCATTACACCCTAACACTCCTTTCCTATCCCAACTGACTGTAAGGACTTGGCCGGCGCCGTTATTGATCAATAATATTAGATCTGCTAAAATTGCACTCCGAGAGTAAGCGGAAACTCCCATCCCTTATTCATTTGGATCGCAGTGCAATTATTACCAGTTCTGATCAATCACGGAGTAGCAACCATTGACATGTACAGTCAGTCTATGCTATGCTATGCTTTAACAGTAACTTTGTAACTTTATCGCGTACTTTGTTACTAGTGACTTTTCGTGCTCAAGAAGCGTGCACTAGAGTAGCGAACTTGATTTGCGCTTAGGGATCATCTACACCTGAAACCTTCAAGGCCGTTGGGGGACCACTTAGCGTCCACGTACGGACTTCAAATTTTTACCTGATTTTTTTTCTTACCAAAACGAGCACTTTAAAATGAAAAACTTATAACATTTCGCATTTTAGAACAATAAGGGACGGCCTATTGATCAGGTGCAACACGATCTGGAGAACGTGGGCCAAAATCGAAGTTGAAGAGACACAGCCATGGACCGAGTAAATTGGCGTAACATCGTTAACGAGATTTTATCAAATTAATTGATGTAACACCAACTAAATAAATAATAATTAGCTTAGAAAGAATACTGGTAAAACTGGTTTTTCTATCGTCAAGTTTATCGACTGAAAAATAACGGGGTACTCTTAGTTGAGCTGTCATGTCCTGTCCTAGATCTGTATCGATGCTAAGAAGTGACCTGTTTACATGCGTTCGAAATCAGTTATAATTTATTATTAAATTGTAATTGTTTGGACTGAATTTTCTAGTAGCGGTACCACGGGTTGTGGTATCAGGGCAACTTTAACTGTAATATATTTCAGTGTTAGGATTACATTTAGAATTATCATTATTAACTTTAACTTACAAATCTTCAGTTTTCTTATCTTCTTCCGAATTCCTTTCTAAGCGTGTGGTTTCTTAGGTTAAGTTTTAATTTAGCCTACAGTACAGAACAAATTGCATGACTAATTTAAGACATTTTAACCATCGTTTTCGAATTTTATGTGTACTTATTTTATGTTTTGGCTCTACTAAATATATTTTAAGCTATTAGACAATATATTTCAATAATATCAATGACTTCAGCGCACGTGTAAATAATCTGTAAGTTTTAATAAATAGCAGCAAATTGTTGGTTTTTTAATTCATGTGTCTAACTGTTCACTCGGAAATAGTTCAGCAAAACCGACAATATTTACACGGGTTTATAAGGAAAATATTCATAAATTCAATTAAGAGATAGTTCACCGAATCTATCGGACAAGTAGTTTATTTTAGTAGCGAATTCAATAGTGCTGTTTCATGTCGTTTTACGAACTGTCAGGTTAAACTGTCAGTGTCCGACATCAGCATGGGAGAAAATAGCGGAAAGATTCGTTTGACCATTGAGTGTATAAGCTATTGCAATATCACCCAAAACGGTACATATGTAATAAATGTAATACTGAAATGCCAGCTACCTATATTTGAACATTATTGTACTAGAATCTACAACAACTCTGAAATCTGCATTGATCCAAATCCATCCATAGAGAATCACAGGAATCATACAAACGTAATTATTATTATCTTTATTATCGAGACTTTCAGCCGTTGGCTGGTTCGTCTCCGATTACAAACGTAAATTGCGATTAACGTGGATTTTGTAGAATAAATCAATGCTACAATAGAATTATTTTCAGGAAAATTTTAATCTCCGTCTAGCAAATACGGGGTTAAAAATACGGAATCGAGTTTCCTTATGTTGCACATGCAACAATTTATTTGTATTCAAAAATACATGAATTTTGGTTTTTGGTTTTGATCTTTTTCATTTGATTTTTGACATTTTTATTTTTTCTCGAATCCTTTTCGGGTTACCGAAACAAAAACATAAAATTTGAGTACTTATATGGTACTTTTGGAAACATGAATATTTAATTTTATTTGTAAATTATTTCATTTTCCGTGTAACCAACGAGAAAACAATTTCGAAGTGAATTTAATTCCATCAGGCTTGTCTTTTATGATAGGTTGATTGTGGGAAAACATAATATATACCCTTCTTATTACTGTATTATACATTGAATGGGACAAGCATATGTAATTTATTTAAAAAAAAAAATTCAAACATTTCATCAAGAGTTCAATATATTTTGAAAGTAATAAAATATGTTCTTGATATGCTTGTTATAATTTTACTCAATAGCTACAAATAAAATCATTTTGATTTCCGAAAAAAAAAAATCCAAAAGTATGATCAACAGAATTTAATCAATGCAATCATGGAATATGGGAATATCATTTGAATTTAAGTTGTTTTTCAATTTATTGTATTATGAGGATTTTAAGTTGTGTGTGCCTTTAAGCTCACGGTGAACTTTTACCTTCCGCGAAGTTTCTAGTAGTGGTACAAGTGAACAAACTCTTCTCGTGTGAAATTTTCCCAGCAACAACTTTGCCGAAGACCACATTTTGATTGGACGTCAGGATAAGTTGTTATTCATCATCATAAACTGGGTTTGCATTCAGCATGCTTCACCAACTGTTCGGCAAGCAACAGTGGTGCTTCTGGCGGGAAGAATAGATCAAAGTAATCCAGGCTACTATGTTCTACAGCAAAAAAGCAGTGTTGCTCTGAACATAATTGAATGATCATCTCAGCATGATCTACACTTTCGAGTCAATAATGACAAATCATCCTTACGTCCCATCAAAATGTGGTCATCGGCAAAGTTGTAGCTGGGGAAATTTCACACGAGAAGAGTTTATTCACTTTTCCATATATTATAATGACGAGCAGTTGGAGGACTGAACACAAAAGGCTTGCCTTTTCCATAGTAATCTCCATATTAACTTCAATTGGCGTGTGCTCAGTCAAATTTCTTCCGAATCACTTAAAAATTTGGGAGAATGATTTTCATCATAATTGACACCTTTTAAGCATAAGGGAGCGAAAAATTCAAAATTTGCATCAGTCTAGTGAACAGACTGCAATAAGAAGGTCTTTTAGCGTAGAAACAAAAAAGTCAGTGGTAAAATAAGTAATTCCAGAAAAATATATTTTTAAGATTCATGTTTGTTACAGTCTCTTCTCTTCTTTTCTCTATAGATTAGAAATCCTTCTAGTGTTTAACCTTAACAATACTCGGTGCTTCGCCATCGTTGGATCGATTTTGATGAAATTTTCAGGAAAAATAACGAATGAGTTATATTTTTGATTCATGCATTAAAAATTTTGAATTAGTTGGTGGTTCCGGATTTGCCGGGGTATCTAGGGTATTTCAAGAAGGAAATTATAAGAAAAACGCAAGAAACCTCATCAAAAACTTCCAAAAATCGTTCCATTGATTTATTTGATAGAATATATATCTGCTTCAGTTTGGACACTATTGTGGTCATTTTAAGAACATGGCCACTGGCTATCGATTCCGGTAGGAACATCCAGTATATCATGCACTAATACTTTTCTACCAGAAGTGATAAAATAGTTAAGTCTAGCATTCATCTTACTTTTTCAAGAGCACTTTCGGCAAGCCTCGTAGGATAAATTTACAACTCGTGCTGTAAAAATCATCATTCTGCAACTTGTTCCGTAAACTACTATTACTGACTATTCGGCCTGTTCGGTAATGTTGCAAAATTGGGTCTGACACCTGCCGTAGTTTAGTAGAAAGTAAAAATTATTACTGAACCTCAGAAGTTTTCAATCAAAAAGCTGAAAGTTCGGTATTTTTTATGATTTACAATTCGTACCCAGTATAAAAAAAACCGTACAAGCAAATCGTGATTGAGTGTGTATTAAATGAGTTAAGACGGGTACAAGGAGAATGGAAAAGAAGAACGAAATTTCGCTAATCGATTTGCAAATGCTACTGTTTCTGTTGTGTTAAGGTGACACGGGAGACCGTGTTATTTTCCCTATCTTTTTTCTCACTCTAACAATTATCATCAAAACTTTGTAGAAGCAAATCTTTAGTTTTAGTGAACTGATTAAACTGAAAATTTATTGGGTTGTGCAATATATATAATTATAGTGATACATTTTTCGCATCGATATATTGAGTGGTACTTGAGATTTGCTTCTTCAAATGAAGAGGGTGATTAAAACACCGTCCCGTCCCGTGCGGCCTTAATGATTTCTAAAGCTTTGGCTTATTCACTTTATCAGTTGAAGAAATGTAACCAAACACAATTTATTCAATGTTGCGTAATCGAAAACACGATCCCTTCTTGTAGTCAACCAAACGGGTTCCCCTCCAATTGTGACATTGAAGTCTCAATTCAGCTAGAACAGAACCTTCTAAAACTACACAGCTAAAAATATGTTGTAAAATTAAGTTTATTTTCATGCACATATTTGGAGCATCAAAATAAACCTAAATTTAAACGACCAATCCATTATTTTTCAATCTAATTCACTTTAAATTTACACGATCATGTAATATTCAACCATTTTTAGTTGAAAATTGAATGTATATTTATTTAAATTTACATGATGCTGTAACAACACACGAAATTGATTTATTTTTACAGTAGACTTCAGTTTACATCACATTGAAAATTAAATATTTTTTTCTGTGTAGCTCCAGTCGTTCAACCCGTCACCGGTCGAGCAAAGCGCGCCTATTCCCGAAGGTAAAACAGTGACGTCACTTCGACACGGACACATGTAGGCGCTCTATCCTAGGTACTTGCATAAAAAAGCTGATTTTCAACTTTCCGTTTGAGCTGATTTGATGCTTTAGAATGAGGATATCAAAGGTTCAATTAGCACTATTACGAAGACGGATACGTCCATTGAAATAACATGTTTTCTTCGTTTTGGGTATCCCATGGATTCATTCATAAAATGGAAATATGCGCCATCATCTATTGAGTTTGGTTCGGATGTTCTTATTGTAGGGCCCGAAGGAAGAATAATTGACGACAAAATGGTATGGAGAACATAAAAAGTGAATGGTGAATGCTACTTTGAGTTTGCTAGCTGAAACCAATCCAGTTTCCCGACAAAACAAGTTCAAGGATGAACGTTTTTGCTTACCTCAGAAGGAGTCCCAATTAACAGGAATGTTTCCAGTTCGATTCACTTAATCCTCAAGGACGTTGATGGGCACGCGAACCAGTTTTTTTTTGCGATATATGTGAAACAAAAGGAAATAATGCTAAGATCCAATGAACAAATTTGATTATCAGAAGTAAACCGAGCACATTCCATTCTTAACTGCATTTTGGTGATTAAATGGATAACATTACAAGAAAAAAAGGTTATTATATTGGTTTGCTGTAAAAAAAGTGGCCCAAAATTACCTTATGGCCCAATGTCTCCCCGCATTTTTTTGTGTCTCAAGTATCAAATTATGTGTCTTTAGTAAATATTGGGTTTCTAAATGTGGCTCTCAGAAATCATCCATTAAGTCAAAATTTTGAACTACTGGTCGACAAAGTTGTAAAAAATACTTTTGTTAATGTTCACATGAAATTTAAACTATAATTTATCAAACTTTTTAGTGATACAAGCTTCACCATGCATACAGAATGCAGGGCTTATGTTTTCATGCGAGATACAATTTAATTTAAATTGCACATTTGAATATCCATTAAATCGTTTATTTTGTACATGCCTGCAGTCTCCATTTGTTTCCTTTATAGGACAAGGTAAAATATTTTTCTGAATCATAAAAAAAACACTTTTGGGCAACGATATTATTATATTTTTTGTTGATAGTTATTCCTTAACACATAAGATTTGTATTCTGTTGTAAATTATGCAAATCAAGCGTAAACTTGCATGCTGAAATCTTTAAATAATTCCTTTATAACATCCAATATCTCGAAAACTAAACGTACTATGGTGTTTTTGATTACTACTATGGATTGAGCAACTCTAAATTGAGTAATAGCGGTATTATGGTGCTTGAAACAAGTGTTATGGTACATATTGGACTTTAGTTCAATTTGCCAAAACGAAATGACTCAGCTTGTACTGACATTTAATCGTCTGGATTCCTACTCAATGATTGACTGGTCAAACTGGTTGCAGCATTTAATGTTCAGTCGATGGATTATATTTTTTATTGACTGTGATTCAAACGTCTCGTTGGACAGGTTGAATTGGTGTCGTTCTACTTTTTTGCGACTGCAATAATCAATCATAAAGAGCACCTAAATTGATGGTTTCAATAAACTTACCGAACAGGTCTCAAACTCTGAGACGAAGCAAAAGTTAAAATCTTGTCATTTTTAATGATAGGTTTTCTACTTCAGCAAACTGTCTTTTGGGCATTATAATTCGTGGTACCCGTGATATCACTTGAGTGCGATCTAAATCAATTAATTTTCTTATGTCTTTTTATTTCATTCCAGACGCGCCCTAGCAATTCCCGTTCAGTATGAACATGGAACTGAGTTTGACGACGGCATTGCTTCGTACAGCAAGTGCTCCATGTATGCCGTTAACTATACCGAAGTGCTAGCCAACAACATCCGCAAGGCTGACCCGTCCTGGCCGATTCAGTCCTGCAAGAACGGCTGGGAGTACAACTTCACTGACGTGCCATACCGAACAGCAGCTACCGATGTGAGTATTTGATTTACTTGATTAAATCGTTGGATATATTTGATACCTACCAAATCAAACAATCGTAATCGTCTTTGGTAAAATCGTATTGCACCCAGTTAGATCTCCTAGCAGACAGCGGGGTACGGCTTTCCGTATCAATTCGATTGAAGCGAACATTTATTTTTCAAGATTGTTGTCCGGCTTTATTGCAATGGGCCCTACATATTTAACCCTTCCAGTTTTGCTTGTCATTTGAGATTTGAGTAATCTTGCTCCACAGTCCCAACTTTCCCAGGTTGGCGCAATGTTAGATCGTTTGTGATGATCATAGCACCAACTAGAGCAAGTTTTTTATGCATATGGTGGAGTTGGTCTAATAATCGGATAGATGGTTATGGGACTTCGTATAACTTTTTTTTTTTAAACTGCGGCAGCAAAAAAAGAACTGTATGTGTATTAGGGTGCGGCTTATTTTTCAAAAGTTCTCAAAACCAAAAATTCGTGTGTTCTACTGAATTCAAATTACATTAAAAGAGAAACCTCAAAATCTGATCCAAAAATATTAACGTTTAGAGGTGGCGCAAGCGTCTTGAAGTTGAATTTTCAGGTTATAAAAAATGACGCTCAGTGAAGTACACATGACTTTGTTATTTTTCAACCGATTTTAAAACTTTTAGCATCAATACATTCAAAATTAAATTTGTGAAAACTTTGTTGAACACTAAATTTGTATAAAATCAAAACAAGTTTTAGTTAAAAGTAATTTATTCCAAATTTTCCCTCATTTTACTAAAAATTTCAACTTTGTTTGACCATAACTTAATGATTACTCAACCGATTCCAAATCTTTTTACATGCTTTTTAAGCTAATTCAATTGTTTTCAAACCTTTTATACATCACATTTCACTAAAAAAATGTGTTGACCAAGTTATTCAGCAAAAACTGCACAAAAACATGATTTTTTTACGAAAAATGCCAGTGTTTCAAATTTTTGCCAGTTAAATATTATCTCTAAAGCTGAAACTGATTTTTCTCATTTGTTAAACCTTCGGGAAGGACTTTGCAACAATTTTTAAATAATTGTTCAACAAAATTATGTTTGCATATGTTAAAAAATATATGCACTATTCAACTCGTAATTAAGGCAAGATGCTTTATATATTTTAGTTTTATAGAAAAAATGCAATTTCCGGCAAAAAAAACTTGAATAATCCAAAGAAATTTGATTTTTTCATTAAAAAACCATGTTTTTGGGTAGTTTTTGTTGAATACCCAAGTCAAAATTATTTTTTCGAAAAATGTGTTCTATGAACAGTTTAAAATCAACTGAATTTGCTTTAAAAACATGTAAAAAGATTCGGAATCGATTGAGTTTCAATGAAGTTATGGTCGAACAAAGTTGAAATTTTTAGTAAAATGAGGAAAAATTTGGATAAAAGTATTTTTAACTAAGAAAAGTTTTGATTTTAGACAAATTCGATGTTTTACAAAGTTTTCATAATTTTAATTTGAAAGATAATGCTGCTAAAAGTTTCAAAATCGGTTGAAAAATACCAAAGTTATATTTACTTCACTGAACGTCATTTTTTATAACTTGAAAATTCACCTTCAAGACGCCTGCGCCACCTCTAAATATCAATATTTTTGGCTAAGATTTTGAGGTTTCTCTTTTATTGTGATTTAAATTCAGTAGAGCACACGAATTTTAGGGTTTGAGAACTTTTGAAAAATAAGCCGCACCCTAATGTGTATGGGATTGTTTCACGGTCGTATCATAATCTTTTCCTATTGAAAATTTACTTTTTTTTATATATACATTATAATCGTGCTTGCACAAAATATACTGTCTTGCTTAGAATTTTCGGATGCTTCGGAAGCCGGGCACTCGCCTTTTTAATAATATACACCCGATTCTGTTTTTGCACGGATTTTTTTTACACGGCCGTGCAAAAAAAGTTTCCATACATTTTTTTTTGCCAAAACCTTATTTTTGCATGAAACGTCGAGAAATGATGTTACTTTTTTTACACGGTTTGCGAAATTTTGAACTGAAAACTTTTTTTGCACGGTACGCATCCCCCGTGCAAAAACAGAATCGGGTGTATTTAGATAAATTTCGATTTTTTCGCTGAGGATGCATAATTGTGATATTTTCTACATTTTGGGGGGACTGAGGGCAATGTACGGGATTCAAAGCGCCCGGACTAATGACAACGTGGCAAAGGAATGTCTCAGCTAAGGGTAAGATACATCGATGCCAAACGTTAAATTCATGAACTCTTGAACATTATCGGTTGGGCTTCTATTCATCTTCTTCTTCTTGGCATTAACGTCCTCACTGGAACAGAGCCTGCTTCTCAGTTTAGTGTTCTTATGAGCATTTCCACAGTTATTAACTGAGAGCTTTCTTTGCCAAAGATGCCATTTTCGCATTCGTATATCGTTTGGCAGGTACGATGATACACTTTGTCTAGGGAAGTCAAGGAAATTTCCATTACGAAAAGATCCTGGACCGACAGGTATTCGAACCCAGACACCTACCATGCTTTGCTTTGTAGTCGCGGACTCTAACCGCTCAGCTAAGGAAGTCGAACGTCGAAGAGACAAAAGGTCAAAAATGGTTCGCTTAGTGGGAATTTTTTCCTTCTTTGAAAAAAGACTTTTGCCCTTTCGACTTTTTACCCCTTTTTGTTCTTCGACCTTTTGTCCTTTCAACCTTTTGTCTTTCGACCTTCTGTGCTTTCGAAATTTTGTCATAGATTCCAACTAGAGAAGAAGTATTAGGCTCTGCTCTAACAGAATCAGTCACGAGTTGACGAATTGGCATGTATCAAATGGGGAATCATTATTTGATCATCGCTACACCTTCTTTGAACATTCGAGTGTAGCTTCGCAAACTTTGCGTTTCAGAAATCCCCGGTCAACAAACTAAGAACTCTATATTGAATTGATTGCGACCAAATTTCATGGATACACTACGTTCATTGAAAAACCAAGTGTTTTGGATGATGCCGTTGATACTGAAACATCCTACATTATGAAAGTTTTTAGAAAAGCATATCCTCTGCAGTCTATGTAGACTTCAAGAGGGACCCCATGGTGGAATCCCGATCTGACTTTTTTTAATGAACAATGTAGAAGGAGTTGGAACAGACGCCGTTCAAGAAGGCTACAAGAAGGCTCTTCGTTCTGCTGAACGATCGGCTTGAAAAACATCTATACAAATGTTTCAAGTTTGAGTGAAGTCAGTTGGCTGAACAAAATCCTTGCAAAACATAAAAGAAGGCTCTTGTACAAAATACCGTTTTGTCTCAAATTCCGAACAGACTCATATTCCGAACACTAGGTTTTTGTATGACGGTAAGGTTGAAATGTTTCGCTGAAATATATCATCAAATTACCACAAAATGGCAGTCAATTATAATTCAATTCAATCATCTTCTAATCTATTTTATACCTCGGGAGTAGTTATGATTCTCTACTTCAAGACCAGTAAAACTAGCTCAGATAAATTTATTTGCGAAATTATTCATTTGAATACGATTTACTCGTGCTGTTCGGAATTTGAATCAAAATGTTGTTCCATACTTTTACGTGAAAACAATACTTATCAAGTTTATATAAACATTTTTATCGGCACACCCAACTGCTAACAGTTAGAGAGTTGTGTTTGATCCTTCGACCTTGACACTTGCTCCTGCGGGGGCCAGTGATGAGGACAGGATCAAACATGTCGCGCATCGGTCGAGTAAAGTGAAAAAGTGCCGCGTTCGATTAGTTCTTTTTGATCTTTCGACGTTGACGCTTGCTCCTGGGCAGTGCGTCAAGAAAGCCCGAGCAGTCGTCAGTTGTTTTCCCTCTCGGGTCGCGCGCCTATTTTCTCTGAGTGATTTTATATAGCCGAGCAAACGAGTGAAGCTGAAAGTGGATTGTTGCTGCTCAAGAATGTCGGATCCATTGGTGAGCTCGTTTCATGCTACTATTTCTAATCTATAAAATATGCATGCCGAGAAACCATTCGTCCAGAAGCAATCCTGCATGTATGTCCTCTTGGATATTTTGGGTGCCTTTAGAGTGTCTATTTCCCGGCCATTTTGCTCGTCCCGGGATTTGAGACAAAAATCTGAGCTTATCCCGGGATCCCGGGATTTCACAAATGTTCAATAAAACTAGTATTTTGATTGAAATGGAAGTACAAATTTTAAAATACAATGTTTTTTTAATGAAATAAACAGATAATGTAACTATCCATGATAATATGTTAATTATAACAAATCACATTTCATATATGATTTTCTGATGAAGTAACTCATCAAAAATCGAAACATAGCTTGATTGATGACGGGTTTGTTTTTCATATTCTTTATAGCACCTATGAATGGAAGTATGTTAAAATACTAAGTCATAATATTGAAGTAATTTGCATTTGAAGACATTTGAAAAGTTGTCAAAATTTTAGAACAAATTAAATGAATAAAGATCATTGAAGGTATTGTAGAATGTCATGCAAACAGTTAATTTACTGAACATTATTGACTGAAGTTAAGGTGTACTTTTAAATTTGGTTTCTTAACCTAGGCTTATAAAAACGACTAATGTTGAAGAAGAAAGCATTGGAAGTTTGCAACTAGAACAATAAAAATTTGTGTTTCTTACTAGATAAATTGGTATTTTCATGGCAATAATAACTCGTTTCTTCTCTTTTTCATGATGTTTTTCTATTTTATCAAATAAGGCTTGATAGTGAGGGAAAATGTCATAGTTTTTCGTTGAAGTGTAGTGGTTTCCATCAAATTCCACGTACAGTTCGGGAATCCCGGGATTCCCGGGATGTCAGGACTAATATCCCGGGAAACGGAAAATCCCGAAATTTGTCAAATCCCGGGATTTTTTGTCCCGGGATATAATGTGCTTTTATACTGACGGCAATCAACCGAACGGTTCTATCGATCGATGACAGATATTGGGAATCAACACGCAGTCAGAGATAGTTTGTCTCTATCATGTGTGCTCTTCCCGCCAGTCACCACATGATCAAGTTAGAACTGCATTAATAAGCCAAATTTTTCATACATAGGAGAAGGTATCGACTGTGATTGTTTAGTGTGGCATAAAAGGTTATAAGTGTTATAAAGGGTAGCTTAGTGACTGTATACTTCGTAGATTGGATACTAGCTACATTCATTTTTTTTTTCTTTGATAGTGTCATCAAGAATGATTTCAGGAACAAGGATTGGAAGTTACTCGTGATGTAATCTGAAACAAGAATACCAAATTCATCTTCTTCGTGGCATTACGTCCTTACTGGGACAGAGCCTGCTTCTCAGTTTAGTGTTATTATTAGCACTTCCACATTTAATAACTGAGAACTTTCTTCGCCAAAGTTGCCATTTTCACATTGGTATATCCGGGAATCGGACCCAGACACTTTCAGCTTGGCTTTGCTTTGTAGCCGCGGACTCTAACCACCCAGCTAAAGAACGCCCCGACCAAAACCATGAATATTACTATTACCGGCCACGCCCATGTTTGTCGTAACTTGGGCTAGGGGAAGAATATGTTGAGGTAGCACTTACTTAACGAGAGGTCACCGACTAAGCGACGCCCTCATACGTGATACGGAGTAGGGGGCTGAGAAACGTATTAGGTCATGATTCGCCTTAAAAACTGGCAATAGACCCAGAGCATCAAATTTTTGAAAAAGAAAAAATATAAAAAACGCTATAACTACTAAGCCTATTAAATCTTACTAAGTTCGTTAAGCTAGCGATATAATCTGTTACATATTGTCCTGCATAATAGTACGTCCAGTTTTCTTTCTTGATACTTTTTCAACCTGTTTCATTGGTAGTTTTCTGAAAATCACTATCAATTCAACTGATAAATATCATTTTATGTTTTGGAAACAAACAATTCTGATGAACGTTATTTAAGTGCATGTCAGTAATGAGTACTCAAATTGCTTATAATTACTACTAAGATAGGAAAGAATTAACCTATTTAAAAAATGTCTTTATTTTAAGCCAAATAAAGCTTTAAAAATGTTGGATCAAACAATTAGAATCTGTGACGATCGCTTTAAAAATAAAGCTTGAAGGAATAGCATGTAATTACAAAAAGAAAAATAATACAGAGGTTCTATTGATTTTTATTGATTTATCTATTTACGAAGAACAGCTTTCTATTAAAAGAAGGGAACATTTCTGCTGAAATCGTTAGCAGCTTTAAAAAAAATATATTAACGCAACAATACTTCAAAGAACTGCCTACGATAAAAAGAAGACCAGACTTACTTTAAAATTGTCAACTATTTTGATGCCAATGATTATTAGACCAGTAAAATGAGGAAGAACAGCCTGCGTTTTAAAGAAAGGATGTTTATGGGGTCTTTCTTAGCCGAGTGGTTAGAGTCCGCGGCTACAAAGCAAAGCCATGCTGAAGGTGTCTGGGTTCAATTCCCAGTCGGTCCAGGATCTTTTCGTAATGAAAATTTCCTTGACTTCCCTGGGCATACAGTATAATCGTACCTGCCACACGATATACGAATG
Source organism: Aedes aegypti (assembly GCF_002204515.2). Classification (NCBI taxonomy): domain Eukaryota; kingdom Metazoa; phylum Arthropoda; class Insecta; order Diptera; family Culicidae; genus Aedes; species Aedes aegypti. The sequence goes on along the minus strand of NC_035108.1, from coordinate 188,226,251 downwards.
CGAAAATGGCAACATTGGTAAAGAAAGATCTCAGTTAATAACTGTGGAAGGGCTCATAAGAACACTAAGCTGAGAAGCAGGCTTTGTCCCAGTGGGGATGAAATACCACCAAGAAGAAGAAGAAGAAGAAGAAAATGTTTATGAATTTAAAAACTATCAAATTTTACGTTATTAGTAATTGTTACACAAAAAGTACTAAGACTTCTACTTATGATTAACAAACTACCAATGTGGTCAAATAATAGCATTCAATTCTAATCATTCATAAGAGACACGTTCATTTGAAACGATAATCAAAATTGCTGAATTCAGTATATTTTATCGATAATTAAGCGAAATCTTGAATATGTCTATGGAAAAAATTTTCGGGGAAATGGTTTTTGGGAAAAAATCCATCGGGAAAATTTCATTCGGGGAAATGTCGGACAATCGTAAACTCCTCTTGTTTTGGTTACGCCCAGCATCAAATACTATTATTTCCCAATTTAATGAAAATTTGCGATGTATTTATTGCTATCCAATATAAAATTTCAAAATGTTCTAATGAATCTGTTATATTTTGCCATAGAGGTCACCAAATTCAAGTTGAATTGGGCCAAAAATAGATTTCCTGAAACATTAGTTTTTAAAAGTACCCGAAATTCATAATTATTCATCGATGATCTTGATTAATAATCTCTCGGGATTACGGAAACAAAAATCTTAACTTTTTTGCCGATCTTCAAATAGTCTAATCAGTACTATACTCTATTTTTCCTTCCAGTTCGAATGGGTCTGCGAGAACGCGTACCTCTCGACCCTGTCGCAGTCCATCTTCTTCGTCGGTGCCATCGTCGGTGGGCTGCTGTTCGGTTGGATCGCCGATCGATACGGCCGTATCCCAGCGCTGGCCGGATGTAACGTGATCGGATTCGTCGCCGGTGTGGTCACCGCTTTCGTCGGAAACTTCTGGCAGTTCGCACTGTGCCGGTTTTTGGTGGGATTCGCCTTCGACAACTGCTTCACCATGATGTACATTCTGGGTAAGTGTTAGAAAAAAAATGAAAAAATCACTTATCTAAAGCTACTGGTTTTGGAACGAATTAGTTTACTCGCTTTAACATGGAAGCGATTTGTTACTAGCGACTCGGGCTCAACCTGAATAACCAGTTGAGCTTAGCATTTTAAGTCATTTTGGTTGATTAATGACTGTGTAGACAAATCAAGGAGCTAGAGTGAATGATTGAAAATTGCTCCAAAATAATATAGGTATTTGCTTCGGTCTCTCTCACAGAACCGGCTAGAACTGGGTTAGAATTGAACTTGGTAGCTAAATTGAAAGCAGTGTTAAACTAAAAAGGGTAATTAATAATCACCAAGCGGAAATCGTTTTAAATGGAATGGAACTGCATTCGATTGAAATAGCAATCTGGTAGGTGACTGGATACTTGAATGAATCCGAAGCTAGAACGAAACATCCAGCTAGTGTCTCCCAAACCATCACTCGATTAGTGTCTCATCACTTACCTACCATTACCCTGGGAGACGCATACTAATTGAGATATAAACTGATTAGCATTCAACATGGTAATTCCATTGATCACGTCTAACAGGCATAAACGCTTATTAACCCATTTCCACAACGAGGGGTAGCCGTCAAAGTAGAAACAATGGGTGCAGCAGGTGACGACGACTACCGTGCCAGATTCGATTATCAGACTCCACAACTGTCACCTGTTATTCACTGCACGCCGCAACTAATGTGACAAAACCACCTTCCATTTAGAGAGATAGAGAATGTGTTCCCATTCATTAGCATATGTGTGAGATCACGTTCTAAGAAGAATGTCTTTAGCCACGGTGTGTTTGAAGCTGTTATTAACGAGAAAAAATCGGTACCCACCCACCATTGCGGTGAAGTGCTATCGTTTCCCAATTTACGCTGTTGAACGTATTCTTCACATCCAGAGTGACAACCGCATAGTAACGGATGCCGCTCCTTTCATGCTCGATTGCCACCTCAGCCGTCTGAACGACCGACTGGGTAGCATCCAGAGACCTTTCCTGAATCCATCCTGGTTGTTTGGCAGGCCGTCCGTACCTTCCGTATACGGTACCAGCCTGTTGACGATCAACCTCTCCAATAATTTGCCCGTCGTATCTATAGTAGACAGATAGGTCTATACGCCGACTGGTCATCTGGTGATTTCCCCGCCTTTGGTAGTAGCACCAATTTCGGTCGCTTCTATACATCCGGGAAGTTTCCTTGATCTATGCAGCATTGCATCGTGGTTCTGAACATGTCCGGATCCGCATTCACTGTTGCTTTAAGGCAATATTCGGGATACCATCGGGTCCCGGTGCCTTGTTTGACGTCAATGACTTCCCGACTTCTGCCACCTTTTCGTTCGTCACCCTCGCTACTTCTTCCCCTAATCTGCCGCATACGGCGCGGGGATGATGCGGGAAAAGTCATCGATTATCGATCGCAGCAGCTCGAGCGACTTCTCTTGGGGCGCCATGGCACGTATGGTCTAGGCCATTACCTCTCTGTAGGCGTCACCTCACGGACTCGAATTGACACTCTGGCATAGACTATCAAAGCATGCCCGTTTTTGACTCTTGATTTCCTTTGTGAGAGTCAACTTTCTGAATGTTACAAAGCGTTCTTCTCTTTGTGCTTCTGTGCGTGATCGATGCAATCTTCGTTTACCCCGAAGGCAGATCGCTCGTAGTCCTGCAATTACTTCGTACTACCAATACACTTGCGACCTGTTCTCTGTCGGCATGGAATAACAGCGCTTATGATATCACAGCAACTAGTCCTTCACCGTTTAGGTCCAGAGTATTCAATTCGCGCCTCAGGGCTTCAGTGAATACTTCGCCATCGAAGCACGCTGTTTTCAAACCTCGGACTTGGGTCAAGTTACATCGCACTGCCCTCCGTCCGCCTAGTATTATACCATATCGAATCACTTATAGATCGCAATGAGTATAATCGTCATCAACGCACCAGTTCTTCTTATTCTTCTTCTTCTTCTTGGTATTACGTCCTCACTGGGACAGAACCAGCTTCTCAGCATTATGTTCAGTAGGCGCTTCCACAGTAATTAGCTGAGAGCTTTCTTTGCTAAAATTGAAATTCTCGCAATCGTATATCGTGTGGCAGGTACGATGATACTCTATGCCCAGGGAAGTCAAGGAAATATCCATTCCAGACTCTAACCACTCGGTTAAGGAAAGCCCAACGCACCAGTTCATGGTTCCTACAAGGTTAGGACTACAGAACGTTACGTCGTTTATCGATTCCGCACCATTTCTGCGGAAGGTTCTCACTACAACCACATTTACCAGCTCTACATTTTATGTGGCCAGGGATTCCAACAATAATTGGCCTCTTTGGTTGGTGCAGCGGCTTCCCCCTGTCAAACACACAAGTCTACGGTGGAGCTATCTATGCATTTCATAGCGGCAGTTATTGAAGTCATCCATTAAAATGAGAATCGGCTTGTTTAAGAATATAATCCGTAACATTTGGAAGTATGTTCCATATTAATTATGCACCCCGCATATTTACATAGATCTGCCTGAATTACAAAATTAAACCAATTTATCGAGAATGAATTTTCAATTAGTATTTAGGCTACTCTAATCACTAAATCATTGATCATGGGGCCCCTACACATTGCCGATCAAGGTCACCTTCAAACCGAATTTTTATGTACTTGTTAGCGTGTTAGTTTTCTAGAAATCAAATGCATAATATTGAATGAAATTCTTTGCACCCTAGCTACGCTAATGCGCCTCCGTATTTCATGGCTAACGTTATAGTCAGCCGTCAGCAAGAATCCAAGGTATAGACGAACTCGTCGACCACCTCAAAGGTATCCCCGTCTATCGTAACACTGCTACCTGTTCGCCTGAAACCTTTGCACACATTCCATTGTTGCTCTTATCAATCTCGTGAACATCCCGGAAAAACTGTTCTCGTCCATGATTTTTCATAGCTTTATGCGATCGATACTGTCGTATGCCGCCTTGAAATCGATCAAAAGGTGATGCGTTGGATCCTAGAGTTCACAAAATTTTAGGAGGATTTGCCGTACAGTGAAGATCTGGTCCACTATCGATCGGTCGTCAACAAAACCGGCTTGATAACTTCCCACGGAAGATGATCTGGGATAATACTTTGTAGGACCCATTCAGAATAGTAATGGCTCGAAAATTCTCACAATCTAACTTGTCGCCTTTCTTGTAGATGTGGCATATTACCGTCACACTCGGGCTCAGATTGTGTACCACTTCTAGTACTGCATTTGGTCCCTCGGTAGTACAAAAGGTACCCAAGTTTGACAGATCGCAGTACACTTTTCACGGCATTCTAGATTACCTTATGAGTCATCAAATTTTGGGCAACTGCAAGGGACATCGGGGTCTTTAATTTGTCTTTGATATTACCCCTTTATTGCGCCAATCAGCCGGTGCAGACAAATGGCCAGCCTCACCAGGTCCATCTTTATGAGTTCAGCTCCGATGCCATCCTTACCAGCAGATTTATTGTTCTTTAGCTGGTGAGTGGCATCCTTAGCCTTGAGGGAGGCTGGTTAGTTTCCATCGCCCGCAGAACTGACAAAGGCATTTCCTCCATTGTACTGACCTTCATTGCCTGTGCTCTCAGCGCCATTCAGGTGTTCGTCGAAGTGTTGCTTTCACCTTTCGATCACCTCACGCTCGTCCGTCAAAATGCTCCCATCCTTATCGGGTTGCTATTTCTTTGCGTCCGTGGTTCCTATGGAAGCACTTCCTGGTTCGGGTTATCCCGTGGCACTTGGCTTTCTTAGCCTTAGACGTGATGTTGGCCTCTCCGCTGTTGCCTTGTTCTCTTGATCGCGGAGCTTGGCTCGTACCAGCTTTTCCGCTCTGGAGGACGGCTGTGCATCTCGGTGTTCTACATCCTGATGTCTCTCCCTATGTCGTTGACTTTTTCGGTCCCTTCATTCTGCATACATTTTCTTTCTCCATATCTCGATATCCTCCTTACCACGATATCTCCCTATCTCGATGGGCCTTTCAGTCCTGATTTTCTCTCCGTATGTCGATATGCCCATTGTCAAAGGTTACTAGACTAAATTTTAGGGATTCAAAACAATTTGTCAAGACAAAATGACGTCTGTTCGTTTTTAATTTTCCTGGTAATGGCGTGATTCTCAAGCTAGTATTCATTAAAAAATTGTTTTTTGTCTCGATCTCTACCTATCCCGATGGTCCCTTCGACATCGAGATGCGGAGAGTCGGCTGTAATAAATAATTTAAAAATAAAAACTCATCTTTAGAATACCTAGTGCAAACATTGGTTAATTTACAAGTTGTTAAGGAGTATTTTAGAGCCCGCTAGGGAGTATTTTAGAGCCCGTGAGTATCTCTTCAAAATTAAAACGATAACATTCGTGTCCCACATTGAAATATTTTCAAATTCACGGAGAAGAAGCTCAAATACTGTATCTTTCGAAAGGTGGGTGCCGAAGTAGTGGACATTTTTTGACGTTATTAATAGCTTCAGACACACCGTGTAGCGAATTCGATAGAGGAAGGATTGGTGGTAGGGACGGGCTGCGTTACACACCTGCTATGGGATCCTGCCGTGCTGCATGTGCTGCAACTCCATGCTCCATGTGAATATCAAGTGATCGGCATTTGAACAAAGCATTTGATGTTTAACATCGTGTACGTCGTGACTGAGGAAAAACTTACTAAGTATATCAAACAACAACAATTGCAAACATGGGTTTTTGCGCAACATATGGAGGCCCTTATGGTCGAATGATACGATTGCGACTTCGTTTTTATGGATTGCATGTAAGGGGAACAATTAGTCGAGCAATCAATATATCTATTTCGTGACAGAAGGTGTTTAGATTTATAAGAAATGGTATAAATTAGATAACTTGATATTGTTTAATCGAACAACTGTAACAAGTGTCCTTTCAACTCACATCACAATTTATAAATTACCTACTTTATAGAACCGATATCATTTTAGCTGACAAGAGTGAAACCTAATTGTGACGTTTATTGAGAGACGGTCGTGACGATGGTGCTGCTGCACTAACAAGCTTGTTACAATGGGCAAAGCGCATCAGCGTCTGCTCTGGAGCTTAAAGTGACCCCATAAATTGGGATTAATGGATGACCGTTTTCCACTTCAAAGCTAAAAAGTAGTTCTTTTTCTGGCGTTCACAATATCCTAAAAAGGAGAATGAAGGTGTTCCTGTGCGATTCATAGCTCAAGTAGCTAATTGTGCGACACATCAATGCGCGATATGTGCGAATCATGTTTCTCCGGAACAGACGTAGAGGTGATCTTAATTGGATCCTTGAGCTTCGCAGATTCCGATCTGATTGTCATTGAGTCTCGAAGATAATGGGGCTGTATTGCTTCATTCATGAAATCGAAACGATTGACGGTATGGCGTATTACTATTCAGAAACGGCAAGTGATAATCCCATCATAAGTACGTGACTTGTATTCATTGATCTTGTGAAATTCTTTCTGTACGTTTAAACAAAAGAAACACCAGAAGACATCAGCTTCCAGGCCTCGATTTTTATTATTGTCGGTGTTTTATCATGCAAGTCATCATGACTATTAAGTGGCCATTAATCAGCCAAGGCTCGGTTTCCATTGTCATTTTGGAATTCGCCCAAATTGAAACAGAACCTACTTTTCAACATAATTTATATGGTTTCTCATACTAATCTGACACTGAATCTTTGAACACCTTTCGGCGCATGCGTGTCAACCACTTTCGGTTTCTAATCGTTCTAGCCAGCCTGCCTAACCTTTCAATTTTTTCGAAGAAACCCATTTTCTTCAAATCGAAAAAAAATCAGGTAATTCAAAAAATTCTTATAGAGATATTGAAACAAAGTACTTGCTGCTGAGCATCCCGCCGAATGTTCTGTAAAAACTGTACTCAGGATTACTCCACGTAGCCCAAGCCTATTTTTTTAAGAACTTTGCCCTGAATTGGTAAAGTTTTATTTAAAAAAACTATTCAGTATTCTGCTAGAATCCTACCTGTCCCTGAAAGTCCTATCCAGGATTCTAATAGAATGATGGATTTTGTTGGAAAGCTGATCATGATTCTGTGAAAATTAAAGAAAGGATTCAACATTTTGACCAAAATTTATTCTGAAAGTTGAACAATCCTGTCCAGGAATCTGTGAAATTACTATATGAATCCTACTCTGAATTCTACATGACAAGTTTACATGACATATCATGTAAAAATCCATGATATTCCACGCTCCAGTTATGTGCATTATATGTCTCAGAAATTTACACGTTTCGTTCGAACTGTGTATGTTCCATATTCAGTGTTTATTCTGTCGGGATACTCCTGAAGGGTCCGTAAGAATTCAGACCAAGATTTCCATAAAATTCATGTTAATGATTCTGTACCCATGATTTTGTGAAATATTCCTAATAGTTTTGAAACAAATAATCATGTTGTGATCTACAAATTTTGTTAAAGTTTGATAGAAATCCTTTTTTTATCAAGTAGTGGAAATTGGACTTTCGCTTTACGTCGAAGTTCGATTTCTCCATCAAAATGCTAAAAAACATTCAAGATTACTAAACATTCACTTATTTCCAAAATTTGAAAATTTAGTTTACGTTCAGCTTGAAATTAAACAAGAATTAAACAACGGGCCAAACATTAGACGAGCCTTCAAGCTCTTCGTGAGCCATACTTTAGGCCGAACCGACGAAGAATCGAACCCAGACACCTTCTGATTGGAAGATAGTGTGATATTGGGATCAATTTAAGTACGTTATATTGTGCAATAGTTTGATTATATATGAGCTATAATTTCTTCAATGATTTGCCAAGCAGGCGCCCACAAATGTCCATCAGTATTTTTTTTTAGGAAATAAAACTTCCGGTATTTCTTTAAAAACATTTTGAGAGAATATTTCCAACAAAAAAACATTGATCATCTGCAGGAACATCATTTTGTGATTCCTGTAGATATTCCTTACAAATTCTTCATAAATATTTCAGACACAATGCTAGAAATTCTACTGCAGCACTATAAGCGATCAGTTGACTTATAATTGAAATGACTTGTTCTGATAGGTTTTTCTTATACATCATTCCATAGTTAACATTTTTATTAATATTATCCCAAAATTAAGAGCAAGATCGTTTGTAGGTTTTTAAACACAGTATGTCAAAAATAAAGTTTTAAAGAAAAATTAAGAATTTAGTGCAAACACAAAGTATACGTTGAATTAAATATACTGCATAATATTTAATAATATTTTATACAGATCTTTATACACTGATCAGAAAATTTACTCAAAAAGCTAACTTTGAAAAATAAAATGGAATAAAAATTCGTACTCTAGTTCGGGTATATGAGGCCTACACTGAAAAAAATCGATTCGTTTTTTTATCATAACTTTAGACATCCCATACTTTTTGTCCCAAGTTGTCCCGAACTATAATTTATTCTCGAGGGTGTTTAAAGATGTAAACTAGAGTATAAGCTGCATTTATTTGCACTTTTTTGATTTAGGGTTTTTTGACTTTTTTAAAATATTTTACAACTATGTTCTTATAATAACAGCTAAAAATATTTTTAGGGGATAATTAAATATAGCAAAATTATTCATATCATCATTACTATGTATGTTCTAATGGTTAATCTCATAAGTGGCGTATATGCATGATTAGTAAAAACTCATTATTTTGCTATAGTTTTTTTTCAAAGGTTCGTCTTGATTTTTTTTTGAAAATTAATCATGGAATTTGGATTACAAAACTCATATGTATGAGACTAGATGGAAAAAATATTGTTGGCCGCTAGTCTAAATTGAAATTATCCAGAGAGCGCGGATGTCTTCTAACTTCTTTGGTAATTTTCAAAAGGGTCCTTCCAAGTATTCATCAATAAAAACTACTTGAAATTCTCCAGAGATGTCAAACATGTCTTCATTCTGAGTTAAATGTTTCCGACAAAAAAAAATTCTTAGATTCTTCCAAAAATTCCTCCTAAGACACATCGGGAGCACCAAAAAGACTCCCTCTTTCAATAACCACGCTATACTAATGTAACTCGCGGTCAATAAATTATCGCACTTAAAGTAGTTAACCACAGCACATTTTTAGACAATTTAATGGCTGGCTATCTTTACTCCCTCTTTCTTAAACTAATCCAACCTTAACCGGTGCCCTTCTCTATCTCCAATAAACCTTACTCCTTCACGATTTCCGCAACGACGGATGTAGTTTCCCGACGCAGATCGATGCAGAGCTCTGCGTAGAACTAGAATGTCTTAGTCCTAGCAGTATTCCGGCTACAAACCCGCTGAAGGCCGATCCGTAACCATATCGACAAGACTAGGATATGCAGTAGTTCTACGAAGCCCAAACCTCAAGCCACTCTAGGAGAACACGCCGTTGCTGCATTGTCGTTCTACGCAGAGCTCTTCGTCGAGGAGTTACAGTCGTTGTTGCAGACATCCTGAAGGAGTAAGATGTGGTGGAGGTAGAGAAGAGGCCCCGCATATGGTTAGATTAGTTTGAGAAAGTGGGAGTGACTGCAGTGCAACCCAGCTCGTTTTACGTAGCTTTTGTAGCCCGAGTTCTCTGCGGTGTCCCAGTGTCCATTTCGGCAGTAAACTGGCTACAAACCTGCTGGAGGCCGATCCGTAACCATATCTACTTCAGGATATCTGCAACGATGGCTGTAGCTCCTCGACGCAGATCGATGCAGAGTTCTACGTAGAACGACAATGCAGCAACGGCGTGGTCTCATGGGGTGGCTTGATGTATGGGCTCCGTAGATCTACTGATGCGTGTCCTGTTCCTGCCGATATGTTTACGGATCGACCTTCGGCGGGTTCGTAGCCTGAATTCTGCCCAGAAAGCCTCCGGGGCACCGCAGGGAACTGCAACTATCGATGCTATTAAAAACCGGCGGGTTTGTACAGTACACTTCGCTTTCACTTCTTCAACGTCTATTCTCTCCTTCTCCATCCTTTCTGCCTCTTCTTGAACAACTCTACGCTTCTAACTTTTAGGTTCAGCCTTCAATTTCTGACCGTTTCAGTTGACGAACTCTGGGCAAGTGAAGATAGGGGTCATCCAAAAATGACGTCCATCATTTAGGAGAGGAGGGGGGTCTACGAAAGTGTGACAGTACATGTATTAGGTATTGGAAAAAGCGTGACAGAGGGGGGGGTCTTAAAATCCCGAAAAACGATGGACGTAGTATTTGGTTCTTCCCATATTACGGAGTCGTCAACTGTCTTGAGGTCCCTGACCTCGTTGCTCGGTCATTGCCCCTCTACGTCACCTCTTAAGGCTGCCCAAAAAATGATAACTAAGCCTTACGGTGGTGGTGTTTAACACTGCGGTGAGTAGGTGGCTGCCCGATTACTATAGGGTGACCGATTACATCTAAAGCCTAGCTTCTCAGGAGTTTGAAACTGTGGGAGCCTGACAATGTTCAAGTTTTCCTGACATTTAACAATTCACATTCTACGAAATGCTAAACACACAAATCTGGTAGAAATCTTGTAAGTATTTTCGGTGTAATCAAACAAATTACGCAATTTTTCTGCAGAAAATTATTTAAATCCAGGACTATTTTCTGATAATTCTTGAAAGTATTTATATCGACCTCCGGATGAAACTCTCTGAGGTGTCATTTCCTTCGACCAATCTTTTGAGAGCGCCTTCCAAAGCTTTTACGCTGGTTCAATATTCAAGAAGGATTCCAACAAATATTTCCCCAGAGAATCGTTAGGGCAATTTTCTACCAGTTAATACCGAAAACAGTCCATGAGGTTCTTTGATAAATTTCTCCTGGGAACTCAGTATTTAAAAAAAAATCATCTAGGAAGTGCTCTTAAAACTTCTCCACAGATTTCACAATAAACAACTGCAGGTATTCCTCTAGCTAACCAAGTAATTTCTTCATAACGTTCGACAGGATGTGCTCCAGGGATTCCTTCGGTAATTCTTCCACAAAATCTTAAAGTGATTCTCGAATAATTCATTCTTCCAGAGAATCGTTCAATTCTTCTTCAAGAATTTATGGCTGCTTTCAGAAATTTTCGCAGGAGTTTTCACGATAATGTTTCCAGCAGTGTTTTCAGAAACTCTAGGAATAATAGAAGAATCATGGAGGAGCGCTAGGAGCAGTATCATTAGGAATCTTCAAATATAGTTTTAGGGATGCTTCCAGAGGAATTTCTGGTGGAATTGTCTAAAGAATCGATCAACTATTTTCGTTTTTTTTTTGTTGTGATCCTTCAAAGTATCCCAAAAAATAAACAGAATTCAATGTCATTACCTAAGGATTTTTGAGCAAGTGGTGGATGATTTCTTCGGATAACTTGTAGATGTATATTCAAAGTCGGATGATGAATTCTGCACAAAATCCCTGAACATTTGTAGATTTATAATTATAAATTCCAGATGATAAGAAAATGCACAGCATCATTATTCGGTTCTGATTCATAATTTGAGATGACTAAAGGTTTCCATAGGTTAGCTTCACGTTTTGTTTGCTCATCATCACTATTGAGATTGTGCACATCCCATTCGAAACACACTGGCACTGAGAAAGAATACAAGTAGGAATCGAAATAAAAATGTTTATATGTAAAAAGAAAATTTCATTCATTACTTCGATAATAACTAGTGAAGCATCTCGGGTCAACCTTCTATTCGAAATGATCTTTTTTCCCTCAACAGTGTCTTTCAACAAACTTTTTTATGAAAAGGTGAATATCACATAAGAATGACACATTAATCGTGAATAAAGCTCTCGATTATCGGATATAATAGATAGGAAACATCAGCCTTTCATTTTATAAACCACCATGACCAGCTTCACTAATTTTTTGTTCGACCCAATAGGCTGGTTGCAGATCTCTCAAGGATATCTTCATCCATGGCCTATCCTATTGCGAAGGTCTGACGATCATCCAACGAGTGCAAGTACTTCCCGATTAATCTCAATCCACAATAAGCTTTGGCTAGCTTGCATTCACTACCGTGTTGTTGAAACAATGACAATCTAGAGGATTAATGATTTGTGTATGCTAAAGAATTAGCCTTAAGCATGACATCAAAGTCCAAGTTCCGATATCGTGTGTTCTGTACTCAAGACTTTTCCAGCAACAAGCATGGGTAGCTCACTTTATATAATGTGAAAGGAAACTTTTTGCTATTGTTATATATTCTACTTGCGCAAAACGTTCACCTACATTTCTGCCTTCTGTACAGGTTTGAACCTGTTTGAATGAACCCAATATTGTCATATTAGGCAGCTGTCCCCCTTGGCAACTAGTTACCTACCGGTAGCTACTGGCGCAAAAGAAGTAGTCAATGAACTTGAACTTGGTACGCACGCCTGAAATGCACTCAACTAGGCGCATTCGTGCCATGATCTTCGCGGAATAGAAAAAAGAGAATGGGCTAAATAATGGAACTTGCGGGCACATTTAGCTTCGACTCCGAGCATTAGGGTGGACCATGGTGATCAAACTACGAAAAAATAAGTTACAGATCGCGCACGGGAATGGTTTAGATCCTACGTTGTGTTTATTTTTGTCGCTAGTTAAAATAAAACAACCGTGTTTTGGACCGTCCTGCCATGGCGAAGGTATAGAGCGTACTGATCATTTATTTAGCTTCTCTTTAATGGTGTGTGATACAAATTATAGGGTTGGTGCACATATTGTTGCGTTGCACAAACAGTTACACACTCCAAATTTTTTGAACTAGGAGCATTTGCGAAATCCGTCAACTTTAAAGGTAGGCCTAACCGAACTTGAAATTTGTTTGTGAAGAAATCGACCAAATATATGGGAAACCCGGTTTCAATTACAAATGAACAAATTTGAGGGCTGTATCTTTAGATTGTTCAGCAAAACCAAGCTGAGGATCGTGGGTTCGGAACTCACCGGTCGATGATCTTTTTGGGCTGGAAATTTTCTCGACTTCCCAGGGCATAAGGTATATTTGTACCTGCCACACAAATACACATGCAAAAACTATTAATCAGCAAAGAAAGTTCTCAGTTAATAACTGTTGAAGTGCTCATAAGAACACTAAGCTGAGTAGCAGGCTCTGTCTTGTCTGTCTGACATAACGCTAGAAGAAGATCTTTAGATTTTTACGAAAATGGGCCACCTTACTGTGTACAGACTGAACCAGTTCGATGGGTCCAAACAAATACGGACCTACGAGACTTTGCCGCACATTGAGAGTTGAATGCCCCGTCGTCAATGCGAACTTTGAAAAGAATTGGTATTGCAATGCGGTACCGGCTACCTATACTTCGACCAGCTTGCGCGAGCGTTCTTGTGTCAGTCAGGTGGGTTCCGCAAGGTCGCCTAATGTTGCACGACGTACGGTCGTAACGGTCGGAATTCAAATGTTTTCCGATCAATGAACTATACTCGTGTGAATGCGTGAAGAAATGTTGGGGTTAATGTGTCATTCATTACGCGATTGCATTAAATTTTGTCAAATCGATTAAAAGGCCAGCCATCAGAATTTTGGTTGATTTAAACTAAATTATAGTTTGCTATATCGGGTGTAATTTTGCATTATAATTTTTGTCACCTACATTTTTGAATGTTTCTTAGCATTTTATTTTTCTCTTATATTCCAAATTTTGATATTGATCAACCTTTTTGAAGCTACAACCTTTTAGGAAGCTCTACAAACATCACGCGAACCCCAAAAAAATATGTTCTCGAAATCAAGGGAGCGTTCCAAATATCTAATTACGAATCAACAGATTCAATACCCTAGACACATCTGTAACTCGCTACTGATAATGCATGAATTTTGCAATGCTCGTCTGGAGTCCACTAAAACGAAGAAAATTGTCAGGAGTCTACGGATAAAGAACATCTAAGAAGGATCTTGCCAAAATCCAACAAAAAATAGGTGTTCATCAGCGGCTCCCACCATCCCAAATGATTTTCACACGATTTGAATGATTTCTTCGAATATCTTCAGGCATTTCAAAAAAGTTTTCGTCATGAAATGTTATGATATGATAGACATTCAGTCAGACGTCATTTTTTTTTCGCTGCTTTTAATAGTTCAAGAAACTTGCTAGCCAACTAATGGCCACTAGGAGAATTAAAAAAACTCCAGCGACCTTCCAGAAACCTTGTCAAATATACGCCAAGAGTCTTCGTAAATATCTTTGAATGATTCACTACCACGCGTTCATGCTTTCAGTAGACGATTTGCCCTTTGAAGGAATCACCACACTAGGACAACGGACTAGCATGCAACGCTTTCCGGACTAAAGCGGGAATCGAACCCACACTCCTTGGATAGATATGGGTAAATGCTAGGTAACACTAACCGCACGGCCACAAAGCTCACATTCCTTCGACCGTTTGAGTGGAAACAGTGAAGTATTTCGAATTTATATAAATCCGTCACGGTTCGCCAATGAATATCCCTTTATTTTGCGAGGATCTTGCTAGATACCGTTTTGATTCATATTACGGACATTTGAGGCCTGAGTGTAGTAAAACCGATCGAAAAGCATATAAATTGCAACATAATATATGATACATCTGCGTTATCATGCTTTCAAAGCACTAATCTTTCGAATGGCGACCGAAGAGTCGGATTTTACAGCTTGAATTACCTGAAATGAATAGAAATTAGTGAACTTTCCATGATTCTTATTCCGGCCACAACCTCACTTTTGTTTCATATTGCGGACACTTTGTTTCGAATTCCGGACAGCTCACGAAAAGCAAAACTAAAATGGTTAAATTAAAAATTAAACTTTCTCATTCGTTAGAGCAACGTCAAAACTAATCGCGCATCATTAAATTCCATGGATTACTATGGTAAATTCATATCAAAACGTGCCTGAAAGTTGTGAACTTTTGAACTAAAAATTTTGAAACATTTCAAGTGAAACCTTTCCCATACAAAGTAGAGTGTTTGGAATTTGAATCAGAACGGTAGTTTAAAGTTTCATTTTCAAATCCCACTGAAAAATGTAAAGCTAGCGAGGCAAAATAAGGCTTGTAATCTCTTATTGACAGATTGATATTGCAAGTATTTTATCAGTAAATTTGTAAATAAAAATAAAACATATAAAATTTGAAATTAAGCATAAGCATTAGAGTGATGCAAATTATTAAATTTTTGCTCCCCTATGCTTAAACGATTAACTCCACTCAAATAACCAGAAAAAAAAAGCTTCCTGAAACGCAACCATTTACGATATTGTTTCCAAAATTATAACAATGAGTAATAACACGGGTTGCTATGTGCGCTCTAAATAAAACAACAAAGGTTAAGGCTGGTTTGCTACTGACAAGAAAAGGAATCGCCTATCTCGATGCGTGGAAAATTTCTTCCAAGAAATGGTCAAGAAAATCACATTTTTCTGATCGCAGTACGCAGTTGAGAAGAAATGTCACTTCAAAGGGGGCTCTCTGTAGGAAATTTCTTGACCCATTCATTCAAGGAATTTCTTTACTTTTCTTGAGCGAAACAGCATACTTAGCTTTACTCTGGATCTCGCTCAAGAGCTTGCTCAAAAGCAAAAGCTGTCCCATCCCTAGATTGAGCCCTGCATAAGCGTAGCCTGCAGCTGAAAAGTATTGTGAAAAATATAGGACTAGAAACGGCCAAGAAATGGTTCCACTATCGCAATTACGATTTCGTAACGTCGGTAAGGCCTGCCGTGCAAATCAAAAGAAGCTGTCCGTACGGAAAAAATATGTCCCGCTCAATTATTCCGTAAGAAAAAGAAACATTTCGCTCCTAGTAGATCAGCTGTCAAAATTACTTTGGTAAATAGCAGATTTTATACTTGAACGCTTTTCTTGTCAGCTGCGGACTACTCTCTGAGAGGTAAATTACCTCAAATAATATCTCAAGCACTCTACAAACACTAAACTGATAATGAGATCAGATATTAAAAATATCAAAACAATACATGATGGATTTTCATATAAAAGTGATATATTTCAATTGTAGTTCAATACCTCCATCAGTCCTCAATACCTGTCAAATACCTCAATGAAGTATTTTTGATTGTTTTTCAATAGCATTATAATACTAAATTGAAGAATTGACTATTGATCAAAACCTAGAGTGTCCATCCCGGGACAAAAAATCCCATTCTTCTCCAAACAATTGACTATTGACAAGGCTATATAAAGACACCATTCAAATAAACTGGTCCATACATTTCAGATATGCTCTGTGAATCCAGTTTTGAGTTTTCACTGTGGATAAACAATCTTTTTTTGAGTAAAAATTGTATTTTTGTGCGCGATTTGCTAATTTCAAAGAATATTGCATACCTTTAGGCGTTTAATGTGGTGTGTTCTGTAATTTACAACATTTAAAATTGACCGATATATCATTACGTTGTAAGATTTTTGAGAATTGATCCAGATTCAGTGACCCCAAATTTAGTGAATAGCACATCTCTTTATTTTAGGAAACTTATCGCAATAATTGATCAACTTCACCCCGGATTTAAAAACTCCACTTTTTGAGTTTTAAAATATATTTTTGTAGTTAAATGAACATTTCGTCGAAAATTCGATAGATATCCAACCAGTACATGTTTTAAAAATATATGGATAATAATACATGCATTCTACTAGAAGTTACAGAACTGAATCGCTCGAAAGTGATCAACTTCACCCCATTTTACGGTACCGTAAAACGGGGTATCTTTGATAATGCGGGTAACTTTGATAGTGCGTAACCCACCACATACTAAACGAAATATCATAATTTCTGTTTATCGGTTAAGTAAAACGAATGCAAAACTGAAGAATATTAGTATGACACTCCATATGGTCGGGGTTCTGCTAAACCGCACCAAACGCCATTTTTTTCAAAAATAAGTTATTTACACTAGAGGATTTAGATTATCATAACCTATCTACATTTAAGATATCGAATAATTTGAACCATCCCTCGTTGAGTAAATTCAAAATTTTTCTCTAGCAGGATATGTAAAACTGAAATTGTATCCAACCAGAGCGAACCATAAACCTTAGCTTGTCATTGGAGGTAATTTAAAATTCTGATTAAAGACGGCATTTTTTTTTAAATTCTGCCTCAAATATTGCTAAGTGGCCATTCCGGACAACATACAGTAACAACACCAACGGATTTTAGTATGTCATGTAAGTTAACGGCTTTGTAAAATACAGTATTGTTCCGGTGGTGCTGATCTAATATCATTCCAATTTAGTTCAACCACACCGCACCAAGTACCATTTATATAAAAATCGTGTTTTTGTATGAAGAAAAGATATCAACATTCGCTAAACGCTTGCCTTCACTTTATATGTAATATGTCGATGGGTCCATGCAGGAGCCGTGATGGAATAACAAGACATTTAAATTTGATGTTGTCTGCATAATTTGGAAGCACTTGGTGCGCTTTAGCTGTTCAGAAAATGACGTTTTCACCTGTTTTCAGCATCAAGCCTCCTTGATCAGATCGCGCACAGCTTGTTTCGAGTTATTCGCTTTCAATTCAACAGTTCAAAATGACCGAGAGGTAGCACGCCTAGTCACCACTCAAAGGACACGAGTTTGTATCCAGATTAATATTTTTTTTACGTTGCCCCTAACAGGGAGTCATAAAAAATCAATCAACTTTCAGCTTTTATGACTATTTTTGAACAATAAAGCACAAGGAGTTTCATGTACAACGGGAATCTTGAAATGCATGCCATTCCTGGTATGCACTTCTCATAAATAATCGTGAACTTGTTCAGCCAAAGTGTGCTAAAGGGGAGTAACTTGGTGCGCTCTGGCAGATCAAATTCATGGTTTTCTTCGATCGTCACATTCTTTAACTACATCATTTTTGTCTTTTTCAAATCTTTGAATGCGTGAGAAACTTGGTTCAATAACTCTTCTGGTAAAATAGATAATCCATCAAGAGAAAGTCGGTAGAATACGTTAGAATACGAATTGGCTTGTACCAATTCATACCACTACATTGTGATCAGTTCTATGGAAAATTACAAATCTTTTCCGTTCTTAGTGCTTAAACATTTGTGACAAGCATTCCAACATGTATGGCGATGATATGATCCCTTTTGTTTTCTTTTTTTTTCTTTGTTCTTAGAAATCATGAGACACATTCAGCCATACCGAACTGAAAACCATTTTCTTCAATTTTTGTTCAGCCAGAGTGAACTGAGTACCTCTTGATTTGAAATCAAATCTAATCAAAAGGAAAATATTTGATGATTTTTTTGAATATTCTATCTTGAGTTACTTATTGGACCCTGTTAGTCATTCTTGGATGTTGTAATTTTCAAAAGAGTCATTTGCGATTTACTCGCAGATGAGTGAACTTTAAACTTAAATATCTCAGAATAATATTTTTGGCACTTGGTGCGGTTTAGCAGAACCCCGACCATATAAGAGCTGTTTACATTTGAATCGAGACCATTTGAGGCTTTTTACACGAATATTAAAAATTGACACAATTTTAGCATTTTCGAAACGCTTACAAACAATCTGTTGTACGATCACTATTTGATGTACTTTTGAATAGTTGGCCACTTATATTTGGCAGCCTAGTTATCATAGAACTTGAATACGGTCTCAAATCTCTTAGCGAAAAGCATTTTCACAAACTGGGACCATTTTTGTAATCTAGTCAGAAATTTCCATATAACGTTAAACGCCTATAGGTATGCAATGCCCTACAAATGTTCCTAATTCATTCAATTTTGTTCGATGCATACTCCATTATCAAAGTTACCCTAAAACAGAAAACCGACTTTCGATTATATGAAAAATTATATATCCATTCAAAATAAATCTTTTGGCAATCTATCAACAGCATTCGATAGGTAGGATGCCAGTACTTGTTTTAAAAATATAAATTATAATTCTTTGAAACAGCATGCATAAATATTCAAGTTTTCTTCGAAAAAACTATCAAAGCTACCCCGTTTTACGGTACCCCTATATATCTAAAGAATTTCTAAAGAAAATTCTGAAGGCATTCTATTAGGACCTTAAGATGTTTTTCAAGAATTCCTTCAGAAATTTCTGCAGGGATTCCTAGAGAGACTACTTCAAAGACTTTTCTGGGTGTTTTTATAGAATTACTCAAAAAAATCTTCTTCTTTTTGTTCGAGAAATACAAGGAAAAATATTTGGAGGAACTCCTCAATAAATTCCAAAAAGAATAACTAAAGGAATCTCATCAGAAATTCCTGTATGAAATTCTAGAAAT
Source organism: Aedes aegypti (assembly GCF_002204515.2). Lineage (NCBI taxonomy): Eukaryota > Metazoa > Arthropoda > Insecta > Diptera > Culicidae > Aedes > Aedes aegypti. The sequence continues at coordinate 188,206,970 of NC_035108.1, read as the reverse complement.
CTTGAATCTTGAAAATAATCTGTAAGATTCCCTGGAATTGAAGGAAGAATTTTTATAAGACTTTCAGGCATAATCCTTGCAAAAATTGTAGGGGAATATATGTTCGTATCTTTCGCGGAACTTCTGGGATATATTTTAATTACTGGGAGAAAAATCTGAAAGACTGCCTGAAAGTCTGAAAGACTGTCTGAAAGTCTGAAAGACTTTCTGCAAGAGCTGGTGTTTCCAGAGGCAGTATTCTGAGACCAATTTTGCACAATATTTTCATATCTGACTTACCTGAGTTACCTTAGGACTATCAAAAATCTTCGTTTGACACAGGCCTCTCCGCCAAAGAACGAAACCCGAGTTTCAACTTCGATTCTTCATGCTTGCAGAAATGGAAGATTTTTTCTAATGCTTCCAAAACTCAACTCATTGACATGAGTGAATCCACTATAAGAGTGATGGTGAGTGAAAGAACAATAGTATTCACATTCTTCTGAGTAAAATGAACAAACTCGAGGTGTATTTTTATTGAGGCGTGCAGTAATTTTCGAATTATGCTAATTTCTAATGAAGTATGAAATTCGACCTATGAACAGTGTCATAACCATGTACAAATGAATGTAAGATTCATCACATATCCGTAACGAACGCTGTAAAGTCATAAACATGGAATAAATTGCATTCGAAACGATTGATAAATTGCACATTAACAATTTGCATTCGATTCCAGTTGGCAATAGTGAACCGATTTACTGCCTCACCCCAGGATGGTGATTCCTAGATTCAACAACCGGTTTTGGTACCGTTTTCCGCATTTTCAATGCAACTAGAGCAGGAATTGTTGCTTACGTTAGATTTCTTGAGATAATTTTTCAAGTGCACCTGTTCGTCAGCGTCATCAAACACGGAGGTCTTTGCATTGCAATTATTTGACTTAGAATTCTAAATCATATATGTATATAATCGAACGGATTATCATTAATTAATGACAGGTTAGAACTCTGATGCATCCAGACTTCCAGGTGTAAGCGCCCAGAAGGCAATTTATCGACACCTGTTTTGAAACATTTGATTAATTCACGCATAACCAATTCGTTGTCAACTGGAGTTAAACTGCAGTGCAAAAGTCTGATTGAAAACTTCTATGGCTTATTCGAAAGGCAATGAGTTAATCTTACTTTGTAGATACATAAATTTGAAAACCCTTTTTTATTTTCTTTACTAAATTTTGACTTTAATTTGTGATATTTTTCAAAAACTACACTAAAAAACATTTTGCTGATTTTTTTCAACATTTCAAACCAATACAGTATTGAAACCGTGCTCTCATTATCTTGGATAAACACAGTGTAAAATTTGACGGTAAAATCTGAAAACTATTCAATATCAATAAAACAATCATTCAAGTTATTGTACAAAAGTTAGGGTTCACCTCTCAGTATGGAATATCGTATAGAAATTTGGGGTCACTCAAACTTACTTACAACAAGAAAATGCTGTTAAAACTGTAAAACCATAGACTATTGAAATTAGTTGGAAAACAGTATAAAGATATTAACAAAAATTATTCGTATGCATCTGTGGAAACTCCTAATTTTTGCACGATCACACATCATAGTGCGGGGTGACTTAATTGAGTTTTATTAACTTTGAATAGTTTGACGAAATCTCCGCAAAATTTTTGCAAGTGCTTTTGAAAAATATAAAATTAAGGTTTTAGTGAAGCATGGATTCAAAATTCTGTTCGATCCAATGCTGAGAAAATTAGTCATATTTTTTCATTGTATTTTTCGAAAAATGTTTCAAATTCAAGTGAAAATATAATAAACAAAACGTGTGATCACAGAGGTATAGATAAGGGCTTGTTCAGAAATTTCATATGGCTGAAGGGGATCCTGGAAATGTTACAGCTCATACAAAATTCGTAGAATATCCATACAAAAAGCGTTACGAGGGGGTGGGTGGGTATAAAAAATTGACATTTTCGGCGTTATGAAATTTGTGAATAAACCCTAAAACACATCAGTATGTTTTTGAGGTGGTGACCCCAAACTTCTGCACGGAAGTGTAGATCCCGATCTCTGGTGTCCGACCATTTTGAAGCGGACATGTGGCTGACCTGAGGCGTCAAGTGGCGGCACAGCCCACGTTCCACAGGTGGCATCCGTGTGATGGTGACAAGAAATTGCCATCAATATGCACTCTAATTGGCAAGACACGGTTCGACGCTTTGATTTGTTCGTGAATAATTGATGAAGCTGATCGAGGAGAACCCGGTTACGAAGGCAGGGGAATTCATTCTTCTTTTTTGCATCAAATAACTCAAAGTAACTGCGTAGGAAGTTTTGTACACCTAGTGTGTTGACTTACGAGAGTAATCACATGTCACAGCTCAAGTATGGTTGATTAATTATAATTACTAATGGTCGTAATTTTTTTTACAAATGCATTTAGTAAATTGAATATTTTTTCTCATGATTTGAAAATGTTTCGTAGAGTGAATTCCTGTGATTTGAAAGGAGTTTCGTAGAGTGAATTCCTGAATACCTGGCCGAAAATTCATGTTTTTAAAATAAATGGTAGGAAACTGCATTTTCCTATGCTTAATTTCCTTAACTTTAACAATTCACGTTTTGAATGATCAGATTGATTTTTTTTAATTCAATATGACCGAATGGATGGGGTAGAACAGCATTTCATATGGAGAACAAAGAGTCAGTAACCAAGCGTCTCCATGTGTTTGCTCTGTTGTATGGAAACGCTTCCCAACAAATAGTGCTGAATAAACCATGTTTAAGCAGAATACTTCAAAACAGCTAAATAAGCTATTATTCAGCTTCTAATGTTACTTGGGTTATTCGTTAAAAAAAATCATCGGAAAAGCTTACAACTTAGGAAATTCAAGGAAGATCTAGGGAAAGTGTACCAGTTATGGCTATAGTGGTTCCCTATTTAGCCATATGTGTTTTCTCGAAAACTTTCACATTTTTAATATTTTTGAATGTTTTAACATCAAGTTATATTTAATATCAAACTACTTATACAAACAGAATGATAAAAAGTTTGAAGATTATCAAATTATCACGTATGGCGAAATAGGGAACCATTGTGTCCATAACTGGTACACCTACCCTATGTGTCTATCTTCAAAGCTTGCTGAATTCTAGTTTTGCCGTAGACGCAAGCTCATGGTTTATTCTCAGCCGTACCCCACACCTTTCACCTTCATAACGCCGGGTGGGCCACCTTTTCTAATGTTCTGTCGACAACATACTTGTCATCCGCAAAGCGAACAAATTGACTGGATCCAGAAAATATTGTACCTTGGTTGTTGATCCCGGCTTTCCTCAACCCGAAGTTCCCGACGAAATTGGAACGAACTAGATCGTTGGCATGAAATCTTCACGCAGATCTGCACGCTTTCCATCTTTTCTCTAATCAGTCTTGCGAGCTAATCTCGTCCATGATTTTTCATAGCGCTTTGCGGTCGATGCTATCATTTTCCATATCATGAAGATTTGGTCCATCGTCGTTTGTGAAACGAGCCAAACCAAATGACTTCGTGAAAAGTTTTCAATTTCTACGAAGTCATTAGGTATTGCTGACAGACGATGGAAATTAATTTGGAACGGCAGACGGTGTTTGGTTAGGTTTATTTAATTTTACATGAGGAATTCAAAGGGTTATGGAAAGGGTATAAGAAACTTAACTTCACCTGAAGCTGACATCTAATCCAAATCAAATCCAATCCAAATACAATCTAAATCCAATCCAAATCCAATCCAAAAACTCAAAACTCTATGTTTTTAATTTGCTACAAGTTATTCAAGTAGAATCTTCAGCGAATTTAAAGTTCATTGTTTTCCTGAAAGCTAATGGTTTGTTCATACTAAATATCTAGAATCATCAAACTAGATAACAAAATAACAAATTTTCGGTAAATAAGGGTCACAACAATTATTTTGAGACACGGTATGGCTTTCTTGTGGAATCATTGTTTAAATTGTTTTTAACTAAATTAGTAAACATACGGATGCCAAGACACGGAACAAGTTTAAAACGAATTAATTTTATGTTTCAAAATCACAATAATCTGTCATTTAGTACGGTACAGCTTGAATTAATATGTCACTCGCAACTCGTTAACCAATATTTGTCGCAAACAGGTGTATTAAGCATCTGGTCGCTAATTGCACTTGTAAATCAATGTAAATTGCCCATCAGATGGCTGTTAGATCACGTTCCGGGACAGCTCTATCCTAATCTGTTTACGGGACTACCCCGTTCCAGCCAGATGTTACTTCGATTAAATGCTAAATTGGAAGCTAGATGCAAACTGGTCATATTTTAATCGGTTGACGCTCAGAATGACTTATTTATGCAAGACACGCCGAATATGAGTTACTACAGGGCGATAAAGCAGCTCGCGTTCCATAGTGGTGACACGCCTGACGCCCGCCCGCTCGGATATTTGCGACCCAATGATTGATGTGTTAGTCAGTGCACTTCAGTCGATGCAAATGCTACTCGGAAACCAGTGGCACGGTTAATGGCATATTGTGATTGATTCTAATTGACAATGCATATACCAAGTGTATATTTATATGAACAGTGGTATTTAGTTCTGAATGATACTGACATTTTATTTAAAGCTCTAACAGTTCTTGCGCATTGGTAAAACACGATTTTAAGGTGAAGATAAATCGAAGCCAATCTTCAAATTTTCAAGAGCCCAAATCTGGAGAACCGAACACTCGTTTGAGCTGAAAAGTTAATCGATTGGTCACCACCAGCTAGTGACCAAACGATTAAGTTTTCAGCTCAAACGGATGTTTGGTTCTTCAGATTTGTGCTCTTGAAAATTTGAGGTTTGGCTTCGATTCATCTTCACCTTAAAGATGGCTGTTGACGAATGATTTGATACTAGTCCTAAATGATAAAGTCCAACAAACATGGTAAATTCACGTTATTTTTAGTTCGCAGCCAACAGAACAGAAGTAAAAAACTATTGATGCAATGTTCAAATCCCAAATTATAGTGGAAGCAGTTCAAGTTGGGATAAGGTTTACGAAGAAAAAAGTTGCTAGATTTCGTGTTGGTAATGGATCCCGTTATTTGAATGATAAAGAAGTGAGCTGATTAAATTTTCAACAAACAACATGAGCTGTAGTCGATAAAATTTATTCGTTAATCACTTGAATATACTTACTTTTTAAGAATCTACGTCCTTCAAGACATGACCTGCGTTACAATGTTACGCCAACAAATTCAGTCCATTGCTACTTGCCTCCACTTTCTCGATTGTCCCACACTTCCAAGATCCTGCTCCACTTGGTCAAATCACCTCTTCGTCTTGTACCAGCTTTCCAGATGTACCAGGATTCGAGATGAACAACATTTTTATGGAATTTTTGTCCGGCATTCTCACGACGTGCCCCGCCCGTTGTACCCTTCCAGCTTTGGCGACTTTCTGGGTACTGGGTTCACCGTAGAGTTGCGCAAGTTCGTGGTTCATTATTCTCCTTCATACGCCGTTCTCAAAGATCGTCCTAAACACATGTCGTTCAAAAATTCCTAGCGCTTGCTGGTTTTCTTGGAGCATTGTCCTTGTCTCATGCCCAGAGGAAATTGATCATTTTTCACGATTTTTCTAGTCTGTTTTCTATAATGTTGACAATGCCAAACAAATAAATGCAGGAAAACAAGTACGAAGGTGAGCCTCATCGACTCATGTACCAAAATTTTCTAACAAATGTCATTTTAGTGTTAACAAATATCTCTAAAATAAAAAAATTAGGGTATCTCATTTCGGGGTGAAATCGATCTCTTGTCCTTGCCACTATTGTTAGTTTTCAAAACAACTCTACATGATAAATTTGAGCTCCCTGAATCCGAATATGTTTGTCAAACTCTTAACAAAGCAATATTTATATAAAAAATGAATATTACGCGTTGCAAGAAAAACTTCGATTCCTGGAAAATTCAAACGCTCAAGCTGCTAAATTTTCCAAGCTTAAGGCCGGTTTGCTACTGACAAGAAAAGGAATCGCCTATCTCGATGCGTGGAAAATTTCTCCCAAGAAATGGTCAAGAAAATCACTTTTTTCTGATCGCAGTACGCAGTTGAGAAGAAATGTCACTTCAAAGGGGGCTCTCTGTAGGAAATTTCTTGACCCTTTCAGTCAAGGAATTTCTTTACTTTTCTTGAGCGAAACAGCTTTAACATCAAAGTCAGCTTTGCTCGTTGTCAGGTGTGATTGTTTTGATTGGCGTGACAATCAAGAAGAAATTTGAAGAATACCTCTACAACATTGTTGTACGCTATGATCACATGAAGCATTATTGCAAATACATGTCCAGGCGTCAAACAAAACATATTATATTTGTCACGAACATCAAAGTACTGAGAACTCCACCATGGGTGCAGTTCTACTAGTATAAATTTGCCTTCGTTAGTGTTTAAAGTTTTTAATTGAATACACAATCGAATCGCGCAGATTAAAATGGGAAAGCTTACCTACCATGTTGAATTCAAGACATTAATGTCCCTTATCTCATTGTCTCCATCTACGCGATTCCAATTAGCGTCCCCCATGGAAGGGTATGTGTCTAGGGCCCGATTTCTCCACCTTCGCTTAGGGCGTGAACCATGTATACCCACTTAGTAAAACTGGGTTTTGGGACTAAGCGGTGGTGAAGGAACCGTTTATATGAATACCTATATTATTGGAATAAATTTGAACGCTCAATTTTCAAGGTTTCTCTTAATACATTAGGAGCCAACGATGTAAAAAGTTGTGATTGATTGTTTTTTTTTATTTGCCTCCTACGCACACTATGTGATTATTGTTCTGTGCGGAGATAGCCCAATGCGCGTTATTTCCGCGAGCCTATCCAAATTTTTAAATTTCCCGAAATAGTTAAATTTCAAGAATTACGCGGAAAACGCCTGAAAGTATGCAATTTCCTAAGGAATACAATGATATCTAACAGAAATTCAATTATTTCAACCATATGAGCTAATTGGTACGACTTTTGGTGATGAAATCTGGTTTGGGGATATATCTTAAGCATCTTCACAAACCTTCAGGTTTATACCATGTTCAAATCCTTGTTTAGAACTAGATGTTCATGGATGTTTGTCAACACTGCACCGTACATGATTTTGAAATTTAAAATTATTTTCATAGTAATAAACATTCTTTAACGCAAAAAACTTCAAAACACACAATTCGACAATAGTTACGCCAACAATGTTCATTTACTGCAGGTTACATTGATATTTTTTGACAAATTTTGTGCTCCATTAGGAATAAATAAAATCGTGCGATACGATGATCAATTTCACCCTTCTGATCAATTACACCCGATATTACGGTACCGGTGTTATCAGCGGTTTGTACATAGCTCACTTAGTACGGAGGTGAAGTTTACCAGACCGCAAGGTCTTGTGGGGTCCGTAGTAAGCACGACTTGCGGCAATGATACGTCTTCGAATTTCTCTGCTACAGTTGTTCTGTTTCACGTTTCCTTCTAGTTACTGCTCAACAACCAACAGGGTAATTTTTCCGATAATTACCACGTCATCAGCGAAACAGATGAACTGGCTGGATTTATTGGAGATCGTGCGCCACATATTGAAGCCCACCCTTTTCATAACACCTTTTAGTCCAATATTGAATAGGAATCAGGAAAGACCATCGCCTTGTAGTAGTCCTTAGCGTGTTTCAAACGGATCAGATAACGCCATCTTGTACGTGTCATCTTTACACAGCACTGTGCACTATCCATCGTTGCCTTGATCAGTCTAGTCCGTTCTCGTCCATATTTTTTCATAGCTCTTCGCGGATCATGGTAATTGTGTGATAAACGGGCCGATGATTTACACAACAAACATATTAAAATATTCATTAAAAAACTCCTCCCCCTCTTAGAAGGGATGATACGGCTCATACCTCACGGTTCGTCTTCTTGTCCTTGAAGACTAGCGAAGCTGGCTCGGTTGCTGCTGAGTAGTGACTCTTGAGGCCTTGGGTGGTCGTCTTCGAAACTCTTGATTGTAGTTCGTTAAGAATTGACTGCAAAGGTTCGACTGATTCTGGTTCTGCTTGTTCAGATGTAAATTGCTCTGATAAGATTCCGCTTTTCAGGTAGCCATACGTTGTAGATGACACGACCAGTCGGTTCTATTATTTGACCGGGTTCCCAAGATCAGGCGTTGTTTCAATGTACCATAATCCGGGGTATCATTGATCGGCGGGGTAACATTGATCGGAATGACTCATCTCGTAATAAGTTGGTAGCATCATTTATTGATGAAACATTTCTAAAGCATGAATGTTGCTGGTCTTTCTTATATTTATAAGCTATTAAAAATTAAGATTTTTGCAAAAATTGCGTTAATTTTATGCGTAAATTTATCAAGTTTTCGAAACAATGATTTGAATGGTTAAGGATGACACTACCGAAGATTCTTGTCTCACATTAGTTCTGCAAGCGATATGAACAAGGAAAATGCGGTTCTCACTAAAAAAGGCATCGCCGAAAACGATACCGCTGTCAAAACTTTTATAAGTATGTTCAATTAGATAACATTCACGAATTACTGTTAAGAATGTAGAATTCCCTTAGGAAATTGCCTACCTTTAGGCGTATTCCGCTGTTCAAGGTGTTTTTAATTTCAAAATAACTCAAAAAGTAAATGAGATGTAAGCGTTTGGACATCATATTCGGCTTCAGGGGCCATGATTTATGTAAGTAACGACATTTTCAATATTACCGAACGTTGTTTACATGGATGATCAATGTTACCCCATATCAGCTTAATGAAAAATTCACATAAAACATTTTTGTAAACATGCTTAAATCTTTCAAAAAACAAAATATAGTATATAGTCTCGAGCTATGCGTGGCAGTACTTGTTTTAAAAATATAAAACTCACATCATTTACATTTTTGGATGAAATATTTAAGAAACATCCTAAAAACTGATCAATGTTACCCCGGATTACGGTACTTTCGTCCAAACCAAATCTTTGGCATCGTAGTTCCTCGCTTTTGTGCCATGCTTACGGTTGAACTGAATGTCTGGTGGTTTTAGAAAATCTATTGATATTCAGAGTTTTCTGCTCAGTAACAGATTTGTCTTGGACTTCCCTTCAGGCGCACTGCGGCACGGAGTAGAGCGGTAGCACAGAAGAAAAGTGTCAATTACTTCACGGAGTATCTCTCCCCCGCGGTGATTTTCCGAAGTCCTCGCTTGAGTGTATCGACGAATCTCTCAGCGAGTCCGTTCGACTGCAGAGAGCTTCGAACTCTTCAATGGTGAACTGCGTACAGTTATCAATAACCTGGTTTCTGGCATACCGTTCCAAGAAAAGATTTCTCGGAACATGGTTACAGTAGCCGATGGTGCGCTTGGTAGAGATGACTTCTGGCGACTTAATGAATGCGTGGACAGCAATCAAATAGTAATTACCGTCGATTGGACCAGCATAATCTACATGAGTCCGCTGCCAAGGCTTTTCTGGTATAGGCCAAGATTCCAAATTGACAGTTTGGCTGCTCTCAAACATTCTTCAGACGACCGAACTCACTGACTGATTTGCTCGTCGATCCCAGGCCAACAGGCGTAGTTACGTGCTATGGACCGCATCCTTTCAATTCCTGAAAGTCCTTTGTGTAGAAGTCGTAAAACTCGATCATGAAATTTGGTCGGAATGGGCAAGCGTTCACCGTAGGTGAGGCAATCGGAAACAATTGATAAGCTTTCTCGACGTTGATGAAGCTGTTGTAGCTGTGGATCGCTAATTTTGGAAAGATTGGACGGCCACGCTGTCTGAACGAACTGTCTGATCTGCTTCAATCATGTATCCGCCTGTGTTCCAGTTTGAATCATCTGGAACGTGAATGGGAGAACTTCCACTGCTTGCTTGATGATATCTTCCATAGCGTCTTCCAGCTCTATCGATGCGATGATGTACTCTACGTTCGGACGAACGTGGGTGTTGATAAGACGGGACAGGATATCTGCATAAACGAAACTTTTTGTACCGACGTTTTTGATACTGAAGTCATACATAAGCAGAGTTACCCAGACAACCAAAATGTATGTATAACGAAATCACCTGGAGGCTTTACACGTGCAATATTTCACTTATAAGATGTCGCAAAAAGGCCTTCCACGTATTGCAGGTTGCTTTGAAATGTGGATTTTCAGTGCATTTCGTTGATCACACTTTTTTCTTGCTTGAAGGGGGTTGCCAAAAATCATGTCGCAAATTCATTCAAAAACAATATTTTTCAATGTAATTAACGAAAAAGATCGCATAACTGGCAACCTTGCTCGCCCTTCGGTGGTGGTGGAAGATCGTGTGACTTTGCCGTCACACTTTTGGTGGGAACAGCGCAATACCCAAGTGGAGGCGATATACGTGCATATATTATGTAATGAATAATAGCATACAATGCGAGTGTATACATTTTCTACCGAACTAACTTGTGATCTTATGCGACTTAACTTATGATAACAAATGTTGATTTAACAGCTGCTACGGATTGATTTGACTTACTTGTACGAGTATACGGGACGAAATAAAATGTACGAATGAACTCAGAAAAAAAAGCGTTTGATGTGAGGAAACACATCAATCTGACGATTTCATCAGCCACCGTGGTATGCGGATTTGATGTAATTTGTATGAATAAACGAGTTCTTACGTGAACTTTGATGCGACTTCTGGTTGTCTGGGTAATGCCCATCGCTGTAGCCTGTACCTAGCTGTGTACATTGGAATACCTTTTCTAGAAACAAAAATCGGAAGTAAAGGCTTGTGGTCCGTTTCCAAACCGAAATGTCATCCGAAAATCAACCGTGTTACTGCGAAGATCAGCACAAGTCCCTCCTCACTCAATGTAACTGTAGTTGGACAGGCTTGAGGCTTCTCGACCCATGTGCAATCTGTTTCACTGATCCGTTTGGTAGCTTGTGGGCAATGCGCACTCCCATTCCGTAGTTTGACGCATCCGCTATCACAATGATTCTAATTTTGGATTGTAGTGCATGGGTACCAACGGTGACTGCAGGATTTCACGGAAACGGTTGAATAAACGCTGACATGCTTCTGACCAATTCCACTTCACACCAGATTTCAACAGTTGATCCATTGGAAACCGCCGCTAACGCATTTCTGGGACGTATTTGCGTAATAGTTCACGGCTCCTAGGTATGAACGGAGTGACGAAACATCTTGTGGTGGTGGCCTGGTGGCGATAACCGAAGTCTTTTCCACCTCGATTGTATCTCCGTCTACCGTTCATAACACTGCTACCTAGGCAAGGTCTGTCGCGCTCGGCTCCACCAACTAGCATGTACTTTGTCTTGGACGTATTCATCTCCAGTCCAACTTTTGCTGCTTCGCATTTCAGACGGGTGTACAGGTCTGCCACCTTTTCAAATGTTCGGCCGACAATGTCCATATCATCCGCGAAGCAAACAAATTGACTGGATCTCGTGAAAATCGTACCTCAGCTGTAGCCCGGCTCTCCGTATAACCCCTTCTATTGCAATTTTTAACAACAGGCACGAAAATCCATCACCTGGGACAACGACACCAGGCGGGATTCAAACGAACTGAAAATTTCGCCTGAAACCTTCACACAATTTTGCACACCTTCCATCGTTGCTCTTATCAGTCTTGTGAGCTTCCCGGGACAACTGTTCTTGTCCATAATTTCCCATAGCTCTACGCGCTCTATACTATTGTATGTCGCCTTGAAATCGATGAAAAGGAGATGATGCATTGGGACCTGGTATTCACGACATTTTTGGAGAATTTGCCGTACACTCAGAAACAAAAAATAGTCATAGAATTACTAAAATTTATGCATTAATGACTATTTTCTTTCTGCCTCTCTGCCTTAGAAAATAGTCATAAATTACTAAAATTTAGTCATTTTGTGACTACCCGTGTTTCTGAGTGTACAGTAAAGATCTAGTCCGTTGTCGATTGGCCGTCAACGAAGCCGGCTTGATAACTTTCAACGAACTCGTTTGCTACAGATAACGAACGACGGAAAATGATCTGAGATAACACTTTGTAGGCCACGTTTAGGATGGTAATCGTTCCGAAGTTCTCACAATCTAACTGGTCGTCTTTCTTGTAGCTGTTCTGTTTCCCAGTGTGTGCCAATCAGCCGGTGCAGACAAATGGTCAGTTTCTCTTGGCTCATCTTTATGAGTTCAGCTCCGAAACCATCCTTACCAGCAACTTTATTGTTCTTGAAGTGGTGAATGGCATCCTAAATCTTCCTCAAAGTGGGGTCTGCTTGTTTTACATCATCCACACTACTGACGAAGGCATTTCCTCCGTTGCCTCGACCTGCATTGCCTGTGCTATCATTGTCATTCAGGTGTTCGTCGAAGTTTTGCTTCCACCTTTCAATCACCTCACGCTCGTCCGTCAAGATGCTCCTATTCTTATCCCCGCACATCTCGGCTCGCGACATGAAGCTGTTGTGGGTTGAGACCGTCACAACTGTTTCATCGCTGTTTCGTCTACAACATTCCACGTTTTGTCGGGTCCCTCGCTACAGCATGTCCGCCCCACAGTGGGACGAAACTGAAAATTGACGGTCAAAACCTCTTAGAGGCGTTTTAGCCCATATGTGTCTTCGGGACATTGTCTTGAATTAGCATCCCGAGTAATAATAAAAAATAATTTTTACATTAGACTTAATAGGGCACCCGATCAAAAAATATTTTTTGAAAAAAAATTTTTTAGGCGATGATTACTTCAGCAAAGTTTTAGATCTTTTCATTTTCAACAACTTTGCTGAAGATACTTGATATTTTTGACTTCGTTTTCACGGTTAAATTTTTAAATTTAACCTATTTTATTATAAATATCAGTTTTTTGACCATTTGTATGCTCAATGTGCAATTTATGAACATGACATGTTCTACAACATTATATATATTACAAAAATACACAAATTTGCCGAATATACCAAAGCTGTGAAATCATCACATCGAAAGATATAATGAAATTATGTTAAAATTTATATAATTTTCGATCATTTTTCAAAGTAAGTTTCTCCTGAATCGGCACTTTTCGGCAGCCATATTTAGTATAATTTGATGCCTTAATATATCAGCTAAAGCCTCATGGTAATAAAATGATCGGGTCTAACATGGCACATTGATTTCAACTATTTTTTGACAAGCTTGGAATTTCGATCTTAAATAGTTTTTTTACCCTTTTTTATACTCACTGTGCAATACTCTGTATTTATTATATCACGAAATAACGTATTAAAACAACACTTTTGTCACACTAAAGCTCAATTTTAGCGTCAAATCGTAGTTGTCGATAATTTGGCTTCTGTCACAATGCGTGAAAATTTTAAAAACAAATTATAATATGGTCGGTGTTCAAATAGACTGAACCAAGTGGTTTTCAATGATTTCAGGAAAACGCACCCCAGGCATTTGAAATATCAAAATATTTGCATTAGTTTATTGTGATGATGCAACTTTTCTATTTGATGAAACGTCTGTATCAAAATACCATCAGAAAAATAAAAATTAATGGAGGTCCTATCATATCTCTATGACACCGAAATACCATCTGGTCCAGTCTCTCTGAACACCGATCATATGTATTTTATGATAAAAAGCAAATAACAATAGTGCGTGAAACATTATTTTACCAGTTAAACACAATTCCTCTCATTTTTCAACCATTAGTTTGTTGTGTCGGCAGAAGTAAACTTATGTCCGAAATTGCTGAAACATAAAAAACCTACCTAGTAAATTCTCAAAAATAGTATTTATTTTAATAAAAACATTGTTTTTTATGCAATACATTTACAGCTTGTCAGTTTATACAAATGGCTTCGACATAGTTGTACAGATTTGTGATATAAAAAATAACAGAATATCCCAAGTTTATTGATTTCACTGTGAGCACACAATAGGTCAAAAACTATCTGATGTCAAAATAGAATTCCATACTTGTCAAAAAATGGTTGAAATCAATAAGCCCTGTGAGACCCGATCATTCTATTGCCATGAGGCTTTCGCTGATATATTAAGGCATCAAATTAAACTAAATATGGCTGCCGAAAAGTGCCGATTCAGGAGAAACTTGCTTTGAAAAATGGTCGAAAATTATATAAATTTTAACATAATTTCATTATATCTTTCGATGTGATGATTTCACAGCTTTGGTATATTCGGCAAATTTGTGTATTTTTGTAATATATAAAACGTTGTAGAACATGTCATGTTCATAAATTGCACATTGAGCATGCAAATGGTCAAAAAACTGATATTTATGATAAAATAGGTTAAATTTAAAATTTTAACCGTGAAAACGAAGTCAAAAATATCAAGTATCTCCAGCAAAGTTGTTGAAAATGAAAAGATCTAAAACTTTGCTGAAGTAATCATCGCCTAAAAAATTTTTTTTCAAAAAATATTTTTTGATCGGGTGCCCTATTAAGCCTAATATTAAAATTATTTTTTATTATTACTCGGGATGCTAATTCAAAACAATGTCCCGAAGACACATATGGGCTAAAACGCCCCTAAGAGGTTTTGACCGTCAATTTTCAGTTTCGTCCCACTGTGCGCCCGCGCCACATTCTTCTCCTCCAGAATCTCTCTGCATTCCTCTTCGACTCCGTACCCGACGTTGCTCTCAGCTCAGCTCTCAGCATCGGCGATGGCTGCTTTCACTATACTCCAGCAGTCCTCTAGAGGGACTTCATCCAGCTCACCCTCTTCCGGTAATGCAGCCTCGAGTTACTGCGCGTATGCATTTGCGACATCCGGTTGTTTAAGTCGCTCTAGATCATATCGGAGCGGTCGTCAGTACCGTACGTTGTTAACGACGAAGAGTTTTGGGCGCAGATTAACCATCACCAGATAGTGGTCAGAGTCGATGTTAGCACCACGATAGGTCCTGATGTCGATAATGTCGTACTCGCATTCTGCGCGAGCTGTGCGTAAAAAGCGTCTTAATCATCATCAATGCTTCCGGAGTGAGGGCTGTGCACGTTTATTATGCTGAAAATTAAGAACCGGCCTTTGATCATCAACTTGCACATTCTCTCATTGATCGGCCACCGCCCGATCACGCGCCTCTGCATATCACCCATCACTATAAATGCTGGTCCCAGCTCGTATGTGTTGCCACAGCTCTGGTAGATGGTATGGTGATGGTTCGTATTCTCTCGTTGATTATTTGTTGCTTGATTGACCTGACAACAATCCGTTAGATTTCCGGAGGACCATTCCCCCTAAATGTTAGAAGGGCCATAGTTCACAGTTTAGATAAGAGTCCTTCTCTAGTATTAACGGCTTTTCAGTCTTACGGATGAATCAAAACGCTACGTTTTTTTTTAAATCCAACGTTTCGGCCATTGGACTTGGCCTTCTGGAATGGCCGAAACGTTGGAACTTAAAAAAAACGTAGCGTTTTGATTCATCCGTAAGACTGAAAAGCCGTAAATTTTAGAAGTTACACAACAGTCGTATTCTAACAAATAAGTCCTTCTCTAGTACATGGAGCTATTGAGAACAGACGCTGTTGTGAGGCGCTCCTAACATGGAGCACAGGCGCTCCAGGTTTACAAAAAAAAATAATAATGAGTTGAATCCAAGCTAAGGGATTTTTAATACATTTGTTTCACAGAGCTCACCAACTTTGCCGGAAATAGTAAATTTGAATCTTATCATTGCCTTAAGTAATAATCAGTTCAGTATAACCAAGAAACCGCGAAAAGTGTTGCAGAGCCACCTATTGAGTGAATTCCGAAGTAAAATACCCAATAAATTAAATACACCAGGCCTATGAACAAGTTTCCCAAAGAATAATAATAGTACTTATATTTCGTGTTATTTTCAAGTTATTTGTTCTCTAAGTTTTCTTCTTCTATGCATTAATGTCCTCACTGGGACAGAGCCTGTCTCTCAGCTTAGTGTTCTTATGAGCACTTCCACAGTTATTAACTGAGAGCTTTCTTTGACAAAATTTCCATTTTCACATTCGTACATCGAGTGGCCAGTACGATGATACTCTATGCCCAGGGTTGTCAAGGAAGTTTCCATAACGAAAATATCCTGAACCGACCGGGAATCGAACTCAGACACCTTCAGCATGGCTTTGCTTTGTAACCGCGGAATCTAACCACTCGGCTAAGGAAAGTCCCTTATTCTCTAAGCACTGTCCTCTTGTGATGTCGCTGGGCGTTTTTCTTAGGGGCGGGACGTTTTGCATAAAAACGTTTCGCATAATTCTATGGGTGGACATTTCACATAATGGAAGTTTGGGTCGCCTCCGTTCGGCTTATCTATCCTCAAAGCAAGACGCTAGGTGTTAACATGTTAAATCGTTGAAAATTATCAAAAAGTTTGATCTTATCGAAATTCTTGATTGGATAATAAGGTACTATTATCCTATGTTATCGAGACAACATGAAATAAGTTTGTTTTTGTGGCAGTTACTGTACTTATCTTTTATTGCAAGCGCCGTGAGCACGACTTGATCCATTAATAGAGAATATGTGTCATTAATCCAATCGAATGACACTATTTGCAAACCATCATAATGTTAATTTCTATGCAGCGATAATTATATGCTTTAAAATCTATGATTAGCTAAACGCACATATTTTGAACAACCGACCTGCTGCCGATACGTAAATTGAGCACGTTTAATATCTAGTGCATTGAACGAAAAACAAGGAAACCCATTTAGTAGATGACAAGCGCAAACTGGACGAAAGAAGTCCTTGCCTATGCTAATTATATGCGATCAGGCTCACAAATGGATCATTCTCGGTTTCACCTACGCTCCGTCGCAGCGTCAAAGCTACTCGGAGTTCCTTGTTCATTGTACTTACTGGCAAAAGCCGCACGATATCTTTATATTCCTGCGTGATGTAGAATTACGCTTGTCAGAGAGCTACAATTTATCACCCTTGATTCTAATACCGCTATTAGCTTAGTAGTAATCATCATAGTTCTAGATTGCTTTGAAGTGCGAAAAACTTAACTTTCCCTTGAAGTTGAATGTTCTCCCTGCGCCCCGAGTCGCCTTAACCAGCATGCAGCGGAATTAGATCAAACGCAATTAGGAACTTACTTCCATGGGGGATGGATGCTGAGGCTCAATAACCTAACAATGATTTTCTAATAAAGAGATTGACTCATTTACTGCACTCGTGTTGTTGTCTTACTTTATTACCCAATCAATTTCTATATCTCATGTGCCGGACTGTAACGCACCTGCTACGAGTAGTCTTCCTTGGTGGCTGCTGTTGGAATACCCATACCCCCCGGTTACACGTATATCCAAGTGTGTAAACCTCATGGCATTCACGTGCCAAACCAACCAAACAAACTAAAGCTTCGGCTAAGCTGTTGGGTGCATTATTGCATGGGGACCACTCTTGCCCGTTGCGTTGCATCCACAAACCTACGCACAGAGGGGTAGCTAAAACGAATCCATAGCCGTAATTTCAAATTTGATAAATTTAGAATTTTGATTCCGCTATGCTTTTAAACATAATAATTAATGGTATGCCATATAAGTACATTGAGAAGATACAATAGAATATAAGTATTGAAAAATCTAATAAGTTTGCAAAAAATATATTTTTTTTATTATGTTATAATTATGTTCTGAATTTTTGTTTTGACATCTAAAACCAAGGTTTTGCTATTTTTTGAATATATTGAATTGGTACCATGACACAAAAATGTATCACCCTTATTCTTGTTTACGGCGAGAAAGTTGTTCCAATTTTCGATCGAATCCTATTCGTTCGAATCCATGGCCCATTTGATTTTGCTGGCGTAAATGAGAATGCGAAACGGTTTTCGTTCGAAAGCGCATTCGAACGTAAACAATAATAAGGGTGTATGTCTTCAACTTAAATATGAGTGAGTCTTGAGTAACATTTATAGATTCTAAGAGTATGTTAAGTGAATAGTTGTTCTAGCATTACCCCACATCAAGTCGTCGATAGGTGCGTGGTGAACGCACCAGCCTATCGATTGCAGGGTTTTTGATTCGATTCCAGGTTGCCGCGATAACGTTTTTTGTTTTCAAATGTTGGTCTTATAAGGCAAATTTATGAATTTCAACCCGATTTATTGTGGCGATTTTTCATAAGGACTTCCTATGTATTTCGATAGACCATTTTCCCGAGTGTAGATTTGTTGAATATTTATCGGCATATTTACTCTACAAATCATGTCAATTAATATTACTATCATATACAATTCCAATCGCATAAGATCTTGAGATTACAGCAATCAAACTAGGAATCACATAATTCTTAACATTTTCGAGGCCAGTACTGAGATTCTGGTGAAATTGCGGAAGAACTTTGAGGCTCCCTGTGTGTTTTTAACAGCATGTTGAGTTTCGGAAATTCTAAACATTTCTTTGTCCTTTTTCAAATCTTGTATATCAGTTTTTTAATCTTGTATTTTATTCGATTCGTTGAAATCTTGTTATCAATTCAATCAGATGGGAATGTTAAGATATTTATGGGAATTGTAGTGACTCCGATCGTTAGAATTCAATGAAACACCAGAGTTATCAACAAAATTATCAAGATTGTATTTATATTTAAGTTTTGCTTTGAAATCTCAACAGAACTGGAAACCATCGAAACTTCAAAGGGTTAGCATTAGTATTAGCATTAAGCATGTCGCACAAATTCGTAGGTGGTACAGTCCTAGACCAGAGGCAGCCTTCTGGTCTAGGACTGTACCACCTACGAATTTGTGCTTTCCCATCCATTACCAAAGTCAGAAATTTGGGACTAACTTCTCACTCTTAGACAAGATTGACGCATGCTCCAATAATCGAGAGATCCAACAATAGAGCGAGCCGTAACTTGGCACTGCCCTTCAAAATTCACGCACCGTAGACATAAAACTTCAGTTCATAACCTATCCCGAACCGGGCATCCACGAAACACATTCAATTTTTCAATCAACACGCTTAACAAACGCAGTAGATAAAAAAAAACAAGTCGCGTGAAACGAATTCAATTGCTGGAGCCATCACAGAGCACTTTCGAGCGAAACGCAAGCAAATCATCTCCCAAAAAAACACACTTTTATCACTTTGAAAACCATGTTTCCACAGAACATTTGCACATGGCATAGCACCATCCGCCGAATCTTTTCACAAGCCGAATCGAAAAAAAAGTGGAGCGAGGTAAACGAGTAGAAGCATCAACCTAAGAATGCTAATGTCGCTGCTGTTCGTGTAACCAACATCTAGTTTACCACGAACTGACAGCGTGAGTACCGGGCCTCAACGTGTCAGATTAATTTTCAAATCCAAAACAACGACATGGTATTGAGCAAACAATGAAAACCCATTATTTAAGGTAATAATAATTAAAATCAGTTATGTGACAACAACGCCACTAGCGTTCTACTACTAATATTTCTATTAGTAAACGTGACACAAACGTAGCCGCCCGAGCGCACGGCTTGCTGCGATCCCTCTCATGATTCACTATCAAAGGGTTGTACAAGAATTCCAATGATTGACTTCAAAAGCCCAGAGATTCACACCAAAATTTGCAGGAATCCCATCAAAATCTCATAGACCTTTACAAAAACACCGTCTCAAGATACCCACAGAGTTCCAAGAGATTATTAGGCGGAACCCCATTTCCTATATTTTATAAAATCTCCTTTTTTATACAATAATATGACAGAGCATGTCCTTGTTACTTCTTTGGTAAATTTTCCCGCTCAAATAACAGCTTTATCATATTTAAACTTTAAATTTAAAAATTGGTCCAAATTTGAACCTTGATACTTTTGATTATGTTTGACGTTCACTTCGCTGACAAATTCCATGGGGTTTTACCTTTCAAAAACGGAGACGGGATTCAGCACAATTTAAGGTTGTTTCAACCCAATTTCGTAGTTGAGCCCAATTACTTAATTTTGGCTGAATTTCCTAGGTAGTTTGCCTTTAAATGCATTAGAAAAATAAACTCAATTTTGTGTTGATTTAACGCAAAATTGAGTTCTTTCAACCCATACATAGGAAAAGGTGCTTTTGCCCAAATTTGGCTCATTGGGCCAAAGTACCCCAATTGGGTAGATGCAGCTCTCTCTATTATTGAGAACATTCGTGTGGGAGAAAATATGAGACATGGTTCTTTAATCGTGTCATCCATCATCATGAAAATGAATGTTTCCAAAAGTTGAATTAGCACCACCCAATTTTCGCAAAAAACTCAACGTTTCTTAGCTCATGGATAGAAGTAGGATAATCATCATTCATGCATTGAAAATATTTCATCGATAAATGTTGATTCAAACTTTTTTTGATTATTAATGTTACCCCGGGTTACGGTACTTAATTTTAGGTAAAGTGAACTCAAAATTCAGGTACTTTTTTGTCTCCGTGTAGAGTTGTTCCTACAGGGAGCCACATATCAACCCATCTTTGAATTTTTTTGACTCAATTCGGCTCTTCCGTGGGATAACCCAAATTTTGGTTATCATTAGGTAGTTTTCTTTTGACAACGGCGAAAAAAACAACTCAGTGCAAAAAATCTACCCAGCGTTATCTTTCGAAGTCTCCGTAGTGGGTTAAAACAACTTAAAGTTAGGTAAAGAATGCAGTTTACCCAAATTTGAGTTTAAAGACTTATATTTTTGTAGTCTGATTTCTCCGTGTATACGACATTTCGGAAGGGATACAGAAAACAAATTACACCCACAATTTGAGTTTAAACCAAGGGGTGTCTAAAAAACCAGAAAAAAAAGTTTTTTTTTTGACTCAAACCAACGAAAACCACTTGAAAATTGAGTAAACATGTATTTCTGGCAGAACCTCAAATTTGTACTAAAATTGGTACAGGGATTTTTAAAGGGCTACTTTTACAGTGCATTATCAACAACAAAAAATCTTCAGAAAATGTAAAATCAGAGCAGCAACTTATTGTGCTCTGCAAGATAAATACACATAATGCGATTATCTGAAAATGTCGATATTTATACCGTCGCAGTGATAATAAAAATCATCAAATGTTTCAGATTTAGCAAATTTGAAACATTTGCGTCCTTGAAGAACGAAAAAATCCAAGCCTACTTGAATTTTGACGTTGCGTTTAAATTGCGCGCATATCTTCTGCGCGTTACCGCCGCCGCTGGATGTGGATTTAAAATGAGCGCCGCAATATATCGAAATCAAATGGTCGGTGTTCATATGGACCGAACTAGATCATATTTTAGCCTTGAACTCCATCAATCCTGATTTTTTCGATGCCATTTAGGCAGTACTGCGAGAAAAAACGCGTTAATTCAAAAAACAACGTAAAAAAACCGCGTTATTTCAATAACCGACGTTTGAAAAACTTGAGTTTATCTTTTTTTATACAAAACAATGTTCTACATTATGATTCGTATTGTTACCGCGGTTCTACATCATTTTATGGATAGACGCGGTTTTCTAAGCGGGACATCGATCGACGAAAAAAAACCTTAGTGTTTAAACAACATTGATCTCACAAAACTTGAAAACACTCTGCATCGGCCATTTCTCTTACAGTTGTAAACTTCATTTATCTTAAAACAGAAATAAAAAAAATCTAGGGCATGGTCCATTATGGCAAATGGAGTTCTGGCATATGGTACTTTCTGACGGATGTCATTCTGGTGAATAGTGTTCTTACAAATGGTTTCCTGGTAAATATCGCACATTATCAAAAAAATATAAGATTCAATAAAACGCTCTTGGTTGAAGAACTGAAATCGTTTATTTTTGCCATTACATTGCATAAAAGCCTACTTTATACCAAGAAAATGAATAACATAAGAGCCTACTTTTCCTAATAACAAAAACAGTGTTAAAAAGTGCTACTTTTCAGCACACTTTTCGATGCTGAAAAGTTGTACTTTTCAGTTCTGTTTTTGTAATTATCAACTAAACATTTGCGTAATACGCCATTTATTCAATTACCCAACATATCTCAATAACTATAGTTTTTGACTATGCTTCTGCAACCTTTGCACGATCCTCAGAGTACAAAAAAGTTGCTTTTCGTTGCTAAATTCTAAAATGTCCGGAACCTAGCTTCGCGCTCCTTCATGCTTCGTGCAGGCAGTTTGGCACATGATAAATAACAAGCTTAAATAAGTCGGTTTCTTACCTAGTCCGTCGTCGAATTCAGATAAATATTGGAGCGTTAAAATGTGTGACTGTCATATTCAAGATCATCTGCTGTGTTCCAGCCTACCTGATTGAAAACTGTGCACCGTTTTGACTCCGAACACTTAAGGCCAACAGTAAATTCAAATGCATCTTATAAGCATAAATTAGCTGATATTTGAGAAAATGTCATTTTTTTCACAAAGTCTAACTGTTAGCTGTAGGGTGTGCTGATAAAATTGTTGATTTTAACTAGTTTAGTATTGTTTTTACGTGAAAGTGTGGAACAACATTTTGATTCAAATGCCGAACACTGTGTTTATTCTGTCTCATATTCCGAACACCTTGATTCAAATTCCGAACAGCTTGAATAAATCGTATTCACATGAATAATTTCACAAATAAATTTATTTGAGCTAGATCTACTGGTCTCGAACCAGAGAGTCATCACTACTCCAGAGTTAAAAAATAGATGTGAAGACGTGAAAATTGAACTGCAATCGACCGCCATTTCCTTGTAATTTGATGACATATTTCAGCGAAACATTTCAACCAAATAGCCATACAAAAACCGAGTGTTCGGAATATGAGTCTGTTCGGAATTTGAGACAAAACGGTATTCTATGCGTCGCAGGCAGGCTGTGTTTTTTATTCTTGAAACATGATTGTGCTGTTGTAAATAATTCAATAACACGGCATTTTTCGTAATAGAAAAAAATGTTGTATGCAACTCGTCGCAAAATGCGAGTTTTTCAGCACTCGTTGTATTACTATGTATAACTCGTGCTAAAAAAAATCATCATTTTGCAACTTGTTGCATAAATAACTGTTTTTTGAGAGTCTGTTATAAAAAAAAAGCTACTTGATGTAATCGTTTTCAGAGTAATGCGCAATTACGTTTCTGGTACCACTCTGGTCAAATGATCATAATTTCATAATTTTCGGATTTCTTGAAGATAATGTTCTGAACGGAGTTTAATCACGGGCGTAATTTTCGGATGATCACTGATCACTTGGAAACGACGCGAATACTTAGCGAAAACCCGATTTATTGGCAAAACGAACCATCCAGTGTTACAAGCATCAGCCTAATTACTTTCACCGGAAAATCCTGTTCTGACATTATCTGCCACAGCTCATTTCTCGTCACGATTCACGCACGCCACCTCGAAATCAATAAACAGATGATAAGACTGCGAGCTATACTGTCGGAATTTATCTAAGATCATTCGCAAGGTAAACATCTAGTCCGTTGTCGAGCGGCCCTCGCCAGATTGGTATTCAATGACGAAGGAATCTTCGAGCGGTCTCAATTTGTTGAACAGGATTGTGTACGCCCCATTCAGCAGGATAATCCCTCTGTAGTTGGCACACTTCAGTCTGTGTCCATTCATGTAGATTTGGCGTAGTCCATATTTAATTTTTTGTTATAAATTGAATAAAAACGAAATTGCGTTCAGAGAAATTTTTTGTGGGATAATTCGGTCCCCCAAGGTTCGTCGAAATATCTACAAAATCAAATAATCAATGATCAATATCCACACAGATTACAATAGTAGAAGAGTTTTTTGAGAACTTGTGGTAAAAAATTGTACAAAAACAAACAAACTATCGTGATTTATGTAATTATCGTGGTAAAAAAATATGAAGCTGCTAGTAGAGGATTTAATGGCAGAACATAATGTTGGCCATGACGGATCTGAGTTACTCCTCTGTGTAACGCCACCGTCTACACCACCGCCACCACCAGGCAGGAAGTGCAGCGCAGAGGCACTTGTTTCTAAGCTCACCGCTGAATAAGCTGTTGCCCTTTGCACATAGCAGCGATAAAATTATGTTGTTTTTTTTTTGCTGCTGCTGGTGCTACCGCTGTCTTTGGCAGCTCAACCATCGGAGCAATGCCTGACACGCGTGGTAGAACAAGCTGCTAACATGGATTATTGAATGGAGATGGATTTTCGCCCAATGCAACACTGAACCACTATAGGAAGCAAACGGTTATCTTGAAATCTTTGAATGCCTGTCTTCGAGGGATGAATGATTGGCATTCGTTCTGTCAGCGCGTTTGTATCGATCGGAATCGGTGAACATAAATTGCAACAGCATGCAGATTTTTTTTATAAATTTGTTGGCATAGGATTTATTGACTCTACCAGAACGGGCTTACTTAGCTACTATAACACAGACATCAATGTTCACAAAATGAGCATAATTGATCTATAGACTGTCATCAGTAGTATAATAATGAATTCCACTAGCATTTTTTCATAGATATTCTATAACCTAGATTGTTCAACGTTGCTATCATTTATGTGACAATTTATCTCATGATGCAATTTAGTGTCAAGGATGATCTGTTAACAATACAGCAAACGGAACCAAATATGTGAATATCGTTCTGTGAAAAAACTATGCTTCCACAGAAAATGCGCTCTGAACTTTCTGTCGTACGGTAGCTAGGCACGGCTCGGTGTGACTTTAAGCAACCGTATACGAACATTCTTATGCTCCTCTTGATAACTAATTGATTTGAATATATTTTTTTTATATAAAGAGCTTAGAAACAACTTAGACTCAAATCTCTAGAATCTTATATTTTTTTCCTGATCCCTAAACTACTAGCCCAAGTGCTTGATGTTTTCCGCTCGAGAGCTATTTACATTCATCTTTTTTCATATATTGAATTTTCGCACTTCCAGCAAAGCTAGCAACTTCCACCTAACCTTTAGGGGTTTAGGCTCTGTGGTTCTCACTCAACGGTTTATTAGGGATGCACGTCTCGTGTGTGGTACAGAGTAAAAAAATGTGTAGAGACGACTCTGTTCTGTACCACGCCACCTTTATTTTGCTTGGGCTACAAGTCCGATGTCCCCCCGAAATTACTTCATGGTATTGCTTCAGGGGACTACCCCTTGTCGTTACCTCTTGCTCTATTTGCTCTAGCTGCGATTTGTCTCTGCCACGTCACTTACTTTTTGGAGCCGGGCACACGTCTGAGCCATGTGAGACTATCATGCACCTGTACCGGTTGGATGCCGAGGTTGGTCTTGTGATTCCGGTTGAAGTGTGACTTCTAGTACGCAAGCGACCCAACGACCCAAAGCCAATGGTTCGTCGTGATCATACTACTCGGAGTAGTTCCCGACGATGGAGCTAGCCTACTCCGAAGGGGAGTTCTCCGACGGAGATTTCCCCGGCGGCGGAAGATCTTCCGAACCATTTATGCGATTCTGGTGGAGGGTAACTTCCGTTTCACAGGCGCCCCAATGAACTTTTACCGGTGCTACTTCGCGATCTACTCAACTAGTCCCCGACGGTGACTTAGTCGACTCTGAAGCAGGCCGGGCAGATGCCGAGGTCGGTCCTGCGATTCCGTCGGAGGGAAACTTCCGGTCCACAGGCGCATCGATGATCATTTGCTGTGCTAATTCGCGGTCTACTCAACTTGTCCACGACGGCGGACCTAGTCTACCCCGACCGTCAACTCGATGCTGGTAGGTTTGGTGCCGAGGTCGGTCCTGCGATTCCAGTGGAGGCAGACTTCCAGTTCGCAGGTGCCTTAACTACCCATCGCTGATACTAGGTGACGCTCGAACTACTCGGCCTAATCCCCGAAGGAGGATCTAATCTACTCCAAGGATCTAGTCTATTCGACACCCTATGGTCTTCTCGCCATTTTTGTTGCAATGACGACATAATTTGTGTTATCGCTCTGTTCACCGCATGCCACGTACTTACGTGTTGACACATTTTCTGAGCGATGTTGTCGGGGTTTAAATCTCCGTCGCTACAGCCAAGCATTTCGTTCCGCACTTCCGCGTATCTTGGGCAATCAAAAAACTACATATTGCGATGTTCCATCAATGGTTGGGCAGTCTGGGCAGTGTGGCGAATCTGCGTGCCTAAATCTATGGAGATACTTTCTGAAACATCCATGATCTGATAGCAACTGTGTCAGGTAGAAATTCATCCACGTCGATAGGTCTGCAATGAGCCGGTGGATCCATCTCCTATTCTCTGTGCAGTCCCACTCGTGCTACCACCGTAACCGTAATTTTTTGACGTAGCACTCATGCCGGCTATAACGCATACAGCATCTGACGATATCGTTCTATACGCACTCGCAACTCGCACTGTCATCAGCCGAAACGACTATAACATCATCTGCAAGTTGTGTTTGCATAATTCTTTCAAACTGTTATCAATATCCGGAACAATAAAATTTTAAAGCAAGAAATAAAGACATTATTTGCCTTGTGGAAGGCTCATTTAGTTAATTCTGAAAGTTGTTAGTTGAACACATTGCTGTAAACATTCGACACTTTGCGCGACGTTTGTTTCGTTGCCATGGTCAGCAGTCACAGCACTAGGTTTAATATGAACGACGACAAACACAAAAAAGTGTCAATTGAATGTCGTCTGATTCGATGACATTTGCATAAATCATAAGTTTTGCATAGAATTCAAACATCGGATCATAAACAATATGAATAGTTTGATCTTGCCTGTTATGTCAAATGTGACACACATACAGTAAAAGCAAACTAGAAACAAACAAATCCATAATGTTTCCTAGCGAAGCTATCATGGTCAGTGGAATTCAATTGACATTTTTCTTTTCGACATTCGTTTGATTGCTCGTGTTGTGCATGTTTAAAGGAAGCGCTGCCGAATATCAGCGAAAACGTGTCGACTACCGTGATTGCTTACAACACTGAGTTAAACAGCTTATATACTTTGCTAAAAGCCATTGCACCTTGTCCGCAAAGACTAGTTGAATATCTGATTAATGGAATCCAGGTATTTTCGTGAAAATTCAAAAGGGATTGCTTGTTCTCTGAAATGAAACTACAGTCGACACTCCACAACTCGATATTCTATAACTCGATATACTCTATAACTCGATGGATTTTTCGGTCCCTTCAAATTCCCTTACATCGTGTTCTCCATAAGTCGATATTTCTATAACTCGATATCTCCACTAATCGATGTCACGTGAGAAGAAAATTTCTCTCCATAACTCGATGTCTACTTTAAAATCATTCTTATTTGAGGAAACTTTGTCTAATTCTTGATTGGATTTGAATAAATACTTGCAAGTAGTAATAAAAAATGAAAAACATGAAAATAAAAATAAATGTTAGTGAAAATAACGTAATTTTTTTAGCATTGGTAAAAAAAGTTTTCAAATAATAGTTTTTAAAACACTACCAACAAAATATTATTGCTTTCTTACAGAAGTGATCATATAGGTATTGGAAATACAGAAATTCGTTCATTTAATTTTGGGATTTTTTGTTGTCTGTATATTCTATAACTCGATAATTCTATAAGTCGATGGGTCCTTGAATATCGAGTTATGGAGAGTCGACTGTATATAAAGGATAGTATTTAATGAACAGGCACAATCATGCAATAACGAAAAATTCCGTGAGGTTGGCGCCATTTTGAAAATTTTGCCGAGATAAACAGATACCGTAAAACGGGGTATCTTTGATAATGCGGGTAACTTTGATAGCGCGTTACCCACTACATACTAAACGAAATATAATAATTTCAGTTAATTGGTTAAGCAAAACGAATGCAAAACTAAAGAATATTAGTGTGGCAAGGGCTGTTTTCATTTGAATCGAGAACATTTGAGGCTTTATATACGAAAATTAAAAATTGATACGATTTTAGCTTTTCGAAACGCTTACAAACAATCTGTTCTACGATCACTATTTGATGTAGTTTTGTATAGTTGGTCACTTATCTTTGACAGCCTAGTTATTATAGAACTTGTATGGTCTCAAATCTCTTAGCGAAAAGCATTGTCACAAACTGGGACCATTTTTGTAATCTTGGTCATAAATTCCCATATAACGTTAAACGCCTAGAGGTATTTAATGCCTTATAAATGTTACGTAACTAATTCAATTGCTCGATTTATACTGCATTATCAAATTTACCCCAAAACAGAAAACCGACTTTCGATTATATGAAAAATTATATATCTATTCAAAATAAATCTTTTGGCAATCTATCAACTGCAATCGATAGCTAGGATGCCAGTACTTGTTTTAAAAATATGAATAATAATTCTTTGAAACAGCATGTATAAATATTCAAGTTTTCTTCGAAAAAACTATCAAAGTTACCCCGTTTTACGGTACCTGTAATCCGGAAATCGCAGGTTTCCCTACATAATTTAATTGGCTAGAAATTATTTTACAACGCGTGCCCAAAACCAAAACTGAAAAACAATCCCCCATTTGATCCACCATATCTAATTTTATATCCTCTTTTTCTCCTCATTCCAGTTCTGGAGTACGTTGGACCAAAATGGCGTACCTTCGTAGCGAACATGTCGATCGCCCTGTTCTTCACCGCCGCCTCTTGTGCTCTCCCATGGATTGCGTACTATCTCGCCAACTGGAAAATCTTCGCCATTGTTACCTCCGCTCCGCTGGCCTTGGCCATCCTTACCCCATGGCTCGTCCCTGAATCCGCAAGGTATGTTGAGCATAACACACGTTATCCTAAGATGATTATAACTATTCTTCGTATTGCAGATGGCTCGTCTCCCAGGGCAAAGTGGACAAAGCTATCAACATCCTGAAGAAGTTCGAAAAGATCAACAGGAAGACCGTTGACGCCAAAGTGTATCAGGATTTCTCCGAAAGCTGTGTCCGCTTGCAGGAGGAAGAAGCCGCTAACAATAGCTACTCCGTGCTGGACTTGTTCAAGACCCCACGCCTTCGCAACATTACCATTTTGCTTATTGTTATCTGGATGGCCATCTCGCTGGTATTCGATGGACACGTGCGTAACGTTGGATCCCTTGGACTGGATCTGTTCTTTACGTTCACGGTTGCTGCGGCCACTGAACTTCCGGCCGATACCTTCCTCACTCTGACTCTGGATCGCTGGGGTCGCCGTTGGTTGGCCTGCGGAACGATGGTTGCCAGTGGTGTGTTCAGCCTGCTCGCCACTACCGTGCCAGTTGGTAAGCGTTACTCGATGATCGTTCTTAGTACGGTGGAGGTTATGTTTTTTTTGTGATTCTCGTTACAGGGGCTTATTCCGCTACGTTGGCCATTCTGGGTCGGTTCAGCGTCAACATCTCGTACAACATTGGACTGCAGTATGCTGCCGAGCTGTTGCCTACCGTGGTTCGAGCCCAAGGTGTTGCCTTCATCCATATCATGGGATATGTGGCCAGCATTGTCGCTCCATTCGTCGTATATCTGGCGCACATTTCGCCTGCGATGCCGCTGATTGTGCTGGGAATCTTGGGAATCTTTGGAGGACTTCTGTCCTTGATGCTGCCCGAAACTTTGGGACACGATCTGCCGCAAACGCTCGCAGACGGAGAAGAATTCGGACGTGGGCAGAAGATCTGGGATTTCCCGTGCTTAACCAAGTATGTAAATTTTTTGTTTTTCTTTTCAATTATTTATTAGTAACATTTTAAACATAGCATTCATTCCATAAGAGCTAGTCCATAATAATACACCATATAACATGACCGGCCTGGAAATTTGTTTGAAGATCAAAAGCTTTCAACCTTGGTTATTTTATGTAATTCATTGATACTATGCCAGGGAGGGAGCTACAGAATCGTTTTCAAAATTGTATTTTGAATCCTCTGCAGAGATTTCTTCCTGGTATTACAACAGCTAGTCCATATTGGTACAGCATACAGCATGGCTGGCCTGAAAATTCCCTCCAGTTATGTATTTTATCAAATGTTAAATTTAAAAAACCCAAAAGATGAATTTTCTACTAACATTGGTTTCGAAGATTCCTTCGAAACCTATACCAAAGAGTTCTCAAGTAGTCCTGGATTCCCCTTATTTTTTTTTAGTTCCACCGATGATACATTTAATTTCTCAAAAAAAAAAAATCCTTCGAAAATTTCCTCTTATAGTCCTTCTGAAATTGCATTCGGAAGTCTTCTATAGATTCTCTAAGGAAAACTGTCAATGTTTATTTCTGAAATCAATTAAACCAGGGATTGTTACAAATATTTTATAAGGATTCCTGAAACATCTGTTCAGGATAAATAAACTTCAGAAATTCTTTCAGGAAATCCTCCAAGGATATATCCCGGATTTTTTCAAAGATTATACCTTGCAGAAATTTATGGAATATTGTGAAAAAAAATAAAATTTCAAGATTTTTTCTTTTTTGTTGTGGATTCTGCAGATTAATGTTTTTTTGTTTTTTTTTTTTTTTTTTGAGATATACACAGATAAACCTGAAGAAAACAATAAATGAAATCTCTAAAAAAAATTCTAATGTACCAAATTTCCAGGAAATCAATGGTGGATGTTTTAGATAAACTCTGTTATAATACCAGGAGAGAATTAAAACTAAACACTTAGGTACTTCTGGTAGAATTCTTGTAACTCTTAGAAATTCACAAATTTCGGAAATCTTTTTCTATTTTTTTTTCTTCTATCAACTTTTCAAAAAATTCCATAAAATAAACGAGAAATTTTAATTAAAACACCTAAAAAATCACTGGTGGACTCCCAGAGAAATTCTTTCATGTGAAACCTTGGGTTTTTAGGGCCCAGATAGCCGTAGCGGTAAACGCGCAGCTATTCAGCATGACCATGCTGAGGGTCGTGGGTTCGAATCCCACTGGTCGAGGGACTTTTCGTAAAGGAAATTTTCTCGATTCCCAGGGCATAGAGTATCTTCGTACCTGCCACACGATATACGCTTGAGCTTGAGCTTGAGCTTGATTGGCCGCCCGTGGATGCACTCCAGTATCGCCAGATCAGCTGCACTTACACAAGGAACCAACCGAATGACTGCTTGGGACTAACAGGCATCCTCAGTGTATAAGTGAATAAAACTAAAATATAGGGATTTCTTATGAACAAACGAAAACTAACATTTTTTATTGGTTTAGTGGGAAAAAATTTCATTATCGGTATTTTACTAGTACTACCGATAAATCTATGACAAAAGGTCGAAAGACAAAAGGCCGAAAGGACAGAAGGTCGAAAGACAAAAGGTCGAAAGGACAAAAGGTCGAAGAACAAAACAGAAGGGACAAAAGGTCGAAAATCTTTTTTCAAAGAAGGAAAAATTTCCCACCAATTAAATCATTTTCGACCTTTTGTCCTTTCGACGTTTTGTCTTTCGACCTTTTGTCCATAAACCCTACCGATACTGATCGATGTAGTACCGTCGAATCGATATTCAGCAAAAGTAGTCGGAGCCGGAATCCCTAATTGACCACCTACTTCATACATGGAACTAACGTTAGAAAAGTGAACGATGAAAAGAGTGTATGATATTTAGTCTGTTTGTCTGTGGTAAACCTGTCTGAACAGATTATTCCGATCTGTTGTTGATTGATGTCATTGTTGATTTGATTGCATAAAATTCGATACAGTGATGCCAGATATTCAAGTTAAGCCAATATAAGGGGTAGTGAATAAGTGTATATTATATCTGCATGTAAGTAAACATTTTTTCAGACTTTCTTTTGACCGTCAGGCTAAAGCAGGCTAAAAGCGGCTTTCTTTGCATTTCATAGTATTAGTTTCAAACCATTGGATGAGCATGTTTCAGACTGCGGAAATGTGCGCGACCTAATGATTTTTAGTGTCAAAAAGGTGCGAAATTTTATATAAAACCTTCAATAACTCGAAAAGTATGTGAGATAAAAATATGCTCTTTTGGAGAAAGTTATGCGTTTTTGCAAGTAACAAATAACACTAGAACAACTGAAAATTGTACAAAATCATCCAACCAAGTTATGATGAAAAAAGTGATTTTTAGGGGTGTTCCACAAAAAACTCCACAAATGTACATGAAAATAAAAAAAATATGCATACGGTGTCTTCAGCGAAGTTGTTTCTTTTAATATTACCTACAACTTTCCCGAATAAAGTTTATTTTTAAATTCATAAATACGAAAAATAAAATTTCGTTCTCACTTTTAGGTGGATTAATCACCAAATTGACACTTTCATAAAATATCGATTATTTTATGGAAAAACTTTCCCGAAGACATTATAGTACTAAAATCATGTTTTCAAGGTCAAAACAATTTCGATCACGTTTTTTCAGTGACGGCTACAGTGTGCGGTGCTAGGCAGCCATGTTTTCGAGGTCAGCATCAAACTCAAGAGCAACAACGTACATTGGCGTAATCATATTAGGGAAATTTTTCTCCGATATTTAAATGTGTTTCTTGCTAACTATATCAACTCTAATTAACTTGCTGTACTGCAAACGAATAGTTTGCAACCGTTTGTTTGTGCTAATATAACTGTAGTTGTGAGAAAAGAAAGTTTTCGGCAAAAAAGATTTCGCCTTCCTCGAATGTTAGTCCTTAAACGGCTATTTGTTTACAAACATTGAGTTGTCAGTGGGAACCACTTCCCAGTGGGAACCAGAAATGTTTGCTCGTTATTTTTCAATGGGGTTTTATGAGCGGTGTCAGGAGGCTGAGTGTGATATATTTAGAATGGAAGATAGAAGCAAGTGAGAGATATACAACTACAAAGTACGAGGAAAGGGACGGGCCTGGAATTGAACCCATGACCTTCTGCATATGAAGCAGAAGCGGTAGCCATCAGATCACCAACCCCGTCAGACCACCAACCTCGTCTTCGTACCTGCCACACGATATAGGCATGCAAAAATGGTCAATCGGCAAAGAAAACTCTCAGTTAATAACTGTGGAAGTGCTCATAAGAACACTAATCTGAGAAGCAGACTTTGTCCCAGTTGGGACGTAACGCCAGAAAGAAGAAGAAGATACCTTGGGTAATTCTTACAAGGGAATGTCACGATGACGTTACACGGGGTTTTCAACCGGACTATTCTAGATTTTTTTCAGTAATTTGTCCTGAGTAGTTTTAAGATTTTATCTTAAAATCAAGAAATACTGATTTGAGTTTTCAAGGAATTTGCAGAGTTGTTCAGATTTCAGAATTTCCTTAGGAATTTTCCCTGTTTATTTCTTCTTCGATTATGTTAACAAGGGAAAGTCACGATGGTGTTACACGGGGTTTTCAACCGGACTATTTTTGTTAGATTCTACATGTCGAAATATGAAAAACCCCAAAGCCTTTCGGGTGATGGCCCAGTGGTGTAGCCAGGAGGGGCTCTGAAAGGGTCGATTTTGTACGAATATGTCAATCGAAAATTTGCAAAAAAGATTTTTCTGATAGTAATGAACATAATTGACATTAACATATGTTTATAATAGGGGCCCAGATAGCCGTAGCGGTAAACGCGCAGCTATTCAGCATGACCATGCTGAGGGTCGTGGGTTCGAATCCCGCTGGTCGAGGATCTTTTCGTTAAGGAAGTTTTCTCGATTCCTAGGGCATAAGAGTATCTTCGTACCTGCCACACGATATACACATGCAAAAATGGTCAATCGGCAAAGAAAGCTCTCAGTCAGGCATTGCAGAATTCGCTCTCATTTGAGTATGAAGCACGATCAAAGCAAGCAAAGAAAAACATCCCATCTGTTGCGGTGCATGATCGTCAATGTATCGCAAGTTGTAACAAGTCTGATAAATGGAAGCAGCGAGCGAGAGCCCCAAAGAGAGACGATGATAAAATCCATTTGTCTCGCTTGTTTACCGTTGGGGATAGGTGTTTTTCTTTACTGGAACGATAAACAATTCACGAACTTCCAATAGCAACAGTGTCCCCCAGGCTTGGAGCATGTTTAGAGGGGTTTTATCAAGCACTAATATCCCCCCAATCTGATCAAAGTTGTAGCAGTATACGATAAACAGTCTCTCATAATGTGCAGCATGTCATGATAGTTACAGAAAGCGATACGTGTGAGATTCTCTCAATTTCCTCTGGATTTAATCCCTGCTCTCAGTTAATAACTGTGGAAGTGCTCATAAGAACACTAATCTGGGAAGCAGGCTTTGTCCCAGTTGGGACGTAACGCCAGAAAGAAGAAGATATGTTTATAATGTATTTTCATGCCATAGGCGTAATTAACATGGAATATGGACACCAAATCAAATTGGGTTTTATTAGCATAGTATACCAAGAAGAAACCCATCCTAATTGCGCCTATGCATGGAAAAAATACATCTTAAACATACATCAATATAAATTCTGTTCTCTACCATCACAATAAATACTGAAAAAGTATTTTTGTCGAATTTTCAATTGGCTTGATAATATAATAGACGTCCAAAACCAGTGCTTCTACCCTGCCAATTCCAGAAAAGATATTTAATTTCTGGAAAAATGTACCAGTCGCAGGTTGCAGTTCAACAAGGCTTTCTTAGAATTTAAAAGGTAGCATCTTTGGAGGGATCTCTACAAATTTACTAGAATATTTAACTGAAACGATTCATGATACATTCCTTGTATTCTAAACAAAATGTTTAGTCAGGATCCCATAGATAAACCCTTAAAGGTACCTTAAGACATTTGTTTTAAATTTTTATAGAGTTCATAGAAATTCTTGGATGAAATCATGTACAGGTCGGTCTCGATTATCCGGGATTCGAATTTTAGACTAGATTATCCGATATATATATTTTGATATTCTTGTTTTTTCAGTTTTGATGCATAATTTTGATATAATTTAGTATTGCAATAGACAATATGAGTGGTTTAGCAGTTTTGGACGTACGTAAGAAAAGGCAGGTTCGAAAAAGATTTTTTTTGTGTATGACGGTCAAAAATTTATTTTTCTTCTCAAGACCCCTAATGTTCCTAGAAATAATTCCTGGTTACGCCACTGCATCATATAAATAAAACATCGAAAAAAGATAATATTTGAGTTCTTTTATCGCTGATTTTATTTTTTCTCTTAGTGATTCGATTATTCGGAGGATTCGATTATCCTTAGTGAAAAAAAAAATGATACTCCGGATAATCGAGTCCGATTTGTATTAACTTCTGGAAAAAAAATAAAGGCAAAAATATATATTGAGATATTGCTTTATGGACAAACTTAAGCTACTCCCAGAAACGGTAGTGCTTCGTGAAGCCCAAGCAGGACAGTTCGGTTTTGCGTCGTCCGATAGATTTAGCTCACAGTTTCGCGCATGTTTTCGTCGCCGGAGATTTTTTTCTTTGTTTTTTCCTGTTTTGGAGCGTCTTGCTGGGTAGTGCTTCGTGAAGCCCAAGCAGGACAGTTCGGTTTTGCGTCGTCCGATAGATTTAGCTCACAGTTTCGCGCATGTTTTCGTCGCCGGAGATTTTTTTCTTTGTTTTTTCCTGTTTTGGAGCGTCTTGCTGGGTAATGCTTCGTGATGCCCAAGCAGGACAGTTTTTACATTCAGAAATGGAATAGTGAAAAGTGAAAAATGAAAAAGTGATTTGTTTGATTTGTGTCCTCAGTACTGTTGGTTTTTGGCTGCCCTAAGTTCACCGAACCATCCGGAAGTGACAGGCAGCACATAAATTTAGAGAATCAATCCGGTGAGTTTGTTCCAGTATGATACTTTTTCTTTTGTGAGCCTTCCGAATCGTTTTTGTCCGCGTCGTGGAACTTCTGATCGTTTCTTGAACGGAAAATGTTATTTTCGGAGTTTGATAATTATGTTCAGATTGCGCATTCTGTCCGGGCGAGTGTTA
The DNA here is from genome assembly GCF_002204515.2 of Aedes aegypti. Classification (NCBI taxonomy): domain Eukaryota; kingdom Metazoa; phylum Arthropoda; class Insecta; order Diptera; family Culicidae; genus Aedes; species Aedes aegypti. The sequence goes on along the minus strand of NC_035108.1, from coordinate 188,171,205 downwards.
CGCAACTAACAATCGGTTGTGGATGCTTTTTAACCGTTCGATGACCCTGGAGGGATCGATTCTGCTTTTCGTATAATTTTGAGCAGAAAAACCGACTGTGTTATCCTAGGGTGTTTAGTTCGAACGCGCTTCCTTTCGTTTTTGGATTATCTAAAAATACAGTACCACCCAGTACAGTTTTTCAATGGGCACAGTTCAGTTTTTCAATAGGCGTGATTTTTTTTTTTTTTACGTGTATCGTTATTTTATACAATCCGATGACCCTGGAGGGATCGGTTTTGCTTTTTACTGGTTATTGAGCAAAAATATTACTGCACAATCGACAAGCATTTCGCGAAATACTATGTATACTATAAATAAGCTATTGTTTTCTCTTTTGATTGCCGGCATTCAAAAGATTAATTTGAAAACGCTTAAACAACAAATATTTATGGTCTATCGCCAGCTTTCCAGGCGAATCCTGACAATATACCTTCCCCAACCTCCAACTCCGTAGCACTTATGAGGGTGTCGCTGAGTCGGTGGCCTCTCATTAAGTAAGTGCTACATCAACATTTCCTTCCCCTATCCCAAGTTACGGTAAAGATGGGCGTGGCCGGGAATAGCGATATTCATGCTTTTAGTATTCTTGTTTATGATTTGAACAAGGTATACTCCCCTGCCTTGTTCTTGAAAGTAGTCAGGATGAGATTATTAAAAAGAAACATGAATGTTGCTAGTATCCAATCTACGAAGTATACCGTAACTACGCTAACGCTAACGCTAACGCTAAACTTAAGCTACTCCCAGAAACGTTTTTTGAATAAAAAAATAAAAATTGGAATGGTTATCAAAGATATTGCTTGAAGAATCTAAAGAAAAATGTGTAGAAGAAAAAAAGAGAAATCCCAAAAGGATTTCCTGACGAAAATGTGGTGTTATTCCTTCTCGGGTTCCTTGACGAACTCCTCGAAGAATTCCTAGACAAATTCATTTTAAGATAACTTAACAGGTGCTTGGTACAAACATTTCGAGTTTTGAAATATATTTTTGGCAGATTACCCGCATGATACATTGTGAACTGTTATGGAATGATTTCTTATAGGATCGGTAGCAGAAATCTGATTTTAGTTAGATTCCAACAATTATTCAAAATGTTACATAAATGTGAATGCTTAAAAGCATCCTATATAAATTAAAAAAAAGTTCACTTTTGTGGCAAACAGTTGATCTTTTTTTTTCGTTGCACCGGTCCCACCCTGCTCCGTCTGGCTACGACCATGCTGAGTGGGGTTCTGGAAATTTCCTTCAGATTTCTGGAATTGTTCTTGAGAAAGCCCATTCCGAAGAATGCCAGATTGGGTTCTCTGATTACTTGGACTAGGTAAAATCAAAGTAAATCATTTATTCCATTTTTAATCTCTTCAGGTGCCTTATAGGGTAAGTGTACCAGTTATGGAGATAATAATTCCCTATTTTGTCATACGTGATAATTTGATTATATTCAAATTTTTAATCATTCTGTGTGTTTTAGTTGTTTGATATCAAATGAATCTTGATGATAAAACATTCAAACATATTCAAAATGCGAAAGTTTTCGAGAAAACACATATAGCCAAATAGGGAACCTCTATAGCCATAACTGGTACACTTTCCCCAGTCGTTTTTCAAGGCGTCATAGGTAAGAAATTCGTGCTTCTTCTCTTCAAGATGTTTGAGAAGAATTTCGCGATCTTTAAGAGTATCTATTCTTTGCGATTTGGAAGGAAACTTTGATTACCCAAATGGAGTTCAAGATCTCCTACCTAAATCTTCCAAATCCAGAACAACTGACCACGATAGGTGGCACTCTTTGTTACCTCACTTGAATCAAAGAGCCTGGGCTAGAGGCTGCTTCGATTTGGTGTTCGAAAGCACGCATTCCGCACGTCCTTTCTTCCATTTTTGTCACGTTAAGTGATAGTTTTAAAATCTACATCTTAGGAAGGAAGTTGAGAATGAAGTAAGTCACCCTTGAGACTTCTTCTTTCTGGCGTTACGTCCCAACTGGGACAAAGCCTGCTTCTCAGATTAGTGTTCTTATGAGCAGTGTTGCTCAGACTCATTTCCCCGAAAACAACATTTTCCGAACTACGAAGCCACGAACTACTACAACCATGCTCTATCCTCCTAAGATAGAAAAGCAGATGGTTAAGCTTGAGTACTACACACAAAATCGATTAATTTTGATCCCAGAGAGCCACAATTCAAGTCTCGGTGAAATGAAATGAGTGAGTGAGTGAGTGAGTGAGTGCGAATCATTTCACCGAAACTTGAATTGCGGCCCACCGAGATCGAAACTGTCGGATCCCATGTGCAACACTCAATCCCAACCACCTCCCCCTCCATCTCAGGAATACAACGCACAATTATAACAGTTCATGGCTTCACAATTCGAATTTCGGGGAAATGAGTCTAGTCAACACTGCTTATGAGCACTTCCACAGTTATTAACTGAGAGCTCTCTTTGCCGATTGACCATTTTTGCATATGTATATCGTGCGGTAGGTACGAAGATACTCTATGCCCTGGGAATCGAGAAAATTTCCTTTACGAAAAGATCCTCGACCAGACTCTTCTCTTTTATTCGTGATGGCAACCATATTCAGTGAATATTTAGAAGTGACATTCTACGTGTTTTTCCCGAGACGATAGATCGAAATTATTTTAAATAGGTTTAATGCTCATCGAAAAATGCGTCATTAACGTTCAACGCTCCGTCATTGTAATCATCGTCATCATCGAAACTTCAAAAGCAGTTTTTCTGTTCAAAACTAAAAAATATTCGATGAAAATATGTTCATTGTGTTTCGGATGAAGAATAGAATACAGTGAACACATTTTCCTGTAAATTTTCTTGTTTTTGAACAAAAAAACTGCTTTAGAAAATTCCGAAATCAATGACGGATCCTGCCCCCTTAACCCATGTTTTAATTGGATGATCACTTCTCGTACTGTCCTAAACGGTAGTCCACTCATTAGCTTTGTTCCATTCTTAATTAGCATGCTAATCCAATCTTCCTTACGCTTCGATTCACACGGCACCATCTAACCGACCGTTTCTTCCTGCTCGTTCTAGGAAAATCAACGACGACGAGGTGGACGACCTTCCGGTGGAGCGTTTCACCCGGGCCACATCGAAGACCTCTATCGGCGCCTCGCTGCGTGCGTCGACGCGTGGCGAACTGCGCTCCAGCATGCTGAACCGTTCAATCCGTTCCCGCGTCTCGGTGCGTTCTCTCCAGCAGCGTTCGGATCAGATGTCTGCTATCGTGTGACCGGCTGGTATCCTTTAATTGATGATTGATCCATGCTCAATTGAACCTACCTGGAAGACACATCTAATGCCTAGTATGCCGAGGAGAAAACAGGAGATAGAATTAATAGACTTTTGTTTCTGGAGCGGACGCCTGGGAACAGAATTTGCCCAACCTATAGTCAACCGTATCGGATGATGTATTAGTTTAGGTACTCGTATGTTATTCAAACCCCCCAAATTGGAGCACCCATCCCATTGAGACAGATTGTAGAGTGAGCACGATAAAGCGAAGGGTTGAACGAGAGAACAAGCCACAGAAGTTTGCGACCTCAGTTCTTAGTGCCTAAGGAGAGAAATAAGACCCGAAACCAAAAAGCATTGACCATAAAGCAACTAATGTGAGGATACAGCAGCCAGTTTCAAAAACTGCTAAAAACGAAAGACGGTTCCTAAACATGGGATTGTGCAACAGACACAAAAATTAGTCATAACGCATTTGATGAGAGCAGAATCAAATTTGCCAAAAGTATTAACAACAACCAACGTGCAAACACTACAAAACACTAAAAAGCCAATTGGAGTTCCTCAATCTGTGTTAGTAGAAAGTCAACAAGACGTGTGATAGTGCCTTCATTCAATCACTTTTAAGTGTATAGATTGTAAATTAGCAGTAGACTTTTAGGAATCTTACATTATCGAGACAGCTTGCTCTAAGAGAGCAAGGGATTTTTTTTTATCAGGATGTATGATTCAAAATGTTATTTTAATAGAAGATGGTAGGAACGAAAGCAGTCCAACCAAGAACGAGCCGAAACAACAATTTGACGTGATCGTATCCGTGCTGGTTACTGTTGGTAAAACGATTGAGTTCGAAGAAGAAGAAAACATTGATTCGAGTAGCGATCGCAATGTGAGCTAGAATGATATTCTCGTTTTAATTTATTGCAATATTTATATTATTTAAAGAAACTATTCGTATCGCTAGATTGGAAACAAAAGAAGGTAGTAGGAGAAAAAAAAACAAAAAGACAATCGAATGCAGGAACTTCGGGCTATCGAATGTAGTAATTTGTAATTTCAAATGTATCAATAAAGAAAAATAGAAAAACAAAGTGTTTTAATTGTTATCATTTAGAATGATAGAATTTTAGTAAAACAACACACTGGATAAACATATCCAGCTTTTTACGCTAGCTCGCTATAAACTTTGAATCACCCCTTTTGACGTAGGATAACGTCCTACGGCAATATACTGGGGTACAATTTCGAAAAACGAAAATCACTCGCGTCACGAAAAGTGGTTAGATTTTGACTGTTAATAACATACTAACGCCCGGATAGATTTTCGAGATTTTTGCACCAATCGATTGGAAATCTTTCTACGAATCGACTCCAATAATGAAAACTATTGATTTTCATAACTAAACTATTGATAAATGGGTAAATATCGAGGCATGTCTTATTTTCCACAGAAAAGCACATGTTTCTTGCTGTTATAAGGGTTTGTCGTTATGAAGTTTACATTCATTTATTTAGTTAACATCTAAACAAATAACACTTAATTAACAATTTCACGCCACAATACAGTCGACTCTCCACATCTCGATGTTCTTTATCTCGATACCTCTCCCTATGTCGATGATTTCTTCGGTCCCTTCAGTCTGCTTACATTTTCTCTCCCCATATCTCGATATCCTCTATACCTCGATATCTCTTTATCTCGATGTATTCCTGATTGATTTTCGTTCTAGATTTCCTCTCCGTATGTCGATATGCCCATTATCAAAGGTTACTAAACCTATTTTATTTAATCAAAACACGAGGTGACGTCTGTTTGTTTGTTATTTTCCTGGCAACGGAGTGGATTTCAATCTAGTATTCACTAAAAGTGCATCCTTTGTCTCGATCTCTCCCTATCTCGATGATCCCTTCGATACCGAGATGTGGAAAGGCGACTGTACTCGGTTCGTGGCCGCATCTCTCCATCCTCGGTTCCGCCCCACGCTCGCCAAATCGATACGCACTTGATCCGCCCACATAGCTCGCTGCGCTCCACGCCTTCTGTGTGGGGTATATTACCCCTTCCTTCCACTCCACCGGTAGCTGTTCTGTTATCCAAATTGTGCCTATCAGCCGGTGCAGACAAATGGCCAGCCTCTCCGGGCCCTTCTTTATGAGTTCAGCTCCGATACCATCCTTACTAGCAGCTTTGTTGTTCTTGAGCAGGTGAATGGCACCCTTAACCTCCATCAAAGTGGAGGCTGGTTGGTTTCCATCCTCCGCAGTACTGACGAAGGCATTTCCTGCGTTGTCTCGACCTTCATTGCCTGTGCTTTCAGCGCCATTCAGGTGCTCGTCGAAGTGCTACTTCCACCTTTCGATCACCTCACGCTCGTCCGTTAAAATGCTCCCATCCTCATCCTTGCACATCTCGGCTCGCGGCACGAAGCCGTTGTGGAATGCGTTGAGCTTCTGATAGACCTTGCGTGTTTCTTGGGATCGGCACAGCTGTTCCATCTCCTCGCACTCTGTCTCCTCCAGGCTGCGTATTTTCTGCCGAAAGAGGAGGGTCTGCTGTTGCCCTTTCCGTCTATAACACTCCACGTTCTTCCGGGTCCCTTGCTGCAGCAAGACCGCCCGCGTTGCGTTCTTCTCCTCCAGAATCTACCTACATTCCTCGTCGAACCAATCGTTCCGTCGACTCCGTCCCACGTACCGGATGTTGCTCTCAGCTGCATTGTTGATGGCTGTCTTCACCGTTCTCCAGCAGTCTTCAAGAGGAGCTTCGTCCAGCTCACCCTCTTCCGGTAATGCAGCCTCGAGTTGCTGCGCATATGCCGCTGCGACATCCGGTTGCTTGAGCCGCTCTAGGTCATACCGGGGTGGCCGTCGGTACCGTACGTTGTTAATGACGGAGAGTTTTGGGCGCAGTTTAACCATCTTTTGATAGTGGTCAGAGTCGATGTTAGCGCCACGATAGGTCCTGACGTCTATAATGTCGGAGAAGTGCCGTCCATCAATCAGAAAGTGGTGGATTTGTGGTTCTGTCTGCAGTGGTGATCTCCAGGTGTATCGGTATGGAAGCCTGTGCTGGAAGTAGGTGCTACGGATGGCCATATTCGTGGAGGCGGCGAAATCAATTAGTCGTAAGCCGTTTTCGTTCGTCAGCCGGTGGGCGCTGAAGTTTCCAATAGGCGGTCTGAACTCCTCCTCCTGGCCAACCTGAGCGTTTAAATCTCCTATGATGATTTTGACGTCATGGCTTGGGCAGCTGTCGTACTCGTGTTCGAGCTGCGCGTAAAAAGCGTCTTTATCATCAGTGCTTCCGGAGTGAGGGCTGTGCACATTTTTTATGTCTTCTACAAAGTTGTTAAACATCTTAAAACGCGTGTTTTGCTGAACATCGCACTTCTTTATCTCTTGAAGTAAAAGAATTATCAGTCGAATTCGTTTTAATAAGGCTTATTTGTTTGATAGTAAAAACCCATGCAAAGACTTTTATAGACAAAAGTTTTTATCAACTGACGAAAGGGGAGGTATGGTACTTTTATGATTTGTAAGAGTTGTCTGCGCCATTTTGCGCCGAAGCCAGGTATAGAGGCCTTAACTACCCCTTGAAAAAAGAGTAATTCATGAATAACTTTGTTACTTCAAAAGATAGGGTGATAATACACACTTAGATTTTATCTCGTTGTTCGGTAATTAATTCTACCGGAAGCGTACTGTAAATAAATATTTTACTGATGTTTCGGTATTACAGACGAGATTTACCGAACAACCTTAAAAAAATTAAAATATCAAAACAACTTTTACCGAAATCGTCGTTTTATGTACCGAAAAACGGTAAATCGTTTAGAATCGCCGTAGACTGTAATTTTTTACCGTACTTCAGCTCAAAGTGCTACAATGCTTTACCGAACAAATGGTAACTTGAAATTTCTGTTGCCGCCATATTTGTTTCGAAGTGCTTGTCAACACGATTTTATTGCATCCGATACTGTTTAATAGGTTTTCTGAGGCCGTGAACACTGTTTTTGAGAAAGACTACAGCAGCAGGGAATCAGCGTCTGGTACTTCTTTTCCGTAAGTACAACCTGAGGGTTCCTATTAAAAGCTTATTTTTGAAATGTAATAAAATGTTTTCGTTGTAGTATCACCCATTACGGGAATTGCTGGCTCCGGTTTTGTTCGTGAGTGGAGAACAGCTGCAAATGAGCCAGGATTGTCTTCTTATAAGTTAAGCGCGCGTTTGAGTTGTTGGTGATGTTTCACCAACAGGCAAGCAGTAACACTTCTCAAACATGTCTTATCGATTAAAAAATGGAAACACGAATAAAATCGATTAATTTGATATCAAGATAAGATTCATTTTTTTTTGCGATCATCTTATTCTATTCCGACTGCCTGCTGTTACGAACAATCCGTTCAGTAATTTATTAAACAATTCGCTCGGTAATAATTCACGAACATATTGTAATTTTTTGACAGCTGCGTTTTGATTTAAATTACAGACTGTTCGGTAATTCTTAACATTACCGAGCGCTCAGCGGTTTATATTTCGGTAAAAAAATTACCGGAGTCGGTGATATTTTCTATGTATGTTCAGAAAAAACACGGGTTTTTCCATGACAAACTACTTTGTAAAAAACACAAAAAATGTTTAAAATCTTGGAAAAAAGTTATGATAAAAAATATGATTTTTAGGGGCCATTCGCATACAACGGCATATATCTCAAATAGTATAAGAGATAGAAAAATCGTGTCTTCCACAAAGTTTTTTCATATTACCAATTCTACAACTTTGCCGAAGACACAATATGTCTATCTAAATATTTAAAAAAAATAGTTTTTCTATCTCACTGCTAGGTGGATTGATCACAAAACTTTTTTCGTCAAAAGTTGCACTTTAATATACCAAGAAACTTCTCCGAACAAACTATATCGCTAAAATCAACGGTTTGGGTGCTAATCAAAAAGCGCATGAAATCGAGAAAATAAAATACAGTGCAATGAGAAGTGGTGTTTTTTGACAAGCAATTGGTTTCGTTTTTGTACTTTGACCTGACACGTCTCGTCTTAGGTCTAACCCACACACTTAGAAAATATCACCGACTCCGGTAATTTTTTTTACCGAAATAAAAACCGCTGAGCGCTCGGTAATGCTTCCGGTAAAACTAAGAATTACCGAACAATCCGTAATTTTAATCGATTCGCAGCTGTCAAAAATTTACAATATGCTCGTGAATTAGAATTAGTTATACTTCGATATTGATTTGTTATTTCTTTGTAATCAAATAGTAGTTGATAAAATGGATAGCTCTTTGAAGATATGTTTTTTTTCAAAATAGATTATATACTATACAAAATACAGGATATTTCGAGGGATCATCCATGAATTGAGTACGCTCATAAAGTTTTCATGGATTTAACCGTAACATTTTCCATCGTTGGACTCTAGTTGGCTTTTATTCTAGTGCTTGAAAGGTTTGATTTGATGTTGGTGCAAGTCGGACTCGTTTTTTTTTTCACTCCGTATAATCAAATCTTCCTAATAATCGAATCACTAAAAGAAAAATTCAAATCTGCATTAAAAGAACTTAAATATTATCTTTTAGGTTGTTTTATTTTTACAATGCAGTGGCGTAGCCAGAAGTTATTTCTAGGAACATTAGGGGTCTTGGGAAGAAATTATTTTGACCGGCATACAAAAAACCTCTTTTTCAAACCCCCTTTTTTACCCACATCCAAAGCTGCAAAACCATTTATACTGTATATTGCAATCCCGAATTATCTCAAATTTATGCATAAAATCTCAAAAACCAGAATATCAAAGAACAAACTCCGGATAATCGAGTCTAAAAGTCCAGATAATCGAGTCCGGCCTGTACATGTTTGTGTTGTTCTGAAGCCTAGCGTACACAACGAAATCAATAGATTTTTTTGAGCAACATAAATAAATTACTAACAAAAAAGAGAATGTAGATATCATACAAGTTTACTGGTATAAAAGAATATAACAAAAATACGAATAATTAAAAATATCATCAAATTTGCTTTATTTTCACGTTATTGAAAATTTCCCGGGATCCCGGGATTTTCCGGGAAATGGCAAATTTATTTCCCGTTTCCCGGGAAATCAAATCCCGGGAAATTTGAAAACTCTAGATGGAGCAAAGACTTTCTTCCTACATCTCATAGTAGACTGGTTCAGCCCTTCTGAGACGTATCTCCCACATCTGGTCTTCTCTATTGCAGACTGAATCATTTCGTTTCCTTTGCATATCTCTATATCACCATTTGAGATGGACTGAAGCTTACCTGCATCCATTATCTTGAGATATACCGTTTTGTCTCAAATTCCGAACAGACTCATATTCCGAACACTCGGTTTTTGTATGGCGATTTGGTTGAAATGTTTCGCTGAAATATGTCACCAAATAACAAGGAAATGGCAGTCAATTGCAATTCAATTTTAACGTCTCGAATACAATTTATACCGCAGGAGTAGTGATGATTCTCTAGTTTGAGACCAGTAGAACAAGCTCAGATAAATTTATTTGCGAAATTTTGCATTTGAATACGATTTATTCGTGCTGTTCGGAATTTGAATCAAGGTGTTCGGAATATGAGACAGAATGAACACAGTGTTCGGCATTTGAATCAAAATGTTGTTCCATACTTTTACGTAAAAACAATACTAAAACTAATTCAATCAACATTATTATTGATACACTCAACAGCCAACAGTTAGGCTTTGCGAAGAAATTAATATTCACACAAATATCAGCCAATTTATGCCAATCAGATGCATTTGAAGTCACTGTTGGCCTTAAGTGTTCGGAATATGAGTCAAAACGGTATTTGATATTATGCCAAATGAATTGAGGACGTTTATTTTCCCAATTTTAGTCTGGCCTACTTTACAGAAGATGATCAATATCAGCTACTGCAAGCATCATAATATGTATAGAAAATAGAGTTCTCGCATAATCTGGGATAACGCCCTAAAAGCCATTGGTAACCACGTGTGTAGCTCGTAGTTTCTGAGCAAATTAATGAATAAGCATCCAAACAAACACCACTGGCAGGTAGATAATGATCCTTTCTTCCCCATAGCGTTGTTAAAAAACGTGTAACTCCATTCAAATGCTCAGAAACAACAAGCTACACACATGGTTACCAATGGCTTTTAGGGCGAGATCAGAAGTTATGCGAGAGTTTTCGATTAATGATGGGGATTTAATTATTATACCGCAATAATAGGGAATGTCACAATACTGGACAAATTGATGATATTATTCTATCATTACGGTATTCTTCTCCTTTATAAGAAATAAAAGTAATACCGCAATAATAGGATGGTTGAGCTGAAAATATTGCATATTATTGTGGTAGTTTGTTTTGTATTGAATTAGGCTGATACAAATATTAATTTTCTTTTATGTCACCCCCCCCCCCCTTCAAAAATCCAAAAATTTTGAAGGGGAGAAAAAAAAGTTTCATTTTTTTTGACATCAGTTACATTTTTTTCAATTTTCAAAGTAAAAAACAAGTAAAATAATTATCCAGAGAACGTTTGGAAAAAGATTAACAATTGTCGTTAAAAATAAAAATTTAAATATAACTTTTTTTTCATATTTATTTTTTTGTTCCTTTTTTTTATCTCCCCCCCCTGGTACCTTCCAAGTTGTCTCGGACATAAAAGAAATTGAATATTTGTATGAGCCTTATATGTTATAAAACAATGTATTGTGCAATGAACATATTTTTCCGATAATCTATAAATAATATGCAACATGTTACGTTTATTTATAGCTTGGAAGGACTTTCTGATCATTTTATGTTTTGAAAATGCACCTTTATCGACATCTGACCTAATGCAACAATAATATGCAAATTACCCAAGTTGTAAATTTGAACTTAACGCCCCATACTGCACTACCCTGTTAAGCCAAGCAACAAACAGTAGCCATCTAGGCGATTAAGTATTACGCTTCTACGCTTTCATACAGTAACGCATGTAGCAGTGGCTAACCGCGGTAAGCCATATCTAGCTTAATGTACTGTGGATAATAGCTGTTTAAGAGTAGAAAATGTTTTCTGGAAAGGCTGAAGGCATGAAAAGAAATTGTAATCTATTTTATGCATAAGATACACTATACTTATCTTTAATGAATTTTATGTTATTTTGTTAAATCATTTTCTGTAATTTATAACTAAAATTTTACATTCAATTAATAATTTCTTCATAATAAATCGAATTTTTGGGTACCGAAATGGGGTGACATTGATCATTATTTTCAATATTTTTTTTAAGATTTCATTCAAAAATGCAAAGGTGACAAGTTTTTCTTTTTTGTGTAAATACTTTTTTGCTTAACAACCTTTTTCGAGTAGGGCCACCAGGTCATACCGATCAATGTTTACCAATAATGTCGAATTAAGCTCATTCTCAAAACCATCCTTTTCTACAAGCACATTGTTTTCCATGCCATAACTTCTAAAAAGATAATTTTGTGATTCCTGCATTGAACCGTGAATTAATAATTAAAATCCTAAGCTTCCATAACGATCATAAGAACGTGACCAGATGTACAAAGTGATACTTGTTTTGTTTATTTCTATTATGTTCAGAAAGGTTGAGGATTAATCTCAACGGAGGCAAATTGATCACTGGGGCGGATTTGATCGGTACAAAAAAAAAACATTTCCTTCCTAGGATGCTGAATTTTTCGTTGGCACACAGACATTCCATGTTTTTCTGCATAGAAATATTCAGGGGGAGTAGGCTCAAGCGTTACGGTCTATACACAAATTTGAAATTTTTCATACAAAAAGCGTTACGGAGAGGGGGAGGGGGTCAAAAATTTTCAATTTTACGTAATAAATGGATGCTGCCTAAGCAATATAGTTGGAAATGTAGGTGCCAAACAATCCACTGGTGCTATACCTATGTGTCAACTTTGAGTGTTTAAGATGTTGTGTAAGCTTAAGTATGAACTACTGAACTCATTTTTGATATCATACACATGGGCGTAAATAGCCATCAGACTTGAGGCCCCTTTCTCATGAGAGATAAAAGTCATAAGGGATTTAGATAACTTAACAATGCTTGTTTCGATAATATTTGTGAACCGAGTCGCGTACTTTCATACAGAGGTGGATCAAAACCTAAAAATCGTCCAAAACCGATTGATCAACTTTCTTTGATACCAAATGTCACTTTCATCTTTAAATCTATTTTATCGTTTTATATTGCCAAGATGACGATTTCAACCCAATCTAATGATATCGAATAGAATACAAGAATTAAAAAAACAGACTATAATCAGGATTTACCTTTCCATTTAGATTTGAACTAGAACTTTTTCAAAGTTATAAAACAAGATAAAGATTTAAATGTATCAGTTCAATTAAGGTTCAAGATCAATGTGAAATTCAAACCTTTTGAAGCAGACAAGTTAAAAAAAACCTAGCCTTTAAAAAAAAAATAACGCTTGCTAGTTTGAAAATATGGATTATTGTTGCTCAGAATTTCTGTAGCGAACGATTCATTTCTCTAAACCTCACGAAACCAAAATTTGAACATAGGATTGAATAATACCTTTTTAGAGTTAAAAACTTTAAAACCTAAAGCTGCTTGGCTAACATCATATTGAAGAATTGAAGTTTTTTTTTGTATTCAAATAAAGCCTTTGTCAGCAAATTCGTACGATAACAGTTGTTTGAAGAAAGCAGGATGGAAAACAATAGCAGCTGAAAAGAAAAATTGCCCAAAGCCCAAAAAAAGCAGTTTTTTGCAAAACTAAGTGAAAATGTGAAAAGATTGTGACTTTTTTTGCACGATCAGCCAAATTTCGTTAAATTTCGTGTGAATTTGGGGTAATTTGTGAATTTCTCTGTAAGCTTATATGACTTGAACTTTTGCCCCGCTGATTCAAACTTTTGCCTCACTATGGGCCAAAAATTGATTCCAAGCAATTATGTAGCAATCAATACACCTCAAAGCATCCTTATGATGCCTAAAAACGGCCTTACATAAATAATAAAAGAAGATTTTATCCTTATTCATTTACATGCAATGAAAGTTTGACCAAAAATTTTATTTTTTACGTTAAAAAACAACAAATAGCCATAATTTTTCCAAATCTCAATCTATTCTTGAACTCTATGGTTTTTGTTAGCTTTGATTTGAATCGAGCTAGAAATCTTAAAAACAAAATCTTGTCTCACTCGCACTTTTGTCCCAGTCTCTCTAGTAATGTTTAATTTTGGGCTACTAAAAATCTAAAAATAAATCCGGCCGGTCTTAAAATATAAATGTACGACTGAGAAATACATATTGACTAAAAATCGTGAGCTCATGCTTGGAAAACAATAGTTTTCATACAATAGATTGACATAGATGTTAGTAAAGGTCGTCTAACAAACGGCTGCTTCATTGGACTTGGTAAAATAAGCAAACTGAGCCAAGACAAATTTAAGAATGTATTTTGATTTTACACGTATAAAATTCTAATGTTAGTTTCACTTAAAGAAAATTGATTGCAATTAGGCTTTCTAGATTTGTTCATACTTGCAATAAAAACATATAAAAAACAATGCAGTACATCATCGATATCTCCTCATTATTCTAGAAACAAGTTTTTTCTATTTTTCTTACAAATAACAGAAATTGTACATGAATGCATATATATTTAAAACGAAAAAAAAATCTGTGAACCGAATTGATGTGGGGACGGACCTAGTGTAGTCTAACCGCTAACCGTACACACCGAGGACCTGGGATCGAAGCCCATCCGGTGATAGTCACTTATGACTAAAAAAGTTATAGTGGTGACTTCATTTGGAAGGGAAGTAAAGCTGTTGGTCTCGAGATGAACTAGCCCAGGGTTAAAAATCTCGTTTACAAAGCCAAAAAAAAGAATTGAAATAATTTCCATATAACCTACGTAAGACGCCAAAAAATGTTGCGTAAGAAAAAATAATAAAAAAAGTCATATTATAAACACTTATAGAAAAATTTAAAGCGTGTCTAAAAACAATATTCAGTATGAACTAGGTTTTACGCTTGTTCTACAGAAACAAATAGTAACATGGTCTTATTATTTTTTCAATCTGAACACTTCAGAACATTTTTGTTAATTGAAAATTGAAAAAAAAAAATGTTGCGAAATCTACGCCTTTACACGGTTTGATGTTGTTTTTTATACGAATCCGCCACTATCTTACTATACGTAAAGGAATTTCAATGTTAACAGTTTAGCTGTCACTATTGAATGCAACTGCTTCACTGTCGTCAACTTACTAGCAGTTCATATCTGTTCCCGACGTTTTGTAGACAAATACATCGAATGACTAATAAATTTTAATATGAAACATTTAAAGGTTCGCGAAAAATGTGAAGAAACTATAGTTCGCTTGCTGCACCATTGTTTATTTTTGAGATTTTTTTTTGTAAAATTTTACCATAATTCTCATACACAAACATTTCCTAGTAGCAACGATTCATTCTAGATAATTGATCACAAAATATCGCAGCTAGTTTTAAAATATGAAGAGACTTTGGTTTTCTAATTAATAATACCACTACAAATAGATTAAGCCAGTTCTGCTAATTCTAAAACATGCTTCAATGAATTTCAAAATCGGGAAAGGGCAAAAAGGAAACAGTATGGCACTATGTGACGTTTTAAAATTACATATTGCTATTGCCTGTCAAACAATGATCATCCAGAAATTTATATTCAAAATGCATTTAACGCGTTTAGTTTCATAAGTGCATGTTTTATACTAAAAACTAGTTTTAACTATATTCTCATTTCTTCTCCATTTTATTTCGGGGGGCCAAGCCCATGATTCGGGGGGGGGGGGGCGCCCCCCCCCCCTGGCCCCTCCCTATTTACGCCAATAATTATACAGCATAGCAAGTAGAGTTTTTTGCTCATAAAACCGTTTATTATCAAAAAATGTGCTTATTTCAAGGGTAATTTTCTACATTCAGGCGTATTAAGCAGATTTTCAAAGTTTAATTTTGCAATAAGACTGATGCAAATATTAATTTTCTTTTATGTCCGAGACCACCGGCCTTCCAGGTAAAAATAAATAAGGAACAAAAAAATAAATTGCAAAAAAAAAGTTAATTTCACAATTTTTTGTTCATTTATTTTTTAAAAAAGGTTACAATAAATAAACCTCATGCTTGACGTTCACTTAAGTTTACCATAGGGTAGTTGGTTTCACGGCTTCTTTGCCTCGAAAACCTTATAAAGTCAAACAAAAGCAAAAGGTTTTTTTCTCCCCTTCAATATTTTCGACTTTTTGAAGGGGGTGGTGACATAAAAGAAAATTATCATCCTAATATGATCAAGTACTCGAGTTGTAAGAATGTTGACATCATTTTCAGATTTAGGAGACACAAGTTTAGTAGATAGGGAAATTTTGTATTCTTAAACCTGCTTTGTTATATGGTGATCAATTTCGCCCCAATGTGTCATTTTAATTTTTTGACATTAAGGCTAAGTAGCCCGTCATTCGTTTTGGCAGCATGATGACTTGACTTTGAGGCTTGCAATTTCGAAGTGATAAAATTCAGTCGTGAAAGTTTATATTGACTTGAAAAAGTTTCACTGTACGCGCTGACGTGCATAAAGCATGCTGATACTTTTTCGGATTTGTCAGTGCAAAACCAACTGATTTTCTTTGATTCAAAATCATGAGATGAATTAAAAATGACTGACGGCCTACTTCGCCTTAAAACTATTTTTATGATATGTTAAATATTATTTCATAAAAGGTCGATTGCATAAACTGATGAAGATCAATGGGGTACTTATTTTGTCGAAATTTAGTTGACAATATTTGGATTCCGAATTCCGAACACAACAAAAAGTTGTTAAATAGTGATCAGTTTGCCCCCCGCAATACGGTACTTCATGTTGGAGCTCACAAACCTTAAATTTGTACAGTTGCCTATCCTATGCTAAATATAATGCCATAATAATTCTTCGTTTTAAGTTTTTTGAAACTTGTTTCTAACTTTTCCCAGTTTTCTAATAAAAACTGTCTTATTGTTGGCTTTTCTGGCTTGTACTGTTTTATAGGGGAAGTGGCGGTAAAATGAACAGGGGTGGTAAAATGAACACCGTGCCTTTTACCGAGAAAAAACAAAATTCGATAAAATTTTATCGAGCACGGGCGAATTAGAGCATAAATCTGAGTGTTAGAGTTGATACGTAGGTCAATTGAAGTGAAAATATCAATTGAAACTAAGATTTTAGAAAACCACGTTTGAACTGCCGTAACTTTTAGCTCGGAAGACTTAAGGTTTTTCAGTGAGGTGAATATCGTTATGATATGATGTCAAATCTGATAGCTTTAGAATTCTTTTTGAATGGGTTACAATCATTAATGGATGAATTTTCGGTGGGGCAATGAAAATTTTCAGAAATATTTATTTTGCTCACGTTTCTTGCATGGTGTTCGTTTTACCACCAATCGCTGTTTATTTTACCCACATAGTGCAGGTAAAATGAACATTTGCATCGTTTTTTGGTAGCGATGAAAATATGTGAAAATTTAGCTATGTTAGTCTGAATACATGGGGCTGCTGTAGATTACATCCCTATTCTTGATGTTGTGCGGTAGAACTATACAAATTTCTCGTTTTTCTATCAGAAACAAGATGATTTCCTTAAGGTGTTCATTTTACCACCCCTTGCCCTATGTATCCTACCAAACATTAAGAGTTATGATATTGCACTAATCATTGGCAATTAAATCGTTAACATTTAGTTAAAATGTCTCATCTTCCAACACAAGGTGCTCCTTGAGTATTGCTGTTTCAATGAAATTTGGATAATATTTTTTCACCCTTCAATTGCAAAAAAGAATAACTTTCTTTCAAAAACAGTAGACTCTTTTAATTTACAATTCTACAAAGTCTGCTTCGCTAATGCATGTGACAACATGACTCAACAAATGAGGTTTTTGGTAGGTTTTTGACAGCGATTTGGATTGCTATGAGTAATTCTGGAATCAGATCAAACATGTAGTATTCGGTGTTGCATACTTTACATACCAACAGAATATAAATAGAATAGTTAATGAGCGAAACTAATGTACGATTTCGTTAATTAATATGTATGAATTTAGGAACAAGGCTGGTGTCGGATAGCCCTAACGGTGCAACTTGCACAACATGCAGTGTCAGTTGCAACATGATAGGCGTTCTAACGATATCAATGCTAAACTATAAACGAGGGGAACACGAGATTTGCATAACCTGTGTATGGCGACACTAAATAAAATCTTTGTTCTACAACGGCAACGCCTCTGCAATTCGAATGTTGCCAAAATTTGTCAATGATTTCAGTTTCGGTGGATAGACAACTGGGGCAAACGTCCAGTCTAATTAATGCAGACCAGTAGTCGAAACATATGTAGTGTACGTTTAAAAACATTGACCAGATAAGTGTTGTTCATAGAACATGTCATAAACAAAACGTTAATTAATGCATGGGCGTAACGTGCAGCAAAAAGGTCGCCGATGGCATCAATGTGTTTTGGGGGGAGTGAAATACACGCTTTTTCTCCAATTGTTTTATGAGATTATGTATAGATAGATAGGTACTATAATATAGACCAATAAAATTATGCAAATGTCTGAAAATAAACATAATTATTTTTTAAATAACATTAAACGGGGTTTAATTTGAAGACCCAGAGTACTAACTGTTTAAATTTTTAGGTAATAAATTATGATTAAAGTTTCAAATACCTGCTACTGCTATACGCATAAAAAGGCGAGTAATAACAAAATGCGAAGGATAGTCATAATTTTTTTACTTTCTTCTTGTAATTCACCATCACCACTTATTCACTTTACCCAATCTCATTATACAAACTTTTTTTTCGAAATCAATTCGCTAATAGATGTGTAAAATGATGTGAACAGATTTCACATACCTTTAAAGTATCATTAAACAGGCTTAATTTGAAGTATTTTAGTCCCGAAGTGTTCCAAAAACCCGGTTATCCGGTGAAAATGGTCACATTTATATCTGTGCCAAAAACTAAATTGCGAATAAATCTAAATAAGGATATTTTGACCACATTTGGCCCTCTCCGGAATTGCGATTTTATGGTCCCGTTCACATCCGCTCTGAAAACCCACCTTGAGACGTGTAAAAAAAGACAAATATGATAGAGTCTAAGAAAAGCGAATTTCCATCTCAGCTTGAGGCCATCAGAGAATTAAATCAACTGTGTTCATTGCACACTTCAATCTCAAGCAGTTTTGCAACGAATCCCTAACTGTGTTATGAAAAAAAGTACCATTCGCACACACAGTATTGCCAATGGCAATTTTCCACTCTACAACGAAGGATGATAGACTCATGCAGCGCATCACAAGCAAATCTCATCAAACCAACCGATTATGAAACCTTGAAACATCATTTCCATCTGATTGTTATCCCACGTAGGAGGTTGATGGTGTGTTTATGACATATTCTCGAGTCAATATATTATTTACTTTTGATAGCGAAAGCTAATGCACACACATTTCGATACCCACTTCTAGAATCAAATATATACTTTAAAAAACTCATCATTGCTTCAACAAAAAATCTCCTGTTCATCATGGGGATTTTTTTTTATTATCGGACAATTTGAACCGGAGGTTCTCCGATTGGCATGAAATTTTCACCAGAGGTAGAGCTCGTGGATAAATGACCAAAAGTGAAATTCAAAAAAATTATAGTGGCCTATTCTCCCGGAAAACTCTAGATGAATTTTCTCGATTTTTCTATATACCTCAAACTTTGAAAATTCATATCTCCTGAACTATGTATCGTAGAACAAAAGTTTTTTAGTGAAATCGAAAAGAAATTTTCTCAGCAATCTATTAAAAATATAAAAAGAAAAATATTTTTTGGAAAATTTTTCACTATGGAGAAAATTGTCGGAAAAATAGCGAAAAAACTATCGTCTGTATCATGAAAAATTTTCAAAGAAATATTTTTTGTTTCATCAATCCATACTCTAACTTTCGTCCATAGACGCACGGCGGCAGTAATTTACACGCATTGTAAGTGTAACATAGTAAACCATCCTTTCCTTTCCAGTCAGAAGAAGCTTTTCGTCAATCGGACCACTCTCCATTGGTCAGTTGGGTGTTTTGTGTGCCCTTCATCAGCAACGTTATTTAGTATTAAAGCTAACAGCCTCTATGAAAGCCGCACGGGAAGCTCTTGTTACAATCAATCATTATGGTAACGTTTGAAGGATCAAATATCAAGATCCACTTTCTTTGAAAACTTATGAATATATTGTTATTATGTTGTTTCGGCCAGGACGTCTTTCCTACGTTGTGTCTTTTACGACATAACGGACGGCAAATCAAGCGAACGGCTTCACTTTAACAGATTTATTGAGGGATTCCACGGAGGCACGCAAGTTGATTCTGATCGACCATTTCAAAAATATCTGAAACTTTGCACAGTTTTTCAGTTCCATCTAAATCGTCATTTTCCGATATCAAATCTTCAAGTTGAGTCACGACTAACTTTTCAAAAGGGTGTATGTGAAAATGGTTCAAAAATATTCAAAAAGCTGCACAGCAAAAACGGTTCGTTCGATTGTTAGACAACTAAAGAAACAAAGTTAGACAACTAAATAAAGATTCCAAAAAAAATACACAGCAAAAAAAAATTTTGTCACAAAAACTCAAATATCTCAAAACCCTATCGGAATACCAACGTAATTTTTTGAGGGAAAACGGTCCATTATATTAGCTATCTACCATAAAAATTTGGTGATGGTAAGCCAATAAACAAAAAAGTTATGACATTTAAAATATTTCACAAATTTGACACTTAGTGAAAAACAATTTTTTTTTCATTGTTAATTTTTTTTAGGACCGCAGTTTGTTGCTGAATTTTTTGTTAAGGGTACCACATGAGGTTAATAAGTTGTTTTCATGATATTTTATTTAATTATTCATAACTATTATAGCATCTATTAGAAAGTTAGACGCGATCCAGTGTTGTGATCTAAAGTCTTGATAGTGTCATATTTTTTATTGTACGTAACTGAAGAAAAATTCTCTCAATAGTGTTGAAACCTTTTGATAAAAGAAACCTATAAGAAATCTAATATTGAAGACAAAAGCTACAAAAAAAGTTTTCTATACAGGTATACGACTAGTTTACCTGCAAAAAGTTTACCTCGTAGAGAACAAGGCGGGTCTATACCCAGGTGATCTAGTATACGTAAAGCAGGTCGGTTTTCTCGGAGCTGGTTTTCTCCACAAAGTTAAAATCTGATTACACCTGGGTATAGACCCGCCTTGGTAGAGAATAGACTTTGTTAATCATATTTGGGAGAAAGCGAGTAACTTCAACAACATCAAAAACATGATAGGTACATACCATGAACATACTCACGAAAAAGCTAAAAATATACTACCACTATGGTTATAAAAGATTTAATTGTAAAATTTTTCTTCAGTCAAGCAAACGACACCAAACTAGTCAGTAAAAACTTAAAAAAGTGTTCGAAAGAGCTACGAAATCTCACCGAAAGCACCATAGATAAACTGAAAGCGGCTGGTTATGCTCCAATGTCTACATTGAATACAAATTTACGCATTTGTACGTCCTGCCGTTTAAACGTTGACAAACGGGCAATCTGTACATCATCGGTGGATCAGGTTGCAGGAAGTTCGAAAACAACAACAACTGAGGAATTACTAGATGCACCGACAACAACTGAGGAGTTACCAGAAGTACCAAGTGCAGATAGTCTTGCCACGGTACCATCAGCGACATCTGTTTCAACAAATCAATCAGAAGATGAGTGCATCCAGAAGGTCAACATCGAACGCTTCAACGAAGGGATAGCTGGAATAAAAGTGACTCCGATTAAATGGACGAAGATGGGTTACGTCAATTATCCCGAGAAAAAATACCGTGAAATCAACGAAGCTGTACGAAGAAACCTCTTCAAATTAGGACCTGAGGATGTGGAAAATACAGACTACGATGAGGTAATTATGAATATGAAGGAAAGGTTCTCGAATCTAGCCACGACAAGGAAAGAAAAATTATTGATTTTGTCGATGCTGCCAAGCTCGTGGTCTATTCAAGACGCCATTGATGAGTTCAAAACCAATAGAAATACAGCAAAAGAGGCAAAACAATTCAAAAATAACTGTCTTGCAACCAAAAATGCTAGGTCGAGTACTTCATTAACAGATGAGACAAAAGAAAAAATAATTCAATATTTTGAAGACGATGAAGTAAGTAGAGCTATGCCTGGCCAAAAAGATTATGTATCTGTAAAAAAAGATGGAAAGCGTCAAGCAATCCAAAAACGATTAATGATGACTACTTTGAAAGAAGCGTATACACGCTTCAAGGAAATTAACGAAAATATTAAGGTAGGTTTTTCCTCATTTGCAAGCCTTCGTCCAAGGCAATGCAAGCTTCTATCCAATTCAGGAACACATAATGTTTGTGTGTGCACAACACACGAAAATATTAACCTAATCTTACATAGTTTGAAAAGAATCAATTTATCAAAGGATATTAAAATGTTAACTGGTAGTCTTTTGTGTGAAAATACAACATCAAATTGCTATCTACGATCTTGTTCGGATTGTCCAGATTCTTCATCATTGGAAAATACTTTATTCGCTGAGTTTGAAGAAAATTATATTGATCAGTTATCATTTGAGCAATGGGTGACCACGGATAGGTGTGACCTAGAAACTATTGTAAAACCTGTAGATGAGTTTGTGTCATTTTTTTGCTTGAAATTAGAAAGTTTAATTCCTCACGACTTTATTAAAACAGAGCAATCCCGCTTTTTAAAAAATACGAAAAATACATTACAAGATGGTGAATTTTTAGTCATTTGTGATTTTTCTGAAAACTATAGCTTTGTATTGCAAGATAAAGTGCAGTCCCATCACTGGAACGTACAACAAGCTACAATTCATCCATTCGTTATTTATTTCAATGGAAGTACGCAAATTGAACATTTTAGTTTTATTGTAATTTCCGAAGATTTAAGACACGACTCAGTATCTGTAAATTTGTTCATTGCCAAAATGATTAACTTTTTACGCGTTGATAAGGATAAAGAAATCAGAAAGATATATTTCATGTCTGTTGGAGCAGCATCGCAGTACAAAAACCGTAAGAATTTTTCGAGCCTATGTCAATTTAAATTAAAGTACGGAATTGATGCAGAATGGCATTTCTTTGCTACGTCACATGGCAAAGGTCCTTGTGATGCTATTGGAGGAACCATAAAGCGCATGGCCACAAGAGCAAGTTTAGCCAAAGAACGTGGGCATCCAATTAAAACTGCAAAAGAACTATTTGATTGGGCGAATCGCAGAAAAGAAGAAGATTTAACAAAATTATCATTTTGTTTTACTACTACTGAAGAGTACGAATTAACGGCATCAGAGCTCAGCGAGCAATATAATAACGCGAAAACGATCCAAGGAACCCAAAAATTTCACTGTTTCATTCCATTGTCAGAAAATAAAATTAAAGCAAAACTATACTCGAACTGTACTGATAATGATGCAAAAGTGTTCGATATTGTAAAAAAATTGAATTACAATAAATAAATAAATAAATAAGTATTAATAAAATGTTTTCATGATCTCATAACGCATACCCAAATCCAAAACTTTTAAAGTTTATATATAACATTTAGAAACTCATCGATCATACTCTAAAAAAAATATCCTGGTAAAAAAAAAAATATTTTCGTGTAATCTGTTAATTCATTTTAATTTATACATATATACATACATACATATAATATTTATACATATACATAATATTTATACATATAATATACATAATACTAATGAATACATGAAAACGACTTGTTTAATTCACGCAAGGCCCTTAACAATAAAATCAGCAACAAACTGCGGTTCCCGTAATAATTTACACCAAAAAAAAAATTTTTTTTTCTACTAAATGTGAAAATTGTGACATGTTTGAAATGTCATAACTTTTTTGTTTACCATCACCAAATTTTTATGGTAGATAGCTAATATAATGGACCGTTTCCCTCAAAAAATTACGTTGGTATTCCGATAGGGTTTTGAGATATTTGAGTTTTTGTGTCAAAAATTATGTTTATTAATGCAAAAAAAAAATTTTTTTACTGTGTGTATTTTTTTTGGAATCTTTATTTAGTTGTCTAACTTTGTTTCTTTAGTTGTCTAACAATCGAACGAACCGTTTTTGCTGTGCAGCTTTTTGAATATTTTTGAACCATTTTCACATACACCCTTTTGAAAAGTTAGTCGTGACTCAACTTGAAGATTTGATATCAGAAAATGACGATTTAGATGGAACTGGAAAACTGTGCAAAGTTTCAGCTCAATAGAAAAAAATGAATTAAAAAATTTACCAAATTTTGGTGCTGTTGCTTGGAATCACTCAGAACTCGACCATCTTCAGTTTGGATTAAATGCACATATTTTTGGTATGGTAGAATGAGTGTTTTCCATAGAAAAATTGATCATTTTGACTCAAGTGTAACTTTTTAAAATGGCCTATAAATTATTGCATGCAACTTATTTGAAAAATTCTAACTCCGAAACTGTTGATTTTAGAGAAAAATGTTTTATGAAGAAGTTGTAGTGAACCGTTTGGACTATAAGAAAAAATATACACTGAAAAAATATTTTATTTATTTTCATAGAAAAATCAAAAATAAAACTTGAATTTTAAATTACACAAAAACCCCATTTTTAATATTTTTTAAATTTTCACCATAGAATCTTGATAGTAAAAAGATGTTTGGGACAAAGTTTCATGATGGAGAAATTTTTAATAAAAAAGTTTTTCTAAGAACAACTTTTGGTCGACTTTCAAAATTTTGATTTTTTGTCAAAATAAATACGTTCTGATGATACAGTAAGCATCTTGAAATGATTCTAAGCCATAATGATTATATGAATAATTTCTCTAAAAGTAGTCATTTTCGAATTACTGTCATCTCTCCCTTACTCGATATTCCGTATCTCGATATCGAGTTAGAGAACCATAGTAAAAGTTAGTTTTCATGGCTAACTCGATGGTCCCTTAGATCGCACTTGCACTGGTTTTGTGTTCTGTAACTCGATACCTCCCTAACTCGATTATCCCTTCAATATCGAGTAAGGGAGAGTTAACTGTATATCGAGTAAAATGCAAAAAAATATTGTTTACATATTTAAATAGGCCATTTTCATAAGCTACACTTGTTGCATGTAAAAATTTGTAGGCCATTTTCAAAAGTTACACTTGAGTCAAAATGATCAATTTTTCTATGGAAAATACTTATTCTACCATACCAAAACCATGTGCCAAATTTTATCCAAATTGAAGACTATCGAGTACGATTTTTATGAAAAAAAAACGAATTTAGTACTATACCATTGATTTCCACTAGAGTTTGTATCCTTTGACAGATACGCGTATTTCGACCTCAACTGTAAGGCCGTCTTCAGTGTCGTGTACTTGACTCGACTTACACGACACTGAAGACGGCCGTACAGTTGAGGTCGAAATACGCGTATGGGGTCATGCACAAATTACGTCACGCTCCAAGGGGGGGGGAGGGGGTCAAGCCAAGCGTGACAAGCCTTACAAAAAATTTGGAGGACTCATACAAAAAACGTGACAAAGGGGGGGGGGGGTCAAAAAAGTTGAAATTTAGCGTGACATAATTTGTGTACCATCCCTATCTGTCAAAGGATACAAACTCTAGTGGAATTAAATGGTATAGTACTAAATTCGGTTTTTTCATCTACTTATAGGTATTCTACTAAACAGCTCAAAGATTTTTTAACGATTTTTATATTTTTCGACCCATTCTGGATGGAATTCGTCATGATCAGAATCAAAATCAGCATGAGTAATGATCGATGTTTGGCATTAAAGTCACAAATGACAAAAAAAATTGACTGATTGCGAGTCAATTTTCGCAAGTCAGTTTGGAGCAAATTAACTTGCTGTCCAGAGCATTGAAAAGGCAAATAGGCAGCTATGAAAGTATATTTACCAGACTGTGTTTCAACAGAAACTTCTAAAGTTTCAAAAACTTTAGTTTCTAATGACGAAAACAGTTGATGTTTTATAAGCCTATGAGTGATGATTGCAACTCCCCCACATGCCCCATCAAGTCGATCGTTACGATAAACATCCCGGAAGCAGTGTTGTGAAAAACTCAATTTCCCACACATGATTGACAACTCACGCTTGAGATTTTTCATGCGTGAGTTGTCAATCATGCAACTCAGCAGTCAAAAAATCATGGATGAGTTGGCTCACCTTTTCGACTCATTGTCTCGTATTTCCACAGTTTACTCACACACGGCAATAATTTCTGGTTAGTCTGGAAAAATTATACTAATCCTTTCTAACGTAAACAACAACATTCAAAAATCACGAGTTTTTGCCGAGTTTTGCGACTGAATCATTTTTTACGGTTTGAGTTGATTGAGTTGATTTTGCATCAAAATCTCAAGCGTGAGATTTACGAAGCAGATCTCTAATGATTTTGCTCTCACGGGAGAGCGTATTGATTGAGATTTTGAGTGTGAGTCTATCAACACTGCCCGGAAGTACTGTTTTGTCTCAAATTCCGATCAGCCTCATATACCGAGCACTAGGTTTTTGTATGGCGATTTGGCTGAAATGTTTCGCTGAAATATGTCATTAAATTATAAGCAAATGACGGTCAATTGCAATTATATATTGACGTCTTTCAATCTATTTTATACCTCGGGAGTAGCAATGATTCTCTAGATCGAGACCAGTAAAACCAGCCCAGATAAATTTATTTGCGAAACTATTCATTTGAATACGTTTTATTCGTGCTGTTCGGAATTTGAATCAAGGTGTTCGGAATATGAGCCAGAATAATCAGTGTGTTCGGCATTTGAATCAAAATGTTGTTCCATACTTTTGCGTAAAAATAATACTAAACGAGTTTAAACAAATATTTTTTTCGGCACACCCAACAGCTAACAGTTAGACTTGGCGGATAAATTTTAATGTTTACAAATATCAGTTGGACATAAACACCAGATGCGTTTGGAGTCATTGTTGGCCTTAAGTGTTCGGAATATGAGTCAAAACGGTACTTGTAATTGACCTTTTGTTGCAATAATCTAATCATTTGCATCGTATTATACTCCTGGCGAAGAATCTTGAAGATTAACACTACACGCTATGTCTGAACCAGACGATTATAAAACTCGAATGTACATCGGATTTTTTCTCGCTAGGGTTTAGTATTTCAGTTATATTTTCATAATCAGAAAGTTTTAAAATATTCCATCGGTGAAATTTTGATTTTTTTCCACTTTTTAGCCATTTTTCATACAAAATCCCATGAAAATCACGTTTTCGATGCATTTCAGCCCATACAAAATGTTTGGAAAAAATTTCACCGATAGAATGAATAGAATTAAAACCTTCCGATTATGAAAATATAGACCAAATACTGATCTCTAGCGAGAAAAAATCCAATGTACATTCGATTTTTATAATCGTCTGGTTCAGACACAGCCAGGCTTCTGAATTCTCACTCAATCTCACGATAATGGGTTTATCCCTCACAGCAATTTTCAGCGATCAGCTGCCTTGCGATTTTATCCGTCCACAAAACATGGCGAAAATAGATAATTGCACATTTCCGCAGCTGTGAGAAGTTTGTTTTCTCTTTCTCCGATCCATGGAGAATTTTTCCTGTATCCATCGCCACGAGCAGCAGTTGCTTTTATGCACCAAATTAACCACTCCTTTCGTCAAGTTGGTGTGGTAGCATGGTTAGCGTGCACGCATCGCGGTTGTTTTTAACAATGTTCTAGGTTCGAATCCCGTCGCCGGCACTAGTTTTAATTTATCCACATAGTGATAATTCTCAGGAGCAGTTGGTGAGCGAAAATATGATGGAGTGAAAAACAAATTATCCACTGAGTGGAGTGTATTTTTCGGTAATCCTCCATCGTAGCTCCAGGGAAAATTAGTGTGAGCGATAAAAGATGTTCACGCGAGGAAGCGAAAAAAGCATTCTCCTTACGTGCGAAAAATCGTAGATTTCGCATCATTGATACGAAAATTCAGAACCATGGACATAGCGTGCACTAGGAGCCCCGCGATCAAACATGTAACGCGGAGCTCCGGGATTAAAAACATCTATGGATTATTGGCTATATCTCAGCGATGGCTCAGCCAATTTTCGAGATTCTTTTACATATCTTATGTACATATCCTCAAGTTTTGTACGAATGGAAGAAAGTATTGTTCTTCAATTGCGCGATACTGATTTTTGACGTGCATTTTTATACGATACGTGGTTCACTGGGATGGTATACACAATTTTCAAAGAATAATGTACATCGATCACAACATTTAGTTCGGAATCCCGCCACAGGTCTTCTTCTTCTTGGCATTACGGTCTCACTGGGACATAGCCTGCTTCTCAGCTTAGTGTTCTTATGAGCACTTCCACAGTTTTTCACTGAGAGCTTTCGTTGTCAAAGTTGCCATTTTCGCATCCGTATATCGTGTGGCAGATACGATGCTACTTTATGTCCAGGGAAGTCAAGGAAATTTCCATTACGAAAAGATCCTGGCCTTACCGGGAATCGAACCCAGACACCTTCAGCATGGCTTTGCTTTGTAGCCGCGGACTCTAACCACTCTGCTAAGAAAAGTCCCTCCACAGGTGGCGCTGTAAATTTCAACTTTTTTATTTGACGGTTTTCAAATATGGTGTCAATGATAAAGTTATAAATTAAATAAATTGAAACACAAACTCGATATCTGGTAACCCTACCAAAACAAATAGATATTTTATAAAAGGACTTCAAAAATTCGAATAATTTCAAAGCTTGAAGTTGTTGATGGTAACAATGTTTCACACAGTTATGTAAATAATAGAACTTTGTGGAAGTGAAAAGGGTTCTAAAACATGAAGTTCCCAAAGTTATTTTGCTCTCTTTTGCTATAGTGAATTAAATAGCAATTTCGAGAAAAAAGCTTTGACGAATGCCAGATTAGATTCTTTTTAGCAAAAAGAAAAGTCCAAGCTTTTTTTCATTTGTCTTTTGAACTCTTCAGTTAGTTTATAGCCTTATAAAAGACCTTTCTACACAACTTTGAACAATCGTTCAGTGTTGTCATCATAAGTGAAAAATGTGTGGCTATCTCTTCAAGATTTTTATGGAGTAGTTCGCGATTTTCAAACATTTCCGGCGAAATGCGAATTACTTAACGATTTGGAAGGGAATCTTCATTCCTATAATGGAGTTCTTACAAACTCTAGACGCCCAATAGATCAATTATATATTTTATCATTTTATTCGATTCTATCCTGACTACGCCGCCGAATCGTCGTTACATGTGCAACTACCGCTTGCACATGGAGATAAATCTCGCATTCTCATCTCTCGATCAGTACCAGCAAAATAATGTCGAATTCGTTTTTGAACCCAGGTTGGAACTGGCGCAACCCGTTCTGAATCACAGTTTCAACCCCAACCCGATTCAGGTTCGACCGAACTACAATTTGCTTGACGTTTGTTTGTTTATGTGTTGATCACCGACCCAGTTCCTAAAAACGAAAACGACATAAGTAAGTAGGTGGGCAGTGTGTGCACTGTGCGGAGCAGCAGCTCTCACTGAACGCAGAGCGCGCGTGTTCTCGACCATTCATTCGACGGTTGGACGTCATCGTGACTAGACGCGAGACATTCAGTCGTTGTCGTGAGTCACATCGACACGGTACACGGATTACCTTTCTATTTGGCCACCGTAAAACAAACAAACAGCATCGCAAAACCGGGTTTTCCACGTGAACTTCGCTGTCTGGGCTTGTCGTTGTGTTTTGTGCGCCGGTGGCCTTTCCATTTGCTGAATACAATCACAAGGGGTTCGGCGCCTTTATCGTGTTTGATAACAGTTTTCCACGAAAGAAAGTTGCAACAATGCTTTATCAATGTGTTTAGTGCTATTTTGGATCGTCACATTTTTCCGTGAAATCCATCGATCTGTGAAGCTAAAGTGCCGCGTGACTTGTCGTGACCTCAGCATCTACACTTGCAGGAGATTACCGTGTGTTCATGCATAATTCATACTGCCGAAGAGAAGTTTAAATTCAATTCTTAACAGTTCATTGAGCAATGCAAAACAACTAACCGTCTCCTTATGTAAGTCCAAGACGGTGTAAATCAGTGCATCATACCCCATACGACACGCAGACAAACGCGAAGCCCACCATGTGGAGCCGAAGATTGGTGACAACGTCGTCGGGTGTCTTTCAGCTGCCGCTGGTACTGGCAATAGTGGTGACCTTCACACAGTGGCCGATTCAACAGGTGAGAGTTGTTTGCGAACAGACAGGTACCTATCCATGTGTACTCATAAAAGCTAAGGTGAGGGCTGGTTTGCAATACTTTGAGCTAATCGATCACGTCGAAATAGGCGATCAAAATATAATGCAATGCAATGTCCGGTCGGACATCGTCCCGTAGATGGGCAACATCGAGCCCGAAACCGGTCGACATAAAAAAGGTAATTTTTAATATCCTTTTTATTTGTAAGAACAATAAGTGTTGTGTTCCGTCTCGCGTCGCGTTTTTATGTGATCGTAGTGGAAGTTCTTACGTTAGCACACCCAAAAAATGGAATACTAAATACTTACTGTCGAATTCATATGAGGCCCAAGTAAAATTGGATCAAACGTCAAAACTGAAAAGTAGTGTTCTCGAAATTAAAGTAAAAACAACAGCTGTTTCATTTGCGAATTAAAAGAGCTAGTTATGTGTTTTTACTTTTTTTCAGTTTGTTGATTAATTTAGAGAAAACTGCTTTTTCAGTTTTGACATTTGCTTCTTTTTTACTTGGGCCTTAACCAATCCGATTTGGATTCTTTATATACACTCTTGTGCACTCTTCGATTTGGATACTAAATATACAGTCTTGTACAAGTCTTATACTCTATAAGGACCACTTGCGAAAGTTTGTTGAAAAAATTTCTGAAAACTATTTACTTTTATAAAAATAGTCGTACAAATCATCGCACAAAAGCTTGGATCCACTAGAACTTACTTAAAACATGAAGATTCTGTGAAATCTCACAGCACGTATTATTATTTAAATAAAAAAAAGCCATAATGAAGTCGGTTGAAAAATGGCAGAATTGTTGAAGAAAATGATTTAAGTGCGGCTCAGGAGGATTTAAACTTTTACACGATAAATACATCATACTAAGAACCCAAACTTTTGCACGATGGCTTGAATGAGTTTTTCATTGATTTTGAATAGTTTTCAGATTTTCCCGTCCAAATTTTGCGAGTGCTCCTCAAAGAATATAGAATTACAATTCTAGTTCCCCATTGATTTGAAATTTGAGTTGACCTGTCAAGTTTTTTAGTATATTTTTTTGAAAAATGTCACTACTTTAAGTAAACATTTAGTTGAGTGACCCTCCGCTTTCCCCCACACCAAAAGGCTCCAGATTGAGCCCCTTGGTAGTGGACACTCAATTCTCAGTAATGGCAACACAATAATCAAAATGAACACATTAATTTAGTAATAATTGCTGAGAATAATAAAAATTAACAAATTAACGTTAATCAAATGAGATATTAAAACTACAAAACAACACAAATAAAACTTAAAAAATGTTTCTGCCAAAATACCTATTAAGTAAATTTAACTCATTGTCTTTCGAATGCACTATAGAGGTGCATGAATAAAATGATAAAATGCAATATGGTGGTCAAATTCAACACGACTGCCAAAAAATTTTGTTTTTGCATAGGAAATTTCTCTTCAAAAATGTTATTGTAAAGAATTGTGTAGGAAATTTCTGAGTTATTGAAGTTCTACTGTGCCAAAAATTGTCAAAAAAAGGGGTCCTCAAGAACGGATTGAATCATAACTACCGAGAGGACCCCCAATTTGACCATCCGAATACCTACTTGACAGGAGCTTTCGAACGAGCATAAATTTGAAAATGTTGGAAGACCAATGGCCGGTCTCAGCGAAAGTTACTCAAATGAAACAACCACATCCATAGGCGCCAATCAGGCAAATTTCGCTAAATCTTATGATAATATGTATGTAAATTTTAGACAATTTGAAAATTTATTATTTGGCTCGAACTTTTGCCCCCTGATTCGAACTTTTGTCTCAATATGCACGAATGTTCAAAATTGTGAACTTTTTTCTATAGCACGTTAAAATGTGTCTTCAGCTAAAAATTTTCAAATAATATGGCGCATCAGATGATCAGAAAATTCAGTTTGGAATTCCGCTGCAAATTTTAAGTATAGGTCGGACTCGATTATCCGGGATTCGATTATCCGGAATTTTTGACTCGATTATCCGGAATATACTTTTTGATGTTCTTGTTTTTCAGTTTTTATGCATAATTTTGCGATAATTTAGTATTGACAATATGAATGATTTAGCAGTTTTGGACGTGGGTTGGAAAAGGGGGGGTTCGAAAAAGGGGTTTTTGTGTATGCCGGTCGATAGTTTATTTTCCATCTCAAGACCCCTAATATTCCTATGAATAATTTCTGGCTACGCCACTGCATCATACAAATAAAACAACAAAAATGGAAATATTTAAGTTCTTTTATCGCAGATTTTAATTTTTCGTTTAGTGATTCGATTATCCGGTGTGAAAAAAAATCGATACTCCGTATAATCGAGTCCGACCTGTATTTTATTTGACGATTTTCAAATATTTTGAATTAAGCGCAATAGTAACATATTTTGTAAGGTACCGCGGGGCAAGTGAGAATACGGGGTAAGTGGGGCGTTTCGTCATAGCTCAACTAGGAAAAGTTTTTCATGGGGGTATTCTTCTACAAAGTTGAAGATACAATGACAAGGAATGTATTTAGTACTAAACATATTGTTATTTTTATTACCATGTGGTTCATGTAACAGTTGTCAGTTCAGCGCCATTTTCAACTTGCATGACAAATTGTGAGACGTTTCACGTCTTGCATTGACTCGCAAAAAATAAATGTGTTTTATATCGAATTTCCATCAGTATGCTATAATTTTGAGTATTATTACAAGCTGCTAACGATAAACCAGTATTTTGTTTTCATTTCATATGAAATTTTCGATGGTCTATCTTACTCCAGAATATATTTGTACCTGGGGTAAGTGGGACCTATCAAAACAAAAACCAGAATCAAAACTTTTCGTACACGTTTCATACATTCTCCTAGAGAGTAGCACTAAAACATTCAAACAAATGATTTTTATCAAAAAAGATCAACCTCAAATTACGTAATTGCATAGGAGGGAGAAGAAAAGTGTTATTATTCTTTATTTTTAAATTTATTTTTTATTTTTGAAATACGACTTCAAAATTGAACAAACACACAGCTGAAATTTGAAATGCATCATGAGAACGATTACTTTTATATTTTATTTGAACTTTATTTGTTATTTCTACCAAATTAAGTAGAGATGGAAAACAATTCCACCCCATAAGGTGGTTTTCTGCCATGCATATAAATAATAACAAAACATATTTATAATTTCGTCAATTATTGATTGTTTATGTTCTACATTTTAATTAACAACTTATAAATGATATATTTTGAACATGTTTAATACCTCTTTACGCTTTTATTGAGGAATTTTCAGTTAATATTAAATGTGAGGTGACATACTATTAAATAAAGGGTTTCTTCCTAAAACGTAACGTATTTTATGGTTGATCCCTTATGTACATCAAATATGTACTTAAAATTAAAAATCTATGAATTATCAATCCTATTATTGTAATGGTTGACTTACTGATGTGGATTGACGTATGAAACTGGATGTGTCCCACTTGCCCCGCTTAGCGAGGCAAGTGGGACCATTGGCTCATTCTAAAACTTTCTTCCAAGGTTTTCACAATTTCGAAATTATTCGATTAGTTTCATGCACACACCAGCAAGTATGTTGCCAAAACGTGATTGTGTTGTTGGATTTGAAAAATATTGACATTTGAAAATTTGATTGAACAATTTGTTTGAACTATCGTTTTTTTCGTTCCCACTTGCCCCGCGGTACCTTACTTAGGGAGGATACACAAATTATGTCACGCTAAATTTCGACTTTTTCGACCACCTCACCCACCACCCCCCCACCCCACGCCACCTTTGTCACGTTTTTTGTATGAGTCTTTCAAAAATTTTGTAAGGCTTGTCACGCTTGGCTTGAAAATCGAGAAATGCTGTATATCAGCAAAACTATGCATTGCTGAAATGGTTGCAGCAAATGGTATTACAAGACAATTTAAACCGTCTTCAGCACATAGGCTGTGCAGACTGAACGATCACTAACATTAGGCAACGGACAACACGAAACACCCAGCAGCCCAGTGATGAATTTTTCGTTCGACATCAGTTATCGCTCAGCTTCTGAGACGCGAAGACGTTTTTACGACTGCGCTCCTCATTAGTCAGGCCTATTTTTTCTGATCGTTTATCGATAGTACGTAGTGCCGCGTCGCGTGTGTGGTGATTACGCGATGAGGCGAGAAAACACCTTCCGCATCGATTACTCGAGCTTCCCCGTGAAGCCGACATTCGAAAAGGTGCACGGCTTTTGCCGCACAGTTCTCGGCCTGAAGAAGGAAGATGTGCTAAGACTACAGTGCAGTAGAGGCGAACAATGTGCATTCGTCAAGGTCAGCGACCTGACGCTTGCACAAAAAATAGTGGACGAACATAACGATCGACACGAAGTGGAGTTAGATGGGAAGAAGCACAAGCTTCGATTAACCATCGAAGATGGAAGTGTTGAGGTGAAGGTCCATGACCTCCCCGAAAACGTGACGAAAGAGAAGATCGTGGAGTTCTTGCGTGCGTTCGGTGAAGTGATCTCAATCCACGAACTAACGTGGGGAGAGGGCTACGAGTTCGCCGGCGTACCACTCGGCATATGGTCGGCCCGTATGCTATTAAACCGAAACATTGATTCGTGGATCACCATCGATGGGCAGCCGGCGTATGTGGTGTACAAGGGGCAGCTGATATCATGCAAGCACTGCAAAGAGCAGGCACATTCTGGCATATCTTGTGTCCAGAACAAAAAACTTCTGGTGCAGAAGAGCTACGCCAATGTAGCAAAGCAGAGTGGCAACCGTCCGCCACCGAAAAAATCGTCCGGTGCGAAACCACCGAGAACAAAATCGGTAGGTCCAACCGCGCCATCACTCACCTCGTCGGCTGCTTTTCCCGAGCTGCCGAAGCCCCCGAATCGGACCGAACAGTCTGTCCAGGTGACGAAAGTAAAAAGTCAATCCGACAAGATTGATTTAACGGCACTCCCCAGCCCGCATCAACAACGCGTGCACGGTTCGTCGTCGTCTCACCGATCGACTCAACAAGCCACCGAAGCTACCCAACCTAATGTTGCTGTGGTGGACTTGTTCAAAAAGCCGATCCATGCGCTGCGATCGCACAGCAAGAATGCCAACGGCAACGAAACCGATGAATCGACAGCATCTACGAGCAGCAGGCGAAGCATAGGCCGACCACCCGGCAAAAAGCCACGCCGAGAAGACGATGACGACGAGCAGGATGAGGATTCCCAATCGTAATGGCTCTCACATCCTACAATATCGCGTCCATCAACATCGGCACCATCACCAATCCCACGAAAATAGCAGCGCTGCGCACCTTCATCAACAGCCAATGCCTCGATATTGTGTGTCTGCAAGAAGTGGAAAACGACCAGCTCTCCTTGCCTGGCTTCGTCGTATACACGAATGTAGACCACACAAGAAGAGGAACAGCTGTTGCTCTGAAGGAACACATTCAAGTCTCTCACATCGAGAAAAGCCTGGATAGCCGCCTAATCGCTCTGCGAGTGCATGATACCACGATCTGTAACCTCTACGCTCCGTCCGGCTCTGCTCAGCGCGCAGCACGGGAGGATTTCTTCAACGGCACTCTCGCCTACTATCTGCGCTATGCCACTCAGCACGTCATCCTCGCTGGCGATTTCAATTGCGTGCTTCGAGCATGCGATTCGTCCAGCCCCAATACCAGCCCTGCACTCAAAACTGCTGTGCAGCAGCTGCAGCTCCACGATGTGTGGGAAAAGTTGCGCCCCCGGGACGCCGGTTTTACGTATGTTTGCCGGAACGCACAATCGCGCCTCGACCGCATTTATGTGAGCAGCGGTTTGCGGGAGCACTTGCGTACCGCGCTTACGCATGTCTGCTCATTCACGGACCACAAAGCGCTGACACTCCGTCTTTGCCTTCCCCAGCTTGGACATGAGCCCGGCCGTGGTTTCTGGTCCCTTCGACCGCATCTTCTCACCGACGAGAACGTTGCCGAGTTCCAAACACAGTGGCAATATTGGACTCGGCAGCGCAGAAACTACGGCTCATGGATCGAGTGGTGGATTTCGTACGCTAAGCCAAAAATCAAAACCTTTTTCAAGCGTAAATCGCGTATCGTCTTTGACGAATTTCACGACGCGCATCAGCGTCTTTATGCGGAGCTCCGGCTAGCGTACGACGGGTACTACCAGCATCCCGAAATGTTACCCACAATCAATCGATTGAAAGGCGAAATGTTGGCGCTTCAGCGTAACTTTTCGCACATGTTTATGCGAATGAACGAGACGCACGTGGCGGGAGAACCCGTCTCGATTTTTCAATTGGGGGAGAGACGAAGGAGAAGGACCGTCATCACCCAGTTGCAAACGGAGGAGAATGAGACCGTTGCTGAGCCTGCAGCGATCGAAGCAAATCTGCTAAACTTCTTCTCACGTCTCTACACGGAGGAAGCCACAGCAGAAAATAACAACGATGACGGGTTTACATGCGAGCGTGTGATCCCACCCAATGATCCCATCAATCAAGCCTGCACGGACGAGATCACCACTGCAGAAATCTTCTCTGCCATCCGAGCGAGTGCCCCACGGCGTTCCCCCGGCAATGATGGTATCCCACGGGAATTTTATTTGCGTCTCTTCGACGTGATCCATCGAGAGTTAAATCTCCTGCTCAACGAAGCACTAGCAGGAAACCTTCCCCCTGCTTTTGTGGAGGGCATCATCGCGCTGGTGAAGAAGAAGGGAGGCGACAACACGGCCCGATCGTATCGGCCCATCTCGCTGCTCAACAGCGACTACAAACTCCTCTCGCGCATTCTCAAAACCAGGCTAGAGTGCGTCATGCGAGCCCACCACGTGCTGAGCGATGGGCAAAAATGCTCAAATTCGGAGCGAAACATCTTCCAAGCCACTCTCGCACTGAAAGATCGGATTGCGAGTCTCCGTCACCACCGGCGCACCGGCAAGCTTATCAGCTTCGATTTGGAGAACGCTTTCGATCGGGTTCGCCACTCATTCCTGTTCGACACCATGTGCTCGCTCGGCTTCAATCGGGATCTCATCGCTCTTCTCTCGCGCATCGCCAGCCGATCCACCTCTCGGCTGCTCATCAACGGGCGTCTCTCACGTCCGTTCGACATCCAACGATCGGTCCGGCAAGGTGACCCGTTGTCCATGCACCTCTTCGTGCTCTACCTCCACCCCCTGGTGTGTAGACTCGAGCAAGCATGTGGCAATGATTTATTGGTCGCATATGCCGACGACATCAGCGTCATCGTGACGTCAGCCGGGCAGATAGAATTAATGAATGAAATATTCACCCGGTTCGGGACTGTTGCCGGCGCGCGTTTGAACGTGCGTAAAACTGTGGCGATCGATGTCGGGTTTTGCGAGGGTAATTTAATAAACACCCAATGGCTGCAAACAGCCAATGTAGTCAAAATTTTGGGTATTATCTTCGCAAACTCGATTCGATTAATGACCACCCTTAATTGGAATGCGCTGGTGGGAAAATTTACGCAGCAAATGTGGCTGCAATCTTTGCGCACACTGACGTTACAACAG
This sequence comes from Aedes aegypti, assembly GCF_002204515.2. NCBI lineage: Eukaryota > Metazoa > Arthropoda > Insecta > Diptera > Culicidae > Aedes > Aedes aegypti. Next base: position 188,133,960 of record NC_035108.1, on the reverse strand, counting down.
AAGGTGATCATGCTGAACACGTTCGGCACATCGAAGCTGTGGTACGTTTCATCAGTATTGCCACCGCTAGGAGTGCATACGGCAAAAGTCACCTCCACAATGGGTGCTTTCCTGTGGAGAGGAATCCCCGCCCGCGTCCCGATGGTACAGCTGGCTCGCAGCAAGGAGAATGGAGGACTGAATCTCCATCTGCCAGCATTCAAGGCGAAGTCGTTGGCAATCAACCGACATTTAAAAGAGATCGATTCCCTTCCCTACTATAAATCCTTTCTATTCCACGATCATCCCCGCCCAGTAATCTCAATAGACCATCCTGACCTCAAAATAATCCTGACAAACTATTCCCACATTCCACCCCTTATCCAAGAAAACCCCTCCGCCGATCTCATCCACCGGCATTTCGTCTCCCAAACGGACATGCCCAAGGTGGAACGAAGTCATCCGACGATCGACTGGCTCCGTGTGTGGCGTAACATCAGCGACAATAAGCTCTTCTCGGCGGAGCGCTCAAAGCTCTACCTGTTGGTGAATGAGAAGTGGGAGCACCGAAAACTGCTGTTCGTGATGCGAAGGGCAGATGATGAGTTTTGTACGCACTGCGGCGGACAGCAAATTGAAACGCTCCGGCATAAATTTTGCGACTGTGCTCGTGTCGGCCCGGCTTGGACGGTCCTACAGCAGAGACTTGCAGCGCTAATGAATGGATGGAGACGACTTTCGTTCGACGACTTGATGCGACCGGCGTTGTCCGGTATTAGGAGAGCAACAAGAGTGAAGATATTAAAATTGCTTATAAAGTACATCTGTTTTGTTGATAATGTTAACGGAATGATTGATGTAAATCAGCTTAATTTTCACCTGGACCTAGAATTTTGAAATTGTACATAACTGTTTTTGTAAAACTTTAAATTGACTAGCAAATAAAACCTATTTTACTATAAAAAAAAAAAAAAATAGTTTTCACCTACTGGAGCGGGAATCGAACTCACACTTCGTGGCACCATACGCCCAGACGACTGACGCCGCTAACCGCAAGGCCACGAAGCCCACTGAAACATGGATAGAAAATTGGGTGTGTAAAAAGAATGCTTCAATTTTTCAAATGTCATCCTTTCCGAATAACTTAACTTGATGAAAATACAAGTAAAGAATTGCGCTGATTGATTTATGGATGTAGGCACCACAGATAACAGATGTTTATGTCCGATTGTAAAACTGTGTAAGACAATTAATGGTGATTTTAAGTGGCAACACAAGTAGCAATATCGTGGTGGCGCTGTTATCGCTAAGTTCCCATGGTAATGTCTCTGGTGAATATGAAACATTTCAAGATACTTATATTCACCACTGATTGCAGCAATACGTTGTGTGGCGGCGCTAGTGTTTTCAACGTGTTTTAGTTTGAATATTTACACAAGTTTTCAGAAGATTTTTGTTCTAGCATAAACATCTGTTATCTGTGTAGGCACTAATTTATGAAAAGCTATTCCATGTTTTGACACTTTCTCCAGAAAATTCAGAATCCACGGATCAATTTTTCTTAATGGATCATTTAAGGTAGTTTTTGCAAGTGCTCACCGCATCAAAGGCGCCACAGTATATGGGATTTAACATTGTGACAGCATTGCTGTTCTGTCAAACACACAAGGCTACGGTGGCGCTATCTAGGCTTTCCATAGCGGCCGTTTTGGTTATTTTAATGATCCATTGTGTGATCTTTTTTTAAGCCATCACTGAATCGAACAAAGACAATAGGGTCGGTGTTCCCTTAGTGGACAGTCCCCTATAGTCGCACTAGTGGCTTTTCACGGCCGTTTTGCTATTAATCTTTTCAAAACATTTTTTAACATGAAGGTCAGGACCTATTTATCTAAGTACCATTGATTTACATCTTGATTTTGCTCAAAAAATGATCGAAAAAAATATTTTTGCTTAAAATTTGAGCTCCCTTGCGCCTATAGTAAACCTATTGTTCCTATAGTAGCACTACTGAGAGAAACTATTTTTTATTATACGAAATAATTGATGAATTACTAACTTTTTTTACATCAAACGAAAGCTTAAGATCCACACTTTGTAGGAAAAATATAAAAGTTTTGTGAAAATACGGTTTTGATAAGTATTTTGCCGACGCCGTGATGCTAGTGCTACTATAGGAACAGAAATTAGAAATAGTGCTACTATAGGCACATGTATTCCTATAGTGGCACACGCGATAATAAATACAAACATTTGAGTTTTCGTAGGTTTTATATTTTTCCCACAAAACCAAGATAAAAAGCTATCAGATGATGTAAAAATAATGACGCTAGCATTATTTTTCGATTTTATACGAATTTTTGTTCTTAGCTATGCGGCTATTGGTACATCGACCCTAGCAGGGTTGCGGTTCTTTTGTTGTTACAAACATACTTTATATGCATTGCTGTAAACCAGCAAATTTTTGCTGATTTTTTATTTGTGATGTAAATTCAGCAATCGGTCCAGTCCAGCAAAATGAAATGTGCTGGATCTTTTAGCAAAGCAAATTCGCATAAAAATGATAGCTGTGTTACTGATCATTCAGCAAAATACATTTCAACTTGCTGAATCATCAGCACTTGGCTATTCGTTACTCTTGTGGGATTACTTGCGGTTTCCAGCAATGGATCATTAAAATAATCAAAACGGCCGCTATGGAAAGCATAGATAGCGCCACCGTAGCCTTGTGTGTTTGACAGAACAGCAATGCTGTCACAATGTTAAATCCCATATACAGTGGCGCCTTTGTTTTGATGCGGTGAGCACTTGCAAAAACTACCTTCAATGATCCATTGCGGGCCTGGTTGATGGAAAATTTAGGTAAAGTTCGTAAAAAACATATAAAAATACTATTTCGTAACATGCTATGAATATTAATTTTCACAATAATAAATAATCAAAAATTTTCTGCTGGAGGAAAGAGCAAAACCTCGTTTACCTTTCCGCTACTGTTACCATCCTAGAAATAAACACTTGAGTTTTTTTTTTTATTAAATTTTATTAAATACTAGATGTCCCGGAAAACTTCGTCTTGCCATCAAGTAGGCTGCTGTAAAACGGCATGTAATCCTCCATACAAAATGGCACATTAGTCTTCTACCGTTTTCTTATTTATTCGGAGACTTTCCCAAACTTTTTCCTCACACTATCACGTAGAATCTCTTAGCGAGTGCAACTGTGAACATTTTACGTCGATCCGTTCATCCGTTCTCAAGCCATTTCGTGACATACAAATACCAATCCATATCTATTTATATAAATAGTACTTACTTATTTGAACAAAGAAATAGTGCTCCAGAATCATAAGAACATTATTTTTATTTATTTATCAAATTTTCGATTTATGTGAATAATTGAAAAACATGTTTTAAAAAAAACTGAAGTTCGTAGACACAAGAGTCAATTTGAACAAATTGAGATGTAAAATTGTGAAAAATAATGGAATCGTTCTGGTGGGCCACGACTCGCAATACGCTAGACTGGGCGCGTTAACCAAATGCGCCGCAGAACGGGTAACGATTCTCTTTTGCTTACTTGGACATTATGGGTTTATAAAGTGCCTAGAAAGGCCGACAAGGTCATTTTTGAGCTTAAAATAGTGGCCTATGATATTCAAGTTTTATATATGAAACCGTTAGAATTTGCCATCGATTATAGGGTAGGTGTACCAGTTATAGACATAGTGGTTCCCTATTTCGCCATACGGTATTACTTGAATGTTTTCACATTTTAAAAGATTTTATGGGTTGTAGTACTAAGGTTTAAGATATATCTTGATGTTTAAACATTCAAAAAGATTTAAAATGTGAAAGTTATAAAAATTTCACGTATGGCCAAATAGGGAACCACTATGGCCATAACTGGTACACTTTCCCTAATGTAGTTTGAACCCAGAGAGGTTTTATTTGCATCCAAACTATGAAAAATTGCCATTTTTACTTAATTATGACAATATTTTTTCCTGTTTGCATTTTAGAACCCTATGTACTTCCACAAAGTTATATATTTTGACTATTTATTTCATTTTGTACAACTTTGTTACCATCAGAAACTTCAATTTTGAAAAATATTTGAATAAAACGATATTTTGAGGTCCTTTTATGAAATGTCTTTGTATTTCGTTGGAGCGACCAGATGGTGAGTTGCTGTACTGCCGTTATACGCATAAATGTCCCATGTTCCAAAATATGAAACCGAGAAAAACGCGATTAAAGATTTTCGCACATTTATGCTCCGTATTGGTGAAGGTTATGACAAATTTGAATAATTTCTTCATAATAATATGAGGCAATGGGTGTTTTTTATAGTCAAGAATTGGTTTTTGCGAAAGAATTTGAATTTAGCTATGAAATTCAAAGTGGGACGGTTATGCCTAGAAATACCACGTTTTGGGGGAATTTCTACGCATAAGAGTCCCACTAATTGTAGCAGACCGATTTAGACCAATCACATTGCTCTTGATGGTTAGTTTGACGAGAGTTTAATACCGAAAATGGAAAATGTGTATTGTAAAGCCTATATTGAGGGTTGAGACGAAGGCTCGTGTGGCATGTAGCAAAGTGGAGCCGTATATGGGTATGTGAATCAATATGGTTATACAGGTTGGTAAATGCTGGGCATGGCGTACCATTGGTACCATGTGTACCTGAAGGAACAAAATAGATCCCTTTGAGTGGTTCATAGCCTCCAATTGTAAATGTTCCTGTGCTGAGGCTTGCAGAGCCTGACACATACCCCCTAGATTTCAAGAGAACCATTCCCCCTAATGTTTGGAGGGCCATAGAGCACAGTTTAGCTTAGAGTTTTACTCTGGCACTCGGACGATGATCAGCCGCCGCCCCTGACAATGATACGCCATGCCAGTATTTACTACCCAAACGAACCATAATGTGGCATTCAATGTTCAATTAGTTGTATTTTCTTAGAAAAATCGTTAACACTAATACAACTTCACACCGCACAAAAGTACAATCAACAGAAAAATGTGATTAAGACATGAGCTCAGAAAACCAGAAACATCAAACCAATATACATGGTCAAGTAAGTGCTGAAACTAGATAACGTCGAATGCTTCTGGATGCATCCAATTAAATTTAATTTTCAAAAAGCTTCAAGCATTTGTATTTAGGAAAAATTTCCCCTTTAGGAAAAAGTCTATCCCCTGTACAACAGTCTTAGAACACTATTTTGTGAAACAGGCAGTGTTCCACATGGGATGTAAAGCCAAAGAAAAAATATGATATAAAACGATTTGACACAGCTCAATGAATCCTATAAATTAAGTATTTTATTTGCAACTGATTTTGGCAAATACATAGTGGGACAGTTATGCGTAGAAATTCAACAGTGGGACAAATTGACTTGGTATGCTTTTCATAGAGTGTTCGAACAAAGTATATGTTTTTGAATTGTTTTATAATAATATATGTTAAAATAGACTTTTTGGCTACAAAAACTAAAAAATGACAAAAAGTAACATGGGACAATTATGCGTATAACGGCAGTGTATTCAGCAAACTTTTTTTTAATTTCATTAATTTACAACTTTGTCCTAGACACCATATTAGAAAATTGACAAATAAAAAATTGAAATTTGCAGCGCCTTCTACGGGATTCCAGACTAAATATTCTGGTCACCCGATGCGCCATATTATCCGAAAAACTTTATCTGAAAACACCATTCCGACAAAAGCGCGTTTTAACATGCTACAGAAAAAAAGATTACGATTTTAGGCGATTTGGTCCCACTGTGCTATGGACCAAAAATGGTTTAGAAGCATTTATGCAAAAACTAATACACCCCAAAGGATCCTTATGACAGGCCTAGAAACGCCTTTACATAGAAAAACTAAAAAGATTGTATTATTATTTTGCTCCATCCAATTGAAGTTCGACTGAAATTTACAATTTTCACTTCTGAAAACAACAGATAGTAATAAGCTTTTCAAATTTCAATCGATTTTTATAATACTTGTAGTGAAAGTAAGAGATTTAAAAGCTTCAATTTAAAACATTAGTTTTGAATTGAGAATTGAATCTTAAAGAGATACTCTCGCCTAACTCGAACTTTTGCCCCACTTTACTCTATATCTGAGACGGAACTCGCGAAGACGGTCTTCTTTTTCTGTGATTGCTGAGTTTTTTCTTATTCCACTTTGTGTTTATACCAATTATGCGCAAGCCGTTCAAACTCTCACATGAACCTCTCAGCAAAAAATGATTGAGTTTGCATCACATCGAATCATAAATAGCCGTTTGATTGAAATTTCATGCCAGCAAACGTACCAGACATTAGAAATAATTAATCTTCTACTTAGATTTATCAGAAACTTTGGAAAAAATTGCTCCGCTGACTGAGGGTTTCAATAACAATTTACTTTGAACACAATACTTATCATTTTTTCAGCCATAAAAACGGTGGGCTGCATTTGACGTTTCGTGAGAGGGGAATCTGGGCTGCAAATGACGTTGAAATTTTTCCTCTTCGCGAGTCTCTCTCAGCTCTATATCATCATAGAATCGTAGAATAATTGAAAAAATGGGATAAATTGATATAAAAAATGCATGTTTTCATTTTTTGTTTTGTTTTTGAAAAGAATGCTGGTAAAGCTTCAAATTATTGTTATTTCATAAAAAAATCACTTTCACGTTGCCTTAAAACATAAGTAAATAAATAAATCATCATGTGAAGAACCCGATTGTAATATGGTTAGATTTATGTTACCTTAGCAAATCAGTTAAAGATTTGCTTATCGAAGTCCTTTTTTATATAAAAAATAAGGTGATGACACTGAAGAAGACTTTTTTAAATATGCAATATGATCTTTCAGCTGTAGTGACTTTCCAATCAAATAATCTTCTAAGCCTATCTTCTCATGAACTCTCTACCTTTCTTTCTGCCTCATGGACATTTTGTCAGCACATTTTTTGTCTACTGTAAAAATTTCAAAATATTTAAAATTTTCCATCATATTTGAAAAAAAAATATACTTTGAAATTTTGACAGTAGACAAAATGCCCATGAGTTCATGAGACAGAAAGATAGGTATAGAATTGAATTTCAGATTTTTGAAAAACGCGACCATATGACCTCTAATATCTATGGAGTGAAATTATCATACAAAATGTTTATGGCTAAAGCTAAAATCCACCATATCTAGTGAAAGTATTAATCACACGCTGAGTCATTCATTAAATTCCTAAATTTCTATCAACCCTTCAAGAGGTGTTATGAGAAAAGCAGTGTTAATTACATCGTTTACACGCCTTAACCAGTTCATGAAAACACAAATTGGAAGCGGAAAATTGCAAGTTTCCACGCATGCATTCAACCAATCACGATTACTATCCCGACAGATTAGTTATTCGAGCGGTCTGTCCGATTAATCGTTTCATTGAATGCTAATGAAGGATAGACATCCAAGCTTTTCCCAGCTACCGTTGATTACTATTACATATAAGGAACCTATAAGTCTACCGGCTAAATCAGAGCTGCAAGCTAAATCGATGATGAACAGCGTGAAATCGATCCCAACTGGCGGTCTACGCAAAGCATAGGATAAGTCATAACAAGATAATCCAATCTATAAATATTGTCATGTGATCCAGCCGGGGCAAAGAGCTACCGTCAACTCTTTTAGCGTGGGAGATCCGGTGAAAAAAACGATAAAACTCAGGAAGGACAAGTAACTTGTTAGGCGTTTTATCCTTTATTTTACCCTTATCTATCGCTTTTCCTATAGGTGGGTGGGCGTCGAGCCGGATTTTCTTTCCTCCCCCTGGTTGAGTATGAAACCGACAAAAAGAATTACGAGCAAAAGTGGTGCGAAAGCACGTCCAGATGAAATTATGGCAGGATTGTTTGGGAATTCGTGGAATTTCGAGGCACTAATCGGTATTTCGTGCAGTTGCCTTTCTAGGAGTGGGATTTTGTGGCACAGTCGATCGATTATTAAATTTGTCTTTCATAAGTGGTTAGCCATGGTTTGGTTTGAGCATAACAATGGTTCGTATGAACTGGTAATACACATTCAAAACATGTGATTTCCCAAGTAGAGTAAGGTGGGGTAAAATTTCGACCTAAGTGGAATAATCAATAATTCCAGAAAAAATAGTTGAAAAGAAATAAATACCATAAAGTGAACCTTCAACATATTCTTCTTCTTCTTGGCATTAACTTCCTCACAGAGACAAAGGCTGCTTCTCAGCTTAGCACTTCCACAGTTATTATTCCTTCGCCAAAGCATATTAGAGTATTGTAGTATTGTATGGTCTCCTTTTATGAAGACGCATGAAGAACGTCTTGAATCAGTTCAAAAGCAATTTCTGTTATATGCTCTTCGTAAATTGGGCTGGACATCCTTCCCTCTTCCATCTTATGAATCAAGATGCATGCTCATTGATATTCAGACATTGAAAAAGCGCCGCGAATTCGCTATGGTTTCATTCGTGAACGATATTGTTTCGCATCGTATTGATTCTCCTAACCTATTAAACAGTTTAAATTTTTTTACTCCTTCCCGGCAATTGAGGAATCGTAACTTGTTTTTTTATTAATCACCGTCGTACTAATTATGCAAAATTTTCTCCTCTAAACCGAATGATGAGTTTATATAATCAACATTGCGAAACAATAGACTTAACAATGTCAATTTAAGTGTTAACATGTAGTCTACTTTGATTGACGATAATAAATAAATAAATAAATAAATAAATAAATAAATAAATACTCAGCTAGGGAAGGCTATTTTTAGTTGAGATACCGTGGGGCAAGTGGGTAATGCAAACCGTATATAAGAAAATCACTTCATATCCTCTAGGCCCGTGATTCCCAAAGTGGGCGAATTAGCCCCCCAGGGGGCGATTTTCTGGTTCTAGGGGGCGAAAATTTGTAGAACTGAATTTGGGGGGCGAAAAGGTATTGAAAGGGAGCGAAAGTACTAATAATAAAGCTAAAGAAACATGCAAATTATAGGAGACTTAACTATGTTACCGTAATCCGGTGGCAAATTGTGCACTATTTTACAATTTTTGGTTGTGTTGTCCTTCGGAATTTAAATATTGTCAAATAAAGTTCGACAAAATCAGCACTCAATTGATCTTTGTCAGTTTATTTAATCGACTTTTCATGAAATAATATTTAACATATCATAAAAATAGTTTCAATTAAAAAAAAATTAAAATGGCACATTGGGGCGAAATTGATCACCATATAACAAAGCAGGTTAAAAGTTAAAGAATAAAAAATTTCCCTATTTACTAAATTTGGGTCTTCTGAATCTGAAAATGATGTCAAAATTCTTACAACTTGAATATTTGATCATTTTATTGCAAAATTAAACTTTGAAAATCTGCCTAATACGCCTAAATGTAGGCAATTTCGCCTGAAATAAACACATTATTTGAGAATAATCGGTTTTATGAGCAAAACACCATACAGTCACCCCACGCAGTTGAATCACCCACAATTTATGAATCAGCTGACTTCAAAAGACAAAATTATTATCAAACTTGTCACAAAACATCACAGAATTATTTTTACTGATAAGGAACTATGTGTAAAAATAATTCTGTGATGTTTTGTGACAAGTTTGATAATAATTTTGTCTTTTGAAATCATCTGATTCATAAATTGTGGGTGATTCAACTGCGTGGGGTCACTGTACTTGCTATGCTGTATGATATTAAAAATGAGTTCAGTAGTTCATACTTGAGCTTACACAACATTTTAAACACTCAAAATTGACATGTAGGCATAGCACCAGTGGATTCTTTGGCACCAACATTTCCAACTGTATTGCTTGCACCTTAAAAAGTGTGAATATTTCTATGCAAAACTGACCCTACAAAAAATGAAATAGTTCAAAATCATCATTAGACATCTATAGACTAGAAAACATTGAATGTCTGTGGTGCCAATTAAATTTTCAGCATCCTTGGGAGGAAATGTTTTTGGTACCGACCTGATCAAATTCGCCCCAGTGATCAATTTGCCCCCGGATTACGGTACCTATATTTGTTTGTACTTTTAAGTATACTCAGGTTTCAATGATAGAAAAAAAATAAGTGAATGTCAAAAACAAAATGTTAGTATTTTTGAAACATGAATCAGATACTGAGATTTTATCCAAAGTTTTCAGTCACAGATATCTTTGAAAGTGTTTATAAGGAGAAACATTTGTTGGAGCTGTTGTTTTTTTTTGGAACTTATTTAAACATCAGAGCAAATATTTAGAAACTTTTTTGTAGGAGTACTTAAAATTAGGCTGCTAAAGTTTTCGTTGGGAGAAAGTGGGTTTTCATAAAAAAATCGACATTTTTAGTTTTTGAATTTTTGTTACACATGGTCTTATCAGTTATCATGATACCAACTATTTCAAAACTTTTTTCATATTTGACTAACAAAAATCGGGTGCTATGGATAAGATCACTAATCATTAAAAATGGAAAATTTTAAAGAAGGCTGACACAAATATTTTTTTTATGTCAAATACCGTCCAATTACTTCAAGAACTCAAAAATTATGAAAGGACGAAAGGGCTTCGTGGCCGTGCGGTTAGTGGCGTCAGTCGTTCAGGCGTATTGTGCCACGAGGTGTGGGTTCGATTCCCGCTCCAGTCGGTGGAAACTTTTCGTCAAACGGAAAATTAATCACTGGGCTACTGGGTGTTCCGTGTTGTCCGTTGCCTAATGTTAGTGATCGTTCAGTCTGTGCAGCCTATGGCTGAAGACGGTGTAAATTGTCTTTTATAAAAAAATATATTTTTGACTCCCATAAGATGTTTAAAGTTTTTAAGTCTGGTAAAACGACGATCGAAAATTGCACTATTAAAGCCATAAAAAACGGTATTTTCATGACTTTCTTCCAAAATAAAAGCTCGTTGAATCAGATTTTTTGCTTTCATTTTTTTTTTTCATATTTATGTTTAACACGTTGTGGAAATCTGTAATGTGATCGATGGGAGGCGATTCTGAAATATATTGGTCTCAAGGGGGCGAAAGTCCAAAAAGTTTGGGAAACACTGCTCTAGGCTGTACACTGGTCCTACAATTATTAATAAATTAAGGCTTTGTGAAAATTCAAATAAATATATAAAGCAAAATAAATAACATATATCAATTCAGATATTTGACCAGTAGCTTTTGAAGTATTTCTCCAAATAAATATTTTGATTTTTCCCAGGAATTCCACCGAAATTGTTCTGAATGTTTTGCAAGAATTTCTCCACCACTAAAGTCTGCCATTTTAAGGGAATCTTTCTATGTTCTTCCATTCAGGATTGCTCCAGACATTCAATCAGGAAATGCTCTAAAGCTATTCAGGAAATGCTCTAAAGCAATCAGGAAATGCTCTAAGCGATTTTTCTGTAAATTCTTCTGAAATGTTTCCAGGATCATGAATTCCTCAGATAAATTGAAGAGAGTATTTTATGTAATATTACAAATGTATTACAAAGCATATCAACAGAATTATCCGACAATATTCGAAGGTTTTTCCTAAAAAATATTCCAAAAACTAAGTTTTTCGAGTTTTGAAATACTTGTGTTTCCTTGAAGTATTTCTTTCGGATTTATACTTTCATTTATTCAAAACCCAGATCAGATATTCCTTCTGATCTTTTTTCCCAAAGATTCCTCAAAAAAATATACAGCGATTTTTCTAGGAATATCTTTATCGAATTCTTCCAAGAACATCTCCAAAGATTCATTCGTTAGACATGATCTATCTTCCTTCCGGTAACCTTTGTATAGCTCCCTTCTACGATTACTGTCCTGATAATCTCTATTCCAAGGCATAACACAAAATTCGAATTTAAGGGAGAATATTTCAGAAGTCCACTGATTCAAAATTAGGTGTTGTTTGTAAGAAGCACAGGGCTGAGTGGTTGCAGGTTTGTTTTTAGAGACTTGGTCTCTATGTTAACGCAAGTCTCTAAAAAGTATCTATTCCGAATAGAAGATCTCTAAAATCTAATTTTCAACCAATATGGTCTCTAATGTCACGATTTTCCTTCTTCTTGCAGTGAATTTTGATTCGAAATAATAATTCAGGAATTTTCGCACGTATCACCATGGAAATTTTCTGATGTGCTATTCCAGGATTTGCTTTAGAGATTCAATTTTCCACTGTTTGTTTCTTTGATAGTTACACTATCAGATTTTTCAACAAGAATTCTTCCAAGGAAATCCCCAAGAGTTTATTCCAGAGTTTTTAAAGAAATTTGTAACGGGTTCTCAAGAAACCTCTACAAAAATTCTCTAATACGCCGATGTTTTCAGTAACCATCCATTTTAATATACATTTTTTTGTGAACTCTTCGCTTTATCTGAAATTCTTCCAGGGATTATTTCCGAAAATCTTTGAGGAACGCTTCCAATGTCCACGTCAATGGTTTTGATTAGGGATTTATCGTTAAGTTTCTCCAAAATTTTGTCTAGAAATATCTCGGACATTTCATCACGAATTACTTCTGCAGTTTCTCCAAACAATTATCGAGTAGTTTTTCAGGTGAAATATCCATCGATTCCTGAAAATTTCATACAAAGTTACACACCAGCAAATACTACAGCAATTGTTCTGATTATTTCCGCGTTTTTGATGATGGTTTCGATTAGGGATTTATCGTTAAGTTTCTCCAAAATATTGTCCAGAAATTTCTCGGACATTTCATCACGAATTACTTCTGCAGTTTCTCCAAACAATTATCGAGTAGTTTTTCATGTGAAATCTCCATCGATTCCTGAAAATTTCATACAAAGTTACACACCAGCAAATACTACAGCAATTGTTCTGACTATTTCCGCGTAAGCTTCATCAGGGGTTCAGTTTACCGTTTCTCAAGGAAACCCTACATAAAATTTTGCAAGATTATATCCAATTATTGTTTTAATAATTATCTTTGAATTTCATCTGACCTACAAGACTGTCTTAGAATTTAGATAGTATATTTCAGAGATCATTGAAGAGTTTATCAAAAATTTCTACAGAAGTTTGATCCAAGATTACTATAAGATTGGTTTTAGCAATACTTTCCGGATCCGAAATTTATTCAATAATGTCTTGAAAATGTCCTTGACAATTCCTTGGAGATATCTCTGGAAAAGTTATTTGAGAAGTTCATTAGGCAATATCTCAAATAATTTGTGCAGAACTTCTGGAAAAAGTTTCTGCTAGATAGCTGTAGTAATTTCTGAAGATGTTCTTAGAGAATTTCTTGGTTGAAATTATTGAAAAACTATACTACAATTCTCCAGGAAATCCTAAGAAATCATGGGTTATTTTTTTCGAAAATGTTCTAAATGAAAATGTTGGGGGATGAACTCCAGTATAATCTCGAAAAGTTTGTGAAATGATCTTTGAAGTAAATCCAGGAGAAATTCATGGTATTTATACATTAAAAAATCCAGGTGAATTCTTTAAGTTATTTGAACAAATTTCATGGAGATAAAAATAAATAAATAAATTATGTGAGCAAATACCTGCATTAGTTTCTGATGAAATTATTAGCAGTTATACATAATTGTAACCAGTGTTGATAGACTCACACTCAAAATCTCAATCAATACGCTCTCCCGTGAGAGCAAACTCATTAGAGATCTGCTTTGCAAATCTCACGCTTGAGATTTTGATGCAAAATCAACTCAATCAACTCAAACCGTAAAAAATGATTCAGTCGCAAAACCCGGCAAAAACTCGTGAAACTCGAATGTTGTTGTTTACGTTAGAAAGGATTAACATAATTTTACCAGACTAACAAAAAATTATTGCCGTGTGTGAGTTAACTGTGGAAATACGAGACAATGAGTTAAAAAGGTGAGCCGACTCACCCATGATTTTTTGACTGCTGAATTGCATGATTGACAACTCACGCATGAAAAATCTCAAGCGTGAGTTGTGAGAAATTGAGTTTTTCACAACACTGATTGTAACTCACAAAAAATACCCATCGAAAAATTTTCTGGCCGGATTATATGCATAAATTGATATATAATGTTATATATTTGCTTGGCATCTTAGTTCCCGTTCGGTCTCTTTTTGGTTCCTGTTGTTCTGTCTCTTTTTTTTAACCATAATGTTTTCGAAGCTCCTATTTTGAAAGCACTCAGTCACTACCAGGCCTAAAAGCATGTAAATTTGCTGAACGTAAAAAAATGCCAAAGCATGTCATGAGTACAAAATCATATGAACTCTCAAACCCCCAACGTCTAACTTTTCATTAAAAAAAAACTTTAAACTTGGTTAGCTATGGACCGATGCACGAGTTCACTTTTTGACGTTTGAGCGGTGCCGTGTTATTTACGTGACCATGGCAACGAGTGAATTCGGCACCGCTCAAACGTCATATTAGTGAACTCGTGCATTGGTCCATAGACCAATTTAGGATCTTTTGGTCTAAAACAAACCGCATACTCTTCAAGATTCATTATGTTCCGAAAGAAATGGGATTGATGGGAATGGGATTGGTTCCGAAGTTATTCCGGATTCAAATGGGGTATATTCGTTCCGGAAGTAAAGGTTCACGAAGATTTTCCAAGATTAGTGGTAAGAAAATTATTTATTGTGTAATTTTTCTTAATAAAAAGCTGCCAGAAGGTCAAATGACATTGTTTCTTATTTATTCTGGCCATTTTGGATACCCGGTCACCTGGCACCGGTTCCTGAAAGTACCCAAAGAGGACATTTTCTGAAACTGGGTTCTGGCCACATCTGGATATCCCGGAATCGGTTCCGGTAGGGCCTCAGTGGGACACTTTTGTAATCCTATTCGTTCATATCGCGTGACGGCTCAAAATTCATGATTTTTTATCCTGAACATCATAAGTAACAACTTCCTTCTTTCAGACCTCTCCCTCTTCCTTTCCTTTCCCTACCTCATCTGTGTACGCCCATGTGGAGCAACGAAAATGTGAATTTTTCACCAACTGTGCTTGAACAAACATTTGCTTTTTCAAGAGAATCTAACAATACACTTGTTTAAATATGGTTCGACGGTTTATCCAGGAGAAATGACGAAAATGCTCATGGGACAGAAATGTGTTTTATTGTACTGCTAGATTTACATTGAATGGATCTATTCATAGCTTACGAACATACAGTTAGCCAACATATTGTAAACAAGATTAGCAATTCTAATGCAGTTCAACACACTATCTGATGGTTTTTTTTACAGATCGATGGCCAATTTACCGTTGACCAGATGCGAGTGGTATCCAAATCGAATAATGACACTCACTTTCGCCAGACGTTGAAACAGATTCTGAAGCCCCGCATCGTTGGCACCGCCACCCACGACGAGGTCAAACGGTACATCGTGGACCAGCTGAAGCAGCAACAGTTCACCGTCGAGTTGGACGAATTCAACGACAAGACTCCGCACTTTGGAAGGCTGAAATTTTCCAACATTGTGGGCAAACTGAACCCGGAGGCGGATAAGTATCTCACCCTCGCTTGCCACTATGATAGCAAATACTTCCGAGAGCATGCTTTCATCGGAGCAGTTGACTCAGCAGTACCTTGTGCGATGATGTTAAATCTGGCGAAAACTACCGAATCTGCGCTAACATTACTCAAGAATAATACCGATCTCAGTTTGATGTTAATTTTCTTCGATGGAGAAGAAGCATTTAGGAAGTGGTCGGCGACTGATTCTTTATACGGATCCAGACACCTGGCAACAAAGTGGACTACAATGCCATACGTTTCACGAACTCTGGGAAAATCAATGCGTGAGATCGATCGAATTCAGCTTATGTTACTGTTGGATTTAATTGGTGGCGAGAATCCAAAGTTTTACAACTTTTTTGATAATACCAAAAACTACCACCGAAGGTTGAGTAGCATCGAGTCGAACCTCAGAAAGAACAGATTGTTACTGAAAGACCCGAAAAGTAGTGAGATGTTCATAGATCAGACAACGTTCAGCAGGATCGAGGACGATCATCTACCATTTTTGAAGAGAAGTACAACTAAAATCTAATGATCGCATTTGAATATCTGACTAATCATTATTCGTTCCAGATATTCCCATTCTCCATCTGATACCGGTACCGTTCCCGAAGCACTGGCATAAACCAGAAGATACGGAAGAAAACGTTAACCTTCGAACAGTCGGCAACATCAATATGATCCTGCGTGTGTTCACGTTGGAATATCTCACATACTGCAACAGCAAATATGGAAAATCCCTCAGTTCCTGTTTGGATTAAGCACGAGTGATTGAACCCTGAAACTGTTTGAAGCTTTTTACTCATGAGCTTAATGAAAATGAAATTTATGTGATTTTGCAACTGCTTTAGAGTACCTACCGCCCAAAGTAATTTATTTTCACCTCCAGAATTGTGTGCACGATTTTAAATATGCATTTTTAGCGGCAGAAAAATAAAAGTGATTTATTTTACGGAATGAAATATTTGAATTTCTTAGTTCAATAAATTTTGTTTTGAACAAAAATCGTACAAGTTTTTTTTATTAACTAGCATTGTCCACGTTTCATGCCCGTATAGGCTTCCTGGCTTTATGAGCGTTTTGTACATGGTACGTTTGATGCAGGTGTGAATCTTTTTTGACCGCAGCTTTTTGTGGAGGCTATAGTAGTCCCCGACTTCCACTGATGATGCACCTCCGTATTTCACGACTAAAGTTATAGTCAGCCGTCAGCAAGGGTTCATGGTAGACGAACTCGTCGTCCACCTCGAACGTATCCCCGTCTATCGTAGCACTGCTACCTATGCGATCCCTGTCGCGCTCGGCTCCACCAACTAGCGTTTACTTTGTCTTTGTCGTATTCATCACCAGTTCAACTTTCGCGGCCTCGAACGAACCCTTCACACAATTTGCACACCTTCCATCTTCGTGAGCTTCCCGAGAAAGCTGTTCTCGTCCATGATTTTCCATAGCTTTACGCGGTCGATACTATTGTATGCCGCCTTAAAATCGATGAAAAGCTGATGCGTTGGGACCTGGTATTCACGACATTTTTGGAGGATTTGCCGTACAGTAAAGATCTGGTCCGTTGTTGATCGGCCGTCAACGAAGCCGGCTTGATAACTTCCCACGAACTCGTTTACTACAGGTGACAGACGACGGAAGATGATCTGGGATAGTAATTTGTGGGTCGCATTTAGAATGGTGATTGCTCGAAAGTTCTCACTATCCAGCTTGTCGCCTTTCATATAGCCCCTTCCTTCCACTCCTCCTGTAGCTGTTCTGTTTCCCAAATTGTGCCTATCAGCCGGTGCAGACAAATGGTCAGCCTCTCCAGGCTCATCTTTATGAGTCCAGCTCCGATACCATCCTTACCAACAGCTTTATTGTTCTTGAGCTGGTGAATGGAATACTTAACCTCCCTCAAAGGGGGGGCTGTTTGGTTTCCATCGCCCGCAGTACTGACGAAGGCATTTCCTCCGTTGTCCCGTCCTAGATTGCCTGTGCTCTCAGCGTCATTCAGGTGTTCATCGAAGTGCTGCTTCCACCTTTCGATCACCTCACGCTCGTTCATCAAAATGCTCCCATCCGGGATGCGTTGAGCTTCTGATACAACTTACGCGTTTCTTGAGACTGGCACAGCTGTTCCATCTCCTCGCACTCCGTCTCCTCCAGGCGGAGGTCATACCGGGGCCATCGGTTCTGTAAGTTGCTAACGACGGAGAGTTTTAGGCGCAGTTTAACCATCACCAGATGGCTCGAGATAGTGGTCAGAGTCGATGTTAGCGCCACGATAGGTCCTGATGTCGATAATGTCGGAGAATTTCCATCAGTCGATTTGTGATTCTGTCTGCTGTGGTGATCTCTAGGTGTATCGGTGATCGGTGTATGTGGTGATCTCTATGCTGGAAGTAGGTGCTACGGATGGTCATGTTCTTGGAGGCGGCGAAATCAATTAGTCGTAGGCCGTTTTCGTTCGTCAGCCGGTGGGCGCTGAACTTTCCAATAGTCGGTCTGAGGAGAAATCCTGGCCAACCTGAGCGTTTAGATCTCCTATGACGATTTTGACTTCGTGGCTTGGGCAGCTGTCGTACTCGTGTTCGAGCTGTGTGTAAAAAGCGTCTTTATCATCATCAGGGCTTCCGGAGTGAGGGCTGTGCACGTTTATTAGGCTAAAGTTGAAGAACCGATTTTTTGAGCCTCAACTTGTACATTCTCTCATTGATCGGCCACCACCCGATCTCGTGCCTCTGCATATCACCCAGCACTGTAAAAGCTGTTCCCAGCTTGTGTGTGTTGCCGCAGCTCTGGTAGGTGGTATGATTACCTCTAAACGTTCGCACCATTGATCACTTCCAACACACTTCCTGCAACGCTACAATACCGAACCCGCGGTCCTTCAGCACCTCGGCGAGTATGCGTGTGCCTCCGATGAAGTTGAGAGATTTACAGTTCCACGTACCAAGCTTTCAATCGCTAGTCTCTTTACGTCGCTGTGGTCTTCGCCGATTGTCCCGGTTCGTTTTCTCTCGTTGATTATTCGATGCTTGATTTTTTTTTACGGCTGGCTTGCAGGGCCTGACACCAACCCCCTAGATTTGTGGAGGACCATTCCCCCTAAATGTTCGGAGGACCATAGAGCGCAGTTTAGCTTAGAGTCCTTCTCTGGCCTTCGGACGATGATCAGCTACCCTTGACATGGGGAACAGACGCTGTTGTGAGCCGCTCTAGGTTAGCAGATGCAAAAGCAAAAAACATGTCATGCCGTTCATCGTGCTGATAAGATATAGCAAAAAATCTGTTACTAGGTCCGAATTAGGCCGATCAGAGCAAATAGGTGAAATATAGTGGTCGAGCTTTAATCGATCCATACATACATAAGATAATTGAAATCATACTAAGAATCTCGTAAGAAGAAATGGAATAAATATGTGAAAATCTTAAGGAATTTCGGATGAAAAGCACCTTACTCCAGACAAATGATTGCTGTTTAATCTATATTGAATTATCCTTTGCTTACCTTATACTCTAAACGATACCCTAACGTCTCTTGCGACCGACAGCTCGTTTGCTGTGATTTCTCTTGCCTTGTCCGCCTTTTGGCTTCTTCCGTCCAAAGCTACCCTTACCCTTACCCTTACCTTTTCCTTTCTTCTTTCCTCCTTCCTCATCGGCAGCTGCTTCCCTTCTGCAAATAGATGAATATAAAGTAGTGATTTTCTTATACAAGATTAAATATCGTCAAACATACTCTGCTCGTGCTTCGGCTTTCTGCATCGAAATGGCTTTCTCGACGTCGATCTTGGGCTTCTTGTTCAGCACCTTGTTGACAATTTCCAAGTTTCGTTTCTTTTCGCCCGGAATCGTGACCGGTGCCCGCTTCCGTTTCCTTCCTGGCATCAGTTCTTTAACGCCAATACCTCGGGCTTGTTTTTCGTTGGACAGTTTCTCCTGGAAAACGCCCACCGAGGCGGTGGACGCCTTAGCTATGTTGGCCGCAGTAACGAGCTGAAAAAAAAACGGAAGATGATAAATAGTATCAATAGTACAGTGGTTTTCAACCTTTTTTGTTCCATGCACGCTTTCGTGATTCCGTTTATTAATCGTTTGGAATTCTATGAGTATCTCCGAGAAGGTGTTTCTGTAAGAATTTATGACATTTCGATGGGATTCCTGCAAATTTTGGTGCGATGCTTTGAAATTCTTTCGAAAATCTTTGAGAATCCGTTGATTTCCTACTTGGGATTGATTTGCGTTGGGATTGCTGATGGAATCTTTAATTGTAGTATAAACTTTTTGAACGTCGTTGAATATCTACTGCAGGGTGGCCACCGAATTTCGATTTTGAAATTCCCGCTTTTTTCCCGGTTTTCCCGGTATATTTTACTTAATTTTCCCGGTTTTTAATCCATTCTTTCCAACGACTTTAATAGACTTTTTCTATATCGTTTCTATAAAAAGTACTGCAATATGCAAACGATTCAAAAATTTTTACTTATTTTTTTTTCTTAGTAATTTGATTGTTTCACTATTGGAATAATAAGTTAACTATTAGATTGTTCTAATCTATATAGCATTTTATCCTGAAAACTATGACATGGTATAGTATTTATCTGAATCGATTTGTCTCGTGTTCGTCGAAAATCAATGAAGCCCTGGAGCTATCTATCATGAGAAAGAGATGGTTAATTGTGCTAATAAAACAGATCCTACTCTTGACACGACAGGAGTTTAATTTGAATGCTATTTGAACCATATTTACCAACAGGCCTTTAAGCCAAATTTAAAATTTTCAACTTCAAGTTTGAGGATCTAGAGAACCTGACAACCGTTCGCGTTGAATATTTGATGGATTGGTTGCATTCTGGTGATTATAAAACGATCAAAATTTTAGCTCAGAGCTCTGTTGAGAACCAAATAGACTCGTGCTCTTAAAATTGTATGGTTTGGCTTTGGTATATAATCACCTTAAGCGCATCTTAATGCTGAATTTCAGATAATATGGCCGACAAAAGCCCCAGGTGTCTAAGTAAATCATCAAGATGCCCAAGTAGTTCTTTAACGTAATGTAAATTATTTCAATTCTTAAACCATTGAATTTTCTTGTCTAAAGCAAATAAGTTCAAGGTATGGATGAAACAATTCCGCACATGTAGAAGCACTTACATAGGGCTCACTCACAATTTTAATAACACCGAAAATCATCATTTTTGACACCCATCCACCCTCTCGTAATGCTTTTTGTATGGATATTGTACACATTTTATATGCGCTGTAACAGCTTGATCGTTATTACTTAAAATCGCAACATAGTACAAATTAAATAATTAATGTTTGAAATTATTTCGAAATTGCGGATGCCATGAGAATGTCATTAAACATAACTACTTTCTTTAATTTATTTTGGAGGTAATTATGCAGATTACAGCTTGAAGATGTTCGTTCAAAACAATTTTCCCGGTGATCTTCTCAAATTTCCGGTTTTTCCCGTCTTTTTCCCGGTGGATTCAAATTCCCGTCTTTTTCCCGCTTTTCCCGTTTTTCCCGGTTCGGTGGCCACCCTGTACTGGATTCTGATGGGAATTTCTGTGATATCGGTAAGGATCTTCATATTACCAGTCACTACAATTCCCAAAAAAAATATCAACAATCCTATCTGGATTTCTGAATTTCCAATAGATAGAATTGATTAAAGCTTTTTAACGAATCGAATGCAACACAAGATTTTAACAAGAAGCTCAGCAATCTTACTGGATTTATAAGTATTTTTAACGAAATTCTTAAAGAGCTTCCTACCAGAGGTCCAATAAAATTCCTTTATTCAACTAATATCATTAGAACTAATTGTAACTTAAAGAATTCTTTGAACTGCCAGAAGTCCTACCGCAATGAAGAGAATACCACAAAAATAATCCCATATTCATCATCAGAATTTAACATGCTGTTAGGGTGATTGTAAAACTAAGTCAAACTTCGAATTTTCATGTTCACAGGTCTAGAAAACCTGACAACCGTTCTTTCTTTCTTTCAACCGTTGATAATGTGATCGATTGGTTGCATGCTACACGGGAAAAAATTCTGTGGTAAAAATAACTATTTTAGCTGACTACGCCAATTCTTAAAACTACCATGGAAATTCAGACCAATATACTATGTTTACGGTACACCCCACCGCATTACTGGTACATTTGACAGTAATATTTTACAACAATCTGATTTCAACTACAGACATGGTAAAATCAAGCGCATTTCTGGTCTGCTGAAAATTGCCGGTGCGAGCGCTTAAGTTAACCCCCTAGAATGGTAGTTTTTACCGCACAATTTTTTTGCGTGTAGTGATGATCATTCGATCAAATTATCAGCTCAGTGCGCTGTTTGGTTCTCTAGACTAGTGCTGTTGAAAATGCGAAGTTCGGTTTCGGTTTATAATCATCCTAAATATTCACTGTTAAGGTGAAACAGTTTGGAATCAACTTCTAAGATTGCACTAAAACTTCAAAGGCACAAATCTCACGAAGAAAGCATCTAACAGCAGTGCACTTTTTATTTTGGCTTTGTGCACTAGCAGAAAGCTTAAAATAAGAAGATCAGAAACGATTGCCAACTATTTCTCCAGTTTAGTGCCTTTGAAAACGTGAGTAGGGCAACAAGTCGGCCATTGTGCCGGCCATCTTTGGATTCCGAGATGTTTCAAAATTCTACCGCAAGAATCTCAGTACGAGAATTTAAAAAGGCCAGAAAATGTATGGCTAAATACAGGCGTTGGCGAAGTTGGAAAACCATACAGAATTTATTTTAATGTAAAATCATTAGCTTAGCTTGGACTGACAACACAAATCATGCACATAAAGTGAATGCTAGCAAGTTTGCACTACAAAACGTAAAAAATTGCATCACCTACATGACTTTGTGCGAATTGTCGGGTAATCGGTTACGTCATCCATCTTGTGATTATGTGATGCATAGCTGGAATATTCATGCTAGTAGTATGCTTTCATGCGATTTGCAGCATGCCGATAAATATGCTACGAATCTGGCATTCCCTTGTGCATGATTTCACGCTGCATTTTACATGGATTTTTATTTTTGTGCAGCATCAGTTGGCAATTCGCTGCTACATTGGAGATAATAAACTATACAGGAAGAATATCGCTGGCGTCGCTCTTTCATATTTTGCTGGTGGACCTTTTATCTGACATTCTCTTAATGTACATGATTTTACATCAAAAAGTTTTTCTGTATGATTTTCCGTTTTTGCCAACGTCTGTGTTTTTATCAAATTTTGGGAGTTTAGCTTGAAAGCTGCATCCTTTGTTCAATTTTTTCAATTAGCTTGAAGCGATGAACGTTTCAAGAGAAGCTCACTCCACTATATCTGCTAGCAATCACCGGTCGTCGATAGACATTTCGATTCTTTTCTGCTAAAGAAAGATCCGATTGTATGCCAAAGACTATGGCTCATGCTTTTCAATACAGCTGGAAAAACATGAACTACACCCAGCACCATAGTACGTAACTATGAGGAGGACCGGAAGGTTTGATGAGCAATCCCCACCATCTCGGTAAAAGTAATTTTGCATGAAGCAAAAAAATTAAATATTTTTCTTTGGGTTAAAAAAGTAATCTGGGACTCATGGTCTCTTCGTTGGCATCAAGACCGAACAACTTTTGCTAGGAAAATAAACCCAATGTTGAACGATGGGACGACCCAGCATCACGGAGAGACCAAATTGTCCTTTCCAGACTACGCACGGGACATACCAGACTCTCCCATAATATGGGAGCCAATGGGGACGAGTTCAGAATATCGTGCGAAACCTGCCACACCCACAACTCCGTCGAACATTTCATAGCCAGTTGTCCTAGTCTGGAGCTTTTACGAAGAGAACACGGTATTGTGTGTGTTCAAACAACACTCAGTCAAGATGAAGATAGCCGAACTAAGCTGCTTAAATTTTTGAGGGATGCTAAAATTTATGACGCAATATAGACCAAACGCGCGAAACATAGAGCCCCGAGAGATATCCTCAACTGCAACAATGAATGCCGAAAAAGCAACACGGAGACAAACAGATACAGACCCCGCAAGCACCCGGGTATGAGATGGACATCGGTACACCGAAAACATTTGAAATGTTAACATTGAAGAACCAGAAGAGAAAAATAATTATGTATTTTCAAAAACTGTTAGCTCCCCATCCCCCTGGTTTTTAACCAGGTTTCACTTTTCCTAAACAACCCCACTCTTTCTATCAATATGAGATGAACCAGCCTAGGGCTGAAAGTCTCAATAATAAAGAAAAAAAAATTTCTTTTTAAATTTTTGTCAATGCGATTTTTAATTGTTGATTTTTTCGGCTATTTATTAGTTTGGATATGTAGCTCAAAGATCAATAAAGAAAAAAATACACTTTTTAGCAATGAGGAAGTCATGTCCGTGTTGCAATATTATACTCGACGTAGAGCAAAATCAGCACGGCTGGTCTGTTGCCAAATCATTCCATTTTACTTCCGCTTATCTCTCTATAAAGGATCACTAGTTTTGATCAATAGGGTCCTAAAGGCCTGTCCCAATTTTAGAGCCAAACGCTTACATTCAGGCCAAAAACACATGTTTACTGAATGTTTTAATGTTTTTATTTTGTTTAAGTCCAAAAATTGGACTCCTTGGCTTAAACTCAAATTTTGGGTGTATTTTGCTTTCCGTGTTCCTTCCGAAATGTCAGATAGGAACAACCCCAGTGTTAAAACTAAAAGCCCTGTGGTGTTTTTGTCGATTAAGCGAACGTCAAACATGAACAAAAGTGTCAAGGTTCATTTATGGACCCAATTTTTAAATTAAAGTTTAAATATGATGTAGCCGTTATTTGAGCGGAAAAAATTGCTAAAATAGTTGCAGTAACATGGTCTTTCGTGTCATTGAATAAAAACAAGATTTCATTAAACATTTTAACATGTTTCAAGACTAACAATTCAAAAGGCCTCATCTCCAAAAAGTAAACAATGAGAAAAATGCAATCTTGTTTTGTCAAACAATAAATCAAATTTAAATTAAAAGCATTGTATGTTATTTTATCGTCCAGAAAGTCGATGGATAAACTGATTTATAGCTATGAATATTCATTACTATAATTTTAGCAAAAAATCCTGCTAAAAAAACGAGTCAAAGGAAATGAGGCTTTTATTTCCCCAAAAGCTGTGCAGCCCTTTTCATTTGTGCCCATAGACGCCGGCCGACGCTGATGAGGCCTGTGAGTTGACGCCTTTGTTTACTCTAAAATGTGTTGAGGCTAGCGATGGGCGATTTTGAATCGATGTTCCGAAAATCGATTTTCTCGTTCCGATTAATCGATTTTTTGAATCGCTCCGTAGTATAACCTGCATCTACTTAGTGAATTTGGAACGTTTTTCGCAATCTACATTGCAATTTTGATGTTTGTTTAACAGGCCTCAACTCGGTTTCCGTCAGATATAGAAATGAGGCCTTTTTGAGAAAAGGCCGCATTTGCGATGAATATCCTGGTTAGCGGAAAATGAGATGGGGCCTTTTAGAAAAATGTTATTTTTTCAACTTTTATGCATATTTTTAAATGACTATTGTATGTTTTAGTAGGAATAGGCTCTTATACACTGAAATCAGCAGAAAACCGATTTTTTTACATTTTGGACTTGAGGCCTTTTCAATTGTTGGTCTTGGTTTGTCCATTCTTTAAGATCTGGGCTCACAGTGACAGTTCGTGACAGCAGAAGTTCTTCGGATATTACATGCCTTGAAAAATGGTTTTCTCTAGTAAATTTCATCTTTTTATGCGGGTGACCATCTTGCCTCGCAGTACAGTGGGAACTCACTCGTTGGGGGTCCGCTACATGGAATTGCTCGATGGTTGGATGCTCTCTGGTTGGAAAATATTCTAACTAAAATTAATAAGCACTCAAATGTCAAATTGACTTTGACGTCTGAATGCATTCGCACTAAAGTCTCTATATATAGAACAAATGTGCATGTATATGTGCGTTTCGTGACGATTTGTTCTCCAGATGCGTGAGTCTTGAGTATTTTTACCAGCTGTCAGTCGTTCCAACTAACGGGTCGGATTGGCTAGTTGGAAGGCAGTCGTATTCCAACCAGCGACTCCCCGCTGTAATATTTGAAAAAATGTCGTGACCTCACGTAAAAATTTGATAAAAAAAAAAGTTCAAAAAATGTTTATGCCAAAATATCTACTCATTGCCTTTCGAACGAACCATAGAGCGTTTCATTTGGACATGAATTCACAGAGCTATCGACAAATACTTCTGTATGTTTTTAATAGGTGTACCCAATTTTTTGCACAGGATTGTAAATTGACTAGAGTTGGTTTGGTATCCTTTAGCAGGTTCGCGTATTTCGACCTCAACTGAAGGCCTTACTTCAGTTTCGTGTACTTGACTCGAAATATCCTTCAAAGGATATAAATTTTAATGGAATTACATGGTATGTATTATGCCTTTTATAATAATGAGTATAATAGGTACACGCAGAGAAAACAGACCTTTTTGTTTCAAAAATAAATATTATTGAAATATTTTTTAAAAATTACAATTATTTTTGTTGAATACAAATAATAAATTTTGTTGATCCAAAAATTTAAATTGTTGTTTTTGCACCAAACTGATGGGAACATACGTTGCGTAGATTCAATGAAATATTTGTTTGATTGTTGGCATAATCTGTTTCGTTTTCAAAAAAAGTTTTTTGGTTTTAAAAAAACTCTATTACTTACACACATATTTATTATATGAGAGTGTGTATGTTTTGTTTTCGCTATTATGTACGCACGGCTTGTCAGACGCCATTTCCATGATTTCAAACAAAACTCAAAATGGATTCAACAGAAGAAGTTTTGGTTATGGAAGTTGAGGAAGTTAGTGACGGTCAATTTTTTGCTGAGTTTTGGACTCTCTGAAGAAATTATCAATCGTCTTCTGGGTAAGAAATTGTCTTGTTTCCATGTAACTATCTGATATACCAACTTATACGCATTGTTCGATTGTTTCTCTCTAGAAAATCAATACTATCTTGAAATTCTGAAAATCCTGGAACGGAAGGAAATTGAAGAATTGATACCGCCGCCATCTCTGGTTGACCGGACGAATTGCATGCATAGATTGAATGTTTGGAGAATTTCACCAGGTATAAATAAACGGATGAAATGTTTTAACAAAAGGAATAATAATTGTATTTTTCTATGTATCATAAGATTTCCACAGATTGTTATTCAACCGCATCACCGGTGGTAAGAGAAAGTAATTCTGAATCCATCACTCGTGAACGGTGCACTGCAAATTACTTGCTGACTGCGTCTACAAAATGCCGAAATGGCTAGAGTAATGTTATTAATCAGAGTTCATAGGAAGGCAATAACTCATCTGGTGATTATTTCTAAATCAGATGTAAATAAAATCCAAATGGAGAGAAAATATTCTTTTTATTTATGATCATTTCAAATGAAATAGAAAATAATGAAAATACATCCTACATAAATAAAAAAATAAATATTGAATCAAAAGTGTACTTTTTTGTTTCTAAAAATACTTTTTTTGGTTCAAAAAATATAAATTTTTAAAACAACACAGTTATTTTTTAATTCAACATAAAATACTGTATTAACAAATATATTTATTATGAATTCAAAAAAATAATTTTTGTTCGTGATGACGACTGATTCTAGAAACAAAAAAATATTTTTTTGAAACAACAAGGTTTTGTTGTTGAATTCAAAAAAATATATTATTAGCCGAGAAATGATAATTTTTTCTGTTGATTTCAATACAGAATATTATTGATTTAAAAAATCATTTCTTTGCGTGTAGTATCAAATTCGGTTTTCATTTACTTAGATATTTCACTAAACAGCTCAAATATGCGAACAATTTCCTCTAGGAAAGCCAAATTCTTCCCCAGTTGAAAACCACTGAATAGTAAGACCGTGTTGAATACATACCTCTTTAGCCGACGCAGATTCCGGTCCCAGGAAACCAGTGCGCGGCGTCTGAATCTTCTTGGCCCGCGCAATATTTCTCATTCGGGAGATCTCGTTCTTGGCTATCCTTTCGATTCGCAAATCTCGCTTCTCTGCAAACATGTCCTTGTTGGGGTCGGCATTCTGTGGCACCTCTATGATCCAATCCTTCTCCTTTTCGGCCTTAAACCGCTGATATCCGTAGGTTGGAACCCATTTGTCCAGCACCTCGTCGTACACCTTCTTGTCGCGGGTTCGCTTTTTAATACCCTTGGCCTTTGCAATCTGTTCCCATTTGGTGAGTGGTTTCGGCACTGGCAACTTCCGAGCACGGGGCAGAACCATTCGTGCTGCCGGTAGTTTTGCAACTACGGATTCCTCTTCCCTTTCCGTTGGTAACTCCCATATACTGTTGATCAGCAGCTGTGTATTGTCCCTGGTCAGGTCCAGCAAGTATTGCTCTCGGTCGCTTCTGGAAGGATTCATCAAGCTTAGCAGGTAACAATAAAACACGAAATTCATTCCGTAACTTACTTGAACTTATCATCGTCGAAATAGTTTGGATCCGTCACCATTAGGTGCCCCTCATCGACTACGGCTTCCAGATGCTTTTGTACGGTTATGGGTTTATATTTCTCCAAATCCTTTTTCTGCTTCTCCAAAACTTCCTTTACTATATCCATTTTAAACCGATTCTAGCACGAATAACGAGCAAACATCCAAAAATTTCAGTGATTTCCAACAAACACGTTTTCTTTCTGCTGATGGATATATTCGCGGTGCTCTGTGTGTTTATGTCTCTCGCCAGCAGCACGAGCCGAGATGTCAAACTGGTAAACATAACCTCCTTCTCATCGTGAGAGTAAATTTGAGGTACTAGAATGCTTTCTGGGGAGTGAGTTAGCCAGCTCAAAGTACCTTCATACACAGGTACCCGATTCCCGAAAATTTGCTTAGCTCACATACAAATAGTCACAGAATTACTAAAGTTCATGCATTAATGACCATTTTCTATGTGCCTCTCTTTTATTCTGCTGTGAATTTCTACACTAAATGTCATTTCGCCTGGGTTGAAGCTTAGCGATGCTTCAACCCAGGCGAATTGACAAATAAAATTCCCTGCTGACACTGTAAGACCAAAGTACCCTTTAAAGGGTAAAAAAGTACCCTCTTTGAGAGAAACTAGTTTAACTCATAAAAAGAGTAAAGGGCCTTTACTCTTTAAAGCGTAAACGGCTTGTACGGTAGATCAACGAGTAAATTTTACCCATTATCCAACATATTTTGTAAGAATCAGAGTAAAATTTACTCTTTTTTGTAGATGAAAATCTTATTTAATTTTTATATTCATTTTCATAGAATAACCAACAGTAAAACCAAAGACAAATTAAAGACCTCCATGTCCCTTGCAGTTGCCCAAAATTTTATGGCTCATAAGGTAATCTAGAATGTCGTGAAAAGTGTACTGCGATCTGTCAAACATGGGTACCTTTTACACTACCGAGGGACCAAATGCAGTACTAGAAGTGGTACCCAATCTGAGCCCGAGTGTGACGGACCTGGTAAAACCTTATAAATATAAACAAATTTATTCAATGCATAATAAAATATACTATTCCTATCAATATCTCCATGCATCCTCTTCATCCATCAGGGATTGAGTTTGTTTTGGACCTGTAAAATGGCGCTGGAGATTCTTGTAGAGCAAAGAGCAGAACATTCACACGGGATGTACTCTGCAGCCAAAGTATCCTGTAAAATCGGATTGTTTTATACACTCAAAAAATTCAAACGTCATTGCTACGTGAAAAATTACGTAGATCATTCCAAATTCATTTTACCTCCACTTCACCTGACTAACATAAAGATCACTAAAACATCCATAACCACCAAATAGTGACTCGGTAATGTTTACTGAGGTTACCTATCGCGCTTACGTGGAATTCACGTAGGTGCCTGAGTTCATTTTGACATCTGCATAGTGTACATATATTCGGTGTTGAGCTCAAATCCTAAGATGGCGTCCGCTTGATTTTTGAAGAACTTCAGAAGCTGCTGCTGCTTTAAACACTGTGTAAAATTGATTTCAAGGTAAATATTCTTTGAATACCGATGCATCCCTGCATTACTTCATATTTCATACGTGATTTATAACCTCTATCAATTATAGCACGCGAAGGCTACAACAGGACAGACCAAACTCACAAAATTGGGGAAACAGGATTCAAAATGCTCAGATTGACAATAAAAATATCATAATCTTTTAAGTTTGTACACATTTTCCAATTGGGTATTTGTTTTCTTCCAAAGCCTATTAGAAATAAGATTGGTCTCTATTACAGTTAAATTTAATGCAAAACCATCTAGGTCATATTGAAACGCTTCGTAAAGGCTACCGGAAAATCCACGTAGCTCTTACGTTTAGCGACGGTGGAATGGACGAACTTCCAAAGTTCATGCGTTCATTCTGGGCTACCTATGATTTACGTAAGAGCTACGTGAAAAGTGCGATGGAAAAAAATCACGTATGTTTTCACGTAACAATGACGTTTGGATTATTTTGAGTGATAGATGAAACGGCAATAAAAGCAATTCATGTACCTACCTTGTGGACATTCTGCATTTCTGCTAACTTATTTAGATATTACGGGAAAAACCTTACAGCTCAATCACTGCCGACCGATTCTTGTCAAGTAATTTTTCATACATTAAGGCCGGTTTGCTACTGACAAGAAAAGGAATCGCCTATCTCGATGCGTGGAAAATTTCTCCCAAGAAATGGTCAAGAAAATCACTTTTTTCTGATCGCAGTACGCAGTTGAGAAGAAATGTCACTTCAAAGGGGGCTCTCTGTAGGAAATTTCTTGACCCTTTCAGTCAAGGAATTTCTTTACTTTTCTTGAGCGAAACAGCATACTTAGCTTTAAAGAGTAAATGAACGGAATATGTAAAAGGGCAAAAAATACTCATTATTGGAAATTTTGTAATACCCATTATTTTGACAGCTGCATATATGAGCAAAAAATGGGCATTTTTTATTCTTTAAAGGGTAATGCCGAGTTTACAGTGAATGAAAGAGAGGCAGATAGAAAATGGACCGATGCACGAGTTCACTATCTGACGTTTGAGCGGTGCCGTGTTATTTATGTGACCATGGAAACCAGTGAATTCGGCACCGCTCGAACGTCAAATTAGTGAACTCGTGCATTGGTCCGAAGTCATAAATTACTAAAATATAGTAATTTTGTGATTAACCGTGTTTCTGAGTGCTCAATCGCAGACAGACGTTCAAGTTAGACTCAGCCACTTGTGTAAAAACATGGCCGCCACAAATCGCCAAGTGGCAATAAGCTAACAGATGGCGTTAGTGGCGCATGCGTCCCGCCACTACCCCGATCACATTTCATTGACAGCATGAGTCAAGGATGGAAATCTAGTGGTCATGACAAAATAAATGATGCATCGCGGATGTTCTTTATCGTGCGATCATAGCAACAACATTAGCAAGGTTGGGAAAAAAATCTGAAATTTACTCTACAGTAGCCAAGCAAAGCAAATCACAATCAGCGAAGCTAATGAAACTCACGCTCATCGCTGCTGTAGGCCAAAGCCTTGAAAATTGCAAAACACCCGTTGCTAAGGGCAACCCACAATAACTGTGGAAAAATGTTCTATTTCCCGCTGCATTTCCCGCATTTACAGCCTATGATGACACTACAGATTTAGAGAATTCACGCACCTAAAGTAGGCTACTTGATGAGTTTCACAAATTTTTAGCTACTGTAGTGAGAGAGCCACGTGATTTTCTCGAAATTCAAGCCTACTACTATTACCATTGCCAGCACTGACCATTAGTCGTCAAGTCCTAGCAACAAACTCCGCTCCGCGAAAAATGAATCGCTCGGCATGTGTGCTAACGATCAATTGTTCGCAAACCAAAGTCATAACTTTTGAGGGATTTTTAGTTTTTATTCCGCAATGGAATAAACCATTAATGTACAATATAACGTATTACAATACAGCGTATTGTAATTGAATGTCGAAGCAACATTATTCTTGTTTGGATATACAATTCAAAAACAATATAATATATTGTAATAGAACACTGTATTGTTTTTAATTGGTTTTATACCTTACAATTTTGGTCAAATTTCTATTTTCGCGTAAAACAACTGTTGCTTTTTCTATGTAGCTTTACTGAAAGAAGTAAATAAAACAAATTCAGAAAGCAATACATGATGGGTGACATATATTCAAAAAGTAAAAATAAGTAGTTTTTTAGAAATCACTTACATTAGCTGTAACGACCAATGCAACGATGATAAATATCTTTACTTCTATAAAAGTTAAAATTATTTTGCTACTTTCGGCACGAATATCCGGTAAGTTGGGGGACAATCCATACAAAATACAAATTCTATACTTTTCATCACTAATTGAAATACAGTTCGTTGAATTGTTTTTATATTGTACAACAATACACGAATTGCTAATCCAGACAATACATAAACAATATATCGTATTGTATTTTCAAAATGTATGTATGAGAAAATATCTATATTTGTATTATAATAAATCTTCGAGCTGTTTAGTAGAATACCTATGGAAAATGGGGCCCAGATAGCCGTAGCGGTAAACGCGCAGCTATTCAGCAAGACCAAGCTGAGGGTCGTGGGTTCGAATCCCACCGGTCGAGGATCTTTTCGGGTTGGAAATTTTCTCGACTTCCCAGGGCATAGACGTGCTTATTCTGCGCGGCGTGTGAATCGAGACGAGTCGCTCCCTCGAGTGACGTGAGACGACTAATGTTAATCAAATGGGAGCGAGTCGACAATTGTCACCTCATTCGACTCGTCTCACCTCACACGCCGCGCAGAATAAGCACAAGAGTGTCTTCGTACCTGCCACACATTAGACTGGCCCTTAAACAAAAAAGTTGTAAAACTCAACGGGGCACCCCCTAGATATGAGCCTTAGGGTAAGAAAAACGCTCTCTCAAAATTTCAACTCAATTGGTTGCTTCACCAGCTGGCGCATTCGATTTGAAGTTTGTATGGGATATTCGCCTCAAATATATTGAAAATTGATCCTATGTCACTGTTTCGTTCCGTATACTAATTTTTCGCGTTCAGATAAGCCCAGAATGACAAATACACTAGTTGATACCCTAATGAACATAATTGCAGAAGGTTGTACCTGGATTTAATCTCATTTTCATTACTCTTTCAGTTGTTGAAAGTTAGGCTAAGATCAGCACTCCCGTACAGTCACTTATATGCATGCGACATGTGCCTCAGCTCGCCCAGCGTCATAGGTGGCTATGATGCGCTTAGTGGCTACCTCCAAGCTATGTTGAAGAAATACAAGCCGTGTTGCATGATATACTTCAGATAGTTAAAACACCAACTTTATTCATTTTGATCATGGTACAATCTTCTACAATATTCTTCGCTATTACATCAAGTAGTGTTTTTGACATTCTGGGTCCAATTGAACGCGATCATAAATTTTCCTGAACCAAACAGTACATGATGTGCTGTTGCTCATATGTTTGAGCTGAAAATCCCATATTAACTTCAATTCAAATGCGCCAGCTCATGGAACGACCAAATGAG
The DNA here is from genome assembly GCF_002204515.2 of Aedes aegypti. Classification (NCBI taxonomy): domain Eukaryota; kingdom Metazoa; phylum Arthropoda; class Insecta; order Diptera; family Culicidae; genus Aedes; species Aedes aegypti. The sequence continues at coordinate 188,100,898 of NC_035108.1, read as the reverse complement.
CTGAATTTTTCAGAAAGGCTTCGTTTAACCCCAAGAAATAATCCTGGGGGGTGCCCCGTGGAATCATACAACTTTATTTTTCTCCCATACTGAGCTGGGCCAGTCTAATACACATGCAAAAATGGTCATTGGCATAGTAAGCTCTCAGTTAATAACTGTGGAAGTGCTCATAAGAACACTAAGCTGAGAAGCAGGCTTTGTCCCAGTGGGGACGTAACGCCAGAAAGAAGAAAAAGAAGAACCTATGAAAAAACCGAATTTCAGGTATCAGAAGGCCGGCTCCAAAGGCACGTTCCCCACCAGTTGGGAGATTTGTGCCATCGCCATATTTGAGCCTATTTCATCATCTACCCGATGGGAGAGGAAAGGGAAGGGAAAGATGGGAGGAAATAGGAGTGGGGTCCCTTGAAGAGGGAAGATCGCATAAGCGAAATGAGAGCATGAGCTCCATACCACAATGGGTTCGAACAGCGCCCTAAAAAGGGCACTGCAAAACGCATGAGCGTAAAGAGAGCCTATAGCTCATTACCACAGCGGGTTAAGAATAACAGGATGTCCTGAAGATTCAGGCTTCTGTATTCAGTTTCACTTAATAAGTGTTTACCAAGTAATTGGAATCGCATTTGCGCAAAAACTGGACAGTTACATATCAGGTGATACGAAGTTCCATAATCGGAGTCACAACTATCACACACAAATGAGTCAGCACGCTGAATATTTGCCATGTGATAGTTGAGTCGGCAGTGGCCTGTCAACGCTCTGACCAAGAGACTGCAGTTCTGCTTTGACAGATTTGTTAAATACTTCGCCACCTTTGGAGATGGCTCAGTAATATACAATTTTGTTTGACGACACGACTCCAAACTATTCCAATATTGCTTGTGCTGAGTTGCCGCCCAAGAGTTTATTTGAAGCTTCACCCAGCACTTCGAAATTGGAATAGCCGGCTCAGGGCCAATGAAGTCATGCGATGCTCCATCGCGAGCTAGCTCATCAGCCAATTCATTTCCAGCGATGGAAGAATGGCCAGGTACCCATACAAGGTTTACAGAGTTGACTGAATTCAGTTCCTCAATTTGAGTTCGACATGCGATAACAAGCTTCGACCTTGAGTTGGCCGAAGCGAGAGCTTTTATAGCAGCTTGACTATCTGAACAGAAGTATATGACTTTACCCATTACGCGCTGTTGAAGTGCTGATTGCACTCCACACATAAGAGCAAATATTTCCGCCTGAAATACGGTGCAGTTTCTACCAAGTGAGTAAAACTGATTCAGCCTTAGCTCACGAGAATATACTCCTGCACCAGCTCTACCTTCAAGAAGGGAGCCATCAGTGTAACATACTATATTGTTTGATATACTTCTTTCCAAATAGCCAGACGTCCACTCTTCCCGTGAAGGGAATTGTGTGGTAAATGTCCTGTAAGGAAAGTTACAAGCAATTGTGAGATCACTTGGAGCAAGGACAATTTTGTCCCAATTCACCAAAAGTGGAAACAACGAAGTGTGTGTAGATCTACGATTCACTGGATTTTTCTCCAGTAGATCCAGTACCCATAAACGGTAAGAGCAAGAAAGTGCTTCTTGTTTAAGATATATGTGTAGTGGCGCAACGTCGAAAAGGGCCTCGAGCGCTGCTGTGGGAGTTGTAGAGAACGCACCAGACATCGCCATCAAGCACATCCTTTGGAGATGGCCCAATTTTGATTGGATTGTTCTCACTTCGCCCTTTTGCCACCACACAAGACATCCATATGCCAATATTGGTCGAACAACTGTTGTGTAAATCCATTTGATATATTTGGGTTTAAGGCCCCAAGTTTTACCAAAGGTTCGCCGGCATTGACCGAAGGCCATACAAGCTTTTTTGACTCTGAAATCAATGTGAGCTGTCCATAAAAGTTTGGAATCTAGAATGACTCCGACATACTTTACTTGATCAGTCACATTAATCTCAGTGCCAAAAAGACTTCTTCTTCTTTCTGGCGTTACGTCCCCACTGGGACAGAGCCTGCTTCTCAGCTTTGTTCTTATGAGCACTTCCACAGTTATTAACTGAGAGCTTACTATGCCAATGACCATTTTTGCATGCGTATATCGTGTGGCAGGTACGAAGATACTCTATGCCCTGGGAAGTCGAGAAAATTTCCAACCCGAAAAGATCCTCGACCGGTGGGATTCGAACCCACTACCCTCAGCTTGGTCTTGCTGAATAGCTGCGCGTTTACCGCTACGGCTATCTGGGCCCCCGTGCCAAAAAGACGTAAAGGTCGAATTCCATCGCGGTTTCGTCTTTCCGTAAAAAGAACAATAGATGTTTTATTCGGGTTAACCGAAAGGCCATATTGGCGACACCAACTCTCGACTACCTGAAGAGCACTTTGCATCAGGTCGAATAGGGTGCTTATGCACATACCAACTATCAGAGCTAGATAGTCGTCGGCAAATCCATAAGTTGGAAAACCGCAATTATTGAGTTGCCTCAATAGCGTATCTGCTACGAGATTCCACAAAAGTGGTGACAAGACTCCCCCTTGGAGGCATCCGCAAACACTCAATTTTCGAATCGCTGCTTGACGCAATGTCGAGAAGAGATGTCGGTTTTTGAGCATTTGATGAATCCAATTGGTAATCATTGTAGGTAGCCCATGGTTTCGTGCGGCTTCCAATATGGCATCGAAAGACACGTTATCAAAGGCACCCTCAATATCCAAGAAAACACCCAAGCACGATTGCTTCTGAGCGAATGCTTTCTCGATATCGTATACAACTTTGTGTAAAAGAGTCACAGTGGACTTTCCAGATTGGTAAGCATGTTGATTCACATGAAGAGGCATGTTTGCCAAATAAACATCACGGATGTGATGATCGATAATGCGTTCCAGACATTTCAGAAGAAAAGAGGTCAGACTGATTGGTCTAAAACTCTTCGCTTCCTCATACGACGCACGTCCTCCTTTTGGGATAAACTTTACAGTAATATCACGCCAGGATTTGGGAATGTACCCGGTAGCAAAACTGCTTACAAGTAGCTTTTTCAAAACATGTTTGATAGACTCAAATCCCTTTTGGAGCAGAACAGGATAAATCCCATCCGCTCCTGGAGATTTGAAAGGAGCAAAACTATTAAGTGCCCATTGAATCGATTCAGTAGTTACGATACTGCGAGCCGAGGCCAGAGACTCGTAACTACATGAAAAGACATTTGGTTCATCCGTAGATGCTATGTCCACACATCCGGGGAAGTGTGTATTGAATAAACATTCTAAAACTTCTTCATCGGAAGAAGTAAAGTCACCATTAGGTAAGCGAATTTCGTTCACTTGGAAATCCTTAGATTTTGCAAGAATTTTGTTCAACCGACTGACTTCACTCAAACTGGAAACATTTGTACAAAGGTTTTTCCAGCCGGATCGTTCAGCAGAACGAAGAGCCTTCTTGTAAGCCTTGCGAGCCGACTTGAACGACTCTGATCCAGCTGAACGGCGTCTGTTCCAACTCCTTCTACATTGTTTCCTGAGTCTAGTCAGATCGGAATTCCACCATGGGGTCCCTCTTGTAGTCTTTACAGACCGCAGAGGACATGCTTCTTCAAAAGCTTCCATAATGTAGGATGTTGTAGTATCAACGGCATCATCCAGATCACTTGGATTTCCAACGGACGGAGAATATCCATGAAATTTGGTCGCAACCAATTCAATGTAGAGTTCCCAGTTTGTTGACCGGGGATTCCTAAAACGCAAAGTCTGCGCAATTACATTTGAATGTTCAAAGAAGATGTAGCGATGATCAGATAATGATTCCTCATCTGATACATGCCAATTCGTCAACTCGTGACTGATTCTATTCGAGCAGAGCGTTATGTCTAACACTTCTTCTCTATTAGAAACCATGAAGGTTGGGCGATTGCCTATGTTAAGTAATCCAAGGTCTGTACTACTTAAGTATTCCATCAGACTGGAGCCTCTCAAATTGATATCCGAGCTGCCCCAGATGATGTGATGAGCATTGGCATCACTGCCCACAATCAGCGGAAGGCCTTTTGTTACGCAGTGTACGACAACTCGTTTGAAGTCATCCGTTGGGGATGGTTCATCATGTGGTAAATATACCGAACAATAGACGTATTTCCTGTTGAGGTCACCAACAGAAACATCGATTGTGACAGCACATACATCTCTGGTAGTTAACTCAGAAATGAGTGTAGCAACGATTGCTTTGTTAACGAGCACGCATGCGCGGGGCATGGAGCGCGAGTTTGCCATTTCAAGCTTGCTAAAAGTAGCAAAAACTGGGTCCACAAGGTTACCTAGATAGAAGTTCCCTCTACGAAAGTAGGGTTCTTGAACTAGCGCCACTTGGGCTGCACCATTTTGCATGAGTCTGCAAAGATTGATCGTTGCTGTTCTTTTATGCTGAAGATTGATCTGAGCTAACCTAACCGTAGCCACTACCCAAACTAGGCAGGATTAAGCTTTTTGCAATCTCAGCACGAAAAAGACCAGCAACGAAAAAACCAGATCGGTATCTATTTAAAGTCGCCAAAGGCGAAAGAGCACAGAATACACTGTGTAAAACGCATAATGCGAATCCATATAGGTGATAATTTAAATTAAATGTCAACATATTCATAATCCCACCCTTATTAAGCCTCAAGATAGAGACTGAAGAAGGGCAGCCGATTATCTCGGAGAAACACAAGGTCACCTGCACCATTGCTCCGGGTAGCACAGGAAGGACTCAATACTGTGGAGGGCGCCCTGGTACCCCACAGGCTCCGTTTGCGGTTAGGTTTTATTTAGACCCCCCTAACCATTCATTCTTAGGCACGGTACGCATCACACCATAAATTAGGGGTCACCTGTGAGGTGGACTTTTACCACCGGAACAGGCAGTCCGTAGTGTTAATTCTTAGCCAGTTGAAACAACCGCTACCGACACTACGCGGCTATCTAGGCTGCTCGGGAAAAGGAGGTTAATATTGATGATTAACTCCTGACGTGCCCAAGCAGCCTGCATTTTGACGTGCCCAAGCAGCAGCATTTTGATCATGGTACAATCTTCTACAATATTCTTCGCTATTCCATCAAGTAGTGTTTTTGACATTCTGGGTCCAATTGAACGCGATCATAAATTTTCCTGAACCAAACAGTACATGATGTGCTGTTGCTCATATGTTTGAGCTGAAAATCCCATATTAACTTCAATTCAAATGCGCCAGCTCATGGAACGACCAAATGAGCTGAATTTTTCAGAAAGGCTTCGTCTAACCCCAAGAAATAATCCTGGGGGGTGCCCCGTGGAATCATACAACTTTATTTTTCTCCCATACTGAGCTGGGCCAGTCTAATACACATGCAAAAATGGTCATTGGCATAGTAAGCTCTCAGTTAATAACTGTGGAAGTGCTCATAAGAACACTAAGCTGAGAAGCAGGCTTTGTCCCAGTGGGGACGTAACGCCAGAAAGAAGAAAAAGAAGAACCTATGAAAAAACCGAATTTAGTACTATACCATTTAATTCCACTAGAGTTTGTATTCTTTGACAGATACGCGTATTTTGACCTTAACTGTAAGGCCGTCTTCAGTGTCGTGTACTAGACTGGACTTGAAGAAAACCATCGTATAGGGTGCCGGTGTAGCGCCCGGATATATATAAATGTTAATAAATTGAGACAACCGGAGAAAGACACTGATAGAACAATTACACTTCATTTCATTTCGATACATTATTCTTCCAAAGGGGGAAGGTGTCATAGGATTTGAGAACCTCTGACTACCCAAACCTATAATCATAAATTAACCCATAGGCCATCAGCCGCAAACCGATCAATGCACTCGAAAAGTGCAAGAGAATGAAATTACATCCATATATGACACTTATAGCTCAACGCTAGCAGCTATCCATCCGTTCTTCTTTTGCCCCGCTTGCGATCCGTACTCAAGCACACTTGAAACGAAAGGTTTCAAATTGCGCAACCCGGTAGGTCTCAAAATGCACCAAATGTGCGCCAGAATTAACTGACCTAGCAAAGAACATTTTTAGGTGTCACTCCTGCCGTCTCGCTCACCCAGATGCAAACCATAGATTAGGAACAATTGAAAAACGATATAAAAATAAGTGACTGACTTGAATACAGGGTTCTTTTTGACTGGAAGCGCTCTCGAGTAGTCCTTCGAACTGAATGATGAAAAGAAAGCCCTTCTCGAAATCGTACAGTGTGTGCACCGGTACCAATGGTTGTAATGTACCAGTAGATTGGACTATGGAATAAAACGTACATTTTTTGATAAAAACGACATAAGCTATTTTTGGTGGGTAGATCGTCTCTAGTTTAGTCGATTTGCCAAATTTCAGCTTTTTATTTCATCAAAAAGTCATATAAATAATTAAGGTTACGCAAAAAATTTGCTCCCTTGCACCAATAGTTGCCGTCGTGTTCCAGTAGTGGATCAATGGATGGAAGCAGTTTTTAAAATGGATGTATAAAAATGTAGAAAAGTTCCAGAGATGTTCTTAATGCTTCATTCGAAAGATATTAGTTGCTGTTCGAAGGGAAAAATGTGAAACCTGTGTAAAAATTTGCCTTTTTGTTCAAAATTCCTTGTATAATTCCCAAACGTCTACTACTGGAGCACTAGCGCAACTACTGGAACACGTGTACCAATAGTGGCTCAAGCGATTTTATGTTAAAAAATTAGTTTTATCACTCTTTTTATATTTTTCCTATATAGTAGAGGTTGAAATCTTTCTGTTGACGCCAAAAGATCTCTGCTAAGGCTTTTCGTTATTTTGTTATGATTTTTTATAGCTTAGGTAGTCCACTAATGGCACCGGCACCCTACACACATTATTTATTAAAACTAGGTAGTGTGAAAGTAACAGCATACATTACTATTGCAAAAATACCTACTATGCTTTCGAAAATGCACAGCCCTGGTAGTAATCATAAAATTTTGTTTTAGTATGCGACAATGAATATAGATGAGTCACATGAATCTGCTCGATTTACAGAATAGACCCCTATGTTACTAGCAATAACTTAAAAAAAACAATACGATAATTTTACTGATCAGATTTTGGAAATTCAAAGCGCAGGGAACCGTAAATATTTATTTAAATTTGTAAAACCTACACAATCTAACCTAACCATTTGCTTGTTTCGTTGAACAATTTCTAAGTTTATATTACATTCCAAGACCACTGTGCACTGCACCAGGGCTGTGATACATCACATCGATAAATGGAGAACTACAACCAGCGATCCTTTTCAATCTTTAATTTACGGACTTAGCAAACTGCACTTTTATTTATACGCATGTTTTGTTTCTTGCCTGTTTCGGACAACATTCTGCTTCTCATCTCACCAAACTCGCCAAGCATCTCCGAGGATAGACATATAGGCGAGGACGTCAACATCAATGACGTGTTTGCGAAATCGTGTCACGTCGTGCCGCCTCATCTACTGCTACTAGTTTCCTTTTTCGTCTGCATCTCTATCCCTCCTCGGCTACGAAAATGCACCCTTGTCTCCTTATATTCTCACGCGTTGCTGCACCTGTCCAAGATCGCCAATCAGAGCACACGTGCGTTACTCTTCTCCGTTTGCCCATTACGATCTAGGTATTCTTTCTTACTGCTTGTTTGCTTTGGTGAGTAATGGAGTTTGCTCTTGGATTGATTTCCTTTTTTGCTTTTTCTCTAACACATCGAATCGTTCGGTACAGGTTTGTTCTTTAAGGGTATGTGGGAAAGATTAGTTTCATACTGCTGTTACTGCTGCTGCGTTTGCTGGTTTTGGCTATAAGGTAGGTAGGTTTTTAATTTATATGCTGCTGCTTTGTTGCTTGGTTGCTATTGCATTTTAATGCACTATTGAATGATGCTCTACAAAGACGACGTGTGGTGCTCACGTGTTTTTTTTTTACTTTAGCAATGACATCAGGACTGTATGTTTGATTTTATTTTATTCTGCTTTGTTGCGCTCGTAGTTCGATTAATTAGCGCCTGCAAGTTTACCTTTGTATCAGTTTGTTTTTATTCGTTTTATATAAAACATATGTATATAAACGCTTATGAAGTAACCTCATCTTACCGTTTATAGTATAAGCTTAATTTTTTGTGTTTTTCTCATTCAATTTTCTGCTCAATCTTGTTTGTATACTAATATATACTTACGAATCCTTACGGTTAGTTAAACTTATTTTCCCATCTTGCATCGTCTTGTTCTATATCCTATCTTATGTGTAGAAACTTAACTTTACATGAACTCTGCTCCTGCTAAACTCATTTCGTCAATTAGTTTTTCTTATGGTTTTTAGTTGCTTGCAATCATTTGCTTCATCCCATATTTTCCATATTTCTGACTATATGTATATAAATATAGTTTCATATGTATAAATGTATATGTTGTGTGTTCTCTATGTGTTATTCTTAGTTCTGTCGTCTATTTGATCGCCTATATGTATGCATTTGTTTTCACTTCTCATCTGCTTATTAGTACATGTTATTGTTATTCCCTACTCAATGAGATAATTGTATTATTTATTCTTTTCTTTATACTAGTTTCTTAATCTCCTGCTTAGGTTGTCGCATGTCTTTCCTTGAGGCGCACACTAGAACGCATCTCGAAATTGGATTCGATCAGCTCCCAAATAGAACTTCAGTACGAGGAAAAAAGGCCTAATATATCTTGGTTAAACAACAAAATTGACTAAAAATAAAATAAGATAAAACAAAATCTCGAAAAAGAAAAGAAATTCGGAAACAATTATCATTAGCAATAGTTGCAGAAGACACTAACAGTAAAACAGAACACTTAAGATAAACGAGAAGAATTTACTAAAAAGAAGGGGCTCAAGCATCTACTACAACACTACGAGAGCAACTACAACTAGGTATGATAAACTGAAAGAACGAACGACCAGCTGATACGTGGACTACCGTGGTCCGATCCTACGACAGCATTTTCTAGATCTAGAACTAGGAAGTGCCCTTTCGAGGAAGAGATTTTTCTGCAGGTCGAATACACATACCTTGTAGAAGACAGTAACGGCACTATTACTGGGACTCGAAATCCGGGTCAAGTACGTGGTAATAATTATACCAGTGCGTTAATTAGATGAAAATAGCTTTCTTTTATTTCAGACAATCAATCCACAAAAATGAGTTTACAAAAAGAAATAATCCAATTCAATAGTACACATCTGCCATATTTCAGTAAACTATCGCTCCTGGCAAATTGCGCAGCTATTAGTAATAAGAGTTAACAGTCTAAGTGTGGCATCGGAAAGCAATTTCCTGTTGTTGGGGTTTTATAAGTTTCTTCTTTCTTAACCTCTTTCCCTTTCTCTTAAAATCGTATCAGCAGCAAAAGACAAGTAATAAGAAGTTTAGTGCGAACAAATGAAGAGCTCAGTTTAAGGTATGACGCGTTAGATCAGGCAATTTAAATACATTTATGGATACGTTTGTGTCTGTTTGTTGTTGTTGTTGCTGTTGTTGTGTTGGGTGGATGAACGCATCTCACGGTTTTTTGTTATCCTTTGCTTCATAAGTTAACTAACAGATTAAGAGAGGTCTGCAATGAAAAAGAGTAAATTATATTCTAGGTACATTCAACTTTCGATAGTAGTAATAATACTCACAACTAGGTGCCGCTTCATAGCGTCTCTGTATTTGGTCGTATGTGAATTTGACAAATGCATCGTACTGTTCGGCTAGTTTGTTAGTCAGAACGGCATCATACTGCTCCCGTAAGGCATCTTCCCTTTCTTTCAGCATACGCTCGCAGATCATTTGTACCTAGAAAATAGTATTTTAGAAAAAACAAAATCTTCATTGGTGTTCTACAAATACCCCAAGTTGTATATGGCATCGTAATTTTTCATAGACACAATTCGATATTAAATAACAAACTTTGTTACCCTCAATCCACGCTTTCTCTCTCTTCAATGAGAATACTTCAGCTTCTAATATCATGATTTTTTTGCCACAAGAAAAAAAAGGAATGATTTTCATACGATATTCATACCCGTTACATGAAAAATGCGACGAGATGCGGCTTTTCGATTCATAGCTGTTTTAAAGTAGCATATTTTTTCAACATTTTTGATAGTATTATAGGTAGATGAAATAACGAAATACATAGAACTTTCGAAGCAAACAGTTTGAGAATGAAGAATTTTGAAAAGAAGGCTATTTTTTTAACTTTTTCGCGTTAAACTACGGTAAAACACGATCCTTTCAAAATTGTCCGGTATTTCCGTTACAACTCACATTGCCGCTGAGTCACAACAAATGAAAAACATACCTGTTTGAATGTGAACAGTGCTTTTTCTGGATGTTTGACCATGCTTGGGGGACTATCCGGCCTGCGGGGGCTGTCCGGGCCCATCTCGGACCCACTGGATTCTGAATCCTGCATTCGTTCCATGTTGCCCGTGTTGAACGTGAGCTGCTTTCGGCGGTGTAGTCTTTTGATCTCCTCTGTGATGTTCTGTGCCATTTTTTCTGTAAATAGGAGAAACAAATCAAAAATGTTTTTTTTTGAAAATGATTATCAGGATAACATTTAAGTGAAATTATACCAAACCGGTTCGTCAACTAGAACATTATTCACGAGCCTCTGTTGATTTATTGTAATAAATGTTAAGTGCCAATTCTGTTATATTTTTATTTAACCCGTCTACCAGCAACTACATTTCTTTCCATAAAAAGTATTCAAATCGCGATGTTTTGTTTCTCAATATTTTTGCACCATTTTTTCACAAGTTCTCAAAAAACTCTTCTCTTTACAGAATCTGCGTCGATATTAAGTCATCTAGTTTTGAAGATATTCCGATTTTCACAGGGAGACCGACATTCCTCATATAAAATTTCTTTGGCCGCCATTTTGTTTTTAGTCAATTTATCAAAAAACAATTCGGACCTTCTCTGAAAAAATCATGCAAACCGGTTGATATTTCTCAAAAAACTATCCTAAATTTACAATATCTGGGCTGGTAGCGACAAGTGGTGCCAAGAATGGTAACCAGATTTGAGAGAAAAAATATTTTTTCACTTTTTTTCTCAAATCTGATTATTAAAATAACTAATCTTGGCACCACTTGTCGCTACTAGCCCAGGTCCGGTGACTTACGGTTCTCAAAAAAGTGACTAAAAGTGATTTGGAAGTCAAAATGTATTTTTTTTTGTATGGTATTCAGTTTAAGCTGCCTGACAGCTTAACTTGCCAAGGCTGAACCCTCGGTCTGGCTTTTGCCAAGTTTCCCCTCTACCAGGACCAATACTCAGACGGACTAGGCAATGGCGCCCACATGAACACTGCTTTTTTATTAGTATTGTGACGTGGTAGTTTTTGAAAAGTACCCATATTCCCTTGCTTCTGAGAAAAGGAAGCATTGTTAAAATCAGCAGCTCCATCAGAAGTTGTTTGAAATAGTAGTGTAGTTGTGTCATTACTAATACTGTCTAGTCAAAATGGTTTTGAATAATTTGTCATTCAAGTGCTATTCTGATTACTCCTGTCTTTTACGTAAGATTAGAATCTTAAATGTCAATTGTCGTCAAGTCTTAACAAAATTGGGCTGTTTAGTAGTAGTTCTAGTTCATTTCATTTTTTGTTGTTTAACGTATTTATTGGTCATTACGTTCATATATCCTTGAAGAAAAAAGTCGCTTTCCTTGTTTGTTCAACAATTTTTCGAAACTAGCGAGTGTACCCTAATGATCGATCTCAGCGTCTTACTTTCCATACTATTACAGTCTCCTACAAGATTCACTTTTCGGTGGCAAATGCAATGCTTCACAACGCCTACTTTCTACTTGTAAATTTTGCGAAAATGAAGCTAGAATTAGATTATTTATACCGCTGTTACAAATGAGGTATTTCTTATTATGGCAATGTAAAAACCATATTAAAATAAGATTGTCGCCACTTATTTCTACTCAGTGAATCTACTAGTCATTTTCCTAACAGTTCCTAAGCATTCCCTACGTCGTATATGATAAAGATGTGTCTAGCTAGCTATAGTAAGAGTGGCTACGGATCATTCTGGTTAGCAAAAGGCAAACTGAACGTCACCAATAGTATTAATGTCCACTTCGAATAGATTAATTATTTGAAATGGGCATCAATTCTATCAATGACGCAGAATGTCCGTTGGATCACATCCGAGATATTATTGCGTCTATGCCATATAAATTATGACGCGGCTTTAAGCAAAAAATGCCAAAATGTGATACCACCACTACAGGTTACGCCTTTGGTTTCCATCATATGGGCTAATGGATTATGCCCTCCCATCGCGGCAAGGTCGCATAACCAAGAGGAGGGATTTGGAAGTCAAAATGTAATTAGATTAATTTTAGTTCAATTCACTGCATATTGTAGGACTAATCGTGTACTATTGAAAATCGCATTTTGAAACGTTCACTATATTCTCCTCCTAAAATTTCGAGATATTGCTTAGAAACTGTTTGAATTGTATAAGTGAACTTTTTCATGAACAATTTTCATAAAACTTACAGTTTAAATCCGATTTTTAAAACGACCAATAATCGCTTCCAATTCCAAATCATTCATTGATTCCCTACTTAAAACGGCCAATGATTGAATGTCTCTCCATCTAGACGGAATACAATCGGAAAATTTCCCAACCTGTCATTGGTCTTAACATGGTGAGGACCTAGTGTTGGTCCAAGGCACACTAAGAAAAAATTTTGCGCGTAGTTTTGAATAATTCTTATAATGTGTAAGCATGTTTTTTAGAAAACCAGCATAACATAGAAGCAAAAGCAAGGAAGGCTTTGGATCAAGCAATATAACACAAAGTGAACAATCATCAGGACTGTAAATTCCTAAAGAGCTTGAACTAGATTAAGAAAGAACTGCGTCGTGATTAATCGTTCATCAATACAGTCGACTCTCCACATCTCGATGTTCTTCATCTCGATATCTCTCCCTATGTCAATGATTTCTTCGGTCCCTTCAGTCTGCATACATTTTCTCTCTCCATATCTCGATATCCTCCTTATCTCGATATCTCCATATCTCGATGTGCTCCTGTTGATTCTTCGTTCCAAATTTTCTCACCGTATGTCGATATGACCATAATCAAAGGTGACTAGACTAGATTTTAGTGATTCAAAACTATTACAGAACGCGCGATGACATCTGCTTGTTTATTATTTTCCTGGTGTGATTTTCAATCTAGTGTTCATTAAAAATGTGTTCTTTGTCTTGATCTCTCCGTATCTCGATGGTCCCTTCGATATCGAGATGTGGAGAGGCGACTGTATATCGAATTCTGAAGAATTGTCCGCGCATTCGGATTGAAGAAGTTGAATAAGGCAGCGTCCATTTATTACGTAACGCTAAAATTGGAAATTTTCGACCACCACTTTGAACGGCATTCTAGATAACCTTATGAGCCATAAAATGTTGGGCAACTGCAAGGAACATTGGGGTCTTTAATTTGTCTTTGTTTATAGTTATAAAACAGAGTGTAGTAAATTGTCTCTCAACATGCAAGAAATCATATTGATTGATTTAAATACTGAGGAATAAGAATTGAAGGGACTATCCCGTTTGACATGAAGTCATTTGACATAAAACAAAATAAATTAGAAAAATAAATAGTGCTAGTTAAAAGATAAAAAATCGTCGTTTCTCTTATCTGGCAAAACACAATACTTTTCTAAACCATCAAAAAATAGCTTTTGCGCATCAAAAGCATTATGAACATTGATGATTAGTATTGTTATACACATAAAGTTTGAATGCTGTGGCAAATTATGCAAATAAATAGCCTTACAAGCTGGCAAACTTGCATGCAAGTTGGCTAAAATAGTCAATTTTTGCATTTTCAACAACCAATATCTCAAAAACTAGACGTGCTATGATATTTCTGTAAACGGCAATTGATTGAGCAACCCTTAATTAAGTAAATAGAGGTATTTTGATGCTGGAGACAAAAACGTGTTCCGCAGTGTTATAATGCCAACAGTTTACGTAGGAAAGAATGGAAAATTTTCAATAAAAATGATAGTACAGTCGACTCTCCGCAACTCGATATTCTATAACTCGATGGGTTTTTTCTTTTTTTTCTTAGATTTATTTGGCTTTACTTATAATAACACATAGCCTGCCAAGTTGTAATCGATGGGTTTTTCGATCCCTTCAAATTTCCATACAACGTGCTCTCCATAAGTCGACATCCACTAGTCGATGTCGCGTAAGAGGTAAATTTCTCTCCATAACTCGATATCTGTTCAAAAATTCTTTTTATACGAGGAAACTTGGACTTATTTTTTTGGTGAAATACTCATTAGGGGAAGGGGTGGTAAAATGAACACCTTAAGGATATCATCTTGTTTCTGATATAAAAACGAGGAATTTGTATAGTTTTATCGCACAAGATCAAAAACATGGATGTTAACTAAAGCAGGAACACGAATTCAGACCAAAATAGCTAAATTTTCACATATTTTTATCGCTAGCAAAAAACATTTGAAATGTTCATTTTACCTGCACTATGTGGGTAAAACGAACAGCTGTTGGTGGTAAAATGAACATCATGCAAAAAACGTGAGCAAAACTAATATTTTTAACAATTTTTGCTGCAATCCCTAAAATATATCTATAAATGGTTGTAACCCATTCAAAAAGAAATGTAAAAGTTTTAGATTTGACATCACATCACAACGATATTCCCATCACTGAAAAACCTCAAGACCTCCGAGCCAAAAGTTACGTCAGCTCCAATTTTCAAACGTGGTTTTCTAAAATCTTACTTTTCGTTGATATTTTCACTTCAATTGTCCTCCGTATTAATTCGAACACTTTGATATATGCTGTAAATCGTCCATGCGTGATAAAAATTCATTGAAATTTGTTTTTCTCGGTAAAAGGCACGGTGTTCATTTTACCACCCCTGTTCATTTTACCACCACTTCCCCTACAACTTGGATGAAAGTTGTATAACATAAAAACAAAGAAAATTGTTTATCAGTAAAAATTATATGATATTTCGATTATTTTATAAAAAAAGTTTTCAAATAATGATTTTTTTTTTTTGGAATACAAATAATAATGCCAAATATTACTTACTTACAGAAGTGATCCTCATAGTATTAGAAATACAGAAATGTGTTTCTTTGATTTTTTTTTTTGTGTCGGTGTATTCTATAACTCCATAATTCTATAAATTGATGGTCCCTTGAAAATCGAATTATATAAGGAAAAATCACATATGAACGTATTGTTAGCAATTATAGTGCCAAAAATATAGCAGCACTGTCACCAAAATTCCAATGGTGTGCACAAACCTCCAAATTGCGGTTATAGGAAAATGGGTAGTATCGACAAGATACTTCTCCTCAACTCAGTTTTCAATGATTATGGCAAACGTCAATTATGCCAAACGATCGTTATGCTAAATGACATTCCCCCGATTTTTTACCATGTATATTAGACTGGCCCTTAAACAAAAAAGTTGTAAAGCTTAACGGGCACCCCCTAGATATGAGCCTTAGGGTAAGAAAAACACTCTCTCAAAATTTCAACTCAATTGGTTGCTCCACCAGCTGGCGCAATCGATATGAAGTTTGTATGGGATATTCGTCTCAAATATATTGAAAATTGACCCTATGTCACTGTTTCGTTCCGTATACTAATTGTTCGCGTTCAAATAAGCCCAGAATGACAAATACACTAGTTGATACCCTAATGAACATAATTGCAGAAGGTTGTACCTGGATTTAATCTCATTTTCATTACTTTTTCAGTTGTTGAAAGTTAGGCTTAGATCAGTACTCCCGTACAGTCACTTATATGCATGCGACATGTGCCTCAGCTCGCCCAGCGTCATAGGTGGCTATGATGCGCTTAGTAGTTACCTCCAAGCTATTTTGAAGAAATACAAGCAGTATTGCATGATTTACTTCAGATGGTTAAAACACCAACTTTATTAATTTTGATCATGGTACAATCTTCTACAATATTCTTCGCTATTATATCAAGTAGTGTTTTTGACATTCTGGGTCCAATTGAACGCGAACATCAATTTTCCTGAACCAAACAGTAGATGATGTGCTGTTGCTCATATGTTTGAGCTGAAAATCCCATATTAACTTCAATTCAAATGCGCCAGCTCATGGAACGACCAAATGAGCTGAATTTTTCAAAAAGGCTTCCTCTAACCCCAAGAAATAATCCTGGGGGGTGCCCCGTGGAATCGTACAACATTATTTTTCTCCCATACTGAGCTGGGCCAGTCTAATGTATATCATATGGGCTATCCCCCGAATGGTATTAAAGTATGTGATCAGTTGGCATACAGTCATGTGGCATAATTATTCAAAGGGCCAAGGATCGTTTGGCATAACTTGAAGAACAGCAAGTTTGAAAAGAAGAGCCAAAACTAAATCACAAGTCAACCACCACAAAACATCAGGCCAAATGGCTAAATGGTGTTGTTATGTTATGCCAAAAGACCTTTCTCCTCCGCCCATTTTATTATGGTGCACTGCAATTGTACAGTCAACCATTCGTCGATATCCAATATCAAGTCATATAAATTCAAATTGTGACTAGAAATCATTTCTTATGTCTTCCAACTCTTATTTTTGCCCAAGATCTGTTGAACCTTGTTCTGAGTACAGGCAGCATGGGAAAAGCACGCTTGTTTACACAGCACGAGCGTAATGACGCTGGCGATAGTTGGTGGCGCGACAGCCCTTCAATTAATGAGGGGCTCCGTTCATATTTTTTTCCTGGGACTCCTAAAGCTCAAATCCTTCCCTGTCGCCACTGTCACAAGGTACAACAAGGCGACAACCTGAAGGTTAGTGTCGTAGGGGTATATGATTTTATTAGGATCGGTCGACAACCGAAAAACTCTCATAGGTATTTTTTTTTTGTTGAATCGTTTTTCGATTGCAGTAATTAAATTGAAAACCTCAGTCCCATCAAAGTTCGCTGCATGTGTGCCTGCGCAAAAGATTTCGGGCTTCCTGGGTAGGAAACAGAAAAGGAACAGCATTCAGCTGTTAACGAGGTATCGTTGAGAACACGGTTGGGTATATGCATTTATGGTATATAAAATTCACAATACATGAAGACAACAATTGAACTTACCTGGGGTCAATTTTGGGCAGACGGCTTCAGCAAATGGGGAAGGTTTCGGTTCCATCACACGCATTGCACTGTTTGAGGATGAGGAGGCCATAGCGGAAGCGGATGACGATGGACTGTTTTGGGCGTTACTGCTGCTGGGACTGCCAAAGGGATGGCACCTCCGGCGTTTTGTCGGCCGTTGATTAAGACTTTCCCAGTCCAGCGACCGTTTCAGCGTTGCACAGGCCATTTTGTCTTGTTTGCAGTGATTGATTGAGAGTTTGACAGTCTTTACGGGTTTCTTAAACTGTGGACACAAAACTTGTAGTGCACTGCAATTTTACAGGAGCGCCACCTAAATTGGTCAATCAACACAAAATTTACTTCAAATTTTTATGCTAGAGAAAAACGATCGGAACCACAATTCACAGATGCACACGACTCAGTATACGAGTGACAGTTCGTTCTTTTAGCTTAATGTTAAAACGTCAAATCGATTTTTCTTCTGTTGCCAACTTTGATTCGTTTCGACGATTTTTTTTCTTGTCCCTGCTTTCCTGTTTATTGCACACACGGGAATAAATCCAATAAAAAATGTTTCTACTCCGCACTGTTCTTTTATCACAGACCGACAGAGCTTTTCACTGCTTCTTCCTGCTGCTGCTGCTTCTGCAACCCAAAAATTCAACGTTATTCTTGCTGCTTCTTTTATTCTTTCTTCCACACGGTAGGTAGTGTTCTTCACGAATTTTCGTCGTAGCAGCCGTCGCCACACAAAGGGGTATTTCGCGAATCTAGCTGGCCAAAAGTCAATTTGGAAGTTTGATCATATGTTAAAAATTCTTCTGCATAGTGGTTTCTGCGCTCGTGTACATACACGGTACATGTCACCAACACTACTTAAAAATTGCTGGTGGAAAATATAAACAAAGATCAGCTGTTCCCAGCAAAATCAAATGGCAGTAATTTCAACCAGCAAATTTTCGCATGTGTTCGTGACACCGCTCGGCGAGAGCTCAATGTGACGTGACATAGGGAGTCGATACCGATTATTGATTCTTTGCGTATTATGGATCCCTTATAGAAAAACATAAAATTACCACTCAAAGCAACATTATTCCTATAAAAATCCACCGGGGGAACTTCGATCGCATTGTTAGTCAGCAGTTTCAGACGAAATATTTGGATTGAGACGCATAAATTCAGATATTTGAAGTTTTGTAAATGAAACCACACAAAAGGGTCTATAATACGCAGGTCCATAATAGTTACGACGGCAGCGAGCTGGATTACATGGGAATCAAATGGAGGGTCCATAATACGAAACGTCAAATTTGTAAACATTCCTATTATGAACCCCGGGAGGGTCCATAATAGGCATTCGGACAACAGTTTTCCAAAGGTATATTTCGCTGCAAAAATCGAATGATTTTGTGTGTTTCATAAGCGAACTATGAAGTAAAGATATTAGGGGTATTCACTTAATGTTGCGTAAACAGAGATATCAGTGAAGAAATATTCCGATTCTGACCAGTAGAAGCAATAACCTAAGAATGCTAATGTCGCTGCTGTTTGTGTGACCAACATCTAGTTTGCTGCGATGTGACAGCGTGGGTACTGGGCCACGTGTCAAAGGCCAAAACAAAACATTCTCTGTTGCGTGGGATCGATCAATCGATTAAAAATAACAATTAAAGGTAATAATTCGTTAAATCAATTTTGTAACAACAGCGCCATTAGCGTTCTACTACTAATATTTCTATTTTCTGACCTGAAGTGAGAAGAAATAATCTAGTAACCCAAAAAAATAAGATTTCTCGTTTGTTTTTTTTTTTGTGTGACTTCACAGTTTTTATTCGATTTGTGTCAGTCAAGAATTCAGAGTCAACAAAAATCACGAAAACGGATCGAAAATCCAAAAATTCGTTGAAAAACTATCAGTGGTGGAAAAGTTCTCATCACGAAGAAGCTCACGAGTAAATAGCAATGCATAACAAACATCACAGATTCGCGAACTTGGTAGGTGTGAGTAAGCCCGCACCCGCCTGCTCGGGAGAACATGTCAAAAGAAGTAGCAACAAGCTCAGGAACGTTTACTCGTGAGTAACCGAGCAAGATGAATTAATTGTATAACCATCAAATCAACAGTAAACTACTAGTTTGTAGTCAAAAACCATTGGAAACTGTTGGATCATAGCAACTCAGATGTTGAAGCAACCGAGCTACTTAGCAACTTAGCAACCAACTAGGCGGTTGCTTATTTAGGCCATTCAATAAGTGAAAAGGCTCATTCCTAGTCACGCACCTGAAGAGAATAAACGCTTAAAAAGTTCTTGTTCCCTTATTCATATTGTGTCACCACGGTTGTGGGACATATCAGTTGGCGACGAGTTTTTGCTGGACGTTACGTTTTCAAGCGATCCAGATCACGAATCCATCCGGAAGAATGCCTGCGAGTTCAACCCCGGCGGGAGGAAGTAGCGGTGGAGGCAACGGAGGAAACGAGCTGCAAGAAGCCATTCTGCAAATCACCAGACTTCTGTCGCGGTTGGCCGTTCCAGCACCACCGAACACCGAGCAGACCCTAGAAGCGCTATCGACCAACATCAGTGAATTCACCTTCGATCCGGACAACGGGATTACTTTTGAGAAGTGGTTTTCCCGATACACGGAGCTATTCGAGAGTGATGCCAGGAATTTGGACGATGCAGCCAAAGTTCGGTTACTCCTGAGGAAGCTGGATACCGCATCTCATAGCCGATACGTGAATTACATTCTTCCGAAGTTACCCAAGGATCTTCAGTTCACCGAAACCATCTCAACACTCAAGAAGATTTTCGGTACGCAGTCATCAATTTTCCACCGACGTTTCCAGTGCCTGCAGCTAGTCAAGTCGGAAGGCGACGACATAATCAGCTATGGCGGCATGGTGAACAGAGCTGTGGAAGAATTCGAGTTCCAGAATTGCAAGATCGACCATTTCAAGTGTTTAGTGTTCGTCTGCGGACTCAAAGCTCCTCGATATGCAGACATCCGAGCCCGACTCCTAGCACGCATCGAAGGCGAAACGGCAGAACACCCGGTAACACTCCAGACGCTCATCGACGAGTTTCAACGCCTCGTGAACTTGAAAGCGGACACATCAATGATCGAGCAGCAATCAAGCTTGAAGTCATCTGTTCGCGCAGTCTCGGAGAAGAAACCCGGTAAGTTTTCCCAGCATTCGATGAAGACGGAATCGAAAACACCCCGTACTCCCTGTTGGCAATGCGGACAAATGCATTTTGTTCGTGACTGTCCGTTTTCTACACATCAATGCAAGACGTGCAATCGAACTGGCCATAAGGAGGGCTACTGCGGCTGTATTAAGAAAACTTCTGACAGTTCATCTCAAGACAAACGTTACAAGGGAAAGAAGAAGAACAGATCAGCCACACAGACCCGAAGCGTATTCATTGTGAATCAAATCGCAAATCAGAGCAGGAAGCGGAAATTTGTGACGACATCAATCAACGGAGTTGCAGTTTCACTTCAGTTGGATTCCGCGAGCGACATCACAGTGGTTTCCGAATCAACCTGGAAATTGCTGCAGAAGCCAGAAGCAAGACTACCCTCAATAGAAGCTGTCAATGCGTCCGGCGAGCCATTAGGTCTGATCGGAGAATTCCAGTGTGATGCGGCTATCAACGGCGTTGTGAAGCAAGCAAGATGTTTTGTGACGTCTGTTCCTGATCTCAATGTTCTGGGCATAGAATGGATCGACCTGTTCAACCTGTGGTCAATACCGTTCAACGCAATCTGCAACCACATTGGATCTGGAGACAAGCCATCAACCAACAATGCACTTAATCAACTCCAAGCTAAGCATGCTCAAGTTTTTGACGAATCGTTGGGTCACTGCACGAAGACAAAAGTGAAGCTGTTTCTGAAGCCTGAAGCTAAGCCCGTATTTTGTTCCAAGCGACCGGTCCCTTTCAACACGGTTCCACTCGTTGACGCCGAACTAACCCGTCTGCAGAATCTTGGAATCATCACACCAGTAGACTTCTCAGAGTGGGCAGCGCCAATTGTAGCAGTTCGCAAGCCGAATGGACGAGTACGGATTTGTGCAGATTATTCGACAGGATTGAACGATTCCCTGGAAGCCAATCACTATCCACTACCAACGCCGGAGGAGATTTTTGCGCAACTCAACGGAAGCACTGTGTTCAGCATCATCGATTTGTCGGATGCCTATCTGCAAGTAGAAGTGGACGATGACTCCAAAAAGCTCCTCACTATCAACACCCACAGAGGATTGTTCCAGTTCAACAGACTCGCTCCAGGAGTGAAATCGGCACCAGGAGCATTCCAGCGTTTGATAGATGGCATGATAGCAGATATTCCGGGAATTCGTTCGTTCATCGATGATTTGATCATTTTCGGAAAAGACTGGAAGTCACACAACGCTTCACTCAACAAGCTACTCAGTCGTTTGCAAGAATACGGATTCCACATCAAGCTGGAGAAGTGCAGATTCTACCAAACGGAAATTGGATATCTAGGACATATTGTCGACCCTCGAGGTATACGTCCGGATCCCGAAAAACTGAAGGCCATTGCATCAATTCCACCCCCGACCAACATTTCCGAGCTTCGATCCTTCCTTGGAGCAATCAATTTCTATGGAAGATTTGTTCGCAACATGCACAATCTGCGACATCCTATGGACAAGCTGCTGAAACAAGGTGTCAAGTGGGAGTGGAACTCTGAATATCAACAGTCTTTCGATGAATTCAAGAAAATTCTTCAATCCAAGCTGCTATTAACTCACTATGACCCCAAGCTACCGATGATTGTTGCAGCCGACGCATCAAGCACAGGTATAGGCGCAGTTATATTTCATGAGTTCCCGAATGGCAGTTTGAAGGCAATTCAACATGCATCGCGCTCACTCACACCAGCCGAAAGGAATTATGGTCAACCGGAGAAGGAGGCACTTGCTCTGGTGTATGCGGTTACGAAATTCCACAAGTACTTGCTGGGACGACGATTCAAGCTATTGACGGACCATAAGCCCTTACTATCGATTTTTGGATCCAAAAAGGGCATTCCACTTCACACCGCAAACCGGCTACAGCGATGGGCGCTGACTCTTCTGAACTACGATTTCCAGATCCAGTATGTGGCTACCAACGACTTTGGCTGTGCAGATATGTTGTCAAGGCTCATCGATCGCAACATTCGACCAGAAGAGGAGTATGTAGTTGCTGCAGTTACTCTCGAAGAAGACATGACAAGCATTCTGGCGGACAATGTGGACAAGGTACCAGTTTCATTCGGCGCTCTTCAAAAAGCTACCAGGTCAAGCAAAACGTTGCAGCTGGTCACGAAGTACATACGCGAAGGATGGCCAAACAATCAAACTTCAATCACCGATCCAGAAGCCCTTCCCTACTACCACAGGCGTGAATCGCTTAGTCTAGTCAACGACTGCGTGATGTTCCACGACAGAGTAGTGGTACCTGACAGGTTTCGACGGCAGATCATGAAGCAATTTCACCGTGGTCATCCAGGGATAGTCCGAATGAAGGCAATCGCTCGAAGTTTCATCTATTGGCCCGAAATCGACAAGGACATAGAAGATTTTGTCAAGCGATGTTCACCATGTTCTACCGCGGGAAAAAGTCCAACCAAGACGACTCTCGAATCGTGGCCAGTTCCATCGAAGCCTTGGTCACGCATCCATCTGGATTATGCAGGTCCTGTCGACGGTATGTATTTTCTCGTGGTTGTCGATCCATATACAAAATGGCCAGAAGTGTTTGCGACTCGGACAATGACCTCCAAAACAACAATCAAGCTCCTCAAACAGATGTTTTCAACATTCGGTGTTCCGGTAACCCTCGTATCTGACAACGGAACTCAATTTACCAGCCATGAATTCCGGACATTCTGTGAGAGCCTCGGCATCAACCACATTCGTACAGCCCCTTACCATCCTCAATCAAATGGACTGGCAGAGCGATTTGTGGATACCCTAAAGCGAAGCTTACGAAAAATTCGTTCGGGAGGAGAGACTTTGGAAGAAGCTTTGCAAGTTTTTCTCCAAGTATATCGCACCACTCCATCAAGCGACTTAGGTGGAAAATCTCCTGCCGAAATAATGTTCCAGAGGCCAATTCGAACTGTTTTCTCACTGCTGCAACCACCAACAGAAGTTCCATCAACATCCTGTGACAAAGCAGAGAAGCAAAATACAGTTTTTAATAAGAAGCATGGTGCTGTAAAACGACAGTTTGCAACAGCAGAGCAAGTATACGCGCAAGTGCATCAAAACAACACGTGGAACTGGGAGAAGGCTACCATCGTAGAGCGAATCGGAAAAGTAAACTATAACGTGTACCTAGAAGACCGACAACGCCTAATCCGTTCCCATGCGAATCAATTGAAACAACGTGTTCCTGAAAAAAAATCACATCAAGATCCATCTCCTCTATCAGTATTTTTCGACGGATTTGGACTCTCCAGTTCTGAATTTACAAGGCGCATTATGAACGCTGATGACGACGAACCTGAGATACCTGCTTTGAATGAAAATCCAAATGAATCTGACGACTCTTTTTATTCCGAAGCATACGAAGAAGTACCAGCTCCTCCAGTTGTGGATTCCGTTCCTGACAGAGCTAGACGTATGATACGGCTGCCTTCAAGGCAAAGACAAATTAAAGACCTCCATGTCCCTTGCAGTTGCCCAAAATTTTATGGCTCATAAGGTAATCTAGAATGTCGTGAAAAGTGTACTGCGATCTGTCAAACATGGGTACCTTTTACACTACCGAGGGACCAAATGCAGTACTAGAAGTGGTACCCAATCTGAGCCCGAGTGTGACGGACCTGTTCAAGGTTCCGATCCTACTTGATGGATTAAAGGGGGGAGATGTTGGATCATAGCAACTCAGATGTTGAAGCAACCGAGCTACTTAGCAACTTAGCAACCAACTAGGCGGTTGCTTATTTAGGCCATTCAATAAGTGAAAAGGCTCATTCCTAGTCACGCACCTGAAGAGAATAAACGCTTAATTTGTTACCTCTAAAAGTTCTTGTTCCCTTATTCATATTGTGTCACCACGGTTGTGGGACATATCAGAAACCATAAATGTTGGAGGGGAAGCAGCTTTTTTCCCAAATGCACAATATGACTCTGAACTGCTTCGAACACGTTCGCGAATCACTTTTAGCTTCGGTTACTCGGGAACACGACGGATGCGAGTAAACCAGCGCTCTGACGCTCGGGAGCGTTTGGTTTTGTTTTTGTTCCAGTTCAGCAGAAATGTTTGCCGCTTGCCATCACTGAAAACTATGAAACAAGATGATCGCAGGGTAGCAATCTGTCGGAACAAGTAGGCGCCATGCGGCCAGTCCAGCGCAAATCGATCGAAGTAGTCTTAGATTTTCTATGGTAATAAAATTTTCACTTCCCTAACAACCGTCAAACAGGTGTCATGAGCCAATAATTAACAACCCAACATTGATTCAACAAGGCGTCCAGTGTTTGTTTGATTGGTTTGGAAGGGACAAAACATGTTTTCATGGGTAGGAGACATCAATGATACCTCGCAATATGATCAAAATAATGAATGCGTCAACAAATACGACGATTCAATGCGATATGTTCATTTGCCAGAATTTAGATCTAGCAGCAAATGAGCCGTATACTCGAAAATCGGGAATAGATTGAGGGCAAACCGACAAGAAAGTACCTACCCAAAACGCGAAGTACCAAAACTATGTGAGGAAGAGCCGAAATGTATGCAGGAAGACAGCCGTGTCAGTCCCCTTTCCGGAGAGTCTTTTTTTTTTTTTGGGCGTAGGGTAACTAGAAGTTTAAATTCAAAACGAACCTCGATGGTTTGCATGAGTTATCGTTCAAATTATGCTTGTTTATTGGGTTATGTTTCTGAAAATTTGGAAATTGTATAAGATAATTCTGACTTTCTGTCGCCAAAATGATGTGAAATCTGTCAAGATTCTAAAAAAAGATTATTCCTACATTTTCATCACAAGTAAAGTTGTCTAGCAAACCAGTGATGCATTTGAACGCGTTCAGTTCTCGTTCCAGTTCATTTTTGGAAAGGAGCGATCAAGTAGGCTTGTTCATTGTTCAGTTCAAAAATTTGAACTCTAATGAGCATAAATTTGAACGCAGATTGTTCTGACAGATTTCACATCTTATTGTGCCAAAATTGTTTATGAGGTGAACAAAGCAAAACATAATGTATTTATTTATGATTTAATTGATTTTATTATTGATTCAAGACATATTTTCCAAGTGAATACCTAAATCTATGCTTTAATTACCATTGTAGTGCATTGCGATCTGAACGGGCCGTTCGAGAGCAGCTACAGGCTCTCGTGCAAAATTTGAACTTGCTCCGTTCAGTTTTGGCTCGCGTTCAGTTCAAAATGCATCTCTGTAGCAAACGCCAATTTCTAAAATTTAATCACACTTTCGTCAATGGCGATCGCAATGGCTGGACAAAGATCTAAAAAGATATTATTACATTGGTTGGTCGGGGTGTAAGTCAGCCGTTCGATATGATTTTCAATTAACTATGTCATCAGACAATGATCATCGGATTTTGACACCAAAGATGCAACGAAATTCGAAATATGAGCCTATTAACATAGTAGCAATCGCCCTAACCCTAGGTGTTACTATCATAGCAACCGCCCTCTGTTATTTTTCCTAACAAGCTATTCCATCCCAATACTCCAACCAGTTAAGACGTGTTATCAATAAAGCTAGTTTCTAGCGTAACATTTGAAAAGGGCCTAACTGCAAAATGTAAACAAACTTGATTATTCATTATTCGTATCATTTTTTACGTAAATTACTCCTACATACTCTTACGGGCATGCAAAATGCATTATTAATGGTAATTTTATTCAAATTTAAAAGGGCCTATCTGAAAAATGATAAAACTAAGAGGGCCTAACTGGTCATAAAAGGGCCTAACTGAAAATTTCCATCAAAATCAGATTGGCCCTTCCGTGCATTTTTAATTTTCCTCCATATTTTTCAATATTTAGCCATTGTATAGTGTTGGAACCTAGTGAAATATTTGAAAAGGGTCTATCAGCATAACGTAAAAATTGAGAAATGCTCGATTGAAGATTCTGTAACATATTGATTGTTACTATTTTAAACTAATTGCTATCTAATAGTTTTAAACTTTTGTTCGACACTCATAGTCTATTACTGGGCCACGTAACGTTTTAAATCTAACACAACATAAAAACTAGTAAAAAATGTTGAATTCAAACATCATCGGCAGATAGGCCCTTTTACGAGTCTTCAAACTAGTTAGGCCCTTTCAATTAGGCCCTTTAATTGAACATGGTTTCAGTTAGGCCCCTCCAGTTAGGCCCTTTTATTTAACATAGTTCCAGTTAGGCCCTTTTGGAATTTGTTAATTTTATTGATTATTGAATAGATTTTCAAAGTTTTAGAACAAAATCAATCGATTATGTGAGAAAATCAACATTGAATATTGAAAATTCTTTATTGAAGATTCAGTACTATATTGATTATTCATATTTCAAACCCTTTCTCCTATTTACTAGTTTTATACTTGTGTTTGACACTCATAATAGTCTACTAGGTGGCCCATAACGTTTAAAATCTCAAATAACAAAACAACTCGTGAAAATGGTTGAATTCAAACATCATCGGCAGATAGGCCCTTTTACGAGTCTGCAAACCAGTTAGGCCCTTTCAGTTAGGCCCTTTGATTGAACATGGTTTCAGTTAGGCCCCTCCAGTTAGGCCCTTTTATTAAACTTAGTTCCAGTCAGGCCCTTTTGGAATTTGTTAATTTTATTGATTATTGAAGTGATTTTCAAAGTTTTAGATCAAAATCAATCGAATAGGTATGTGAGAAAATCAACTTTGAATATTAAAAATTCTTTATTGAAGATTCAGTACTATATTGATTCCTATTTCAATCCCATTCTCTTTTTTACTAGTTTTATCATAATCTTAATGCGAAGTTAGTTGAAAAACTGATTTTTTATCCTGAAAAAAAAAATCAATTACATTAAAAATGTTGAATAATTTTTAATTGGTAATTTTTATTTGTTGCCTCTAGTTGTAGATCGAGTTCCAAAAGTCGCGATTTTCACAAAAACAAATTCGTTTGTTTTTGCAACAGCCCTGCAAGAATTCTTCTTATACTTCTTCTTGGCATTACGTCCTCACTGGGACTGGCACTGGGAGCCTGCTTCTAAGCTTTTTGTTCAATGAGTACTTCCTCAGTTATAAACTGAGAGCTTTTTTTTTGACAAGTTGCCATTTTCGCATTCGTATATCGTGTGACAAGTACGAAGGTACTCTATATTCAGGAAAGTAAAGGAAATTTCCATTACGAAAAAACCTGGACCGACCGGGAATGGAACTCAGATACCTTCAGAATGGCTTTGCTTTGTAGCCGCGGGCTTTAACTGCTCGGCTAAGGAAGGCCCTCAAGTATAAAACAAGTAAAAAAGTGAATGGGTTTGAAATAGATATAATCAATAAGGTACTGAACCTTCAACCGAGAATATCCAACATTTAGCTATTACATTGTTTTTCTCTCGCTTTATTTTATTTAAAAACTATGAAAATCACTTCAATAAGCAATAAAATCAACAAATTCCACTAGGGCCTAACTGGAACTATGTTTAATAAAAGGGCCTAACTGGAGGGGCCTAACTGAAACCATGTCCAATCGAAGGGCCTAACTGAAAGGGCCTAACTGGTTTGAAGATTCATTGAAGGGCCTAACTGCTGAAGATATTTGAATGCAACCATTTTCACGAGTCGTTATGCTATTTGAGATTACTAACGTTCTGGGCCACGTAATAAACCATAATGAGTGTCTAACACAAGTATAAAACTAGTAAAAAAAGTAATTGGGTTTGAAATATTAATAATCAATATGTTGCTGATTTTGTATAGAATAGTTTCCAATATGTAGCTTGTATGATATTGTGTTGTTTTCTCACATAATCATTAAATGTTGTCGAAGAATTATGCAAATCACTTCATTAATCAATAAAATTAGCAAATTCAAAAAGGGCCTATCTGGTTTGAAAATTCGTAAAAGGGCCTATCTGCGGATGATGTTTGAATTGAACTATTTTTACAAGTTGTTGTGCTATTTCAAATTCAAATCGTTGTGAGCCACGTAATAGACCATTATAAGTGTCGAACACAAGGGGTTATCCGAAAATGACGTCCATCAATTGGGGCCTCCTCCAATGGGGGTATGTACGAAAATGTGATAGTGCATGGATTGGGTATTAGAAAAAGCGTGACAGAGGGGGTAGAAGGGTTCTAGAAATCCCGAAAAACGATGGACGTCATTTTTGGATCTTCCCCAAGTATGAAACAAGTAAAAAGCGAATGGGTTTGAAATAGGAATAATCAATATGGTACTGAATCTTCACCCGAAAATTTCCAATATATAGCTATTATATAGTGTTTTTTTCACATAATCGCTAAATTTTGTTCAAGATTTATGCAAACCAATTCAAAAATCAATAAAAGTAGCAAATTATTAAAGGGCCTTACTGAAACCATGTTCAATCAAAGGGCCTAACTGAAAGGGCCTAACTGGTTTGAAGATTCATAAAAGGGCCTATCTGCCGATGATGTTTGAATTCAACAATTTTCACGAGTTGTTGTGTTATTTGAGATTAGAAACATAATGGGCCACGCAACAGACTTTAATGGGTGTCGAACACAGGTCTGAAACTAGTAAAAATGCGAATGGGTTTAAAATAGGAATTATAAATATGGTACGGAATCTTCAATTGAGAATTTCTCAATGTTTACGTTTTGCAGATAGGCCCTTTTCAAATGTTACGCTAGGTTTGTTCGTTACGTTACGTGTTCGTGTCTTCACTACAAACGAGCCAAGACCCTCAATAGGTTATGGGCACCACGCAAAAGGATCTCGCTCATGGAATCCCGCAATTTCGCGGAAATATTGGAGGATACGAGAATTGGAGCTACCGTGTCAGGCTTTTCCTGGAAGCGGCCGGAGTCTCGGAGGTGCTAACGGAAGATGTGCCGGAACAAGCAGCCGAGAGGACGAAGTTCGTTGAAAAGGATCGTAAGGGAAAAGCGCTGTTGGTTAGCTGCCTGGCGGACGACTGTCTGGAGGTAGTTCGCGAAAAGACGACAACTAAGCTGATGTGGGAAAGTTTGGAGGTAACATACGCTAAGAAGTCCGTTGCCAGCCAGACTCTCATCCGAAAGCAACTGGCGCGCCTCCGTATGAAGAACGGAATCGACATGAGAAGCCATTTTCTGGAGTTCGATGGATTGGTAAGAAAGTTGAAGACGGCCGGCGCGACTTTGGTGGAGGCAGATCTGGTGTCGCAGCTTTTCTTAACGTTACCTGATACCTACGACCCACTTGTAACGGCTTTGGAGAACGTGGCTGAGAAAGAGTTAACGCTGGATTTCGTCAAGCAACGGTTATTAGCAGAAGAATCGAAACGGACTGATCGCCAGGAAGAATTCGAAGAGGTGAAACCGGCAGCGTTTACTGGCCATGGACACAAGCAAAAGAAACAGCAAAAGTTCAACGGAAAGTGCCACGGATGCGGTAGGCGGGGTCATTACAAGAAAGATTGCCGTCTACAAAGCAAAAGTGAAGCAAATTCAGTTGTGAAGAATGCGGTGAGTTTCATGGCGGATGTGGACCCATGTAGACGCAAGAGAGCCGGAAGGATCGTTTTCAAATTAGATTCCGGATGCAGTGATCACTTGGTAAGCGAAAGCGCCGTATTTGCAAACCTGCGCAAGTTGGACGATCCGGTAGAAATTAAAGTTGCAAAGGAAGGCCAAGCAATGATAGCCAAGACGGTCGGAGAAATCAACGCTGTTAGTAACCGAGGAGTGCCGTTTAACGTCAAGAATGTTCTACTCGTGCCAGACTTAAGGGAGAACTTAATGTCAGTCAAGAAAATGACGAAAGCTGGTATCGATGTGCTGTTCTCCGGAGATACGGCAGTTTTGAAGAAGAACGGAAGTGTGCTGGCAACTGGATACCTAAAGGGCAACTTGTTCGAGATAGAGCTGTTTCTACAGGATCGTTGTGCAAATATGTGTGACGTCGATACCGGAAAACTGTGGCATCGCAGATTAGGCCATATCAGCCAACAAGGACTTGAAACGATGGCCCGAAATGGTGAATTAAAAGGAATGAGGAAAGCACCCAAGATCGGCATCTGCGAAGCATGTATCCAAGGTAAGCAATGTAGGGAACCTTTTAATGGAACCAGAATCCGAGCAACTCGCCCCCTTGAGAGAATCCATTCGGATGTGTGTGGGCCTATCGACCCTGCAGCATGGGACGGGTCCCGATATTTTGTTAGCTTCATTGATGACTACAGCCACTTTGGAATGATCTATCCGATAAAAAGAAAATCCGAAGTTTTTGTGAAGTTCAAAGAATATGAAGCAGCAGTGACAGCGATGATTGGCAAGCCGATTTCGCGGATGACGTTGGATCAAGGACGGGAGTATTTTTCAACTGATCAGAAAAACTACTACAAGCAGAAAGGTATCCAAGTAGAACCCACGGTGGCGTACACGCCACAACAAAATGGTGTTGCGGAGCGGTTCAACCGAACACTCGTAGAGAGAATCCGTTCAGTCCTCATCGATTCACTGGTACCGAAAAACTTATGGTCCGAAGCAGCCCTGGCGTGCGTCTATCTTCTGAATCGAAGCCCTACGTCAGCCTTGCCAAGTGGTGTATCTCCGGCGGAGCTGTGGTTCAACTCCAAACCAAATTTGGATAAATTACGGATCTTCGGATGCAAAAGTTTTGCATGGATACCGGCGCAGAATAGGAAGAAGCTGGATCCGAAAAGCCGCGAAATGGTGATGATTGGTTATGCCCCTAATGGCTACCGGCTATGGGACAAGAAATCGAGGAAGATAATCATTGCGAGGGACGTTAAGTTTGATGAGAGTTCGTTTCCATACGCTGACTTTGAGAACATGAAGCCTGAAATAGATGTGCCATTGCTAGTTCGGTTCCCTTTCGAGCAAGAGGGGGAAGGTGAAGTTGAAGTCGAGGCGGAAAGCGAAGCCCAGAACGAAGACGTTGCTGTCCCTGATAATCATGAGCAAGTCGATGCTCGTGAAAGTGAACCGGAAGAAGAGTTCAGCGACGCGCTCCCTCTGCAAACAGAACGACCGATACAAGAGTCGAGGCACAGCGGACGGGAGCGCAGGTTACCCGGTAAGTTGTTAGATTACTTAACTGGGTATAGAGCAACTTCTGCCAGTTTACTTCTACCAGATGCCCCCGAGACATTCGCTGAAATCAATGGCCGCCCCGATCGAAAAGTCTGGCTGAAAGCGGTGGAAGACGAGCTTCGTTCGATGGATGAGAATCACGTGTGGTACTTCACGAGCTGTCCGGTAGGTGTTAAACCGTTGAAGTCAAAATGGATTTTCCGAGTGAAGGAGGACGTAAACGGTCAGCCAGTACGATGTAAAGCCCGACTGGTTGTTAAAGGTTTTCTTCAGAAACAAGGACTGGACTATGACGAAATATTTGCGCCCGTTGCGAAGTTAACCACAATTCGGATCATACTGTCAGCCGGCATCCAACAAGGTTTTCATTTCCATCAAATGGACGTGAAAACGGCTTTCCTGCATGGAGAATTGAAGGAAACGATTTTCATGGAAATTCCAGATGGCGTCGATGCACCACCAAACACTGTATGTCGATTAGTCAAGTCATTATACGGGTTGAAACAATCCCCGCGTTGTTGGAACGAGAAGTTCAACCAGAAGCTGTTGGAACAAGGATTCAAACGATCAATGCATGACTATTGTTTATATACAAGAATTCTACCTGGAGATGAGATCTACATCGTGCTTTACGTAGATGACCTGCTGATCGCTGGTAGGAAGAAATCGTCAATCTTGAAACTCAAGAAGCAGTTGATGTCTGTTTTTGCCATGTCAGATTGTGGAGAAGCTAACCATTTCTTGGGAATCAAGCTGGAATATAACGAGGATCGCACCAGAATACGTTTATCGCAAGTGTCAAATATTGAAAAGATGTTGAATCGTTTCCAAATGTCGGATTGTAATCCAGTTAAAACACCACTTGAAAAAGGACTTTTGCTGCACGAAGATGGAGAATCTACAAATGAACCGTATCGTGAACTGCTGGGTACCATAATGTATATAATGCTGTGTACCAGACCAGACCTGTGTTTTCCCGTTAGTTATCTGGGGCGTTTTCAACAGAAACCTTCATCATCTCACTGGAAATGTTTGAAAAGAGTGGTACGCTACCTGAAGGGAAGGAAGTCAAGGCATTTGGAGTTTAAGCGAAACAATAATGCGGAAATTTTGATCGGTTATGCAGACGCTGACTGGGCATCGGATACTTTGAACAGGAAGTCGGTGAGCGGCTATGTGTTTAAGGTGTTTGGAAATCTGGTGTCTTGGTCAAGCAAGAAGCAGACTACAGTTGCTACTTCGTCCAGCGAAGCTGAATATGTAGCTTTAAGTTCCGCAGCGTCAGAAGGAATATGGATAGCAGGGGTACTTGAAGATCTACAACTGAAGCAAAAGGACGAAGCCTTCGTTATTTACGAAGATAATCAAGGATGTATCGGAATGGCCCGGAACTTTGAATCGAAACGATCGAAACACATCGACATAAAGCACCATTTCTTGCGTGATCATATTGCGAATGGACGTCTGAAGATTGAACATGTTGCAACTCAGCATCAGCTAGCAGATATGTTCACGAAGCCAATGGACCAGAAACGACTAGATGAGCTATGTTGCCAAATAGGAATGGCCGATTGAGAGGGGGTATTAACATAGTAGCAATCGCCCTAACCCTAGGTGTTACTATCATAGCAACCGCCCTCTGTTATTTTTCCTAACAAGCTATTCCATCCCAATACTCCAACCAGTTAAGACGTGTTATCAATAAAGCTAGTTTGTTCGTTACGTTACGTGTTCGTGTCTTCACTACAAACGAGCCAAGACCCTCAATAGAGCCATTTCAAGTTGTTCTACTCTGATGGTGAAATTTTCATTCCTCTATGCCTCTAGCTCTTTTTGTAGCTCTTATCTATGCTATTTTTGAATCAACCTAAGCTGCTTTTTTGTTCTTTCGACGTCCAGAACAATATAAATATTTTTTTAAAACAAAACCGTCAAAATTCCTATTTAATACTCATAGATGGACACAGATATCCGTAGCGGTAAACGCGCAGTTATTCAGCAATACCAAGCTGAGGGTCGTGGGTTCAGTCGAGGATCTTTTCGGGTTGGAAACATTCTCGACTCCAAGGACAGAGTATCATCGTACCTGTCACACGATATACAGATGCAAAAATGGTCAATTGGCAAAGAAAGCTCTCAGTTAATAACTGCGGAAGTGCTCATAAGAACACTAAGCTGAGAAGCAGGCTTTGTCCCAGTGGGGACGTAACGCCAGAGAAAGAAAGAAAAAAGAAGATGGACACATTAGACCAGTTTTGCTCTGGAATTCTGCCCATTTTCGTAAGAATCCGTTTTCCGGTTCTCTGTCTTTGTCCATCAGAGACCATTTTCCGATCCAACATTAGAGCAATGGGGCGCTACCCTTCTACGTCTACTTGTTCCATGTTCTTGGTAAACCTTATGGACCACGGGACAAATATGCGTAGAACGGCAGGGTCCCCTAGAACTAACAGTATGTTTATTTCTTGCTTTCCATGCAGACATTTTTTAAACCTGCTTATCAACATAGCGCCCCATTCAACATTTGACAGTTCAACAGCCGACTAAATTGGTTGAAAAATCGGTCGATTGTTACAGCGACGCTTATGGAAGTTCAACACAACGATCAATCCACCTATTTAGTAGGATTGCGTCCATTGTCATATATAACAGTTCCGGCTCTTAGTATGTGATTGCTTGTATTAGTTACGAAAAAAAATGTAAACAAAACGATCAGCTGATGGTGACGACAATGCTGCGAAAAATTAAATCGAGTGATATTCGGTTGATCCCTGTGTTAATCTTCCATAAGCGGTGCAATAATCGACCGTTTTTTTTAAGCAATTTAGTCGGCAGTTGCACTGTCAAATGATTAATGGGGTATTGAATGGATAATTCAATAGCACTACATTACTTCCTCACAGATATGTCACAATTTTATCAATAATAGTGTTTTCAGAATCTAATAGATTTTTTTATGCGATTTTGAGTAAAATAATATTTTGTATCTCGATATCGAGTTAGAGAACCTCATTGCATTACCTCGATGGCCCCTTCGATCAAATTTGCACTGGTTATGTGTTCTATAACTTGATACCTCCCTTACTCGATAATTCCTTCGATGTCGAGTTATGTACAGTTTAATGTATTACACACAAAAAGTTCCAATTTTAATACCAACCGCCTAAGTTCAGTTCAGGCCAGAAACACATAATTACTCAATTTTGCAATGAATTTCGTTGGTCTAAGTCCAAAAAACATTGTTTTACTGTTTTTGAAATTTTACCACACCCTTTGGTATAAACTTAAATTTTGGGTATACAGGTCGGATTTGATTATCCGGAGTATCGATTTTTTTTTCACTCCGGATAATCGAATCACTAAGAAAAAAATAAATGAAATCTTCGATAAAAGTACTTAAATATTATCTTTTTTTGATGTTTTATCTATATGATGCGGTGGCGTAGCCAGAAATTATTTCTAGGAACAGTAGGGGTCTTAACAAGAAAAAAAAAATATCAGCACACACAAAAAAAAACACTTTTTCAAACCCTACTGTTCTTAAATACGTTCAAAACTGCGAAACCATTTATATTGTATAATGCAATACCAAATTCTCTCAGATTTATGCATAAAAATTGAACAACATGAACAACAAAAAACAAATTCCGGATAATCGAGTCTGAAATTCCGGATAATCGAGTCTCTGGATAATCGGTTTCGACCTGTATTTTATTTTTCGTGTCCCTTCCGAAATGTCAGATAGAAACGACCCTAGTATTAAAACTAAAGCCCCTGTGGCATTTTTGTCGATAAAGTGAACGTCAAACATGATCAAAAGAATCAAGATTCATATTTGGAACCATTTTTTAAATTAAAGTTTAAATATGTTATAGTCGTTACTTGAGCTGGAAAAATTGCTACAGTAGTTGCAAGAACATTCTCTTCCGTATTATTACATAAAAACAAGGATGCTTTAGAGATAAAAATAGGACCCAATTCGTGCTCTGTTTTTTTTTTAATGTTAATTTATTGTGTTCAATAGGTTGGATTCGAAACTTATTATTAATCAATAACTTTGAGGTCATGGTATCATCGTTCCTGCCACACGAATGCGAAAATGGCAATTTTGGCAAAGAAAGCTCTCTATTAATAACTGTGAAAGTGCTCTTAGAACACTAAGCAGGGAAGCAAGCTCTGTCCCGGTGGAGACGTAATGCAGGGGGGAAGAAGGGAAGTATAATGCATCGGGTTCACCGCTGGAAACTTGAAACGTTTTCAGCTGCTTATCAATGTACAGTCGCCCCACAGTTTTGAATAACACACAGATATGGATCAGAGTTGTATTAAGCAGAGAATATCTCATCAAAATAGAGTTGCTTTTACTGTTTTACCTATACGTGGACTATAAATCTATACAGCATCACATTCAATGATAATATGCTTAAGCGTATTTTTTCCATCCATATGGGAAGAATACGGAAAAGTAATCGCCTATCTCGATGCGTGGGAAATTTCTTGCAAGAACTGGTCAATAAAATCATTTTTCTTTGATCGCAGTACGCAGTTGAAAAAAAAAAATCATTTAAAGTGGAGCTCACTGTTGAAAATTTCTTGACAATTTCTTCCGCAGACATTTTTACTTTTCTTGAGCGGAACAGCATACTTAGCTAAAGGAAATAAAATGTCAATAATATTCCTAGAAACGCTGATTCGTAACTGTGAACCATATCCCAGTTATGAATCAAAGATAAGACGAATCCGAAAGAATCGCCAAATTGTATGCTTTTACTAACATCCCATTCGTTAACCTAGTAGATAGATTGCTGTTATAGTACCGTACACCCCCGTTAATTTGAACGATACCTCATGCAAACCATCGGGGTTCATTTTTAATTTGAACATCTAGTCACCCTAGAATCGTGTTTCTGGTCACCTCTTTCACTGTTTTGTTTTGATTCTGCGTTCCGTTCCACAGCGTTCCATTTCACTTTACTCCGTTCCAGAAGCTAAATGACGTTTGAACCATTTTTAATCTGAACGATGTGCAAATTAGCGGGGTACAAATTAAAAAGTGTTCAGATTAAATGTGGTCAAACCAACGGGGGTACCCGGTATTCTGATCTATAATATGAGTCGATTTGATCCATAATAATGATCCGCCTATCCCACTGATCCACACCTGTGGGCTGGACGTTTGGAATTTCCATCGAAATCGACACTTTTTGTGTGAATAACCGTCAATTTTGAGGTGTATTCCCGAGAACAACTATATTCTGCAGTGTCAGAGAGCTAATTCTGTTTTGTACAGCGTCACCATGATTTTTAACCATATTTTATTCTGAAAAATTACCCTTAGTTGATCCTTAACATGGGATGACTGTACGAAAAGAATGTCAGCAACAACTCGAATTACTTTTGACCAGCCAGATTACCAAAATATTCCTTAGTGCGCCGTCTCGACAACGCAATGGCCTCCGTCGCCGTCGTTTTCGTCGTCTCGTTGGAGGAGCACTCCTTTTGCAGCCCGACTATGACCGCATATTGCTGCAGAGTTGCCACATTTCCACAAACGAATACTTCCTCAGCAATAATACATTATACTTATGAACCTTTTTTCACCTTTCGGTCAGCACTTTTTTATACGAACAGTTCTGTTCAGCACAAAAGCAAACGAAAATCATCCTTTTATTCCACCATTAGAAGATGACGGCACTCTGAAACGCAGCAGAAGGCACACACAAAACGCAATATTTTCCTCCCGTTTTCGATCCGATTCGAAGTGGCGAAGCGCAGGCGATTGTAGAAAATGCACCACAAAATGAATAACAAGAGCAGCAGCAGCAGCAAGTCGAAGCAGCACGAAGAAGAAAGGCAACAATAAGATGCGAAGAAAGAAATCACAGGAGGCCAATAATTTCAATTTCACTGTCTTTTCACTGGGTCAGCGGAAAATTTTCACGATTCAATTCAACACTTCTGAACCACCTTAAAACAATGAATGCACTTTGATCAGGAACTCGCGATTGAATTTCCCCGAAACTCGACTCGATTCCGTCTACTACGCGTCTACACTTTGGAATTTATAATGCGAGACGAGAAAAATATGGCTGCAAAAGGCAGGTCTTCTTCTGATGGCTGGCCGTTCAGTTCAGTTCAGAGTGAGGTTGAGCCAAATAACACACAAACACCGACAAAACATCGACCACGGCGAACGA
Organism: Aedes aegypti; assembly: GCF_002204515.2. NCBI lineage: Eukaryota > Metazoa > Arthropoda > Insecta > Diptera > Culicidae > Aedes > Aedes aegypti. Next base: position 188,063,281 of record NC_035108.1, on the reverse strand, counting down.
ACCTCACACGATGACTGACTGTCTGCTGATGGCTCTCTTCTGTCCTGTCCTGCCTACTTTGATGATGTTGGCCAACGGTTACTTTGGTTGGAGGAAGAGCAGCAAAAGAGGCAAGCACCGCGCACACGAAACTCCGGAACGATCCGTTCGAGTGAAGCACGATTTTGGAAATGCGAATATCTCGCCAAGAAAATGGAGAAAAAGGGGATAAAATGGTGTGAGTGTGAGTGCAAGCGAGCGAAGAATCGGGCGAAAATGCATTTTTGCCCTCGCCTGCATCAGAATGACAGCTCATTTTGGTAACGGTAACCAGCGTTGCCAAATCTCGCGTAGGTATCAATTCAAAAGGGGCAATAGAGGTCCCCAAGCAAACTGCCACGAACACCAACGCACAATCAATCTTACACGGAGACGGAATTCAACTCAATTTTGGGTTGTTTCAACGCAATTCCGTAGTTGAGCCCAATAACTCAATTTTGGCTAAATTTCCAAGGTCCCCACTAGGTAATTTGGCTTTAATTCCATTGGAAAAATAAACTCAATTTTGGGTTGATTTAACGCAAAATTGAGTTCTTTCAACCCAAACATAAGAAAAGTTGCATTTACCCAAATTTGGCTTATTGGGCCAAAGTACCCCCATTGGGTAGATGCAGCTCTCTCTATTTTTGACAACATTCGTGTGGGAGAAAGAGAAAACCGAGAGATTTTGGGTTGAAACTATAATCGATATACTTAATTTTGGGTAAAGTAAACTCAAAAGTTAGGTAAAAATATTTCTCCGTGTACACAAGTCGATTTCCTCAGAATGAAAACGTATCGATGTTTGTTTCACGTTATTGAGCTTTCGGTCAACTGCAGGCCAACAAGGAAGTGGTTGTTTTGCAGCAATTTTGTTTATATTTGGATTCTCACAGCAAACAAAAGCAATGTTGTGACAGTTCTCACAGCAAACAAAGAAATTTTTGTCAACATTGCACTATTACGCAGGCAACTGGATTGGTCTATGCTCAGATCGTTGATTCTGAGAAAATTCGATTTGAATAACTCGCATAACTCTCGCATAACTTCTGATCTCGCCCTAAAAGCCATTGGTAACCATGGGTGTAGCTCATTGTTTCTGAGCATTTGATTGAATTTACACGTTGTTTAACAACTCTATGGTGAAGAAAGGATCATTATCTACCTACAAGTGATGTTGGTTTGGATGTTTATTCCTTCACTTGCTCAGAAACAATGATCTACACACATGGTTACCAATGGCTTTTAGGGCGTTATCTCAGAGTATGCGAGAATCTCGCATAACTTGAGATCTCGCCCTAAAAGCCATTGGTAATCGAGTGTGTATCTCCTTGTTTCTACGCAAATGAATGGCTCAGGAAGGAAGCTATTACTATTGGGAGATAGAGCAGGATCTTCTCTTAATCGTAGCATTGTTGAATAACACTCAAAAACACGGGTAGTCACAGAATGACTAAATTTTAGTAATTTATGACTATTTTCTATCTGCCTCTCTTTCATTCTGCAGGGAATTTTATTCCTATTTGTCAATTCACCTGGGTTGAAGCATCGCTAAGCTTGACTTAGTGTAGAAATTCACAGCAGAACGAAAGAGAGGCAGATAGAAAATAGTCATTATTGCATAAACTTTAGTAACTCTGTGACTATTTTTATTTCTGAGTGAACGTGTAAATCCATTCGTTTCATCGGTAACAGCAAGCTACACACTCGATTACCAATGGCTTTTAGGGCGAGATCACAGGTTATGCGAGAAATATTGTTCACCACATTTTCAATTCCTGTTTCTTAGTATTCAAATCAATTAATGTGTGTTACAGCTCATACAAAATTTGAAAAAAAAAATTCATACAAAATGCGTTACGAGGGGGTGGGTGGGTATCAAAAATGAGCATTTTTGGCGTTATGAAATATATGAATAAACCCTTATATGAAATTTCTGATAAAATATTGTCTCAGATTTATATCAGTGTAGCCTGTGCGCCCAATGAGAATATGGATTAATGCACGAGTTCACTAATTTGACGTTTGAGCGGTGCCGAATTCACTCGTTGCCATGGTCACGTAAATAACACGGCACCGCTCAAAAGTCAGATAGTGAAGTCGTGCACCGGTCCATATACCGAGGTGAGGAAGAAGACATTTAGTGTGCGTGACATCCGTGTACGGTGCAAAATGTTTCACAACTACAAACAAGCAAGCTCCCATAAGAAGCCGTGGAAATTAGTGACGTAGTTATTTTTGTTTACGTTTTTTCTCTTTACTAATACCACAGACAAACAGACGTAACACTTAGAACGAAGCTTGATCAAAATCATAGTCACGAGGACATATACGCCCAATGCTAAAATCTGTGTGTTTGGCCGATGGGCCAACAGATGGCGGTAGTGTGTGAACGTCAAACACGAACAAAAACGATGCGAGCGCTGCGAGTGGTGGATTGGCCACCTACAATATATTTGAATCGACCGTTTAAAAGGTGGTCGATGGACAACAATGAGAGTGTGACGTCTGTTTGTCTGTGCTAATACATAGCCATTGCTTCTTCTTCCACACCTTAGTATATATTCTCATTGCTGTGCGCCCCAGGGGGGGTATACGCAACGAGATGCGCCTACCGTTCATGTTTTGTGGGTGTATTCGTTTGGCTCACAACGCTGCTAGGCAACCCGCTGTTTGAGTGTTGAAATGCATCAGCATTTGCTGCCTGGCATGGCCCGTGTTCGACTGTTTGGTTCAGCCCGCGTGAGAGATGATGCTGTTTGGGACGGCCCGCCCGAGAGATGATTGTTAGGCGAGCTTTGTTTGTAGTTGACAGCCGTACACCCACACGGATAAAAATGAAAATACTAATTAGAGTGTTTTTTATTCCATTCATGATATTATATATTTATAATCATTGCTCGTCATATACAATATGCATCGCCGTCTTTTAGTTTATACTTTACATTGCATATCCAAAAAATATATTCTTGATTGAATTTTGTGATACCATTGTTACTCTTGGGACTTAATGATTTTACTTTCCTTTCATCGCCAAGTTCAACGGCTGCTTCTAGAAAGTCGAACAAGTTAAGGCTTGATTTCCACACAGCAAACAATTATTTAATATGGCTCGACGTAATACCGTTGATGTAAAAAAATTCCGATGTAATCGTGTTTTCCAGATACATAATCACACCGGTTCGATGTTAAATTACGTCCATTTGAAATTACACAGAAGTGGAATTTATTTTTTTCATTATGTTGGATATATGTAATATTTACATGAACGGAATGTGAATATTACACGCAAACAGCTGCAACCAACTCGTTGCGACTAAGTTGGGTAAAATCACACAACATCAATTTAAGATCGCATTCTTTTGAAATGCGATATTAAATCTAGCAACACTGTTCTGATTTTGTTGCGCACGCGTGCTCGGCCTCAAGCCGCCATTTTCAGTTTACCGCAACCGATGGATGTTGTGTTTTGGTAAGTATTTTTTGCATTTTAAGATGTTATTTGAATTAATTCGTTCTTTCTTTGCAGGAAAATCATTGACGGTGTTGATACATATTGCAATGAGGTAAGTAAGTAGTATGTAAACTCGTTGTATGTAATGTTGAATATGATTTCCGTAGTGATGTTCCGATGCCAAGGAACTTCATTGGGAATATTTTTTCTGAAAATCTTCAATTCCAGCATTCTTAAATGACGGAACACAACTGTTGCTGTCCGAAATCAGCCTATCAGCGGCCTAAAGAACGCCGTCAAGAGTGAATCCTTGAAAATATGGAGAAAGCTCGTCGGATCTAGTGAAACCAAAAGGAATCGAGTGCGAAAAAAAGCGACCACCCAGCGCTCCACGCTAAAGAATCGTTATCGATTCCTCCAAACTACAAGTCAACCCAATGCGTTGGCAGCATCTACGTCTTGCTTGCTCAGCGATGGATCAAAGAACGTATTCCGGTAGCAGTTCGGTGTACCTGTTTCCTCAAGCTGTAACAAATTTCCAACCGGAAGAATCAACAATAAAAGGGGATGTTGCGCTGGAAGCTACATCATCCTCATCTACAAAACTTCCGCCACAGCAACGTTTCGTCAACAGACAGCGTGGACCTCAACCTGGTAAATATAAACCATTGGATGAAGGCTACGATTCCATCGCACATGGCAAAAAACGAACCATTCCTGGCTGGTCCACCGAAGGCACACGGGTGACCATGATTTCGCTCTACATGGGATGTAGCGGAGACACCAGCTGCTCCGCTGTTTTGGGTAAGTAACGATTCTATAACATTCTCCCCTGAAAGCACCATTTCTCAGAACACTATCAGGGCTGATAGCGCCTGAGTATTTCACAATTGGGAATATTAGAGATCACATGCTTAAAAAGAGATTAATCAGGAACAAAATAAATAGTCCAATCAGGAACCAGGAGAACTTCAAGAGTAATTTTATATATTAAGTATTTTATTAAAGATTACTGAAGAATCCAACCAGACACTTCTCTGAGAGCATTTCTATGATTTTCTTTAGGGCTTCGTGACATTACGCCAGATGTTACTCAAGGCATTTTTCGGGAATTCAACGCGTTTATAGTTCTTCACAATTAGGCTGACCATAAGCCAACCAGATAAAAACGGGACAAATAAAAACCAAAAACAAAACAATTTTAAAAGACATAGATTATGCGATTGTGCTACTTTTTTTGACCCGTTCCCTTGTAAAGCAATGCAGCTCAAAAAAGTGCAATAATAGTCTTTACCCGAGCAGGCGAAAAATGCTAAGCAATACCAAATTTTGATATGGACATACAAAAAAGATATTAACTTGAAAGATATAAGAGTTAAAAGATCCGAAAATAATATCTAAAATTTACTCCTGGAATACTATAGCATATCATATTTAGCTTTTATAAGGTCTCACCAATATCAGCGAGCTATTCCTTAGATCTTCCAACATCAAATTCAGCTATGGCTCAGAAGTTCCAGGAATAAAATTTTGATATTATCTTCAGATCTTTTATCTCTTATGCCAATCAAATCAATATCTCGATTTAATGGTCAGAACTTTGCTTCTGCTCGGGTAGTGAGATAGTGTTGAGTTAGAAAGATCAATGAGCTACCAAAGAAGGAGATATTTGATCATTCTCGACTAAATACATATTGCCAAAAATACATAATGTTCACCACCTTGAAATGCGAAAGGTTATGACAATTATGAGTGTTAGAACTTTTCGGATAACTGAGCTCTTCGGGGAAACGGTTTTTTTTTTTGGGGAACTTGCATTCTGAGAACTGGCGTTGGGAGAACGACATTCGGGAAACCGCCATTCGAGGGAAAGTAGCAGAACCAGATTATGCAATCCCAAGCTACATGTCTATATGATTCTATAAAAGTCACTTAAGAACCTTGAAGCGCATTCTTTGATTTCCAAAAAGCAGCGTTTTTTAAGAATTTCCCAAAAAAAATCGTTACACTTTTCAATTTTCCAATTCAAGCTTAAATTTTTCTAATATTTCATTACTTTATTGAAATATCCAATTTTTAAACAGGTAATCCAATCAATAACGTATCAGAAGTAAACACATATTTGTTCTTTTTCATATAAGGTATTATAGAATAATTATCTTATGAAGATCCGTATTTTGGAAATCCACCAAAATTTTTCATAAATATTAGTAAAGAAACGCAAAAAGTTAAGCAGAAGCGTGTACGGATCAAGTTAAATGTTTAATTCCCTACATTTAACTCTGTATGAGAAACTAATAATTGCTTGGAAAATAGATGAGTAAGACAATAAACTCTGAAATATTTCTAAAAACTGTTTGTTATGTTGTTATTTTTATTGTTTTACTGGTGTTGTAAATTATGTGCCAATTCTCCATTTCCTAAAATACGGGACAGTTCGGGCATTTTCCACAAAACGACATAACAGCCCGTCGAGTTTAAGATCATCGTCTATAATCACGGATTCGAATTTACTTCACATTTTGGAATTGCAATGCTCCTGGCTTCAACAATGGAATTTGTTGAAGTTTCAAGAGCATTGTCAATATCAAAATCCTACAGATGCTTCTAGCTATCGTCCAATCAGTTTGCTATATCAAGTTTTGTTTGTAAAGAAATGTTAAGCTGAATAGCTGAATCAGCTGAAGAAGCTGATAGGATTAAGAATCGCTTCATGGGATATTTGAAATGTAACAGGGACATGATCATAATCAAAATATGCACAATGTAATATCTTTCCGAGAAAAATATAAATATGATCAAAACAAATTACATTTTTATGTTCAACGGTGCGAAAATCTGTAGTGGGATTTTTATGCGATTACTTTTCATCATGGAACAATTTGACTTGCTGTTGTTTCCTAATTTTTTCGAACAAATCATATTATTCTATTAATGCAGCTGAAAAAGCATTGGAAGATATGTTGAAAACTGAACTCAACTCAATTTTGACGAAAATGCAGATGGGACTGACTTGCGATTCACGGCAGTATTCGTATTACAAAAAATCCTCAAAATGAAATTCCTAAATTGGTTTCAAAGAAATATTATGAAAAAAAAAGAAAAAAAAACATTTGCATGAGAACGAACATTGTACAAGTACTTCTTAAGAATTCTAAAGGTCTAGAGGTTAAGCAATTTCATAATATTTTACAACCAGAAGGAAATCTTAGAGGAATTTCATGAATAAGTTTTACAAGAAATTTTATGATTTTTTTTCTATAAAAAAAAATTTGCAGGATATCCAGATCTTCTTATGATTTTATTCAAAGGCGATTTTATAAAGTACATATTACAATAATCAGAAAGAAATATTGGAGGAAATTCATAAATTAATCGCTAAACAACCTGGAAAGGAAAAAAACGTATGGATGGATTCCAAAAAGAAAGCCTGACAGGATTAAAAAAAAACTTCTCTATTCTATTATGGAGAAAACTCAAAAGCAATTAATAAAGAAATTCTAAATGCTCAATTTATTCTATGTGGCACAATTCCACGAAGAACTTTTAGATAAATTGTACAAGAAACTATTGCTGGATTTACCAAAAACTGGTAATATAATGGAACAATTCTAAAAGTAACTATAGGTTCGAATTACATTATTAAATCCAGAAAAAAACACTGGATGAATAACATAAATGTTTCATAAATTCATATTCATATAAATTCAATTTGATAAAAGTACACTAAAACTATATGAGAAACTCATGGAACATCTACACTCAAGAAAACAACCCCCTTAAATAAAGGTGCATTTGTGCATACATTGGTCGAATTTTCATTCTCATTAATTGTATGTGTACCTCATATCAAATAAGCTCGTAATCAATATTATGTATTTGAGTAACATACCTATATCATTTGAAGAACATTCAAAGTATGTGCAAAGTTCATACCCTTCTGGAAAACATTGTGTAAATAAACATGGTCTCCGAAAAATGTTTCCGCGATTGTGATCTCCTCGGTGTACTCAAATAACAGTATTTCAACGATATCTTGATTGAATATACAGGTATTTAGAAAAGAAAAAAAAACTATCTCAGTGGTTTTTTAACATTTATTTACTTTTGTGCAGATGCGAGAGTCTTGAAACAAAGAGTTCCTGAACAGCAGCGGGACCAAATGTTACAAGCCATAAACGAAATCGAGGATAAGTTCCACTAAGAATGATAATATGCAGATGTAACTTCCGTGTGATAACATGTCTTTTAATAATAAGTTTGTTTCAATAAACTTTTATGAAGTTTGCTCATTATAACTGTCCATTGTTGATTGTTTCTTGGATCTTATTTCATTGGAATCATGTGTGTGTGTGTGTGTGATTCCGATAAAACATTTCTGATCCAAGAAACGAAAAATGGAAATTATTCCTTTTAATGTTAAGAAAAAGGTCGCTACAATATATTTAATATATTCCATATATTCCATTCAAGCCAGCTATGAAAAATATGTGTTTCGATCATGATTTCAATGAAGATAGAGATTGGTGATGATTTATTGGTTTCGCACATACTATGTATGGGCATACCCGGATAAAAACGTATCATTCAGTGAATGGAATAAACCATTAATGTACAATATAACGTATTGGATACAATACAGCGTATTGTAATTGAATGTCGAAGCAATATTATTCATGTTTGGATATACAATTCAAAAACAATATAATGTATTGTAACAGAACATTGTATTGTTTTTAATTGGTTTTATACCTTACAATTTTGGTCAAATTCCTATTTTCGCGTAAAACAACTGTTGCTTTTTTCTATGTAGCTTTGCTGAAAGAAATAAACAAAACAAGTTCAAAAAGCAAGAAATGTTGGGTGGAAAATATTCAAAAAGTAAAAATAAGTAGTTTTTTAGAAGTCACTTGACATTAGCTGTAACGACGAATGCAACCATGATACAGTTTGTTGAATTGTTTTTGTATTGTACAACAATACACGAATTGCTTATCAAGACAATACATGAACAATATATCGTATTGTATTTTCAATATGTTTGTATGAGAAAATATCTATATTTGTGTTGTTACGATACTTAACCACCCATACATTATATTGCAAAAATCTTATATACCATACAGTGAACTGTTCAAAACAATATATTGTACTGTAATTGTATTGTCATTTTACAATATACTGTATTGTATTTCCAATATATTGAATGGTACTGTTTCAATACGTTATATTGTTTTTGTATTGTATTTTTTATCCGGGTACCTCCATTGCAAAAATCCATATGGGTTGGCACATGAATCAAATGGGAAGTTTATCTTGAGTGTAGAAACGTTTCTAAAGGAATTGCGGGAAAAAGTCAAAAGCAAGTCTTGTGGAAAATATTGAAGGAATGCTATAATGTCAGGACAATATCCTCATGTAGTTTTATAAGAAGCTCATGTAAAAAACACAATAATCTCCCGAAAAAAGCTATAAGGTATTCCTTTATGAAATTCATGATGATCTTTATGATAAATTTTAAAAGCAACTCTTCAAGTAATAGGGTAACGACTGTTTATTTCGTTCTTAATCGCTTACAGTTGGCGCCAGCGGCAAAAAGTACAGGCAACAACCTTTCGAACATTCAGTTTCTTTCACCGGCCGCCGAGCGACGACACTGTTGTTTGTATTCCTCCTACTGATCACGCTACGCTGGATTCTCAAATTTCTCAAACTTTCAACACAAGCGCATGGAAGAATGGTAGTCGGAGAACTGTCAAAACGTATGGAAAATAATGAAAAACGTAAATTACTTGCAATTTGGAAACTGGATCAAAAAAGTAGTGATTAGAAATCAAGTGTGAAGTGAATACATAACTTTTTGTGTTTAGTTCATCTTCCATAGAGCTTTCTTTGCTTCAGGATTTCGTTTTTACTACCACTGAAAAAGAGCCATCTATTGCCTTTTCAGTTTTGAATATCGCCCTATTACAATAAAAAAAAACTGAGGTGGGTTATTATATTTCGTTTATTCATCGGGGCATATGTTTATGGGCCATAATATTGCTGTGCACGTTTGAAATGCAAATATCAAATGCGGGAACAACAAACGCGGTATGATTTTTCTCAAGGAAGGCGAAGTCAAAATTTTATTTTCTTTGCTAGGGTGGCGGTGATTTGGATCATGGTTGTTAAGTATCCTTTGGTTGCTTTGTGTTACCGCATTTGAAGCCCAGTTAGCCAAGTTTTGCACGTCAAACGCAAACAGCAATAACACCATTATCTTCAAACTTTCAAATGATTTTAGAACATTTAAAATAGTTAGTGAAGACTGAAGATTTACAAAACTCGTAGAAAACCATAAATGAATTTCAAAGCTTTTATGATCCATGCGAGAAGACTAAGTAGGGTAAGTGTTCCCTTAGTTGTGGGTGTTCCTATAGTTGCGGTAGTTGCGTTTCGCTGCGTTTTCACTGATTTTATTGCATTAGCCACAGAAACGACACTGTCAATCAACGTATTGGCTTGTTGATACACGTCCAAATTGCTTGAAAACTGATGAAAAATCACTATATTTTCTAAAACTGTTCTTGCTTGTACCAATAGTTGCGGTAAAGTGTTCCTATAGTGGAGGATCCCATAAGAAAACAACGGATACCGCAACTATAGGAACACAAATTAAAAATATACCGCAACTAAAGGAACAGTGTACTAATAGTGGAGGTATTATTTTTCACTGACATGCCGTGGATTACTACGATGAAATCATTTTTCTCATTAAGTCAATGGTCGTTACTTCTCGTTACAACATTAACATGTTCATTAATTACGCTTCTTGAATTAAGGCGGTTAAATGAAGTTCAATCGCGCTTAGTACCTCCACTATTGGTACATCTACCCTATTAATGTGGGACAAAATTTAAATTCTCGCTCCAGTCTACTTTTTGGATTGCATTTAGGTCCCATAACAACTGTACAAAAGTTCAGCTCGATCGGAGAAACTATATTTTAGCGCCAGCCGTTCAAAGTTTGCATGGGATTTACTATGGGAAAAGTTACTTTTACAAAGAAAAATCGCCAGAGGTCGCCCATTGTCCTCTATAAAAATTCTGAACACAGACTTAGATAGGTATTTTTACGATGAAGAATATTGCCGAAGACACGAAACAATCCGCGAAACAATCCGACACATGTGAAAAAAGTTATTCAATGAAAACCTATTGGCAAGGCGACGTTGATTAACACGTAAAGGAATAACAATGATAACAAAATCGGGCAAAATCTCCGAATAGTCTATGTCCAATAACTTTTTTCACAAGCATCGGATTGCTTTGCGTTCTTCGGCAATGTTGTTCATCGTAGAAATACCTATTGAGATCTGAGTTCAGAATTTTTATAGAGGACAATGGGCGATCCAGAGTACCAGAGGGTTTTCTGAAGCGGGTTTGTTGAATCTTTGCATCTAAGATTTCCCCAAAGCAGAAAAAAAATGAAAACTCATATTTCCGTTAAACATTTGAATAGAACTTCCGTTTAAAATATCGATCCGTTGTAGTATACTTAAATTATATATATTTATGTATAATTCAATAATATATTCTTTTGTTATTTTTTTTAGAACGGCACGAAAAACATGAACGAGCTCTACGATTCATTTCACTGTTGGCTGAAAGAAACTAATCACTACCTGAAGTGCCTGCAGGCTTGAATTTAATCTCTGTCCACTGCGGGTTCTCGGACTATCACCTGAAGCGCTCCAGTCGTTATGCTGCATCATTTTAAAGTTTTTGAAGCAATAAAAATGAAATAAATAATGTAAATTTATTTTTTTTTGTTTGAAACATATCTTATTTTACTATCAAATCAAATTCCCTTCAATGGTTGATTAAATTGTTTAAATCGATCCCAAAACATATGAGACTCAATAACTTAGTCTGTGGGTAAAACCCAATTTAACATCATAACTATTATTTAAAAGCGAAAAAATATTAAAAAGCAATTTAATCAACCATTGAGTAGAATTTGGGATCGCTTTTTTTTCGCACGGGGGATTTGCGATCGCTATGATTACATAGTTTTTATATTACACCGCATCGATTACATCGTATTTTGTACGTCGAATATATTACATCGGAAAAATTACATCGGTCGCTTTCATTACACCAATAGCCCGCGAGTACGTCGGGCTGTGTAATATTACACAACCGAGGGAATGACTTGGTTGCAGCAGTTTCGATGTAATATTCAACAACTTTTTTTGCTGTGGCAGATAGTAAATTGAGATCTACAAGGTAAGTTAATCTGATTCATTATGTTACTTTAAAGAAAATCCCATTTATCGAACTGTTCCGTCTACCAACAGTTCTACAGAAGCAGGAAAAGGAGCTGGCCGGAAGATTCCAGAGAAGGAATGAATTTCATCGATCTATTGAGCAGACTATTGTGATAACTGTGTGGAGTAATGGATCTTTCTCATTAAGGTCCAGAACGTTGTTCCTAGTCATCCCAAAACAAGGCGTTCGCAGCCAAATCAGGATTATCCAGTTATAAAATTATCCAGTGCCAACAGCAAGAGGAGTAGCTGCATTAGTTCTTACTTGCACCGGCTACATGGTAGAACCCAAAAGTGCGACGGAAACGAAACGATGCCTGGAAAACAGCACTTATACATGATTACATATGAGATAATTAATGAGTGAAATAAATAAACTTGTTCTTTTGCTATTAATTATTTTGCTCTCATTTTGATTTCATTGTTTTATGTTTGTGTATTGAAATATGTTCTTTATGCTTAATTGGATTTATAAGGCTTTTAAGCATCAAGCGGATAATTGCCCAATATGCATTAGTTTGAATTAATGTCGTTTATACAAGCAATGCATATTGCCATAATATGCCTTACCAGGGGTGAATAGATCGAATAGGATTTTAGTATGATAATTAAGCTATTTAGAATGCTTTTATTTCTGCGTGCACCCTGGTGCGCCCTTCTCCGCACGATCTCTTCCGTTTCGAATTCGCCCTTTTGAAACGTTGTTGCTAATATCGTATTCCCACCCGCATGTGGATACCTTGGCATTGTGCTACCAAATAAAATTTCGCCCGATGCAACGGAAGATCTGTCAGTCTGTCACCGCCCACTTTTCGCTTTTCGTTCATCAAAACTCTCAGATCAAAACAAACCTGCAATCAACAAAACGAATAACAAAATTTTATACAATACTTTGCACTCTTTTAACTTTTCATCAACTCAAAATGACAGCCAAATCGTCCAGTAGTTTAGATACCAGGGCAGAGCTTGCTGAATTGGTGAAAAGAAAGGCAGAAATATCGGTAAGCTTTAAAGCAGAGCGATGGCGCTTGTTTTCTAATGAAGCCTGAATGTTGTTCACCTTCTCATTGATTTTTTTTTTAGGAAACCCTCGCAAATCTTGAGCGGCAAATCTATGCTTTCGAAGGTTCCTATTTGGAGGATACGCAGCTTTACGGAAACATCATTCGGGGATGGGACCGTTACCTGACCACAAACAAAACGACCAACTCCAAGGCGGACAAACGGAACCGGAAGTTCAAGGAAGCGGAACGATTGTTCTCCAAGTCATCCATCACTTCGATGGCCGTAAGTTGTGTAAAGCTACAGATTTAGTCCAGAGCTGGTGGCAGGATTCTTTTTAAAGTTTTGGTCTATATTTTAAAGTTTCCTTTTTAAATGAAAGGTCTCCAAAGTCTCTTTGTTCCGAATTAAGTATTTTTTCCCATTTTTCTGCCTATAGTGAATCCTGCTAACAAATCCTGGAGCACCCTGACATACCTTCAGAGGCTAGTACACGACTTTTCCACTAGTTCTTCAGGATTTTTTTTCAGAATCCTTGAAGCAATGCTTCAGGTATTCTTCTATTGATTTATCCAGATTCCTTCTGGCATACTTTCAGGGATTCCTCCAGAAGAATTTCTAGAGCTTTGTTTACAGGATGTCCTTGAGCAATCCAACGTTTCTCTCTCCTTTAAGTACCATAAGGTCTTTTCCTGTTGATGTATTTCAAATAAATAAGGATTTTATCAGAGACTACCAGGGTTTACTCTAGATATTTTTACTAACTCTTTCACTGATTTCCTCAGTTGTTAGTATAGGAGTTCTTCCAAGCAAATCCACAAAGAATCACTTTAAAGTTAAATACGTCTTTAATTGCAGGCCGTGAGTGGTTTGGTAGACCCGAACGACGCTAAGCATGACCGTAACAGCGAATCGGATTCGATGACCAACGACGATTCGAGCGACAACCAAATCGGTGCCATCAATTCCAGTTCATCGCTCTCTGCAACCCACGATCCGGCGGCAGTCAAAACGCCCGTGAGCAAGAGCTTGAATTCATCCAAGAGCAGCACCATCGAGAAATCTTCGTCCTTCTTGAACCGCCCTGTAACTCCAACCAAAGAAGCCGCGAATACAGGTTCGGCGAAGGAATCGAGCACACCGAGCAGCACCGCCAAGCACAAGGCAGCAAACGTTAGCTCGGTGAAGAAAAACAGCTCCAACAAGAAGGTTCGTCATCGTTAAGCTTTCCCGAACAGGTAGGGAGCCGAATCCTATTCTTGGCACTTTTGACTCACTTGGGCAGTGGGGTTTTTTGAAAGCTCAAATTTGGCCACAATATGCGTCGTACTGGAGCGCTTCGTACTGCAAAGTTTCAGACCATTCGGCCGAGAAAAACCCCCCATGCCAAAGTGAATCTTGGAGGTGCCCAAGTGGTTCTGCACCCTACCTACCCAAATATTGCACTTTTAGAACGGATTTTAATTGTCAAGAACACAACACTATGGATCTTAAATGCTTGTAATTGTATGTTTCAATAGAACTAACTTATGGTTAATTAGAGACGAAATCTGATAGCGATGGTCAGCTACGTTGTGAATATCACATCCTTAGTTATATCAAAACGACGGTAACCAAATAGTGGTAAACGTGCAGCTATTCAGCAAGATCACACTATGGGTTACGGGTTAGCTTAGCAAAGCTGATTAGTCTTAACTTCACAAGCACAGTTTGCGATCGAAAAAAAAAAGTTTACATAGAAATCTTCAGTTTCGGTAGGATTCAAACCATGTGAACTGTCCTATTGAACAGTGCGCGCCCATTGTGTTTCTGCCTCAGTAACAGAACAGCTATACCGTTGCTATTCTGGCGACACTGGATTGGAGTGACAGAGCTGCCGCCTATCACAAGCGTCAGTTATAATTAAAACAAAACACGAAAGAGGTGAATTTCCACGTTTATTGAAAGTTTACTAGCTAAAATCTATTATAAATCTTAGTGAACTATATGAAATTGAAAGGTAATCCTATAAATTATGAACTCATACAAACTGTTGATCAATTAATGCTATTTAGACTAAGACCACAGACAAACAGACGTCACACTCTCACCATTGTCCATCGACCACCTTTTCAACGGTTGATTCAAAAATATGGTAGGTGGCCAATCCGCTACCCACAGCGCTCGCATCGTTTTTGTTCGTGTTTGACGTTTACACACTACTGCCATCTGTTGGTCCGTCGGCCAAACACACCGATTTTAGCATTGGGCGTACATGTCCTCGTGACCTGGGAGGGAGAAACCAATACAAAATTTGTCTACGTCACAGTGAGCCGAGATTTTGCTGTTACGAACTGTCACTGTGAGCACGGTTCTTAAACAATGGACAAACATGATAAAAGTGCGTAATTAGCCAAAGCATATTTTTGCATTTCATCAAAAGTAGCAAAAAATCGAGTTAGAATCAATTCATGCACAGGTTAACAGTCTCGGTGTGCTGATTGCGTAAATTCGTGTCGTCAATAGTCTTAGCACTGACAAACAGACGTAACACTTAGAGTAAATCTCGATCCGAATCATAGTCACGAGCTGGGAGTGGATGACAGAGCCACGCACGATTGCTTCCTGGAAGCCCAACTCACGACTCCGCTACCAAAAAAAATGAGAAAACCAGAAGTGGATTTTCGGTCCTTGGTGTCACCGTCGCAGTAAACTTCCTTTACCATTCGCTGCTAGCTGTAACTGGTGATTTCGAGTGCTGTAGAGATATCTCTCATACTCTACACTCTTCGCTTTTGTCCAGTCCCTAACTCGTGGCTGGCTGACGGATCGTCCGAGAATCGATGCGGTCATCGAAATATCCGGCCGTGAATTTACTGCAATGTACAGCAAACCATCCACCAGACTTTGGTACCGGGTACCCCCGTTGGTTTGACCACATTTAATTTGAACACTTTTTAATTTGTACCCCGCTAATTTGCACATCGTTCAGATTAAAAATGGTTCAAACGTCATTTAGCTCATGGAACAGAGTAAAGTGGAATGGAACGCTGTGGAACGGAACGCAGAATCAAAGCAAAACAGTCAAAGAGGTAACCAGAAATACGTTTCTAGGGTGACTAGATGTTCAAATTAAAAATGAACCCCGATGGTTTGCATAAGGTACCGTTCAAATTAACGGGGCTGTACGGTACTGGTCGCTATTCGAAATAACAGCTGAATCCTCCTCCTTTTGCTGGTAACCAGGGTCCATTGGGATTTTCGACCCTTTCGCATCCGTCTGGCCGAACCGTGCAGCAAGCTTGGTGATATAGCCTTCCTGATTGATGAGGTACCCATTTTGATGTTTGGTCACTCGCCCTCAGGACTTGCTAAAGCTTCTTCATAACTGCGTGACTCAGCAACCGAATCTAACACCATGCCAATAGTTTCGCGATAACGTACTGGTGGTATACCCTTGGTTTGACGATTCGATCTACGAGGGGTCGCAGCGGCTTCATCCAACCCGGCATCATTCACGTTGATTCATCAGCAGTGTCATAATCGCAATTTTCATCCTCCAGGTGATCGTCATCCCTGTCCTACTCATCCAACGGTTCTGAATTGACCGTCGGCGTTACTTCAACAGCGGTTGGCTTGATCCCTAACTCGAAATCGACGACGTTCTTCGCTTCATGATGCCGAATGACATTCTCGCATCACGGCTGATAATCACTCGTCGAGTCGTTCGGTCCAGGAAGCGATATGCTTTGTGGTCCGGTGAGTACCTTACAAACATTAGTTTCGTCTATGTAGGGCTTAAATTCTTCCTCTTCTGCTTGGGGACGTGAACGTGCGCCGCACTGCCGAAAATTTTCAGGTGCGTCACATCCGGCTTCCTTCCATATCAGAACTCAAACGGGGTTGGTTGAACCGATTTCGATGGCAGTGTATATAAACGTCAGTATTTAACGCCTCAGCCCAGTAGCACTCTGGAGGATTGGCATCAAACAACGTGTACTGGCTCATCTCGACCAGGTACCGATTCTTCCTCTCGGCAACACCATTTTGTTGGGGGAATAGCTTGCGGTGAACTGCGCTCGAATACCTTCACGTTTGTAGAAAGCCCTCAGCGCACTTCCTGTGTATTCGCCTCATTGGTCGCTTCTGACTATTTTCGGCGGTCGGCCGAACTGGGTCTTCATCATGGCCACGTACTCCATTATCTTCTCTGGTACATCTTCTTTCTTTCTTAGCAGGTACAGGACACAAAATCTGCTGTAGTCGTCGATGATGGTCATAAAATAACGGCATCCACACACCAACACGTTCTCAACAGGGCCGCAAACGTCGGTGTGCACGAGGTCGAGCACGGCAGTGGATTTGCTCTCCACCGATTTCGGAAATGGTTTCCGACTCATTTTGGCCTTCTGGCAGCAGTCGCATCCTTTTCGCACACCGCAATCATACACCTTCAGTCCATTCACCAGGTCCTTCTGTACCATTTCTCCGAGAGCGTTGGGGTCACGATGCCCAAAGCGCCGATGCCACACGTGTTGGCAGTTCACGTTGTGGTGATCTTTCGCAGCCATCAAAACTTCTTTCGAGGTTCTAACCTTGTGGAGTCCACTAGTCTTGATCGCGACTGTTGCCAATTTGCCTCCGACGAGAATCCGGCACCCTACTTCCCTCCCCTTGGTTATGCGACCTTGCCGCGATGGGAGGGCATAATCCATTAGCCCATATGATGGAAACCAAAGGCGTAACCTGTAGTAGTGGTATCACATTTTGGCATTTTTTTGTTTAAAGCCGCGTCATAATAATATGGCATAGACGCAATAATATCTCGGATGTGATCCAACGGACATTCTGCGTCATTGATAGAATTGATGCCCATTTCAAATAATTAATCTATTTGAAGTGGACATTAATACTATTGGTGACGTTCAGTTTGCCTTTTGCTAACCAGAATGATCCGTAGCCACTCTTACAATTAGCTAGCTAGATACATCGTTATCATATACGACGTAGGGAATACTTAGGAACTCTTAGGAAAATGACTAGTAGATTCACTGAGTAGAAATAAGTGGCGACAATCTTATTTTAATATGGTTTTTACATGGCCATAATAAGGAATACCTCTTTTGTTACAGCGGTATAAATCTAATTCCAGCTTCATTTTTGCAAAATTTACAAGTAGAAAGTAGGCGTTGTGAAGCATTGCATTTGCCACCGAAAAGTGAATCTTGTAGGAGACTGTAATAGAAGCCTAAGGTAACTTTACTCTTCAATATTCACTATAAAAATGACTATGGAAAGTAAGACGCTGAGATCGATCATTAGGGTACACTTGCTAGTTTCGATAAATTGTTGAACAGACAAGGAAAGCGATTTTTTTCTTTAAGGATATATGAACGTAATGACCAATAAATACTTTTAACCACAAAAAATGAAATAAACTAGAACTACTACTAAACAGCCTAATTTTGCTAAGACTTGACGACAATTGACATTTAAGACTCTAATCTTACGTAAAAGACAGGAGTAATCAGAATAGCACTTGAATGACAAATTATTCAAAACCATTTCGACTAGACAGTATTAGTAATGCACTAATATTTCAAACAAATTCTAATGGAGCTGCTGATTTTCATAATGCTTCCTTTTCTCAGAAGCAAGGGAATATGGGTACTTTTCAAAAACTACCACGTCACAATACTAATAAAAAACAGTGTTCATGTGGGCGCCATTGCCTAGTCCGTCTGAGTATTGGTCCTGGTAGAGGGGAAACTTGGCAAAAGCCAGACCGAGGGTTCAGCCTTGACAAGTTAAGCTGTCAGGCAGCTCCAACTGAATACCATACAAAAAAAAAGACGAGAATCCGGCACCCTACTTCGTCGAACGTCACTGCGGCGCCTTTCTCTACGAACTTCGGTACAGAGAGCAAGTTGATTTCCAAGCTTGGTACGAACAGTACATTGCCAAGGGTAACCGTAGTTGTTTTACCGTTGTCATGGTAACATAACAACCGACCGTAACCGACACCTTCGACTTTCGCATTTTTTTCATCCGCCAGGCTGACAGATTTCACAGCGCTGTCTTCGATATCTTCGAAAAACCTTGTTCGCCTCACATGTGCCGGGATGCTCCCTAGTCCACAATCCACTCACCAAAATTCGCTTGGACACCGGCCATCAGGGCAAATGTCACCGCGTCTTCACTGCGTGCAGTTCTTGCTTTTTGTGAACGACCTTTTTCCGATTCCGTCTCCTTGGCGTACAATTTACACTCCTTTTGCTTGTGGCCAGTTATCTTGCAAAAATGGCACACCAGCGGCTTCTTTTTCTTTAGGAAACTTGCCTTCATCGCTGAATCCGCCGATCCATGGTCCCGTTTGGCCACTTCATCCAGCAGCTTGCTTTTGACCAGCTCCAGCTTCAAGTTATCGTCGGAACGGCTTTCTAGGGCCATCACCAGCGTGTCGAAAGAATCGGGGAGGCTCCTATGCACCAATGCAACCATCAGTGGCTCAGCTAGGTCCAGTCCAGCACACGAAGATTACCAAACAGTTCATCCAGCTCGAATAGATGGTTCTGCATGTCGTCCCCGTCCATATACGTTTTGTTGCAAATTCGCTTCAAAACGGCAACCTTCGAGCAGAGGGACGTCTTCTGGTGGTGTTTCTGGAGATTTTGCCAAGCTTCATTGGCCATCTTCGTATCGCGAATCAGGGCGTGTTGCTGATTTTCCACGAGCAGCGCAATCGTCACTCGGTCGCTCTCGCTTTGCGGTCACCACCCTTCCATTCGTCCGTCATAGGCTCCGAGGCTTGATCTTCGATGTACTTCCACGTGTCCTCTCGAGTCAACAGCATTTCAGCCTTGAACTTCCACACAGCATAGGGTTTCAATGCTAGTAATGGACCCCTTAGTAGCTGAAATTCATTCTCGACGCTTTTCCGCAATGATACCTCAGACGCATATACGTTTTGTGGAGTCTAACAACAAATTCAATGTCTTTACTTCATAGTACGCCTATGAAACATACAAAATCATTCGATTTTTCCAGCGAAATAGGCGTTTGAAAAACTGTTGTCCGAATGCCTATTATGGGCCCTCCCGGGTCCATAATAGGAATGTTTACAGATTTGACGTTTCCTATTATGGACCCTCTATTTGATTCCCATGTAATCCGGCTCGCTGACGACGAGCCTATTATGGACCCACCTAGAAATGCGTATTATGGACCCTCTTGTGTGGTTTCATCTACAAAACTGTTCAAATGTCTGTATTTATGCGTCTCAAACCAAATATTTTGCCTGAAACTGCTGAATAACAATGTATTCGAAGTTCCTCCGGTGGATTTTCATACGAATAAGGTTGCTTTGAGTGTTAATTTTATGTTTTTCTGTAGGGGGTCCATAATAGGCAAAGGGTCCATAACCGGCATCGACTCCCTAGTTGGAATTGTTCAGCTTCACAATCGAAATCTTGCTTCCCTCCATGGTACTCCTACTTCCAGAAACTTCTACTTCGGCAGCGAAAAGTGAAAAAATTAAAATTCGCTCAAGCGATTTCTTTGACTGGGGCCCACAACCTATTGGGTATTCGGAGGGCAAGAGAAGTTCGACTGAACGGATTGACGGTTGACTAAAGACTAATTTATACAAATAATCGTTACATTCAATATAGTTCAACGGTTGCTACGATTCGTAATCTGTAATAAAATAATTATTTGTGAAATTTGAGCTCATTCGGATGAAAACTGAGATTGCACAAGCCCTTCAAAGTTCATATGGGAATTACTATGGGAAAAGCAAGCAAATCATTCAATCGGTCATAATATTTGCCCATGTGCTCTTGGGGATTAGAGCTACGTTGATACTGTGAGATACATTCATCTGCTACAACTTTGCCGAAGACCGTTTTCAAATCGGACGCCTCAGTAATTAGTTATTGATTTATATACAGTCACAAATTTTATATTTTATGGGGCCCAGATGGCCGTAGCGGTAAACGCGCAGCTATTCAGCATGACCATGCTGAGGGTCGTGGGTTCGAATCCCACTGGTCGAGGATCTTTTCGTAAAGGAAATTTTCTCGATTCCCAGGGCATAAGAGTATCTTCGTACCTGCCACACGATATACACATGCAAAAATGGTCAATCGGCAAAGAAAGCTCTCAGTTAATAACTGTTGAAGTGCTCATAAGAACACTAATCTGAGAAGCAGGCTTTGTCCCAGTTGGGACGTAACGCCAGAAAGAAGAAGAAGAACAGTCACAAATTCTTCAGCAGTGCTCATTTAACTTCTAAACAGGCAACATTGCTGCACCTGGCGCGAAAGATAGCATGTACAAATCATGGCTACTATGTTTTACTGCATATATCCAGTGATGCCTGCAGAACAGTCCAATAATTATAGCCAAAGTTTTACAACTCATTCAAAAATCAATAATTAATTACTGGGGCGTCCGATTTAAAAACGGTCTTTGGCAAAGTTGTAGGTGATTATTGTATCTCATAGTATCAAAGTAGTTCTAATCCCCAAGAACACATGGACAGACAAAATGACCAATTGAATGAATTGCTTGCTTTTCCCATAGTAATTCCCATATAAACTTTAAAAGGCTTGTGCAGTCTCAGTTTTCCTCCGACTATGCTTAAATTTTGGGAGGACACTCAGAATTTGATCTAGAACTGAATGAGCGGTGTGGAGCAAAAACGATTTTTTGAACCTCTCTAGTCTATATGTTAGTTAACCCAAATTTGGATTGATTTGTGGCTCCGTGAACGAAGAGCGGAAGTCCTTAACGGGCGCGGAACGTAGACAATGCTCATTAATCAATACTTATTAAAAGTGTAGATTTATCAATGAATTGTTTCGGATAAATTATAACGCGGATTTGCTGTATTCAAAAACTGTAGGAATAATTATTTATTTAAATTTGATTTCGTTATAGATACTGCTAATCCTTTATTCAGGGGAAAAGGAAGAATATATTTAAACTGACTATTTACATTTTGCGAAAACCAAATTGAGCCTTATTTTGGTTCGCAAGAGACATCTCCAACTTTCACATGGAAATTTGGATACGTTTTGTAATAAGCTTGTCCACCATACTTAATGACGGGTGGCAATTGCTAAACATACAAACTATATATGCCCAACGGAACATGTGTTAGAGTTTATGACTAATTTTTATTATATATAGCTTAAAACTTTATGAAATGCTTTTCCACTTGCAACCTGAGATGTATTATCCGGTTGTACAGCTTGATTGCCGGACCTAGCTTAACGTCAAGGTATTTGATCAGATCTTCCTGAGTCATACTCAGGAACGCCATTCCATTGACCTGCTCCTCGCGAATTTGATTGCCTACCATGGAGCATCCCGGAAACCGTTCCACGTAAGATGCGACGTCCTCCACGGACCAACACAGGGGATTACGGTCGTAATCTGCCATGCCGTCCGTGCAGCGGTCCAGTATCCGGCTGGTGGACCTCCACAGTTTGTAGGACTGCTTCAACCGAGGACCGAAGTCGGCTATCACCGGAAGGGCCGTCTTTATCAGTGGATCCAGCGGGACTGTGCTGCCATTCGAGGGGGTTGACGTCTGTTGGACGTTTCTAAGGGGCGGTATCGACGCCGGGAGTTGCTCCGGTTGCATTGGGAGAGGTTCTTCGGGTTCCTTTTTAATTTTCTTCGCTGGGGGCGCCTCCGGGGGCAGTGGTTCATGTGGAGCACTGCTGCTCTTCAGGGTGATGATTTGTCTGTGGAAAATTGAAATGAGTTTTAGATTCTTTGAGTTGCTTTTTGCATCTTCTTCTACTTATTTTTGGCAAAACGTCCTCACTGAAACAGAGCCTGTTTTTCAGCTTAGTGTCAGCTTATGAGCACTTCCACAGTTATTAACTGAGAGCTTTCTTTGCCAAGGTTGCCATTTTCGCATACGTATCGTGTGGCAGGTACGATGGTACTCTATGTCCAGAGAAGTCAAGGAAATTTCCATTATGAATAGATCCTGGACCGACCGGGAATCGAACCCAGACACCCTCAGCATGGCTTTGCTTTTCTGTTTTGTAGCTGCGAACTCTGACCACTCGGCTAAGGATGGCCCAAGGTTTGCAAATGATATTGAAGCATTTAAAGGTGTTTCAATAAAAATGGCTTAAAATTGCTAGACATTGTTTGGAAAGCTCGAGAAAGAGCTTTCTCCACCTCTGAAAGTTTTGTTACAAGAATAC
Source organism: Aedes aegypti (assembly GCF_002204515.2). Taxonomy (NCBI): domain Eukaryota; kingdom Metazoa; phylum Arthropoda; class Insecta; order Diptera; family Culicidae; genus Aedes; species Aedes aegypti. The sequence goes on along the minus strand of NC_035108.1, from coordinate 188,040,291 downwards.
GTACACGTATGACATTTAAACATTAAAATTTGAAAATCCTGCCAAATAAATGAAAATTAATTTGAAAGCATGGAAATAATCCATAAATTATTCATTTCAAACGATTTTCCACATCACAACCAGATAATAATTCCAGAAACAATTTCTAAAGTAATTCTTGGAGAATTTACTAGACAAATCTCAGGAAAAACTTAGAGGAAATCTTAGAAAAATTTATTCGATAAATTTCTGGGTGAATTTATTTTCAAATATCCAGTAGTCCGGATGGTAAAATCCTTAGAAAAATAATCAAAAGATGCCTGGTTAATATTTTTTATCAATAATAATTTGAACATGGGATTAATTTTCGTATCAAAGCAGTTGATTTCGAAAACAAAGTATTCATTAAACCAGATCACAGACTTCGAGTTTTAATCATTATTTGTCATTAGACATCATGTAAAATAATCAATAGTAATACTTACTCATGCGTTAGTCGCATCTTTTTCCTATCTTCCAGCAACCAGTTGTTGGCCTTGTAAGGACATTCCACTTCTCGCGTGTGGAACGATTTGCTCAGAATTTTGGCATTGCCTTGCCCCAAGCAGTAGGAAACTTCGCAGGTACTTTTGATGGATGCAGGTCGATGATCTATAGTAGAGAGTGAATTGTTAGAATTGTAGATCTCCTTTATTTTCAAAAGTAGTCAGTTTTCAATTTCACCTGGAGGAAATTCAATAGGGTGATATGTCCTCTTGCACCAGTTCATCGGATGGATGTCCGAGCTGTCGTCCTCGATCCAGAACGAGTAAAAGTTCGGCCACCCGTCGAAGCACACCTTGATTTCGTACCCATCCGTGGCCACAACCGTTGCCGGTCGCAGGAGCATCTGGTTCTTGCGGTCCACCACCTCCAACTTCATGCCCGGTTTGAAATCCATCGGTTGTCGCGTGGCAAAAAGCGACTGGTCCGCCGGGATTATGGCCTTGCCTATCCGCCGTGACTTCAGCCGAATGTATTTGGCCCACTCGAAGTCACCTTTGCTCCAATCTGTTGAAAAGTAATGATAATTAGTATTAGTATGATTAGGTTTTTATTGTCCGCTAATGATTCACTTACCTGGTGGCGGAGTAATATTGTAGCCATTCTCGTGGTGCCAATCAATGTGATGGATGTACGGTGAGTGAATATCCACCCAGTAGTCGTATCGTTCGTCCCAACCGTCGAAATGGACCAGTATACGATTGTCGATTTTATCCGTCACAGAAGCGACGCAAACTTTGCCCGATTTCTTCAGATCGTCTGCTTCCAGGCTCATGCCGATTTCAAACTTGTTCTCATTCGACTGTGGAGAAAATAATGAATAAAAGATTAGAATTTTCATGTAATGGTATGTCCTTGAACTCAGGGCAAAATAGCAACAGCAAGACCTTGCTAAGGGTTATGGGTTTAAACCCTTCGGTCGAGGTAAGATCCTCCGTAATCGATATTTTCTCGGCTTCCCAAGCCATACAGTATCTTCTTTGATTCTACAGAAGATTATTCCCCCGAAAACCGTTCTCAAGAATGCACTATTTATAAGAAAGCTATATTACAATTTTTTGATCGTAGTTTTCGGACCCCTTATCTCATGGTAGCTCCAGAGCTCCATTAATTTTCTACGAACATGAGACAATTCGATACAGATGAATACTATGCAATAGTTTCTAGAACATGATTCAACACTTATCATATAAAATCTATAGTGAACCAACTTCTTAGTTTAAGCACTGTAATCATTTCCTGTAAATATCATGCAGAAAAGATATATTGCAGGGGACGGACCTGGTGTAGTGGTTAGAACACACGCCTCTCACGCCGAGGACCTGGGATCGAATCCCATCCCCGAGATAGTCACTAAAAATTTCAGTGACGTCTTCCTTCGGAAGGGAAGTAAAGCCGTTGGTCCCGAGATGAACTAGCCCAGGGCTAAAAATCTCGTTAATAAAGATAGAAAAAAAAAAAAAAAAAAAGATATATTGCATGAATTTTCATTTCCAGTGTATATCCAGTTTCATAAAGGTGGGACGGGCCATAATGGGTCACTAAGAAAATGATCCTTGTAACTCGCTAAATAAGCTAACTAGTCATCTCTCCCTAACTCGATATTGAAGGGACTATCGAGATACAGAACAAAAATTTTTCATTCAAAATAGTAAATTAAATGCGAAAAATAGTAAATTTTTAGTACATTTGGCAACGTGACACTTTTTGCATAGTCTTCAAAAATTCAATTTTGTATCACCCTGAAATGACTTGTGAACCTTCATTTTACTATCACTATAGGGTGCCGGTACCAATGGTTATAATGTACCAGTAGATTGGACTATGGAATAAAACGTACATTTTTCGATAAAAACGACATGTGTTATTTTTGGTGTATAGATCGCCTCTAGTTTAGTTGATTCGCCAAATTACAGCTTTTTAATTTATCAAAAAGTCATATAAATAATTAAGTTTACGCAAAAAATTTGCTTCCTTGCACCAATAGTTGCTGTCGTGTTCCAGTAGTGGATCAACAGTTGGAAGCAGTTTTTAAAATGGATGTATAAAAATGAAGAAAAGCCCCAGAGATGATCTTTATGCTTTATTCAAAAGATATTCTACTACTGGAGCACTAGCGCAACTACTGGGACACGTGTACCAATAGTGGCTCAAGCGATCCCAAGTAACCATAAGCACTAATAATAAGCCCTTAATCAGAATCATAAATGCGTACATGCATTATAATAGCACCACAAATGCTTACACACCCTATAACAGCACTTCCGCTGCATAGAAACCCTATTACAGCATCATTAATGCTTCTAAGCCTGATACATACGGGCATTAAATAAGCACTATATTGGCTCTATATTCGCATACAGGGCCTGTTTAAATGCCATCCAGTGTTTTGACAGATATACCACGTGCTTTGTGTTTACATATAGTGGTGAGAGGGAGTCAAACATAAGTCTTCTCACTACTACAATTGCAGCTTTTATGACGGGGAAAAGTGATGGTTTAAATTGGTCACTTTTCTTTCCAATACTATTCATCTTATGTGGGCGAAGGAGCAAAGGAGCAGAACTTCAACAACTCAACAATACAGGTGTCGCAGGTTCGAGACGCAAAATGAGGAATTTCATCATCATAAAACAAGGATCAATATGTGGCTATTTCAAGTCCTCAAAAGGATTAAAACCACCAAAATGAATAAGTCTGATACGGAGAAGTACTATCTCAATCATTTTATTACATTTTGCATACTATTCGAGGTTTCCATTTTCATTCATTTATTTATTTACCTCGTGTACCAGCTGCTTGGCCGCATACGCGAAAGCTCTCTGGCTGCGTACGTGAAAGCACAAAATATTCGCCCGAAAAACCTGGGAAAACAACTGACGTTTCTCACGTGGTCTTATATCAGCACTAGTGATGCCGAGAAGCACGGTTATATCTTCGCATTATAATGGCACGCTATTTCGCCTTTTCTGGCATTATAATAGCATTATATGCGTATATAAAACTGACAAGCATCAAATGATTACCTTATATGCGCATATAATGCTGTTACCGTGCCGCATTATCGTGCTTACTGGTTACTTGGGACAGCTCTTATGCATACCGATCATTGCTTTTCCTCGACTGTTATAGGACAAGTAGCTGTATAAAATCTTCGGAAGGAGCTTTTTCAACTATTCCGCAACCACAGAGAAACAGACGTAACACTTCGAACAAATCGCGATCAAAATCATAGTCGCGAAAACATGTACGCCCAATACTAAAAACACTGTAGTTGGCCGATGGACCAACAGATGGCGGTAGTGTGTAAACGTCAAACACGAATAAAAGCGACGCGAGCGCTGCGGGTGGTCGATTGACCAGCTACCATATGTTCGAATCGATCGTTAAAAAGTTGGTCGATGGACATCGATGAGAGTGTGACGTCTGTTTGTCTGTACCGCAACTGTTGAATAATTTTTATACACCTTCACTGTATTATCGATCAAATATTATTTTTTAGCTGATAATAAATCTTCGAGCTGCTTAGTAGAATACCTATAAGTAGATGAAAAAACGAATTTAGTACTATGGCATTTAATTCCACTAGAGTTTGTATCCTTTACCAGATACGCGTATTTCGACCTCAACTGTAAGGCCGTCTTCAGAGTTGTGTTTGATCTTTCGACCTTGGCGCTTGCTCCTGCGGGGGCCGGCGATGAGGGCACACTCAAAAAAATCCAAACGTCAAGGCTATGTGAAAAATCACGTAGACCCTTAGAAAATGAATTTTGCAAGGATTTACCTGACAACTGTAACTATCACCGTTACATGGATCAAAATTGAATGAAATGTCGATCGTATTTACTGTGGTGCTCTATCACCCTTACGTGAAATTCACGTACCTAGCCATGTTCATTTTGACAGCTCCAGTTGTTTGTATTCATTTTGTAGCTCAGGTAGATGTGTGTAAAGATGGTGTTCATAAAAAAAAAACACGCTAGTCATTTTTAATATTGCAACACATTAGTTGGTGCTGTTTTGAAGTAAAATAATTGAAATTAGATTAGATTGCTGTAAAAGTGTGAAATCGGTATGTGATAATTGGTGTTTTAAAAGATAATAACCATGCTTGTGATGGACCAAGATTGTCTCTTGCCTAATATCAAACGTAAGTAAATCCCTAAAGTGTAATTAAATTCCTAAAGTGTAATTACTTCGACCTAAGTTTGTTTCAATAAACATAATAAAATCTAATGAAATTAACTTTATTTATATATTTATGTCTGATACAATGCACTGGAGCCTCATTTATGTTTTACTCATACACCCTATGAGACTCACGAAAAAAACACGTAACAACTACCGGATGCCTCGGTGAAATCAGAGGAGTCCATCAGTTCATGAGTTCATTCATGGTTACCTTTGATTCACGTAAGTGCTACGTTAAAAGTACGATGGAAAAAAACTACGTATGTTTTCACGTAGCCTTGACGTTTGGATTATTTTGAGTGCAGGATCAAACATGTCGCGCACCGGTCGAGTAAAGTGATAAAGTGCCGCGTTCGTTTAGTTCTTTTTGATCTTTCGACGTTGACGCTTGCCCCTGGGCAGTGCGTCAAGAAAGCCCGAGCAGTCGTCAGTTGTTTTCCCTCTCGGGTGGCGCGCCTATTTTCTCTGAGTGGTTTTACATAGCTGAGCAAACGAGTGAAGCTGAAAGTGGATTGTTGCTGCTCAAGGATGACGGATCAATTGGTGAGCTCGTTTCATGCTAATATTTCAAATCTATAAAATATGTATGACTGCACCTTTAATCGTTACAACGGTGAGACGTAAATATGATTTTTTAAAAACTACGAAAGGTTCGTCATTGTGAGTGTCGACAGAAACTCTGATTCATAAATTATTCATGTCTATTTTTTGTGTATTCAAAACACTTTTCTCTTTACCTTTATTTTTGTAATTAAAAAAAACTTTGAATGGTTCGACACTACGAGTGTAGACTTGCGAAAGGTTCACTTTATTCAACAAACTTTGAAAGTGTCGGCATAATTTTTCTCTACATAGGTATTGTTCATATCAAATAAAAATATTATATTTACATATAAGCATGTTTATATCTCACCAATAATTATTTATCATGGTCTAATCGCTTATCAAAGTGAATCCTGTGGCCCAACGATCCTCCCCATTAACAAACATCCCTCCCAGTAACCTTTGTGGAGATGCAGAGGCAAACACGGTCTCCAAATAGCAAAGGTTACACACTAACATTCCTTCCCCCAATCCTACCTGACTGCAAGGACGTGGCCGGCTCCGTTATTGACCATGTATAAATAGAGGCACTGAACTATGCACACTGAAGAAAATTATGGCCAATCCCAGCCGATCTTCTAGTTGATTCTTTGTGCATTTTCACTGACTTCGGTCAATCGCGGAATAGCAACCATTGATATGTGTAGTCAGTCTAAGCTAAGCTTGAACAGTAAGGCCGTCTTCAGTGCCGTGTACTAGACTCGACTTGTCACGAGTCTAGTACATGACACTGAAGACGGCCTTACAGTTGAGGTCGAAATACGCGTATCTGTCAAAGGATACAAACTCTACTGGAATTAAATGGTATAGTACTAAATTCGGGTTTTTCATCTACTTATTTTCTAGCTGTTTCACATCTTCCAGAACTCAATTCATAAGTATCTGTATTTTATGTTCCCAACGCTACACAATGGATCATTAAAATAACCAAAACGGCCGCTTTGGAAAGCATAGATAGCGCCACCGTAGCCTTGTGTGTTTGACAGAACTGCAATGCTGTCACAATGTTAAATCCCATATACAGTGGCGCCTTTGTTTTGACGCGGTGAGCACTGACAAAAACTACATTCAATGATCCATTAGAGTACCCGCCACCCCTTTCTGCCACCACAGTATGTATCGGCTCTGTAGGCTGTCTAGTTGCACCACATATCGTTATTGTATAGCTTGTTGCTGTATGTGCGCTGTATAACAAACGACAAAGCTCTTCTCATTTATATATTACTGTGCATTGCACAGTAATGAAAACTTCTTAAATTGCTTGTTGTAGATCATCGCTGCTACTATTCAAAGTGGCGAACTCGCTTAGGGCGAAAAGCCACTCAAATAAATGTAAATAATACCTAATAAATAATTTAATTCAAATTGATTTTGTGTTCTGCGCGATTATTCCTGATTGTCCAAGGCATGATCGCGCAGAAGACACCAAAATGACGATTTACAAGCGTTTTATAAGATCATCGGCGCGAGAATTTTTCGCGCCACACATAATAAGCAGCATAACAAAACATATTGCATAGAAGCAGCCAGATGAATGATGGGACTTTAATTCCACAACATTAGGTTGCTACTGTTTAAGGTGTTGAATTACAGCTTTGTAAAGGTAGCAAAAGCGATAAAAGACGAAATATACGCAGCTAAGATTTGTAGCTGCAAAATGTTTGCGTTATAGCTGTATGGACGCTAATCGTTCTATTTTTGCCAGGTTTCATTTTTTGCAGCGTTCGCTGCTTCAATTCGACTATTATTCAGCAGAATGCAAAAATAATATTGGCTTATTATTTTTTTGTGTGTTGTTCAGTTGGAGTTTATTAGTATTGTGAAGTGGTAGTTTTTGAAAAATACCTATATTCCCTTGCTTTTGAGAAAAGGAAGCATTGTGAAAATCAGCAGCTCAGTGGCTTCTATTACAGTCTCCTGCAAGATTCACTTTTCGGTGGCAAATGCAATGCTTCACATTCACATGCTGTAATTTTATTATTTCTCGCATACTCTGAGATAACGCCCTAAAAGCCATTGGTAGCCACGTGTGTAGCTCGTTGTTTCTGAGCAAATGAAAGAATAAGCATCCAAACCAACATCACGGACAGGTAGATAATGATCCTTTCTTCCACATAGTGTTGTTAAATAACATGAAAATCCATTCAAATGCTCAGAAACAACGAGCTACACACATGGTTACCAATGGCTTTTAGGGCGAGATCAGAAGTTATGCGAGATTTATACCATTATTACAAAAGAGCAATGTAAAAACCATATTAAAATAAGATTGTCGCCACTTATTTCTACTCAGTGAATCTACTAGTCATTTTCCTCAGAGTAATCTTCCCTGTATTTCAGGTTTCAGGTTGGTCGACGGCGCTGCAGAATCGTTACCCGTTCTGTGGCGTAGTTGGTTAACGCGCCCTGTTTAGTCTACAAACATAAGTTTATTATAATATTCCTTTTGAACGTAAACAGTAACATTCGATTTTCACGAATTTATGACGGGATTTAAGAATGGATCATTTTTGACGGTTTCTGTGTAATTGAGTGATTTTTCATGAAAATCTCAAGCATGAGATCATTGAGATTTGAGTGTCACACTACCAACACTGTCCTTAAGTCCTCCCTTAAGTTTCTATGGTTCAAATGGACAATTTAAAACTCCTCAGTTTAATGTTTTTCCTACAGAAACACATTAAACAGTATCTATCTGGTGAACTACATATAAATTCACAAAAAAAAAATAAGAACTTACCGTTACACTGAGATGTTTGAACAAATGCCTCGGGGCTGGCGTTGCCTGCTTCTCGCTGAGATACTTGATCCAACTAAAATCACTGTCGTACCCGTTGGGAGGCTGCAAAATACGATTCGTCTTCTGGCACCAACCGGCCGGGAAAATATCCAACGAATCGGCATTCACCCAAAAGTCGTAATCGCGCGAATAGCCATCGAAAGTCAGCTTCAACCGGTAGCCTCGAACGTCCACGATGCTGCACACACAGAACAGAGAATTGTTTTCCGGATCGATTGCTTCCAGCTTCATACCGATGCGGAATCGGTTCAGTCCACTCGGGTAAGGGTTCGTGAACAAATCCAACGGCGAGGGCGTGCCTTGGGTCTTGGCCAGGTAAGTTTCCCAGGAGAATTTTGGTTGGTTCAGCTCTTGAATCGGGGGTGCTTCCTGAACCGTTGGCCTGGGAGTGCTACTTTCTTTGGGCGGGAAAATGCTCTTCTCTTTAAAGGCATTGGCAAAGTTAAGCGAGCTTCCCAGAGAGTCGTCGTCGCTCGTAGGGAATGGCGTGGTGTTGGATGTTGACGACTCGGAAGATCCGATGCCTTTACGCTGAAGAGACTTCGAATAGGCAATACTCGACAATAGGGGTTCATTTTTGGTTTTCTTCATACAAGCTATTGAACAGTAATCAGGGGTGGCGAAGTCCCCAGCAGTGCCACGACCTCGACAACCCTTGCAGTGGTATGATCCTTCCGTACTTGGCGTTTTACGTTTCTTCCTAGCTGCCTTTGCGGACGGTCGACTTCCAACTGGATCCTTGAGCGAATCGTATACATTCGTGTTTACGTGTTTCAGGTACTCCTTGATATCCATCGGTTCCACCAATCCAAACTGGTTGAACTGGAAATGCAAGAAACTGCTCCGCATATATCCGATTCCATCGTTCCATTTGATGAGATCCGACGGTGTGGAACCGAAATCTCCTTCGATGAAATCTTTCTCCTCTTTTTCTTCGCGATCCACTACCGATCGTGACTCGGAACGGCTCTTCTCGCGGCTTGACTTAACCATAGCTTGCCTCTTCTTGTAGCCCTCGATCGCCGCTTGGAGCTTATCCTGATCGTACGCCGGTGGTGAATCCGAAGTGTCTTCCTTCTTCGGGGGACTGATCGTATGCAGACTAGATGCCGAAGTTTTGACACTGCGACTTTCATCCGACTCCGTTTCTAACTTTTCGTTACAAAGAAGCGACGAGTGGATTGATGACTTGGACGACCTGCTTCTTCGGCTGACGGATCTTCGGTTTCGGGTCTTTTTGATGATTGCCAAAGGCTTCGGCATCGGGGGCACATCCTCTTCATTCTCTTTTGGCGGATCATCAGGTTTGGTTGGTTCGGAAAGCCGTCGAGCGCGAACTGGACTTGAATGCTGCTGCACGTCTGAGTTGGCTCTTTTATGAAGCCGAGGACTTTTGAGTTGTTCACTCAAAATATCCTCCGGTGTGGATTCTTCATCACGTTTCTTCGTTGGAGTCTTCATACCTTCTGGCAGCTCTTGTACATGTGGCTCGATGTTCTTTTCTTCGTTTTCATCTTTTTCGATCTTCTCACTACTAATGGTATTGGATCGTGCCGAACCTTGCGAGCTGTCCAACATTTCCTGCTCAATTTCCTCCGCTTCTGCCTCTTCGTCGTTCGAATCTTCCTTGGGTTCCTGATCTTCCGCGCCTGCCGTCATCTGTTCGGTTGTTGTCGAGGAAACTTCCGTTTCCGATGCGTCCACCTGGGAACTGCTTTGTGATATAGTTTTGCTAAACTCCTCAAACGAGCTATGGAACGATGGTTCAGACGATTCGGGAAGATCATCCGGTTGTTTGGTGGGCGTATCAACCGTGGATTGAGCTTTCTCTTCTTGAAATGAAGGGAACATCGGTGGAGTAGGATCAACCATCATCGGTGTTACGGTTATATTGCTACTGCTGCAGGTGGAAATGACCGCTTGCATGGTAGTTGGAATGTTATCGATGGTAGTTCTAGCTGCTGCAAGTGCCGGTGCTAGTGGCAATGTAGGATTGGCTGCCTGAACGAAGATCTGGGTTTGAGCGGGTTGGATTGTAGTCGACCGTTGTGGAATCGACGACTGTGACTGGCCTGGAGATGGTAGCCGCGTACGGTTGGAATTGTTGGCGATGATGATCTTGCGTTTCAGATCTGGGATTGAAACTGGTGAGAGGGGCGGCGTTGCGGCAACGATCCGCGGTTGTCCGGCAGTTGGACCTGGTCCAAGATGGCTTTCCGGAGTTTTGTAGATAATTTTGTTGATGATGACTTTATTTTGGGTTGGTGATGATAGTACGGTGTTTGGCTGGGTAGCCATCGTGGCCGGCGAAAGCGGCCGGATTTGTTTAAGAAGAGTTGATGTAGATGGGGATTGTGGCTGCTGTTGAATTGGTTGCATTTGAGGGTGCTGGGGTTGTTGTGGCTGAAATTGCGCCTGTTGTTGGATCAAAGAGGGCGGTTGGATGATTTGCTGGGGTTTGGAAATGGCAAGCGGGAGTTGTTCATTTCCGGCAGTGACTTTGATGGTTGTCCCGAATGGAAGCACATGATGACAAACACTGGACGCGTTTGGCGAAGGTGTTTGGATAGTGCTTTCCTGGGCAGGTTTGATCACTGTATTGGCGTAGTTAGCAATTACCGGTTTTGGGGCAATGGGTTTCAGGATCTTGATGGACGATGGAAGACGCTTAAGATCGGCGGTTCCGGGCATAGCAAGAGAACTTGGCTGGATCATTGTCATGGATGGCGGTCCCTGGGGAGCTTGATGACTCATTGGCGCAATTATTTTCTGCTGCAGTGACATGATGTTCGTATTTCCAATTTGAACTTTGAAGCCAGGTGTGTGCAACTGTAAATGGAAACAAAAGAGAAACATTTATGAGAAGGTATTATAGGATCGAATGATTTAAAAGTACGATTTCGCGATCAAGTTATTGATGCTCGATAATCTTTCCAGAATAGGTGTTTTCTTGAGAACGTAAAACAATACAAGAAAGACTGAAGGAGAGCTAGAAAATTGTAAAACTACTGGGAAGGATAACATTGTGATAGCTAATAAGACTCTTTCTTTCGCATGGTAGCTTCAGAACTCCATTGAATTTCGATGAACTTGAGACAAACCCAATCAACAGAATATGTACTCTATACCCAAGATGTAAAACAGCCTGAAAAGATCCCTCATCGAGCCAGAATCACATCCCACCATACGCAGCATGGTCTTGCTGAATAGCTGTGCACTTATAGCTACGATTATTTGGATTCCGATATATCTTCAGGGGCCTTCCTTAGCCGAGTGGTTAGAGTCCGTGGCTACAAAGCAAAGCCATGCTGAAGGTGTCTGGGTTCGAACCCGGTCGGTCCAGGATCTTTTCGTAATGGAAATTTCCTTGGCTTCCCTGGGCATAGAGTATCTTCGTATTTGCCACACGATATACGAATGCGAACATGGCACCTTTGGCAAAGAAAGCTCTCAGTTAATAACTGTGGAAGTGCTCCTAAGAACACTAAGCTGAGAAGCCGGCTCTGTCCCAGTGGGGACTTTAACGCCAAGAAGAAGAAGATATCTTCTTTCTTCAATTTTTGACTGACATAACAGTTATTTCAGAAAGAGGTCTGCAACCAAAGCATCCATGGACAACGCTTCTGGAGGATTTCCACTAACGGTTTTAGTGGAACCAATCAAAAATTTGTTTGAAAATTCGATATTAGTTTACAAATGATCTTCTTCTTCTTCTTTTCTGGCGTTACGTCCCCACTGGGACAGAGCCTGCTTCTCAGCTTAGTGTTCTTATGAGCACTTCCACAGTTATTAACTGAGAGCTTACTAAGCCAATGACCATTTTTGCATGCGTATATCGTGTGGCAGGTACGAAGATACTCTATGCCCTGGGAAGTCGAGAAAATTTCCAAACCGAAAAGATCCTCGACCGGTGGGATTCGAACCCACGACCCTCAGCTTGGTCTTGCTGAATAGCTGCGCGTTTACCGCTACGGCTATTTGGGCCCACAAATGATCTTTTAAGGAAATCTTAAGGATTTTTCCGGCAAACATCTCTGACGAAATGTTTCAAGTATCGAACCAAATATATGCCAGGAATTTACCCAAGGATAATACGTGAAACGGTCTTAGTTCATGGTAATTATACCTAGCTGCGAATCTCTATTATACATATAAAATTTGTAATCAGTATTTCCGTATATAAAAGATCACAATCAATCACATCAATAGACATCTCATTGAATATTCCCGTACTCTATTCACTCTGTTTAACATGCAATTCAAATGGAAATGACCCATAATAGTGTGGCCACTGTATATGCATGCTTTGACAATTGGCCGAATGGACGCCTTGCAAAAAAAACTGTCGGATTGGTATCTTTGTCAAATTTGAATACAAAGGATGCATTTAAATTATTGAATATCTTTTTTTATAAAAAGTTAAGCACTAAATCTAAATGAGAAACATTGAAAGCCCCAGTATCACATATAATACCTAAAGTAACAATTTGACAAACGCTTCTATAGGTATTTCAAAACAGCCTAAGTTTGAGCACAAATTGAGCATATCCTCCAGACTAGATTTTTCAGCTCCTAAACATCTCATTTAGGGAATTTTATCCAGCCTCAAGTATATTTGAAGCTAGTTTAGAAGCTGAATAAGGGTTTAATAGGGCTTATGTTAATGTGACCAGAAGGCTATTAAGTAAAGCTTAACAATTGCTTGTCCAATTTTAATTCTGCGAACGAGCGTCGCAATTTGTGAATGGTAAGGTAACATATATGGTGAAATGTACTTTTATCAAGCGAGCTCTAGTCCAACAAAAACATACAGTTGTGTTCAGAATAATAGTAGTGAAAGCCGTTTTTCATACAAAATGCTCATATGACAAAAGATTTTTGTATTTTTTTGAGGGGGTGAACCCAAACTTTTGCACGGGAGTGTTTAATTTTTTTTTAAAGTTATAATGAAAACTTCCTTAAGGTAAGTGAAGTCGTTGGATCCTAATTATGGATAGCAAAATTTATTCAATTTATTGCGTTACATTTAATCGAGCATTTCTTGATTTCTCTTTAACCCGTATAGGCATGAGTGAAAGCAAAAATACTAAAACCCTTACCACTCAGCGAATACTTAACGGATTCAAATATTTATTTGTCAGTATACTGGCTAACATATCTAGTTTCTAGAAATCACCAGAGGAACTCGGGAATACTCCTGTAGCCGGAGTTATTGCGGTGGGTCACTGGGTCAAGTCGGGTAGAAAAAGGCGATTTTTTGGGACATGCCAAGTTATCTTTATTTATTTCCAATGCCATTAATTTTATTTTGCATAAATCATTGAGATCTGATATTCAACATTATAAATTAATAGTTTTGCACCATTTAGAGTGTACCAGATGTGGCCACTCGGACTTAATACCCTGAAGAACCGGCTCTAGATTTGTTAGGTACTAAACCGTTTCAAATCTCTAAAAGTATAGATCGAACATAATAGTTCACTAAAATGCGTTCCAATAAGCTTGACACAGATGTGAAGATATAAACTGTGCACTTTATCATGAGTTTGAGTCATCCCGGAGACTCGAAAATGGTCATTTGTAGGATCAATCAAATGCAGTTGACATAATTATTCAATTTAATCGACTACCAGAAGGTTTACGCTGATGCGTTTTTCTTAAAACTCCTTGATATTGTGGTCACATTATAGCCGATTCTGGAAAATATCTGTGACGTGAAATTTGCCTACCTCCAGGGGCACAGAAGCACAGAACCCTTGTTACCCGACCTGACCCTGTGACCCACCGCAATAACTCCGGCCACAGGAACATTTCCCAGATTTTTTCACCACTTTTAGAAACAAGATATGTGTATGAGTATACTGACAAAAAATAATTGAAATCCGTTAAGTATTCACTGAGCGATGAGAGTTTTAATAATTTTTCTTTCACTCAGGCCTATACGGGTTAAGTTGATATTCCTCTAACTTAATGTTATCTAATTGGATGCGATCTGTTTCAGTTTCCTATGCAATATTATCTCTCTAACTCTGTATTTTCAAGGAAGGTCTTAAGTACAATCAGAGCACCAGTATCCGCTCATGACTCTGTTTCCGCTCACTATAGTGTTTAAACTAATTTTTGGTGTGAAATCTGTGTTGTTTTTTTCATAAGTTCTGCATTCGTCAATTTCTATTCATCGTTGCTCTCTTTACGCTATTGCAGAAAGCTGATTGTCTTCTGGTATCATATATTTGTGCTGTAGGATGAAAAATCACTATATCTTGCTTTATTAACAAGAAAAATTACAGATTTATCTAATTTAGCGAAGTTATTAGCGAAAGAGAGGATCGATGAAGAGAAATCGCTCATGTCAGATAGGCCCTTTTGAAGAAACAGCACAGAAATGCAATCTATTGGCTATTGGACTGTTATAGTTATGGTTTGACCATAAAAAATATCAGAATTTTCAAAACTCCAAATAATGCATTTTTATTTTGTTCCTCATAAAATTCATCGACAATTTATATCGCGTGCGGAAAAGGAAAACTGACCAATAACAAATGTAATGAAGGCCTCTTTCCTGCATATACATTAAGCTACATTGTGACATAAGGACTGTTGATTTTATAAAGTGGACACTTTCTGAATGTTATATACTTTTGATTCATCAACGGAATCGCAATCGATTTTCTGTACATCGTTCGAATAATATTGTACGATGATGTGATAATAAAAAAGCAAAATAAATAAATGTCATACGAATACGGAACAACGTCGTTTTTTTTTTTAAGTTATCAAAATCAAATCAGATAATTATAAATTGGCTGAAAAATTGGACAATATATTTTTAATTTTCAAAAAGGGCGTGTCTTCAAAAGTATCATGGAGAAGAAGTCTTCTAAAAACATCAAGTTATTTTATGAGCAACAATTTTTCAGGTATCATGAAAACAATTTTCACCCATTTCAGCTATAAAAGGATTTAAAATGAATAGAATTTTTAGAGTTCAAGTACATCCTGATGGAAGTACTTATATAGTATTTATATAAAAAATATTCAACACCTTCATAGAGTTGCTTATCGCATCTCCATGTCATATTTGAAGCACAACACAGAAAAAATACGTTATTCTCAGAAGACCTCTCAAAGCACGATGGAAATCATCAAAATTTGTAACACTGCACTATGGTCCAGGAATCAGTTTTACCAGGAAAGATGTATTTTGAGCTTCAGAATGAAACATTACACAAAAACGGTCTTCTACAAAGTTGTTTGTATTAGTAAGGTCCTTTGTTTGGTGTTATTGAAAATTAGGTTGGACCACATTTTCAAAGAAATTGTGTAACTAACTTTCTTATTTGTAGAAATTATAATATACATGCTTCAGCAAATTTGTAGACCATTCAATTTCAAGCAACTTTGCAAAAAAAAAAATTTTGTATCTCTTAAATTGACCGATTTAGAGCTTTTTTCCTACAGAGACATAGGGTGGTCCGAACAAAACTGGTTTTCAGGCTCTAGAGTTTTCAATTCGAATTTCTCATCAAAATAGTAAATGAAACACTTTTAGCGCTTTGAAAAATGCGTATTTTGGTGAGTGAAGAAACTCGCTATCTCCTTCCGTTCATTAGTTATTGTTGTTTTTCTCTCAAAAACATGCCTACTTTGATTGTGAATATCTCTGATTGGGGCAAACATAAAACATATCTTTTGACGGCATTCAAAAAACAAAATTTAATTGTATATTATATCAAAAAAATACAGATGTGTTATTTTTGTAACTCTAATAAAATGTCTTGAAAACAAATATTTTTTATCACAAAAACTTTAATTACTTTTGAACTAAAATAGATATCATCAATATTTTTGTATGAAAATTTGCGTTTTGGTAAGTTCTAAAACTCGTTCATAGACGACTTTGACGAGAGTGGGAACGAGTCGAAAATTGACACCTCATTCGACTCGTCTCACCTCACACGCCACGCAGAATAAGCACATCTATTTTGCAAGGATGATTTTCATCAAATGTTGTTCTGAGATTACCGATGGAGATATTTGAAGAAAACGTTTGCAAATTGCTGTACATTCGTAAGCGGAAGGTCATGGGTTCGATTCCCAATCCTCCCTCACCGAATCACCGCACACCAATGGACTACGGCTATATGGATATGGATTGGACCAACGGCAGCTCTCTCCTCTACCTGCTCGGTATGAGAGAAATAGCAATAAGGATATAAACAGATTCTGTAACGATATGATAATCGGCATAGTAGTAGTGGCCAAGTGCACGGAGAACCTAACAAAAAAAAATGCTGTACATCGGTTAAAAGTTATACGTACATGTTATAAAAATTATGAGATTTTTCAATAAAACGCCCATGAGAGTAAAATTTATACTTAACAATGCGGTTAAAGCTATTATACAAATATATTTTTTTTAGTAATGTAAACCAATTTATAACAAGCTTTTTGCTTTTGCTGTAAACCAATTTATAACAAGATTGTCACTGAAGTGACCTAGTGTTAGAGATTGGTGGAATATTATTATTGGTATTAAAGCTCATACTTCAGTAGAATAGTAAAGGATACCAACATACAAGTTGTTCATAAAAATAAGGATTTTTATGCAAAAAATTATGTTTGAATTTAAAAAAAAAAACAGCATTTCTTAGGAGTATTTGGAAAATCTATCTAGCTTTTCAACTAGAAACATTTCGTTAGATCTTATATTTTCATAACATTCATTTCTTAAAATAATAGTTGAACTATGCACAGAAAACCGATTACGATTTTATCAATAAAACAAATTATATAATACAATAATTATGCATTATGCATGAGAAATACATTTAACTTTTCTTTGCTCTATATTCTGTAACTCTAAATTTTACTTTACTCGATAAAATGTACAGTACATTTTAATCATGCATTCTTTAAGGTCATATCTCTCTTAATCAAATGGTTCTATAAACAGCTTAGTTTTGAGTTATATGTGATTATGTTTAGTAGATTATAAAATGTTTTAAAATCCACTATGCACAAAGTTATAGAAATATTTTTTCTAAGTCCATAATCTCTTGAATATCGAGAAAAGAAGACTAAACGGTACGACATTTTTAGATGATTTTTTTTCATGGCATTTACGTCCTCACTGGGACAGAGCCTGCTTCTCAGCGTAGTGTTCTTATGAGCACTTCCACAGTTATTAACTGAGAGCTTTCTTTGCCAAAGTTGCCATTTTGCGCACTCGTATATCTTATGGCAGGTATGATGCCCAGGGAAGCCAAGGA
Source organism: Aedes aegypti (assembly GCF_002204515.2). NCBI lineage: Eukaryota > Metazoa > Arthropoda > Insecta > Diptera > Culicidae > Aedes > Aedes aegypti. Next base: position 188,022,903 of record NC_035108.1, on the reverse strand, counting down.
AATTTCAATTACGAAAAGATCCTGGACCGACCGGGAATCGAACCCAAACACCTTCAGCATGGCTTTGCTTTGTAGCCGTGGACTCTAACCACTCGACTAAGGAAGGCCCCCAGATGATACAAACATCATAATCAATGATGTTGGCCTAACGTGGAATTTCCTTTTGAAAGACGTGCTTCTTTGTTTGTTCTTTTTTGAATGATCCTCATAGTTTTGCTGTGTAAGAATCAATATGTTCTCTTAATGACGATGTAGCCATGGGACATGCACCACACTAAGAATAAGATCGAAGTAATGGCTCCAAACAAGTAAATGAAAAAAAAAAACATTGTGTGACATGACCCAATTGATGATTCATCGAACTGATTTCGAGCAGTCATCTGATAAGCCGGAATGCAACTTTGATAATAGTTTTCCCATTGCACATGACACTTTCTCCTGTTTGATCTTCGGCAGCTCACATGAGTAAAATTAAATTTCACTTTCCGTAGGTCATATGGTGATTCTCGTCGCCCAACTAAATAATATGGGTGGAATTAACACTTGTCACAAGTCCGATTGGACAAACAAATTGCATTGTGTCAATCAGGGTATGTTGCATATCTATATTTAGGTTCCTATAGGTGGTATATGGTATCCATAAGGGATCACTTCTGCTGAGATGTCAATTAGAGATAAGTAATTCTTATTCAGTAATTTGAGACAGTTTCCATAGGAGAGCAAAATTACATCATCCAGTTGCATTTTCATGATTTTTCCAAACAGCTGCACCGAGGAGTCCATGTCAGATCAATTATTCAGGTTAATATCGGAACGCCCAGACTGTGCGTGTTACGTTACATTATAGTGGCAGCTCTACAATAACCATTGCCATCATCATCATCATCGTCATCCCAAAACACACCAGAAAGCGAAAACGAAAAAGGCTTCCTCGCGAGACATGGCCACTGCTGCCGCATACCGTTCACATGAATTAGCACGTTTCACGGTGTAGAGGGGCGACCTTCGCCAAAATCGTACAAGTCAGGTAGGAGCCCCGCACATTCATGAAATACGCAACAAATCGCTCAACGGGGAGATACTCCCATACTTTATTGCGAAGAACACATCGCGGAACACTGCTGCCTAATGAAAACGCACTTTGCTACCGACCGGCCTTTCAATTGGAACCGATATTTTCATACTGCGAGCGAACTGCTTTTCAATCTGGGCTGTTGCAGCCATGTTGTTATCATCGTCGTCGTCGTCGTCGTTCATCGCAGACGTTGTTCTATGAATCCCAGCCATCTCGTGCACTTCCCAATGTAAGGATATAGGCAAAGCATAATGTGCCAGGATAAGCAAATGTGCACACACGAGAATGTCTCCCCTTGAACCATAACAGCGGCGTGTGACCGACGATAAATGTAGGTTTACCTGTGACGAAATCACCTGCTCCGCTTTTGAGTCTCCGTTCCTTTGCAGCACCAACCAACAAGTCAGTGTGATATCTCTCGGTATGTCGCAAAGAGATAATCAGTTCCGAACTTCGGCGACCTTATCACTGTAATTATCCCTTCACTAGACACCGTCTGGATGCGTCTCCTTTCTGCTAATGATTACGCACTTCAAAGGACTTCTATCGAAAACCAGCTCAGTGACACATGATCTCACATTTTCAAGCTTCGCAGATTTATGTTCTGACGAGTTTCACGGTCCACACTACTGCTGATGCGATGTATTGTGGTGCTCTACGGTTAACAACTGCTCGCTTTTGCTTCTCGCGACTGGAGGCAGTCAGTAGTATAGTGAAGGAACTCTTGCTCACGTTGTTGAACGAATCGAAATATACATGTTTCCACTCGAACAGTTGCTCTCAGTGCTGTCGCTGTCGGCATGGCGATACCTCTAGCGGCCAAAGTTTGAGTTTCAGCAGCTCTGTTATAACGTTATAGAGATATGGATACGACGACGGCGTACATGTGCTCGCTTGAGAAGCACGCTGCTGTGGCTGTGTGCATATCGGAGCGTTTCTCAAACTATCTTAGTTGGTGGTTGCAATTAACTCATTCAGGACTATTGGGAGCTTTTGATGTTCTGTTAACTTTCCATAGAAACATAACTGCTCCATATCCCTTTCGGGACGGACCATATTTGAGTGATTATTTCAAAATTTACCTTATAAACTCATCATCTCGTAGAACAAAACATTCTTTATTTTGGCCATTCTATCACTCCATGAACTTTTTAGGGTCAAGTTCAGACCAGCTCAATTGTGGTGGTCCGTCCGCAAGGCGGTCAATGTTCGAAAAAAACATTATTTCTTTAATTTTTTTAGAAAATTGTTCTAGTCATGCCTTTTTAAAAAATTTTGGACCCGTATTTTTTTATTTCGTCCTTAGGGTACTCTTTCGTGAGAAAGGGTGACCCAAAATTCAGAAATAATTTTGTTTTTTTTTTGTAATGTACATTGAAATTCAAAGAAATAATATACTTTAATTTATATGATTTTTTTTATAAATGGAACGAAAACAATGTACGAGAGATAAAAATACTTCATATTCTCTCTAAGATTCAAAGCATTACGTGACGATAACGTTTATCGAGATTATTCAAGAACTAGTCAACGTCATATAAAAATGGGTAAACATTCATGTGTGAATAACTTGAAAACTAATTGTCTCAATCAAAGCGTCTTGGTTTTGCTATGTTTGTTTATATCCTCCTAAATTATATGGGATTTTTTCTCAAAAATAATTATGAAATAAAAATTAAAACTGAAAATAATAATAAACCTTCAAATTGTTTAGTGGAATACCTATAAATAAATGAAAACCGAATTGAGAACTATATCATTTTATTCCACTACAGTTTGTATCCTTTGACAGTTAAGCATAATTCGACCTCCACTATAAGGGCGTTGTCAGAGTCGTGTAGGGGAATTAGGGGCATAATGGACACGTTAAGCAAATATTCGTTTTAAGACCATAAAATGGCAATGTTTTCAATTTACTACCGGCTAGTTTTCAAGTTTGATGTTAGTACAACGTGCTACAATCATTCATCATAATAAAAATAATATCATATGTCAGAAAAGCGAGATAGAAAATTAGGTCGAAAACAAGGCTGGTAAAAAGGTATCGGGGCAAAATGAACACTTGCGGGAAATTTAGTGATTACAATATATTTAATGACAGCCAATCGTTCCGATATGTAAAAACAATCTCCCTCAATCGTAATAGCTAAAAAGAACCTTTCTGGTTTCGTCACTTTGCTAAAAAATTAGATTCTTCCACGGGCTTCCTTACATGCCAATTTGAAACTGAAAAAAACTTTAAGTCAAATTTTGAAGAACAATGGAAGCAAAACATAAACTTTTATGCCGTCAAACATTTCAAATGCAATACAGATTTCATGCAGTACATGAACTTTTGATGAAATATGCATATTCTCAGATATTGAAGGGGTGTCCATTTCGCCCCGTATGTTCATTATGCCCCTAATCCCCCTACTAGACTCAAAAATTAAGTTATTTTTTAGAGACTCCCTCCAACCTCTTTCACTCAGTTCACCTAACATATACACTATCACTTTTGAAATCACATAGCCCTCCTTCAAATGATGCTTAAACGATGTTTTTGTAAAGGTTGGTAACATGGAACTGGTTTATTTCAAATAACTGGAATCATTCATTTTATTCCTAGAGCTAAAATGGAAACGTCAAAATATTCAGTCTGCGTAAGCAGCTTCCCTAAAAATTCATGTAAATTTACGTCATATGTGCCCGACAGCTTGGACGACATTTAACAAGAATGGCGCATTTTTAAGTGCAAGTAATTACCATCAAACTTCTTCTTCTTCTTTCTGACGCTAAAGAAGCCTGCTTCTCAACTTCTCATGAGCATTTCCACAGATATTAACTAACAGCTCTCTTTGTCAATCGACCAATTTTGCATGTGTATATCGTGTGACAGGTACGATCATACTCCACGCTCAGGGAAGTCGAGAAAATTCCCTTTACGAAAAGATGCTCGACCGGCTGGACTCTAACCTACGACCCTCGGCATGATCTTGCTAAGTATCTGCGCGTTTACCGTTATGGCTATCTGGCTCCCAATATCAAATTTACTTTATTTTATTTTTTACATCGAGTCTATTTGCTTGAAAGTCATTGTAATATTAGTTTTTAGTAGTGTGTAGGATTGAAAGAACTATGACGGATAAATTACATATAACAAGGAATTAAAAACCCATTTAAAAAGAGTTGACAAAATTAGGTCAATAACCATATTATAGCATGAATTTGATTTTTGAAATTGTTACATACATATATTCCAGCTAATTGAAAAATTACATGGAACAATCATTTTTTTAGTGTATTCAAATATTTGGAAACTACCAGATTTGAAAATAAAGATACTGACAATGCTTCTAATAAGACAATACATAAGACAGCTGCAATCAGTAGACTGTTTGGTTTGCCATGAGCTTTTACAGTTTCGCAATCGGTGTGTCCGTTAGATTACAAAGGAACAAAGAATAATTCTTTTACTCTCGATTCGTATCTGTGCATACCTAGAAAAAATGAATAGTTGAAAAGTTGCGACAGATAAAACTTTTTCAATTCTTACGGTGTTTGTTTACATTTTGTTTACCCTGAGCTGGTGTTTACTAAACACGATGTAAACAAAATCTGTTGTGCTTAATTACAAGTAGCAATGATAATTCAACAATCGAAATCAAAAAAGTTTAGTAAAACAATGATTTATTGGCTAAAAGAATCATTCAATGTCATGGGTGCCGAACAGCACAATTATGCTGGTTCGTCCCGAAAGGGATATAGAAAAATTACGCATTGAGAAAACAGCTCTCAAAGTTTGAAAATTGTCTGATTGTTCATAATGTTCAGGTATATTTCTGTATGCCATGTTTATAAGCATAAATATAAGCATTAAACTGATGCAAATTTTGTAGTTTTTGCTCTCCTGTGCTTAAACGATGTCAATTATGATGAAAATCATTTTCTCAAAATTTGAAGTGATTTGGAAGAAATTTGGTTGTGCACACGCCATTTGAAGTTTATATGGAAATTATTATGGAAAAGGCAATCTTTTTGTGTTCAGTCCTCTAACTGCTCATAATAGTAATCTATGTAAAAGTGAACAAACTCTTCTTATGTGAAATCTTCCCAGCTACAACTTTGTCGAAGACCATATTTTGATGAAACGTAAGGATAATTTGTTATTGTTGATTCCAAAGTATAGATCATGCTGAGATGATCATTCAATTACATTCAGAGCAACACTGCTTTTTTGTTGTAGAACATAGTAGCCTAGATTACTTTAATCTATTCTTCACGCCAGGAGCACCACTGTTGCCTGCCGAGCAGTTAGTTAAGCATGCAAAATGCAAACCCAGTTTATGATTATGAATAGCAATTTATCCTGACGTCCAATCAAAATGTGGTCTTCGGCAAAGTTGTAGCTGAAAGGATTTCACATGAGAAGAGTTTGTTCACTTTTCCATAGATTATTATGACGAAGAGATAGAGTGTTGAACATAAAAAGATGGCGTTTTCCATAGTAATCTCCATATAAACTTGGAATGGCTTGTGCACAGTAAAATTTCATCCGAATTATTTCAAACTTTGGGAGGATGCTTTTTACCATAATATCAATTGTTTAAGCATAGGGGAATCAAAATTTCAAAATTTGCGTCACTCTAATAAGCATAGATGACCGTACAATTCGTTGTTGCTACTCCGTGATTGACTAGAACAATCTAAATTGCACAGAGAAGCAATGAACGGGGCTTGGGAGCTAATCATTCTCAATGTGCATAATTCGAGAGATATAATATAAAGAATTCAGTAACGGCACCGGCCACGTCCTTACGATCATCGAGGAGGGGAAGGGATGTTAGTGTGAATACCGTTGTTATTAGAGACCGAGATCACCTCTGCATCTCCACGGTTGTCGCAGGAAGAATTTTTGTTAGTGGGAAGGGTAAACAAATTACATGTCCAGTATTCACCTTGGTAAGTGATGCGGCTCATTAAACTTTGATTCTAAATATGATTGGCTTCATTATTGGCGTCATTGTTGTAGCAGTTCCGAGAGCATGAATGCGAACTTCTTTCATTCCAATGGACCGATGCACGAGTTCACGTTGGTGCAGTTCTTAATTTTACCATGGATTCAGTAGTTTCAACAATAAAATTCATTTCAGTGTACTACTATTGTGGTGACAAACTATTCAAAAACTATTGTATAACTCAAAGAAATGAGTATTTATTTTCATTTGAAGATTTTTTTTTTCGACACAGGGAGTGACGAATCATTCATTATTTATTTAATTAATTCACAAATATTCGAGTTATAAAACACAAAAACAGTATAAATGTGTTTCAAGGGACCATCGAAGCAGCCATGAAAACCATGGCATACTATGTTAACCACTGTTATTATTGATTTCGTCAATATCTACAATTTCCGTATACCTGGCCACGCCCTAGAAGCGCATTTATATCATAATAGTCATATACTCTTAGAAAAATTGCAGAGTGATTGGTATATTAAAAAAAAAAATATATTTATAAAAATGAAAAACACTACAAAATAAGTAGACGAAAAAACGAAACAAAACAAAAATGGTCGGTGAGATATAACTAACTGATCGATTTTAAACATAAGATCGGCTGAATCGCGGAAACAGAATCAAATAAAAGCGCTTATAAAATCCCAAACAAAACAAAATAAAAACAATGGAATAAAACAAACTTTAAGTGAAAAGAACTACGAAGCACGGCTAGAGAATGCCATAAGCATTCTTAAACAAAATTTTGAATGGCCTCTGGTCATCCTTCATTTACGTCAGTGGCCAACTACCAAATATTAGAATTATGCGCTATTTTGGTGTATGGTGCAAATAATTACGTTTTTTTTCTGTGTCACTTTGGCATATGGGTGAATCAGAAGTGTCGAAGATAGGATACATTTCCGTTAATCAATAGCTCAACGAGGCAGTTCCTTCGTTTAAAGTCGAAGTTTGCTCACAGCATTGTATTTCAATCAAAACATTTTTTTTTCAACTAACAAAGTGTTCGTTTTGAACGAAAATACTACTTTCAAAAAGAGGCGAATGAACCCTTCTGGTTTAATAAACGCAAAAAAAAACTACTTTTAAAGTTTTGACCATAACGATTAATTATTCATCGAGACCGGGATACCCACAGCTTGGGAACCACTGATGTACGCCAAAGACTTCACATGAGCATGCACGAATGTATTAGTTACCGTCGTCGTGTAGCTAGTGGAATCGCAAATTGGAGTGATAGGTTACTAAATATCCCTTCCGGTATTGGACGTGACCCTTCCTCATAAAAACCCCAATCTTCGTTTAATTAGTACAGGTATCTAAACAAAAAAGATGTGGAGCCTTCACTGCAATATTTTAGCGATTCTAAATTATGCCAATCCCTATCGAGAGCGAATGACGACAGATGAGATATGTGCATGCATGGTGGTCGCTTTACTGCGCTGACTGTAATAACGGGCGTGTGCTCATGATGTTGTTTGCAGATTTGGCACATTTCAATTGAATATACCTAGTGTGTGAAGCGAAAATTTTACGTGATTTTATAGTGAAAAAATAAGGTTAGGTTATCTATTATTTGCGTCGTGTGATGAATTGCGCTTCTTTGTTGAAAAGTTTTGCTTTCCTTATCGGTATTACAACTCCAGTGGGACTTAACCAGCTTTTCAGCATAGTGTTCTAAAAGCACTTTCACAGCTATAGAAAGCTTTCTTTGTCATTCGACAGTTTTTCTATTTTATTTATTAAATTTTTCTGACTTCAATAAAACAGATGGCCTCCCGGTCAACCAGTCAGTGATTTTCGATAACGATCGATATAAATTCGTTTTGAACCGTTAGCGATCGCCATCGTTGGTCAAAGATCTATGAAGAATTATGAAGACTGGTTGGTCGGGCTATTTGCCAAAAGGTCGGTAATTCAATTCTTTTAACTAGATCCTAGCGAAAGTACCAAGATTCAGTGTATAATAATTGAGATCACAGCTGTTGAAATCTCGGCTACTCGTTTACAGATTTACAATATAAGTTCAATATCCGTTAATTCCAATAAAAGAGTAAAAATTTCCTTCAGGCATTTCTCCAATGATTTCTTGAAAAATTCATTCAATCATTTTTCACGCATTACTCTATTTTTGTTGGAGAAATCAATCAAGATTTTTTTTTCAAAATAATCCCAGAAATAACTCCAAAGATTCTTCAAGAAATGTTTGAATCCATTGCATTTAAATCAACATTTCTCTAAGTATTATACATCCAGTGATTTTTCATGGCATTTTTTAAGAGTTTTTCGAGAATTTAAGCAAGGCTTTCGAAGAATCAGGCACCGAAAGCTTTTGATCCTAACCTAGTCGAATCCTAGCATTATCTTTTTTTTTATACCAGACCGATAGGTTATTTAAGGGATTGCAGCATTTAGTCTTTGTTACAGGTAATAGTCTTTGGATTCAACATTAACAACTTAATATTATAGCTTAAAGACTTGAATTCCAGCGAAAAGTAAACTTGACACAAGTTAAAAATGAGTTAAAGACTTCTGAATATACTAACTCTTCAAGGATTTGTAATTGCCGGTATTCAAGGAACATACGAGAATCCTTATTAATGATCGAACCTCTTTGTTCAAAATCCTTTTGTTGTTAAGAAGAAGCGACCTGAGGAAATTTCAACAGCAGGACGAGGATGACGTGGCAAAATATCAGTACTGTTAGGGGCTATCCATTAACCACGTGGTCATTTCTTTAAATTTTCAGACTTCCTCCCTCCCCCTCGTGGCCATTTGTCCATACAAAAAAAAAATAAAATTTGTATGGACCGTGGTCATTGGCCTGACTCCCCCTTATGTTTTTCTCAGATAATGAATCAATTATGTTCACTAAATAAGAGGCGGGCCTTCGTGGAGTTTATTCTCTGTGATGATATGATGCTATGAAGTTTCCATTTAGTGTAGCAAAGTATCCACCGGTAGCAATGGACAGTTCTAACAAAACGCTTTGTTCAAGATTATATGGCTATTTGCATTCAATCATACTTCTGTCTGAAGGGCCAAACACGAATGGCGGACCCGTAAGCATAGACATGTTTGAAACAATCCAACATGTTTCAATGTTCAGATCGTTAGGGTACCTGACATCTGCTTTGACCTGAAAGAGACTAATTCGTAACTTTGAATGTCCTGATTTATTGATGCGTCCATAAAACCTAAAGAATGTACTATAGTACATTGAGTTAAGCCGAAAATACATATGGATTACCACCATGCGGGGTGACATTGGGCCTAGGGGGTGACTTTGACCGCCTCTTTCGATGAATCTCATGACTGGTATGAACGCCAAAAAAACTAATCTATGGCCAGCTATTGACTATGTGTAACGTATTCTTGAAGCTTTACACATTGTTCCCATTATTCTGACATCAGTTTGCTGTAAAAATGTTGGCCCAAAGTCACCCTTATGGACCAATGTCACCCCGCACGACGGTAGCTTTAATTCAGCAGACCTTCACAGCCGTTGCAACTTTGCGAAGTTTCTAATATTTATTGACAGTTGCTTGGTACGTCCAAATCATCCAAGATATCGGTTTGGTATCATGCGTTTTACACAGTGTGTTCTGTGCTTTTTCGTCTTTGACGACTCTTAATAATAGAAATATTAGTAGTAGAACGCTAGTGGCGCTGTTGTCATAAAACTGATTTTAATTGTTATTACCTTAAATTATGGCTTTTCATTGTTTGTTCAATACCATGTCGTTGTTTTGGTTCTTATAATTAATTTGACACTTTGATGCCCGATACTCACGCTGTCAGTTCGTGGCAAACTAGATGTTGGTAACACGAACAGCAGCGACATTAGCATTCTTAGGTTAATGCTTCTACTCTCTTAATAGATATCGGGGATCGTAGTAACCTGCGCGAAGATACGGACGTTAAAAATTTTCGCTCGCTTTCTTTATGATGCTGATATTAATTGTCATTCGGAGTGCGTTTTGATCCTGATCAGTCACGGATCGATGATTAATTTGGTGAGCCATGCTTTTATCTTAAATGTTGAATTATTATAAAACATGTTTTTATCACGACAACGATACAGGGATTGAGTCCTGAGAAAATTGAGAGAATCTCTCACGTATCGCTCTCTGTAACTATCATAACATGCTGCACATTATGAGAGACTGTTTATCGTATACTGCTACAACTTTGATCAGATTGTGGGGATAGTAGTGCATGATAAAACCCCTCTAAACATGCTCCAAGCCTGGAGGACACTATTGCTATTGGAAGTTCGTGGATTGTTTATCGTGCCAGTAAAGAAAAACACCTATCCCCAACGGTAAATAAGCGAGAAAAATGGATTTTATCATCGCTCTCTCATTGGGGCTCTCGCTCGCTGCTTCCATTTATCAGACTTGTTACACCTTACGATACAACGACGATCGTGGACCGCAACAGATGGGATGTTTGTCTTTGCTTGCTTTGATCGTGCTTCATACTCAAATGAGAGCGAATTCTGCAACGCCTGCAACGATGCCACTCTTTATGTATTTCAACAAAATATGAATGGTTCGTCACTATAAGTGTCGACAAAAACTCTTCTTTATGTTTAACATAATATACCATTTCATTTACCTAGGGAGTCGAATCCTATTCTTGGCACTTTTGATTCACTTTTTTGAAAGCGACAGAGCTCATATTTGGCCACTATATGCGTCGTACTGGAGCGCTTCTTACTGCAAAGTTTCAGACGATTCCGCCAAGGAAAACCCCCCATGCCAAAGTGCCCATGTGGTCCTGCACCCTATTTCTTGTAATTACAGAAACAACTTCAGGTTCACGTTGTCTTTAGTGTCTTATGTGTGACTTTTTTAAACTGAGGCTGCATGAATCGCATCACTTACCAAGGTAAATCCTGATTATGTAGCTTTTAAACCCATCCCACTAACAAATTCCTTCCTGTGATAACCATGGAGTTGCAGAGATGATCTCGGTCTCTAGTAACAATGGATGTCACACTCATAATCCTTCATTTCTCCGATGGCCGTAAGGACGTAGCCGGCGCCGTTATTGACTTTATAATTTTGGGGTTCTCGAAAGTGTACCATGCCCACACAGTTACGGATCACTTTGGCGTTCAACATCAAATAACTCACTCAAAACATAAACGTTGACGTTAAACATATTTTTCCCATGTCATACTATTTGTCTTCTACCATTTGTAATGTTAAGGTGAAACTCCGTTGAATCCGTAAGTTTATGTTTGCAAGTAGTGGTACACAAGAAATATTCTCGTAAATGCTGGTATTAGTGAAGTTATAATTAATAATACTACGTTGCCAGTAATAACTGCATCAGTTTGAGTCTTTTTCACTTCGACTGAATAATATTGCTTGATGTTGTACTCAATCATCAACATTCCTGACAACACTGCTAGCGATCAGCCGACCCAAAATTAGAAAAATGAAAAAAGCGAAAAGTTGTGATCGGGTGATTGTTTTAAGCACGGTTTTGCAAAGTTTTAAGTTGTTTTTCTCAGAAATCAACTCTGAAGTGTTCTTTAATAAACGAGTAAAGAAAGTAAACTGTGTACGATGGTCTACGTGTGGCGAAAATTATACAATTGCGCGAAAAGTGTCCTCCGGTTGCGGGTGAATAAGTGTAAACAAACGTAGCAATGTTCGCCGCTCGTGTTGAAAATTAGCACGATTCGTGAAAATTTGAACAGTTACGAGTTGCAAAACTATGAAAATTGTAAGGTTGCAGTGTTCGGATGTCCCTTTAGCAATTTGGGAGTGATTAATTATAGGTAAGAGAAATAATTTGAGAAAAAATGCAAACCACCGTCAAATGCGTTTGTATGTGTGAGGAAGCCATTTTTCCTTCCATGACAGGGATTCCTTCCTATATGTCCTTAAGCACAACATTCAACCGCTAAATAACGGTGTTTTTGACATATTTTCAATTGATACCACACAGTTATCATTATATGGTCGTTTTCTGTAAGAAGTGCCCTGCCCATAACTGCACATTTATAACATTCGACAAAATTAGGCATTGAGTAAATGGAATACCAAGTGTGCATTTTATGGCAGTATGGGAGGAAACTAAAATTTCTAAAAATTACCAGAAACTCAAAAGAGCTTATTTGAGGCTGATACTTTGTACAACTCATATCACATACTAAGTGAATAGTCAGAAAATAATTCTGAGAGAAATTTCATTGCTATTATATTACGAGGCTCATTTATAATCTCAATGTGACTGTTATGCGGTTATAATTACCAATGTGACAAAACAACTTGGTATTTTTTTCGAATTTTCTAGAACAAACTCACAGATTTCACATTTCCGATCGAAAGTATTTATCATTTGATGACTCTCCATGGTATTAACTCCAATTTGTCAAAAATATCGAATGTGACTGATATGCAGTTATGGGCAGTGCCGTCAGCATTCATAAGCTCCCACAGGTGGTAAAATTCAAAAGTTATAGCATAAAACATGCTCGTTTGTTCCGATTTAGTATGAATTCGTCTTTGGAAAACATTTTTTGCAATTTCTCATCGTAATAGGCTGTTTTTCATCACGCCAATCTGCCATGAAACGGCCTACTTTCCTGCACTGAAGTATGCAGTGCGGGAATAGTTATTACCTAACTGAAACCAGTGCTGTAATGATTCATTACGTAACGCTTTCTCATTACGCAACTGTTTTCAGTTGCGTAATGAATCATAACACAACCATTTCTCAGAAATTGTAAAATAATGGTGGATGCATTCCGATATAATTTCTGATACCCTCAAGTGGTCTTTTACGAAATTGCAAAAAATGTTGTACGTAACTCGTTGCAGAACTCGATTTTTACAGCACTCGTCGTAATTATCCTACTCGGCAAGCCTCGTAAGATAATTTTACGACTCGTGCTGTAAAAATCATCATTCTGCAACTTGTTCCGTAAACTACTATTTCTTGATTGTTGATTCTAAATACCGAACATTAGCACTTCTAATTAGTGATCCATAATATGGACCAGGAAATTATCGTTTACCACGGTTATGGATCACTTCCAAAGAATGTAGATTTCTGCTATTTTAAGCATTGGATTCGACATTTTCAGAGAATAGCACTAAGGATAAAACTAATAAAACATCAAGGTTTGTAAATTTCATTTTATAGCAGACAAAAATGAGTGCAAAACTTGGTGTGGAGCGAAAACAGTTCATCTCTCAGTAACTATAATGCAGTATCACAAAAAAGGGCATTTTATCCTTGTTTCTAACTCTAACACTGCTATTTTTTGCAGTAATATGTGACACATTGTTAACTTTCGCCAATTCATGTAATACAGATGTATTGAGTTGAAAATCTCTTGATTTTGCACACTGATCCATAATATGAAAATTGATCCATAATATGGTTTTCAGAACACGATACAATTTTTAATTTTTATGCAATCCTATGTAAGTATTACACTCAAAACAGTTCACTAACCGAAGTTCCAGTTTGAAACGATTTAATTCGTGCTTTTAAATTACAATTTTACGTTTTCCATGTCGTTTTATTGAATTTTATAGGTTGGACTCCACACTTTTTGATCCATAACGGTAGGGTCATGGTACATGGATGGAAAGCTACTCCCATGCTACATCTGTTGGTTCCTTGTGCAACTTCGATTATTCTGGTCAATCATGCTTATGCTTTAGCGACTCTTATTAGATATCACCGGTCTGCCGTTTTCCACTGCTCTCTTTTCTCATACTAGGACTGCAACAAGCTTAATCCTACTTAGTTTGGGTAGAGGTTAGGATAACTCTGATCAATCCTCAGCATAAAAGTACAGCAAATATCAATCTATATTATTTTGAGGGATTTCTTATGCGCTTTGAAAATTTTAGTGATAATAATTTCAGCATATTTGTAGTTCTGTGTCAAAATTGCACGTTGATTGCTCATAGACAAACAAAGCTACAACACGCCAGAGTTGAACGTTTTGTATGCTAATCGGCTTTCACTACTAGTATTCTGAACACAACTGCAGGCAGTAATTTTCGTAGTTTTTCTCATTTTTCTTTTCTATTGGATCATTTACTCATTTAAGAGGAAAATAACCATCATCGTTTTAAAAATTTTCAAAACCAGTTTTTTCGCTCAAAGTTGAAGCAATGCTCAAGAAAATCTATCATTGCATTGCACTGGCTATCTGTAATGCGATGATAGATTTTCATAAGGGTTTCTCCAAATTTGAACGAAAAAACTGGTTTTTATTTTTTGATGATTGCTGATGATTGAATGATGGTGTCTTGAGCCTTAACCAGCAATTAAAAGACCACCACCAATTCTGCAGACCTAAACGTTATTTTTCCTCTAATGAATGCTACCCCAATATCATTGAGTTCGTTGATAACTTACCACAGCCAAAGGGAAACACCAGGTTCATTGATTCCTTATCTCGAGATGAACGCAGTTTTGCAAAGCAGAGACATGTACAATGTATCGTGTGCGTCCCTCGCAGAGCTGGCAAGGCGCTGCCTAAATATAAACGATTGTGTTTATTTACTGCACATAAAAACAAAACAACCCAGAGCAGAATTCAGCAATTTGTGCGCTGCGGCCTAAGACAATTCTCGCGGAACATTACTAAAGGACCTATCTAACATTGAGAGGCTCTCTTTGTTTACTTTCTCTTTCATTAATAACTGTGTCACATTAACCTCTTCTGTTGCGTTTTTTGTATGAAATGCTAGTCAAGGAAACTGACTTTCGATCTATAGTGAAAAACTTCCCAAAATCTTTAGTATTCCACTGTTATAATCGAAAGAGAACGAGAGAGAAGAGAATCTCTCATTTGTACATAGGTCCTTTAGTAATGTTCCGCGAGAATTCTCTAATGACGATTCGTGGTTGAAGCGAATAAAAAGAACGGCCCAGCGAAACAAACGGTGGCAACGTGACAGTCACAACTCACACCTAGATGAGCCGTTGGCTGTCGGGCCGACGTCATAGTTCGATTGCAGTATGCGACAATAAATACTGCAGAAATTTAAAAAAATACAATCCAATTCTCCAATAATCTATTTTGATGATTATATTTCTTTCTCGTATTATGCAACCACCTTTTAATTACATATTTTTATTTTTTATGCAATTATCAATTTTTACGTTTCCATCTAAAAGCTCCATAAATTCTTCTAAAGTAAGCTTGAATGAACTTTTGAAGAATCTACACCAGCATATATTCTTCTTCTTCATGGAATTAACGTCCTCACTGACACAGAGCCTGCTTCTCAGATAAGTGTTCTTATGAGCACTTCCACAGTTATTAACTGAGAGCTTTCTTTGCCAAAGTTGCCATTTTGCGCATTCGTATATCTTATGGCAGGTACGATGATACTCTAAGACCAGGGAAGCCAAGGAAATTTAAATTACGAAAAGATCCTGTACCGATCGGGAATTGAACCTGGATTTCTTCAGTATGGCTTTGCTTTGTAGCCGCGGACTCTAACCACTCGGTTAAGGAAGGCCCCGCACCAGCATATATTACAGCAATAATTTATGTTATCGAAGAAGATCATTCCTTAATCATTGTTCAGGCATTTCGGCCTAGACCAAATAATTATTTTAGCCATCAATCAGTAAAACCTCCCTGGGGACGGACCTGGTGTAGTGGTTAGAACACTCGCCTCTCACGCCGAGGACCTGGGGATCGAATCCCATTCCCGACATAGTCACTTATGACGTAAAAAGTTATAGTGACGACTTCCTTCGGAAGCGAAGTAAAGCCGTTGGTCTCGAGATGAACTAGCCCAGGGCTAAAAATCTCGTTAATAAAGTCAAACCAACCAACCTAAAATCTCCCTCGAGTTCCTTAAGAGTCCAGGCGTTCTTTCAGAATACCTTGCATAAGTTCATCAGAATTTTTTCCAAAAAGTTAATTTGGTGATTGCTTTACGATTTCCTTAACAAAAACCTCCCGGATTTGGAGTGATAATTTTCAATAATTATTGGAGAAATAATAATTTTTGTAAAATTTCTTGTCATTTCCATGGGATTCCAGAGATAAATGAAAACCCACAAATGGAATCGCTTGAGCTGCCTTACAAAACGTCACATTTACTTTTTTGTCTTAGTTCGGTTGGCAAGAGAAAACTCGATTTGAAATCAATAACTTTTTAATAAAAACAGTTTTTCTTCTTCTTCTTTCTGGCGTTACGTCCCCACTGGGACAGGGCCTGCTTCTCAGCTTAGTGTTCTTATGAGCACTTCCACAGTTATTAACTGAGAGCTTACTATGCCAATGACCATTTTTGCATGCGTATATCGTGTGGCAGGTACGAAGATACTCTATGCCCAGGGAAGTCGAGAAAATTTCCAACCCGAAAAGATCCTCGACCGGTGGGATTCGAACCCACGACCCTCAGCTGGGTCTTGCTGAATAGCTGCGCGTTTACCGCTATCTGGGCCTCAAAAAACAGTTGTTACACGATTTAAATTATTTTTCAAATTCAACTACCATGTTCATTTGGGACTAAGACATTTGGGAGTATATTTTACATGGAATAATCATACCAGATATCAAATTCATCCGTACATTTATAATTATAGCAGTATTTGTGATTTTGTATGTTTTGTGACCTGAAATCAGGGCTGGTAGCGTTCGGACAGCAACATAACAGTGACTTTCGTGACCAAACTGGTCCGAATAGTGTCTAAAAAGTGACTTCAAAACTACAAATGTTAGTAATAAAAATGACTAGAACTGCAAATACGTTCTATGTGGATGTCAACAGAGCCAAATACTGGGTAAAATTAAAATGTAGTGAACAGCAGTAATTTGAAATATTTCTCAATAGTTACTGTCCTCACGGATAACAGATGTGTAAATATTCAAATTGAAACTCCTTGCAATCACTAGCGCCGTCACACAGCGAATTGCGTCAATCAGTGGTGAATATCAGTATTTTGAAATATTTCATATTCACCACTGACATCGTCATGGGTACTTAGCGATGACAGCGCCACCACGATGTTGCTTCTTGTGTTGCCATTCAAAATGATCGTTAATTGTCTTACACAGTTTTACAATCGGACTTAAACGTATGTTATTTGTGCTGTCCTGAATAATGTTTGATTTCCAAAAGTGTGCAATAAGATGGCGCATTGGAGATTTCATTCCTTCATGTTCATTTACGAGATAAATATTAGCTTAGTATAGGCTACTATTTTCAATTTACGATTTCAGTCGAAAGACTGGTAGTTTATCCGAATCCATGAACTCCGGAAACAAGCTCGTGAAAGAACTTTTCAGAATGATTTCAACACTTTTCTGTAATTAACGTTAACTGCGTAAATGTTTTTTTTTCTCTCCAAAAGAATAACTCTCTGGACTCCCTAAAAATGGGTGGCATGTTTCTCTTCACTCCTCTGGCTACAGAGTACAATGAACCAGCCTTGGTTCAATCGGAGCAACCACTCTGCAAGCGTTCTGGACGGTTTTACCAACTTGCCCCAGTCTCGTTCCATTGCGTTTTTCGGCTTCCTCAGTCCTCTAGTCTACAAAAATAATTGCCGGGTCAAGAATACGAAGCAGTTGACTACGTGCGTCCGGAAGATGGACGTCAGAGCCGTCTAGCGGTCTTGTGAAAGCATCGCGACAAAGTTGCATCGTACGGCCTTTTTTCAATATTCATTGACGTTATTTTAAAGAATAAACATTGTTTACCGTGATGCATCAATACCCGGACACTTAAGCTGCCATGAACGTTCAAAATCCATTTTGGATAGGTTTTCTACGAAAAATATTAAAATGTTTTTATGCAACGAATACTTCCATATTTAATCTAAACGAAAATGAACCACTTTTCCATAAATTTGAAGATTTAACTATAAACATACTTGAAACAATGAAGGTTGTTTTGTCCTTAAATCCAGACACCTGCAGCAAATCATGTCTATTAATCCGGACAGCTATGTATTAACGTACAATTAATTAATAATAAAATGTTAATTTTTTTTTTAAACAACTGAATTTATCACTCTCTTACAAACTTGAGCAATTCAAACGTTTATTAATGATTAAAACACATTAAAATGTGAGCAAATATGTGGTTTGATTACCTGGACAGAGACCACTGTGATTTGAACTGGAACAATCACTTATTAGTTCAATTTTTCTGCATAACACTATGCTCTGTATATTTTTCATCACTAATCCCACATATATTGATTGTTTTGAATGTTTTCCTCTTGACTTGTGAATTATGTTCTTACGCCTTGTGAATAAAACATTAGGTTTCAATGTCCGGGTTTAAAACACTTGGCTCCAATTCCGAACAGCCTCTTTTTGTAGATCTTTTCACTATTTTAAATGCTTGTTTCGTCCATATTTCTGTAATTTTTTGTCACTAATCTCTTTAGCAATCACTTTGGGCACAATTATTTTAAAATCACTACATGAACCGTGTAATTTCACAGCCAAACGTTGTGAGTGCGTTCGTGGACGCTATCAACAAAATCACTTGCACCGCGTAAAAATGACGTTCAACTTGAGCAACATTTTTGGTTTGTTATTTTTATTTAATTGCAAATGGTAACTAGATAATAAATAACTGTCAAACGATCAGCGTTGTTCAAAGCAAAAATTATAATATAAAATTTAACATGATAATATATAAATTTTTCCTTTAATTCTCGAAAACTTATTCAAATAGTCTCAAGTCAAAAAAGTGAATAAACTTACTTTATTGAAGCTTCGTGTTTCGCAGGCGAAATTCCACATGTTCCGCTCCTACCCAACTAAATTTTTCACTTTTAGAACGTTTAATTTCCGGATTTACAAAACGACGAAAGTAAGATTTTCAACTTTCGCAACCTAACCACTACTTTCGCCGCCTCGCTGTATAGAGAGACAAAGTGACTTAACCACGAATCAAAACAAAACACTACTTGAGCCGATTTTACACTGGTAGAAAAACGTCGAAAGTAACTGTATGAAACGGCTTATCATTTTGTCATAATTATTTTTGTTGAAAATAATAGAAACTACCTAGTTTTTGAACGCGATCTGATTGTATGCAAAATTTGAGCGATGTACACGGCGAAAAAATGTTAAAAAGGTGATTCATTTTAAAGCAGTTTTAGAAGACAGGTTGTGATTCTTCTCAATTAGTTTTCTCAAAACCGTATGAAAGTTACTTACGTCGATTTGAAAAAGTAATCGAGAATTGATGGATATTATCATAGTGTCCGCCTGTATTGCCATAACCGGTGCAGTTCGTAGTACCCCCTCGTTTGCCCTAGATGCTATACTCAATCTGCCCCGGCTGGATCAATTCATAAAGCTGGATGCTGAGAAAAGTGCTCTTCGGCTAAAACGATCAACAGTCCTACTGTCAGGGGACTTAACAGGTCACCTCAGTATATTAAACGAATTTTCGATAAATCCTATTGTTGAAAAATGTAGTGACTGGATGGAAAAAGTGGTAAACTATGACTCGCCATTCACGGTGGTCTTTCCTTCTCGTGAGGAATGGGAAGGAGGTGGACCCACCATTTCACCGGGATCTATTAAATTATACACAGATGGTTCAAAAATGAATAATTCGACAGGGTCTGGAGTATACGGACCGAAAACCAAAATCTCTGTCTCTCTTGGACAGTGGCCTACAGTATTTCAAGCAGAAGTCTATGCAATCAAGGAATGTGCGCAGCTGTGTCTGAAAAGAAATTACAGACATGCCACCATCTGTATTTTCTCTGATAGTCAAGCAGCGCTTCAATCTTTGAAGGCTTTCACTTGCAACTCAAAACTTGTGTGGGAATGCATTCTTGCACTGAAATCCCTAGCTGAACGCAATCGAGTTAAACTATATTGGATCCCAGGACATACGGGTCTAGAGGGTAACGAAATTGCCGATCAGCTAGCAAGGAATGGATCAACCAATATGTTCATTGGTCCAGAGCCATTCCTTGGCATTCCAAACTCTGCACTAAACACGGAATTGAACAACTGGTTGTTCGGTCAAATTCAATCAAATTGGAATACAGTTTCCAATGCGAATCAGTCCAAAAGGTTCGTAACAATAAACACGGCACAAACACAAAAACTTATAGGTCTCAACAAAAGGGATCTCAGAACATACATCGGTCTAATAACTGGTCACTGCCCAAGCAGATACCACTTATACAAGATCGGTGTCGTCCAAAACACAAATTGCCGTTTCTGTGATGAGACGGACGAAACCTCACAACACCTTCTCTGCTCTTGCAGTGCACACATCCATCGTAGGTTCAAAATATTTGGCAAGCACTACTTACAGCCAGCTGATATTTGGAACGCATCCCCTAGGGAGGTGGTTAGCTTTATTAGGCTGATCACGCCAGATTGGGGGAACTACAACACTGCAACCTAGGACTTCTGCCCATCAATGGCAGATGGTTCAAAGTTCAGTCAAATGCGCAAAGTATTCCGGAAGCACATTTGCTACTGGAAAACATTGTGTACATAGAGTAATAGGGTATATCACAATAGTCCTAAAAAATGGACGCAGTGATCCCACACTCGACAGAAGAAGAATAGTGTCCGGATATTGATACCGTTACAAATTGTTAAACCATACAAATTGTTGTAGTAGTGTACTGTCATTAGCATCAGCGTTAAGCAATTCGCACAAATTCGTAGGTGGTACAGTCCTAGACTGTCGTATAGGATGTCCCAGAAAATGTGGACACGACTTTACCTTACTGCCATTTCGAGACTAATGCAGATAAAAATCTGATTTTCACACATTTTATTCTTTTACTTAGCAAGTGTAGATTTTGAGCATTTTTTTCGCTGCCTGTTTCTTAAAACTACTTGCACAAATCGCGTTATTTATGAGCGCTTGTTGTACGAATTTTGTGCCAGGTTATAAAGTACGTGCAATAAAAATCTGACAAAATATATTTATCACTGCCGATAAGATAAACAATCAGACTATCACTTATTCTATTGGAAATTATAAACTTAAGTATATGAAATGTGCATAGAAAATAGAAATCCGATTTTACTTGTGGTCGATTTTTGAAAGGGTAAAAACCAAGTCCATGTATACCCAATAAAACATGTTAAAATATAAAGTTTTCGTTGCCTATCCAAAAGTATAGACATTCGATATAGGTGAATTTGAAATGAAATAATTTTATTAATACTGAAAATACTTGAAAAGCTATGATTTCGTGAAATTATAGTATGTAAAGTGAAAAACTAACGATTTTTTAGAATTTTACCATTTTGTCAAATGTTTTCTAGCAAAGCCAAAAAAAAAATAAACAAAAAATCTTGTGGAACGTCTTAGATACAATGTACTTGAACTCACCACAACGAAGGGTTTTGGAAAAATCTTTCATTACTAGTTGAGTTCCAAGAAAACACAAAAGTAGGGTCTGTGCTGGCTGGATAAGAATTGATTTTCTAAAATGAATAATTTCAACGTAAAAGTTCATTTATTCAAACAAAATTTTTACAGGCAGCATTTAAAAGCACAAAATATAAACATATTAATTTGTTTGAAACAATATTGTGATTCTTGATATCAAAGTCGTGCCCATACTTTCTGGGACAGCTTTATGAGTGTTGCCTTCTTCCCGTCCGTTACCAAAAACATAGATTTGGGACTAACTCTTGACCCTTAGACAAGATTGGCCCATCCTCCAACAGTAGAGAGCTGCGCTGGCCACGTTCTTGCGAATGCTTTATTGAACACCTACTTAGGAAAAAAAGCAGAGAACTCTACGACCTCTCATAGGTGTTACGAACGCGATCCCTTGAGTACAATATATGTGACGTTTTTGATTTCTATAAGACGATTCTATAACATTCCCCAGAAAACCATTCCCCCGAAACCCAATTCCCAGGATGTACCATCCCCCAGAATTTCACTCCCCAGAAAACCAATGCCCAGAAAATTATATACCTACCTACTTTAAAGTTCACAAGTACATGAGAAGATAAGCATTGGTGCTGCTAATTATGAACACTTTACGCATAATTCAAATTTCATTTGCAAATTAACTATCACAGTAGTTTCACTTTTATTGGCACTTATATTTACTTTGTTTTGTTCGTTTTGATCTTGATTTGTACAACAATTATTGACATTTTTATCACGAGTTGGAATTACCTAGTCATGTTGCATTCATTTCATTGAAGTTCCCAAGCACGGAGAAATATGCCGACTACATATTTTTGTAGGATTTAGTTTGACACACTCTGTGCATGATGCACGGTGTACCTAGTTATAAATATAAAACTTATGGAGAATGAATGAACAAACGATGAATGCGTCGCTCGGGTTTATGCATTCTGAAAGACAACATATCTAGAGGAGTTGTCTGTCGATGTACATATACGCTTAATAAACTACATGCATGAGCACCGAAATGCCAGGAGTGATAATTTTTGGACTCGACTGCCTATAGAAAACAAAGAACTTGCGATGACTTACCTTCTGTTGGA
Organism: Aedes aegypti; assembly: GCF_002204515.2. Classification (NCBI taxonomy): domain Eukaryota; kingdom Metazoa; phylum Arthropoda; class Insecta; order Diptera; family Culicidae; genus Aedes; species Aedes aegypti. Next base: position 188,000,348 of record NC_035108.1, on the reverse strand, counting down.
ACGCCTTCATGGTACCCGCTGAAACAATCTGCACTCCGCCGTGGCCAGCTACGGTTCCACTCGTTCCGGGATTGGCGGCGACGATGACTTTCTGCAAACCACCACCACCACCACCATGGACAAACTGCTGCTGCTGTTGGGGATCAGCTGCCATGACGTTGATGGGGAATGCTCCCGGTGGAAGTGGAGTGTCCTTGTTGAGCACAATTACCGAAGTGGAATCCACTCCAGGGCCACCTCCACCATCTATTCCTGCTGATGCCGTGGCAAATGACAGTTGCTGTGGAGCCACGGCCAGGGGCACCGAATTTGGCACTAACAGCGAACTCGTAGCATTGATGGTCAATGGTGTCCCTCCGGGGAATAGAATTGGCGAATTCCGTTGCACGATTACCTTCTGCTGGGCACCGGTGCCGAACGATCCCGTTGGGGAAATTAGTTTATCGATCAGATCATTTTCATCGGGGTCCATCATTCTGGGGGTAGGAACTGGTTTCTTCTCGTTCTTGCTTCCTCAAGGACACTGTCACTTCACACGTAATGTCACTTCCACTTGCTTCCGAGATTATCACGCGCTGCAGACGGAAAAAGGGTTCAATGATATGGGGCCAACTGGATGACTCGTGCGTAAGCCGTCTGTTGGGTCTGTTGGGGTGGAAAGGAGAAACTGTTGTTTGAGTTACATAAAGCTAAGTGGATAAGTAAGCTGATTGCGTTTCGGACACACGGATTGGCTTTTCACTCACGTTCAGCACTTTCGAAAGGATACCAGACTCAGACAGAGCAAGTCTAGTTTCGACCAAAATGCAAACAATCGCACACTGAAACACACTGTTTTTTTTATGTTGATGCGTTTGCGAGAGCTCTAGTTTAAAGTCGCTATCGTTGGTGTAATGTAATGAATGTGTGTTGTACACTTCTATTGGCACGGAGCCTATCTACAGATATGTACCTCGTCGTTCGTACAGTTGATAGAGTTGATAGACGGTCGGTCATCGGTGTGAAATGCATCGGTGAGAAGCAATGTGATGTACCCGTGGTGGGAAAATGGGTGAGAAATTCATATTCTCAAGCTGAGCAGGCAAGAGAGATCAACGTTCATGAGGAACAAAATGAACATCGCATGCAGCTCTGTGAGAACTGTTAATTTTATTATTACCTATTTTAGATGCAAATTTAATAAATTTATTGGGTCATTCTTATTAATACCTGAATAACTGCTTAATTTCTAACTGAAAAAAGGTTCATTACAATTTCCAACGTTTTTTTAGGATATGGCAGGAAATATCCATGAATTTTATGCAGCACTATCCAAGAGCAAAGTTTCATCTTCTTATTGATATTTTTCGTGACATTGGATCATAACTGGAACAGAATAGAAGTTGTTTTTCAGCTTGGTGTTGTAGCAAACACTTCTACAATAATTAATTGAAAGTTTCCTTTAACAAAATTTTCCATTTTTACCATTTTTTGTATTTGGATACTATATTGAGGAGAATATTCCAGCCGCCTTCAACCTGTTTTTTTGTTAACCGCAGCCAGAAGGCTGAAGAGCGACGGATATTCCGTCAGATTGAACGTTCTGAATTCATCATCGTCATCATTGAAGTACCAAAACCAGTTATTGTGTTAAAAAATTGAAATTTATTCTATGACAATATGTTCGCTGCGTTTTGGTAAAAGAATAGAGTACAGTAAACGTATTTAATTAAACAATCCAGGAGCCGATATCCCAAACAGCCGTAACGGTTAACGCGCAGAAATTCTGCAAGACCAAGCTGGGGGTCGTGGGTTCGAATACCGCCAGTCGAGGAGCTTTTCATATAGAAAATTTTCTCGACATCTATATATACACTAGAAATCCTTTATAAGAGAGATTCGCGGAAGCTGACATTTCTGTCAAAGTGTGAGCCAATCGAGCAGCGAGAGCTGTCAAAGTGTGAGCCAAACGAACATGCGTTATGTTTGTTTTGAACTTTTCTTGAGGAGTAATGTAATCCGCTTGAAATTATTTCGGTAAAAGCAATTTTGCATGAAGCAAAAATATGAATGTTTTACTTTTTAAAATTTTTGTCAATGCGATTTTTAGTTTTTGATTTTTTTCGGCTGTTTATTAGTTTTGATATGTAGCCCAAAGATCAATAACGAAACAAAATACACTTTATAGCAATGAGGAAGTCATGTCCGTGTTACAGTATTATTCTCGACGCCGAGCAAAATCAGCACTGCTGGTCTGTTGCCAAATCATGCCATTTTACTTCCGCTTATCTCTCTATAAAGGATCACTAATATACACGATATACACATGCTAAAATGGAAAAGAAAGCTCTCAATAAATGACCTTGGAAGTGCTGCTCATAAAACACTAAGCTGAGAAGCAGGCTCTGCCCCGATAAAAACGTTATGCCATAAAGAAGAAGAAGGAGAAGAGTCGATATCGACTCATGCAACTACACTTAACCAAACTAACACTCAACTCTTCATCATCGGATATTTCGTCTCTCGATATCGAGTTTGGTAGTACCATAATAACCATAGTAAAAATAAGTTTTTGCATAACAACCTACTTTTTATCAAACGAATGAACAGCACTATGAACAGTATTTTTTAAATTATGTATAGATTTTTCAATCCAACAAGGATCATTTAGATCTATTAGATTTATTCAAAACTATTTGACATTGGAAGTAACAGTATAAGGGGCCTTCCTTAGCCGAGTGGTAAGAGTCCCCGGCTACAAAGCAAAGCCATGCTGAAGGTGTCTGGGTTCGATTCCCGGTCGGTCCAGGATCTTTTCATAATGGAAATTTTCTTGACTTCCCTGGGTTTAGAGTATCATCGTAACTGCCCACACGATATACGAATGCGAAAATGGCAATTTAGGCAAAGAAAGCTCTTAGTTAATAACTGTGGAAGTGCTCTTAGAACACTACGCTGAGTAGCCGGCTCAGACCCAGTGTGGACTTTAATGCCAAGAAGAAGAAGTAACAGTATAATAGTTATTTATGTTGGAATAGAGGTAGTGTCGCACCTCAGGTAGCAGAATCGTCAGTTAAGAAGCATGCGTCGTCGTAGGTAAAAGTGTGGGAGATTAGTTGAGAGAAGTATGATATTTGTGTAGGATGTTGAATTGTAAATGTAATTGTAATTACCTGGTTTGAATAAAGAGTGTTGCAGCTGCTGATTGTGGTATCAGTCAGTAGCTGCCCAGTTGAAGGAAACATCTACTGTATTGTATTTCTTTATGATTTGCAATCGGATGTGGACGGGCTAGTCTCGCTAGGATCTGTGTGGTCTTAGCGGACTAGCTTTTCAACAATTTATGCAACAAATTGAAAAATAATGTTTTTTTCAGCACGATTCGTACATTAATGCATGGTTAAAAACGACAAGTGCTGAAAAATCATCATTTTGCAACGAGTTGAATACAACTTCTTTTGAGATTACGAAAAATTTCGATAAAGTTTTATTTTTTGGAGAAAAAAAATATTTCAAGAAAATCCACATGGGCATCCAAGCGTAGTAAAAACTCAACATTTCTGAAACAGATAAGCTATGAAATTACCAGGGATTAAATCCTGAGAAAATTGAGAGAATCTCTCACGTATTGCTCTCTGTAACTACATATCATAATACGCTGCACATTATGAGAGACTGTTTATCGTATACTGCTACAACTTTGATCAGATTGGGGGAATAGTAGTGCATGATAAAACCCATCTAAACATGCTCTAAACCTGGGGGACACTATTGCTATTGGAAGTTCGTGGATTGTTTATCGTGCCAGTAAAGAAAAACACTAGATGTTCAGCAAAAAATATAAACTTAATCAAAATTCACGTTTTACAGGTGTTATTTGGGTTCAAAGTTCATATAGAGACTGTTATGTCTTTATTTTTCAATATGGGACTGCACCAGTTTTATATTTTTCCATAACATTTTCAAACAAAGTGTGTAATTTTTGATATGCATAGTAAAGTATATAAAACATGAATGTTACGATGAAAAAGGTTATTGGGTTGGAAATCCATAAGGGAAAGTTTTGCTTGTATGGGCAGTATACATCCGCAAGACTCAGAACCCGTCACGGTCAACTAGCTTCTGATTCTACATCCGAATCTACGATCCGAATCCGACCCAGTTCGGTTCGTCAAACAGATGTAGATTCAGAACCTAGTTAACCCAGTTGAGGATTTCAGAGCATTTCAAAAATTGACATGAAGGGAAGGTAAGCCGATGTCGATTTGATAACTCACAAAACAGTGCTGAAAAGTGCTACTTTTCTATACTGTGTTTAGAGCTGAAAAATAACACTTATTCAGTACTATTTGTAATGATAATAAAAGAAGGCCCTTATGCTGCTGATTTTCTTGATAAAAAGTAGGCCGATATACTGTTCTGAATTGCGTTATGAATCATCACACAACAATTTTCAGAAATTGCGAAATAATGGTAGTATGATTTCTGATATCATCAAGGGGTCTCCTACGAAATTGCAAAAATTGTTGTGGTTTAGTATGCAACTCAAAATAGTAATTTCAACCAGTTGGGTAATGAACTATATGACTGCATAGTTCAGTTCATGAAAGTAGATCGTCCCAAGTAACATTGGTAGCTGAATAACAGCTTATTCAGCTAAACTTTTGTTTATGCAGGTTCTGAACTGGGAGTGAGGGACAGATACTAAGCACGAAATATGAAACAACGTTTTTTCAGGATACTTCCAACTTGCCAACGACAGTCAAGACAGGCTTGCTGATAATCGCTACACAGACAACCAGAATGTACATATAACGAAGTTACCTTCTGCGTTATGCGATGCTTACATGTGCAAAGATTCCGTATAAGATGTCGTCAAAAGGCATTATGCGTACAAAAGTGGAGGCGTAATATGTGCATAATTTATATGATAAAAATTGACATACAATGCGAGTGCACAGATTTTATTACGAATTAATCTGTAATCTTATACGACTTAGTTTATAATAACAAAGTTGATTTGACAGCTGCTACGGATTGATTCGGCTTCCTTTGTACGTTCATACGGAACGAAACAAAATGCACTGATGAACTCAGAAAATAGCATTCTATGCAAGGAAATTCATCACTCATATGATTTCATTCACCATGTTGTGCGGGTGTGATGTAATTCGCACAAGTAAACGACTTTTTACGTAAATTTTTATGCGACTTCTGGTTGTCTGGGTAGTTTTCTTATGTTGTGTGTCACAATCTTTCCACTATGTATTATGTGTTCAATTTTCATTTTTATTGGAAAAAAGTAAAAAAAATGCATATTTCAATACTTTATATTCAATCAAAATAAAAGGGGCTATCGTGACTGTCAGATCATTGGATGTTTGTATCCTTCGAAGAAATGCAAAAATATGTTTTGATCAATTACGCGATTTTATCATGTTGGTCCATTGTTTAAGATTCAGGCTCACAATGACAGTTCGTGACAGCAGAATCTCACCTTGACGTACATAAATTTCGTTTCTCCCTCTCAAGTTCCGATATGACTCCTGGGATGACTCCACTAAAGATTCCTACTGAAATTCCCCTAGAGATTTTCCCAGGAGTTCCTCCAAAGATTCCGCCAGGAATTCTCCTATAATTCTTCCAAGACTCCCACTAGGGATACTTTCAGGAGTTTTACCAGGGATACCCCCAAGTATTTTTCTAGGACAGCGGTTTTCATATCGTGCTCCAAATTTGTGTTTTTGAAAACTTATAATTTGGCTTCGAATCATTTTCACCTTAATGAAAGTTTGGATAATATAAATCTTACTTCGCGATTTTCGTAGGAATTATAGGGTCGATTTAAGCTCGTGTAGATTGAAAACGGAGTGGTGATGAAAAACAGATGCTCCGCGTAACAATTTTATTTCAAAAAGTGCACCGCGAGCCAAAAAGGGTTAATACCCCTGCTCTAGGAATTGTATCAAGGACTTCAGAAATTCTACGAGGGATTCCTTCAGAAATTGAACACTAAAAATCTAGTATGTAGTTCTACAGAAATACAGGTATTTGTCTTGGGAGTTCTTCAGGGATTCTTTAGGGATTGCTTCCACATATTCAAGAAACGCTTCCAACAAATTTTCCTAGGGTTCTCCAAGATATTTTTTTTCACTGGAATTCCTACTGGGATTCGTAAGGTCCTCCAGAGTTCCTCGCAAAATTTCTCCAAGGATTTCTAATTCATTGAAAAAAACTTCCATAAATTACTTCATTGATTCCTCCAGTAAATGCTCCGGGTATTTCTCAAGGGATTTTCCAGTTCAGTTATGTTTTCAGAGGTTCCTTCAGTATTTCTTTTACAAATCTTTCCAAAAATTCCTCTGGATATGATCAGATGTTCAGGATTTTCTGGAGGAATAACTGAAGGAGTCGTTGGAGGAACATCTTATCCTTTTTTCAATAATAAAGAAAAAAAAAACAACCAGATGTTCCTCAACGGCTCCTCCAGTTATTCCTCTAGGAAATTTTCAAAGATTTCCTCCAGTTGTTTCTTTTAATATTTATTCAGGAAGTTTTCTAGAAATTTCTCCAGGGTAATTTTTCAACAGATTTTTGCCGGTCTTCCTGCAAAACTTCCTCATGAGATAATTTAGAAAAATCCTCCAGGGGTTTTTCACAGATATTTTTTTAACGAGACTCTTCAAAAACCTGTCTCTAAAAATATAGATAGTACTATAAGGAGTAGTAAAATTCAATTAGCATTTTTATTAAAGTTCCAATAATACCTTCAAAAGTGTAATTGTACCTAATTAGTCAATTTAAACATATTTCCATCACACTTTTTGTAAGAGTTAAACTCATATTTTGGTGTGAATTGTCACGCTTAAAAATCTGCTATTTTATAAGGACGCTCTCGATTTGAATTTATTTGGATTTGTATATTGTTTCAAAAATCTACATTCTCATGTATCACACACTGTAATCTTACACGTTGAGAGATCTGTTTCAAAAATGCATTATAATTATTATGAACGCAATCTCATTAACGCATATACACCAAAAACGCGCCTCGAAGAATAATGTTAACCCTTGTCAAAAAACTGACCAATAAAGGCTAAAAATAGTCCACAGCGAAGAGATTGTTTCCGAATAAGTGGTAGACCAACCTTGATTAATAACGAAACCACCTCCAAGTGGAAAGGAAGAAAAAGAAGAACCATACCAATGAATATATCACACTGACTCACGAGCCTTCTCACTAATTCGTTTTCAGTTCACTCACTCACTGCTCCGAAAATCGAAATGGTAACGCACTAGCAACACTGAGAGCGCTGAATGTTGTTAATTTATTATGCGATGATTTGTGGGTAGCAGCATAAAAGTTATGCTGTATACCACCAACAGGTAAAACGATGCAAATCTAACAGGATTTTTTTTTATCTGAGCAATTTCCTATTAGTTTTAGCCCATAATGCGTGACACGCCGATTCCAATGTTTATGTTTTGCGAGGACTGTCTTCTATAATGTTTGATAAAATCTTGAAAAATGTGTTAATTACACCAATGCCCATTTCCAACATACTGTCCTATATCTGGATATAGGCATTGAGAACCGTCCCGAACACAGACCCCCAATCTGTCCTTTTCCGAGAATGACAGTAATTTCACGGAACAGGAGAGTACGACTTTTCTAATGATTTTTGCTTAAACATCCAGTAAGTCGAAGAGTAGCATATTTTTTAAATATAGTTTCCTCTGTTAACTGCGAAAGATGAGTAAGTTTCAAAAACTTATAACCAGTTTTAGAGTAGCTACGCGTAGTAGTATTCCAGTCAAAAGCATATCAATTCTCTCCACTTATTCAAGTCATGTTGCATTTTTAATATGAAATCAATAAACTGCAAAATAGGATATTTTTTTGTGTATAGTTTGAATATGAATTCAAAGAAAATTGATTATTGACATAACATTAATAGGCCAGGGGAAGTGGTTCACCTAGAGTGAATTTATGTCAAAGAAAAAGTAGATTTTGTATGAGATTTGACAGAAAAATGAATGACAAGTTCATCCACTTCTCCTGGCCTATGGTGTGGAGTAGAAATCCTTTATAAGAGAGATTCGCGGATGCTGACATTTCTGTCAAAGTGTGAGCCAATCGAGCAGCGAGAGCTGTCAAAGTGTGAGCCAAACGAACATGCGTTATGTTTGTTTTGAACTTTTCTTGAGGAGTAATGTAATCCGCTTGAAATTATTTCGGTAAAAGCAATTTTGCATGAAGCAAAAATATGAATGTTTTACTTTTTAAAATTTTTGTCAATGCGATTTTTAGTTTTTGATTTTTTTCGGCTGTTTATTAGTTTTGATATGTAGCCCAAAGATCAATAACGAAACAAAATACACTTTATAGCAATGAGGAAGTCATGTCCGTGTTACAGTATTATTCTCGACGCCGAGCAAAATCAGCACTGCTGGTCTGTTGCCAAATCATGCCATTTTACTTCCGCTTATCTCTCTATAAAGGATCACTAGTGTGGAGGTATTGAAAGCATGGTGTAGGGTAGTTTTTTTTTCAATAAATTTCGTACAGTCAACTCTCCCTAACTCGATATTGACGGAACAATTGAAAACCAACTTTTACTACGGTTCTCTAACTCGATATCGAGTAAGGGAGAATTGACTGTATCTGTAAACTGAATACATTCCAACCGAAATTCTTTCAGTGCTCACACCAGTGCATTTTAGAATGGATCCATCAACTAAGATTAACGTTACAACAAGACGTATTGAGGATTATATAAAAAATATTTTATGTATGTATGTATGAATGTATGTCTTTGCTTGTAAATTGTTCAAAAGTACCTTATTACATCTAAAAAATGCAACGAAGAACTTGTGCAATCATTTAGATTATTAAAAATTAGCTTCAAATGTTGTATGTTTGAATGTTGATAGGTGTACAAATAAGCAATTGGGTCAATTTCAGACACAAATTCAATACTTTCCCATTATTCCAAAGATGAAAGTAAACGAAAACAGTTTGTCCATTAGTAGATAACTCCTATGAACTTCTTTATTGATCAACTAGTATTTTAAATTGAATACATCATCAAGTGATGCTGTTGACAGTTTTTTACCAACATGATCTGAAAACAGTGCCCTATACGAATATGAAATTGAATCACTGTTCAATATAGTCAACCCTTCATGATTTGATCTTAAAGGGACTATTGACTCGTGGAAGTATCGAGTTATGGAACAGTGGTGTGGAATAAAACACAAATTATCGACCCAGTCCCCTTTTCCGGTTCCATTTGGTTCCTACAACAACTAACTATGCAACATTTCAGCTCGATCGATGAAACTATAACTTAGCGCCAGCCGTTTAATGTTTGTATGGGATTTACTATGAGAAAACTTTTTTTTGCAAAGCAAATTCGCCGGAAGAATCCAAAAAGTGGACTGGAGCTAGAACCTGAATTTAGTCTCACGCTACACTCCAAACCCGATTAACAATATTTTGCTAAAATGAGCCGAGCTGGTGTGTTCAGCAAACCAAATTGCTGAAAATCGGTAAAAAATACCGAAATTCAGCAAATCAATGCTGATGATCAGCAGAATTAGTTGAGTAACTTTGCTTGTAGTTTTCATTACTTTCAGTCATCAAAATTGTTGACTTTATCACCCTGAAATGGGCTGTCAGCCCTCATTTTACTTTCAGATTAATATTATAGTAATCAAACCTAAGGTTTTTTTTTTACATTTGGAAGATTTGTGAAACTTTTGATGAAAACATCGATTTTGGGAGGTACCAATAGTGCACCAGTATCCGCTAATGCCCCTATTTCCACTCACTAGTGTAAAAATGGATTTTTCGTGTCAAAAACCAACATTTTTCGCACGGATATATTCTAGGTAATATACCACTTTCAAATGAAGTCGTCGTACATTATTTTCATTTGATAAAATAATTCTTTATATCGAAAACACAAGACCTCGTGAGCGGTTATTGGATCAGTAGGTTGTGTTATCAGTGTTCTAGTAACCGCTCATGCAAAAAATTAAACAAAATTTTAAAGAAATGTCGATTTTGGTATATAGCATTCTTTATTGCAGTAGTATGCATGGTTTGACCATAAAAATGTCAGGATAAATAACGAAATTCGAAATACAGATCGGACTCGATTATCCGGAGACTCGATTATCCGGAGACTCGATTATCCGGTGACTCGATTCTTCGGGATTCGATTATCCGGAATTTTAGACTCGATTATCCGGAATTTGTTTTTTGACGTTCTTGTTTTTTCAATTTTTATGCGAAAATTTGAGATAATTTGTATTTCAATTTGAATGGTTTTGCAGTTTAGAACGTGTTCAAGAAAAAAGTGGTTTGAAAAAGTGTTTTTTTTTTTTGTAAAGACCCCTACTGTTCCCAGAAAAAAGTTCTGGCTACGCCACCCTCATCATATAAATAAAATAACGAAAAAAGATAATAACTTAATTCAACGATTTCAATTTTTTTTCTTAGTGATTCGATTATTCGGAGTGAAAAAAAAAGATACTCCGGATAATCGAGTCCGACCTGTAATGCATTTTTCAATAAGTTCGTCACGAAATCTGTTTCCGTGAGTGAAAATAGGAACACTTAGTTGCAGTAACAAATGCAATTAAATATTTTTTTTATGAAAGTTTTTCAAATTCTTTTGACTTTTCCGCTGATAACATATGCTTGGAGCTACATTGTGACATAGAAAAAGTATTGTTCGACACAATAGTTATTGTATAATAAACTTTTGAACACATAACTTCCCTTTAATGAGCGGAACCTGGTGCACCGATGGTATATCGACTTTCAGAGAGATCACAGTATGCCAGATTGAAAGGACTATGCGTTCCATCGAGTGAGGGGAAATATCGAGCTACAAAGTATCGAGTTAATATTGAAGGGATCATCGCTGCCCACAAAAGCATAACCATCCCATATGGAAAAAGAAGGCATTAAGAAAATAGAACCCATAGTTTGAAGATTGTCTTCTCATACAAATGTTCATAATTTTCTAGTACATTTTTCACGCCACGATCACCGCACAAATATCTCATTTTGGTACTACCTGTTGTTTAACAAAACTATGAACCTAGACAAAATTCACGTTTTGCAGTTGCTTTTTGGTTTGAAAGTTTATATACAGACTGTTAAGCCAGAGTCGAATAGAGACGAAGTAGTCGGGTTCAGAATGGGTACCACTTCTAGTACTGCATTTGGTCCTTTGATACTGCAAAAGGTACCCAAGTTTGACAAATCGCAGTACGCTTTTCACAGTACTCTAGATTTGCTCTATTACTTTAGGTGCCATGAAATTTTGGGCCTATACAGTTTATTTGTTGGAATTTCTAATTTACTTTCTGAAATGATTGCTATCAAAACTAGTACTTGTCATGGAGGAGTATCTGACTAACTCTGATTTTTTGGTTGTTCTTCCTAATGCTCATCTTTCGGAGGAGTTTTGATTATGTTCTTTCAGGATTCTTTCTATAGTCGTAGATTAAGTTCACTAATAATTTATTCAGCAGATGTGTCAGATATTGATCATGGTTTTCACCAAAATTTACTAAAATATTTCGCCAAAAAAATCATCTCAAAGTTGTTTTACACTATATAGTGACCGGCGAAAAGAAAAGATCATTTTGCCGTTTTTTATACAAAATGACCATTTTTGGAAACTTGGATCTTGACTCCTAGAGTTCAGATAGATCTGTAATTTCTACTGGCACTAGGATTTTGATCACACACTTTGAAGTTATCGCAAATGTCCCATATTAAAGAAAAAGTTTGAATTTTGGTTTTGATATATTTTGAAAAGTATGAATTTTACATAAAAAAAATTGTTCTGCATACTTGTTTCTCTTGTTAAATCAAACATTTTTGCTAAAGGGTATTTTCAAAAATAGTTCAAAATATTTTTTTTTTACAAAATGGGGCATTTGCAATAACTTTAAAGTGGGTGATCAAAATGCTGTGAATTTTTCACTTCGCAATTTTCAAGTTATTTCCTAGCTGCGGTAAAAAATGTCAACTCAATCGGAGCTCTAGGAGCCAAGATCCAAGTCACTAAACTTGGTAATTTTGTATGTAAAACGGTAAAATGATCTTTTTTTCGCCGGTCACTGTATTTGTCTTTATATTGCAATTTTAGGGAAAACTTTCCGTTTTACGGTTCAACGAAAAGCTACCGCAGCAGTCACATCACTGATTTGCACTGGGAAATCATCAGTATGTTTCAATGATACCTTGGATACCGTCTTGATGATTTTTGTTTATTGCTATTTTGCATAGCGATTTCTCTTTCAAGCATACTATGATTGAACTGTTTGCTTCAATGATAGAATGATTTCGAAGCCTGCGGTAGAACTTTGACAGCTGCGGTAGAACTCTGCGGCTACCGTAAACCGGAAATTTTTCTTATCAACCGTAATAATAACAAATATATATTTCTTGCGAACCTAGCCTAAAATTTCATTATCATCAGATCGGGCCTTTCCAGACAACCAGAATGTACGCATAACGAAATCACCTGGAGGCTTTGTACATACAAAATTTCACTTATAAGATGTCGCGAAAAGCCCTTCTACGTACAAAAGTGGAGGCGATATGCGTGCATATATTATGTGATGATTAATAACATACAATTCGAGTGTATAAATATTCTCCCGAACTAACCTGTTATCTTATGCGATTTAACTTATGATAACAAATGTTGATTTGACAGTTGCTACGAATTGATTCGACTTACTTTGTACGAGTGTACGGGACGAAACAAAATGTACAAATAAACTCAGAAAAAAGTGTTTTATGCGAGGAAACTCATCAATTTGACGAGTTTATCTACGGTGTTTTGCGGATTTGATGTAATTAGTATGAATAAACGAGTTATAACGTGAACTTTCATCCTATTTCTGGTTGTCTGGGTTCCTTAGCAGAGTGGTTAGAGTCCGCGGCTACAAAGCAAAGCCATGCTAAAGGTGTCTGGGTTCGATTCCCGGTCGGTCCAGGATCTTTTCTTAATAGAAATTTCCTTGACTTCCCTGGGCATATAGTATAGTCGTACCTGCCACACGATATACAAATGCTAAAATGGCAACTTTGGCAAAGAAAGCTCTCAGTTAATAACTGTGGAAGTGCTCATAAGAACACTAAGCTGAGAAGCAGGCTCTGTCCCAGTGAGGACGTTAATGCCAAGAAGAAGAAGAAGAAGATCGCGAAAATAGTGACTTTGATGAACTTTTTCTGAAAAAAGTGATTCTAGTGACTTTCTAGTGACTAGGTCGAAAAAAGTGACTTAGTCTTTAAAATGTGTTGCTACCAGCCCTGGATGTTTGAAAAACGTAAAAAAGTTGACGTGTCGTTTAAATTAGTAATTGTTTTGAATATGGCAAAATAGTTTGGACCATGCAATTTAAAATGTATTTATTATGTACCATATTCAAACCAAATGTTGACAAACTACAATTTTGGTCAATCACCTTCTGTCCCCCAGTTCCGGCAGCTTACTACTTTTTTTTAATGAAAGATTGAAGTTATACCATAACACGCATAAGTATGACATGAGGTGGTACAATATTTTTGGCCGTCAGTCTACATGGAAACCGCCCATAGTGGCGGTTCGCGGTTTGCAGTTTGGTGATCACTGTTTTAAAGAGACCGTCTCAGTAACCAAAAATTGCTTTGGTATAATTAAATGAGACGATATCGAGTCATGGGACATCTACTTATAGAGTTTTCACTGTATACTAATCCTATTGACAGTCAAACCTTCATGAGTCGATGTACCATTACTCGATATCGACCTATAAAAACATTACAAAAAAAAAACCATAACTATGATGGTACCTACTCTTAAACAACAATCCAAGGAATATCTGTCCAATAACGGGACATGTCTACGAGCCGGTGGTCCCTACAATACCGACTCCTAGAGGTTTGATTTGATGTTACATCGAACACTTGGCTCATCTGAATAAAACATCTTCCTAACTTTGCGCTGTGCTCATTAGCCGATTTCGACTGCCTGGTCAAGGCTAAAGCACACAACACTATTTGTCGTGAAGTAGTGCAATGATTACGTGCTTTTCTCTGATAGATGCAAACACTGATAGCTTATAGTCGTTTATCCTACATAGCTTAGTAGCATTACATTAATTCCAGAAAAGCAAATCGAAAACCGCAACCAAAATTTCGCTGATGCCGCGAATCTTGACAGCTTCATCTCACTGCCCTCTACCCTAAAAAGTGGGTCTCAGATTCGGATGGCGAGCATCGTCCCAAAAAAGATAATTACTCCACTAGTTGACCATACATACCGATTTCCTGACTTGTAAATCAATTCCTAGCACTTTTCCGATGATTTTACCTATTCAAATCACAAATTCACCAAAGAAAATAGATCACAACATTCGCCACTGACTGGTTTCTTCCAAATCACACGAAGCTTGAAATGACGGGTGCTGGCTGCTTCGACGATAGAAGTTCGAATTTCGAAAATGCACCTACGACGAAGATCTCGCACTCGGACTGTTTCTCTCTCACGTACGCCTCATCCCACAATCGCTGTCACACGCACACCACCATAGAAACGTGTTTTCCTTTTCCGTCTGATATGATTGGATTAAGTTTTTTTCAAATGATAATCCCGTTTTCATTTCCTATGCATTGGTATTATTTCACATGAGTCGTAAATTACTAGCACGGGGCATTGAATTAAGGATCAACGACAACAAAGGATTGTTATCAGTTCAGCCTCTAATGCTCACTCATTCATTAAAAAGCAAGGCATCACAGTGTGCGTGAGGTCTTTGCGTATCTCTCGCTGCAAGCAAGAGAGAAAACTCACATTCTCTCGCCTTCGAAAACTGCATTTCGTTCGAATGAAAGAGGAGAGGGGGGGAGCAGACTGTTCATTCGCGTATTCGATAGCGCAAAGCACCGTATCTCTGTACTGCGTATTCCCGTCTGAAGGCACACATGGCACTGTTTTTGTTTTGTCGATAGGCGAAGGTGTGTTGGATTTCATTCGGATTGGATCTCACCACACTCTCGATTCGCGGTCACATCATGAATGGGGATCTCGGAACGCATGAAACAGCTGTCAAAAATTTAGCGGCACAATCAGTGGGGGTGTGTGCGTAAGCGTGGATTGATTGTTCATAACTCGTGTTTGTGAATCAAATGCGCCCCCCCATTTGGGATTTTGTTGCAATTAGGTACTGATATGATTTTTGCAATTCTACATGTTTAAATATTTCATGATTTAATGGTGATTCTGTTGAAAAACACGACATGTCTCGCATAATTTGGTACCTAGCTAAGTTTGACACTTGTTGTTTCTGAACAAATGAGTCGCCATTGGGAAATAAAGGATTTTGTTCCTTTCATCATAATATTTCCCAACTTCTTGGCATTACGTCTCCACTGGTGATAGTCTTTTTCTCAGAATATAGAAGACAAAACCAGTGCAACTGCGGTCCAAGGGACCATCGAGGTAGCCATGAAAACTAACTTTTGCTATGGTTCTCTAACTCGATAGGTGCGAACTGGGAGGGAGGCACCGATACTACACACGAAATTGGATACAATTGTTTTACAAATTGCAAGATAACTCCAGTTTGCCAACGACAATCAAGGCAGGCTTAGTGAAAATCGCTAGTTTTCATTTGTTGTGTACCTTCGATCTTTCAGGACAAACATTGAAAAAGGGCCACAGTTTTCTATGCGTTTAATTTTCAGTTTTAATGAAAACAGTTAAACGAGCCTCATTCCAATACGTTACATTCAATTAGAATAAACGGTGCTCTCGTGATGTTACTTTTGAATGTGCATGAATTGATTCTAATTCGATTTTTGCTACTTTTGATGACATGCAAAAATATGCTTAGGCTAATTACGCGCTTTTATCATGTTTGTCCATTGTTTAAGATCCGGGCTCACAGTGACAGTTCGTGATAGCAAAATCTCGGCTCACTGTGACGTAGAGAAATTTTGCATTGGTTTCTCCCTCCCAGGGTGCGAAATATTGAGTTAGGGAGAGTTGACTGTACCCCATCTAAATAGTTGAAAACCGTCTACCTAATAATAAAACCAGTTTTCACAACAATTACAGTATTGGGCAAAACATTTGCAACTTTTTCGATTTTCCATACAAAATGATCAGCTTTGGTAAGCCAGATCTCAGTTATTTACAGTGGCCCAATTTCATATTAGTACAGGATACTGTTTTTACATCAAGTTAGTAAAAAACTGTTAAATGATGTATTGAGTTTAAAATACTTTATTCACATTGAAGGTAGTAGGTGTCATCTATTATTTGCCAATCACAAACTTTTTCCATTTACGTTCATCTTTGGATTAATGAAAAAGTATTGAATTGATGTCTAAAATTCACCCAATTCCATATTCGTACACCTACAAAAATTCAAACGTAGAGCATTAAAAACTAAATTTAAAAGCTCTAATTGATTGCTGAAGTGCTTCATTATGATGTTCAAATGTAGTGTAGTACAGTTGGACAATTTAATAGTGGACATACATAAAATTTTAGTAAAATCATGAGAAATGCCAGTTTTACAATGATTTTTGCTATAAAATCCAATAATTCGAACAATAACTTTCATTTTTGTCATTGTATCCAATCTATTAGTTATATTCGTGAGCTCTGATAGAAATTTAGTTGAAATGTATACAGTTTACAGAAATCATAAACTGATTTTATCCCTTTTGAGTTCAGAAAATTGTTTTGCCTTAACTTTAAAACTCTTCTAAAATGATATTTTTAATCAATGTAAACCAAATTTTCATTCTAAACAACAGATAGATGTTAATTTTGCGCTTGTCTGTAAAAAGAATTTGAATTACGAACTTCGTTTTACAATAAAGTACCCTAAATTACGGTGTACATACCTCCACATATTGATGGTATGGCAATATTCAATTATCTTTGAATTTCAAATTTCAATTTATGTTCAAAATAACACCCTATTTTGCAATTTATTGATTTTATAAGAAAAATACAAAATAACTTGAATAAGCAGAGAGCAGAGAGATACTTTTTACTAGATTATATCCTGTTGTTTTCATCATTTTAAAAAACGTTTTTGTTGCGGTTATGGCTACAATATTTATTCTATATATCTCTGTAATCATGTTTGGTAGTGAAATGTAAATTAAAAGTAATAATTACGCAATGTTTTGATAGGAACATTATCTATGGATTATGTATACCCATTTAGGAGCCAAACTGAGAGAAATTTACTAAAATTGTTGGTTTTGGATTTGTTATAATTGTCATATTACCTAAGATCCAAAAGTATAAGTTGTCGATATACACTCCTAGCTACTCTAAAACTGATTATATTTTTTTGAAAATTGTGCAATATTCGCAGTAATCATTCTTAAGGAAGTGATGTCGAAAGAAATGTAAGTTATTGTTCGACTTACCGAATATTTTACCTAAAAACATGGTAAACGTGGTATTTTTCTTAAGTTTACTTAAGTTTCAAATATGTCCGCTTATAAATTTTCCAAATGTACTCTACTACATCTAAACAATACAACGAAGGATTTAAGCAATCATCTAGTCCATTTAAAATTAGTTTGGATTGTTAAATATTTGTTTTTTGTTAGGTGTACGAATATGGAATTGAGTCAATTATAGACACAAACTCAATACTTTTCCATTATCCCAAAGATTTAAGCAAATGAATACAGTTTGTCATTGCCAAACAATAGATGACACCTATAACCTTCATTATTGATACAGTATATCGAAGTCCATGCACCATTTAATAGTTTTATACCAACTTGATGTGAAAACAGTGCCCCGTACGAAAATGAAATTGAGTCACTGTATGGACCGATTCGAATGACATTTTACAGAATATCGGACATAACTTGAATTTTAACATACAAAGCAAAGCTGAAGAATTGTGTAGCACACACGAAGTTTGCAAGAAAATCACAACAAATTTATATGGACGCTCATGGATCGATTCATAATTTTAGACATACAGATCAAACGTGTGGACTTTTATCAGTGTGTAGTGCTACCTGGTGGTACGGTGATCATCTTCTGAAGATTATTAATCGGGACATTTTGCACTTTTCACAACGTACCTGCAAGCTCTGTTTTGTCTGAAATACTGAACATGACTCATTCCGAACATCAACGATTACAAGATTTTTTTTTCCAGGGATTTCATTAAAAACCAATTCGGGTCTTTACTCAAAGTCTCCTTCAAGTAGGTATTACCGAAGATTTTTTCAGGAATTTATTTATTGATTGTTTAATAGCACTCTCATTAAAATCTTTCATAAATTATGTTTAGAATGATTTTAAACAATTGACTTGATTTTTTTGAATTTATTGAACTTTATTGATTACTTAAGTTTTCAACCATGAAATTATGTAAGGATACCTTCAAAAATTACTCCAGATTCTCCTCACAGAAAGTCTTCCAAAAAGTACTCAAATTATTTATCCAAAAATCATTCAGGGATGTCCTGGGAATTGTCGAGGATTATTAAAACAAATAAAAAAATATTGGAATCATTTAGTAATCTCTGACGTATCTTCTGTAGAAATTCTTGATGAACTCTTAAAAGAATTCCTGAAAGAACTCCCTAATTCCTAAGGAAGTCATGGTATACTTTCTATTTTATCGAAAAATTATCAATCGTATTTCTGTATTTTAAGAAAGATTTTATAAAAAATAATCGAACGCAATACCGGAAAAATGAACGGAATAAATGTGTATTTTCTTGCTGGTGCGATAATGAGGAAACCCAGGTCAAATTATTTAAGCTCTTGGTAGAGCTCTTAAGAGATATCCTGGTATAATTACTGGAATTTTGGAACGATTCCTGAAACAAACCGTTAATGAATCCATGAAGGAATCCTTTTGATAATGAGTTGAAGAAGGAATGTGAAAATCAGCATAGGAAATTTTCGATTCTAGTAGAATTCCCTTATACCTAATTCCTTAAAATCAGTGGAAAAATCTTGTGATAAAATCCTGAAATAGTATCTATGAAATTTTTCAGAGTAATTCCTGTAGAAATTACTGAAGATAGTTGTGTTGGATTTAATGGAGCTAGTTCTGAATAAATTTCTCTAATTATTCATTGAACAATTTTGGAGAAATTTCTGAGGCAATACAGGGAATTCCAAAAGAAATCACTATAATTATTGAAGCTTTTCCTTGAGAAATCTGAAAAGAATTTCCTTGAGAATAATTGTGTAAGAGTTTCTGAAATTTCGCTGAAGTCTCTAAAATTATACACCATAAATTAGTGCAAGGAGAAAGTGACAAATTTCTGATACATTTTTTGTTTTTGAAGGAGGATCTCTTTTCCTTTAAAAAGACCAAGTCTTTAAAAAGAGACCTACTACCAGACATGCATTCTTGATGTGTTTTAATGTTAGGATAGCTTTTTTTTTAATAATTCAAACCATCTAGGTATTGACATGAGGAAATGTCCTGCTAAATCAGGACGGATGGTAAACCAACCCGGCAGCCAAATTTTCATATCTTATGGATCATATAAAGACAAACTACTTAATATCTCTACCGAAGACGTCATCATTCTAAGTGGTCAGGATTCTGATATATCTGCAAAACAAATATTTCAAGGTCTTTCCTGATATGTGCGAAACAAATGACTTATGCACAATAGCGCCGCCTGATGGCGGAAATCCAAATCTGAATGATCCCCGCATATCAGCCCTTGATAACCTAAACAACTTTGTCGAAGTTGGTTTTTCTATATTGTATCTAGATCGCGAGACGTCCCGAAGAGGAAAAATAACTCGCAATAACTTATGCATACCATATTCTGGTATCATACCATAATTAGGTATTGTTCAGTTGTCAATACAGTTAACTCTCCCTTACTCGATATTCCGTATCTCGATATTGAGTTAGAGAACCATAGTAAAAGTTGGTTTTCATGGCTAACTCGATGGTCCCTTGGATCGCAGTTGCATTGGTTTTGTGTTCTGTAACTCGATGGTCCCTTCAATATCGAGTAAGGGCGAGTTGACTGTACCTCATTTTTTTGTTATAATAATATTGGAAAAAAAATGTTTAAAACAATTGAAAATACTTCGTTTTGGTATTCAATAGTTAGTGAGGTCTGCTGGAGGTATTGAACTACTATTGAAAATTTTTACTTTTATATGAAAATCCATCATGTATTATTAAGGTATTACAATACCTGATCTAATTATCAGCTTGGTGTTCGAAGAATATGAAGAAGGTATCATTTGAGGTATTTTACCTCTTATGCAGGGCTCATTCATACCTCATTCAGGTTGTATGTATTGGAAATTATCTGGCATGGAATACCTTAGTTTAGTATTCAGTAGTTATTTCATGAACATGAAACACCAAGGGTGTTGTACAAAGAGTATTATGGAGTAACATTGGCATTGACATACCAATGTTGCTTTTTAAGTTAGAAAAAATAGGATTTCAACCGGACCTTCTTAAATGGGTAGAGTCTTATCTTACTAATCGTCAACAAATAGTTAGATACAAAGGAGTAAAATCTATTCCAATTAAAGTTACAGCGGGAGTTCCTCAAGGGTCTTATTTAGGGCCATTATTCTTTATTTTATACGTTAACGACATTTCCTTCATTCTGAAAAAAGTGAAAGCTCTCATATATGCTGATGACATGAAACTGTTTCTTGGAATAGTAAACGATGAAGATATACATACTTTTCAAAATGAAATTGATATGTTTTACAAATGGTGCAATAAAAGCCTTCTTCAATTGAACGTGAAAAAATGTAATTCAATATCCTTTAGCAGAAAGCGTAGTATACCTAACACAACAGTCTACCTAGGGAATCAACTAGTAGAAAAATGCGTAAGAATAAGAGATTTAGGAGTGATTTTAGATTCCAAACGTTACTTTTATAGATCACTATAATACAATTATCAACAAGGCAAACAAGATGTTAGCATTTATAAAACGATTTAGCTATAATTTTCACGATCCATACACTATAAAAACATTATACATAACCTATGTGCGTTCAATTTTAGAATACTGTAGCATAGTTTGGTCACCATTTTCATCAACCCATGAAAATCGTATAGAATCAGTTCAAAAACAATTTCTGTTGTTCGCACTTCGAAAATTAGGTTGGACAAGGTTACCTCTACCATCTTATGGAGCACGATGCATGCTCATTAATATTCAAACATTGAAGAAACGTCGCGAATTTGCAATGGTCTCGTTCGTAAACGATATAGTTTCGCATCGTATTGACTCGATGACGCTTTTATCAAAATTAAATTTTTATGCTCCTTCAAGACAACTGTGAAGTCGTAGTATTTTGTATACAAACCATCACAGCACAAATTATGCCAAATTTGAGCCTTTAAATCAAATAATGTCTGTTTACAATAAACATTGCGAAACCATTGACTTTACTATGACGAAATCGGAACTAAAACAAAAATTTATGTCATATCAAAATTCGAACTAGATTAAGAAAATAACGTTTTCAAACTATATAATATTAAGTGTAAAATTGTAACAAAATGGTCTACTTCTGATTGACGACATGAAATAAATAAGTACATAATTGCGGTATTCCATATTATTGCGATATAGGAACGATATAGGAATGATATAGGAATGAAAAAAGATGGTTTGAAAAATTGTGACAATTGCTCAGCATACCAACTATGATCAGATGATCAGATGATCATATGATACTATGATTTGAAAAAACATTGCTACGGGCGACCATGTGCATATTGATGAAAAATAGTTTTGAAATTACTCCTCGGCAAGCCTCGTTGGATAAACGTACGACTCGTGCTGTCAAAATCTTCATTCTGCACCTTGTTGCGTAAACTACTATTGTTGTTATCTTTAGCAAATGCACATAATTGTCTGGAATAGGATCCTAAAGCCCTGTCCCAATTTTAATGCCAAACGCTTGAGTTTAGGCCAAAAACACATGTTTACTCAATTTTCTAATGTTTTCCGTTGGTTTAAGCCCAAAAAACATTTTTTTAGATTTTGTCACATCCTTTGGCTTAAACTCAAATTTTGGGTGTATTTTGTTTTCCGTGTCCCTTACGAAATGTCAGATAGGAACAACCCCAGTGGTCAAACTAAAACCCCTGTGGTGTTTTTGTCTACTAAGCGAAAATCAAACATGATCAAAAGTGTCAAGGTTCATTTGTGGACCAATTTTTTAAATTAAATTTCAAACATGATATAGCCATTATTTGAGCGGGAAAAATTGCTAAAGTAGTTACAGTAACATGCTTTTTCGTGTTTTTAAATAAAAACAAGATTTTATTAAAAATTTTAGGACCCAATTGTTGAAAGATTCAAGAATGCAGCTGTGCACACAAATGATAGTAACGCACAATTGTTCAGTTTTCTAAAAATCTGGCAAAACTCAATTTCCGAACATGTTTTTAGTTGAAAAACAATATCAAATTGCTAAGACCACAAAAAAAGGAAGAGTTTGTTTTTGTGTGTTGACCCTAAATAGGTGTACTTGCCAAAAAATCTTAATTTTTGCTTTGAACTCAAGTAATTTTAGTTTTTAGAATAAGTTTTTCTGGTCGGTAACTCATTTTTACCTAGATTCAACTTTCCCGGGTGCAAATTTATTTTCATTTGTCGTTAACTCCATTGAATTAACAGCTATTATTGTAGGTACGTCAAATAATAAAAGGACAGCTTTATCATGTCATACAAATTGCTCTCCGCCACTCCCTGCTGAGATATCTTGCCCAAGTGCTCTTTTAAGTCTAAGAAATCAATCAGGCAGCGTCTATTTATGTAACGCTAAAAATGTATTTTTTGACCACCTCCCCCCCCCTCCACCGTAACGCTTTTTGTATGAAAAATTTCAATTTTTTGTGTGAGCCGTAACGCTTGAGTCGACTCCCCCTAGAGCGCTACGTAATTTGTGGATGCCGCCTCAGAGAAGAATGATCTTGCCAAAGTTTGCCTAAACACTAGATTTGTGGAAAAGTTGACAACCTCAAAATGTATGGAAAACCACAATTTTGTGAAAATTTTGTTCCATGAAAACCACAAAATGGTGAATATGCTCAAAACAGGGTCTGCAACCCTGAAATATGTTCTTTAACACTTATGTTAAATATTAAAAATGCGTAATTTTTGCCATGTATTTTTGAATGTGTACTACTGTGGTGGTGGTTACTTCGACCATGCATGGGCAGTAGCCTGGGACACGGTTACCGTTTTGATTCATATTACGGACAGCTTCAAATTCCGGACACTCTACTTAGTATGGGAAATATTTCACGCGAAATGTTTCAATTTTTGCTGTTCAAAAGTTCTTAATTTCAAGGCTCGTTTTAGTAAACTTTTTTCATAAATATCTTTTAAAATTTATAATGCCCAACTATCTTAGATGTCTCTTTGGTGGTTTAACGATTTCGAATGATGATGTCACTGTTCCATTAATGATTATCATGAGCTGTCCGGAATTCGATTCAAAGTGTCCGGAATATGAGGCAAAAGTGAGGAAGCGTCCGGAATAAGAATCATGAAAAGGCCACACATTTTGATTTATTTAAAATTATTGAAGTTGCGGAAGCGTATTCTTCACCCACCGTTCGAAAGTAAAGGGCTTCCGACGCTCGATAGCGCTATGGAATCATACAGAATGATTTATTTTGTATGCTCTATGCTGGGTTATATTTCCCTGAGTCCTTAAGTGTCCGTAATATGGATCAAAACGGTATATGAAAAATATGAAATCTCTCTCCACTTTTTTTAATTGCATTTGGGTCTCATAACAACTGTGCAAAATTTCAGCTCGATCGGTGAAACTATATTTTACTTACTTACTTAACTTACTTTTGCAAAGAAAAATCACCAATGGTTGCCCATAGAACTCTATAAAAATGCTGAATACAGATCTCGATAGGTATTTTTACATCGCACGGGAAAAAATTGTGTGGTAAGAATAACTATTTTAGCTGACTACGCCCATTCTTAAAACTACCATGGAAATTCAGACCAAATTACTATGTTTACGGTACAACCCACCGAATTACTGGTACATTTGACAGACATAACAGTACATTTGACAGACCAACTACAGACATGGTAAAATCAAGCGGATTTCTGGTCTGCTGAAAATTGCCATTGCGAGCGCTAAAGTTAACCCCCTAAAATGGTAGTTTTTACCGCACAATTTTTTCGCGTGTGCCAAAGACCGTACACGGCTTGGTACACGGTGTCTTTTTGGAGTAACTTTATTACAAAAAATAGGTAAGTCTGAAATTTCGAAATAAACATATTTGGCCTTAGCTATTTAATTTGCGACCAAAACCAAAAAAAAAATCGGTGGGGGGTTTAGAACTATTTTTTTAAAATTCTGTGTGAAGTATTTATGGATAAATGGTTTTGTACCGACGCACAGTTGAATGTATGGAGATAGGACAAACTGGAAGATCAAGCCATTTGAGCACCTTGGTATGGAAGGTAAAGCTGTTCTTGGTCAAAAAGCTGTAATTAGCATAAATGACATATGATATGCACATAATCGTAAAACTGTCTCAAGCGCCAATTTAGGGGGAAGTCCTTTATGCCCGGACACTTTTGGTTTGTTTTTGAAATATTTCAAAATCTACCTTAGTTTTACCCACGGCATAAAAATTAACAAGGCAGGCTCTTCACTGATGTAAATATCACCATCGTACCATATACCTTCCGGACCACTAGATCATTTTTTTCGCAAATTTGTTCGAGGTAGATAGGAATGACGTCGTCAAGTGGCTGTCAGTTTTCGGAATATATCACCTTCTTAAATATAGTACACCGTGGTTTTACCGTTAATTTGTGTACAGCAGTGTTTCCCAAACTTTTTTGACTTTCGCCCCCTTGAGACCAATTTATTTTTGAATCGCCCCCCTGATATGAAATTTAAGTATTTCAGCATTGTTTTTTTTTTTTTTCATAAGGGCCTATCTGCTTTCATTGATTTCTCTTCATCGTTGCTCTCTTTGCGTTATTGCAGAAAATTGATCCTCTTTTCGTAACATATTTTTGTGCAGTAGGATGAAGAATCACTAAATTTTCTTCATTGACAAGAAATATTACCCCAAAAAGAGTGTATTCCATTTATTTGTTTATTCTACTTATTCTATTATTTTACTTGTGTATCCATAAAAGAGTCATGCAATATCTATCATTGTATTGTTTTTGTATCACAAATCTAAGGACTGTTCAATTTATAAAGTGGACACCTTGTGCATGCTGTATCTTTCTTATTAATCAATGAAATTTCAATCGGTTTTTTGCACATCGTTCGACTAATATTGTACAATGTTGTGATGATAAAAATTCTCCAAAATAATTAAATTTCACACGAATATGGAACAACGATTAGATCGGTCGATTTTTTGAGGTTATCAAAATCAATGATTGTAAGAAATTGGCTGGAAAATTCGATAATTTATATTTTCTATTTTCAAAAAAGGCTTGTTCTTCGAAAGCATCATCAATCAGAAGCCTGATGGAAAAAATCAAGTTAGTTTTGGAGCAACAATTTTACAGATATAATAAAATCAATTTTCCCGTATATTTTAAAGAAATTTTTTTTAAATTTGATGGGAATTGATATGAGTAGAATTGTTTGTGTAAAAGTACGTCCTGACGGAAGTCCTAGTATAGTATTAATATGAAAAATAACTTACGCCTTCATAGAGTTACTTAGTAAGTCCCCACGTCACATTCAAAGCACAACAGAAACACAATTGCTTTATTCTTAGAAGACCTATCAAAGTACATTGACAATCATCAAAATTGGCAACACTGCATTAATAAAATCGATTTTATTGTCCACATATTATTTCCATAATATCCTATTCTGAGATTACCAATTGAAAAATTCGGAGAAAACTGTTTACAATTTGCTGTGGATCGATAAATATGCGTACATGATTTTAAAAGTATGAGACTTTTTAGTAAAACTACCATAAACAGTAAAATTTATACTTAAGACTGTGGTTTAATCTCACGATTTAGCTTTCGTTTATACTAATATAGTTTCTTTAGTAATTCAAACTAGTTTTGAACACGCTTTTTACTGTTCTCTTTTGCTGGGAGTGAAAGGATGGTGTATCAGCAAATTGGCCATAAATGGGTAAATCACTAAAGTTACCTAATGTCATAGAATGGTGGAATATAATTGATATTTTTAAAGCTTTACCTTTAGTAGAATAGTAAAGGATACAAACATACAATTTGTTCATAAAAATAAGGATTTTTGTTTTGCGAAAAATAATGTTAAACTTTGACGGACAGCTTTTTTTAAGAGTTTTTGGAAAAACTATTTAGCTCTTCAACCAAAAGCATTTTCAAAGATCTTATATTTTTATAGCATTTTAGAATAATAGGTCAACGATACACAGAAAACCGATTACGATTTTATCAATAAATAAAAAAATATAGCATAAACAAAGTGTCCACTTTATAAAATGAACAGTCCTTATTATCCTGGCTAATGTGCTATCATCGAAAAAGTTTCGGCTCACGTTCTGCATTTTTGTCTTCTTTTCAAATGTTTCTCAAATTGTTGAAATCAAATTTACGAAATTTTGGTAATACATTTTCTCTATTCTGGAAATAGTCCAACCTATATACAAAATATAAAAAATCAGTAAATTCAGACTTGTTGCAACTCTTCTTTCACTGAAATATTACGTTTAATTTAGAGTTTTTTTTTCAAACTTTGATCCATGAAATTTTAAGTCGCTCAGGCCTATTTTTTTAGGGTGATTTACGTGTATGAGATTCAGTAATTTTTCAATGGCGCTCGATTTTTGTCCACCAAAGTCATATAATTTTTTTTTATGATTTGTACTATAAATACTGATTAGTATACGTGTCAACAAAATATCAAAATGAGTAGTTTAACAAATGCGTGAGAAATAATTGAAATTTAAGCTGCCTTATTCTAAAGATCCCCTAACAAAAAACCGACAAACTTTACTTTGGACTTGGAAATAAATTACAAACATCGTCTAAAGTTCTCACATACTTTCTGCTTTCAAAATGCATTCAATATTATATATTGGCAAAAACCATTAACGCGTTTAGAGGTAATTAACCAATGAAATAGTTAGGAGTCAAATAAATTCTTCCTCAGATGTATATGCTATCATTAAAATATGATTATCTCTTACAAACTTTTAATCTATTTTTGTTTTTCACTTTCGCCCACTTTCTAGCAGTTTCGCCCCCCAAATTCAGTTATACAAATTTTCGCCCCCCTGGACCTGAAAATCGCCCCCAGGGGGGCGAATTCGCCCACTTTGGGAATCACTGGTGTACAGTATAAAAATTTCACAGTATTGAAGATCGCAGCCAGCCATGCGCACGGGTAGCTGCGTTTTGGATTTTGTGTCACGTTTATCTCGTTCGCATTATTTTTTTCAATTCCGCTGCTAAAAATTAGATTCGGCGGATGGTGCTGCGTTACGGCTCAAGCTAGTGTTCAATATTAGAGGAGCGACAGAAAAAGGCGGATTTTCAAAAATGGAATTTGGTGAGTTTGTTCTGATCAGCAGCGCATGATCACAATGCGTAAATATTAAATAATTGTCGGCCAGAACGTCTACCAAACGTATCCTATGGCACTATCCTTTCCATGAACATTCCACAACATCCCGTAACACCTATGAGAGGTTGTAGAGTTCTCTGCATCTTTCTTAAGTAGGTGTTCAATCAATCATCCTTTCCCATTCCTCAGCTTTCGCAAGGACGTGGCCAGGACAGCTCTCGACTGTTGGAGGATGCATCAATCTTGTCTAAGAGTAAGAGGCTAGTCCCAAATCTCTGACTTTGGTAACGGACGGGAAGGAGGCAACCCTCATACAATGGTCTAGGACTGTACCACCTACGAATTTGTGCGAAATGTTTAATGCTAATGCTAGTGCTAATGCTAAGTATAAAAAATTCACAGTGTTTTAAGTAAAAACTCACATGAGAACAAAAATAAACCCTTACATTTAATTTACATGGTGGATTACATTATGTACCAAAAATGGTGTGCACTGAAATGTGTCCTCCATGGCCGGACACTATGTCCTCTATGCTCGGACACTATGATTTTCACCATCAAAGCTTACACCAAACCCATAGAAAGGCCAAGGGGTGCTTCGTATGTCAGCACATGCCTTGTGAGTTCAATCTTTGCATAATGTACAGCGTATGAAGCATATTAGCGAGATCATAGGTCAGTTCCTCAAACTCCTTCTTGATCAGCGCCATAGATCGATTCGCCATATGTCGCCGTCTATGTTGTATTAGCGGTTGCTCGTATTCAGATGAAAATGTCTTCGGAAATTCAACGCGTTTATAGTTCTTCACAATTTCTTTGTCAGCTCGAAGTTTGAAGTGTGCTCTTAGGTACAGTCAACTCTCCCTTACTCGACCTTCGTATCTCAATATCTAATTAGAGAACCATAGTAAAATTTGGTGTTCATGGCTACCTCCATGGTCCCCGCATATTTGCACTGCTTTAGTATTGATACTGTAACACGATATCTCCCTAACTCGATGGTCCCTTCATTATCGAGTTATGGAGAGATGACTGTACATCATACCTTGTGGCTGCTTCTCGTGCGCTCATTTGCCTTTAAAGCATCATATTTACAGCACTTTATAAGGCCTACAAGGACCGAAAGTTTTGTTGTTTATGCTTTATTTTTGTTGCTGTTAATTTTTTGTACCCTACATTTATGAAAAAAGCGAATTATGAATTAGATCCCAGTTATTAGCCTAACATTTTTACTGTCCGGCCATAAAGGATAAGAGGTGTCCGGCCATAGAGGACTTGCAATGGTTTGCAAAAAAGGTTGCTTTTCTTTCAAATTCGACATTTTCTTATAAATTTTGCATTGCGATTGATTCAAAACTTACTGAAGTTAACGTACGAAGACAATTCAGATTAAGTTAGAAGGGTTAGAAGAAACATTTGTGGCTACACTTGTATGAATTTTTATCGTTTCACATTTTTTTGGTAGATTGTATCAGTGTGGAACTTTTAACAGCTACTGTTTGTTTACGTTTGGACATGAAAACGTCATAGTTTGTATACACTGCAAAAATGTGTTTTGGTATAATCCTGAAATACTAAAATCCTAATATCATTAGGGGAACTGGGGGTAAAATGAACACCCTAAGCAATTTTCATGTTTTCTTGCTTATGAAGCTGTCAGATTATTTTTCAATTGCTCAGAATTGAAGAAGGATGTTTATGCAATGTAACAAGATGAAATATTGTGATGGAAATAGAATATTATCAGCATTATTATAATTTTAAAAATTTCTTTACACAGAGTCAATGTTTCAAACATGTGGGTAAAATGAACATGTAACGGGGGTAATATGAACATATACTGGGGGTAAAATGAACACATGCTGGGGGTAAAATGAACATGTAGTGGGGGTAGAATGAACACCATTCAAATTGTACGGGTTGCGGTATGATTCTCGGCATCTGGTAAATGTTCAATGCATATCTCACAGACATTCCGGAATCGATGGAACGTTTAGCCGCGACCATTTGGATGGCTATCCATGTCTGTCTTTGTATTTTCTCCGGAAACCTCTCGGCATCTGAAATCAAATCCGTCAGTATTCGCCCTGCCATGGTGTTCATATTACCCCCATCTTGAGTGGTTCAAATAAATACTAATAAATAAATACTTTCAATTTCCGTCTACTTATCATAAATACTTTAAAGATAAGGTGTGCTACGCTGTTTAATAGATTTTTGATGATTTTAGTCATAAAAACCTTAAATTCCACGAGTGAAAAATTACATCATATGAGTAAACGGAGAGACGTACTTTGTTTTTGTTTACTTTTCCAGCTTTTGACAGTTCTAGATCACTCTAGAGTCGTCGAAATAGTCCTTTAGTCTGAGGATTAAGGATGGTGCTATATTTTGCACAGATTTATAGCATAATTGCTGTAAAACATAAACCTGTTCATTTTACCCCCCCCTGTTCATTTTACCCACAGTTCCCCTATCCGTTTTTGGAAAATTCAAACTGTCCGGGCATAGAGGACATCCCCCTAATTATTTTCCACGAAGAATCTTACAAATCACCGCTTAGCGAATTCTTAATGGATTGAAATGATTTATTGTCAGTATATTGGCACACATATCTAGTTTCTAGAAGTGGACAGAGGAACGCGGAAATATTCCTGTGGCCAGAGTTATTCCGGTGGATCGCTGGGTCAGGTTGGGTGAGAAGGGTACTGTCCGTATGTGCCCCTGGAGGTAGGCAAATTTAAAGTCACGGATAATTTCCGAAATCGCCAATAATTTGGCCACTAAATGACGGAATTTTAAGAAAATTGCATCAGTGTGAACCTTTTGAGAAACGACTGAATAGGATAACTATAAGTTTTGAATTTGATTAATCCTACAAGTGATAATTTTTGGGTCCCGGGACGCCTCAAACTTACGATGAAGTGGCCAATTTGTATCTGAACATATGTACCAAGCTTATGGGAGCGCATTTTAGTGCACAATTATGTTTGATTTCTACTTTTCGCCAATTGAAACGGTTTAGTATCCAACAAATCTATAACCGGTTCTTCCAGGCATTACGTCCGATTGGCCCCATCCGCTATATTTTAAACGCTGCAAAACTCTTCATTTATAATGTTGAATATCAGATCTTAATGATTTATGCAAATTAAAATTATTGTCATTGCAAATAAATAAAGGTAACTTGGCATGTCCCGAAAAATTGCCCTTTTTTACTCGACTTGACCCAGTGATCCACTGGAATAATTCTAGCCACAAGAATATTACCGAGTTCCTCTGGCTACTTCTACAAACTAGATACACTCCAACCTCTTTTTACGACCGTTTTACTGATGGTTCTTTTTACGACCGAAATTCAGATTAACGACCGTTTTTATAAATGATCAATATCTTAAAAAGTATTCAAAATAGAGGATCATGATGTTCAGCAAAATTGTTCAGTAGCTCAAGGGTTAACATATGATGGTTATTGAATTGCGGAATCATGCCACTAGGTGGCGTTAGTGAGCATCGAAATTTTGTTTTGCGGATATCTCAAGATCCTGACCACTTAGAAATATGGAGTCTTCGGCAAAGTTGTTCATTAGATCAAGGACTATCATTATAAAAGCTATGAGATTCAAAATTTTGCCACCAGGCGGCGCTAGTGAGCATGAAACTTTTGTATTGCGGTTATCTCAGGATCCAGACCACTAAGAAAGATGGCGTCTTCGGTAAACTTGTTGAGTAGCTCAACTTTGCCCAAGACGCCATGTTTATGTGGTCAGGATCCTGAGATATCCGCAAAACAAAAGTTCTATGCTCACTAGCGCCGCCTGGTGGCAAAATTTTGAATCGCATAGCTTTTATAATGATAGCGCTTGAGCACTGAACAACTTTGTCGAAGGCGCCATCTTTCTAAATAGCCAGGATCCTAAGATATACGCAAAACAAAAGTTTCATGTTCACTAGTGCCGCCTGGTGGAAAAACCTCGATTCTCTTGACTACAATAATAAAGGCCCCCGAACAGCTTCACCGAAGACCCCATTTTTCTAAGTGGTCAGGATCCTGAGATATCCTTAAACCAAAAAATCGTGCTCACTAGCGCTGCCTGGTGGAAAAACCTTGTATCTCTTTACTAGAATAATGATAGCCCTTGAACTACTGAACAACTTCGCCTTAGGCGTTATTTTTCTAAGTGGTCAGGATCCTGAGCTATCCGCAAAACAAAAATTCTATGCTCACTAGCGCCGTCTGATGATGATGATGATGATGAAGGCCCTTGAGCTACCGAACAGCTTCACCGAAGACCCCATCTTTCTAAGTGGTCAGGATCCTGAGATATCCTCAAAACCAAAACATCGTGCTCACTAGCTCCGTCTGGTGGCAAAATCTCGAATCTCTTGGCTAGAATAATTATAGTCCTTGAGCTGCCGAAGACGCCATCTTTCTAAGTGGTCAGCTATCCGCAAAACAAAAGTTGCATGCACACTTGCACTGCCTTGTGACACAATTTCACTTAAGCACTGTTGCCAGCTACGACAAAATTTTGAACCCTTCATGAAAAACTGGATTTCAGTTGAAGAGTATTGCTATGTTGCTAAGCATTTTATTTTTCTATTCCGCTCAAGTTTTATGGTTTTGATCTTTTCTTTATTCTTCTTGAACAGTGTTGCCAGCCACATGAACATTTGTGATTCGGATGATTGTATGGCACGCAAAACTTCCTTTAACTTTGGTGAACATTCGGTATCGTTATTTCTAATTTTTTTTAGGTATTTGCATATTACACCCCCATAATTATAACCCTGATTTTTTTACGACCGATTTTTTTACGACCCCCCGATAACGGCCGTAAAAAGAGGTTGGGGTGTATGTGCACGAAGAAATCAGACTACCCAAAAAATAAGATCTTTTTACTCAAATTTGAGTAAACTGCATTTAGTTTTTACCCACGGTTGGGTTGTTTTGCCTCTCTCGCAACAGCAATGTTGTCAAAAACAGAGAAAGACGCATCGACCATGCGTCGGAGTTCAATGGAATAAGCTAAACTTGGGTTCCTTCGAGTTTACCTAACGTTAAGTTGTTTTTACCCATCACGGAGACTTCGAAAGCTACCGCTAGGTAGTTTTTTTTTGCACTGAGTTGTTTCTTTTGCCGCTGTCAAATGGAAACAACCTAATGATTAGTATATATCACTTAACCTAAATTTGGATTATCCCACGGAAGAACCGAATTGCGTCAAAAGAAGTCAAAGTTGGGTTGATTTGCGGCTCCGTGTGGGCCATTGAACTGACAAAAAATCATTTTAATCCGTTAAGAATTCGCTGAGCGGTGAGGGTTTCAGTATTTTTGCTTTCACTCAGGCGCCTATACGGGTTAAGAAGCCGAGGAGCTGGGAACTGTTGAATCAGATTAGCAAACATGTTTAGTTATTCTGATAAAGTGAAGTTTTCAGTAAGTCTTATTTTCGTGAGACGTTCACTTAGCAGGACTTTTCGGCATGTAGTTCACCTATCTCATGATTTAAATTTATTATTTCTTTTATTTGTCATTATTTTTTCTTCATTTTTTCTCAAATTATTCACTTTTATTTTTGTTTCCATCATCAATATAATATATGCATGACCGCTCTTAAACGCTAGTTTCTTCTGTTTTTCTGCTGGGTTCGAACGTTTTTCTTCCGGTTCCGCTTTTTCCGCATGTTTGATTTTGTTTTATGTGTGTTGTCACTTTGTGTTTCGTTTCGATTACCACTTCCAAAAAGTTTCTATTGTGTTTGTTGTTGGGGTGTTTTTTCTCATTTCCAAATCTTTGTTTCTGCACATAACAGTGCTGCCAACTTATAAACTTCCTCCGCTGACTTATGCGTGTTTTAGCTTCGTTTTGAATGAGTTTACCATTGTATGCAATACCATTTTTTATTCCTTCCTATTATATGATAAGATGATCACGGAAATTTCGAAAACGTCACTAATTGAATGTTCAAATTGTTGTTTTACTCTCAGTTTAGTTTTTTTTTTACAAAATATGTCCACCCTATATAGTTTATATGTCTAGTTTATCCTCACTCTTACATCTCCGCACTGCGCACAACACGCATCGTCTTCCTTCGCCTTCTGGATTTTTTGTTTTGCTACAATTTGCTCATTTTTAATACATACGACAATACAACGAAAAAGCGAAACAGTCGACTTTTGTGATTATTTGTTTTACTTAACTTCGGTTAGCTAGCGTTTGCCTATATGTTGTTTGTTGTTTCACGAAAATTGCCATCGATTTAGAATTTCTTCCGCAAGAAAACTACCTCTGAGGAGACGAATGAGAAGCGACTACACATTTTGCCAGCTATTGTTGTTTCTGTTTCGTTTGCGGTACTTGTTTTTTTTAAATAGATTATGTTCGTTACAAACAACAAAATTCCTAACTTGATTTGCTATTCTAGCTTACGCGGATTGTATTCACCGTTGTTCTTTTTCAAGGTTCGCTTGGTAGCAAACTGAAACTGAAAACTGTCGCTTTCTTTAGCTAGAGGCTCTTAACATTACACGGTAAACGTAAAAACTTACAAAGAAAGTGAACGCAAAACAATGAAACTAAAAGTAATTTGTATTGTATCTCAATTTGCAGCGCGAATTATTGTTTGCTTAGCAGAACACACGCTCGCGAAGGGACAAAACGCACTTGCACCACGACTTGCTTCCGTTTCTACTCGCCTGTTTTGCATCAAAAATTTACACCATCCCTAAGCTAACAAACAGTTGCTTTCGCCGTTGTTTTGTCCAAGTTTCCGATGTTCTTGTCGTTTTCTGTCCACAAGTGTTTTAGTTCCTTTATTGTAATATTCTACTACTGTTGTGTGTATTTTGATTTCAACTATACCACATAAATGGGTCCAATTAGGGTTTAATTGCTTGTTTGTTGTTTTACATGTTTCTTTTTCTTCGTCTGTTTGGTTGTTTGCAATTTTTTTTTGTTGGTTTGAATTACTCTGTTGTTGTTGTTGCTCGTTCACTTGAAATACTCCATGTTGACTTTGGATGTTCATTGTTCCAAATATAGAAAAATATTTCCATCAATTTTCTCGTTTTCACGAAGTTATGTTTGATTTGCTTACTGTTGCGGTATTGTTTTAGTTGTTTTTTTGTTTCTTCTAGCAATTGAAGTTATATATTTTTTCACAAGATATGTACAAATACAGTTTCCTATTTTTTTGGGTTATCTTCTACCGCTTAATGGGTATTTTCAAATTTGTATGTGATTCTTTCAAATAGATTAAATGGTAGACAAATGTGCGAATTGTCCTAACCGCCAGCTTGTCTCCAAACGGTGAAAAATTGATAGGTTCGAACAAAATGCCAACATTTGTCTATTGCTTGAAATGTTGCTTCTTTCGATTACTTTTCCAACAGTACGGTCCTGCACGAAAGCTCACGCTTAAGATAGTATAAGTTTAAATACGTATCCTACTTAGCCTTTTGCTTCAATTTGGTGTACGTTTGAGAGACTACTCGAAAGTAATGGCACTTCACAGCATACCTAGGGTTACAAATGTTGTTGGTTTCTTTTTTGAATGATTAAAGTCTTGTGATAATACAAGATACAGTTTAGTTTGGATCGCGGAGATCACGTGTTTCGTTACCAATTTATGCGTCATACGCGACGGACAGTTTGCTTTCGAAAACGAGGTTTCATGGATCTGTTATTTGAGCTGAATCGAATGTTTGCTTATAGTTTTAAGTATACATCAGTTCGACTTGCATAACAGACTAATGTTTCAGTTGCACTGATGAGAGGTTGGAAAATAGTTTTATAAGGTGAAGGTGAATCGAAGAAATGCCTAATAAAACATTCGCATTGAGCATTCGATTGATTCGTTACAAGCGAGCGTGCTCTAACAATTTTTCACGATTGTTTTGTATTAATATTATCAAGTTTTACTTGAGACATAACACCATGACAAACTTCCACCATATTCTTGCTTTCGCACTGGGCAAAGTATAGAGTCCAGAGCGCGGCTTGCTTCAATTTCCGAGTAAAGAGTCCAATTATCGGCTTGAAGCATTTAAGACTGATTATTATCTCAGGATTCTTGTATAGATTCCTCCAGGATATTTGTCTGGGTACTTTAAAGCACTTTTCTAGGGAAGTCTTCCAGATATTCCTTAAAGTTAAGGCCCTAACGCAATGATGGCGGATCGGTAACGGAAGCGGAACTAGTTCAGTCAGAATGAATCACACCATCTTGATTGAGCCATCAAAGAATGATAGTGAAGCAACATGAGGTCGACTAGCGTGTACTAGTTCATGCTGGCGAACCGGTTCCGCTTTCCGTTGCCGTTCCGCTATCATTGCGTTTGGGCCTTAATGCTTTAATATCACAAGGCATGACTTCATGAGTTTTTCCAGTAACTTTTATAATTATTCTTCCGGTAATTATTCCAAAGATTTAGTAATGGAATTTTCAAGGATTCTACTGAGTAGTTTTCTAAAAATTCCACTAATGACATATTCAAGAAATTTTCGACATATTTATTCCAATATTCCTTCTTGAATTCCTTCAGAATTCTGTCCCGTTATTTCTCTATTGATTTTTTAATTGTGCTTATGTTTTTTTAGGGATCAGTTTACGATTTTTTTAGGTCAATTTTGTCAATTATTATTGTGTGAATTCCATTAATAATTCCTTCGTGGATCTTTTTACTGAGCAAACTTCAGGCACGGCCTGTTAATAACAAGCTTCAAGGAGTTATACATAATTTCCTCCAGCACAAGATTTCAACCAGCCATGTCTTGTGGGATTCTTTGAGAATTAAAACTCAGCATCTATCCTGAGAATCTGAGAATTTTTCTCAGATCACAAAATTTCTTGTGAGACTCGTCTAAGTATTCCGAAAACGATTTCTTAGAAAGACCTTAAAAAATCTAACACTAGTTTCATCATGAGCCCCTCTTGGAATCATTTTAAGCATAATTTGGAATATTCCTCCAAAAATTGCTCCAGAGGTTTATACGATACTTTTTTTCAAAGGGAATTCTTCCGCAATAACTTAGAAAGTATTTCAGAAACTCCTCCAAGTATTTGCCCAGAGAAGAATATGTCTTGTAGTAATTTGTGAAATTCTAGAAGTATATTTTAGGAAACGTGGCATTCTTTTTCGCTGAAATCGGATTCCAGCACGTTCACAACATCAACATCCTGCTGTTCCCCCTCTTGCTGGTAACGCAGGGGAATGATCAATGGAACATTTTTATCAACGTCATCTTGTCCATGAAACGGGAAACACTTATCGTCAAATTTCACCTCTCGCGCAATGAAGACCTTTTTCGCTGCACGATCCCACAGACAACCCGTATCTAATCATCACTCCTTCGCAACTTTTGCTGTTCAATTTCTTACGTTTCTGATCTGGCACCCATGCAAACGCTTTGTATCCGAAGGTACGGAGCTTTTCAAAATCTGGCTTCACTTTCAACCAGCATTCCGCAGGAGTCACGTGTTCTTCCAATGCGCTCGTTGGACTCCGATTAAGCAGGTATGTAGCCATCAGCGCTGCTTCCAACCACAACCTCTTCGGTGTGTTGGAATCAATGAGCATCGCCCTCACCTTTTCAACCAACGTTCTGTTGGAGCGTTCTGCTGCGGTGAATATGCAATAGTCGGCTGTAACTGGATCCCTTTGCACTTACGTTGCTTGTTGGATCAGTACTCCCTGCCTTGATCCACGGTTAACCTGCTGATTTTTTCTTTTCGAAGTCGGTCGTTGCCCACTCCTTGTCGTACTCCTTAAACCATTCGAACATCTCCGACTTCTTCTTGATCGGTTAGATGACGGCGAATTAAGTGAAGTCGTCGATAAACGACACAAAGTACTGGCTAGCATGGCCGAGTCGACGGTGCCCTAAAATAACTCACCTCAGTCGTGCACATGTTCACTGACTTTTCCACCGTTTTCAACTGTAGCTGAAGCTTATACAGATTTAGTCACAACTGGGCAATAACGATAACGTCACCGTCGTGCTTCATCACTGCCTTTTCGGTAACATGCCGTTGTGTGAAAAGCACATCGATACCTGCCTAGGACAGTTTTTTCACCGACAGCAGATTGTTTCTTAAATCCGGCAATCACATCCCGTGCTGCATTTAAAATCTCACAGCTTGCTTGGTGTCCATGTGCAGAACATGTGCCAGCATGAAAGCACTTGGTATACGATGAACAGGGGGATAACGCAGATTATGTCGTTGCTGCAAAGATGATGGCGTGAAGAGCAGAGAGCTCCGGGTCGGGTCTTCCGTCGGGGACTAGACCGAATAGAGTGGGCGTAGCGTAGTATCGGTAATGAGTCGTCGGGGCACCTGCATACCGGAAGTCATCCTCCAACCGCAATTTCAGAACCGTCCCTGGCACTTGGCCGACCAACGTCGAGTCTGAGTAGGCTGAGTCCACCGTCGGGGTCTAGCTGAGCAATTCGCGAAACAGCACCGGCAAATGGTCGTCGGGGCGCTTGTGAATCGAAAGCTTCCCACCACCGGAATTGCAGGACCGACCTCGACATCTGCCTGGATAGCATTGGTTCGGGAGATCTTCTGCCGCCGGGGAAATCTTCGTCGGAGTAGGATAGATCCACCGTAGTACGTAGCGTATCACCGGCTCAAGTCGTCGGAGCACCAGTGAAACGGAAGCCATCCTCCAACCGGAATCGCTGGACCGATATCGGCATGGTCCAGGAGATCTCGATCAGAAGCAGCGGAGAACGAGTCGTCGTAGAGCAACGAAATGCACATGAGCGTCCAGTAAAAGTTCAACAGGGCTCTGACGCAAAGCTAGCCCAAGGGCCCCGGCGAGATTCGGTCATTCACCAGGTGGTCGCTACACCCGGAACCAACGATTAAAACGGCACTTTTTTCATTATATGGTTCGGTTTGGTTCGCCATGAAGGTAACGGATTTACCTCCCACAACAGCATTAGCGTTGCTGTCAGGCTTCTTGACCCGGAAGTCTCTCTGGATTTTGGCAGTTTTTCCACAACGATGTCATTTTCCGTTGAACTTCTCCTGTTTTTTTTTACCGCCGCCGATTCCGTCAACGAACTTTTGACGGTTTCCAAGGTGAACTCTTTTTCACCAGTGGGTCGTAACTGTCTGGAAGCGTTAGCAATACCTGATCATTTTCCTCCAAATGTGCTCCTGCTGGGGCACCAGCTCGTCGAACGACGCAAAATGGCTTCTCATCGTTGTACCCTCGTTCATGTGTAGCTTGGCAAGCCGTTTGCGCAAGAGAGTCTGGCGGGCTACAGACTTCTTTGTATACGTTTCCTTGTGCCCCCCAGCGCTTTTCACATGGTTTTCGCGGTCGTGCGGACCCGAACGATTCCCAGACAACGAATGCATCCAACAACCGGTCCGTCTTCAAGAATTTGTTGTTTGGTTCACCCTCTTCTTCCAGCACGTGCATCATAGGCGTCTCCGCAACTTCCAGGAAAAGTTGAACTCGGAAACGCCAATTTTCATATTTTGTTCCGTTCAGCAGGGGAACTCCAGCACCGTCCTTCACTGAAGTGCCCATAACCTAAAGGAACTAATTGAGCACCGAGTGTTGCAAGTGCGCCCAGATAGCCGTAGCGGTAAACGCGCAGCTATTCAGCATGACCATGCTGAGGGTCGTAGGTTCGAATCCCGCTGGTCGAGGATCTTTTCGTAAAGGAAATTTTCTCGATTCCCAGGGCATAGATATCGATTCAATCTTTTGTCATTTCAACTTCGAAAAGGAATTTGATTTTTAAGTTAATGTTTAGACAATAGTTCTGGTTGATTGAAGTTTAAAAGTATTGCCGTTTGACGGTAAGTAAGATTTTCAACTTTCGTAGTATAAGAGACAAAGTGACTGAACCACGAATTCAAACAAAAGACTACTGGCCCTCTGTTAGGTTTCAACTTTTATAGAACGCTGCATTGTTTTGATTTTGTATGGGATATTGACGTTTACTGGCCTTGTTGTTTACAAATTTCAAAGTAGAGTGAATGAGAAATATAGATTTTTATGCAGACTAAACAAAGGCTGCTAGTGCCCTATTAATTTCTCTCATCGCTCGCTTGCGATTCTATCCATCATGTTCTTTCATTACATTTCTTACTCCCTTCCCCTTTGAGTAATATCGCGTTAACCGAAAAAAGCCAATAAAATGCTCATTAAATATGAAAAACACTACTTGAGTCAATCTTATACTGGTACAAAAACGTCGTAAGTAATTAAACAAAACGGAGCATCATTTTTTCGAGGAAACTCGTGAAGAAAAGATGTCAAAATGTAGATTAATTTCAAAATAGGGTTTCAATTCTTCCCATATTTTATTGGCCAAACCGTGAGAAATTTACTTACGAAGATTTGGAAAAGTAATCGAGATTTTTACGTTTTTGAATTCCTCTGTTTCTCTTTGATAAAACATGTTTCATGAGATTAGAGCTCAATAAAGACATCTCCGAAAGTTCTTTCACAGATATCTCTGAGAACACCTCCATGAATTCTGTCAAGATTGCATCCAGGCATACCTTCTGGAAATCTTTCTGTTCTTGGTAGTATTCCTGAAAAAAATCAGTAGTAAAAACTGAATAAAGCACTGGAAAATCCTGGGAACAATTGCTGACATAATACTTAGTGTATCATTGAAAGAATACCTGGTTTAATTTTTTTTTCGCAAATTCTGTTAAAATTGTTTGAAACATGTTTTTATGGAGTGCTCACGAGAACTCGAAAAATAATATTTAGTTAAAATTATTTGTATAATTTCTGGTGGAACCATCGAATATTCCATTGAAAGTATCTCGCAGGAATTACTTTCAAGTAATTCCTGGAGTATTTCTTGGAAAATAGGAATGTCTAGAGAGATTCCAGTTATCAGGGGTATTCTGACAACTTCCTGGACCGTTCCAGAAAACATTTCTAAATCAGTACCTTAAACGATTGTGGGAAAATTACTAGTAGAATTCCTACAGGAGTTCAAGAATCACCACTTTAAAAAATGTGAAGAAAATTCCTAGGAAATCTTTCACAAACTCCCAAGATTATTCCTGTGGGTATCCTTTGCTAACTACTGTATCGTTCTAAGTGCTGTGCATATCCTTGCGGAACACTATAGTTGTTTTTTTCACAATTGAAAGCAAATTGACAGTTGATTGCTACTTCATTGCAATATGTTGCAATCAATAGACATGGTCATTAATAAACGTTGCGATGAACGATCGTAATGCAAATTTTCTTGACATTCTTAGGCATAGAGTATCATCGTATTTGCCACAAGATAAATATTTTTGAAAATTTTTATTGCAATACTGAAAATATATCCATAAATGATTGTAATAAATGGGTATATTTGACATCATATCTTAACAATATTCAACTCACTGACAAGACCTCCGAGCTAAAAGTTACATCAGAACTTCAAACGCACTTTTCTAAAATATTAGCTCGTTATTGTTTTTACTTCAATTGACCTCCGTATCAACCCGAACACTCAAATTTATTCTCTAAATTGTCCATGTGTGATAAAAATTCCATAAGAGGTACGGTGTTCATTTTATTGAAAATTGATCATGAAATCAAATTTCCTCTGAGTTTCCAATGCCGGATGTATTGTTAATGCAATTTAGAAGACATGGTTGCCTGTCTTATGAAGAGTTTCCTTTAGTTTTGTGTCACTTACTCACTTATTAAAGATGCTACAACATGAGAAGCAAACGGTTGGGCTCAAAAAACATTAAGTTACCCTATAAAGCGAAAATAAGGTAGTTTTTCGGAATTCAAAAACCCTATAGGGTTCTAAAGCCATGTCCATCAAAAGCTTAATTTTAGGCCATAAACACATGTTAACTCAATTTTTAAATGTTTTATTGCTCTTTTTAATGTATTCGAATCCTCTGAGCAGAATCTCAATAGAGAAACAAAAAAGTAAATTGGAGTACCTTGTACTTTTTTGTTTCTCTATTTTTATTGGTTTGACTAAAAACAAAAACATTTTTCCGCTTTTTTAGATTTTGCCACACTTCTTGGATCAAGCTCATAGTTTTGGTGAATTTTGTTTGCCGTGTACCTTCCGACATGTCAAATAGGAACAACCCCAGCGTTGAAAAGTAAAACTCCTGTGGCGGTTTTGTGGAACTAGTTGTCGAATAATGAACGTGATACTTTGATCAAAGGTGTTTGCTACTGACAAGAAAAGAAATCGCTTATCAGGCAACATTGTTGTATCTTGCGCGAAAAATATCATACTTAATTCATGGCTATGTTTTACTGCATACATCCAACATGGATTGGATGATCTAATGTTGCTTGCAGAGCAGCTCAATTACCTATCATAGTAAAAGATGTTCAATTTACACAAACATCAATAACTAAACTAAAGACGTCCTATTTAAAAACGACCTTCGGTAAACTTGTAGCTGACAAATGTATCCAACAGTATCAGCATAGCTCTAACCCTCCAGGGCGAACATTATGACCGATTGAACATATTACTTACTTTTCGCTTATAAACTTCAAGGTGAAGATTAATCGAAGCCAGAGTTCAAATTTTTAAGAGCACGGATCTGGCGAACCAAACATCCGTTTAAGCTGAAAACTTAATCGATTGGTCACAACCTGGTGGTGATCAATCGATTAGGTTTTTTTTTAGCTCAAACGGGTGTTTGGTTCTCCAGATCCGTGGTCTTGAAAATTTAAACTTTGGCTTCGATTCATCTTCACCTTAACGTGTTTCAGGTTTTATAAAAAAAGAGCTAAAATTTTGATAAGCCATTCATATTTTTATCTAGAATAGA
Organism: Aedes aegypti; assembly: GCF_002204515.2. Classification (NCBI taxonomy): domain Eukaryota; kingdom Metazoa; phylum Arthropoda; class Insecta; order Diptera; family Culicidae; genus Aedes; species Aedes aegypti. Next base: position 187,957,966 of record NC_035108.1, on the reverse strand, counting down.
ATGAGCAATGTGGAGTCTATACAGTCCTTGAACCTCCTTGTAATCCCCATATAAAGTGTTTAAAAAATCGAAGGACTCATATCTCTACCAAACACTGCATTAAAAAAAGACATTTCGTATATACCAGCTTTAAATCACCATACATCCCTCACATTCGAATTCGAAAGCATCGTGCCCAATCGCCATCGCGCTTCCTTGAAGATGTTACAACGCACATTATTTCTCACGTTATCGTGCAACTGTTCCCCACCATTAACGCGCGCCTTTTTGTCCCTCTCTTTCTCTCGCTTCCAATCTTCATGTTTCCTTATGATTTTTTTTTCTTCGCCTCCTAATTCACTTTTGTTTTCGTCTCGGTAACATTCTAATAACGTCAACATTATCACAGTAGTATTATTTTCCATAATTATTTTTTTTAAAGTTTCCTTTAATTTTCTCGTTATTGAAACATGGGCTGTTTTTTGTGGTTTTCTTTGCGTTTGCATACGCATTTTCTTTTCGATTACTGTAATTAATATTTCAGTTGCTGTTTTTCTGCTCTGATTAGGGGTTTGACACTACAAACGAACTTGTATAACTTGCTGTTGAGATGCTCAGTTTTGTTTTTTTTTTGTAGTTACATGATGCGATTTGTTCAATTTAGTCAAAATTTGTTGTTTTCAAAAACCGTTGATCATTTTCGATTGGTCAATGGAATTATGTGAATGGGGAAGGGGGATGCTAATAATAGACATTTCAACAGCGTCTCCTCTGTGGAATTGAACGCTTCTCCATTGCCAGCACTCGTCTTCTCCAGGGAATGCAGGAAATGATGGAAACTGGTTCGTTTCGCCCTTTTTGCCTTCACCGCCGATTTTACCAATTGTTCTATGGTAGTGATAGATTATGCTGATGAAGATGATGATAATCCTGATGCGTTATGAATTGCTTCTGCTACTGCTGAACTGGTTACAAATTGTTCCTGATGTATGTGTGTATTGGATTTATATGTACACAATCAAATGTTTGTTGTAGTAATTCTTAATGAGAAAGGTAAAATAATGAACGGCAAAATGTCTCTGCTTGATCCTGCATTGCAGCTGTCATGGCCTATGAAACCTGGAACAAATAAAAAATAAAAACGAATTTTAGTTCAGTATCAGTTTGCGGCTCATTCTTCGGTTTGTCGAGCTTACGAGTTCGCCCAACTTTAGGGGCGGTCCATTAATTACATAAGGGGTTAGGGGGGGAGGGGGGGTTTGAGATTTCTTACGCGCCATATAAATTATTTTTAATTTTCATACAAAAAGTCTTACCATTGGGGGAGGGGGGGGGGGGGGTGGTTTCAAAAACCCGCCAAAATTGTCTTACGTAATTAATGTACCGCCCCTTACTGCGAACCCAGTATTCAGAAAATAGCAAAAGCTGGTAAATACATAAATGGGAGTAACTTGAGAAGTCTCGACCAAGATGAACGAAGACAGAGAAGCTACTTCGTAGTCAACGAAGTAAGATCTACCATCATTCGATAAACTTTTGGATAAATTCAATCAAAATCTGATACAAATTTTCAAACTGTTTCGTATGCCAGATATTGAACCATTTATCCAATAACGAATAATAGCTCACCTGGTAAGATGTCGACTGCCTTCGTGCACGGCCATCTCGGAACTTTTGAACTCGTTCAGCTCCTTCCGGATGGCAGCCTTGTCCTTGGGGGTGAGTCGCGTCCACGGTTTGTCCGCCCGTCGATCGTAGTCGTGCGCCTGCGTCACCTCGATGTAATCGTTGAAGCGGATGATCTTCTTCTCCTTCAACTCGTCCACGGTGGGTCGGAAGCTCAGCTTTCGCAGCAGGTAGCGTTTCTTCTCCTCCTTTTGCTTTTTCTCTTCCGCCGGAGTTTGCGCTGTAATAAGTAATTTTGGGTCAATAAGAATTATGAGCTCAGGCTAAAGTGCTTGATACTCACTCTTCAGGATGTTCCTCTCGACCAGCTCCTCCGCGGTAGGCCGCATCGACAGTCGCCGGATCAACCGGGCCCCGATGGCTTCCTTCGATTCCTGCTTTTCGTTGTCCGACTGCAGCTGCAGTATGTTCCGATTGATCAGCTCCTGTCGGTCCGGTCGCAGAGCCAGCTTGATCGAGAGGCTCTCCTTGCGGGCAATCTTGGCCGCTCGGTCCGTGTCGTCCTCCCGGTAGCAGATCGGGCCATCGTTATGGTCATCGTTGTCGCTCTCGCGGATCACGTACGGCCGGGTGTTCTCCTTGTTCTCGATCGTACTCGGTAGGCCAATCTGGAAACGCATGGGCCGCGCGCTACAGGGGTGGAAAAGATCATCTTAGTATTGTTTCTGGGGGTGATTATGGGACAGTGCATTCAAAAGTAATGGTTGGGTTATTCAAATAAAACTGAAAACGATATATGATTGTTAAAACAACAAAATAAAAGAAATCGGTGCTTAGCGCAAAATGATCAATGCTCGTAGATTGTGTTGATTGATATCATGATGCGTGTCGTTAGATACTCCAGTCAGTGGAATCATTAGAGATTTGATGTTTCAAGAGAATGTGGTATCACTAAAACGTGTGTTGCATACATTCTAGAGGATAGCGAAGAAACCATGCCAAAACAGCATTTTGAGTAATCGTGCAGTGCGTAGAGAATAGGATGCAATGTGTACCACGAAAGGCTCATCTAATAGACCATTTCCGTGAAAAAATTTTATTGTCTCATATGCTTTATATCAATTTATTGAACAAACTTTCCTAAGGAACACATATGTTTTGAGGCCTCTAACTATTGAAAAACAACGAAAAACTGGCGGAACGCCGTTTTACCCCACGGTCTCCGAAAAAATATTTCATGTTGATATCCCTCCCGACCCCCTTTTCCCCCCATGATTTGACCACAAACGTGGTGAATTTTTGATCAGCTGACTTAGCAGCTGGCAACCATTTATGACAGATGAGTTTTTGTTTATGTTTACATTTTTCAATCTCGAAGGTTCCAAAAAGTTTTGTAATTCGTAATTTATTTAACGTAAGCTTGGTAGTTACAAAACGTTTGGTCAGTGTAAGGTGCTTTTACGAGGCACCACTGGAACAATCAGGAGATAGTGCAAGTGGAAACGAATATGTCGAACGAATGGCTTCCGGAAATAACAGGCTGGTATGGAACTGGAATAAGAAGCCGATCTGCGGTCAGTTAAAACGCCGGTAGAGGTGCTAGAAACTGGAATTTAGGGTGCAATCGAAGAAGCAGTTGAAGAGCATGCTGCTTCCACCCTAGTTGCAGAACCCGTTTAACGAACCAGCTGCGCAGAGAAGATACTGGTCATTATACATTCCGGCTGCGACGACCTGGTAAGTTTTAACGAGAGATCAACTGTTTAAATTAATCTCCGTTCTCTCATATCACTCACGACAATCTTGGTGTTTTCGCAAACTTCTAATTTCAGCTGTTAGCAGAACGTTCCGCTTTTCAACCGACTTACTACCTATACAAAACCGACAACTGGGCAAAATTTCGACGCCGTCCTCCTACCATCAAGCAATCCTCCATCGCCCTGTGACTCGAACCCATCGAAATATCATCACATTTTAAACGAAGTGCAGTACCCGACTGATTGACATGAGAAGCACTAGGTACAAATTTCATGCCACGCTGAAACCGAGCAAGGTTGTTTGTCCAACATACCACTGAACCAGTAGGCCGCAGAGCTACTTGGGCACTTCCATGATTCACTTTGGCATGGGGTTTTTTTCTCGGCCGAATCGTCGAAAACTTTGCAATAAGAAGCACTTCAATATAGTGGCCAAATATGAGCTCAGTAGCTTTCAAAAAACCCACTGCCGAAGTTAATCAAAAGTGCCAAGAATAGGATACAGCTCCTTTTGTTATCGGACGAACAAGATATTAGAACATTAAACTGGTGTGCAAGACAATGCTTAGTGCGGGTTTTTCTATGGTTTTTCTCTTAAATATAGAAATAGTGTAAATGAACGGAATAATTAGTGATTGTAGTTTGTTCCAAGTTACCAGAAATATTTTACTACAATGGGGGATATAAGTTTTTGAATCCCTCCAATTGAACATTGATTATAAATAAAATGTGTGCTTTCCATAATCTGTTGTACTGAGACTAAATTATTTCAGTCGTGTGGGGGTTGTGAATAGAATCTTGTTGGGATTTCAACCACTTGTAAGAACCTAATTTAAACCCAGTAATATTTAGGAGAAATTTCATAAGGTTCGCGTCGAATGTTTAGAGCAGTGGTCACCAAACAGCGGCCCACGGGCCCAAATTATTTTAATATCTTAAGGTGAAGATGAAGCTAAGCCAAACCTCAAATTTTCAAGAGCACAAATCTGGAGAACCGAACACCCGTTTGAGCTGAAACCAGCGAGTGAGCAATCGATTAAGTTTTCAGCTCAAACGGATGGTTGGTTCTCCAGATCCGTGCTCTTGAAAATTTGAAGTTTGGCTTCGATTTATCTTCACCTTAATACTGTGAAAAAAACATTTACCCGTACAAGGGCTTTGACAGTATTCGTGTTGAAATTATAAGAATATATATGAGAAATACAACCACATTACACATATATTCGAAAGCCCCTAAATCTTTCTGATCGTCAGATAATTTGTGTTGGATCATCGATTTTAAAATAACAAAACCATTTCAGTTTCAATCTTTTTTAATTTTATGGTCATACACGATTCAATGTTTCGACATAAACGTAATAAAATTGCAATTATCAAAAATAATTAATTAAAACTACTGTTGAAGGAAAACTTTTACAACATAATGAATAGCTGAATCTAAACATATGATTGAAAAGCTGAATCTGAAAATATGGTTACAAAGTTCTTGAACAAAAAATAATATTTTTCAAATACTGTCACCAATTTTCCATAAATTTGTCGTATTTCAGAAAAAACACCTCTAAAATGTTACATCCTTCCATCAAGAAAACATAATTTATTATTTAGATTTAAACGTTTTCTGATATTTTTTTACATAAATATTTTATATCACGGAAACTTTAAAACAGTAAAAGAAGCAGCTATTTTGAGAAATGTCTATATTGAACTTAAGAATTAGAATTAAAGAATCTTTTTCGAAAGCGAGATAAAACTGAAAATAATTTTAAAAATTATAGCACACAATTAGGCTACTTTTCAAATGTTTTAAGAGATTTATCCAACAATGTTCACTAAAGATTTCTCATAAATTCTTAAGCATCTATTCTAGAGATGCTCGGCTCTCGGGTTTTCCAACCGGAAACCAACGGTTTCGGGCTTGCAAATTTTTAAATTTTTTTGGATTTGCATTGCATTCGGGTTTGAATGGCTACAACACTATCGGGTTCGGGCTTGAAGTCGGGATTTGGTGGGCTTGGTAAACCGAACAACAATCTGAAAGTTTTTTTATTCGTCAGAAACGACGAATTTATCATTTTAGTCCAGGTTTTCAAAAATCGGGTTCAGTTCGGGTTTAGATTTGAATGTGCGGGTTTGGCATTAAATAATTGCCTCGGGTTCGGGTTTGATAAATGTGAAACTCGACCATCTCTAATTTATCGCTAAATACTGATTTGTACCAGTTATTTTTTTCCAAGATTTTTTCTTAATTTTCACATGGAATCACTAAAAACATTGCTTCAGCGATCAAGGATTTTCGTCTCAAATTCAATGGATAGAAATATAATACCGAAAGATCTTTAAGTGAAATCTCCATCATTACCAGAGAGTTACAAATATATATCAGCTATCATAAACCCATAATCATAAGACCTCCTAAAAAAATCAGACAATTTCTTATAGTTGATCATACTTCGGAGATTTATCAAAACATTTTTGAGATATTTCATGATAAATTTATCAAGGACGTTTTCTAACCGTTTGTCTGGAGTAGTCATTTCTTTTCTAATTCTTCTCATTATTAATTTTCTAAGTTTAACAATTCTTCCGAAAATTTATTTAAAATTCTATCATGATTAGGAAACATTTATTTAGTGACTCTTCCAGAAACTTCTTCAGGATATGGTTCTGCCAGCAGTTTAATCTACGAACTCTAGGGATTTTTCAGTAATTATTTTAGAATAAATTCGTTGATTTATCATAAGAGCTAATAAGAATCCTGAGGGAAATATTGCGGATACAGGGCTGGTAGCAAGTGTCTTAAAAAATAGGAATTTTAGAAGAGGGTTCTAGCTTAAAAAAAAAAACAAAATGAACGGGAACCAAAATATAACAATTTTTACATTATGTTTTTCACAAAATCTGATCTCTTTGGATATTTTATTTTTTTCAATTGCGACAGACATAACTCGTGACATAACTACAAACATGTTAGTGTAGTTTACATCCTATTTGGATGTCGGAATAATATTTAAACTATTCAGAAACCTTTTTGAATGTCCAAGATAATTCATTTTTATTTTAATTAGTAGGACACATTGATTTAATGCAATATTCAAAAATAAAATACAAAAGTTTATTTGTTTTTATATAAGAAAATTGCGATGTCCCTCTTGTAACAATTGTAAATCATTGATACTGCGCGGAAAACTAATTATGTTTTTATATAATAAGAGTCGAACCTTATTTTCCACTGAACAGCTCGAAGATTTATTATGTTATTTTCCAGTCTTGCCTACATTTTTACAATACTTCGCAATTTTCGCGTTGGCGAGTTAAATACATTTTCTTAATTTTTCGTAGTGAAAATTTTCGACTTTAATATTTACATAAATTAGAACTCAATAAATAATTATCCTTGGTTAAACATTAAAAATAAATGTTTTTAACTTTGTGAAATTTGTGGTGGCACTCTTGCCCCTTGTCCCCCATATGCATGCTTCAAGAATTTTTCTAGGAATTGCTTCAGAAACTAATTAAGATATTTATTTCAAGTAATACTTCGCCGATATCGTCAGGGATTCATTTGTTAATTGTTTAAAGACCTTCATTAATTTGTTTCAAGATACCTTTAAGAATTCAACCTGGATTGTTACTAAGCTTGACTCTAGAAATTACTACAGAGATTACGCCATAGTATTTTTCCCAAGGCTTTTTCAAAAATTTCTTAAGAAAATTCTAAGTTTTCTAAAAGTTTATAAAGTGATTTTTCTGACAATATCGTTATTATTTTGTTGAAGGTTTCCTTCCTGAACGAAATACACCTAGTAATTTATCCGGTGATGCCTCCACTGATTTTTCGAAGATTTCCTCCGTTGATTTCCTGAAGCAAATGCTAGACATTTTTTTTTAATTATCCCTTGAAAATTTTGTAGAGGAATTTTTGGACAAATTTCTAGAAGATTTTGTGGAAATCTTTAAAGGATTCTCTGGAGAGATGCCAGAAACTGGGAAAAGTTCTGAAATTCACACTACCGTAGGCAAGCGTAGCAAATCACAGTCAGAGGAGCCAGTGAAACTCACTGCTATCGCTGCTGTAGGCAAAATGCCTTGAAAATAGCAAAACACTCATTGCTAAGGGCAACCCAAAACTACTGTAGAAAAATGTTCTATTTCCCGTTGCATTTCCCGCATTTACAGCCTTCAATGACACTATTGATTTAGAGAAACTCATGTACCCAACATAGGCTACTTGATGAGATTCACGATTTAAAACTACTGTAGTGAGAGAGCCACGTGATTTTCGCGAAATTCAAGCCTACTATTATTATCATTTCCAGCACTGCCTGGAAGTATTTCCAGAAAAAACCCCTAAAATTATTCCTGAAGTTTTGCCTCGAGGAGTTATGAGTTCCAACAAATGAAATTCCTGGATAACAATCACGTGAGAGTTTCTGAAGGTTTCTCTCGAGCCTGTAGAATTATGCACCAGGATTTACTGCAAAGATAAAGAAGTGACTTTAAAGACCATTGTTGTTAGAAATGAAAGTTTCTATTCCATTCAAAATATTGACTTTTTTGAGGCTTCATTAAAATAGATGCCAACTTTTTCAAAAGAGATCTGCTACCAGCCCTGCAGATATGTTTGCACGGATTTAGCCAGAAATTATTTAAGAGATTTTTGACAAATTTCGTAAAGAGTTCTCGGAATGAATTGAGAAGAACGCGTTGAGAAGTTTTTGGATGAATGTTTAGATCAATTCCTGGGAAAACCTTTACGGAAATGCATTAAACAATCACTGGTACAATTTCGCAGAAAATCCTGAATAAATTTAATGAACAGAAATCGTGGTAAATTCCCCGAATAGCTCTTGGATGAACTTTGGAAGGAATATCTGTTGAAGCTCTTTGAGAATCTTGATAATTACCCAGAAGTTTCTTTGAATTAATTTATAGAAAAATCCTTTAAACAATGCCTGGACATATTCTTGCTACATGAATGGCAGGAATGCTAAAACAAATATCTGAGAAAGTTTGATTTTTTGGATTAACTTAAAATTTGGAATAATCTCAGAGATTGAATTTTACATTGACGGATTGACGTCAGTTTTCCGTTTGTGAAGATATGCATGAAGTGTTAACAGCACCCTTGGACGTCGCAGGTTATTGCAAGTTTTCCTTAGGCTTGAGTACAGCGACTGTCTGGATTTGACTGTTCTCCTCGTGTGCTTCGGGGTTGTACCGTTGCTGGAGTTCTCCCTAGACGTACCGTTCCCAGCCGTCTAGCTAGATCATCGTTTTCTAATGCTGGAACTTATCGGAATATCGGGTCACTACCGTCTAAGCCGAATGCGGGCACAATTCGTGATATTGGTTAGCCACCGGAGCTGCATGAATCTGGAGCTGATGGCATGATGGATGCTCTATTTGGTCCTGGTATAGCATAATTCTTCCAGTTTCAAGGTTGTATAGTTCAAGAGATATCTTCTCGGCTGTTTCCGGGAGGCAATCCAAATAAAATAAAAATGTTATTTATCAGTTCCATGTCCGAAAACCAAACAAACATTTATTTTCAAACCTACCTCATTTCTCCTCCAGCTCGTATTAGGTCCGGGTGATGATTATGTCCTGATGTGTATCTGCATACTGGAATAACCATCCACATAAAAATGCATCGGAACGAATCGAACATGTTTGATTAAAAATCAGAAATACTCCCGGATTTCTTTTGCGACTGAACTTTTTGACATTTCGAAAAGTAAACAACAGCTGATGATAGGGCTACCAGTATAACGTTTTTTTCTTTTTTTTTTTGAAGAGGTGAAAATTAATTTCACCTCTTCTAGAGTTACCATTTTCGTTCCGCACCCCTTAAAAAGTGGTGAAAATGCCAATTTTTGAAATTTTCTACAAAATTCTAGAATACCTAAAAATAAAAAATTCCGACGCAAATGTTACTTAAAAAATATTGTCTTCCGATGAAAAATATAAAACTAGGGGGTTAGATCCGACGGAAATGGTCTATTCTAAGTGGAATTTTGTCTTATTCTGTCGAAAAAATAGCATTTCCCTTTCCAACCAGCTCCGACTCTGGGGGTGATCAATCGTGTTGAGTATACGCAGTCTGCAGTGATCGATTTCTCTTAATCAATATTCTTTTTGCATTGTTATGCAAAATTCAGCCGATTTTCGTTAACTTATGCAAGGCAGTACGGAAAACAACGATATGAACTGCCAACTAAACAAAAAGTAAACAGCCAAAATCGTTCGCTTGGCCAAGTTATTTACTAATGAGAAAATGGTGTAACTCAAAAGCGGTCGCGACATCGCCATTGACACCACGCTTGTGTTGTGTACAACAAGCGAGCTTTTTCTCGTGATACGTGATACTCAGTACACGATGCGACCGGTATTGCACTTTCTTGTGGCAACTAAGCGAACATTGGAGCTAAGATTAACAATTTTCCCCAAACGTTACCCAACATATTACTTCTTGTAATTCCACAAATAGCTACAATTCGAATTACTGCAAGAGATATTCTTAGAAGAATTCTTGGACAAAACCTTAGAAACTCCTGGAAAAAAAAAACTATAGGCTAGTCCTACATCACGTGATTTTTTTTCATGCATTTCATTTAGATTATTCATATTTATAAATGTGTAGAGTTTCATTAACTAGTGGAATTATAAGACAAATACTTAGTAGCACTCTTGAAACATTCGTTAAGAACTCTTTTGTGTATTTAAGGCAGGAATTCCTCATACCTCCTTGGAGAAATTCTTTGTGTATTTAAGACAATGCCTCCGATTATGTGTTTTGAGGAATTTCAGGAAGAATTCCTAGAAAAGTCGCAAATACTTGGACAAATGTCTGATAGAATTCGTGGAAGAATCTCGATTTAAATTTACCGAAGAAAATACTTGAAAAAAAAACCCGTTGAATGATGTCTGGAGAGATACTGTTCTCGAGAAATGCTGGAAGTGTTCTTGCTAGAGACATTTTTGGGAAACTATACGATATACTCGTATTAAAGGGTGTGCGGAATCAAATTGCACCAATTTAAGGCGAAGTAGGCCGTCATTGAAATTTGTACGCGTCGTTAATGATTGTTGCTAATTCATCTCACGATTTCGAATCAAAGAAAATCAGTTGGTTTTGCACTGACATAGCTGAAAAAGTATCAGCATACTTTATGCATGTTAGCGCGTACAGTGGTTCTTTTTCAAGTCAATATAAACTATCAAGACTGAGTTTTATTCTTTTTGAAATGCATGCTGAAAAGTCATCATTGTTGCCAAAACGAATGACGGGCTACTTAGCCTTAAAATGGCTGTAACTTTTTACCCGTTGGGTATTTTCTATTGAAGTTTTGGGTGTAATTTGTTCAATGTGTATTTGTTTACACTCACTAGCGGATGTGCAATCGTTGTGAAGCTGGAGTTGGAAGAAAAGCAGCGGCGCAAACAAATTTTGCGCACGTACCTCGAAAACCCGGATGTATCTCATCGTGCAATCAGCAGAAAGCTGGGAATGATACATTTTACGGTGTCTCGTATTTTAAATCGGTACCACGAACGTTTGACCATCGATCGGAAAGAAAAAAAGTGGCAAAAATGAATCTCTGTGTTAACTGGAACGGTCAATGGACAGGTGTACTTCAAGGAATGCCTCCAAAAGCGTCTACTTCTTCATCTGAGGTCACACGATGGTCCTACGATGTTATGGCCGGATTTGGCCTCTTGCTCGAAAGAGGTTTTGGGGTGGTACAAGGCTAAGGAGGTCAATTTCGTGCCGAAGCATCTCAACACCCCGAACGCACCGGAACTGCGACCAATTGAAAAGTACTGGGCCATCATGAAGCGGCCCTATAACACTTCACCATATACCATTACCATTCCCCGAATGCGACACTTCCCCGAAAATCAGTGATGCACTTAATTCTTCAAGGACACTTGCGAATTTGAGCTTTGAAATCCATCTTCCTCGTACTGTGTACGACAAGCGAGGTTTTTCTGGTAGTGTTAAAATAGCTGTCTACTTACATTCCTATCAGTAATTTTTTGTTCTTTCAATAGGGTCCTAAAATATTTAACGAAATCCTGTTTTTATTTAATAACACGAAAGAGCATGTTACTGCAACTACTTTAGCAATTTTTCCCGCTCAAATAACGGCTATATCAAATTTGAATTTTAATTTAAAAAATGGGTTCATAAATTAACCTTGACACTTGTGATCATGTTTGACGTTCGATTAGTCGACAAGAACACCACAGAGGTTTTAGTTTTAACACCGGGGTTGTTCTTATCTGACATTTCGGAAGGCAAACGGAAAACAAGATACACCCAAAATTAGAGTTTAAGTCAAAGGGTGTGACGAAATCTAAAAATAAAACATTTTTTTTAGACTTAAACAAACGAAAACGTTAAAAAATTGAATAAACATGTGTATTTGGCCTAAACTCATGCGTTTGGCACTAAAATTGGGACAGGGCTTTAGGACCTTATTATCGGCTGTTCTTTGGAGGTTGTATAATGCCAGTGTAAATCAAATATTGGTAATGAAACTCATATTTTTGTATCAGTTTACTTTCCCCCAGATCAGGCTTGTAAGTCAACATACGAGAGTTTTTTCCTGATAGCAGAAGAAATCATAAATCAACTTCCTCCCGAAAATAAGGTGCATATTTATGGCGATTTCAATCAACGTAATGCAGATTTCATTCCTGATTTTGAAAACGAGAGTATTCTACTCCCTGTTGTTGGCGATAATGAAACTTTGCAATTTATTTTTGACAAAACTGCATCCTTAGGCCTTAATCAAATAAATCACGTAAAAAAACAAACTGTTACCAAGATTTTTTATTGACAAATATAAACGATGGACGTCATATTTGAATCTTCCCTAACTGTTATAGACAATTTGATAGACAATGAACAAGAGAAGACGTGCTTAACCTCAACTTATTCATAGAATAATATATGGTGTTCATTTGTCGGATCTTAAATTTGAATTTTTCGGGGCAAGAAAATTCGGGGTTATGGTCCTTTCTCCGAAATGGTATTGTATAAATTCAGCCGAAAGATACCCGATCGGTGCGAAAACGAACAAAAACAAACTCCGCTAGCACGAGGCCAATCTGGTTTCGAGAACGAATGCGACGTGCAACATACGCACACATTCAGTTTCACCCTTTGTTGGTGTCATTTCAATATTCAATTTCACCTAGAGGTACTGAAATTGAAAAATGAATATAAAAAAATACAAATGAATTTTATATTACTGGTGTAAGAAAACGGAAATGTGGTGCCTCCAGTTGATAGATCATGATTGTCTTTTAATAAAAAATACAACTTTTGCAATTTGCGGATGTTTTTGTGGAGTATTCTGATGGAAATGATTTTTTTCACAAGCGAAATTGAATTTGCTGTCAGTAGGTGGATGAGAATTCAACGATGACGGATCCTACTGAAGGTCGGCGTTGTTGACTGTATATTGAAATATGCAGACACTGATTCGGGGTAATGGTATTCGGGTAATTATTATAGGATCCATGAAGCAGGAACTTCGGAAGCATCTTAAGGAAGTGAAATTGGAGGGAGATAAAAATGGACTGCCACGCAAAAAAAAAGTTGGTCCAAGTACAGGACTTTATGAGTAGTGTGAAGAGAAAAGCTCGTGCATTTTTATATCAGATTGAAACTCTATGAAACAATCACGGGAAAACGTTCATAACACGTTTTATTATACTCCCAAAATGTTTGAAGATGATTGGTTGAACGTGCGGATTTTTGCCAATTATTTGTATTTGTCGCAATTTGATTCCGTACACCATTTGTGGATCGTACAATCAGAAACTCAGTTGATCCCGTGTCTTCAACTGGTGGAACAATGATTCATCTCCGGGCATTTTCAATCGGGGATGGACCAGTAATCCTTCTGAGCTTACCCTGACTACTCCCTTAACGTTTTTGTCCTGTGACTTTGAAAAACTATTTTTTTTACGAAAAAAGCGTTTTATAATAAGTATTTGAGCAATTCTTTTTGCAAATGGGCTAATCCGTTTATTTATTTTTTAGTTGTTTAAAAAAATGATTGTTTATTAGTTGTTTTATTATTTAAACAGTTAGTTTACTATTGAATTCGAGTATGGAATCATATTCTAGCAACTATCGCATAGCATACATCTGATTCGGATTGTCTCAAGTTTTTTTTTCAGTGCTACTAAAACAGTACTTTTCAATACTATTTTTTTCTACTATTGATCCCTTTACGATCCTTGTTTGGACCCGTGCCTTCGATTTTTCGTTGGACTCGTTGGCGAAAGCTAGCGGTGGTAGTCCTTCTTGGACACCGTCTTGGGAAAAAACCTCTCGAAGGTCACGTCTTCTATCGTTCATTAACTAAACCTGGTATCAACAACAAACAAAAGGAAGGGTGAATCTCTGAATTCACGACTTCCTTCCAAAAAAAGTGGGATTTTAAACTGTCACTAAACGTGGCAAAAATGGAAGAAAGGACGCTTCCCCGGAATGCGAGTTCACTTTAACAAAAAAGAACTAAATAATATTAAAGCTTTAGAAAAAGCTAGATTTATGTTCGATGTCCGTGTGACATGGGAACATTTCCAGAAACCTGGAGTAAATTACTAGAACTTCACTCAGTGCCGTCGGTGTCAAAAGTGGGGTCATGGCACAAAACATTGCCACATGGATGATTTGCTATGGACGTCTGTCCAATAAAGGAAGATACCACCAAGTTTATAAGCTCAAATTGCGGGGGCAATCATAAGTCAAATTTTTGGGCTTGCCCTTCCCGAAGGAGAGTCGTCGAGGCTTGTGCCATGCATATGCAAGAAAATATCCATTACGATAACGGTCGTTTCCGGAATTCCCTTGGTAGAGTATCGAACAATGCTCATATTTCGATCGCCTTATCAAGAATCATACCCATAATCATGCTCATTCACAAACAAATTTTAATCCGTCGGGTAGCCGTTCGATTCTTTTAATTTCGAATGTATTTACCCAAGGAAAACCCTTTGCCGATATCGTAGCAGGTAATTTGAACTCCTCCTCTATGAGTACCTATTCTACTTGTTTCAAATCAAATGAAAAAAAAAACCCGGCCGCCACAGGTAACATCTACTCCGCCTCTTCGTCTACCGCAAATTCTAACGGTAAATCATCAGATAATGTACCCACTTCAAGTGATGCCTCTGATTTTAATTTTCTAACTGAACAATTGAATCTAATGATTGATGCAATGTTCAAAGCCACCATTATGACTGAAGCAGTCCAAGTTGGTGTACAATTTACTAATCAAATTGTTATTGGATTACGTTTTGCTAATGGATCCAAATAATAATTTAAATATTTTAAATTGGAATGCTCGTTCTCTGAATGGTAAAGAGGACGAGCTGTTTAATTTTCTTACGGTTAATAACGTGCATATAGCAGTTATTACCGAAACGTATTTAAAACCTGGATCTAAACTCAAAAGAGATCTTAACTTTTTTGTTTATCGTAAAGTACCGCGGGGCAAGTGGGAACGAAAAAAAACGATAGTTCAAACAAATTGTTAAATAAAATTTTCAAATGTCAATATTTTTCAAATCCAACAACACAATCACGTTTTGGCAACACATTTGCTGGTGTGTGCATGAAACTAATCGAATAATTTCGAAATTGTGAAAACCTTGGAAGAAAGTTTTAGAATGAGCCAATGGACGCAGTTACCTCGCAAAGCGGGGCAAGTGGGACACATCCAGTTTCATGCGTCAATCCACATCAGTAAGTCAACCATTACCATAATAGGATTGATAAGTTATAGATTCTTAATTTTAAGTACATATTTGATGTACATAAGGGATCAACCATAAAATACGTTACGTTTTAGGAAGAAACTCTTTATTTAATAGTATGTCACCTCACATTTAATATTAACTGAAAATTCCTCAATAAAAGCGTAAAGAGGAATAAAACATGTTCAAAATATATTATTTATAAGTTGTTAATTAAAATGTAGCACATAAACATTGAATAATTGACGAAATTATAAATATGTTTTGTTATTATTTATATGCATGGCAGAAAACCACCTTATGGGATGGAATTGTTTTCCATCACTACTTAATTTGGTAGAAATAACAAATAAAGTTCAAATAACATAGAAAAGTAATCGTTCTCAAGATGCATTTCAAATTTCAGCTGTGTGTTTGTTCAATTTTGAAGTCGTATTTCAAAAATAAACAAAATAATTAAAAAATAAAGAATAAAAACACTTTTCTTCTCCCTCTTATGCAATTACGTAATTTGAGGTTGATCTATTATAATAAAAATCATTTGTTTGAATGTTTTAGTGCTACTCTCTAGCAAAATGTATGAAACGTGTACGAAAAGTTTTGATTCTGGTTTTTGTTTTGATAGGTCCCACTTACCACAGGTACAAATATATTTTTGGGTAAGATAGACCATCGACAATTTCATATAAAATGAAAACAAAATACTGGTTTATCGTTAGCAGCTTGTAATAATACTAAAAATTATAGCTTACTGATGGAAATTCGATTTATAACACATTTATTTTTTGCGAGTCAATGGAAGACGTGAAACGTGTCACAATTTGTCATGCAAGTTGAAAATGGCGCTGAACTGACAACTGTTAAATGAACCACATGGTAATAAAAATAACAATATGTTTAGTACTAAATACATTCCTTGTCATTGTATCTTCAACTTTGTAGAAGAATACCCCCATGGAAAACTTTTCCTAGTTGAGCTATGACGAAACGCCCCACTTACCCCGGATTCTCACTTGCCCCGGGGTACCTTAATGATAGACTTGATGGGGCATGTGGGGGAGTTGCAATCATCATTCATAGGCGTATAAAACATCAACTGTTTTCATCATTTGAAACTAAAGTTTTTGAAACTTTAGGTGTTTCTGTTGAAACACAGTTTGGTAAATATACTTTCATAGCTGCCTATTTGCCTTTTCAATGCTCTGGACAGCAAGTTAATTTGCTCCAAACTGACTTGCGTAAATTGACTCGCAATAAGTCAATTTTTTTTTTGTCATTGGTGACTTTAATGCCAAACATAGGTCATGGAATAATTCTCAAAGTAATTCCAACGGCAGAATTTTATTTGATGAGTGCTCTTCAGGATATTTCTCAATTCAATACCATGATAGCCCTACAGGTTTTTCCTCTTTTGGAAATCCATCTACGATTGACTTGGTCATAACCGACTCTAGTCATCTTTGTAGCCAATTAGTTGCTTATGATGATTTTGATTCTGATCATGTGCCTGTTACATTTCAAATATCCCATGAAGCGATTCTCAATCCTATCAGCTTCACTTTCAATTATTTTTGAGCTGACTGGAATATATATGAAACATATATTGAATCTAACCTAGATGTTAACATTCCTTTACAAACAAAGCTTGATATTGACAATACTCTTGAAACTTTAACAAATTCTATTGTTGAAGCCAGGAGCATTGCAATACCAAAATGTGAAGTAAGATATGAATCCGTGATTATAGACGATGATCTTAAACTCTTGATCCGTCTTGAAAACGTGAGGAGAAGGCAATTTCAACGCACTCGCGATCCTGCTATGAAAATTATATGGCAGGATTTGCAGAAAGAATTCAAGAAACGTGTTTGTCAATTAAGAAACAAAAATTTTGAAAATAAAATTTCTCAATTGGACCCTGGCTCTTAGCCTTTTTGGAAATTATCTAAAACTTTGAAAAAGCCTCAGAAGCCAATACCGGCATTGAAAGAGGAAAACATATTATTACTAACTAATTGCGAAAAAGCTCAAAAACTAGTTTAGAATGGTACTAATTAAGAAATTAAAAAAAAAAGACTGATCCGGGAGATGGAAAAGTGAAACTTCCAACAAAATATCCTAGAAACCACTCAGAGCCACCGCAAAACTGAGGTAATGTGTTGCTAGAGTGAGTGCTGTCCTTTTTTCGGTCTTCCAATGAAGTCGCCGACTGTGGAACTTATTTCATTAGGAATTATGATGATTAAGTGTGCGAAATTCAAGCTGAAATTGACGCTTCGTCTTCATTCCGACTGAGTGATGAATTGCCTCCCCTGAGGGCGCCATGCCGGTAAACATTGATTCAGCAGACAAAAGTCCCCCTGGGACCGCGCCATCTTTCCTATTCACAGTAAAAAAAGGCGGCGAAAACTCAAACGGACTGTTGATTTCAAATAGATCTCATCGGAACTGTTCTCTTCAAGCCAGATGAACTCCCATCCCTCTTGGCTTCTGATGTCTGAAAAGTTATCGAGTTAAACGAATACAAAATTAAACAGAAACCCATTCTGGCGAAAAACCCAATGGAAACAAGTAGCGTCCAATCAGTTTGTTTCAATTTCGTTTGTCTGGCATTGACACGAAAGTAAAGGACAACTCTCTCAAGGCGGCAAACTGTATTCCCTAGCAGGGGTAATCCCTTCTAGGAAAAAAGCTGACCGTCCGCCAACGTGATGATGATTTCCGAGAGAAGATAACTCTTCACGGAATTTTGCCCGATGGTCAGGTGATGGAAACCTTTCCCGCGTCAGTAAAGTAAATCTTGTTTAGTCTTTCATTCGACTTTATTATCCTCCTTTCGTCAGGCTATCTTTATTGAAAGCGTTGGAGCTAACGGCCATTTTTACACGCTTATGGTCAGATATGAAGGAATAGAAACCCTAAGAAGGATCAGTTGAGCGGTAAAGTTCGTGGCGGCGGTTACGAACTTTTCCTCCGGGGTGATGAAAAAAAGAATCTGTCGAGAACATAGTTCGTTTTCCTTGTACAGTTATGTGTGATTAAGGTGAAGTTTTGCGATCTGAAGGGTTTAATGGATTTTGGAACTTAATATTAATTTGATTACTTACTCCAGCTTTTAACGAGCGTTTATGGCTGCCGCCAACAGACTCGCTTTCTGGTAGGGATCGGTCGATTAGAAGTTTGGCTTGGATCCACTCAATATAAAATGACCCAAGCCAAACGTCAAATCGATCGATCCCTACCAGAAAGCGAGCCTGTTTGCGGCAGCCATTAGCGCTTTTAAAAAGCTGGATTGAATTTTCCAACGTTCAATAAGTATACAATTTTACGTATTTACTCGTTTAAAAAGTAGATAAAATAAGTAAAAGCTTCCGCAAATAGTCACTCGTATTTGCATACTGTACTTTGTGAATTGACCAACTTCAGCCACTAGACAATTTTTAACAAGTTCGATTGACATTGTTCGAGAACGGTACACTGAAATGAATTTTATTGTATAAACTACTGAATCCATGGTAAAATTAAGAACTGCACCAACGATTTTCAACCGACTACATTAATCTGTTAACTCTACCAAAACATAGTCAACATCACTACACAAGAAAATTTCTTCTGTTGATTTAACCAGAGTTGTAGTATTTTTGACTAGAAACATTCTTGATTTGAGAAGTTTAGCATCATACTTTTGACCACACTGTGTTGTACGGTGGGTGTCACGTATTGAAATACAATGCTTTGTAGTGGATGCTACTATGGACATAGTCAAATTTACTGCACTGCTCAGTGATTTTCACCAGATTATAGTAAACTTAACAGAATTTTGTAGTCGGTTGAAAATCGTTGGTGCAGTTCTTAATTCTACCATGGATTCGGTAGATTATACAACACAATTTGTTTGCGTGTAGCATTTTTTCGCTTTCACCATTTGAGACAATTTATTAAGCAAAGTTTTTATATCATCCCTTCCTAAATCATTCCATGAATTCGTATCATTTTATAATTTCTCAAGTAAAAGTTAAGGCCTCTGAATTACACTCAGGCAAATAGACTATCGATAAACATAGGAATTCCTTATGAAAATTCGCCACAAGAAATCGGATTTAAATTCATAAATTTGCCTTATGAAACCAGAATTTGAAAACAAAAAACGTTTTCGCGGCAACCTGGAATCGAACCATGAACTTTGCGATCGATAAGCCCGAGCGTACATTACACGCCTATCGACGCCTTGATGTGGAGTGATGCTAAAACGATACATAAAGCGTTCGTATTGCAATAATCGTTCCATTTTTCATAAGGCAAAATGTATGAAATTCGATAGTCCAGTTCGCTGCGTGTACGACCTGGATGGATGATTACTATTAAGCCTGAAATTGGCATATGGACGTGTATGTAGTCAAAACTCATTCTTCAAACCATAACAAAGGCGGTTGTGGAGATCTATTTAATCCCACTGAAAGTCAGTTTAGGTATGTCTCGAACTTTTCAAATAATATTCTGAGGTTTCCGAAAAAGAGCGATGTGTTGAACTAACTTTGATGAAATTTGAGTGTTTGGAATAACTTTGATGACATTTCAAATCATATACACTCAAAAAGAAACTGTAGACGGTGTCTAAAGACAAAACTTGCGATATTTGAAGATTAATATTGCTGAAAGTTTCAACTAGTATGCTGAGTTTTGGAAAGCTTTATAGAGTAGTTGAAGCTTATGCTAAATTCTAGTTTCAATCAAACTTTGACTCAACAAGAATCAGCTCGCGACCTGTAATTTTCGCAACGCTATCTTTGACTATCCATTTCAAAACTTTCTCTTGGGCTCACCGGAAGCGCATTTTTTGTCGACCCACCCACATTGATCTAAGATAGGAGTTTCATTTTTTATGAGCTGCCGAACGCGAGGTATAAAACATTTACCACCTTGCTTATCTGTTTGCTTGCGGTAGCCTCCGAAAGTTGATGTCGAAACCCACCATTTCTTACCCAAGATCAGTGTTTTCTTTCTAATCTTACCCGTAAACACGTTCCTAGCTATACGTACATGGCAATCGTTCGGCGAGAGAAAAGCGTGTTTTGTGCGAAACACGAGCAAAACTTTTCCCGGAACACATTCTGACTACTTTGGGCCGGAGCTTTCCCGGAACCGGAAATTGGCAAGTGTAGGATGAAAATTTAATTAGCTTCTCGGATGGTGGAGTTTTCGGTTAAACTCAATAAACTCGTTTTCATGACGCGATGGGCGAAAAGGGAGGCGGTTGTCAGAATTTTATTTTATTCCTGCTTTTAATTGAGAACCGAATTAGGACTGGAAAGTTGCGCGCCACAGCACGAACGCCTCACTCTCAGGAAGTGGGCAATTGAGCCGAAACTTTGACTCGTGACGGAGAAACTTCCATCAGGCTGGTTGTTGAAGGTATACCTCTAGAGAGAGAGAGAATATGTTTTCATAACGACGAGTAGAACGGTTGTTTTCACAACATTTTGAGGTTAGAGGATACTTTGGAAACTCATTATCATACACGCTTCGACAGGGCTTTCCCATTGCCTTCACCAGCCTTAGCCGAAACAATTTATGCAAGGAACGACGATTTTCACTGCAGCAATGTCAATGTGGGAGGTGACAGAGTGTGCTGTAGATGACATGGGCGTGACCAGGATTTCCTTAAAGGGGGTGAACGGTCTCAAAGGCATTATTCACCAATTTCTTACGAATTCATTTCGACCCTTTCCGCATCCTTGTTGTGTGATTAACCACTCTACCGGCAGCTCTAGCACAGATTCTCAAAAAACTCTTCTTGTTTTAGAATCTGTGTCAATATTGTTCATTGAACAACTGGATCCTGAAATAGTCCGAAATTCCTTGGGGTACCGACGCGTAGCTATAACCCACGTAAACATCTCAGGCTACAAAATCAATTTTATTGTATTCGGATATTCACTCTTCGGAATAATGAGAGTATGTTGTGAAAAAATGAAGCAATTTGGTGCTGCCGTCTTTGAGTATTGAGTAAATCCTGCCAAATAAAGATCTTAAAAACTTAACAAACTTCATATAGTAATTTTCAAATATGTGTAGTCCAAATCTTAAATGTGATTAAATGCAATGTCATGATTACGCTACGAATTTAGTTAACGGTTTTGGACGGATTGAAAAAAGCGTGATGATTTGGTTGATTACGGAAGATGATTTGATTGAGGATCTCCATAAAACAAAATTCTCCAGTGTTTCATCCCGTAATAAAACACTCCATAAAACACTTCAAGGATTACTTCATGTTTTTAGGATTACCCATAGCTAATGAATCCTCCATCAATGTCTAATAAGATATTCTAAGGTGTTGGAATTGCCTATTTAATTCTTTCAGACACCCTACAAATTTTATTTTTAAGAGATTTTGTAAAAATATCTTTCAAAATTGATTCTATACTTGTCTTGGGATATCCTGAAAATATCCCTATGATCATTACTTCTGAAAAGGCATACCGGGGAAAGCTGATACGGCTGGGGTCAGATGGAATAGCAACCCGAGCAGGTGGAAAAAGCTGGCCAAGGTCATAATTTGTTGTTCTAAAGAATAAAAAAAAATCAAAAAGCCAGCAATCAGGATCGAACCCTCGACCTTCAGATCTATACACAGAGATGCTAACCGTTCAACTATGCCTAATAAATAGGAGATCTAGGACATAAGAGCATTATAGACTTCCTTTTGTCCTTAGAGGTTGCCTTGATGTGATTTGTTATGCTTGCCTACTGTAGTGTGAATCTCATAACTTTTCCCAACCCTGCCTGTAGGTCACTGAGAACTTCCTGGAAATACCATCCCTCAAAATACAATCTGAAATAAAATCAGACATAAATAGTAAAGTATTTCTTTGAGGAATTTGAGCAAAAATTAGAAAAGGAGAGATGGAATATATGAAGGAAATAAGTAACGCCCTGTCCGGCTACGTCCATGTATAGAGGAAAAGGCATACGTGTGAAACCTGCAAGAAGGGGTGTCGGAGACTATGCTTTATTCGCAATGACACTTCTCTGGGTTGCTGGAAAAACATGACTGCATACTGGTGAGAAGAACACTGTCCGGATCCGGAAGAGATCCAGTATGTACCAGGGAGAGGCAGCAGCAGTCCTTTGGAGTGTTCGTTCATACTCTGCGAAGAATGATAAATTATTCCATTATGATGGTAATACTTCTTCTTTCGCAATGAACGTGGGAGGCTGGATCAGGAGAGTTAAGCCAGTCGGAATGTGGGTTTGCAGTTCTATATCTTATCGCAGGGACAGTAGCAGCAACAGTACAATGCCCCAGATAGATGATCACCGGCCTGAGGCTGTGTGCCAGCATGTGGATGTTCAATATTTCGAACAATATTGTATGAGAGTATACAAAAAGGACACTATCTCAGGATGACTTGTATGTGCACCGAATGGGGAAGACTGTCTTGGTACATGATTTTATGGTGAGAGAAAGAACATAATGCTTCCTTCCTTGTGACAATGGGAAATGATAAATGAGTTCTGGTTGCTTCTGGATAGTTCATAGAAGACGTGGATAAATTATTATGAAATGATGCGAGGTGTATGGTGTGTTTGTAGTAAGTTTCGTATGATTCTTGGTGCACACGCTAATTGTACAGCTTCCATGAAATCTTAGGTCTTTACTATGATCAGCAGGTGGTTGGCTCGATTCTATTTATACGATGAAATAGCCCTACCTATGTATATGCTGAAATATCTTCTTCTTCTTCTTCTTTCTGGCGTTTACGTCCCCACTGGGACAGAGCCTACTTCTCAGCTTAGTGTTCTTATGAGCACTTCCACAGTTATTAACTGAGAGCTTACTATGCCGATGACCATTTTTGCATGTGTATATCGTGTGGCAGATACGAAGATACTCTATGCCCTGGGAAGTCGAGAAAATTTCCAACCCGAAAAGATCCTCGACCGGTGGGATTCGAACCCACGACCCTCAGCTTGGTCATGCTGAATAGCTGCGCGTTTACCGCTACGGCTATCTGCTGAAATATCTATATAGGGTAATTCACCTAATGTTGAACGGTACTTGCTCCACTGTCATGTAGAAGAGAGTTTTAGTGGTAGAAAGTGAACGTTTACGAGATTTAACGACTGGGGTGGATGAGAAAAGCTTCAGTTTGCAAAGGTTGTTCCGCTCTTTTCACATGATAATTTAGAATAGCGTATCTAATGATTGAAATGTAGATGATGATACCTAACCGATGGATCAGAGTTAAAGAACATTGTGCAGCACTCAAGAAAAAACATTCACGTTTAGGTATCGTTCTAGTATACATTAGTGTAAGTTAAAAGGTGAAATTGCAATCAAAAATAAAACAAACAGCAGTGAGGTACCAAAAACAAATGAACATAAACGGGGTTAACAACAGTTTCAAGTAAGATAAAGATAGTGTCAGAACAGGGAAATTCAAACCAAACACAAGAGGAAACAAAACAAAAAAAAAACGAAACACAAAACATGTGTCACATAAACAGAGCACTATAAGATGAATTACCATATTCTAATCCGTGGTCGTAAAACTGGCCTAAAATGTACAATAAAGTGGATAGAAAAATCATTGGTTAAGTGTTGGTATTCGGTATCAAAACAGCTGAGGTAGTTATTCTCGTTCAACAAAAAACAGTGTAAATCATTAAGAACGATAAACAGGGAAGTCTTTAGGAATTACACACAGAACTAGCTTGAGAAACTTTAGTGAGCAGATAAAATTTAGAATAATAATTGTGTAAATTTAACGCTAAAAGTCGAAGACAATGAAAGCGACAAATTAATTTTTCACCGAGTTGTCGCTACCACTGTGTTCGTAGCTTTTGAAGGCATTACGTAAAGATACTGAACCAATTAAAGCCCAATCGTTAGAATTACTAGCATTGAAGGATAGATTAATCTCAAAGATTCAGAATTTCAGGATTTTAGCATAGCCAAATAGGAGAAGGTACAGGGTGCGCACAATTTCTAGTAAAAACAGGACAACCATAAATCGTTCCTGGCGATAAACTATTGAACAGGTTTTGGGTGGAGAAAAACTCGAATCTGAACTAAACAACGAACGAAAACTGTGTGTTCGAGTCTGAAATATGGTGAATGGCGCAGCGCGGGAAATGAGTTAGGAACGGTAATAGTCGGCTGAATCGTAATATTAAAATCATGGACAAACAGACGTGACACTATCGACCAAAAGGCACACGCATCGTTTTTCTTCGTGTTTGACGTTTCACATTAACGCCTTCTGCAGGCACATAATCGTACTTCGTACAACATGGCCACATGACTGTGTAAAATGAGATTTCAAAGGAAATTGTTCTAAGTGTTACGTCTGTTTGTCTGTGTTAAAATTATCCTTTCATAATCGTTGAACAAATCGTCGCCACTTACTTGATCGTCGCGGTCGGATTGTTGTCGTAGCGCACCGTTAGCGCCCGGTTGTCTTGGGTTGGCGTCCCCGGGTTGGAACTCTTCTTCTTTAAAGCTGATTTCAATGGCACTGCGTTGAATTTGGGTTCCTTCGCAGGGATCTCGTCGATACGGTTGGTATCGATGTTGGGATTTGGTTGCGACATCGTGTACATGTACTCCTCGTCCGAGTCGAGCTCCTCGTGATCATTGTTTTCATGATCTGTGGATAGAAGATGAATAAATAAATTAGAAGATAATAAAGTGGTGGAAGAATTGTTGGAGTTGTCCATAAATTATATAACCATGTTACCTAATTTTAAAAACCGATATAAAATTATGGAATGCCCTTGAAGCATCTTATATAGTTAAACTTCCATAACTTTGTAAAAATGCACAACGGCATACATTGTAATTGATTAGAAAGGCTTTAAAAACACGATTGGAAATAAAGACAAATCCTCTTTGAATTGATTGCATTGAGATATAGCTAAATTAGATAAATACACAAGACTTCCAACAACGAATCCTACTAACAACACGATTTCACCAGCCCAGTTTTAACACATTTTTGGTAAATCTTCATAATTTGTAAATTGTGAATTATACCAGTGGATTACATTACAGACAGTTTGGGAAGTCATATCTGGAAATCGTTCTAATCAAATATTGAGGCAAAACCGTAGGTATAACCATTGATAACCGTACAATTCGTAGTTGCTGCTCCGTGATTTACCGGAGTAATCAAAATTGTACAGGGAATCAACATATGCAATTGGGGGGTGGCGTACCATCTTCGATGTACAATTTCGAGAACTCCAAACTTAGTACTGTCAATAACAGCGCCGGCCACGACCTTACGGTCATCGAGGAAGGGAAGGACTATTAGTGTGACGTCAATTGCTACTAGAGATCGAGATCACCTCTACATCTCCATGGTTTTTCACAGCAAGGAGTTTTGTTTAGTGGGAGGGATCAAAAGCTACATGATCAGGATTCACCTTGGTAAGTGATGCGATTTATGTAGCCTCAATGTAAAAAGTTAGCTATCAGTGCGTCGACATTTCTAATGTCGAACTTTTCAAAGGACACCTGCAACAGCTGCAGACTTCGTGGTTGTGCGGTTAGTGTCGTCAGGCAGTTGAGCACATCGTATCATGGGGTGTGGGTTTGATTTCCACTGCAGCCATTGAAACTATTCGTCAGGATTTTTTCTCGGCTGTACCATTGGAGCATGCTTGTCCGTTGTCTAGTGTTTTTTTTTAATAAAAGAACAGGTACGTTTTTTAAATAAAAGAGTAGGTACGTGTATCATTTTTTTTTTTTAAATCAGAAATAAGGGTTCATGCCGACACTTGTAGTGACGAACCATCCATAGCATGTTAAACAATTCAATATATGCAACATTGCCACGATGCAAATTTGTGTTATCACAAGCATGAAACGAGCTCACCAGTTAGTAATCAATCCTCGGCTGAAGTTACTTCAGCAACACAGAAAAATAACACGGACCCGCTTGCTTGGGTTTCACCAAGCACTGCAGACAAAACGCGAAAATGAAAAAAAAAAAAATCAAAACTTCCAATACGGCGGCGCAGAAAAAAACAAGAACCGGTGCTTGAATTCCACAAACCACAGGCAAAACTCTAAGGCAATTACTAGAAAAATAAACGAAGAATTTTGAATCTTGACAGGATCATCTGGAAGTATTCGCACAAGAGTTTCAGAACGAATACTGTGGTGCTTCGTGGCCGTGCGGTTAGCGGCGTCAGTCGTTTAGGCGTATTGTGTCACGGGGTGTGGGTTCGATTCCCACTCCGGTCGGTGGAAACTTTTCGTCAAACGAAAAATTCATCGCTGGACTACTGGGTGTTATGTGTTGTCCGTTGCCTAATGTTAGTGATCGTTCAGTCTGTGCAGCCTTTGGCTGAAGACGGTGTAAATTGTCTTTGTCTTTATTGAAGAAACTGGTTTTAGGGAATATTTCGTGGAGTTCATGCTGGAAATTCTTGGATGAATCATGATAACAATTACCGAGGAAATTCGGTGGGCATCCCTGAAGAATTTTTTGGGGTAATCTTTGAAGAGAAACTACAATATAACTTTGTTGAATTTCTTCAAAAAAGTTCTGTAGTAATTGAAATAATTGTTTCGAAAATTATTGTAGAAACCCTTCTAAAATCTTCAGAAAAAAATACATAGACAAAATCATGGCAGAATTGATAAAAAAAATCGTAGAGAGACTTCCTGATGAACTCTTGGAGAAATCTTAGAAGAATCGTAGAAGATATTCTTTGTACACATGAAGCAATTCCTGTAGACATCTCTAAAGAATTCTCTGGAGGAATTACTTTAGGCATTGGTGTTAAAGACATCCTTTGGATGAATCCTTGCAAGAATTCCTGAATGAGATCTTTAACCATAGAAATCCATCAAAATAACAAACTTTAATGGGTTTGTGCAGTCTCAGTTTTGGTCTAGAATCAAATGAGCGGTGTGGAGCAAAAACCATTTTTTGAACCACTCTACTATCCATAGTTTATTTGAAAAATACAAAACGTAACGTTGCCTCGATATAAATGTGTAATCATGGCAATGAATCGAGCTCACCAGTTTGTAATCCATCCTCGACTGAACACAAATATCTTTTCGCACTCGCACAACGCTAACCGCACTTTGATTAAATCGCTCGCTCCACAGGAACATGCAACCACCGACGACCCGAGCAAGAAAAACGAACACTTCTCCGAAGCACTACCCACAGTCGCGCGCAAACGGGAACCGCGCCGATGACACGAAAAAATGAACACGTTTGCTCGGGCTTCCCCGAAGCACTCTATGCATCGGTTTAGTTTTCTGTAGTCGTAATAGTTTTTGGGCCGATTATCCCATTGACCTTTATATGATTTAATATATGTTATGCTATTTTTTTAAAGATCGGTCTTGCTAATGCAGCATTATACGTTAAATGTTGATACATATTCCATTTTCCATCATTCCATCTACAATTTTTCAGCTAGATTCACCAAATGATTCTTAGTGTTATCGTTGTGTGAAAATTCAGTGCATGGCAGGACGGGAATGTCGACTTTGAACCACTTTCGCCAGAATTGACCGTCAAAACGACGTCATTTCATCACCGTTGTGGAATTTTGATTACTCATTCCAATAAAACTGGTCAAGGAAGCGCGCGCGTTGGTGTATTTTGGATGCTGTGTACACATTTCTACTACTAGAGATTTAGAATGTTTGTGGTAGCGGGGAGGGGAAGGTGTCAGGGTGACCGCTGGTGGCCGATATGTATTTATAAATAAACGTGCAGATTTATGACGGATACTACGTTCTACGCGATGACTTTGCTGAGATGTGCGAAAATCTTTTATTTTG
This sequence comes from Aedes aegypti, assembly GCF_002204515.2. NCBI lineage: Eukaryota > Metazoa > Arthropoda > Insecta > Diptera > Culicidae > Aedes > Aedes aegypti. The sequence continues at coordinate 187,930,006 of NC_035108.1, read as the reverse complement.
GTTCAATTATGATTTCATTCACTGCGACGGCATTCATTCATGAAAAGTGAAATTGAAAATAAACACCGATCTCGAATCAAACAAATATTTCAAATTGTAACTTTCAAATAAATTGACTCATAATCATTAGAAAGGCATATAAGTTCGTAAAAAGCGTGTAACAAAGATGATACTAACATATATGAGTTGATAATTTTGTTGAAACTATTTAGCAGGACTTTTCTTTAAGTAAACCCAATTTACAGAACTTTTTAAGTAAAATTGTAAAATTTTGACTAATGGGGATTTTTTTTTTATTATCGGACAATTTGGGCCGGAGGTTCTCTGATTTGCAAGAAAATTTTCACCAGAGGTAGAGCTCGTGGATACATGACCAAAAGTGAAATTCAAAAAAAATATAGTGGCCTATTTTCCCGGAAAACTCTAGATGAATTTTCACGATTTCTCTATATACCTCAAACTTTGAAAATTCCTATCTCCTGAACTATGCATCGTAGAACAGAAGTTGTTTAGTGAAATCGAAAGAAAATTTTCTCAGCAATTTATTAAAAATATAAAAAGAAAAACATTTCTCGGTAAATTTTTCACCATGGAGAAAATTGTCGGAAAAATAGCGAAAAGAAATTTTCGTCAATCGGATCACTCTCCATAGGTCAGTTGGGTGTTTTGTGTGCCCTTCATCAGCAACGTTAGGGTATGGATTGATGAAACAAATAATATTTGTTTGAAAATTTTTCATGATACAGACGATAGTTTTTTCGCTATTTTTCCGTCAATTTTCTCCATGGTGAAACATTTTCCGGGAAATGTTTTTCTTTTTATATTTTTAATAGATTGCTGAGAAAATTTTCTTTCGATTTCACTTAACAACTTCTGTTCTACGATGCATAGTTCAGGAGATATGAATTTTCAAAGTTTGAGGTATATAGAGAAATCGTGAAAATTCATCTAGAGTTTTCCGGGAAAATAGGCCACTATATTTTTTTTGAATTTCACTTTTGGTCATGTATCCACGAGCTCTACCTCTGGTGAAAGTTTCATGCAAATCGGAGAACCTCCGGCCCAAACCTGTCCGATAATTTGAAAAAAATGCCCTAAACGACTTGTACTGTACAAATCATTATTCTGCACTTTGTTTTGTATATAACTCTGTGATATTTTATCAAACTTCAGTAGTCAGTAAATCAAATTTCTGTAAAACTTCACAAAAATTCGGTGGAATTGCATACACTTTTGGTACAGAAACTGTTACCAAACGCAAAGCTATTTAAAGTTAGGTACAACCTAGCCGAAGTCTTCTGTTTCCGAGGAAGACAAAACCGTAAATTGTTTGCTGACGTCAAACGCCAAGTCAAAAGTCTTCCAACATTTGCTTTTTATATGTATTAGATTACATTTTTCGTAAATTATTTCAACCACCTGTGGTGTACCTAACCAAAGCATTTACAAAAAGTTGCACGCTCGTTCAACATCCCACCACAAATGTGTACCGTAAACCGGGGTAGCTTTGATAGTTTTGTGGAAGAATATTTGGTTTTATGACCTTTTAACTTATAAAAGTCATTTAGGTTGTGGAAGAATATCTGATTAGGTGTTCCAGCATTCTGCCTTAAAGATATTTATTTTATATTAGCTATGGTATTTTAGTACAGTGAACTCTCCCTTACTTGATTTTTCATATCTCGCTACCGCGTTAGAGAACCATAGTAAAATTTGGTTTTCATGGGTAACAGAAAATAAATTGTGCTACTCCGTGTAGTTAGTTGAGCAATCCGTATTATCAAAGATAATCCGTTTAACTGTAGCCTGTTTGTGCATCCACTTTCCCTGCCATCGAATCGCACCGGAATCGTCGATTTGAGCAACACTAACTGCCCTTTAGTGAGTTTGAAACGGTACAGGTAGGTATCCACACGCCGAGCTTCAATCACACGACTATTGTTGAATTGTTATCTGGCAAAACACCGCGCACGGTGAGTTTGCAAAATCATAACGAATGGGACAGCCGAATGGCACAACAAGCAACAGATGTGCTTTCCGGCTAATGGAATAACTAACAGAAAAAAAAATGATGACGACAGCGAGGACGACGTGATGATAATCGATTTAAGGGGAGTTTCCGTTCTGAATTTTCACGCTAATCACCGTGAAACACGCCATAATGAAACGTTATTAGAGGCCGGTGGGGATCGGGGCTGAGAATGAAATAGAGTTATTTGCTGGCAGCGGAACATAATCACCTTTAAATTAGACTTTTTATGCTAGCGGCACCTGCGGATTGTTGGTTTTGTACGAATATGTACGTTGGATGATTGAATGCTAAGGGCGGTGGGAAGGGATTATGGATGATTGAAAGCTCTAGGGGCTGGGAAATGATAAGGAGATTGAAAATTGAAAGATTGCATGAAGGAATATTTGGGACTATCCTTTGCCGAGCGGTTAGAGTCCGTGCCAACAAAGCAAAGCCATGCTGAAGATGTCTGGGTTCGATTCCCGGTCGGTCCAGGATCTTTTCGTAAAGGAAATTTCCTTGACTTCCCTGGGCATAGGTATGTTTGTAACCTGCCACGCGATATACGAATGCGTAAATGGCAATTTAGGCAAAGAAAGCTCTCAGTTCTTCTTTGTGGCGTTACGTCCCAACTGGGACAAAGCCTGCTTCTCAGATTAGTGTTCTTATGAGCACTTCCACAGTTATTAACTGAGAGCTTTTTTTGCCGATTGACCATTTTTGCATGTGTATATCGTGTGACAGGTACGAAGATACTCTATGCCCTGGGAATCGAGAAAATTTCCTTTACGAAAAGATCCTCGACCAGCGGGATTCGAACCCACGACCCTCAGCATGGTCATGTTGAATAGCTGCGCGTTTACCGCTACGGCTATCTGGGCCCCTGATTAATAACTGTAAAAGTGCTTTTAGAAAACTCCGTTGAGTAGCCGGCTCTGTCCCTGTGGGGACGTTAATGCCAAGAGGAATATGGAGGAATATTTGAGTGTTGAACTAGCTTTAGGATAAAAAACACAAAAAGTTAAGAAATTGTGGTCTTGAGCTTAATTGGTCGCCCGTGGATGCTACTCCAGTATCGCCAGATCAGCTGAACTTACACAAGGAACCAACCAGATGACTGCTTGGGACAAACAGACACCTTCAGTGTATAAGTGCTAGTGATCTTCTATTTTTGAGCAACAATGAGGGGAAGAGGGAGGAATTGATGATGCATTTAAAACTGGCCCCCAGTAGACAGGATATGTGGCTGCATCTACGCCAGTTTATGCGGGAAGGTGTAGGGGTGGTGAATTTATGACAGAAAGGCTTGCTGTTTGGTTAGCAGACTGCCTATGTTTTAGGCGTAAGGGAAGGCGTGCTGTGATGATGGAAAAATGGGAGCGTAGGGAAACATGTTTCTCTTCCGTCTCTGGTTTTAGCAAATGCTATATGAATTGTAATAGATCAACTGTGATATATTAAGAGTGGAAAATAGAAGGAAGTACAAAATACAATTACGAATTACGTGGACAGGGACGGGCGTGGGGTTGAACCCATGACCTTCTACTTATGAAGCAGAAGCGGTAGCCATTGAAACACTGTTCAGCAAGACCATTCTGAACGTAGCAGGTTCAAGGCTAAGAAGCCCGTCATTCGTTTTGGCAACAATGATGACTATTCAGCTTGCATTTCAAAGTGATAAAACTCAGTCTTGATAGCTTACATTGACTTGAAATTGTATCACTGTACGCGCTAACATGCATAAAGTATGCTGATACTTTTTTCAGCTGTGTCAGTGCAAAACCAACTGATTTTCTCTGATTCGAAATCGTGAGATGAATTAGCAACAATCATCAACGGCGCGTACAAATTTCCATGACGGCCTACTTCGCCTTAAACCCCACTTAGTATTATTGACCTATCTACAATCTATCGAGTTCAGATCCCTCCCAAGTGCAAGTGTGATAACTGTTTTGTTAAGCTGAAATCGGCGTATAAGCGAAATCTTATCTCTAAAAGAAACGTGCAGAGCATAAGCCGTGTACTTACCGTCGTAATCGTAATCGTTCATATCTAACGGTATTAAATTACTCGCGCTAATACTATTATTGCTACCGGTACTAGTAGTAGTGGAATGCACATTGAGGCCATGCTGCTGCTGATGCTGGTGTGAGTGCTGCTGGTGCTGTTGCTGATGTTGTAGCATTTGCTGCTGCTGTTGTTGCTGCTGCTGCTGCTGATGTGGCCTTCCCCCGATCAGGGTGGGACTTGGTGTTGAAAACATTGGCGGCGGCGGGATCGGTCCAATCTCGGACACCGGTATCGGCGGTTCCGGCAGCTCCGACAGCATGATGTGATTCGGGTGGTGATGGTGGTGCTGATGCATTCCGGCACCGCCATGTTGCTGCTGTTGGAGTGCCTGCTGGTGCTGTTGGGCGACGGCGGCTGCTGCGGCCGAAAGAGCCGCCTGAGACGGTAGCTGCGATTGCTGCTGCTGTTGGTGGTGCTGGGCAGCGGCTGCAGCAGCTGCGGCCAGGGCAGACTGTTGTTGCTGCTGCAGCGTCGGATGGTGCTGATTGGATTGGTTTTCGACGGTCGCTGGTGGTGGTGTTTTCCGTTGATTATCTTGAACTGTGGAACATGGAAGAAAAAGGCAATGGGAAGAACAGTATGATTAGTTGTGTGCTTTTATAGATTTAGGCGTTATGAAAAATGAATGAAAAAGCCTCACTATGAACAAGTCTGAGCGAAGGGTCTACAATATATGGAAATGAGTATGATCTTAAACTATGTATGGCATTTTATAGAAGGGATGGAGTTAATATAGTTCAGGTGGAATGATGTATACATATGGATATCAATATTTGTATGATTGTGAACAAAAAGTATGGTGTATTGCTGAATACTAGAATGCGAATTGGGACTTATTCTTTTGTTCAAGGATACATAAGGTTCAATATGTTATACCACTTTCAAAAATGTGCCAATATATTCAACTTGAATGTAATGAAGTATTGGTGTGAGTCAATCAGGTGCCTCATAAATAATCAACTTGTCCTCAAAAACCTTAATGAGTTTTATACAAAAAATTCAAAACAGTTTCTCTTTTATTGAATTTATTAAATTTAAATTTGCTTACTCTTAATGACATTACATCTTCAATGGGACAGAGACTATGTCTCAGCTTAGTGTTCTAAAAGCTCTTCAAAGTTACAACCTGAGAACTTTGTTTGCAATTATTGCCATATTACTCTTGTTATACTCAAGGAAGTCAAAAAACATTTGCATTAATAAGGAATCCTGGACCATCCGGGAAACACCTTCAGAATGCCTTAGCTATATTTCCGTGGCATAGACGTTACCACAATCTTAGACTTAAAAGAACGGCCTCCAAGGCTCAGAATTTGAATGTCAAGATTTTCGTTCTATTGACGATATTCAATAGCGAGAAAATTTCACTACGTTTTCTAACAGCCTCATGAATATTTTTTATCGACTATTCCTATAATTGTATTAAATCCATTATACGAGAATGAATTCAAACCTCAATTACCAATGTATTCGTAAATATACCTACTAAACTGAAAACAGTACGATGTAGACACGAATTATGTTTGGCTTTATGACATTTTCGTGCTTAAAGATCTAGAAATTTCGATTTGTATTTGATGTTAGATATTTCCATTTATGTTTTTAACATATATTTCGCAAATGCAGTGCACTTATTTCTTCATGTAATCTTAATTTTTTAGTTCAAAATATATCTAATTTTATTGTTAAAACAACTGAAAACATATGAAATCAATGTAAGATTCCGTTTTTTTTTAAGTTGTAATTCTGGACAATTATTGTTTAAAATGCGCTTTCACAAAAGAGTTTTCTTTTTAAACCTGTCACTTCAGATATTGTATATATTTTAATCTGGGACATTCCTTAGCCTTGTGGTAACGCCCACAATATTTTTATAATGCAGGGCTGGTAGCGGTCAGACAGGAAAATAATAGTAACTTTAGTGACCAAAATGTTTGTCTTCTTCTTCTTCTTTCTGGCGTTACGTCCCAACTGGGACAAAGCCTGCTTCTCAGATTAGTGTTCTTATGAGCACTTCCACAGTTATTAACTGAGAGCTTTCTTTGCCGATTGACCATTTTTGCATGTGTATATCGTGTGGCAGGTACGAAGATACTCTATGCCCTGGGAATCGAGTAAATTTCCTTTACGAAAAGATCCTCGACCAGCGGGATTCGAACCCACGACCCTCAGCATGGTCATGCTGAATAGCTGCGCGTTTACCGCTACGGCTATCTGGGACCCACCAAAATGTTTGTAATAGTGTTCAAAAAGTGATCTTAAAGCCACTTCAAAACTACAAGTATTTATCAATAAATTTGCTTGAAATGAGAATACGTTCTAAGTAGATATTAATCAACCTGCATATGGTGTGAATATAGAATGTACAAAACTGTCGTAATTTGAAATATTTTTTAACATTTATCTGTCCGGGATAAGGCTTGATAACAATAAATGGTCAAAAAGATGGTGCATTAGAGATTTCACTTCTCACTTCCAATATTAGCTTGGTATAGGTTACTATTTAAAATTGATCAGAAACATAACTTCCGGAAAATCTCTATTTAATAGATGGATATTTGTTGCTGAAATTCAGGTGATTTTGTCGTTAAAGAATTACCAATGATATCACTATTGTTTTTTTTTTATTTCCAAAATCGTTCAAAAATTCATTATAGAATCGTATTTTTTGTACAGGCGCCTCTCCACATCTCGATATCGAAGGGACCATCGAGATAGGGAGAGATCACCGATTTAAATTAAATCGCAACAATTCAAAAAAACCAATCCTTAGATCGTTGATTTTGAGAAAGTTCGATGTGACCATTGCATTTCTACTTGTGCACAAAACCAAAATAAGAGCACTGTTGTTGGATGTTTGCTTCCCAAGATTCGTGCCTTTGAAGTTTCAGTGCAATCTTACAAGTTGATTCCAAACTGTTTCACTTTAAATGCCTGGGCCCTTCTCGTTTTTCAACCAGGCATAGGCCTTTTTTATAGTCCAAATTGGATTTTGTAAGCGTGCCTTGGATCAAGGCTAGACTGGCTAGGCCCTTTGGGTTTTCAACGAATGGACAAGAGAGAGTCATTGGCCTCTCTATATGCTAAGGCCAATGACAGTTTGCGAAATTTTCCGATTGTAGGCCCTCTTGATGGAGAAAGATCCGATCATTGGCCGTTTTAAGCGGGCCCCTGCTTGATTTGGATTTGGATGATTTGAAAAAAAAAATCGTTGCTGTTGTGTCCTTTTTAGCTCGCCTACGCAAACTAACACCACTAGCAGGAAGATTAGTGCGTGATCGAGTTGAACTGGGTTCACAGCGTCTTGCAAAGCAATTGTTTACCAATGTCGATGTGCCCTTTTCAAATGTTTGTTCTGATTTGTTTACCAATTGATCATTAGTTCTTTAGAATTGTTTCTAGACAAATATTCACAGCACGTCTTGAATTTTGATAAATATTTTTGACCGATTGTTTCAACGAGTTCAAAAGTAATGAAGGTTTGACTAAAGTGCTATTTTCGACAAAAAATGTAAACGATTTATCTGAAAATAGTTAAAATGAAAAATGTTAAATTTTCATACCGATTGCTCATAGGAATACAAAGCTACAAATATTGCATGAAAATCGGCTTTTAATACTATTATTCTGAACACAACTGTAACTCAAGCTTTATAGTATTTTTAACAGAGTTGTAGATTTAGACAAGATGAACAAGTTTACTGAACAACAGTTTTTTACCCAAATTTCTTTTTGTTTATTTTGTATTATTTATGAAATTTTAAAAATGTTATTTATCAATAACAATGATTTTGTGAACACTGATCTATTATCATCATATATATCATATATCATTCGTATAGTTTTGAACAAAACGTGCGGAATTAGGGCATTTTCCACTAAGAACAACTAATACTACGACATCTTGGGTTTGGTGGCTAAATGGTCGAAAGTGTAGCATAGAATTTTCATGAAATAAGAATTCTAATTGAAATAAGAAAAACGCCAAGATTTACATTTGTTAAGGAAGCTGTTGATCCCAATGATGCTAGTTTTTGATGTGGATTTATAGTAGTTTTAAAATCTACTTTCAGTATATAACAATCAAATTAAATTAAATTGCTTGTTGCATACTCTTTAATTAGAACTGGGAGTGTACTCTCATCCGCGTCCGGAAGTTTTTTTCAGAATTCCTCAAAAGCAAATATTATGTCACCAAGGTATCGCTAAATCTAACAAACATCAATATGCTTTGTTAAAGATTCTTAGAAGAACATATTATAACCAAGATTTATCAACCGTTTTAAACCCTAAAATTATTTCGAGAAAAATCAAAATTTGTCAGCTTGTAACTATTAGAGATACTCTACAGTTTATTGACCAGAAAGAATGTTTTTCAATCCGTGGCACCTGATCGGCTCAATCTTGTCCAATTCCCGGATATGAACCTTATGATTCCTGTCACGATTCGCGTGCAGTCACAGGGGCAATACTTACAACCATCGGTGTGGTAGCAGAGGACCCGGCGGGTCAGCTTGGCCGGTCCCAGGGTGTTGGGTCGTTCTGGTTTTGGCTGTACCAGGGGCGGAAGCGGTGCCTGCTGGAGGCTACCATCGATGGTCGCCGGACCGCCACTCGGGTGCTCCACGCAGGACCCGTTCGCACTACTCTGGACGTCAGTCTTTTCTTTTCTTGGCTCTGGTTGACGAAGGCGTCGACGTTACACAATTGGGACGTTATTTGGTGGTGTTGGCAAGTTTTTTTTTAACAGTGTGTTGAGTAAATGGCGGGCGGTGGCAAAAGGTGGTTGTTGTGTTAACGGGTAGTAGTGAGATTTTAAAGTGCGCACAAGTTACAGGTAGATTGGAAAAGAAAAAAGAAAAAGGGAAAAACCTTGTAGCAAAGCGACTCAAACGGAACACGACGGTACATTGTACATTCTATGATGGGGTTTATGGGGCATTGGATGGAATTAGTGTGTAGTTTGGCTACGTTCTCTTGGTAAACTAGAATACAGGCCTATGGTACATTAGTGGCGGATGTAAAATCTACTCGATCACTGGAGCTAGAATGTTAGAGCTGTGTCTTCGGAGAGTTGAATTTCGTTGGATTTACTAAGCATCTCATATCAGCTACTACAATTAGATTGTGCACATTATTATCGTTTAAGTCTACTGAGTGAAATGTTTCAAAAGCCAGTGCACAAATTGGAATTTTGTGAGATTTTGTAATCAATAGGTAACAACACTTTTTGTCGATCGAATGACGCAAAAATTTAAGCACATAAAACATTGTCCATGTACCATTTTAAGTTTTGTCGTGGTCTCATAACCTATTTAAAGCTAAAAACAGGACTACGAAACCTTAATAAAACCAAAATTGTACTGGATGTGCTTTTTGTTCTACCGGAAACCCGTAATACAATTTTTGTTGGATGTAAATATGCATATACAATTCATTGATCAACTCGCTTTCAAATCAGAAACGCAATATATCGCATATCCTGGAAAGCGAAACAAACAAATGAAATCAAGCACGGGATCATCAACGATTCATCACAATCAAGTTTCACCATTGCTCATTCAATTGTACTTCCTCGCACAGCCCCATGCGGAAAAAAAAATAGACGCCGCAACAGTTGACTAACGTTCACGGTAATATGTACACCCAAAATAAGACCTAACACAAAATCTGTATTGAATCCTTAAGTATATAGAAAATGTAAGATTTTAATGCAATGGTGTGCTGGAAAATATCATTTATTGTATTAAAATCTTACATTGATGGTATAAGGACCTTACATAACGAAATTATACAACATTTGTAAGGTTTTCGCGCAGAACTGTATTAGATTCTAGCAGCCGCCAGTTGGGTGTAGTCTCTTCAGGGGACCCATCAAGGCACGTCCCATCCGGACAAGGATCGGCATATCCGGAATCGACCAAACAGCAAGCAGAGGCCACATTTGGAGAAATTCGCATTTATCAATTCATTATGCATGGAGCGCCGGAACTGTGGAGATGATGTTGATGGGCGGCGGTACACGCGTTTCCCCATTCCGAATCGGTTTTGATTTGTAATAAAAATGGTGCCGTCTGTAATTTTAGGTCGTCAAACGTAGGCTCGTTTATGGGCGTTTAAACTTCCACTGACAGGAGTAAAATTTGTCTTTTTATTGATTGTAGATTGTTTTAAAATGGGTTTAATAGCGCGTACATTTATCGGATGGAGAGATGAATACGGAAGACTTTGTAAATGTAGAACAGATAACATAACAGATAGTATAATAGTTAGCGTGATATCGAATCAAACTGACTTACAGTTACACAGGCCTCACACTTATTGTAAATTTTGCCTTCGTAAATTTAAACAAACTGCACGGTCGCCATTTAACGAAATCACGATCGCCATGTCCCACGAAGATTCACACCAAAGCATCACTAACCCAGACATCAGATGCAACCAATTCCATCAAACGTATTTTTCTACTTAAACTTTTCACTTTCCACCTTTTATCCATTACGATTCACAAACTTCGCTCTAATCAGATTCAAAAACACGAAAGTTCTGCTTTTACCTTGCATCTATTTCAAATTCCGTTCGCGATTGCGTTCGATTCTGTGGTGGTGCGTTAGGTACCGCCTCGGTCAAACTTGAACCAATTCGAAACTTTGTTCTTGTTCGCTCAAATTAACATTCAGAGTAGGATTGGAAAATATGCGCCGAAGAGTGGCAATAACTTGGCGCTTTTTTGCGGTAAAAATTGCACACACTCCTGAAGTGAAAACCAAGTAAATATTTTCATACTTAGGCAAACTGGAACACCGACAAGAGTGAGAAAATTGCAGCAGTCTTTTTGCACGATGGGATTTTGGGTATTTGCGAAGGATCACGCAGGAAATTTTTGTGATTAAGGTGAAGATGAATCGAAGTCAAATCTTAAATTTTCAAGAGCACAAATCTAGAGAATCGAGCATCCATTTAAGCTGAAAACTTGATCGATTGGTCACTCGCAGGTGATAAACGGATGTTCAGTTCTCCAGATTTGTGCTCTTGAAAATTTGAATTTTTGCTTCGGTTCATCTTCACCTTAAGGAGAAGTTGAATTGCTTCCCTCGCATTCAAAACATGACTGGTCACAAAGCTTATGTTGTAAATTGTTGAAGTAATGCTTAAGAGCAATCGAAGAGCAATTAAAAAAATACATTAAAGAATAATCGTCTTTTTCTTAAGCTTAGGTTAAATTATTTGTGATTAAAATTTTGAGTAATTGAAAATTAAAATCCCTCATTAGCGCAAATCATGAAAAAAAAATCATCGTTCAACACCGAACGAACATATTAAAAGGCGATGAAGCAATCATGAATAAGGAATTGGATGCAATCAATTGGTCCGATTAATTTAAAAATAATCATCACGACAAAGGTCCATCGATGCTTCAAAGGCAACGAAAAAAAGGCACCGGAAGTTCGAGGCAACTTTCCACTAATTTGAATTCGATTCCAATAACCGAAAGAATCAATATGGAAAAAGAAGCGCTCAGACTCACAGCTATAAGGGGGTGGGGATAGAAAAAGTTCCGATTTTTTTGGCTATGTCCGACCATCCATCGTTCCTCGACTGGAATTGAATATGAACGAAATTCAACGGAAGCCAAATCTTCCATTTCACTGATTTCAAAGAAAATGTTTTGCATAAGTATGGATTCTATCGTCATACCGAATGCACAAAAAACTCATCTCATGTGAAATTCAACTATTTTGAATGGCTCATTCTTATAAATCAGATCACCTTGCTTGTTGTATACCAAATAGAAGCTTTTTTCAAGAGGAGGTTAAATAGATCCCAGTAAAAAGAGAACTTCTGGAATTTCGACCGTTTATCATAGATTTTTCAGGATTTAATTAGAGGGAATCTTAAATGCTCATGAATACAGCTTTTCCACTTTGAACTATTTTATAAACTTAAAAAATTGTTACAATACATTTCGAAAATCTGAATTCGAATGGTATGGTCATGCTATGAAAGAAAAACATTTTGCTTCACAATCCTTAAAAACTCCTGAAAAGCTGAACACGAACATCTCGCACACCGCCAGTTGAATGAATCGAAACTTTCGGTCAACTTTGAAAAGTCATCGACACATCTGCTGCAACACGCAGAGTTTCGATCGTATCACAGCACTATGGCAGGCAATAACGATAAACATTTCCATCAACGCCAGCCAGAGAAAGAAAGAGAGAGCGCGCACGCTGTCAACGATGATGACACACAGGACTGTGAACGTGAAAAGCGCGAAAACAATGGATTTTTTTTTGTTCTTCCAAATTGGCAGTCGTGAAAACTTCGAAACAAAATAAACAAAGGGAAAACTAGCGAATAAAGCAGGGAAAAAATAACATAAAAGTTGGATTGTGTCAAACTTTCTGCGATATGAGAGGGGGGAAAGAGTGGGATATGTAGCGACTTCGGTTCGGTCGTTCTCTACTGTTCGACGAGAAAGTCAGAAAAAAAAACTTACTCTTACAGTTCAGCAGTTGCGATGCAGCGCGCAAACAAAACGGAGCACAGAGGAGTAAGTAGAACAAATTCGTGGCAAAAATTTCAAATTTGGAAAATTGAGATTTTCGAACCCACTATATTTTTAAACTTTAAGTTGAAGATGAATCGAAGCCAAACTTTAAATTTTCAAGAGCATAAATCTGGAGAACTGAACATCCGTTTAAGCTCAAAAATTTAATCGATTGTTTACTAGCTGGGGGTAAGCAATAGATTTAGTTTTCAGCCCAAACGGGTGTTCGGTTCTCCAGATTTGTGCTTTTGACAATTTGAAGTTTGGCTTCGATTCATCTTCACCTTAACAGTATGCTGCATGTTGTTATGGCATGGAGAAGTCGTCAATAGCCATTGAAAAAAAAGCAGAGATTTAAAAAAATATGGTATTTTAAATAAGTTTTTCCACTATTTCCATTTCCAACGGACAACACGAAACACCAGTGATGAATTTTTCATTTGACGAAAAATTTCCACCGACTGGAGCAGGAATCGAACCCATATCTCGTGGCACAATACGATTGACACCGCTTACCGCACGGCCACAAAGCCTACAGTATTGTTTTCTGCAATGAATTTTGTAAAACAAAGTTAAAATTTTTGTTTTATTGTTCATGATCACAAAAACAACATCTGCACAAAAATTAAAAAAAAAAATGTTTCACACTGAAGAAGACAACAAGTATCTGATCATGAGCATGATTGACCGCCCGCAGTTGCTTCTCCGTTATTGCAAGATCAGCTGTACTTGCATAGGGCTGGCCTCCTCCAGAATCATCCAACTCCCTCCCCCATTTTTGATGATTATAAAAAAAATTAACATGAAGCAAAATCTTCTGAATCAATGTAGATGACTCTTGTTTGTGACACAAATCTCTTCACAAATTACGTTATTTTATGTTGTAAAACTATAGTGAGAAAACCTCGCTTGTGTCACACAGCATTCCGCGTGGCGACAACCGAAAGCTTAAACGTCCGGCTGTCGACCGAATGGTTACTGTTAAAACTACCTTCAGATAAGAGCAATTTTTAGACGTCTCTGTGGCAAAAAAACCGTGGTACAAAAAAGCGTCAATATCCTGGAAATTTCTTATTTTTTTCTTATTCACTGAATTCTGATTCCTCAAGTTTTTGGGGGATACCCTGCTCGAGGTGTCCGGTGATGATGATTTCCCTTAAAAGAATTCACTAAAGAAATCCATACATTAACTCCAACTCGGATAATATCCGAAAAAATAATTGAAAAAGAGACAGAATTACTAAAGGAATTTCTCGGGAATTTTTGTCGAAAAACAAGGCTCAACTTCCAAGGAATTTCGGCATGTCCAAGTTCCCTTCAGATGAATAAAAGTAATTTAATCTGGTGTGAAAAAATGTAACACAATCGACCATAGTGTTTTCGTATTGATAAATTTATTACTTAACCCTCTAACACCCAAATTTTTCGAACTAAATATCATCAAGAAAAAACAAAGTTTTTTTCCAAGAAATCTTATTATTTCATGAATTATTTGATTTGAATTTTCAACAGATTTGTAGCGAAAATTTTCGAAAATTTTTTCGATATTCTCTATGGAATTTTAGTATAATCGAATTCCCCATCACTTTCGCAAATCTCTTGTAAGTTAGTCAAATAATATTGTGGGACTTGTTCATATTTTCAAACCGAATTCCTCCTGGTGGACATCCATTCCTTCTATTTCTACTTTTTATTAGCAAAATGATTCCGGAATATATTCCGGAATTCACCTAAAATATGTTACTCAATCTTTCAAAAGTTCAGTTCATTGATTCTGTCAAATCCAATACTGAGATATTTCGCTGAAGGTTCTACTAGAATTCTGTGCATTCCTTTAAACCCCTTTTTTCCAAAAAATATATTACAAATTCTTCCGCAAAGTTCATCAAAAGTCCTTAAGAAATATTTCCAAAATACATCACAATCCAAAATAAATTACAAAATTATTCTATGTTTACTTTTCTAGAAATTTCGCTTCAAATCCCCGGATGATTCAAGAATTCGAAAGAAAATTGTTTTTGAAAAGTCTCTTGCCTTTGAATTTAGAGGGCATTTGTTGGAAAACCCCTGGAAAAATTTTTCTGTAGAGAAGCATGTAGCAAAATAATTGGGAAGGGAGAAAGGATTTATTAAGATATGCATAAAGAAATTTATATTGATCTTCCTTTAAACGCTTCAACTTTACCAATTATTGGCAGAATCCATATTCTTGGTTTGAATTTATGTGCAATACGAGGGGGGAATTTCTAGAGGCTTTCTTGCAGAATTGTAGAAAACCAGAAGTCAAGGAAAGCTATATTTCAAAATTTCTGACGGAACTTCTTGAGAAATTTGGTTTTATTTGTAAATTTATTAGAGCGGTTTTAACTATCCTGTAATTTACCTCTAAAGAAAAGATTATAATTAATCTTTTATCTTTAATTGTACCATTAGCCATCTATTGTTGTACCTGCTTCAAAATTTTGTTGTTTCTCCTCTTCGCATGACGCTTTGAGGAACTTCGTACAAAAATCTTTCCACACTCCATACAACATACTTTAACAAAAAAGGTAAATTATAGAAGTATTGAAAAAATACAGATCGTATAGTTCCTGATTTCTGAAAGTCGACGAAGAATTCCTTAACAATTTTTCAAAGTAATGCAAAAGTTTCCCCTAAGATTTAAAATCAATAAAACCCTCCATTACGAATTTTACCACAAAAAAAAAACTGGTAATATTTCCACTTAAAACTTCTACAGTACTGCAAAATAATCGATAATTCCCCCTTCAAAAAAAGTTTGTTTGGAATTTCTAAAGGTAGGAAAGAAAACATCACAATTCAACATCAACATGTTCACCATAGTATCATGCAACTTCGGAGCTCATACATGAGCATGAGCATGAGCATTGATGACCGTACAATTCGTTAGTTGCTACTCCGTGATTGACTAGACTAATCGAAATTGCACATGGAACTAACAGATGTAGCTTGGGAGTAGCATACCATCTTCAATGTACATTTTTGAGGACTCTGAAATTAGTAATGTCAATAGCGGCGTTAATGAATGTTAGTGTGACATCCATTGTAACTAAAGACCGAGTATATTTCTGCATCGTTATGGTTTTTACGGGAAGGAGTTTTGTTAGTGGAAGGGCTTAAAAGCTACATGATCAGGATTCACCTTGGTGAGTGATGCGATTCATGTAACCTCTGTTTAAAAAGTTATCTATCAATGCGTCGACATCATAAACATCGAACTATTCATAGGTTTGAATTTCGATTTTTTTAAAAGATGAATAAGCGCTTTTTTCAACACATTAAATGTCGAACCATCCATTGTTTCTTCAATGAATATATAAAAAATACATGTCATGGTACAAATGTGTTGTTAAAAGCATGAAACGAGCTCACCAGTTGATGATCCATCCTCGACTTAACGGTCACAATCTCAGCGTCAACACGCTTAAGCAGGGATACAAAATCACTCCGATGGCACGCGAATGAAGCGCTAACTAAAAAAAAATTCGCTCCGGGCGCGCGAAAAACGAATCGGACAGCTTGTGCCTTCGCAAAGCACTCCATGCAACTTCGAAGTTCATAAAAAATATTATCTATGAATGAGCCCTGCATAAGAGGTAAAATACCTCAAATAATACCTTCTGCATATTCTACAAATACCAAGCTGATAATTAGATCAGGAATTGCAATACCTAAATAATACTTGATGGATTTTCATATAAAAGTGAAATTTTTCAATAATAGTTCAATACCTCCAGCAGTCCTCAATAGCTATCGAATACCAAAATGAAGTATTTTTAATTGTTTTACAAATACCATTATAATACCAAAATGAGGTATTGATAACTGAACAATACCTAATTGAGGTATGATACCAAAATATGGTATGCATTAGTTATTGCCGTGTTATTCTTTCCTCCTCGGGTATCTATGGAAGAAACTGAGATTGCCATTCGGGAAAAAATGGAGTTATTTCTAGAACCTTAAAGAATACTTGTTGGAACTTCCGGAGAAATTGTTTGAGATGTTCAAGGATGAATGGCAAAATCTTACCTCTTTTTAATGTATTCGAACTCTTTTTAATGTATTCGAATCCTCTGAGCAGAATCTCAAAAGAGAAATAAAAAAATGCAATGTTTTAGTAAATCTGATAAAAAATTTCTTCAAAAATTCCCAAAATAATCGTTAATGCGGTTTTTAAAAAAATCTCTGTAGAATACGTAGATGAATCTCTGGTATTTTTTTCGTAAGAATCTCAGGGAAACAATAATATAATTCTCTAAGAAATTCCTAAACAAATTACTCGGAAAATCTTGGGAAATTTTCGCGGAATTTGTTTTGAAAGAACAGTTGAATGTATTTCGCTAGCAACTTTATAGGCATTTTTGAAAAAATAACAAATACAGTCAAACCATTGACTCATAGAAATATCGAGACATGGAACAACTAACCTATGGAAAGCTGTTTGGAGGGACCATCATAGTTACCATGATTTTCTGTTTTTAATATGGTTCCATGAGTCGATAACGAGTAATGAAACAACGACTCATGGAAGGTTGACTGTAATATTATTTGGAGAGTTTTGAAGCAATGCGGGATGTAAATTGTTGATTTTAGAGAAATTAAAAAAAAATAATTACACTGCGGAACACGTTTTTGTCTCAAGCACCAAAATATCGCTATTTACTAAATTAAAGGTTGCTGAATCCATTGCCGTTTTCAGAAATATCATAGCACGTCTAGTTTTTGAGATATTGGCTGTTGAAAAGGCGAAATATGACTATTTTAGCCAACTTGCATGCAAGCTTGCCAGCTTGTATGGCAATTTATTCGCTTAATTTGCCACAGAATTCAAACTTCATGTGTATAACAATTAAATAAGGTACAGTGGGGAAAGTGTATCAGTGGGGTAAGTGGATCATTCGTCAATATTAAGCATTAATACTTGAATATGTTGAATGTTTTCGCACCATTGCTTCGTTTTAGGTTATATGCTTACGCCCACACTGATACTATTGCAAAACTAATACTGCACGTACACTAACACAAACAAACTTGTTAGCTTCAAAAATTATTTATTTTGAAAATTGTTTTCCATCAATCAAAAAACCACTGTATCTCTGTCTAAAGTCGAATACTATTAGTTTTTTCGACACGTGGTGAGCATTTCAGTTCTAATTGAATGATTCACAATGAAAAATATGTGATTTTTATAAATAAATACAGATTAATTCAACATGGTACACTTACCCCTACTTTTTGATGGGGTGGGGTAAGTGGATCAAGTATTATTATTATTTATTGGCAGACTGCTTACGATAATTTTAAAAAGTTTTAGTATCCGCAAATGTTGTTTTCTCTTAACTTCATTCACCCCCAGCCTTAATTTTTCAAATTGCCCAAAGAAAATTTGAATTAATCCAGCTTAAAGATTTTGAACCTTTCTGATATATAAAAATAATAATTTTTAAAATTTACACGAAACTTTCCGTGGTTTATCTAAGCTGAGTTGACGAAGAGCGAAATATACAAATTTTCCAATTGAAAGCATATAATCGTACCTTATTTGACCATATAAATTGTTCTAGACAGATGATACAAATTTATTCATAAATGGAATAAAAGGAGTTCAGTTTGTTATTCGAAAGTAAATGTAACTAATATTTTTAAACTACGAGTGTTTTTATAAAACATCGTTAGGAATAATCCTTCCATACTTCTAAATGACTTATGTCTATAAATGGATGAATTTTCTTCAAATTATTCTAGCTACAATATATTTTTTGTTCGAATTAGTGGGAATCAATGTATAAAATATGTATATCCATATATCTTGATTAAATAAAGATACTTTTTAATTTCAAATTATGAAAATGTAACACTACTAGCACTAATTACAAGATCAATAGTAATATCATTCGTACTATACATAATTACAAAGAGAACAAAAGTTTTTTTATTGGTGATCCACTTACCCCACCATGGTGGGGCAAGTGTATTATTTGGCGCAAATTTTCAAGTCCCTCGTACTCAATACATAACAATCAGAAAAATCGAAATAAATGACGATTTGAAGAATATTAGTCCCTCATTTATTATCCACAGAAAAAAGTTTGAATTGCATTATTCACGTTAGCTGTACATAACAATGAAGTTGAATTTTGATTTTTCTGTATCCACTTACCCCACGGTACCTTAAATAAATACAAAATAATTATTATCAACAATGTTCATAATACTTTCAATTCTCAAAAGTTATGATTTGATGGTTTCGAAAAGTATTTTATTTTGCCATACAAGAGAAACGAAGAATTTTGTATGGAGACTGCAAGCTTATTGGAAAATCGATTTAATCTTAATTTAACCGTGCAATTTCAACCAAATTATGTCTGAAATGAATGCTAAAGTTCTATTTTGCTTGGTGCTTGGTGGATTAGATCACGAAAAAAATACTTTGAATTTCATGTAAATTTCATGAAAAACTCGTGGAAGAATCACAAAGGACATTCCTTGTGAGTTTTTTTTTGCTTGCATTCTTGAAGGATTTTTAACTGGATCACAAAAAGAATGAATCATTTCCGTAACGTAAATTGAAATTTACAAATATCACTGATGTGCCGCGAAATGAGACAAAACAACAAATAAATAAAATCAATACAAATCTATTAAAACTACGAAATTTGTGAAAATCGTGATTATTGCGACTAACATTACTTCTGTAAAACAGGTATTTGCTAGGCCTCCCCTAGGCCCCCTTCAGAAAAAATCCTAGCTGCGGCAATGACAATGGCTTCGTTGCATCTTCCCCTTAAGCTATAAACTTTTTCAGTTCATCTTAGGGCATATGAAGACACAAAAAAGGCAGCAAATAATTTTAGCCATGATATGCCAATATTACTCCTGTGTGCGACATTGAAATCGATAACGATGGTGAAGGAAATCAGACTGGGCAATAGTTGAGGGATGAGTATCTAGTTGTGCAAAACTCGAAATGGAAGTCGTTGACTGCTGTTTCGAACAGGGGGCGTGGGAGATGTTAGAGTTTCTTTGTTCAGTTTCAGTTAGTGTTGAAAATTAACAGAGTTTGTTGTTTCATAAAAGTTCGTTTCAGTGGGGGGGCACCGTTGGAATTGTGAGCCTTAATCACGTTCTAGATTTTTTCAACGTTCTATAATAAGTTTTTCTGAAGTTGAAGCGTATCTTTTGTACATCACGTAATGAATCAGTCAAATTCAAAGGACCATGCTTCGAAGCATAATTTCTGTACATTCTCACAATATCTTCGGTCAATTCAATCCTTCCCATTCAAGTAATGGCCAATAATCGACCGCCACAAATTTCTCCCCAAATGACGCTCGGGAGAGACACCCATTCAAAGGCACTACTTCTTAAACATGTCGAGAAGGGTTCCGATTCCAATAAAATCACAACTTTTACCGAATCACAACCCAATGGAAAAGGTGTACCGGCATCCGTTTTTTTCGATTTGTATCCTTTTCTGCAGAGGCAAGAAACTAGCAGGGGAGATCCGGACTTTTGATTATAATAGAAGAAAGCAACGTCTCTCGTCCTTATACTTTAAAAAAATCCAATATACCGAAGCAGAAACTGTTTCCGGATTGGTATACCTTTCGATGTTCCGAAGTCGTCGTCGACGTTGCCTCAGTCGAATCCATATGAATGAAATGGTAGGAATGTTTATGTATGATTACATATACAAACCGCCCACTTCCCCGTCGAGTTGCAGTTGGGGGGCCTCTGTCGGCACAGATGGAAACTATTCCTGCAACTCTTTATTATAATTTGATTCGTTTTATGCCATTCGAGATACTACTAGAGCTTTATTTATTTTGCAAGCCATTTCTGAAGCAGCCTCCGCAGGAGCAGACGTTCAGTCGGTCGGTCGGTCGGTCGGAATTTCGATGCTTCCCCGGCCTTCTTCTCGGTAAAGATAAATAAAGGAAGTGCTCCATTGTACAGAGCAGATGAGCGAACCATCGAAACTGTCGGTTGGTGCTATCCGATAGTAAAGATTACCCCTTTGGGACCAGCAGTGCGCCGTTGCCGAGGGTCGAACCATTAAGGGAAAATGAAATGAAATTTTTATGTTGCCCCCGGGGGTTCGGTTCTGAAAGTAAAATGGTTCTAAACTAGGTGAAATTCCTTTACTTCAAAATGTGTTGGTATGCTTGCGGAAAAATTGGATGTTTATTTCATATTTTGAATCAATTTTTAGATTGAACGTAATTTTTCATACGACAGCTGACAAAAGTGAATTTGTGTGGTTGATGTGTCTTGGTGAAATCATAATCACAAAAGTATTAAGCAAACTTAAGAGGAAAATAACCATCATCGTTTTAACAGATTTTTTTTTGAATATTTTTCTAAAACGAAATACTTTTGCAAAAGGTTAGAGAAGAACTTTCTCTACCGTTCATAGATATATTTCAAGTTCAATCTGTACAAATATTAGGTCAGGCAGGTTAAGATTTTTCCAAACTAATCATTAAGAACGTCAAAATATCAAACTTTGGTCAATTTGGCAAAGGAGGACATTTCAAGCTCGTAGAACAACGGACAGATATTTGATCGAAAAGGGAGGGCATTTCCTTTCAAAGGATGATCAACGGTAAATAAATTGCGAGATCTTGTCAGTATATAGCGAGGAATATACTTTAAAGTTTCCAGAAGAAATCTGTAACGTAGCGTTGGAAAGATTCATGAAGTATTTTTTTCAGCAACTTTAGATTTCATGCTTAAAAAATCTGTTTGTTCCAGAACAATTCCAGAACAAAATTGTTCTGGAACAAACAGATTTTTTAAGCATGAAATCTAAAGTTGCTGAAAAAAATACTTCATGAATCTTTCCAACGCTACGTTACTCTGAAGCCTTTTGTAAGAGACGAAAGTCCTTGGACAGAAAATATTTTTCGCTCGTATCGATGTCTCAAGAACAACCTAACCTTATTTTTCATTACCATCTGGCATCAAAGAGAAACCACCGTTTCGGTACAATAAACTAGCTAGCGAGAGTCGGTCACATTTATGACAGAGCGGTCATAAACCGGAATGTCACCATATTTTGCAACTAATCACCGTGTCACGCGTGCAAAACTGGCAGAAAACCCTCGCCTGGCTTTTGGGGGGCCATTACTGCCGTGATTGATGCCGGCAGACAATTGGAATAACGAACCGTGAATAAAGTGGTGCCATCGTCATACATATGAGGTCTTCGTGCGAGGTAGAGGAGCACAAAGTAAGACGCTTGGAAGGGAGGAGAGAACATTCGCTTTCCACCCCAGAATTCGACTGTCTCTCTCCGTTCGACTGTTTGTGCGAGCATAGTAAACAGACAAACATTTCACACTTTCGCTGTGACGAATCGCGATTGCTCACGCTTTTCTGTTGGTTTAGCATAATTAATCATCGGCGTAAACGATGCGGCGGCAGCTGAGCTAGCGCTTCGTCGTCGTTGAGGCCAACTACCTAATTCAAGACGTTATTCTAATGGCGCCAAGTTTCAAATTTTATGCCTGACCATGCGTCTCCTTGGGGTTTTCAGGGCTGGTAGCGAAGATACCAAAATTAGGGAAAAACAAACTAACAACAAACGTTACAAGAACAAACAATACTATTTTTTTTCAGATATATCTCCACAGATTTCCTAGCAATTTTTTTAATCAACATTTTTTAACCCTCGAATACTCATTCCCGATTTTGAAAGCTGAATAATGTTGGAAAAAATCAATTATCGTATAACTTACAAATAACTGGGTCTTATTCAATGTGTAATATAAAGCATTGAATGTTTAATTTGTTTCACAATTAATTTATCACAATTGAAGAGCCTAAAGCAGCGCTTCATAACCGGGGTTCGCGGACCCCTTTGGGTTCTATCCCGTTAGGCCGAACGCCGTTAGGCCAAATGTCGTTAGGCCGAAAGGGTAATCCAGCCGGAAGGTTCATTAAGCCGAAAATGCTCGATAGTTCCAATGGATCGGAATGGCGCATTAATTTTTAGATCAAATAGGTTGTTAGTTGTTAGATCAGGGTAATTTGCATTACCTAGAAGCTGTCGAAAGAATTTTAAGGTCACATGGGGTTTTAGTTCTTAGGTCAGTATCATTTGCATTAACTAGAAGCCCACAATATCCGCTGCGAAATATAACTAGAAAGAACAACTTTTGGAATAAACACTTATGAATGTGATGAATGGTAAAATGTAATTTCATCCTAACGACCCTTTCGGCCTGACGGCTTTCGGCCTGACGGCTTTCGGCCTGACGGCTTTCGGCCTGACGGCATTCGGCCAAACGGCATTAGGCCTAACGGCCTGTCTACTTCAAGTTATAATTATTTAATAAGTTATAACCAATTTACCAAAATAATTGGCTTATTTATTCTAACTGAAATCATTATCAACTTCACTTATTGCCATCAAGGCCATTCTCGATAAAGATCTGGTAATAAGAGGTGCTCTCTGGGTTTCTTTCTACTTTCTTCTTCTTTCTTTACATTTGTTCTTCTTTCTTTACATTTGTTCAGAATCTTAAGCTTGGGTGAAATTTTTTTTAAAATCTTGATCAACTCATTATATTTTTTTTGCATTTTCCCTCTGTGGGTTTTAAATGTTTCCGTTAAAAATCAATGCACTAAAAATGCTTTGACGAATTTATTTCGGAGCTATCGGAAAAGAAAAAAAAAACAAAACCTGCTAGGAAAATTTTAAATTTTTTTTTTCGTAATTTATGGCTGATTTTTTTTTTAAATATGTATGAATTTAAGGTGTCATATTTGACTTTGGTTAGAGAATTTTAATAAGTGTTTTCGTCGATTTTGTTAGATTCTTGGTGAACTTCTGATGATGGATTTTTGATGATTGATTGTATATAATTTGTGTGCCTTTTTCTGGAAATAATTCTTCGATGCGCAACCAAAATATATGGTGGGTTCTTCAAATGGTGCTTTGTATGTTGTTTTAAAATCCTTGTATAGTTTCAGACGTAACCCCAAATATCATGTAGTGCAAGATTTTTGAAAAATTCTTGGTGCGATTTTGACAACTTTTTTTTGTGTGTTTGTGCGTTTCGCAACTTTTTTTAAGGAAGACATTTTTTATAAATTTTCGAATGAACATTTACGACCATTGCGAATGTCGTATTGAATGAATCCAAGATCTTTGACAGAAACATGTTTTTAAAAACAATACTCAACAACAAAATATTCTGCAATATTTGAATTGAACTTCAAACACCACTTATTGGACATTCAATAATATTTCTCTAGAAATCAATGCTGAAACATGAAAATTTATGTTTTCCTCCGTGACCTTATAATTCAGAGAGATTCTTTATTTTGAACAATTAACATTTGAGGTTTAAGCGCTCTTCAAACATAGTTTTCTAGAGGAATGTTTGTAAGAGCTCTGAGGGAGCCGCAACTCTGAAAAAGTTGGGAACAACTGGCCTAAATGTATTAAATTTATTCCTATAGCTACACGGAAAATAGAATATGCGTTACAAATAAAACAGGTAGTTGAAAACCGAATTTAGTACTACGTATACCAATTAATTCCACTAGAGTTTTTATCCTTTGACAGACACACGTATTTCGACCTCAACAGGGTCCTAAAACTATATATAAAATCTTGATTTTATTATATAACACGCAAGAGCGTGTTCTTGCTGCAACTTTGAAAAATTTTCCTGCTCAAATAACGGCGACATTATATTTAAACTTTCATTTTAAAAATGAATTCAAATTTGAACCTTGACACTTTTGATTATGTTTGACATTCACTTTGCCGACAAACACGCCACAGGGGTTCAACTTTTTAATACTAGGGTTGTTCCTATCTGACATTTCGGAAGGGACACGGAAAACAAAATACGCCCGAAATTTGAGTTTAAACTAAGGGGTGTAGAAAAAAAATGTTTTTTGAAGCTCAAACGAAAAACATTTAAAAATTAAGTACACATGTGTTTCTGGCCTAAACTTAAGCGTTTGGTACTAAAATTGTGAGGCTTTAGAACCGAAGGCGAAACTGAAGTCGACTTTACCATTGTGGTCGAAATACGCGTATCTGTGAGAGGAAATTTGGTTTTCATTTATTTGAAATCTTTTCAATATAAATTACGTAAACCATTATTTCATCAAGAGTAGTTTTTACGAAAACAAAATATTACAGCGGAAGAATTGAGAAGCAATTGGATTAGGTTAAAAGCACCGGTTTAGTCAGCCTAAGCGAAAATGTTTTAAAAGGCATATGGGAAGCCATATAT
Organism: Aedes aegypti; assembly: GCF_002204515.2. Classification (NCBI taxonomy): domain Eukaryota; kingdom Metazoa; phylum Arthropoda; class Insecta; order Diptera; family Culicidae; genus Aedes; species Aedes aegypti. The sequence goes on along the minus strand of NC_035108.1, from coordinate 187,905,093 downwards.
GTGCTGCAAATACGTAAAATGAAAGCTTTCAATATGGTTTATGGACAAAAGGTCGAAAGACAAAACGTCAAAAGGACAAAATGTCGAAAGACAAAAGGTCGAAAGGACAAAATGTCGAAAATGATTTGCTTGGTGGGAAATTTTTCCTTCTTTGAAAAAAGATTTTCGACCTTTTGTCCCTTCTTTTTTGTTCTTCGACCTTTTGTCCTTTCGACCTTTTGTCTTTCGACCTTCTGTCCTTTCGACCTTTTGTGTTTCGACCTTTTGTCATAGATTCTTTCAATATATTATGAAATATTACAAAATTTGGGATCCATATACTTACAGGTATTCCACTACACAGTTCGAACGAAACGAGTAAATTTCTGAGACATATAATGCACATAATTGGAGCGTGGAATATCATGGATATTTACATGATATGTCATGTAAACTTCAATTAAATATCATGTAACCCAGCAGGGTTCTGTGTGATTACATGATAAATAGCACATTTTTACATAATTTCAGACTTAAAATTACATGACGTCATGTTTGCATCACATAAGTGAAGTTTACATGACGTGTAATCTTCATTATTTTTTACTGTGTAAACAGCTCGAAAGCTTGTTACTAAAATTTAATGTTTTCCTAAGTAGCGTAAGAGCTTTATTTTTATTTTTGCCAAAAAGTGATTTTTTCTTACTAGGCTTCAAGAAAAAAATAAAAAAATGTGAAGATGCTCAAAAATAATCAAGAAAAATCGAAAACAAAAATTCAAAGATCTACGATTAAAAATGAATTATGGCACAAAACGTGCTTAGAACCTAAGATTGATTTTCAATAATGAAAAATATTGTTCGATAGGAGTTTTGAATATTAGAGCATAGGTTCCCAAACTTGCCGTTAAGTGTTTTCAACGCGACTCACAAAAGAAATTAGTTTTGTAGGTTACCTTGTTACACCCTTATATTATGATCAAAGTTTAGGGTGAAATTGCACCGGAATCTCAGCAGTAAAACTTTCCATAAGAAATCACCGAATGATCTGTAAAACTGGTTAACAATATCATGAAAAAAAAACTAGAAAATTTAAGACCGCGAACTGAAATCTTGCCATTTTGATAAAGAAGCAAGCATGTTTCCACTGAGCTAGCTTCCACAAACCGTGAGAGTGGTGTAAAAAAATTAAACAAAAGGAGCTAATGTATGCCAGAGCGGTTGCCAAATGGTTTAACAGAAGATCTTCGTCAGTATTTTAAAAATTAATTGCAAAATAAGAGCATACAAGCAAACAAATTTTCAGTATATCTGTAAAATATTATAAAATTGTTGATTTTTTCTATTCTATTACAAAACGGGGTGATGTATTCAAAGTTAAAAGTCATTCACGATATATCATCTTACATCATCATCAAATTTAGAAACGAAAGCAGTATCACTGGACAAATAATAATTTATGACGAAAACTTTTCCACATTCAATATTTAATACGTAGCTTCAAAACCTGTTTGAACAATTAGGATTTTTTGCAAGTGAGCAGCAATATTTTGCTTTACTTTGCGAGCTGAGATTTTCAGTAAATCGAATGCTCATACTTAAAATAAAATACTTCTTGTATATAACATGTGAAACTCCGAAACATTCATCTCAAACAAATTCAGCAAAACAGTGGTGCTAAAGATGACAATATATTTTACTCAAATTTCGTGAAAATGGTCTTTTTTCAAATTGTCGATGTTTCAGTTTCATAAAAGTCTTGAATGTTAATGGCAACTGATCCAATGCGATCAATTTGTTGAATTTAATAAATGTAAGAGTGATGAACTTGAAATAATCGGTTGTCAAAATCGAAGAGTATTTAGATTTCAATCAAGCATTTTCCTTTAGGTTCCTTCAGAAAAAAACATTCTTTTAGGGCTATCTCCAGAAAAATGTCAAAAAATCAGAGTTTAAAAAACAACTAGGAAATATTTCTAACGCAAATCTTAGAGTAACCTATAAAGAAGTTTGTGTATGTTCAAGGGTTACCTTTGAAGAACTCCTATAAGGATCTCTATAAGAATCCCTGGACTTAGAGCATGTTCTATATAAGTTACTAAAATAATTAAGAAAAAATCTCTGGATTTTCTAAAGGAGTTCCTCGAAAAACATCGGACGCGTTCCTATAGAAAATTTTGGTAGGAATGATCGGTGGAATAATTGAAAAAATGCTGTAATGTTAACTGATGTAATACCTTAAATGAACTTATGACAAATCCATGTAGATTTTACTTTTACTTTACTTGGAAGAACTGAATGAAATGCAGGAGGAATTCCTAGAATAATTCTTGAGAAGTTTCATGAGAAATGGCAGGTTTAATTTTATTAGGGAATACATTAAAAGTTCTTAATAGATTCCCTCGAATAGTCCCCGCATGATTTTTTCTCTGTAGGAATTTGGAGCAATTACCGGGAGAAACCATGTATAAATTATTGAAAAAATATTATAGGAGTTTTAAGGAAGCACCAACTAAAGAATTTAATAGAAAAACTCACTGGAGGAAGTACCATTGGATTGAAGAAATCCCTCTAAGCATCCCTTGAATCCCCTTTAGATTGGTTAAGGAATCTCAAGAAGGATTTTTGTATGGATCACTGGAGATATATTCCAGAAGAAGTATCTGGAGAATTCACTGAACGGTTTTTCGGAGCTCTTTCCCGAGCAATTGTAGAAGAAATCACTCAATAAAACAAGAGAGCCTCTAAAATTTTGCACTAGGATTCACTGATAGGAGAATAATAAGAAAATTGACTTCAGACACTGTTTTGTATAAAATGCACCGAGAAATTGTTTTAAAAATTAAGAGGCTTTCCAGATATTTAATAAGCCGTAAAAAAATGTTGATTCATGGCTGAAATAATGTCAACAGGCTGTTATATAGCACTATGTAGCATGAGATTGAGCTTGATTGGCCGCCCGTGGTTGCCAGTGCCAGTCCGATTTCGCCAGATCAGCTGTAAGTGCAATCAGGTGACCGCTTGGGACTAACAGACTCCCTCAGTGTATGAGAGCTGGTGATATTCTATTTTTAGGCAACAATGGTGCCTTACACGTCAGAATGCAAACCAATGAGAGAAAATGGGAGGAATTGATGTTCCATTTAAAACTGACCCACAGTAGACCGGATATACCCCTCCATCCACGCCAGATCACACGGGAAGGTAATTTTATGGCAGAGAAGCTTGCTGTTTGGTTAGCAGATTGCCTATGTATCAGGCGTAAGGAATGGCGTGGATGAATGGAAGCATAGGACCTGGAATTGAACCCATGACCTTCTGCATATAAAACAGAAGCGGTAGCCATTAGATCACTAACATAATCGGCACTATATAAGCCGTATACGAGGGATTGAACCCGATATACAGCTTTGAGTTATCTGGGTTGTATTGAAATAGTGACCAAGTCTCTAAGAAGAGACTCGCTACCAGTCCTGCGGTTTTGAAGGCTGCAACAAAGACACGATTCGCTTCCGAGACAGGAATTTGCGCATCCGTCGTCGAATCGACGAATCGACTTGATGAATTTCAATTCAATCAAATTACATGCACATCCAGACAAGTAACAAACGTGTGCTGATGATGAAATAGCCCCTGGAGGGAGGCTGTCAAATGCTATCAATCAAAAGGTTTTTGCACGATTGAGTGTTATCCACGCCGCCCGGCAGGATTCCTGGAAAAATCAACAACTGGGGTGGTGGGGCACACAGTATCGGGTGTTCCAGTGGCGAAGATTAATGATTGTTATGGTTTTTCCTATCAGGCCGCCATCATCGCCATCGTTGCTCTCGGGGAACACTTGGCGATAAAATCAATATTTTTTTCTTACGAAATTTCACCATTTAAAATAAATTTAATTTATATTGGTCTACAGATTCTTGAGCTGTTCTTAAAATGTTTCTAACACTATCTGTTTTTTTTTTCTGAAAAATTTTGGTTTTTATTTGCAAATTATAATTTTTGAAGAAAGTTCAAATTTTTTGTTCCACAACAGTTAATTACATTAATTGTTTTTAAAAAAACGAAATTTATGATAAAATACAACTTCTTTCGAAAAAAAAAAACTACGTGATATAAAAATTTTGAGAATCGAAATTACCTGATCAAGTTTATGTAATAGAAATTTAAAGCATGTATTTCGAAAAAACTTAAATTTCCATGAAAATATTTAAATTTCTGAATACAAAATCGTTTGTCTAAAAATATGAATGTGTTGCAAATATTCTGAAAACAGTTTCGAAGCCAGCGGGCTTAAATCTATCATTACAAATGATCAAATTGTGTGAACCGGTGTTGCCTAGTGTAACCGAAGAATTCCGTTTGAAGTGGTTATTCTTCGAAAGAAATGTTTCCCTTCTCCTGGCTCGAGTGAAGTGTTTCCAAAAAAGCTAGCAAATGCCAGCAACCGATCCATTGGAATTTCGGTAAGCAACGATTATTTCACGACAAGATGGATGGTGGGCTTTGTTCGCATTTGGAATTTGAGAGGCGTTACATCCCGTCGGAGTGATGGTAAGCTGTATTTCAAATATTTCTGGAGGTGGGAAAGAATTTCTCTGCGAACAGATTACCCCCTGACTGGTCGTTTGGTCGACTAAAGATAATTTCGTAAATATTATCCTAACCAACAAGCTCCAATCCACATCTTCTTCTTTAACATCGTACTCAATCTTAATTCGCAACCACGGATCCGCTTCCGGTTCAGTCCTAAATAAAGCAGATTTTTCTCGTTCGTCATCATCATCACCAACCAATGCCAATGCCAACGTGGCCAACCTCTAATGAATTCAATTCGCTACTTCTCGCCATCCATCAGCAACGTGATGTGACAACTTTGATACGCATTTAATTTTCATCGCAGCCAGTCAGCAGCAGCCAGAGATCCTTCACGAAGATGTAGAAAGTACTTTGGCGGCTGCCATGTGTACGCTTCTTCGCGAAAATCAAAACGGACGACCGACGACGCGTCGCGACGCGGCACGACGACATATTTTTCGCACCATAAATTTTCACCCGCTATTTGACTTGGCGGTGGGGCATCACAGCACGGACTCGTCATTCTGCTTTATAGTGATGAGCTCCGTATTACCCTTGCTGTGATGCTGCTTTTGGGAGCCGTCCAAGACAAACGAAACGATTTGAAATGATAGGAAAGAGTAGGATCCAAAAGAGAGCGAAAAAACTGATTTGTTTTGAAATTTTCTAAAAAATTTGATTATGGCGAATTTTTTTGTTTTACGTGACGTAATCAATAAAATACGCCGTCTCTACACGATGAGTGTTCAACATGTGAAATTTGTCGTTTTCCTTCGATTTCAACTGAATGGAGCGAGATACCAGAGTAGCGCGTAATAATTTAGCATTTCGAAGTGGATCTCTTTGACAAAGTCTTTTGTTCACCGGATCTGTGTTGACATAAATAACTTATTCAAAATAGAAGTATGAAACGAGCTCACCAATTAATAATCCATCGTTCATTCCGGCGGTAAAAACAAAGAAACCGCTTGCTTAGGTTTCCGAAGCGCACTCAAATATCCTTTTTAGTAACTTGTGCACAAACTAGAAATACTCAACAGTTAGCTTTTATATGATTTCTGAAAGCCATTGTTGGATGAGACATTTTGTTCTCGCTTTGTGCCTATCATTTGCTCGGGAAGCACCAAAAGCTGTGCGCAGCATTCCAGGCAATACGAGGGGATTAAATTTATTCGTTCGACTTTACCTTGAACTAGATGTTCATGTTCATGCCGGCATCGTCCTCTCGTCGGCGGTCGACGTTGAATGTGACGACGAAGTTTGCAAATATTTGTACTGCACGATTTGGGCCTCCTCGGTAGACATTGTTCTGCGAAACGGCGCAGCATTTCAGCATACGATGCGAATTCCTTCCCAAATAACGCAGCGGATAGGATAATCCACTTATAGGCACCAGACCGCCGCCAGATGTTTGGGGGAACTATAGTCAACGCTCCATAACTCGGTATTTCATGACTCGATATCGGGTTATAGAACCATAGAAAAAGTTGGTCTACTTCGATTGTCCCTTGGTTTTCAGTCGCACTGATATTGTGTTCTACAGCTACTACAGCTTCCATATCAAGTTGTGGAGAGTTGACTGTATGTCACCCGTCTTCATCTTCTACTGCGGATTGGTGGCGGTGCCTTGGAATGAAAACAATCTTTGTTTGCCTTGTTCTAAAAGTCAATCTAGTCAGCCGAACAACGTGACCCACATAGTAGGCGCAATTGCTGACGGCCATATTGGGATCGACAAAAACGTGTCTCTTCCGGAAAGCACAGCGACATATCAGGTTTCTTTCTCAGTGGAAAATTGAAAAAAAAATCCATTAACATGTAACTATGGCCCCCTGTCAGCAGCAAATCAAACGTCAGTCACTTCAGAGAAAGGCGCAGAAAAATATGATCTAAGTGAAACCGTTTACGATATAAAGAGCATTTTTTTAAAACTGCATAAGAAATCATATTCACGAGAATCAAGTTCAAATTTTAGTAAAAATGGTAGTCCAACAAAAGACTTCTAGAAATAAACTGCGAACGACTGGTTTTGAAACGGTTTTAAGATAGTTATAAAATCAATTATTGGTCTCCAAGACCATAATAAAGCATAAAATTTTACTAGAGTATCGAGTTCTAGAACCATACTAAAAGTTGGTTTTCAAGGCTACCTTGATAATCTGTTGGATCGCAGTTGCACTAATTCTTGTGTTCCATAAGTAGAATTTCTTCTTACTTGTTAGTCCATTAAATATCCAGATTTGACTGTTTACTGTAAGCAAAAACATCACTGCTTTTAGTCGTACTCGATTCGCGGATGGTCTGACGACCATGCGATCTATTTAATTATGCCACACGGAAATTAAATTACTCGTCTCATTTGCGCTTTGTTTCTGAGGTTTTTTTTTATCGCTAGGCGCTGAAAAAGAGATACCCAAATTACACAGCATACATATCCCATTTGTCACATTGCACGTCACAGCTGACAGCAAGTTTCAGTTGTTTGGTGACCAACAAAAAAAAAAAAAAGAAAATTTGCGCTTCAGACGCCAATCAGATTAAATGCTTCCATTAAATGGGCACAGTGAAGATAATAAATCTGGTCAAGTCGACAGCGACATTGAAAACAGATACACTCGTCTGTGATTGTTTCGTTGAATATTTTGATCAGAAACAAAATTTTGCATGTCAAGCTTTCTTGAACATAAATTTTGGATTTTTTTTCGCGAAGTGTACAATAAGGTATTAGGGTGGTTCAAAATATCGTTTTTTTTTTATCTATACCGCTCATTCAAATTTAAACACTAAGAAAAAATCATTGAAATTGAAGTCGAAACATGTAATAGGTCATTTTACTTTATAAATTCACATTCCGAACACACACAAAAAACTGTCACATTAGACGTATTTTTACAAGAATTACGTATTTCAAAGTTTAAATACTGTAAAACGGGGTAAAGTTGAACACTTTTGAGTGATTCTGCTCAATAAGATCGGATGGGATGCATGTATTATCATCCAAATATTTTTTCAACCATTATTGGTTAGATGTTTATCCAATTACGTAAACGACATTTTGACAAAATCATATATTCATAACAAAAACAATTTTTAGAAATCAAAAAGTGAAATTTATTATTCTAGGGTGAAATTGATCGGTTTAGGGATAAAATGTCGAAAGACAAAACGTCGAATCCTCGCGCGCGTATTTTGCCTTCTTTATTGCATGCATATAGATTGATCGTTGAATAATCTATTAGTGTTGCACAAACTGATCGGTTTCCTCTCTCTTCGTATTCCGAGAATGTGTTATTGTGCGATTGTTACAGTAGTGTTTGTAGTTTAAGTTATTTAGCTTAACATACACTAACAATTTGTATAGAGTGGCATGATATTTCGGAACTTGATCATATCAATTACTTAATTTCGTTTGCATGTATTACTTATTTAATTTAATGTGACCTACTTACTTACTACTAAGACATGATTTTTGACAATTAGTGATTTTTTTATTCATTAACAACTTACTCATTCTTTCCTTGAATAAGAACACCTAAATCGAACGATTTATTTTTTGTTCTATATATATATATATATATATATATATATATATATATATATATATATATATATATATATATATATATATATATATATATATATATATATATATATATATATATATATATATATATATATATATATATAGATCTCAGGATCTCTAGCAAGTTTCCAATATGTACTATAGAATGGCGTACCAAACAACGATTTAGTTTATGGGTAGAGAATTTATATTGTTTAATCATTTATACGATAGCAAAAAAGTACTTTTGACTCCAACACCCCGAATGACGGTACCATCAAATTTACGTCATTTCATTTTTCATATCGAGTATTTTGCTTAGCATGAAATTTACGTCATATGTAATACTGCTTTTTTCCGAGTTTGTGTATCATTTTCTAAGCGATTTGTAGTTAGCCTCGAATGAACCCTACAACAGCCAATTCAAATACAATACAAATCGTTGATCATCATATGCAAAACTTTCTCTTCAGTAATATCAAAAAGAATCTTAAATCAAATAGCAGGTTTCATTAATACAAAAAAAAATCTGAAATTAAAGAGAAAAAAATATTTGGAGAGGTCCTGAAGTAATGTCTAACAGAATCCTTAAAGAGAAGCTTCGTATTTGGTACTTAAATGTTAAAAAAAAACAACCTGAAGAAAAACGAAAAAAAATGTTAATTTTTAAATTTTAAAAAAGAAAATCCTCAAATAAATTTCTTGCTCGTGCAAACTTGAAGAGAAGTTTTCTTACCTGCTACATTTTTTTTGAGAACTCCAATAGCAACTGCTGAGCTTTTATTTTGCCAAATTCTAAGAAACGTTATAATGAGAATACCCAGAGGATTTTTTTTTTGGGAAATCTCAAAAGCAATACGTGGATTAGTTTCTAGTTGACTTCTTTGAAGAATCCTTTAGCGATTCTTGGAGGCTGTTTGAAGTAAATCCTGGAGGAATCCGTGATAGTATTCCTGGTTCTTTGAACAAATTTCTGAAAATTCTGGATGAGTTCCTTAAGAACCACTGGAAAACTTTCTAAATGGTTTCTAATGCAAACAAGAAAAAATATTGCAAAAATCAATCCATACATAATAACCAGGAGCGATTTAATAAAAAATAATTAAAAGATTGTTAGCAACAAAGGATAATAATCTTTCAAAATATCAGTAAATTGATTACTGGAAGAGTTTGAAATAAGTTAAATAATTGAGAGGTTTTTTTGAAGGATCTTTATTGGAAACCTTAAAGTCTCATGGTTGGAGATGTTTTTGTAGAAATTTTGTAGAATTTGTACTAGTTTTTAAGATATACATTTATTTATTTACAAAACTTCCTACAAATATCAAATTCTTTGGGCATTAAAAGAAATTTCTTCTAGAACTGTTATGTACATTATTGGAGGAGTCTTTTGATATTTTTTGTCAGATTCCTGATTGATCATTGAAAAAAAAAAAAACTTTCATGAATTCATGAAATAATTAATGGATCAGTGAAGACTTTCTCGAAAAATTTGTGCAGGAGTAGGTAATTCCCAAACAGATTCTACAATAATTCTTTGAGAACTCCTGAAAGGTTTTCTGTTAGACATTCTAGTCTAGGTCAGAAACCTAGCAAATTTTTTCATTGCAAAATCTTTAGTGTATATGTAAATATTAGTTGGTGTGGTGTTTAATAAAAGCCTAAATTTCTTACAGATTTTTTATCTAAAGTGTTTAGGAGACAACATTCAATATACCGATGAGCCGATTTTGTCAGCCCCTTTTTGCGGAGATGTTTTTATTCTCACCGTTTCATAAAAGAATTATTCGTTTTTTCACCGAAGAAGTAATTGTATGTGCATTAATCGGTTTTCGCGTTTTGCTGGGCAGCGGCTTATTGCGCAGTCGTGAGTAGCGTGTGGTCTTTTGATTCTGTTGCATACTCCTGTAGAGTAAACGACGAAATCAAAATCAATACTGTCCGCTTCGCGATGTGCGGGTTCGAAAGAAGTATCGCGAATCCGGTATTGTTGAGGATGCTGGTGAATAAATTGAGAGTGCTTGGCGATTTCTCTATTAATTGGTGAGCTGGTTTCATGCTACTATTTCAAATGAGTTATATATGTGAACACAGATCCCTTTTGCGGCAACAGTTTTAATATTACGTTCATGTATTTATTGAAAAAATATATTGTTAAGGTTAAAAAATATAAAGTTCGAAGAATGTTTTTGGAAAAATACATACGAAGTAAGAAAAACTCTTTGCCTTTCGAATGCGGCTTAAAGAGTTTCAATTGGACGTGTAATAACAGAGATATGGACAGAACACTTTTGCATGTTTTTAGGGGGTGAACCCAAACTTATGCACGGGAGTGTACTTCTTCTTTTTGGCATTAACGTCCCCACCGGGACAGAGCCGGCTAGTCAGCGTAGTCTTCTAAGAGCACTTCCACAGTTTTTAGCTGAGAGCTTTCTTTGACAAAGTTGCCATTTTGGCATTAGTATATCGTGTGGCAGATACAATGATACTTTATGCACAGGGAAGTCAAGGAAATTTCCATTACTAAGAGATCCTGGGCCTACCGGGATTCGAACCCTGACACCTTCAGCATGGCTTTGCTTTGTAGCCGCGGACTCTAACCACTCGGCTAAATAAGGTCCCAAAAATAGGCCCTGATAATATATACTCATCAATTCACATTCTCTCAAAACTTAACCATAATTAGTTTAATCTGAGTGATCATGTCATTATGAAGAGCAGTAAAACTTCCAACTTTAAAATAGAATAAATGATGACGCCGAACATTTATTGATTAAAAACCCGGTAAACCTCTGCATTTCCACGGTTATATAGGGGAGAAGTTTCTGTTAGTGATATAAGATTAAGATTTGGCTTCTGTGATACATTTTGCTCAAATGTCGTTTCTTCTATGTGAAGAATTTTGAATCAAATTTTGCGTCTTAAAGTTTTTAGTAAATCTCCCTGGAGAAAAGTACTAGGCTGCTAAGAATACAACAAGTTACCCTACATGGACGAGTACATAAAATAACTCAGATTAGAGTTTCGATGTTAATCTAAGCTAATATTGTTCGATCCACTAAATGCTCGGAGAGATACGTCTAATCCTTCGTGTTTTCACAGCATTTGTGTACTCTGCTGCCATAAACATAATCGAAAAAGTGCGTGGCAACTTAGTCTATGCTTTCTTTCCATCCTCCAAGCTACAATTCGCTAGAAGAACTTACATAATATCAAGAGAAAAGACGACGACGACGATGATAATATTCCACGTCCAATTTGCCAATTTACGTCTGGGTCGACGAGGACGACGAGGGCTATGATACTCTTACACACATACCCGCCTTTCACTCGGGTGGTCTAATATTGGGAGGGGACACAGGACACATGTTATTCTCCGAAAAGCACCGACAAACAGCAGGTTTATGTCAACTGGCAACTGGGTAAGCCTGTATGATGGAAAGAGAGCAGGGAAATGACGGTGTCAATTCCAGCCAAATCACCAATAGACGACATTGGTCGGCCGAAAAAAGCAGGGCGAAAATGACCACCATAATGTTTAGTAAGTGGTGGGTGTATTTTCTCGTATATGATTATGGCGGATGGCAATGAATATAGGGCCGTGTAATTAGCAGCTTGGTCTGTTTGGAGAAGGGAATATGTTAAGATTGATCGGGTGAGTCATTCAACCTTCTTCTTCTTCTTGGCATTAACGTACCCACTGGGACAGAGCCGGCTACTCAGCGTATTGTTCTTATGAGCACTTCCACAGTTATTAACTGAGAGCTTTCTTTGCCAAAGTTGCCATTTTCGCATTCGTATACCGTGTGGCAGGTACGATGATACTCTTTGCGCAGGGTAGTCAAGAAATTTTCCAATACGAAAAAATCCTGGACCGACCGGGAATCGAAGTCAGATACCTTTAGCATGGCTTTGCTTTGTAGCCGCGGACTCTAACCATTCGGCTAAGGGAGAGTCATTCAACCTCCGAATACAAATTTAGAGATTTTTACTTTTTAGGACAGTATAACTCCAAAATAGGTCCAGAACAAGCCATCATGCGTATTAATTTCTAAATCTTTTCGTAATTTTTAAGATAATTTCAGATCAATTGGACCACTAGAAGCTGAGATCCAGACCGCCAAACTTGACCATTTTGTATGTCCAGAACAGTACAATGCTAAATATAATAATATAAATTTGAATTATTACTTGACAAAACAAGATTGCATTTTTCTCTTTGTTTATTTTTTGTAGTTGTGGCCTTTTCAATTGTTGGTCTTGAATTGTATAACACGTAAGAAATCTCAAAACGCCTTCCCCCATAATAACTAACGTAATTAATGGACAAACTGGTCACAAGTTAAACAGAATGAAAGCTATCTGTAGATCTCTTGTGAAGAATATACAAAAAAAGATGGATGATCAACTGCTAATTATCAGTTAATTATTCATCTTCTGCTTCCCTTTATCGCATTTGTTTTTTTTTTATGATCATTTGTGTGGCAATTGCCCAGTTAGCTTAATTGTACCAATTACTTAAGAGTTTCATCTTGCAAAAAGCACTAGCAAACGACTGCTTAATTACTCATTAATAGCCGCCGTTTACCACGAACAATTCCGAAATACTACCAAGAATAAATGAACGAAGGTTTTCTCCTCGCTGGCTAGGTGAAATGGGACTAATTTTTCATGGTAAATAGCTGAGTACCTGCCTTCGCTATAATAAACCGTGCGTCTCCATCAACAAAACAATATCCAACTAAACACAATCCGCAAAAATCCTCCCCGGCTGCCCGCATGGTTCTTGTCGAGCCTGATAGCTCGGATTAGAAAACAAATAATCAAGCTGGTTGTTGTTTTGTTATGATTTTTAAGCGAGTAACGCCATTCGCACTGAGTTTGGACCCGACAATAACTTTTTTTTCCCAGACGGCGCTCGATACTTACTCAAACCCAAATACTTGGTAGTGGTAGTAGTCGGTAATAAAGTTGGACCGAGTAAAATGGTTTGTATAGTTGCGGCGCACAAATTTTTTCGCTTCTTTCTTGCATTAGCCAGGAAGTTGTTTGCGAATAGAATAATTTGCTGAAAAGAAATGGGGATTGATCCATCTATCAGCGATAGATATTTATTTCTATAACTCTGAATATCTTCTTCTCTCTGACGAAACTTCTAGCTGGAACAGAACCTACTTTTCATCGTACAGCTTTCTTTGCCAATTGACCATTTTTGTATTTGTATATCATGTGATAAGCACGAAGATAATCTATGCCCTGGGAAATCGAGAACTATGCTCATTAGGATTTACTCAAAAGTCCACAAATTTTAAGCATTTACATCATACTATAAGCTGGACATTCCTGGACAGGAACTCGCCTAGGGCAAAAAACTAATATAATCACAACAATAATAATAATTACTATTACTATTATAACCCCCATTATCGGCGATACCATTACCTTTCGCTACTCAATTTAAGTACCATCGGGAGAATACAACAATACTAAAAATTGACCGCGGAGGAATGCGTCTAGCGGCCACCAGTTGTTGCATTTTGTGCTAGGCAGCCTGACAGCTACAGCTAGGCAACGAATCGAACGCCTCCGCACGTGCCTGTTTGGCTTATTTTAAAATATATTACTACTGCTATACCGGCACCAACTGGCGTGCGGTGCGGGGTCTATGGTGCCACACTGGGGACCCATATGGCAGGAATAATGAGTAATTATTCTTCTGCGTCTTTCGACGGACTTGAACTTGAACTTTCATAAGTATTTTGGGCGAAGCTATTACTCAACCGGGAGCAATCTTTGTCTTCGTTGAAAATAGATACGTTGCACATGTGGTTGCTCCTTTGTGCGACAATGCATTGTAATGGCAATAATCTTATTATGAATGAGCCAGATTTCCACAGGATCTAAAACATGATTCTCACAAAATCCTGGGCAGGATTTTTAGATAATAATAACCAAGATTTTTACAGAATCCTATGTCAATTTTTAGCAGAATTCTGAGAAAGATCCTAATAAAATCCTGCAACTCATTCTCAAAAATTTGTTACCATCCGTAAAAACGCAGAAAGTTTTATACGCTCACATTATATGCTAATTTTCATCATATAGCCTCCAGTTGTGTAGGTATAAGACCTTCTGGGTGACATTTTACATGGAAACGTTGAACATATAAGCATCGCACACCGCGAAAGGTGATTTCGTTATACTTACATTCTGATTTTCTGGTTTGATCTTATTCATTTTTCATTCGATTTGAATTTAAGCGCTGCAGCTGTTTTACCGCAAAAAAAATCTACGCAAGTTATGATCGCGTGGGCAATGAAGCGTCACCGCATCTTTGACGTAGTGCATTTTTTTTCTGTGGAGCGAGTGGAGCTGATCGTTAGCAGGGCGATGATTGATTAACGACCGGAAGACAAATGCAGACACAATTTTGACGCGTGTAAGCAAATGTTTGACAGATTGCTCCAGGGATGGACTTGGGCAGGAAAATTCATAAATTGACATAGTATGGAAACAATTGAATTTGGTTGAGTGGTTTGACTGAATGTTTTTCTATCTCTTGTCCTTTCGACGTTTCGTCTTTCGACCTTTTGTCCATAAACCTTCCAATGCCCCTCTTCAAATCAGACTATTCGCATGTCTTCCATCACTAACCACCCTTTCGAGGCTCAAAGACCTGATTGATTTGACTTTATTAACGAGATTTTTAGCCCTGGGCTAGTTCATCTCGGGACCAACGGCTTTACTTCCCTTCCGAAGGAAGTCGTCACTATAACTTTTTACGTCATAAGTGACTATGTCGGGGATGGGATTCGATCCCAGGTCCTCGGCGTGAGAGGCGAGTGTTCTAACCACTACACCAGGTCCGTCCCCTGGCTCAAAGACCTGTTAGCAAAAACAAATTCAACTCCCACCCAGCCAGTCAGTCAGTCAACCAGTCAGTGTTCACCCTATAGAACCTACGATGAAACGAAAATCGACGCCGGCTGGCTTGGGGATCAACGTCCCAAATTCCATTCCCACTTACTCAAACCATATTGACGTGGCCAACCCGACCCGAGTCAATGTGTTCGATACATGCATGGCTCCCGAGTGGTGAATGATAGCTAGTTGGGAACTTTCTTTGACATTTGAATGTTCTGACCGTTACAGTTTTCGTGATTAGTAATCACTGATTTGAAATCCTGTCGATGATATTGTGATATAATGTTCTGCTCGGACGTCGCTTTCTGCTGAGCTCGGATGAGTGTAAATACAAATACCACCCCAAATAACTTTGCCTAGTAACATTTGCATTGCAAACCACATCGAGAGACATTCAGCCCGCACGAGACTCGACTCGAGAAGTGTGTTGTGACGAAGTGTTCCATTCACATCTGAAAGCACACACAAGTGCTATTACATACGCAAGAGGTATCGTAAAACGGAGTAATTTTGATCGTTTTTTGGAAGGAAAATTTATTATTTCTGCACTTCAACATAACAATTGAGGGGGCAAAAGCAAGGAAATGTGACAAAAACCTAGTTCTAACAAAATCGACTTTGAAATTTTTACATATATTTTTTCATTCCAAACAATTTGTATGGGAGCCAAAAAAAAAAAACAATTCAATCTTCTCAATCTTTCATTGCATAGGCAGTCTGTTAACCAAAAAGTAAGCCTATCTGCCATAAAATTACCTTAGCCCTATACTTTCCCGAATAAACTGGCGTAGTTGCAGGGGTATATCCGGACTACCAGTTTTAAATGCAACATCGATTGCTCCACATTCCCTTCATAGGTCTGCATTCTGACGTGGCAGGCGCCATTGTTGCCTACAAAAGTGTTATAGTTGAAACATACATGATGAAAAAATATTAGAATTCTAAAAATTTCTGTATTTCCCAAAAGAAATCAGTAAATTTTTGTTTTCCGTTTTAATAATTTTTGGAATAGAAATTTATATATCTCTAATAAAATTGAATGAACTAAACAAAGTGAAATATACATTGCATAACAAGCTGTTGTATGACATGTTTTTTATGTGGAAACAGAAATGTCATCTATGACAGGTTTTCTGAGGGGCACCCTTATGATTCCAAAAACGGTCAATGTGACCAATGATTAATTTCAAATACATTTAAAGTATTCTAATGCGAAATCATGAGGAAAAAGCTGTCATACGACTTATTTTGATGAGAAAATGCAATTTTCCATTCGAAGCAGTTCCCTGAGGAAATTCTGGTGGCTCCTGAAACGGCCCAATGACCCACTTCGTATAATTTTAAAGTGTTTCCATGACAAATCATGAAGAAAAAGTTGTCGCATGACCTGTTTTAGACCTGAAACGAGAATGTGCTAGGTCACAGGGTTCCTGAGGGCGCTCTAATGTTTCCTCAAAGGACCAGAGTGGCTAAAGATCGATTTGAAATACTTCAGAAGTCTTCACATGAAAAACTATGAATAAGAAGCTCATGCGACACTTGTTTTGAGGTAGAAACAAAAATTACTCTGTCATAGTTTCCCTTGAAGGTACTCATATGGTTCCAGGAACGAAAAATCTGTCGCACGACTTGTTTTGGTGTGGAAATGCAATTGTTTTCTCGAAGCACTTCCCTGAGGGCACACTATAATTCCAATGTGGCCTATAATCGTTGTCTAATTCATAACAAGTCTTCTCATGAAAAATCAGGAAGAAAAAAACTGTCACATGACATGTTTTGATAAGGAAGCAAGGTTCCCTGAGGACTCCCTCGTGATTCCAGAAACATTCAATGTGGTCAATTATCCTTTTCAAATACTCTGAAAGTCTTTCCATAAAAATCACGAAAAGAATGTCGCACAACATATTTTGATGTGGAAACAAACATGTCCTTTGTCGTAGGTTCCCTGGTTCCAGGAACGGACACTGTCGCTAATGATTCATTTTTAAAACATTGATAGTATTCCCATGAGAAATCATGCAGAAAAAGCTGTCGCACGACCTGTCTTGTTGAGAAAATGCAACTGTTCTCTTGAAGCAGTTCCCTGAGGGCATTTCGGTGGTTGCAGAAACGACCAATGGTGGTCCAATCCACTTGAAATAATTTTGAAGCATTTTCAAGAAATATCATGATAAAAAAGCTGTTGTATGACCTGTTTTAGAGTGGAAACGAAAGTGTCCCTGTCACAGGTTCCCTGAGGGCACCCTAACCATTCCACGAACGGAAAAATTGGCCAGTCGTTTTAAATATATTGAAAGTTTTTTCCACTTTTTACAGGTTCCCCCGGGGCATTTTGGAGAGGTTTAAGGGCATATTGGAAAACTTGAAAATTGAATACTGTTTACTGTTTGTCTATGATGTTCAGGCTGTCTACTCGTTTACCGAAATGAAATTCCCTGATATTTCCAGGTTTTTCCAGTTTTCACAAAATAATTCCAGATTTAAGAAATACCCTAATTTTATATGGCTAAAACAAAGTAATAACAAATTTTGAAGTGTTTTTGATTTAATAACAATTTATACAATTATAGTCATTTTTAACGCATGCAGAAGCTATTCCAATATCCAATATTCCAATGTGAAGGTGCTAACAATCATCATCGTGAACTGCACGGAACTTTGAAAAGCATCAGTATGCTTCTTCTTGAAGGCTTGTTCAGTACTGCGTTGCAAAAAAAAAAAATATGTACCATTCATTTTTTCAGGTGTCTTTTGGATACCAAAGACAGCTTCATGGGCGCAAAAGCAACATTTTATTTGGATTTGACTAAGTTTACCGATGTTTTCGCGCAAGTTATCATACAGTTCTGACCTGCAAAAAAGTCAAATTCTTTAAAATATCTCAAACTGATAGAATCGTGTTAATGGTTATTACAAAAGTCATCTGGTACAAACGGAGATGAACCAGCCATAGGGCTGAAAATCTCCATAATAAAGATAATAATAATAATAATAATAATAATCTGCTACATATTTGATGAGATATATTCCCATTTAAATTAATACACATAATC
Organism: Aedes aegypti; assembly: GCF_002204515.2. NCBI lineage: Eukaryota > Metazoa > Arthropoda > Insecta > Diptera > Culicidae > Aedes > Aedes aegypti. Next base: position 187,887,001 of record NC_035108.1, on the reverse strand, counting down.
CGTAAAACTTTTGGATCCCTGGATCCATTTTTTCGAAATAGAAACACGGTAAAATAGCTCTTGGTTAATCGCGTCCGAACTGTAGAACATTTAAATGTGGTAATTAAAATAAATGATGAATTTTTACATTGCATTCGAAAATGTTCAAAAGTTCTAAATTAACCCTCTCTTTCCCAGAGCTTCATTGATTTTCGACGAACTTAAGACTAACTAAATCAAATAAATACAATGCAATAATTAAATATATATGATGCTAAACAAATCAGATTAATCCACACTCAGTTAACAAGTAATATTTTTCTAACAGAAATTCCTTATTATATTTTTTCTAATATTTTTCCAACGTTTTTAATAGAACACCCTTCCACTGGTTTTTGTGGAACATCCTTCAAAATTCACGTTTATAACATGTTCGAATATTCAGCCAGAAACTACTCCAGATGTCTCCAAGGATTTCTCAGGATTTTCTACAAAATTGCCATTATAATTTCTTTAAGATTTTAACTAGAAATTTCTCTAAAGATATCTTCAAGAATTACTCCAGAGATTGCCCCTAATATCTCTTTGGGAAGTCATCCAATAATTCTAAGAGATTTCTTAAGGAATTTCAAAAACATTTTCAGGCGTTCTTCCAAAAAATTTTCATGTATTTATCCAAGGAAATATGAATGAAATTTTCCAGAGAGCTGATATGTGACGTATTCTTAAAGCAAATCTTAGGGTAACTTCTGTTAAAACTTGTGTAAGTTCTTAAGTCACCCTTGATGAATAATGGTGTCTAGAAGAACTCAAACTTAAGGAAAATTTTTAAGTTTTTCTAGATAATTGCTACGATAATTATAAACAAAAAAAAAAATCAAATGAATATCTGGATAATATTCCGCAGGTTTTTGTGAAGGAACTCTTGGAAAAACATAAGACGAAATCCCTAAAAAAAATGTGTAGAAATGACCGGAATGAATAAAAGAATGGCTGTAGTGTTAACTGGTGGGGAACCTAAAATGAACTTTTGAATATTCCATGGGGATTTTTTGAGTAATTCATTGAAAAATGTGTGGAAAAACTCCAGTAATCCTTGGGTGAAATGCTGGACAAATTCCTGGAAAAAAAATTTGGGAAACTTAATAATGAAACACATATCGAATTTAAGGAATTATTTGAAATGTTCTTAATAAATTCACTCGAATAACCCCTCGAGGAGTTTTTGGAGTAATTCTTTGAAATAACCGTCGATGAAATGGAGTAGAACTTCTTGTCGGGTGTCTTGAAGAAAAAAACCTTGGGCTAATTTTACTAAAAACTCTGGAATTGACCTTTGTGGGTTTTCTTGAAAAAAAAAAAATAAAAATTTTTGGAAGATCTTTTAGAGTAACAACTCGAGAATTCGGTCGTTAAGCTAGTCAAAAAAATATCTCGAGGAAGTCCTAGGATAGTCTTTCAAAAATTAGTTAAAGTAATCCCTCAGAAAATTACTGGCGGTAGTAAAGTTGAAGTGCTCGAGGATCTTCCAAAGCAAATTCTGGAGGAATTCCTTTAAGTATTATTTGGAAAATTACAGGAAAAATAAGTAGTTTTCTTGAAGAATTTCTGGAAAGAACCCTGTATTAGTTCTTGATGGTATTTTAGATGAAAGCCCTGTAGAAATCACAAGGGTAATTCTTGAAGCTGTTCTTGAGAATTATGGGAAGAAATTTTGTATCATAATTATCTACAAGCAAGATCAGGAAACAATATACTTTAGAGACCATTTTGAAAATTATATATAGCGATATTGAAAACGTCAATAATGATTTGGTAAGTTGGTAAAATTACTTAACTGAATAGCTCAAATAACCGTTTGATAGCAGCAAAGCCGTATTCTTTTCGATTTAAGAGATTTTTTTTTGCAAATAATAGTTGCTCTGAGTTTTGACGCAAATATCCTTTGTCGTGAATTACTGCCTCAAAATGATTTCCCTGATAGGGATCGAAATTCCCTGAGAATTCCAGGTTTTTTTTCCAGATTGAATGAAATTCCCTGATAATTCCAGGTTTTCCAGGTTTTTTTTTCAGCTAGTAGACACCCTGATGTTGTTTCAGGGACGTTCCGTAGGCAAAACCTTAAAACAAGAAATAAAAACTAGATGAAAAACTGGATCTTGTCTGAAAATTTCATCAGGATTTTTCAAGTTGAAAATTTGTGTCCTGAAAGAGCTTGGCATTTTGAGTGTTGATAAACTTATTTATTTCATGGAGTAAATTATGAAAACTAAGATCAAAGATACCCTGTTTTAAGGTACCGTACCAATTAGCTAATTTTAGTAGTAATACAGCAATAGTTTTTTTTTGTTTCCCAATATTAGAATACTGAGTTTTCGAAAAACGTGTTTATTCCAAAGCTGTCTATCTTCTGGCTTAAATGCGGATTTTCAAAATTAACTTACGCAAAAAATGGTACTATTTCATATTTAATAGTTGCAAGATTAGCAAGATTTTTATTAGATTTTTTTAGATTCAAAGAATATTTAAACATATTTTTATATGTCAAACATTTTCGCCACAGAGTGTAATTTCCATTTTGTTTTTTAAATTATTTTAGGAGTTGTTATATGTTGTTCTATGAGAAATCAGTTACGTAGACTCATAAAGATCAACGACTAATTTTGTCTAAACCAGTTTGACAATTTCTGAATACGTGGGTATAATATAACGAAAATTATTAAAATAGTGATCAATGTGCCGCCGATTGACGGTACTCTCATTCGGAAACTCGAGTGCAAACAACAAAAAAATCCTCAGGAAAATAAAACAAAGACCCGATTGCCTTTGGTAGCGGGAGGAGCTGCATGATGATGCGGCTGTACCCGAGCAGAGGAAAATAACTACTGAATACCAAATTGAGGTATTCCATACCAGATAATTTCCAATACTTACAACCTGAATGAGGTATGAATGAGCCCTGCATAAGAGGTAAAATACCTCAAATAATACCTTCATCATATTCTACAAATACCAAGCTGATAACTAGATCAGGTATTGTAATACTTAAATAATACTTGAAGGATTTTCATATAAAAGTGAAATTTTTCAATACTAGTTCAATACCTCCAGCAGTCCTCAATAGCTGTCGAATACCAAAATGAAGTATTTTCAATTGTTTTAAACATTTTTTTCAAATACCATTATAATACCAAAATGAGGTATTGATAACTGAACAATACCTAATTGTGGTATGATACCAAAATATGGTATGCATAAGTTAGCGAGTTATTCTTTCCTCATCGGGTAGAGAGGCAAGAATCGATTCCGAAAATAATCGCACACTAAAGAATTTACACGCATTTCGCGATAAACAAATGAGAGCTGTTCGATTCAGCTTCGTTGACTGGTGCTCTCCTCATTTTTCGGTCTCTGGTGACGGTAGTGGAAGGAAGATTTTCGACAAAGCAAGACGAGCTGACATGGAAATGTTTTTTTTGACGACCAGACGGAATAAACAAAATTGTAATAGAATCTGCTTCTCTTCTCTGATTTTTTTGTTATCACCAGTTGTTATAAAATATGTTCCGTTAGTAGTTGAAATAACAAAAAAATTAACAAAATTTTTAGCAAGTAAATCAAGAATAACAAATCTACAATTATTACAGAATGTGTTTCAAGGATATTACAAAATATCAAAATTATTTCAAATTAGAGATATGATAACTTCCCGACCAGATGGAAGAAACACGATTATAGCAGAATGTGTTTCTCTGATATTTACATATTACCAGTTGTTATAAAGTATGTACCGTTAGTAGTAGTAAAATAACAAAAAAAATCTAACAAAAGTTACACTAAATAAAACAAGAATATAACAAAATAATAATTATAACAAAATGTTAACAGAATATGTTTCGAGGATGTTCCAAAATAACAAAATATGTTTCTGATGTTATAAATCTGTTATAAATCTGTTGCAAATGTATAACAAGTTAGGAACAAAGGCATCTCTATAACAAAATTATATCAACTTCTGTTATTTTGAACTGCTGTTGATAGAAATGTGCTCTAATCTTGTTATGTGATTCTGGTCGGGTGTGCTTGCCAACTCGATTTCCAAGTCCTTTCCAATGGCTTGTGCTGTTGTTACACAAGGTATTGGGCATCGGTCGGTGAGACAGGGTGCGAAACAGCTGCTTTAACCGTTAAGACTCAGCATTTAAATTAGACATTTGCTTGATCCCCCTCGAGCCGGTGCACGTTTTTCCAATGGAAAGGAAAATTGCAGGCGGATTCAGAACGTTTTGAGTTTGAGAGTCTCCCTAGAAAAATAGCGAGCATTTTTACAATACATATAATATATTTTTTGTGTTTTTCATATTTCAAATGATAATTTATCTGATTCCCGGAATCACATAACTATATTATAACACAACGCTATCAACAGAAGTTAAAAATAACAGAATTTGATATCATTCTGTTATTGAGATGGTTTCCAAGAGTCAAGAATGAAGACTTGTTATATTTTTTGTAATAGATTTATAGCAGGATTTGTTATATTTATGATATTGCATTTGAAAGTTTGTAGCTTTTTTTAATAATTTTGTTATAATTATAATAGGACTTGTTATATTCTTGTTTCATTTTGTGCCAACTTTGTTAAAATTTTTGTTATTTTAACTGCTAACGGTACATTTTGTAACAACCGATGATGTAAAAATATCATATCGGTGATACAGATATTGTTATATTATGTTTTCTTCCGAAAGAATGATAAGGATGAAAGGGGAGTCGTTAGGCCGAAAGAGTCGTTATGCCGAAACGTCCTAGTCGGAACAAGATTTAAGCAAGGTGTGTGCATTTTACTCTGTAACCAGAGTAAGGTGTAATCACTTGGCGAAAGTGGCTAGGAGGCTATCTTTAATTGCTGGCCGTTTTGTTCACAAAACTGACTGCCTGGCCTGGATGATGCTGAAACTGAGACTGACCGTGCTGCCATCAGTGTGGGCGAAATCTTCAAAAAAGGAATAAAAAAGTAGAGCACACAAGGAGCAGGGGCGACCAGATTAGAATTATTCTTGACAACACTGTTTCTCCAACCAATCAGAAGTCGATCTCTCGACTACGTGTCTCAGATGTTTGTAAACAAAACGGCCTTAGAGCAGGATTTCCCAACCAGTGATCCGCGGACCCCTAGGGGGCCGTGACGATTGTCCAAGGGGTCCGCGAAGCCATTTGTAAATATGTTTTGATTTCCTTGATAAATGAATAAATGTGAGGAATCTCTTACATCGCTTGTTGGCCAGAGAGTAAATTAAAAGAGAGTACATAATTGAAATGGTTTAAATTTTTGATATATGATAAAGTTTGAAAATAAAATTTAAGTGACCTTATTTTCTGCTGCACAATTTTTATGTTTAGCGGTGTTCAGTTTGTAAGGTTCGGATTCTACGTTGAAAATTGAGCCAGAACCCAAATTGTATGTGTCCTGGAACTATTTTTGAAACACGTTTGAAATTAGTATGGAATTCGATTTTGAATCACCCCTTGGCAAATTTTACTACGGGACGAGCTGTTTTTATGTAAATTGAAATGTCATTGTGTCTACAATTTTGAATCTTTGTTAATTATTTACAATGTCAAATTTAAGATATTCAATTGCAGTAAAATTTTCTTATACCTACTTAGAAAAATGTTCTTTATTGATCAATATATACGGAAACCTGTTACTTTACATCGTTCCTAAAGATACTCAAAGAAAAATTCAAGGATGTTTCAGTTTTATACTTGGCAGACTTCATCAGCTTTCTATCAAAGATCCTTGGCGAAATATGTTTCTAGATTTGGCGGAATTCTCGCGAATCTATCAGCAGAAATTTGTATGAAAGTTTCAACTAATAACTTTTCCATCGATTTTTTTTAAAATTATGGTGTGGATTCATAAAAGCCTTCTCTAAAAAGCCTACTAGCAACCCGAGCAAAGTTGAATAGCAAAATGATAACAAATCTTGTTATCTGGTTATCATCATTGGATAACTGATTTTGTTATCACCTTGGCAGAATTAACAGCCAACATAACAAAAATGAGAACTCAAATTATTCGACAAACAAGAATAACAAAGCAATAGTAAATTATGTTATCATTGAGTTCATCCAATCATTTTGAATTCTATGGTCATAAATCAGCGAAAAATTTTGAGAGTTGAGTGTTTTGGATTAAACTTATGCTCCAAATAATTTTATAGAATTTTGTATGACGAACAGTCAACTTTGTTTTATAACACACGCTTTATAAAAATGTCATAGAAAAGATATCTGATAACATATTTTGTTATCAACCTGTTATCAAAAATGTCTATCACGGATACAATGATAACTAATTTTGTTATCATTCGGTTATCAATGATAACATAATATCAAAATGATAACAACGATAATAAAAGTTGTTATCAATTTGATATCATCCAGTTATCCGAATTTGCTCGGGAACTTTATTTTTAATATTCAAAGCAGTTGATGGACACCTAAACTTGTCTTTGCAAAATTTCTTGGCGGGAACTCAGCAGATTCTGGAGAAATCTTTGGAAATTCCTGAGGAAATAATTCAAATTGTGTGAAAAAATTGTGTGATTCTCAAAAAAACTTCATCAATTCCTGTGAATTTGACAAATTTCTGTGTAAACTACCAGACCTGTTTTTTTGGATTTTTGGATATTTCTTAAAAATCCTTATCAGACTCTTGGAAAGTTGTTTGGGAAACTTCTGACTAAATTCTCGGTGGATCTATGGATTCCAGAAGATCAAGGCAGAATTGTTGCATTATGTGTGGTGGATTACAGACGTGAGTTTTGGGTGCATCTAGTTGAAAAATCGATATCAACAACATCATTTTTTGGAAGTCCGCGAGATGTTTGAAGAAATTTAAAGGGGGTCGCAGCTTAAAAAAGGTTGAGAACCACTGCCTTAGAGAATTAAACCCACCTTGGATTTAAGTACATTGCCGTTCGCTTCTACACTGTATAGCCAGAAGAAGGTTGACAGAAGACAGACAATTCGGTATTTAGTTCATCAGTTTTGTCGTCTTCACAATTCGAGATAAAACTTAAATGAGTTTTCACCTTCATACGCCACTGCGCAGGCATTAGAGGCGTCGAGTGGATTAAATTTTACGGAGAAAATTTACGTTTTCTCATAACGCCGCCGTCGTTGTCATTCGCCTCTAATGCAGAGCTTTTGAGTCATTCTCGTTAGGTTTTCATGACGCGAACTCCCAATGTCAATCTGTCGCCCATAGGAGGTGTGACACGTGTGCGTGGCTTCTGCAACCGGTGTCGAAATAAAGGAGCAGCCGCAGCCGGAGTCTTGGGTGATAAAAACCTCTACACGAACTTTATATTGCGTACCTATCCCTTGTGCTTAGTAGAGCGTACAAATAGTGTCAGAGAGTTCTCAAATTATTACCGAATTGGTCTCTCGGGCCATGTGGGTTTAGATATGAAAACTTTCCATGCAAACGATGGCGGTGCTAGGTTTTATTACAATTACTTCAGGGAAGTTTCGCGACGCGATGACATGTTTACGATCGACATGATTTTTAGATTAAATGGTAGTGGCTGCGTGTAGACATGCGAAGAGCAAATGTAATTTGAGTGAATTTTTTGCAATATATTCGAACAAAGGCTAATGTTTGCCATGGGAAGAGAATCATTCTATGGATTTTCTTAAGACACACATTCCAAATGTTTCGAGGAAGCATTCCCAATGCTTCGAGGAACCATTCTCAATGCTTTGAGGAAGCATTCTCAAAGCTTCATAGAAGCATTCTAAATGATACGAGGAAGCATTCTCAATGCTTCGAGGAAACATTCTTGATGCTGCGAGGAAGCATTCCCAATGCTTCGAGGAAGCATTTCCAATGCTTCAAAGAAGCATTCACAATGCTCTAAGGAAGCATTTCCAGTGCTTCAAGGAAGCATTCACGATGCTGCGAGGAAGCGTTCACGATGCTGCGTGGAAGCATTCACAATGCTTCGAGGAAAAATTCACAATGCTCTAAGGAAGCATTCCCAATGTTGCGAAGAAGCATCCCCAATGCTTTGAAGAAGCACTTCCAATGCTCTGAAGAAGCATTCATAATGCTCCAAAAAAGCATTCAGAATTCTTTGAGGAAGCATTCCCAGTGCACCGAGGAAGCATTCACGATGCTACGAGGAAGCATTTCCAATTCTTCGAGCAAGCATTCACAATGCTCTGAGGAATCATTTAAAACCCATTGCAAAAGCATTTTGAATGCTTCGACAGAGCATTTTTAATGCTTCCAGGACGCATACTCAACGCTTTTGAAAAACTGAAATGCCAAAAATAAGTAAATACTTACTACGACATGCATTCAAAATGGTAGAGTAGACCCGCTGGAAAGCTGTTTGAGAACTTGGTTTATTTATAAATATCAATGTGGTCAAATTACTAAAGTATCGTGATTAAATTAGAATATCCAAACTACTAAATCTTACCAGTCGTTATAGTATAACTCCAAAGAAATACATTAATTCGATACAAATTTCATTCTCGACAAAACAAGTCTGAGAACACAATAAGTAGATCCAATCGAATGAAACGGCTATCCTCCAGAACCGAGACAGCGCGGCTCCGAAGGATAAACAATCCTTCTTCCACAAAAGCAGCAAAATTTAATTTCGCCTCGAATGGTGCAAACACTCGCACACATTCGCATAAATTGATTACATGCTTCTTCTCGCCAACGTCGTCGTTCGTCCTGAACCGAATCGAATTGCTTCAAGTTCAGCGATCCGACCTTTGACAGTTAATTGATCCGCTCGTTTTCGATTCCATCAAAGTGGAGAGATTGCCATTTTGCACTAGAATCGACAGGGAACAAACAATCAGGCCAGTTTCCAAGAAGTATCGTCCTAGTCGTCGTCGTCGCCGTCACAGGCAGAAGGATACCACCACCGATCGTTAATTTCGATAAATGGGAATACGATAATGGCAAGGACGACGACCATTCGTCGGAAATTCGATTCGGTGGCAATGCAGTTCCGATTTATATGCGGAGAGAATGATACTTACAGGAACATAAGTAGGTAACCCGGCTTACGCTGTTTGACGGAATCGGGGTACATAAAATTGACGAATTGCTTTCTTGTTTCGTGGAACTCACTGAAGCATTGATGACATTGATGTTGAGAATTTGTTTTTTTTTTGCCCAAAATATACCAAAATAGAACAAACTGAATGGATTCGGCTGCGGGAGAAAGGCGTAACAGCAAGAAAGACTTGTAACAGAAAGAACGAGTGTCGAATCACGCGACGCTGTAAAAGAGGGCACGGTTCGTTGAGAAGCGAAAGCCGAAATGGTTGGATTGATCCCTCTTGAGGTGAGATTTGGGCTTTCTGCGATTTGTCAAGAAACAGATTTTTCATACTTTTTAGTCAAAGTTAATTCGTTTCTCTATGTCCAGAGATTCAGGAATGTGTTTCTGTATCTTATGAAATAGATTACCGATATAGAAACACTCAATGAACAATTTAGGTTTTATCATGACCCTAAGTCAGTTGTAAAACCACCGTAATAAAACCTGTGATAATAGACAAATTCCATCCAGAATAAGTCGAAAAAAATAAAAATCGTGCTCGATAGTCTTTGATTTGGATTAAAATTTGCGCATGTTTGTGGTATAGTAGAATAAGTGTTTTTCATAGAAAAATTGAACATTTTTACTCGAGTGTAACTTTTGAAAATGGCCTATAAATTTTAGCATGCAACTTGTTTGAAAAATTCTAACTCCGAAACTGTTGATTTTAGAGAAAAATATTATATGAAGAAGTTGTTGTGAACCGTCTGGACCAGGGACGAAAAAAAATCATGCTCACTGTACTCAATTCACTGACATTTATGCCATCATCAAAGTAACCGTACCACCACCAATATGATTGTACCAATGAAGATGGCACGGAAGTAGATGGGCAAAACAAACAACGATGCCCGTATGTCGTTGGTGTTTTTGATTATCAAGAGCAGAAGAGTGTCAGTTTTAGAAAATTGATTATCAATGAGGTTTAAATAAATTAAAAAATATGCTGCTATACGGGTAATGAACGATCCAATGCACGGAATAGATTATATTGACGCGTCTTTAGTGTGCCTCGTGCAAAAATTACAACTTCCCGAAGCGGAATGTAAAAAAGTCAAGCTTGTTAGAATGAATATCATATTTTGGTTTCCGATTGTCACAAAACGGCTGAGTGGCAGCAGGTTAAAAGGAAACTGACAATCTTGCGCAAGCGCTTTGCCAATCTTTGTCGTGTTGTCAATGTTGTCAAGGTGAGGATAAAAACAAATAAAAATCAACGAAGATTCTACCCAGATAGTATCCCAGCTAGGCGAGGTAGATTGAGTATTTTCGTCTCTGGTTTGGACTATAAGAAAAAAATATACACTGAAAAAGCCATGCTGAAGGTGTCTGGGTTCGAATCCCGGTCGGTCCAGGATCTTTTCGTAATGGAAATTTCCTTGACTTCCCTGGGTATAGAGTATCATCGTACCTGCCATACGATAAATGCGAAAATGGCAACTTAGGCAAAGAAAGCTCTCAGTTAATAACTGTGGAAGTGCTCATAAGAACACTAAGCTGAGAAGCGGGCTCTGTCCCAGTGGGGACGTTAATGCCAAGAAGAAGAAGAAGATACACTGAAAAAATATTTTATTTATTTTCATTAAAAAAATCAAAAATAAAACTTAAATTCTAAATTACACAAAACCCCATATTTAATATTTTTTCAATTTTCACCATAGAATCTTGATAGTAAACAGATGTTTGGGACAAAGTTTCATGATGGAGAAATTTTTAATTAAATTTTTTTCTAACAGCAACTTTTGGTCAATTTTTAAAATTTTAATTTTATGTTAAAATAAATACGATCTGATGATACAGTAAGCAAACAGTATTAATAAATTCTCTAGAAGTAGTCATTTTCGAATTATATCGAGTTTTATGCAAAAAATATTATATAAATATTAAAATAGGCCATTTTCATTAGTTATTCGCGATTCTCCATCAAGGAAAATAAGTAAGTGGAAAGAAATATGGTCTTTACTCTCGAAAACTACCATAATGAAACTTTGTCCCAAACATCTGTTTACTAGTAATATCTTGCTACGGTGAAAATTTAAAAATTAATAAAAATGGGTTTTTTGTGTAATTTAAAATTTAAGTTTTGTTTTTATTTTTTTTATGAAAATGAATAAAATATTTTTTCAGTGTGTTTTTTTTTCTTATAGTCCAAACGGTTCCCTACAACTTCTTCATAGAAAATTTTTCTCTAAAATTAACTGTTTCGGAGCTAGATTTTTTCAAATAAGTTGCATGCAAAAATTATAGGCCATTATACTTGTTATACTTGAGTCAAAATGAGCAATTGTTCTTTGGAAAACACTTATTCTACCATACCAAAAACATGTGCAAAATTTATTCCGAATCGAAGATGGTCAAATTCTGTGACTGACCGATTTGACATGGAATTCGTCAGTAGATAAAGGTGAAGATAAATCGAAGCCAAACCTCATGTTTTCAAGAGCACAAATCTGGTGAACCAAACATCTATTGAGGCTGAAAACCCAATCGATTGTTCACCACTAGCGGGTGACCGATAGATTAAGTTTTTAACTCAAATGGATGTTCGGTTATCCAGATTCGTGCTCTTGAAAATTTGAGACTTGGCTTGGCTTCACCTCTGCGACAAAAATTTAGGTGTGTTTTCGGATCTAGTTATCCCAGGTCTTAGGAGAGGTCGAATAACATGGCGTAACCGTTGGATAATCTACCACAAGCCGTTTCGAAGACCGTAGACTGAGACTGCCTGATCCGAATATAAAACCTGCAATGTTACCAGCGCTATGCTGTACTAAATTGAAATGGAACTTTCATAGCGATTTTGCACCCTTCCAACATCGTCGATAAAGTAAAACCATTAAGATTGCGATTGAACTTCTATGGATATTCATATTTTTCGGCTCTTTGAAGGATTGTGCAATGCAAACAGCTTACGAAAACGGGATGTCCTCGATAAATCATATTTCGCGTTACCTGGGCCTGGGCCTCAAACGTTATCCATCAAACACGACCAACCGTCCCCGATGATGGAAGATGGGCTTCAAGGTGAAGCTTGATTGAGCTTTTACAGCACATGAAAGGGTTCCATCCGAGAGATGGATCGAGAAGTTCACCAACAGGAAAAGGGTATTGTTTCCATTTCTTTTCTCAATATGGGCGCGGAAGGTTACCTCGAATGTTATGCGACTTCAAACACGAGAGTGATGACTGAACTGGGACATGGTTTGCTGAAAAAGGATATTACTTCCGTGAGGAGGTGAATTGTTGAGCACGGATAACCCATTCGTCATCTGTGGCATGGGAATTTCAATCAACTTTCGGTACTCAGTTTGTTACGTAAAAGCACATTGAAAAAGATGAATGGTTATTATCAATCATCGTGGGGCAAAGGGTTTCTAAATTTGTTAACAAATAACACGGATCTTAGATAAAATTTGAAAAAAAAACACAGCGAAGCTTGTTTTTTGGAATTTCAGGTGAAGAAATCCCAAATCATATCTGTAGAAAAGACTTAGAGGCATGTTTTACACAAAATCAAAAATGCTCCATTCACTAGCAACCGTAGAAGGTATGTACATATTTACAAAACGTTGAAAAAATGAATGAACGTTGAATCGAAACGCGTTCTCATTTCGTGGAAGTAACGAGTATTTTCGCAGTAGCTAAAACAATAAAACGAGATGATCCACAGACCATGGGGCGGAGGGACACACTCGCATACGTTCTTCGTTCCCATACCTACCATGCGTCTCCAACGAAAAAAAAGATTGTTTGACATTGAGTTGTTGATACATCAGCAAGTAGCTACACAGCCGTGGATTTTTCCACTGCTACTGAATGGTCCAGTGAAGCGGAAAATAGTTGTCGACATGGTGAATTCCTCGAGTATTTTCTTTTACTGATGAGCAGTCTTAGGTACACTATTACTGTTCTTTTTTTTGCAATCTTAGCACGAAAAGCACAGATCTTTTGAAAAACGGCAAAAGCGAAAAAGCACTGTGAATGAAAGAAACCACATAGGTACAAATTTAATTGGTTACATTTTACTGTTTGTTAACAGCCTCAGGCTTGGGGCATTATTTTGTTGCGCTCTATCTTAAAAAAAGACATTCAATTACAACGTCTCTTGCTTTTCAAAACCATAGTTTAATTTCAAGCGTTTCCTCTGCAGCTACGCAACATTTCCACTCAAACCTTCCTAATGAAGTTCGCCAGCCGTGAAAGCCCAATTTCCATCTCCACTATAACCGGTGATCAAATTCTGATTCCGCGTGAAATTAAATTTCCCTCGAACAGCAATTCGCGTTCATCTCCGAACATTCCATTATTTAATTTAGATAATTCGGCCCCAAATTACACGTCATTTACCTGAGCGCGTCTGCCGTGGGAAACGACAAAAGACAAACCCTGGTGAACATCAAGCAGATGGAACTCAATGTCGCCGTTCCCAAATTGGTGCTTATCTTTTAACGTAATTTGCCTGGCACAGTAACGGATGAGTGTGTGAGAGAGTAGAATGTCCTGAGGACCCAGCCAATGAGGTAATAGCGAAGGAACAAATTTTTTTTCGGAGGAATTTTCGAGTCGCTTTATGGTGGTACCCTAAAAAAGTGAGGACGACGTCTCGCGACGGTGGACTCCTTGATTTCCTCCGTGCTTCGGTGGAGGATTTCTCGCGTCATAATACAAAAGGGACAATCCCCAGAATCGTGAAATTTGAGAAAATTCGAAATGATTTTTTTTTGCCACATTTTCAATTTGTTTTTCCTAGTTTCCAAATCAATCAATCATATTTCTTGCATTAACAATCGATTTTATTCTGAAAAGATCCAACTAGTTTTTGTTAGTGTGCATTGGTCCGAGACTTGGCCCTTATTTACATCGAATAAACAAGAGGAAGAGAGAGAGAGAGTCATTTCCCGTTTTGTGGAGGGAATAATTAAATAATAATCAATACGGAATTAGTTCTGGCTCTCCATGCTGGGTCCAATGACAGTTTGAGGATTTTTTTCGGTTATAGGTCCTTCCTTAGCCGCGTGTTTAAGAGTCCGCGGCTACTAAGAAAAGTCATGCTGAAGGTGTCTGGGTTCGATTTCCGGTCAGGTCAGGATCTTTTTTTAAAGGAAACTTCTTGGCTTCCCTGGGCATAGAGAGTATCATCGTACTACACAGATAAAAATATGGAAATGTCAATGTAGTGTAAACTGAAGAGTACTGTAGAAATAAATCTAATTCATGTATTATTACAGCATCATGTAAACCTATACAAATATACATTCAATTCTCAACTAAGAACGCTTGAATGTTACATAATCGTGTAAATTTAAAGTGAATCTAATTGAAAAATAATAGATTGGTCGTTGAAAATTACGTTTATTTTGATGCTCAAAACATGTGCATGAAAATAAACATAAATTTACAATGGCAAAGGAAGCTCTCAGTTAATAACCGTGGAAGTGCTCATTGAACATCAAGCTCATCAAGTTGAGAAGCAGACCTGGTCCCAGTAAGGATGTAATGTCAAGAAGGTCCTTTTCGTGAAGCGCTCATTGGACGTTCCAAGTAGAGGTCTTAAGAATGATTTGAAAAAAGTGATTAAAGGTAGTTTTAAAAATGTTGTTTAAAACTATAAGCTTTATGATAATGTTATAATTTTTGCACAGTTAGTGTATGTTGGGAGAAGCTCTTGATATGCTTTCTGATCATTGACCCTTAACAATTGTTACTCGAGATTTAAAAAATAAAAAATGCATATGTTTTCCAGAAGTGTACCGGATCAGGTGTACCGTGCTGGTGGCAGAGCAGAACGGTGGTAGCAGAGCATTCCGGTGAATGAAATCCAATCACGTTACAAGAATTATTTTATTATCTGGAAAGCAAGTGGTAAAACAAAAGAGTGAAATGGCGTCCCATGAATGAAACCGGTACGCCACGAGTTCGAGCGTAGGCGTAACATTGCGAATCCGTAGGTGGATGATTGAGTTTGAATTACACGTCGCCCCGGCGCAGGACTGCATTTCATGGATCAATTTGGCTTGAGCTGTATACTGAAATGAGTTCGAATTCAATGGATGTATTCTGCGCAGCAAAGCGATAATAAGCAATTGCTTTTGAAGCTGGCAACATTGCTAAAACAGAATGAAGATAATTTGAATACCCTGAAATGCAACAATATAGCAAAATAGCAAAATTTTGAGTGCAGTTCGGTTTTTCGTTCTTGGTGAAATTCTTGGCCACTATTCTTCAAGTTCATAACACTGTACAAATAAAAATATGAATGGCTGAATACTAGGGTGCAGCTTATATTTCAAAAGTTCTCAAAACCAAAAATTAGTGTGCTCTTATGAATTTAAATCACATTAAAAGATAAACCTCGAAGTTCGAGCTAAATATATTAAGATTTAGAGTTGGCACAAGCGTCTTGAAGGAGAATTTTCAATATCTATCGATTTTATTGATGTTTTTCGGTGAACAAATAGAACATTGCATTCAAGTTATAAAAATGGCCTTCAGTAAAGTCACCATAACTTCGTTGTTTTCTAACCAATTTCAAAATTTTCAGCACCATTATCTTCAAAATTGGATTTATGAAAACTTTGTAGAACACCAAATTTGTCTGAAATCGAAACAAGTCTAAGTTAAAAATTGTTTTCTCCAAATCTCGAAGACTTATTCAAACAGACTCAAGTCAGAAAAGTTAACAAACTTACTTTATCAATCCTACGTGTTTTGCAGACGAAATTCTACACGTTCCGCTCTAAACAAACTTGATTTTTCACTTTTGGAACGTTTAATTTCCAGATTTACAAAACGACGAAAGTAAGATTCTCCACTTTCGCAACCTAACCGCTACTTTCGCCGCTCTGTTGTATGGGAGACAAAGTGACTTAACACTTACACTGATACAAAAACGTCGTAAGTAACTGATTGAAACGGCTTATCATTTTGTCATACAATTTTTGTGGGAAGTAATAGGAACTACCTTGAGTTTTAACGTGTTAAAAAAGGGATTCATTTTAAAACAGTTTTAGAAGAAAGGTTGTGATTCTTTTTAATTATCTTACTCAAAACCGTATGAAAGTTACTTACGTCGATTTGAAAAAGTAACCGAGAAATGTTTTCATATTTTACTAAAAAAATAACCTTTGTTTGACCATAACTTCATAAATTCTCAACCGATTCCAAATACTTTTACATGTTTACATATCGAATTATGGAGAGTTGACTTTTGTTTAACTCTATATGAGTACTGTTGCTAGTCACTAGGATCATTTTGAGTCACAATATCAAACAGTGTATGACATTTGATTAGTACTTCAACTTTTTAACTTGCCAAATAACCGAAAACAGTGTTGCCAGCTGTAACACAAATTATATTGAAATATATAAAATGCAGAATTACACTAGGCATCTACACCTGAAATGTTGATCATTTCAATTTGCAATCAAACAGAAGATACGGTGTTCGTTGAGTAAATCCAGCAAAGTTGTCAGCTACCAAAGTTTTTAGTATTATCAATGGGAAGCCTGATAATCATTTATATTCCACTATTTTATATTTTGACTGACCATAGAGTATGCTATCTTTTTTTCAACGAGTTTAGACAACCAAGTACAACAACAAGGCCTTCGATATCCTCCAATGTAAGTCATCAATTCTGCATGACATTAAATTTCAATCATAATCTTCTTCCTTTCATTTAAATTCGTTATCTTGTAGCAGCTTCAGATCGAGTTGAGGTAGTTCTGCACTGACCTGAGCAGTGTTGCCAGCTATATAAAAAACTGTTTTGTACTCTGGCGGGGGTTCGACTGTAACATTATCTCGTTCGGATTTAACGGCTACGCAGTCTTTTCGGGAATAAAACGAGGTTTATTATTTGCCAAACGTTTCGACACGGGATTGATTATTTAAAAAATTCCATGCAACGATTGCAATAGTTGCTATATTGGAATGACACGAAACAACCTAAACAGAAGATTAACAGGACATAGAAGCAATATAAACAAACTAGAAAAAAATATGAATGACAACCATACGCACACTGAAGAAGCTACTAGATCACTTATAGAAACCACGGCAGCATTCAACATTGTATAGAGTACAACCGCAGATTCAATCTTGACCAAACACAACAAATTTACCAGGCAGTTACAGTTAGACAAAACTTAAGACCAAAAACGACAGAATTAGTGTAAGTTGTACTGACGAGACTATTTAACGGACAACATTATCAGTAGCATATTTACACACTTCCAGTTCCCCCTGAAGAAGACACCAATCCCGTGTCGAAAAGTTGGGCAAGTAATAAACCTCGTTATATTCCCGAAAAGACTGCGTAGCCGTTAAATCCGAACGAGACTGTTTTGTACTGTACTTAGCATTGAATAGCGGATTTAGTGGACAACAATAACTGAACTTTCAAAATTTCTATCTTGATGGCTCAATTTATTGTGATTTTCAGTCAACACTCCATAACTCGATATTGAAGGGACCATTGGGTTAAGGAGGTATCGAGTTATAGACCACACAACCAGTACAACAGCGATCCAAGGAACCATCGAGGTAGCCATGAAAACCAACTTTTACTATGGTTCTCTAATTCGATATCGATGTACGAAATATCGAGTAAAGGAGAGTTGACTGTATTTGCACTGCTTGAACAGTGTTGCCATCCGTCGACATAAACAGGTACCATTTCTAGCAGCTCATAAAGATTTACAAGTTTCCGGTGAATTTTTCGAAACATCATGAATATCTAATTTGATACTCTTTTTTATTCAGTTCATTTACTTAAGGCTCGAACGCGTGTAACGCTTTACGGAACCGATAATGTTTTTTGTTTTTATATTAATTTTTCTGGATTTTCTTAAGAACCTTTAAAGGTTAGATCATAAACTAAAATTTCGCGAAGAAAAAAATAAGGTTCATTCAAGTTTGATAATACCATGGTATGCGTGCGTTCATTAACTTGAGGCTCAAATGCGTGTAACGCTTTAGGGAGCCGTATATATGTTTTTCTTCTTATATATGGAAATTTAGCTCCTTAAGTAACCAATTTTGTGCAGACTGGTGTCAGATTTATCGTGGGAACTGGAGTTAATTAACTATCTTGTTAAGATAAATAATTTCCAGAGAATTATCAAAACTGTCAAGATTCTGAGTTTTTCTCGTAGCAAAAGGGATCGGAAGCGAAACCATCGTACAGAACTGGTCAGAAAATAACTCCGAAAGTTGTTTAAATTGCATGTACAGCAACATTTGCCAACAATTTCGGGAATGATCCAAGCGCAAACAATACCCATTGGAAACTGTAACCGATTACACCATCCGCTACAATACCACCCCCTAGCAACCTGTTCCCATTTTCGCACAAATTACCAACCCATTCCCCAAAAGCAAACCGGCTCCGAATGGTTTATTCTCGACAAACTTTTGCCTTGAAGTACCATTTCATTTTTCTTGCCGACCTCGGTCCGAAAACTTCCCCGTCGTCGAACACAGCGGACATCCATCCTCGCCGCCCCCAATTTACGCCCGGCACAAAATTATAATGATTTATGCCTTCTAATTATATGGCAGAATTATAAAATGAAATTGAAATTCCCACCGCAATCGCTCCAACTCCGGTAATAAGGACTGCTGGAAACGAACAATGCAGCTCCAACGCCACCACCAAAGTTCCATTCCCATTTCTGTAAGCTGCATTTGAGGGTTTGAGTCGAAAGAAAACTTTTCTCCTCCAAGCTTGGAAACGATTCGACGAGCACAACTATTTCGAAATCGAAATTGAACCTGACAACTAGAGAGACTAAATCTACCTTTGCTTTGACCTGCAAGTGAAGCTTCGAATTGTGATTTGTTATGGGGTGGGAAAGGAACTGCAGATTGCAAAAATTCCCGAGAAAACCAACGAATTTAATCTGGCGAGCTTTCCACACGCTAACGAGGCCGAGAAGAAAATTAATGAGGAATGGGGAACACAATTTGATGACGATCGCAACAAATTTTGTTCGGATTCGATTTCAATCCTAGAAAATAAAATTGGAACATAAAACAGTTCCAAACAAAATGCCCTTTTTAAAATTGCGTTTAGTAACAAAATTTGTTTTTTAAGCTTTGAAGGCCAAAAGTCACATACATGTCATGGATGTTTATGTTCCTTGTTAGACATGAAAACAAAACAAAATCAATTGTGAACCTTTTTAATTCCTTTGTTTTTATCATCACATTCATATGTTGGTGTTCCTTGAAAGTTTTTTTTACTAGCATAAGCCCTAGATACTTAACTTCATCTGGTCAATTTAATGGAATACATCAAAACTTTTTTGCAATCTACTATACATGACAAGCAAGCTTCGTCCTTTGGCGAAAAGGCCTGTGTCATCCGCAAAACAAACATTTTTGACATCCTTGAGGTAGGGTAGAAGCACCGGTTTTGGCCATACGCCAGTTGTAGCCATAGTGGGTTATAAACCGTTTTACAAAGCCAATCAGCATAAAACCTTTTGTGTTCAGTAGATCACATTCATATGATAGAGCTACATTCATTTACTTGTCCAAATTGATTCAAATTGATTCCGAGAAAAAGATAAATAAATAAATAAATAAAAAAACATAAGAAAAACAATCAATTTTCCTTGTAATTTCAACTCTCATACACCTAATTTGGCCAGGACACTCCTAATTTGGCCACTCACATGAGAAATCAATGCGATTGGCCAATTTAGGAACCGAAGTTAAATCTCTGGCCGAAACTGGTTCCGTCTGCCTATATTAACCAACAGGATTTTCAAAGCGAAAAAATGGTTTACGCTCAGTTTTGATATTTTACACACATAATATGGATTGAAAGCTTGCATTTGACATATTTGTAATGTAAAAACGGCTACCCATTTAATTTTTATTGACATTTTCTCTTAGGCTGGCCAAAACCGGTGCTTTTACCCTAATGCAGGTAAGTCCGATGTGAAAATGTTGTGTAATATTGATCCCAAAATGCTGCCTTGAGTAATACCAGTTCTTACAGAAAGTCTTTCATACTTGAAGTTCTTATAATTGACCTAAAGTGTACAATTGACAGATAACTTTGGATTATTATGTTTTATTTAAGACGCTTTACCGTTTGTCATGGCATTCGTGTCTGAACTTAGGATTATTCTAATAATTTAATTTGGAAAATTAAAGTTTTTCAAATCTTACATTCAAACCTTCATGCCAAATACTGTCGAATGCTTTTTCAATTTCCAGAAGAGCAAGACCAGTAGAATAAACTTCGGTCTTCTTGGAACGAATCAAATTTGTTACAAGTAAAGGTTGATGAGTGGTCGAAAGTGCATGTCAGAATAAAAAATGAATTAATTGTCTTTATTATCGAGACTTTCAGCAGAATAAAAATATTCATTGGCAACAATGGTTGATGAGGGCCATCATTCTGTTCAAAATGATCTTTTTAAAAAGTTTACCGATGGAGAAAAGTAAGCTAATTGAATGATGCATCGCAAATAATTTTCAAAAAAGCTTAGAGCTAGTTTCAAATTGAGATATTTTTTAGAAAAATTCTTGTTTTTCAATTGAAACAAAAACAACTTTTTTTTTTGTAATTTAACAATTGTCAACTTATCGTAATGTTTCTTCGGGCCACCACACCAAACTAAGCAACCGAAATCAAGAATTTGAACGAGCAGCTTTCAGGAAGCTGTTTTGATTCGAATGTCTCGGAAACGGATACGTACCTACACCAGAGTTCACTCCATTTCGACGACGTACACGTACACCAGTATAGTTTTCCTGGAGGTTTTACTGCTAATACGGCAGCAGTAAGCTTCGGCAGCGTCTGTGCCTTAGAAAACCCGTACACGAGATTTACGAGCCGGGATCCTTAATTGGATCGTGCTTTTGACGCTTCGGCGATTTGAACGAGCAGAACGTGAGAATAACCCCCAGCACAGAATCCATAAACTTTGCGCTGCCGGAATTATTGCCATCATTGCTCTGTGGTTGGGATCGATTGCCGTTGTACAGTGGCTATTGTGTTTGTTTATGGTTGGGTTGTAATAAAACATGGGATTTGTGGGAAAATATATGAATTGAGTAACCTTCGGTGAAATTGGATCCTGAAGGTCAGCTGTAGTCTGCAAGTAATATTGTACCTACAAATAAAAATCATGATAGTTTCTCAGTGCGCATCGTACCTTCGTGCTGTGCGTACACGAATTCTCTCTGCTCTTTGAAGATTTTTAAAACTACCTTAAGCAATAAAACAGTACTTTCCAGTGCTACAAAAACAGTACTTTTCAGTACTATTTTGTCTGCTATTGATCCCTTTACGATCCTTGTTTGGACCCGTGCCTTCGATTTTTCGTTGGACCCGTTGGCGAAAGCTAGCGGTGGTAATCCTTCTTGGACACCTCTTAGGAGGTCTCGTCTTCTTTCGTTTATTCACTAAACATGGTTGCAACTACAAACAAAAGGAAGGGCGAATCTCTGAATTCACAACTTCCTTCCAAAAAAGTGGGATTTAAAACTGTCACTAAACGTGGCAAGAATGGAAGAAAGGACGTTTCTCCGGAATGCGAACTTTCTTCCAAGGGTGAAATGGATAATGTTGATAACTGCATCGAAATGAGCAATCAGTTCGATGCTCTCGACAAATTTTCCGAACACTAAATCGAAGCAGCCTCTAGCCCAGGCTCTTTGATTCAAATGAGGAAGCAAAGAGTGCCGCCTATCGTGGTCAGTTGTTCCGAATTTGGGGGATTTAGGCAGGAGATCTTGAACTCCATTAGGGGAATTAAGGTTTCCTTCCAAATAGCAAAGAAAGGAGACTGTCGCGTTTTGCTGGAAACTATTAAAGATCGCAAACTTCTTCTCAAACATCTTGAAGAGAAAAAGCACAAATTTTTTACTTATGACGACAAAACTGAACGTTTGTTCAAAGTTGTCTTGAAAGGTCTCTCAAGTGACTATAAGTCACCTGAAGAGATCAAAAATGGAATAAATGATTTACTTGGATTTTCCCCAGTCCAAGTAATCATTATGAAAAAGAGAACCCAATCTGGCATTGTTCGGAAAGGGCTTTCTCAAGAATTTTATTTAGTTCACTTTAACAAAAAAGAACTAAATAATATTAAAGCTTTAGAAAAAGCTAGACTTATGATCGATGTCCGTGTGGCGTGGGAACATTTCCAGAAACCTGGAGGAAACTACCAGAACCCCACTCAGTGTCGTCGGTGCCAAAAGTGGGGTTATGGTACAAAAAATTGTCACATGGATGCTAAATGCATGATTTGCGGAGGATCTTCTCACGCTAAGGACGTCTGTCTAGTGAAGGAAGATACCACCAAGTTTATATGCTCAAATTGCGGGGACAATAATAAGTCCCATTTTTGGGCTTGCCCTTCGCGTAGGTGAGTTGTCGAGGCTCGTGTCAGGCAGATGAAAGATAATATCCGTTACGATAACGGTCGTTTCCGGAATTTGCCTGGTAGAGTATCAAACAATGCTCATTTTTCAGTTAACGATCGCTTGATAAGGAATCATACCCATCAGGAAGATCAAAATCATGCTCATTCACTAACTAACTTTTAATCCGTCGGGTAGCCGTTCTTCTTCTTCTTCTTCTTCTTCTTATTCTTCTTCTTCTTATTCTTCTTCTTCTTCTTCTTCTTGGCATTAACGTCCTTACTTGGACAGAACCTGCTTCTCAGCTTAGTGTTCTTATGACCACTTCCACAGTTATTAACTGAGAGCTTTCTTTGCCAAAGTTGCCATTTTCGCATTCGTATATCGTGTGGCAGGTACGATGATACACTATGCCCAGGGGAGTCGAGGAAATTTCTATTACGAAAAGATCATGGACCGACCGGGATTCTAACCCAGAAACCTTCAATATGGCTTTGCTTTGTAGCCGCGGACTCTAACCACTCGGCTAAGGAAGGGTAGCCGTTCTAATCTTTTAATTTCGAATGTATCTAACCACGGAAAATCCATTGCCGATATTGTAGCAGATAATTTGAACTCCTCCCCTATTCACACAATGAGTACCCATTCTACTTGTTTCAAAGCAAAAAAAACCCTGCCGTCACAGGTAACATCGTCTACCGAAAATTCTAACGGAAAATCATCAAATGTACCCACTTCAAGTGATATGTCTGCCTCTGATTTTAATTTTATAACTGAACAATTGAATCTAATGATTGATGCAATGTTCAAAGCCACCACTATGACTGAAGCAGTCCAAGTTGGTATAAAATTTACTTATCAAATTGTTACGTTGTTGTTGGATTAAGTTTTTCTAATGGATCCAATAAATAATAATTTGAATATTTTTAATTGGAATGCTCCTTGAATGGTAAAGAGGATAAGCTGTTTAATATTTTTACAGCTAATTTCGTGCATATAGCAGTTATTACTGAAACATATTTAAAACCTGGATCCAAACTAAAAAGAGATCCTAATTTTTTTGTTTATCGTAATGATTGATGGGGCATGTGGGGGAGTTGCAATCATCATTCATAGGAGTATAAAGAATCAACTGTTTTAGTCATTTGAAACTAAAGCTTTTGAAACTTTTGGTGTTTCTGTTGAAACACAGTTTGGTAAATATGCGTTCATAGCTGCCTATTTGCCTTTTCAATGCTCTGGGCAGCAAGTTAATTTGCTCCAAACTGACTTGCCAAAATTGACTCGCAATAAGTCATTTTTTTGTCATTGGTGACTTTAATGCCAAATATAGGTCATGGAATAATTCTCAAAGTAATTCCAACGGCAGAATTTTATTTGATGAGTGCTCTTCAGGATATTTCTCAATTCAATACCCTGATAGCCCTACGTGTTTTTCCTCTTCTAGAAATCCTTCTACGATTTATTTGGTCTTAACCGACTCTAGTCATCTTTGTAGCCAATTAGTTACTCATGCCTATTTTGATTCTGATCATGTCCCTGTTACATTTCAAATATCCCATGAAGCGATACTCAATCCTATCAGCTCGACTATCAATTATTTTCGAGCCGACTGGAATACATATGAAACATCAAGATTAGAGATGTTAATTTTTATTTACAAACAAAACTTGATATTGACAATGCTCTTGAAACTTTAACTAATTCCATTGTAGAAGCCAGGAGCATTGCAATTCCAAAATGTGAAGTAAAATTTGAATCCGTGATTATAGACGATGATCTTAAACTCTTGATTCGCCTTAAAAACGTGAGGAGAAGGCAATTTCAACGAACTCGCGATCCTGCTATGAAAATTATATGGCAGGATTTGCAGAAAGAAATTAAAAAAACGTTTTTCACAATTAAGAAACAAAAATTTTGAAAATAACATTTCTCAATTGGAACCTGGCTCTAAGCCCTTTTGGAAATCATCTAAAATTTTGAAAAAAAAAAACCCAAAAGCCAATACCGGCATTGAAAGAGGAAAACAAATTATTACTAACCAATTGCGAATAAGCTCAAAAACTTGCTATGCAGTTTGAAAGCACGCACAATTTTCATTTAGGACTTACTAGTCCAATTGAAAATCAAGTTACTCAGGACTTCGAGAATATTCTCAATCAAGAGAACGTTTTCTAAAATTCCTGGGAGACTGATTTGGAAGAAGTGAGACCGATTATCAAAAAAAATAAAAAATATGAAGGTTCCTGGTGATGATGGAATTTTCTAAATCCTCATCAAGAAACTTCCAGAAAGTAGCTTATTATTTTTAGTTGATATATTTAACAAATGTTTTCAATAAGCATATTTTCCTGACAAATGGAAAAATGCTAAGGTTGTTCCAATTTTAAAACCAGACAAAAATCCTGCAGAAGCTTCTAGCTATCGTCGTAAACTTTTTGAAAAGGTTATTTTGAACAGAATGATGGTCCACATCAACGAAAATTCAATTTTTGCCAATGAACAGTTCGGATTCCGCCATGGACATTCGACCACTCATCAACTTTTACGTGTAACAAATTTGATCCGTTCCAACAAATCTGAAGGCTACCCAGACAACCAAAGTGTACGTATAACGAAATCATCTGGAGGCTTTGTATGTGCAAAATTTCACTTATAAGATGTCGCGAAAAGGCCTTCTACGTACAAAAGTGGAGGCGATATGCGTGCATATATAAATATGCATGTATAAATATTCTACCGAACCAACCTGTGATCTTATGCGACTCAACTTATGATAACAAATGTTGATTTGACAGCTGCTACGGATTGATGCGACTCACTTTGTACGAGTGTACGAGACGAAACAAAATGTATAAATGAACTCAGAAAAGAAGTGTTTTATGCGAGGAAACTTATCAAACTGACGAGTTTATCCACGGTGTTTTGCGGGTTTGATGTAATTAGTATGAATAAACGAGTTGTAACGTGAACTTCCATGCGATTTCTGGTTGTCTGGGTATTCTACTGGTCTTGCTCTTCTAGATATAGACAAAGCATTCGACAGTGTTTGGCATGAAGGCTTGAATGTAAAATAAAAAACATTGTTAGAATAATTCAAAGTTATCTGTCGAATCGTACACTTCAGGTTAATTATCAGAACTCCAGGTGGGAAAGACTTCCTTCCTTCCTTCTTCATATTTGCAAAAATGGAAGATTTCTCCTAATGCTTCCAAAACTCAACTAATAATATTCCCACATAAACCAAAAGCTCTTTATTTGAAACCTTCAAGTAGACATGTTGTCACGATGAGAGGGGTTTCAATAAATTGGTCAGATGAAGTGAAGTTAAGTATCTAGGGCTCATGCTAGATAAGAATTTAACTTTCAAAAATCACATTCATGGCATTCAAGCCAAATGTAACAAATATGTAAAATGTCTCTATCCCCTTATTAATAGAAAATCAAACCTATGTCTTAAGAACAAGCTTTTGATATTCAAGCAAATTTTCAGGCCAGCCATGTTGTATGCTGTACCAATATGGACTAGCTGTTGTAATACCAGGAAGAAAACTCTACTGAGAATTCAAAATAAAATTTTGAAAATGATTCTTTAGCTTCCTCCCTGGTATAGTACCAATGTTACATACAGGTTGTTCGAATATTATCCATACAACAAAATTATGTTACATAACAACTTATATTTAAAATTCAAAACTCAAGCTACCTTGTTCCATATAGTTATATGTTTAAAGAAAATGTGTCTTATTTGTTAATTTCGAAATGGCCACCCCGAGCTGAGATACACGCCTTCAAACGTTTCGGGAAGTCATCCACGATGGCCGCAAGCTGTTGCACAGAAATGTCGTCCCAAACCTTCCAATGAGATGATTTCAAGTGCTCTACGGATTTGTGCGGCGTTCTGCAGGCTCTTGTCTCCAGGATAGACCATACGGAGTAGTCCATAGGGTTCAAATCCGGAGAATTTGAGGGCCATTCCTCTTTCATCAATGAACTGGGGAAAATTCGTTCACTAAGACTAATATTCTTTTCTGCCCCATGAGCCGGCGCCCA
This sequence comes from Aedes aegypti, assembly GCF_002204515.2. Lineage (NCBI taxonomy): Eukaryota > Metazoa > Arthropoda > Insecta > Diptera > Culicidae > Aedes > Aedes aegypti. The sequence continues at coordinate 187,860,448 of NC_035108.1, read as the reverse complement.
GTCTTGTTAGAAAATCCAGTCATTTTTACTAAAATGCTATGATGCCCTTTAATTTGTTTCACCAAATTAGGATGGTAGTGTTGTCTAACACAGAAAACCTATATATAAGAAATGAATGTAATGTTTGACATGATACTTATGAAGAAATAAAAAAAAGAACAAAAATTGTTGATAGGGATCGATATGTACTCTAAAAATAGTTTGGTACTTTTTCTATTCTTAACGGCGATGTTGACTTATCCAAATACAAGAGGTAAGGATATCTGTGGCATTAATTTGTCTTGGTCAGTGGTTTTGGGATTGAGCTCAGGAATTTCCATGCAGCAGAACTAGAGCATAAGCTCCATACTAAATCTGTTCTAACTTCCCAGCTTCACTAAATCCATCCGCATCCATCTAACTTGAAAAAAAAACTGTCGTGTAGCATGTACTTTCCGACATACGTGCCCTTTCAGATAGACATCCAGCAACCAACCGAGCCATTCACATTGCACACACGCCCATCTAATCCAAGGTTTTCCGAGGATAACATAACCGCACGGAATCCCACCACTGGGCTTGGCAGAGAGCGGGCTCCGATGTGTATACCCGAGTATGATGCATTTATGCACTTGTGAACTGTATAAAATGGTCCATCATGGACGTCAGTGGCAGGCAGTGTAAAATAGTCGGTGCTTGGTAATACCACTCGCCCCATCCCATAGGGGAACACAAATTGGTCAACGGGTTCTAATTTTCAATGCCAACGTTCCATTTTCGGGACCAAACCACCATTATTGTGTCGTCCTCCATCACATAGTCGTCGGTTCTAGCCAGACCGGGCCCAGTTGTGCTAACGGGAATGCGTGGGATGGCACCGTTTCAATACGGGACATAATTCATCCCACTCTGGAGTCAGGGATTGAAAATTTCTTGTTCTTTCTTGCGTCTAACTTAACAATACAAGAAATTTTGAATTTACCAAAATTTCTTGCTATTTCTTGCAACTAACTCAACGGAGCCAGAAATTTGAAATTTTCAACCCCTGGCTCTAGATTGGGATGAATTATGTCCCGTATTGTATTTTCTCCTCTACATTTTTGTTAGAAATTGAACAGTTGAAAACTTTTGGTGGTTCGATAACCATTTTTTTTTTCAATATTAGTATTACAACTGTCAAAATTTGATAATAAATTTTCGAGCTGTTTAGTAGTCGAGTCTAGTACACGACACTGAAGACGGCCTTACAGTTGAGGTCGAAATACGCGTATCTGTCAAAGGATACAAACTCTAGTGGAATTAAATGGTATAGTAGTAAATTCGGTTTTTTCATCTACTGTCAAAATTTGTTAAAAAGGTTTTAAACTATTTTTTGCTGAGCTTTTGCTTGCTACAAGCTACCTACTTTCAATCAGCTTGACTACTTTCAATCAAAATCATTTCATTATCCGGTGTTCTCACATGAAAACAAGATTTCCAAACCCTGACCCGGTGAGTGCTTGCTTGTTTATATTGGTTTGTTTGCGAGATGGCTTTCGACCGATATGAGGGAATGGTGGCTCAAGCTGCATTCTATGTAGATACATTGTGTCAGAAAACATTTTTGCTGCCAGGATCCGAAACGTTCTGATTTAAACTGGATTTTATGGGCTCTTTTCATGTGACATTGGATTTCGGCATATTTCAGTTTCGAATATGGGGTCTGTGAAACAGTTGGCTGGTTCTTGTCTGGAAATGGGAACGATAATGGGTCATGCAACACAAATATTTAATTTTCGGGTTAAGGGTTGCGGCGTTTTCTAGAATTAATTAGCATTGAATTATGGAAATTTAAATACGACTTTTCTCGAGGCTACCCATCACCAGTAGATTAGATAACTTAACGAAATTCGTTAAACGATATAATCCACCCGTAAGTGAGCCATCAAACCGATAAATAACCTTCATTTCCTAAATCCCCATCTTCCTGAATTCTAGAAAATTATTTTCACAGCTGTTCCATATAACTTTCAAAACTCGACACTCCTGCGATTTCCTCATTCCTCGTCAACAGAGAGACGACGACGGTCGCTGAAATCATTTATTTTCCCAACTTTCGGATCACTTAACGCAAACAAAATCCACTTCGGCTCCAGTTCAGTGCCATCGTCATCATCAGTGACGGTGATCAGAAATATTTTGCCATCGATATGTACTGCGGTCCAGAATTGGCCATGGTCCAATGGATCAAGTATTGGCGGTGGCGAATGGGATTGCAGGATATTCATAGCTGCTTATGAACTTTCAGTTTTATTTTAATATAAAACAGCTTCAAAGGCAAATAGTATGAATTTCGTGAACATTTTTGTTATGGAAACTGACTTGTTCCTATTTCACTTCATCATAGTAAAATCCAGGATATATTTGAATGCAAGAAATTCGAAACAAATTTCAACGAAAGCCGAAAGATACGGAACAAAAACCAAGATTTTCGGAACGAAATCCAAAATTTTCGGAACGAAATCTGAGAGATTCTGATCGAAACCCAAAAGATTTTGAACCTAGTCAAGAGATTCGAAATGAAATTTAAGAGATTCGGGACGAAATCCAAAAGATTCGTAACAAAATCGAAAAGTAATCCAAAATATTCGGAACGAAATCCAAGAGATTTGGAACGAAACTCAAGAGATCCGGAACGGACACCAAAACATCCAAGAGATTCGGAATCAAATCCAACAGATTTGGAACGAAAACCAACGATTCGGAACGAAATCTAAGAGAACCGGAATCGGGACTGAATCTTATGAACTAAAATCCAAGATATTCGGAAAGTAATCCTTCATTTTCGTAACGACATGTAAGAGATTCTGAACGAAATCCAAGAGATTTGGAACCAAATCAATAGATTCGAAACAAAATTTGAGATTCGGGACGAAATCCAATAGATTCGTAACTAAATTTAGAAGTAATACAAGATTTTCGAAACAAAATCCACGAGATTAGGAACGAAACTCAAGAGATCTGGTACGCAAACCAAAACATCCAAGAGATTCGGAACCAAATCCAACAGATTTGGAATAAAAACCAACGATTCAGAACGAGATCTACGAGAATCAGAATCGGAACTGAAGCTCAGGAACAAAATCAATGAGATTCAGGACGAAATCCAAGAGATTTATAAGGAAATTCAAGATATTCGGAACGAAATTTAAGAGGCCAGGAACGAAACCCAAAATATCCAAGAGACTCGGAACCGAGTCCTACAGATTTTCAACGAAAACCAACGAAATCTAAGAGATTCAGAACTGAATCGAAGGAACACAATTGATGAGGTTCGGAACGAAATACACGAGATACGTAAGAGATTCCGAACTAAATCCAAGATATACGGAAAGTAGTCCAAGACATTCGAAACGGAATTTAAGACACTCTGAACGAAATCCCAGAGATTCAGAATGGAAATCAAAAGATTAGGAATCACTTAGATGATTCCTAACGAAATCCAAGAGATTCGCAAGAGAATCTGAGGATTCCGAACAGAAAATAAGAATTACGAAAGAAAAAAATTTGGAATTCAGAACGGAATCCAAAAAATTTAAGGTTCTGATCGAACCAAAAGAATAGGGTCCTAAAGCCCTGTTCCGATTTTAGTGCCAAACGCTTAAGTTTAGGCCAAAAACACATGTTTACTCAATTTTCTAATGTTTTCCGTTGGTTTAAGTCGAAAAAACATTTTTTTTTAGATTTTGCTACACCCCTAGGCTTAAACTCAAATTTTGGGTGTATTTTGATTTCCGTGTCCCTTCCGAAATGTCAGATAGGCACAACCAAGGAACAACAAGGAGATTGAAACTAAAACCCCTGTGGTGTTCTTGTCGACTAAGCGAACGTCAAACATGATCTCAAGTGTCAATGTTCATTTATTGACCCAATTTTTAAATTAAAGTTTAAATATGTTGTAGCCGTTATTTGAGCGGGAAAAAAAGCTAAAATAGTTGAATAAACATGCTCTTTCGGTTTTTTAAATAAAAACAAGATTTTATTAAAAATTTTAGGACCCAATTACGAATGAAATCCAAGAGATTTGAAACGAAATCCAAGATATTTATAACCTAATACAATAGATTCGATACAACATCCAAGAGGTTCTGAATGAAGTTTAGTCGGAACAAAATTTGAAAGAGTCGGAACGAAATCCAAGAGATTCGAAACGAAATCCAAGAGATTCGGAACGAAATTCTAGATATTCGCAACGCAACGAAAGAGATCAGGATCGAAACCCTACAGATTTGAAACGAAAATCAACGATTCGGAACGAAATCTAAGAGATTCAGAACCGAATCGAAGGAACAAAATTAGTGAGGTTCGGAACAAAATCCAAGAGATTCGTAACAAAGTGTAAGAGATTCGGAACTGAATCCATGATATTTGGAAAGTATTCCAAGATATTCGAAACGGAATCTAAGATGCTCTGAACGAAATCCCAGAGATTCAGAACGAAAATCAAAAGATTAGGAACGACATCTAAGTGATTCCTAACGAAATCCAAGAAATTCGTAGCAGAATCTGAGGATTCCTAGCAGAAACTAAAAATTCCGAAAGAAGAAATTTGGGATTCGGAATGGAATCCGAAAATTTTGGAAAGACTTTTAAGGCTCTGATCGAACCAAAAGAATTACGAATGGAATCCAAGAGATTCGGAATAAAATAAAGATATTCGAAACGAATTTCAAGACATTTGTAACCTAATAAAATACATTCGGTACAACATCCGAGAGGATCTGAATGAAATCCCAGAGATTCTGAACGAAATCTAAGAGATTCGGAACGACATATAAGAGATTCGGAACTAAATAAAAGAGTTTCGAAACGATGATCAGGAGACTTGGAACGAAATATAAAAGTTTCGGAACTTGAATATCGATTAAGATTCAGATCAAAAACCAAGAAAAATGAAAGGAATCCAAGAAATTTGCAACGAATCAAAGAGACTCGGAACGATATTCTGAAGATTATTCAAGAGCATCCAAGTAGCCATTTCATGAAAACCCGATCTAGTAGGTCACCGAATTCCGTGCAAATTTGCTGTTTTGTTCCTTATCCGAAATAAGGATACACGTGTTTTTGGATTTTTTTATTAGGGTGACCATTTACAAAATAGGGTGACCAGAAAAATCGCGATTTTGCAAAATTTTAATTAAAAAAAAATTATAACTTTTGAACCGCTCGACCGATTTACAATTTGGACGAAATGAAAGCTGAAGATTTTGAATTTTCAAGAAAAATATAAAATTTCACAAAAATTGTTTTCTTACATAAGAAAAAAATCAATAATTTCCGTTTTTCGTGTTTTGAAGGCCTCGGGACCAAAGGAGCCATTGCTGTTCTCATATTTTCTTGAAAGTTCAGTGAATTTTACGTTTACTGTCAAATTTTCAGCAATGTTTTTTTTGTTATTTGAGACACATTTTTTTGAAAATAAAATATCAGTCATTTTTCATCGGCAAACACTGTAGGTCTCAGCGGAATAGATTTTTTATTTAAAAAAAATCATAATTTTTGAACAGCTCAACCGATTTCCAACACGTGTATCCTTATTTCGGATAAGGAACAGAATAGCAAATTTTCACGGAATTCGGTGACCCACTAGTTCGGTTTTTCATGGAACGGCTGCAAGAGAACATCCATTATTGATAATATCCAAGAGACACAAAATGCAATCCAAGATATTCGGTATAGAAGTATAGAACCCAGGAGGTTTGGAAAGAAGACCAAGAGACCCGGAAAGAAAACCAAAAAAATTGTAACCTAATACATTAGATTAGAAATTACATCCAAGAGGTTCTGAATAAAATTCCAGAGATTCGGAACGAAATCCAAGAGATTTGAAACAATATTCAAGAGAGTTGGAACGAAATACGAAAGATTCGAAACGATATCCAAGAGATTTGGATAAAAAACCAAGAGAAAATTAAAGAAATCCAAGAGATATGCAACGAAATCAAAGAGACTCGGAACGATATTCTTAAGATTATACAAGAGCGTTGAAACAAATTCGAATCGACATCTACGAGAGCGGAATAGAAATTCAGTAGATTCTGAATGAAATCCAACAGATTTTGAACGAAATCCAAGAGATTCTGAACGAAATCCAAGAAGTTCAAAACGAAATCCAAGAGATTCAAAACAATATCCAAGCGACTCAGAACGCCATTTATTAAATTCAAAAATAATTCAGAATCCTGCGTGGATTCTGTTCAGGATCCTATGTGGATTTTGTTCAGTATCCTGTGTGAATTCTATTTAGAATCCTGTGTGGATTCTGTTCAGAATCCTGTTTGGATTCTGTTCAGAATTCTGTGTAGATTTTGTTCAGAATCCTATGTGGATTCTGTTCAGAACTCTGTTTGGATGTTGTTAAGAATCCTGTGAATTCTTTGCAGAATCCAGTTTGGATTCTGTTCAGAATCATTTGTGAATTTTGTTCAGATTTATGTGTGAATTTTGTTCAGAATCATGTGTTGATTCTGTTTAGAATCATGTGTGAATTCTGTTGAGAATCCTGTTTGGATTCTATTCAGAATCATGTGCGGATTTTGTTCAGAATCATGTGTAGATTCTGTTCAGAATCCTGTTTCAATTTTGTTCAGAATCCTGCGTGGATTCTGTTTAGAATCTTGCTTGGATTCTTTTCAGAATACTGCGTGCATTCTGTTCAGAATCCTGCGTGGATTCTGTTCAAGATCCTATGTGGATTTTTTCAGTATCCTGTGTGGATTCTGCTCAGAACGCTGTTTGAATGCTGTTCAGAATCTTGTGTGAATTCTGTAGAGAATCCTGTGTGGATTTTTTGCAGAATCCTGTTGGATTCTGTTCACAATCATTTGTGAATTTTGTTCAGAATCCTGCGTGGATTCTGTTAAGAATCCTGTGCGGAATCTGTTCAAAATCCACTTAGTATTCTGAACAGAATTTACACATGATTCTTAACAGAATCAGAATTGAATTCTTGAAGAATATTGTAATAAAAATAAATATGTCATTTTCGAAGATATCTCTTTCGCAAAACCCATTTATATCAAAGTGACTTTCTCTGAGCAGAACAAAATGCATGCAACGAGCTTGAAAAGCTGTGGAAACCACCACTCAAATGGGTCTTCATTTTCACACACAACGCGGCCAAGCCATTATCATCTTGGTGCTCGGAAATACACACGACGTCCAATGACCAAAGTGCACACTTTCGGTGTGAGTTGCAAATGTTCTAGGAAAACCCCGTACCCCGAGATTCAAAGATACTGAAACGTGCAGACTGTGTGTTTGTGTGTACGTGTGTGAGAGGTGCGGGCCTTAATGTGCAGCAGATTCTAACCTCAAAAAGGGGCAAGGACGACGATGAATACAGACATACAACAAGGACGACATCGTGGCTAGCTGGTTTTTCGCCGGAATTTTACGATGTATTCATGGGCATGAACTTGAAAGCGATTAAAGGCCACTCCTCGGTCGGTCGCCGGCTCGAAATCCGGTGCCGAGAGATCTTCTTCGGAGCGCACAACCGCCGCACTAACATAGGAACAGATATGGATGTACACTAGAGGGTGGCCCATAATGATCAAATAACAAAAAACTTAAGCAAAATGTCCCAAATTTGTACAGCTGGACCCCCAGGAGGTAACGTGGAAATTTAAGCGGAATCCGTCAACCCTAACAGGGGTGCTAAACAAGCTTGAAGTCAATCTGTGATAAATAATTAAAATATTATTTAAGAATTTTTAAACTTTATTAATAAAATACATATTTGAAAAATTTGTCAAAATCAAATATTGAAACTGAAACGTTTTAAAAATATTAATGTTCACTCGAAAACAATTTTAAGCTTTGTGTTTTCAAAATATATGAAATTTGGCGAATTTCCTAAAGTGGGCGTTTTTATTATTATTATTATATTATTATATTTATTAGAAAGATTTTCAGCCCACGGCTAGTTTATCTCCATGTGAGAATGTTTCAAAATTCTTACATAGAATTTAATAGTTTTCTTACAAATTTAACTTGAAGTTATTTCCATTTAGTATGAAAATCGACCTCTGTGTACTTTTTTCTTACCAGTACCATAAAAATGGACCACCCTTAAATGTGCACTGAGTGTAATGGCTTTTTGCTCGCATCGTATCCGGAATGGCCGGATCCGGTTCGAAGGGGCTCAGAAGACCGCATGCGCATCTATTGAGGGAAAGTAGGTATCTGTGCTCGGGGATGGCAGCGCAAGGATTGAGGGAAAAATGTTCTCACACAGAGTTGTTTTGTTGTTGTTTTACAACAACAACGAGATGCTGATGCTGATTGCACAACATTGGCTGTTTTTTGGATCTTTTGGAGGAATGGCGAAAGTCAGGACTCAGAAGTGGTGGGGTGAGGCCAAGTTTTACAATTTGATTACACGGCTTTTGTAGACGTATTATTCTCGCTAGAGGTATGTCTTAACTTTGTCTGAAATCAAGTTCCCACGAAGCGTGATTCTGATTACCGCCCACACTGAAATTGATTATTTTCATGAAAAAGTTTGAAATTCGTATAAATCAATTTTCTTTCTGATATAATAACATTAGAAGTGATGGGTTGGGCTCAAGAACTTCTAGAAATTTGAAGGTTAAAGCTTTTCATATTTTCCATTTATGTTACTCAGTAGACGTCTTTAAAGCCAAATTCCGTCTTTAGGTCTTCTGATTCCTGTCGGGATGAAACATTGCAACCAGCTTGATAAGTGAAGAAAACATTTTGATTTCGATCCACATGACATGACCACATGTGTTTCGGAATCGGATCCAACTTCCTCAACAAAATGAAAACATAACGAAATCCCATCTAGGGACACATCAAACATCTTCTATTGAACGACCTCAAAAGTTATTTCACAAATTTTACACACAAAACTGAACCTAAATATTCCAGCAAGTGGTCAAAGTGCTTTTCTCATTTTTTTTTTATTATTCACCGTTTGAATTAGTTATTAATTTCCAAAAAGCCAGGGACAAACCTTAAATTCTGAAAAAGCCGCAATTTGAAGATCTGTAGATAAATTAAGGTAGCCTTCCTTAGCCGAGGGGTTAGAGTCCGTGGCTACAAAGCAAAGCCATGCTGAAGGTGTCTGGATTCGATTCCCGGTCGGTCCAGGATCTTTTCGTAATGAAAATTTCCTTGCCTGTACGAATGCGAAAATGGCAAGTTTGACAAATAAAGCTCTCAGTTATTAACTGAGGAAGTGCTCATAAGAACACTAAGCTGAGAAGCAGGCTTTGTACCAGTGAGGACGTAATACCAAGAAGAAGAAGAAAAAGAAGAAGAAGACGAAGAAGAAGAAGAAGAAGAAGGAACATATTTTAGCTGAGCAGGCTTTGTCCTAGGTGAGATGTACAGGGTGTCCGCAAATTATCCGTACAAACTTTGAAGGCATGGCTCTATGCAATCAAGTGGAATAAACTCAGTATTCTTGCATGGTTTAATACATTGACGTATTATATTCTTAAGCAGTAAGTGCGACACATTTCCGATTTCAAATATTTGTAAAACCGAGCCAAATGTGTTGCATGGTCTTAGAAACAGCAATTTTCGAGCTTTAGGGCAGCAGAGAAATATCCATAGAATTCACTGAATTTGAACAATATAATTTTCGTTTTCCAGTCTTACTTGAAGCCAATGACATGTACGTTACTTCAAATAATAATAGAACATTTGGATTCATCTATTTTTAATTTCAGGGAAAAAATATCGCAAATATGACTAGCGGCCCTAAAGAAAAATGACTTCGAAATGTTTAAATTAGCCTATCTCAAGAAGAAGCAATTATTTCGAAATTATTCTGAATTCTATTTTGTGTTAACATATAGATGTATTGAAAAAGGTACACTGACATTGATTTTTCTATTGTTTTCAATAAAAGATCATCTTTCGCATATTTTGCTGTTCGGATAATTTACGGGCACTCTGTAATTCCAAGAAATAGAATAAAACGAATAGAAATTTGGCAAACAAAAGCTCTAGCTGTTTGAGCTTTAAGTCCCCATACACCTACCAAATTCCTGCAGTCTTTACGATAAAATTGAACGATGAATTATTCCATCGTTACACATTTCGTCCTCAAGAGATCCTCAGAACCATTTCGCTCGTAATTTCCATCTTTACCAAGCATAAATCTGTGATAACCGAGGGGGAGAAAGACGATGATTCAATTTTCCAACTCAACTAACCGACCGACTCTCCAGTAGTAAAGCAGACAGGATTCAGATTTTTAGCCTTCCACAGGAAGCCAGCCACATTTCCGGAGAAAACTTGGTTCGGTTGGTGTGCAATAGCATCGTATACCACCTACCTCTCTAGAGCTTCTCTCCCAAGGACACAGGAAGCAAAGCGCAATAAAATGACAGAAAAATATTTCGCTCCCCGGTTGCATCCTCATCCCCGGCTCTTTTGAAGCTCGTTTTCCACAACTTGGTTAAAACCTTACTCCCAATGGTATGATTTATCAACAACGAAGAGGAAACCGCTGCTGCAACTCTGATCCTAGAAACAGTTGCACAAAGTCTCCTGTTTCGTCGTGTGGTTCTTTGAATCGGAGCTCCATCTCGACGACGACGGCAGGCACTCGGAGACTCGAGAAGAATCGAAATCCAATCCTCCCTCCACGCGGCGTTCCTTCTAACCGGGGGAAAAGAAAGGAAGAAGACAGATCTCCGTGTGACCACCGTTACAAGGAAACTCATTTGTGCCGTCGTGGGAGGGAGCGACGGTGCGTGGGTGCGAATGCTACAAACAAGTGCACGTAATTCAACACCGAGTCTTACGATTGGACCTGTGCGCCGTCGAAGAGTTTCTCTAGGAGTTGCTTTACGGATTCTATGAAGAATTTGGCTGAGAATGTCTCTAGAACTTATTCCAAAATTATTTTAATAATTTCACCAGAGATTGTTCCTGGAATTACTACAAGGATTTCTTCATGTACACTAGTGTGGGACAAAATTTAGATTCCCGCTCCAGTCCACTTTTTGGATTGCATTTAGGTCTTTTTTGCCGAAAGCAAAGGCTGTCAAATGTAAACGAAAACGTGTCGACTACCGTGATTGCTAACAACACGAACCTGAACGAGTTCTGAGAAGTATTTGTTATGAAATTACTGTGAGAATCCCAAGTGGACTCTCTTGCGAAACATTTGTGGAGTTTTCTTTCCAAAGAATAGCTAGCTAAATACTAAGAGAGATATTCAGGGATTCTTATAAAATTCCTAAAAGAATTCTTGCTGGAAACCCTGGAGGTGGTCATTAGCCTGGGACACGGTTATATGAAAAATTTAGATTCTCGCTCCAGTCCACTTTTTGGATTGCATTTAGGTCCCATAACAACTGTGCAAAATTTCAGCTCGATCGGTGAAACTATATTTACGCCAAAGTTTATATAGGATTTACTATGAGAAAACTCACTTTTGCAAAGAAAAATCGCCATAGGACGCCCATAGTGCTCTATAAAAATGCTGAACACAGACTTCGATAGGTATTTCTACGATGAAGAATATTACCGAAGACCGCGAAAAAATCCGACACTTGTGAAAAAAGCATTAAATAATTAAAAAGAGAAAATTCCATCAGAATTTGCTTAATTTTCATGTTTTTGAAAAATTTTCGGGATCCTGGGATTTTCCGGGAAATGGCAATTATTTTCCGTTTCCCGGGAAGTCGAATTCCGGAAAAACTGGAAACACTAGTGTTATTATACTGACCTTCTACGCCTACTTGGTTATTTTTTGGTAATTGCAACAAATAAATAAAAGAATAGCTACATGCAGCTCATTTTGCCGACACTTACAGTGACGAACCATCCATTGTTTGTGTAACAAATTAATGAATCATTGTCACGATACAAATTTGTGTTTTGACAAGCATGAAACGAACTCAGAAGGGTGCATATCAGATGGCCAGTTAGTTTGCCACCCCGAAATGTATGAAGTTACTACATTTCTGAGTATCAACCATTTTTCGGTGAAATAGGCGTTCGGGAAACCGACATTCGGGGAAAAGTAGCACCACCATGTTCCTAGAAAATATTACTTCTTTTTTTTTAACAGTGACTTTTTAGTGACCAGGTCAAAAATACTACTACTTATTTTTATAGTTTGCACTAACGTAAGAAGTACACGACATTCACGAGACGCGACGGAGACAAGACATAACACTTAAGAATTTGTAAGAACGATAATAGAATTTGTAAGAACGATAAGTGTTATGTCTTGTCTCCGTCGCGTCTCGTGAATGGAGGTCAAAAATAGTGACCAAATCACTAAAAAGTGATTAACTACAGGCCCTGCTGTGGCATTAGCTTGTGTGACACCTTAAACGAGCTATTGAGGAGTCCATAGAAATTTTAGCGGAGAAATTACTCGAGAAGTTGAATGAAATTTGTGAGAAATTCCTAGAGAAATTTATGTAGAAACTACAAGAGGAACTCTATGTCGAAAAACATGAGGAATCTTCTGAAGAGTATTTAATGTATTTCCTCTAAAATTTCCTGGGACAATTTTAGAGAAATTCCTGGGATTAAATGTGCAGGAATTCATATGGAAACGCATTGAAAGATAACTGGAAAAATGCGGTGGAATTTATGTAGATCTTCCTGGAAAAAATACCGTTACGAATTCCTTTATAAACTCTGAAATGAACTTTTTCTTGACAAACTACTGTTAGAATCTTTGGAATATATCCTATAAAAACAAATAGGTAAATCGATGCAAGAATTAGTCGAAAATATCTGGAGACAATGAATTTTTGAATTATAATTCAGAACTTATGGAATAATTGGTGAAGGTATCGCTTCAGGAATTTGTGGAGAGATCTCCGAAAGCATGCTAGAAGCAATCTCCAAAAAATCACTTGCCAAATTTTGGAAGCTTTTCCTCGAGGGATCGGAGAAAAAAAAATATGAAGAACCTGTGAAATAGGTCAAATAATAGTCTCTGAAGGGTGCTCTGGAACCTCTAAAATTTAGCAACAGGATTCACTGCAAGCACAATATGAAAAAAACAATATTTTGGAGATCATTTCGGTTAAAATAGAGGCTTTAGAGATCTTCCGTTAAGAATTGAAACTTTTTTTAGAGATTTACATTAAAATACAGACCAAGTCGATCTGCTACTAGCCCTGTTATAGGAAAGCAAGATTTTCTAGCGATTCCTCCAAGAATTCCTTAACGGAATCCTAAAGGGATTCCCTGAGGAATTCTATCAAACATTTCTCTAGGGATTCTTCTAAGAATATCTTCAAATGTTCAATCAGGAAATATTCCAAGAATTTCATTATGCAATTTTTCAAGGGTTCATCTAATAATACTTCCAAAAGTTTCGCAAGATTTTTTTTGAAAATTCTTAAAAGTGTTCTCTATACTGCTAAGGATATCTCCAAAACTTCCCCCAGAAATTTTGATTTTTTCGAATATACATGCTATTTTTTTCAAGAATACTAGAATTCCCGGGTGTCGACACAATTTATTTAATTTGTTTCATATAAAAAATCCAGATCATTAAATTATGTGAATTGTATAAGCAGACTTGGCAATATTGTGTAATATATATAATTACAGAACAACCGACTTTTTTTTACGAAAATCTGTATTATAACTTTAAAATTTTAGTTACAAAACATTTTCTTTCAGGTCCTTTAACCCCTCTACAGACAGCTTCATTTTTTAAGCAAAATGAATATTCAAATCGTTATAACTTTTTTGTTTTTCAATATTTTTGCTCCATTTTTTCACAAGTTCTCAAAAAACTCTTTTAGTTTTGGGATCTGTTGCGATATTGATGATTGGCCATCTGGTTTTGAAGATATTCTAAAATTCCATGGGGGACCGACGAGTAACCAGAACCCCCCCCAAGGGTACAGAATTTTAAACGTGTTTGGATATTCACGCTTCGGAACAATACATTAATGAGAGTATGTTGTGAAAAAATGAAGCAATTTGGTGCAGCCGTCTTGGAGTAATGAGCATTTAGGTTTCTGGAATCACGCTGGCCAAATAAAGATCTTAAAAACTTCAAAAAACATCATTTAGTAATTTTTAAGAATTTCTAAATTGATTCGTATGATTTTTTCAGAGTAGCTCCTTTTTACCTGGCATTATATAGCCTACATTTTATTTTTTGATAAAATAATAAAAACCAAAATTGCCGTCAAAGACATTTTATATGGAAAATGTCGGTCCCCCAAGAAACATCTGAATATCTTCAAAAACAGATCACCAATAACAGATATCGGCACGGATTCCAAAAAACTAGAAAAGTTGTTTGAGATCTTGTGAAAAAATGGTGCAAAAATATTGAAAAACAAAAAAGTTATAAAGGTTTCAATATTTATTTTGCGGTAAAAAATAAAGCTGCCGGTAGAGGGATTAAACTGTATATATCAGATTGTAATAATTATGTGAGTCTTAAAAACTTAGAAATGCGTAATTTTATGTCTCCTGAAACCTAATTTCATATCGACAAGTTTTTGGTTGTTCCTGACTACTGTTATTCCAATTACTAACTGTATGTATCTTGATATTTTTATTTGTTTGAGATAATTTTTGGATTCATAAAGAGATATTTGACAGATCCGATTTTTGAAGTAACACTTGAAGAATCTTTGGCAAACTCCTTGAAGGATTTTTGTCAAATTGTAAAACGGTTATTACATTATCAGCTCTTAGAAAAATATTTTGCAGACTTTTCTTGTAGAAAGAGCTTTTAAATTTTTTTGAGATCCTCGGCAAATTCTCAAACAATTAGAGTTGTGTACCATATATTTTTAAGCTGGTTCCAGGAAAAGGTAAATTTCATCATGAAGAACTCCTGGGAAGATGCTTAGTAGGTTTCTGACAAATTAAATTAAAGTAAAACTATTGGCTTGGATACGCCAAGATATCATAAGTTTACTGATCTTCCGTTGGACTTAGCGATAGTCTCATATCAAACATTTCTCCAAGCGCCATGCTTTAGGTATCTTTTCAAATGTATCCTCAAGACAAAATCAACTGTTTGTAGAATTATAATTTCTACGAGTTTTTTGAAGAACTAAATTTAAAATACAAAGCAGTAGGTATACTTAAAAAAAAACTACAATATTCTCACATATTTTCAATAAATGTGGTCGTCCCTTTCAAAAAATATGTTATTAGCTTTGTAATGAAATAAATTGCTTTAATATTGCAATGACTTCATATGAAATTACCTGGCTTTCCCTGACTTTCCAGATATTTTCAGGCAGTTCACACCGTGGGAAATAAAACCTTCTGGATTTCCTATAGTAATGTCTACAGAATATTCTTAAAGATTTTTTTCGTGAAAATTCTGCAGTTCATCAACTGTTTTTTTTTTACTACAAGATTTTTTTCATCAAGCTTTCTCTAGATAATCCACAAGAGTATTCTTTTTGAGATTTAATTGGTATTCGTTAAGAATAATCTGAGAAATATCTTTCAGGAATCGTTCCTGAATTTCGCGATTTTTTTTCCTTGTTATATATCTTAGAATTATTCCTGGAAATACTAAATTCTTTCAGTAAAGTTGTCAATATTTTTTTTACAATAAATATGGTATTGATGTTTGCTGGAATTCCTTCAATCTATTTCAGAATGGTATTCGTGATACAAGTTACAATTTTTTGAGTTAATTCTGCTCATTTAAAATGTATGAGAAAAATATCCGTTTGGTTACTCCATGTTAAATTAGCCAACAACAGGGATTAGAATGCAATAGTAATGCTTAAGAACTACAGCATATGATGACTTCTAAAGATAACTAAAAGAACTCTTCAAGATATACCTCTAAAATTTTTTTGCAACTATTCTCCCAAGAATATTATCAAGAATCCCTCCAGTGATTTTTTTCTGCAACTCCGCCAGAAATCATTACAACTGCAGGGACTCCATCATGAATTTATCCTGAGATTTTCCAATGCATTTCATCAGGAATTACGCCAGCAGTAGGGCTTAATCCGTTGATTCTGTTGCGTGCTCCTGTGGAGCGAGCGACGGAATCCGGATAAATTGTGGCCAGTTCGCGTGGTGCGATAGTGAAAAAAGTATCGCTCATCTATGTTCATACTCACGCATTGATATCAACTTATTTTCTTTATCGTTTACCAAAACAAATCCCTTAATAACCATTTCCTATGTACAAACTTCCAATGTTTTCTTGTGGAAGTTCAGAGGACTCCTCGGTTTTCATTGAACAAGTAACAGATCAACATTCCTCTCCAATCTTCAAATTGACCTGCATTCGGACGCAGCCGGCGCCGTTATTGTTCCTGCATTCCTATCAAAAGTTTTTCATACGTATACCTCTAGAGTTCATTTCAGGATTCTTTCAGAAAAACTTCCAGAAAAGCTCACAAGAGTTTCCCAGTGATTCTAAATTTTTTTCAGGGATTTCAAGAGGTTTTGAGGGGATTCCTTCATATATTTTTTCAAACGATTTTTCATGAACATATGTAAAAGTTTCTTTTAATTATTTCTAAGAGAATATCTCCAATACATTCTCAACAGATTTCTGTGAGATATTTTTTCAAATATTCTTACAATAACTTCTCCAGATTCTTCTATTATTTCTCACGAATTATTGAATAAATGGTTCTCTTTCACTGACTTGTAGTTTTGCAAAAATGCCCTGACGCCACCACCGATTAAAAACAATTCGGCGCACAAGTCTACTGCCGAACGACCCCCGGGGCTCTTATCAAGCAACGGATTTACGTGGGGGTCGTGGGAGTTGGCAAAACTTTTATCCCAAACAGCTCGTAACGGACCGAACGAACGGTTCTGCCGTGAGAAAGTCCTAGTCCACAGCAGAACTCGCATCCAGAAATAACAAATGGAAGTCGGTTAACCTTTTGCTTGGAAGCGCTCATCCATCACCGCAACACGCAGAACTAGTACTGGTGGCTATGCCTTGAATCCACACCGATTAATTAAACTTGGCGATGGGTGTTTTTCTTGGGTACGACCACGCAAATGCCCCGCAGGATGTACAGCAAATAAGAAGCCTTAGCTGATAAGTATGATTTGTTTTTTCACCGTTATAACTTTGGAAAGAATGTGCGAAGTGCTGGCAGTCAAAACGTGTTGTAGCGGTTAGCGGTCTGAAATTAGTTGCAACGCTCAAATATGCCCAATAAATCGAATTCATTTTCCATTCAAGTAGATTATCGATCATGCAACAATTAGTCTCAATGTTATGTTTAATGTAGAAGAAATTTTGTTATATTTTTTTGTTTTGGCTTGGTAGCAGCCAAAATTATAACAAATTGTCTTAGAAAAAATGTGCTTACTGAGTAACAAAATTTGTAACAACTCTGTTGTAATCCACTGGTCGGGAGCCGACCAGATTGACATTTCTATCAACAGCAGTTAAAAATAGAAGAAATTGTTATAAATTTGAAATCAAGATTATAACAAAATTTGATATAATTTTGAAAGTGCATTTGTAAGTTTGTCGTAAATCACATTCAAAGTTATGAAAAGTATCATAATTAGCAATATTTTTTTTATTTTGTAACATCCTTGAAACACATTATGTAATAATTTTATTATAATGACAAAAGGACTTGTTGTATTCTCGTTTGTGAAGTAAATTGACTTTTTATTCGCATAGCCAGCCTATCTATAGTCTTCCGAATTTAACTAAACTCGTTTTAGATTCAACATTTTCGAAATCAATATTCAACTCCTCTAATGAAAAACACATTCGTCACTGTTCCTCCTTCATCTCATTTAGAAGAAAAAATCTCACTATCAAAAGCCAGCAAACAATTTTTAATTGCCATGCATTCACCCGTGTCAGTCCGAGTCACGGATTCACAAAAATTCAAATCGATCACCGACTGTGTCCTGCTGCTGTTGGCAAAAGTATCTCCTCGTCCCCTGTCAGCAGCGCATTGTTCGGTAATCAAAATCTGTCAGCCGGCATTTTTTTCTCGTTTATTTATTTTTTCGGCTTGTTAAAAGCGCAAAATCAACTTTTAAGGGCACGTGTATCACCTACCGCTTCCCTGGCCATGGCTTTCATCATCTTTCTCCTTTGTGGATTCCCGATCAGTCGTTTACAACTGAATTGTAACAGAATTTGTAACTCAGGAAGCATGATTTTTTCTAATGTTATAATTTTGACTGGTTACAAAGATGTAACTCTTTTTTGTTTTCAATCAAATAAAAACAAACTCATTGCGATATTATCCATAACTGAATTATGTCAAAATGTGTTATTTTCAATTACTTTCAGAATACTTATAACAAATTGTGTTAAAATTATGTTTTTATTGAAATAAATTTAAAGCAGATTTTGTTATTCTAACTGGTTTTGTTTTGACACAATTCATAAATTCCTAAAACAACTCAGTTTGTTTCTAACAAAAATGAAACTAATTTTTTATAACACATTTTGATAGATAATTGTTATACAATTTTGTTGTAATCGATTGGTCAGGATTCCCGAAATTATATCACAGTTATATCAAGATTTGTTACAAATTATAAATTTTGTTTCAATTTTGTTAGATACACTTTGAGTTGATGGAGGAAATTAAACACAATTTAAACAACATCAGTTATAATAACAAAAGCTTTCAAATGTGTTTCAATTTGAAACTAAATTAAAACACAATTTGTCACAAAAAATCTGAAAGCGAAGAAAATAACGAATTTTGTTATAATTCAGTTATGGAAAATAACAAAATGAGTTATATTTTTGTTTCAATTATAACATATTTTGTTCAAATATTGTAGAGTGTAGAGGAAATTGTGTTATATTTTTTGTTATTTTAACAAATATCTAGCCAAAATTATAACATATTTTATTAGAAAAAAACCTGTTATAACTCTGTTGTAATCCACTGGTCGGGACTCCTCTGCTGTCAACAGGGCGTGATATTGCCTGCATGTCCCCATCGTGAAAGCCCGTCGGGATATTTCCTGCTCCCGGTGCGACGTGGTAGATAATTGAAAGCGATGTAAACGAACTGAATTCTCGGAAAGAGGGCCTACGAGGGGGGAGCTGAGTGCCGTTTGAAGCGAGTTTTGAATGGACCACTGATCGCGACAATCACTGGCCAATTAGCGAGGTAAATGTATTGTTTGGCACTGAGAATTGGAGATGTCACTTTTGTGGGTACTGAGAGATGCAATGTGAGTTTGCTGCCTGATGACAATGTTGAAACAGTATTTTATATTTTTGAGGGGTATATTGGCAGCTATTTTTGCATAATTTGTCAAATTTCTAAAAATTATCAAAACTTTAAAATATATAAAAAATAATTAACATAATTTTAAAAGTTTTGAAATTAATAAAATAATCAGAATTTTGAAAATGTTACACTTACGACTGGCAATAAACTTTCGCAAAAAATCCTAGCACGACATCTAAAAAGATAAATTGAAAAGGTACACTCGGAACATCATAGTGAAAGAAAATTGTCATCTCGCAACAAACATCCCAAGGGCAGCGACACGGAAAATTCATCCGCAAAGTCGATGCTCTCCAAGTTTTAACGCCTAGCGCAAATATTTGCTGCCGCCAATGTAACTCACGCTCATTTCCCCAAAGCAGGCTACATACTTTTTTATGCGAGGAAATTTGTGAACGAAATTCAGCACATGTTCGCACCCACTCGGTCGTGTCTCCACTCAGCAACGCCCAGGATAAGAGGATCTGTTACTTTCGGTTTCAAGTACCACTCTTACTTAGCAGACTTTGAAACGATTCAGCTACGAAAAAGAGGCTCTCAGCGCAGTCGATTTGCTCGAGGAAAACAAACAAATTTTCACTGTATCGCGAGTTGCGTCAGAGGCAAAAATTGTTGTCACGGCGATAAATTCTAGCAATTTTGAGTTAGTTCTGTAATAAACTTTTTTACTGATTATGATGCAAAACGAATTCTGGAAATTGGAAGAGTATGTTCTTTGAAAATTATTCATTATAAATCTGAACCGATTTCGATTCGATTCGATTTCGATTCGATTTCGATTCGATTTCGATTCGATTTCGATTCGATTTCGATTCGATTTCGATTCGATTTCGATTCGATTTCGATTCGATTTCGATTCGATTTCGATTCGATTTCGATTCGATTTCGATTCGATTTCGATTCGATTTCGATTCGATTCGATTTCGATTCGATTTCGATTCGATTTCGATTCGATTTCGATTCGATTTCGATTCGATTTCGATTCGATTTCGATTCGATTTCGATTCGATTTCGATTCGATTTCGATTCGATTTCGATTCGATTTCGATTCGATTTCGATTCGATTTCGATTCGATTTCGATTCGATTTCGATTCGATTTCGATTCGATTTCGATTCGATTTCGATTCGATTTCGATTCGATTTCGATTCGATTTCGATTCGATTTCGATTCGATTTCGATTCGATTTCGATTCGATTTCGATTCGATTTCGATTCGATTTCGATTCGATTTCGATTCGATTTCGATTCGATTTCGATTCGATTTCGATTCGATTTCGATTCGATTTCGATTCGATTTCGATTCGATTTCGATTCGATTTCGATTCGATTTCGATTCGATTTCGATTCGATTTCGATTCGATTTCGATTCGATTTCGATTCGATTTCGATTCGATTTCGATTCGATTTCGATTCGATTTCGATTCGATTTCGATTCGATTTCGATTCGATTTCGATTCGATTTCGATTCGATTTCGATTCGATTTCGATTCGATTTCGATTCGATTTCGATTCGATTTCGATTCGATTTCGATTCGATTTCGATTCGATTTCGATTCGATTTCGATTCGATTTCGATTCGATTTCGATTCGATTTCGATTCGATTTCGATTCGATTTCGATTCGATTTCGATTCGATTTCGATTCGATTTCGATTCGATTCGATTCGATTCGATTTCGATTCGATTTCGATTCGATTTCGATTCGATTTCGATTCGATTTCGATTCGATTTCGATTCGATTTCGATTCGATTTCGATTCGATTTCGATTCGATTTCGATTCGATTTCGATTCGATTTCGATTCGATTTCGATTCGATTTCGATTCGATTTCGATTCGATTTCGATTCGATTTCGATTCGATTTCGATTCGATTTCGATTCGATTTCGATTCGATTTCGATTCGATTTCGATTCGATTTCGATTCGATTTCGATTCGATTTCGATTCGATTTCGATTCGATTTCGATTCGATTTCGATTCGATTTCGATTCGATTTCGATTCGATTTCGATTCGATTTCGATTCGATTTCGATTCGATTTCGATTCGATTTCGATTCGATTTCGATTCGATTTCGATTCGATTTCGATTCGATTTCGATTCGATTTCGATTCGATTTCGATTCGATTTCGATTCGATTTCGATTCGATTTCGATTCGATTTCGATTCGATTTCGATTCGATTTCGATTCGATTTCGATTCGATTTCGATTCGATTTCGATTCGATTTCGATTCGATTTCGATTCGATTTCGATTCGATTTCGATTCGATTTCGATTCGATTTCGATTCGATTTCGATTCGATTTCGATTCGATTTCGATTCGATTTCGATTCGATTTCGATTCGATTTCGATTCGATTTCGATTCGATTTCGATTCGATTTCGATTCGATTTCGATTCGATTTCGATTCGATTTCGATTCGATTTCGATTCGATTTCGATTCGATTTCGATTCGATTTCGATTCGATTTCGATTCGATTTCGATTCGATTTCGATTCGATTTCGATTCGATTTCGATTCGATTTCGATTCGATTTCGATTCGATTTCGATTCGATTTCGATTCGATTTCGATTCGATTTCGATTCGATTTCGATTCGATTTCGATTCGATTTCGATTCGATTTCGATTCGATTTCGATTCGATTTCGATTCGATTTCGATTCGATTTCGATTCGATTTCGATTCGATTTCGATTCGATTTCGATTCGATTTCGATTCGATTTCGATTCGATTTCGATTCGATTTCGATTCGATTTCGATTCGATTTCGATTCGATTTCGATTCGATTTCGATTCGATTTCGATTCGATTTCGATTCGATTTCGATTCGATTTCGATTCGATTTCGATTCGATTCGATTCGATTCGATTTCGATTCGATTTCGATTCGATTTCGATTCGATTTCGATTCGATTTCGATTCGATTTCGATTCGATTTCGATTCGATTTCGATTCGATTTCGATTCGATTTCGATTCGATTTCGATTCGATTTCGATTCGATTTCGATTCGATTTCGATTCGATTTCGATTCGATTTCGATTCGATTTCGATTCGATTTCGATTCGATTTCGATTCGATTTCGATTCGATTTCGATTCGATTTCGATTCGATTTCGATTCGATTTCGATTCGATTTCGATTCGATTTCGATTCGATTTCGATTCGATTTCGATTCGATTTCGATTCGATTTCGATTCGATTTCGATTCGATTTCGATTCGATTTCGATTCGATTTCGATTCGATTTCGATTCGATTTCGATTCGATTTCGATTCGATTTCGATTCGATTCGATTTCGATTCGATTTCGATTCGATTTCGATTCGATTTCGATTCGATTTCGATTCGATTTCGATTCGATTTCGATTCGATTTCGATTCGATTTCGATTCGATTTCGATTCGATTTCGATTCGATTTCGATTCGATTTCGATTCGATTTCGATTCGATTTCGATTCGATTCGATTTCGATTCGATTTCGATTCGATTTCGATTCGATTTCGATTCGATTTCGATTCGATTTCGATTCGATTTCGATTCGATTTCGATTCGATTTCGATTCGATTTCGATTCGATTTCGATTCGATTTCGATTCGATTTCGATTCGATTTCGATTCGATTTCGATTCGATTTCGATTCGATTTCGATTCGATTTCGATTCGATTTCGATTCGATTTCGATTCGATTTCGATTCGATTCGATTCGATTTCGATTCGATTCGATTCGATTTCGATTCGATTTCGATTCGATTTCGATTCGATTTCGATTCGATTTCGATTCGATTTCGATTCGATTTCGATTCGATTTCGATTCGATTTCGATTTCGATTTCGATTTCGATTCGATTTCGATTCGATTTCGATTCGATTTCGATTCGATTTCGATTCGATTTCGATTCGATTTCGATTCGATTTCGATTCGATTTCGATTCGATTTCGATTCGATTTCGATTCGATTTCGATTCGATTTCGATTCGATTTCGATTCGATTTCGATTCGATTTCGATTCGATTTCGATTCGATTTCGATTCGATTTCGATTCGATTTCGATTCGATTTCGATTCGATTTCGATTCGATTTCGATTCGATTTCGATTCGATTTCGATTCGATTTCGATTCGATTTCGATTCGATTTCGATTCGATTTCGATTCGATTTCGATTCGATTTCGATTCGATTTCGATTCGATTTCGATTCGATTTCGATTTCGATTCGATTTCGATTCGATTTCGATTCGATTTCGATTCGATTTCGATTCGATTTCGATTCGATTTCGATTCGATTTCGATTCGATTTCGATTCGATTCGATTTCGATTCGATTTCGATTCGATTTCGATTCGATTTCGATTCGATTTCGATTTCGATTCGATTTCGATTCGATTTCGATTCGATTTCGATTCGATTTCGATTCGATTTCGATTCGATTTCGATTCGATTTCGATTCGATTTCGATTCGATTTCGATTCGATTTCGATTCGATTTCGATTCGATTTCGATTCGATTTCGATTCGATTTCGATTCGATTTCGATTCGATTTCGATTCGATTTCGATTCGATTTCGATTCGATTTCGATTCGATTTCGATTCGATTTCGATTCGATTTCGATTCGATTTCGATTCGATTTCGATTCGATTTCGATTCGATTTCGATTCGATTTCGATTCGATTTCGATTCGATTTCGATTCGATTTCGATTCGATTTCGATTCGATTTCGATTCGATTTCGATTCGATTTCGATTCGATTTCGATTCGATTTCGATTCGATTTCGATTCGATTTCGATTCGATTTCGATTCGATTTCGATTCGATTTCGATTCGATTTCGATTCGATTTCGATTCGATTTCGATTCGATTTCGATTCGATTTCGATTCGATTCGATTTCGATTCGATTTCGATTCGATTTCGATTCGATTTCGATTCGATTTCGATTCGATTTCGATTCGATTTCGATTCGATTTCGATTCGATTTCGATTCGATTTCGATTCGATTTCGATTCGATTTCGATTCGATTTCGATTCGATTTCGATTCGATTTCGATTCGATTTCGATTCGATTTCGATTCGATTTCGATTCGATTTCGATTCGATTTCGATTCGATTTCGATTCGATTTCGATTCGATTTCGATTCGATTTCGATTCGATTTCGATTCGATTTCGATTCGATTTCGATTCGATTTCGATTCGATTTCGATTCGATTTCGATTCGATTTCGATTCGATTTCGATTCGATTTCGATTCGATTTCGATTCGATTTCGATTCGATTTCGATTCGATTTCGATTCGATTTCGATTCGATTTCGATTCGATTTCGATTCGATTTCGATTCGATTTCGATTCGATTCGATTTCGATTCGATTTCGATTCGATTTCGATTCGATTTCGATTCGATTTCGATTCGATTTCGATTCGATTTCGATTCGATTTCGATTCGATTTCGATTCGATTTCGATTCGATTTCGATTCGATTTCGATTCGATTCGATTCGATTCGATTTCGATTCGATTTCGATTCGATTTCGATTCGATTTCGATTCGATTTCGATTCGATTTCGATTCGATTTCGATTCGATTTCGATTCGATTTCGATTCGATTTCGATTCGATTTCGATTCGATTCGATTTCGATTCGATTTCGATTCGATTTCGATTCGATTCGATTTCGATTCGATTTCGATTCGATTTCGATTCGATTTCGATTCGATTTCGATTCGATTTCGATTCGATTTCGATTCGATTTCGATTCGATTTCGATTCGATTTCGATTCGATTTCGATTCGATTTCGATTCGATTTCGATTCGATTTCGATTCGATTTCGATTCGATTCGATTTCGATTCGATTTCGATTCGATTTCGATTCGATTTCGATTCGATTTCGATTCGATTTCGATTCGATTTCGATTCGATTTCGATTCGATTTCGATTCGATTCGATTCGATTCGATTTCGATTCGATTTCGATTCGATTTCGATTCGATTTCGATTCGATTTCGATTCGATTTCGATTCGATTTCGATTCGATTTCGATTCGATTTCGATTCGATTTCGATTCGATTTCGATTCGATTTCGATTCGATTTCGATTCGATTTCGATTCGATTTCGATTCGATTTCGATTCGATTTCGATTCGATTTCGATTCGATTTCGATTCGATTTCGATTCGATTTCGATTCGATTCGATTCGATTTCGATTCGATTTCGATTCGATTTCGATTCGATTTCGATTCGATTTCGATTCGATTTCGATTCGATTTCGATTCGATTTCGATTCGATTTCGATTCGATTTCGATTCGATTCGATTTCGATTCGATTTCGATTCGATTTCGATTCGATTTCGATTCGATTTCGATTCGATTTCGATTCGATTCGATTTCGATTCGATTTCGATTCGATTTCGATTCGATTTCGATTCGATTTCGATTCGATTTCGATTCGATTTCGATTCGATTTCGATTCGATTTCGATTCGATTTCGATTCGATTTCGATTCGATTTCGATTCGATTTCGATTCGATTTCGATTCGATTTCGATTCGATTTCGATTCGATTTCGATTCGATTTCGATTCGATTTCGATTCGATTTCGATTCGATTTCGATTCGATTTCGATTCGATTTCGATTCGATTTCGATTCGATTTCGATTCGATTTCGATTCGATTTCGATTCGATTTCGATTCGATTTCGATTCGATTTCGATTCGATTTCGATTCGATTTCGATTCGATTTCGATTCGATTTCGATCGATTTCGATTCGATTTCGATTCGATTTCGATTCGATTTCGATTCGATTTCGATTCGATTTCGATTCGATTTCGATTCGATTTCGATTCGATTTCGATTCGATTTCGATTCGATTTCGATTCGATTTCGATTCGATTTCGATTCGATTTCGATTCGATTTCGATTCGATTTCGATTCGATTTCGATTCGATTTCGATTCGATTTCGATTCGATTTCGATTCGATTTCGATTCGATTTCGATTCGATTTCGATTCGATTTCGATTCGATTTCGATTCGATTTCGATTCGATTTCGATTCGATTTCGATTCGATTTCGATTCGATTTCGATTCGATTTCGATTCGATTTCGATTCGATTTCGATTCGATTCGATTCGATTTCGATTCGATTTCGATTCGATTTCGATTCGATTTCGATTCGATTTCGATTCGATTTCGATTCGATTTCGATTCGATTTCGTTTCGATTTCGATTCGATTTCGACATTGGATTATGTTTGCAAATCGTATCAATAAAAAGGTACATAGATCTCAATCGATTTTCAATGCTTGTCTTTTATCAAAGGTTAAGTGGTGAGTTATCGAGGTGGGCCGTTTTTCCATGTTCAACCATATTGCTCGATAAACTGGTGACCCTCCCTAGAGGTATTTTTAAAATAGATTGGTTCGTGGAAGCATACGCTTCAACGAAGGACTCAATCAACCAAACTACTCAAAAAATGGACATTCGAAAATAATCTCTCAGAAAACCGAATCCTTTGATTTCTCCAGTCAGCCGAAACCACCCTATCGCAATCTTCGTCTTGATTCTTTAGGATGCAATCACCATACCCATCGTCTGTGTGGAATGTGCCTTTTCATCGTCCTTGAACCCCCCGCATGCGACGGGAAAACTCGTCAAGAAGTTACTTACCGGTCGCAGTTTTTGGGTCCCTGAATAAATTAACCCCTGCGTAAATAGCTTTGCACCGGTGCACGAGTTGTTTCTGTAGACCGAAGACCAAAAACAGCCCGAAACCTAAGACACCGGAATCGATTAGGATCTTGTGGGTGGTAACTCCATCATGTCTTGCTGGTTGCTGGGAAATTTTTCCGATGGGTTTTGCACGTGTAAGTGACCGTTGGATAAAGTGGTGAGGTTCTAAGTTGAAAAGAGTACTAAATTTGTTTTGGATTTTTTTTTACCGTTAAGATGAGGATTATGGGTCAATAAAACGTAAAAACTGACAATGTATGTACAGATTTAATTATTATGTTGACTCGACACTTCAATGTTATAATTTAGAAGTATTGAATTCAGTAAACGTAAAAAGTGGTCGGCTCAAATATCAATATAAAAGAATACAAGAAAAAAAATAAACATTTTATTTCCAAATCAAAACATTTAATTATGTTTGCAGAATTTCGTTTTTTTTTAAATTTACCCTCGCAAAATTTTTAAAATTTTTAAATTTTTTTTAAATAATTTTTTTTTCTATATTTAAAGATTTTTTTAATAAACAATTTTTTTTAAATATACTAAAAGGTTTGAAATTTTGCTCTTTTGAAATTCTGCCTAAACATTTAGAATATTCAAAAATTTTGAGATTGACAAAATGTTAACTGAATAAATTCATGTGGCATTTCAACTTCTGTCGATCAATAATAATTGAAAATCCAGAACTGATAATTGACAATCACCTATCATTAGTTAACGAAATGATTCTGCCGTTGAAGTTCATCCTCAATTCAATTTGACATGTGCAGCGGTCATTCGATATTGATTCAAAACTATGCATTCGAATTGTAACATTGGTCATTGTTTTGGCTTAACTGTCCAAACAAGAATCGACTTGAATGACAGTCGATTGAAGCCAAAACAGAGGGTCTGCTTTGGTTGGTTCAACATTGCCCATAAAAGGCTGTTGATGATTCGCCAATGATGTTGTTTGGTACACGTTCCGCTCTAAGCCCAAATAAAGGACGTGTGTAATAAGCGAAATGGTGTCCCAGCATCGTTATTGTGATTTTTGCCAGGTATTATTTGAGGAAGACGTGAGGAGATTTGTGATCGTGTGGTTGTTGTTCGAAGATGTAACTTGGAATAAAAAATCTAAGCTATTAAAATTATCAAAATTACCAATATTTTCAAAAAATCCAAAATTTTCGAAATTAAAAAAAATGTTTTTATATTTTTCAAATTTATCTAATTTTAAAACAAAGTTTTCTTAGTTGAAAGAAAGTTCCTCTGTAATGGCTTCTGGGCATCGTTATCATGATTTTTGTAAGGTATTAGTTAAGGCCGACGTGAGAAGATTTGTGATCGTTTGCGGTCGTTGCTCAAAGAAAGGGCAATCTGTCGTCGTGTCTGTGCGGAAAAAATCGTTATGTACCCCATTGAGGTGACTTCAGCAGACCAAATTTCGTGCCTTTCGCTCTAATGAAGAGCTTTAAAAGCGATAAAACGTTCTCGAAACAAATGTGTGTACTAACGAGTGCGAAGGAATGCCGTGAAATATTTCCTTCGCAGCGTAATAATAACCTGAATCACACCATCACACAACCGTCGAAAAACGTGAACACAACAAATTGACTCATTACGGTTTATTTATAAATGGTCCCACGACGATATCGAACGCGACGACGATGGTCCATCTTTTTTTGGCATTTCGCTGGGTTTTGGCTCTCGCGACGAAGAAGGAGAACGCCTACCCCACGACCGCTGACGATGGGGCAGACATTTGAAAGATCTTACCTTCACCGTGACTTGTGCGGTATTCTGAACAACAAGCGGCTCAACTCTCGCTCTCAGAGTTTCGCGTTTGCATGGGGACGGGTGTGGGCAGTCGCTGGGAAATGAATCAGCTGGATGGACGAATCGAAATCGAATCGAAATCGAATCGAAATCGAATCGAAATCGAATCGAAATCGAATCGAAATCGAATCGAAATCGAATCGAAATCGAATCGAAATCGAATCGAAATCGAATCGAAATCGAATCGAAATCGAATCGAAATCGAATCGAAATCGAATCGAAATCGAAATCGAAATCGAAATCGAAATTGAATCGAAATCGAATCGTAATCGAATCGAAATCGAATCGAAATCGAATCGAAATCGAATCGAAATCGAATCGAAATCGAATCGAAATCGAATCGAAATCGAAATCAAATCGAATCGAAATCGAATCAAAATCGAATCGAAATCGAATCGAAATCGAATCGAAATCGAATCGAAATCGAATCGAAATCGAATCGAAATCGAATCGAAATCGAATCGAAATCGAATCGAAATCGAATCGAAATCGAATCGAAATCGAATCGAAATCGAATCGAAATCGAATCGAAATCGAATCGAAATCGAATCGAAATCGAATCGAAATCGAATCGAAATCGAATCGAAATCGAATCGAAATCGAATCGAAATCGAATCGAAATCGAATCGAAATCGAATCGAAATCGAATCGAAATCGAATCGAAATCGAATCGAAATCGAATCGAAATCGAATCGAAATCGAATCGAAATCGAATCGAAATCGAATCGAAATCGAATCGAAATCGAATCGAAATCGAATCGAAATCGAATCGAAATCGAATCGAAATCGAATCGAAATCGAATCGAAATCGAATCGAAATCGAATCGAAATCGAATCGAAATCGAATCGAAATCGAATCGAAATCGAATCGAATCGAATCGAATCGAAATCGAATCGAAATCGAATCGAAATCGAATCGAAATCGAATCGAAATCGAATCGAATCGAATCGAAATCGAATCGAAATCGAATCGAAATCGAATCGAATCGAATCGAATCGAATCGAATCGAATCGAATCGAATCGAATCGAAATCGAATCGAAATCGAATCGAAATCGAATCGAAATCGAATCGAAATCGAATCGAAATCGAATCGAAATCGAATCGAAATCGAATCGAAATCGAATCGAAATCGAATCGAAATCGAATCGAAATCGAATCGAAATCGAATCGAAATCGAATCGAAATCGAATCGAAATCGAATCGAAATCGAATCGAAATCGAATCGAAATCGAATCGAAATCGAATCGAAATCGAATCGAAATCGAATCGAAATCGAATCGAAATCGAAATCGAATCGAAATCGAATCGAAATCGAATCGAAATCGAATCGAATCGAACGAAATCGAATCGAAATCGAAATCGAATCGAATCGAATCGAAATCGAATCGAAATCGAATCGAAATCGAATCGAAATCGAATCGAAATCGAATCGAAATCGAATCGAAATCGAATCGAAATCGAATCGAAATCGAATCGAAATCGAATCGAAATCGAATCGAAATCGAATCGAAATCGAATCGAAATCGAATCGAAATCGAATCGAAATCGAATCGAAATCGAATCGAAATCGAATCGAAATCGAATCGAAATCGAATCGAAATCGAATCGAAATCGAATCGAAATCGAATCGAAATCGAATCGAAATCGAATCGAAATCGAATCGAAATCGAATCGAAATCGAATCGAAATCGAATCGAAATCGAATCGAAATCGAATCGAAATCGAATCGAAATCGAATCGAAATCGAATCGAAATCGAATCGAAATCGAATCGAAATCGAATCGAAATCGAATCGAAATCGAATCGAAATCGAATCGAAATCGAATCGAAATCGAATCGAAATCGAAATCGAATCGAAATCGAATCGAAATCGAATCGAAATCGAATCGAAATCGAATCGAAATCGAATCGAAATCGAATCGAAATCGAATCGAAATCGAATCGAAATCGAATCGAAATCGAATCGAAATCGAATCGAAATCGAATCGAATCGAAATCGAATCGAAATCGAATCGAAATCGAATCGAAATCGAATCGAAATCGAATCGAAATCGAATCGAATCGAAATCGAATCGAAATCGAATCGAAATCGAATCGAAATCGAATCGAAATCGAATCGAAATCGAATCGAAATCGAATCGAATCGAAATCGAATCGAAATCGAATCGAAATCGAATCGAAATCGAATCGAAATCGAATCGAAATCGAATCGAAATCGAATCGAAATCGAATCGAAATCGAATCGAAATCGAATCGAAATCGAATCGAAATCGAATCGAAATCGAATCGAAATCGAATCGAAATCGAATCGAAATCGAATCGAAATCGAATCGAAATCGAATCGAAATCGAATCGAAATCGAAAATCGAATCGAAATCGAATCGAAATCGAATCGAAATCGAATCGAAATCGAATCGAAATCGAATCGAAATCGAATCGAAATCGAATCGAAATCGAATCGAAATCGAATCGAAATCGAATCGAAATCGAATCGAAATCGAATCGAAATCGAATCGAAATCGAATCGAAATCGAATCGAAATCGAATCGAAATCGAATCGAAATCGAAATCGAATCGAAATCGAATCGAAATCGAATCGAAATCGAATCGAAATCGAATCGAAATCGAATCGAAATCGAATCGAAATCGAATCGAAATCGAATCGAAATCGAATCGAAATCGAATCGAAATCGAATCGAAATCGAATCGAAATCGAATCGAAATCGAATCGAAATCGAATCGAAATCGAATCGAAATCGAATCGAAATCGAATCGAAATCGAATCGAAATCGAATCGAAATCGAATCGAAATCGAATCGAAATCGAATCGAAATCGAATCGAAATCGAATCGAAATCGAATCGAAATCGAATCGAAATCGAATCGAAATCGAATCGAAATCGAATCGAAATCGAATCGAAATCGAATCGAAATCGAATCGAAATCGAATCGAAATCGAATCGAAATCGAATCGAAATCGAATCGAAATCGAATCGAAATCGAATCGAAATCGAAATCGAATCGAAATCGAAATCGAATCGAAATCGAATCGAAATCGAATCGAAATCGAATCGAAATCGAATCGAAATCGAATCGAAATCGAAACGAAATCGAATCGAAATCGAATCGAAATCGAATCGAAATCGAATCGAAATCGAGTCAAAACCAACAAATGGAAAGGAAATAATAAACTGAAATGAAACGTTTCCATAAAAGAGTAAAAAATCTCATTCAGATTCCAATTTCATCAAAATTGCGTGGGAAGTTCACCTTTCATCTATTTTAGGGCATCCTAAATAATCAAGCTTGTGCACACTAACGATCACAAAACCCATTTACCACTTGACTGTATTTACAGTGCTTTCCATTCATCCGTTCTCCGTTCCCAGATTTTTTGGGAAGTACTCAACCGGCATTCAAACTCTACGCCCACTCTAATGAGGCCCACATCTCCCACAATTTCAAACCGTTTTTTTTTTCGACGAACTCCACTAGAAGCACCATACTGCATTCCGCCCGGGTTACAAATTGCAAATTGATGATTCCATTGCCCTCTAGCGCCACCACTAGTTATTCAGCTTCGGTCCCGGGTGCATCCCATGTCAAGTGTTGTTCTGGCATCCTTTGGGGCACTATGCGAGACTTGCCTGTCAGACATGACAGAACTTTCCGAACGAACGGTGAGGCAAATGATTGTGAAGTTCGCTCGGAACCCAAGGAAAGCTTGGCGGGAAAACGATTTGCATAGCTACTGCTTTCAGAAACTGATTGCACAAGTCGAGGAACGATACGAAGCTCCATCCGCTCGCTGAATTGTTCCACTTGATTTCAGTGGCTGCTTTACATATTGTTCTGCGTTTACAAGTAGCTACTGACTTGTGTAAGGTTCCGAGATAGGGTTACCAGTACCAGATATATTTGGAAACATTTTGGGATAGAAACCAAGTATAAAATTCAATGATTTATTTGGAAGGCTCAAGCACCCTCACGCATTACGGAGCCAAATGATATGTTTTACAAAATAACAATTGTGTTTTTCTTCGTTGCTGAAGCCTTAGTAAGTAAGATATATTTAAGGGTGAAGCTATTGAAATATACCAGTATATCTAAGAACAATTTTATTGAGAAATCAACAATAAAACATTCAAATTTCACGAATTTTTCAAACCCTTTTTAACTTAAGGTGAAGATGAATCGAAGCCAAACTTCAAATTTTCAAGAGCACGGATCTGGAGAACCAAACATCCGTTTAAGCTGAAAACTTAATCGATTGGTCACTAGCTGGTGGTGACCAATCGATTAGGTTTTCAGCTTAAACGGGTGTTTGGTTCTCCAGATCCGTGCTCTTGAAAATTTGAAGTTTGGCTTCGATTCATCTTCACCTTAAGGTTCAACCGACTTAAGGCATAACGGAGCCAAGGTACATTAATTATAAATATCAAAAAAAAAAAAAAAAAAAAATTGTTCAATGCCGTTATTTCTCCACTTCAGAATCTCTACCCCACTGCGCTAACTGCCAGCCAGATAGGATCGTCGCCAATTGGTATGCAAAGTGTGTAATAATGGAATAAGAAACAGAACGTCCTTCCCCTGTTTGCCTCCAAGGAAGGAAAAACCGTTCAACCAGTCCTTCATGTTGAGCAGTGATTCTCTCTCTTTCTTTCGCCTTTGAGAGGTACGTGGTACACCAGAGTACAGTAACAATAAGGATATAGTGCCCTCCGGGACCTACTCGTCTTGTTGCACCTCCATCAGTCCTTCAGCTGTAGGGGAGTAAGCTTTCGAAGGAATCTAGTGAATTCTGATGCGAAATAATGTACGACACTTGGAAATAATGTGCAAACATTTTTCACTTGAGACCAGTAGCAGTAGCAGCAGCTATAGAAACCTGAACGACGATGGAGTTGGAGGCACGATGAGATGCTTCCAATCGACGAAGATTTATAACGCAAACATCATACACATATCTATTTCGAGCTAGTACTAGAAACCAAGCGTCTCCATCCATTGAAGGGGAAAATTGAACCATCCACTCGTCTTCGTCTTCGGTTTTCATCGAAATTGATGCTGGACGAGTAGGGGAAGATAATTCGAAATGCCAACTCAAGCTCAATCGCGTTTTACAGGGATATTACAAAGTATACTAGAAATTTGTAACGTAACACAATAGTTTACAATATTTCCTATTGTCGCATTAAGTGTTTTCCTACAAAAACAGTTTATTTGACGACAAATATAGGTTTCAATGAAACAGTACTAGTTCAAAATGCCAAATGAACGAAACAGAAAGCACTAAAACATTGGGGTAGAATGAATCAAAATATTGGCGGTAGGACGCGCTAAAATAATGGGGTAGAATGCACCAATGTGTCCAATAGCCTATTGGCAATAGGGTGAGGCTTATTTTTCAAAAGTTCTAATTTTCAGATCGCATGGGTTGTAAGGTAATTTGGTAAGGTCAGGGTCATTTGCATTACCAAGAAGCTCACAATATCCGCTGTGAAATATAACTAGAAAGAGCAGTCTTTGGAAGGAAAAACACTGATCAATGTGATAAATGGCCAAATGTAAAATTCGTCTTAACCCGTATAGGCCTGAGTGAAGGCAAAAATTCTAAAACCCTCACCGCTCAGCGAATTCTTGACGGATTCAAATGATTTTTTGTCAGTATACTGGCACACATATCTAGTTTCTAGAAGTGGACAGAGGAACGCGGAAACATTCTTATAGCTGGAGTTATTCCGGTGGATCACTGGGTCAGGTCGGGGGAGAAGGGTACTGTATGTTTGTGCCCCTCAAGGTAGGCAAATTTCAAGTCACAGATAATTTCCGGAATCGGCTATAATGTGGCCACTACATGACGGAATTTTAAGAAAATTGCATCAGTGTAAACTTTTTGAGAAACGATTAAATTGGATAACTATGAGTTTTGCATTTGATTAATCCTATAAATGATCATTTTCGAGTCCCGGGACGCCTCAAACTTATGATAAAGTGGCCAATTTGTATCTGAACATCTGTGCCAAGATCATGGGAACGCCTTTTAGTGCAAAATTATGTTTGATTTCTACTTTTCGAGAATTGAAACGGTTTAGTATCCAACAAATCTACAGCCGGTTCTTCCGGGCATAACGTCCAAATGGCCACATCTGGTATATTTTAAACGGTGCAAAACTCTTCATTTATAATGTTGAATATCAGATCTTAATGATTTATGCAAATAAAAATGATTGTCATTGCAAATAATTAAAGGTATCTTTGCATGTCCCAAAAAAATGCTTTTTTTTACCCGACTTGACCCAGTAACCCACCGGAATAACTCCGGCCACAGACATATTTCCGAGTTTCTCTGGCCACTTCTAGAAACTAGATATGTGGGCCACTGAACTGGAAAAAAATCATTTGCATCCGTTAAGAATTCGCTGAGCGGTGAGGGTTTCAGTATTTTTGCTTCCACTCAGGCCTATACGGGTTAACTTCGGTCTAACGACCTTTTCGGCCTAATGGCATTCGGACTAATGCCCTTCAGCCTAACGACATCCGGCCCAACGGCCTACTCCCGTTCTCGGACCAACTCATGACATACAAACAGCATTCCATTTTTATAAATATTGGTTAAATTTTTTTTCCTAGACATTTAAGGATGTGCTGATTAATTGAATTTTCTTAAAGCTAATAACGTATATATAGCATTTATTACTGAAACCAATTTGAAACCTGGATCCAAATTCAAGACAGATCCAATTTTATTTCGTATATTCCAAAGATTGACTGGGTGGAATACGTTAAGCTGTTACTATCGTAATTAATAGGTGTATAAAAAATAAATAATTTATCTGCTTTAAAGTGGATTGCGACAGGATCTGCAAAACGAAAATAAAAAATAGTCTTTCCGAATGGATTACCTGCTTTGCTCTTGCCCACAGTTGATCAGCAGGAGTTTTTTTTCTCATTTTATTTTGTATGGGGAAAGGCATCTAACTTCAAATATCATGTTAATGGAAGATTTAATCGAAAAAATATTTGGTAGGCATGATAGCCTTCATCATTACGCACAACCGGTATCAAATATTTTTTCGAAAATATTTCCCAATTTTGAGAAATAATTCGCCATACAAATATTGAAAGAAGTCTAAGAATTGGATCATAGCGTGAGCCTTTTTGAAAATTAACAAAAAAAATTGAAGATCCTTGGAAGCCGATAGTTCTGATCGTAACTAACTCTGTAAAATCTCCTAATATTATCGATATTATACCAAGTTACTACGAACCAGCTAAAAGCAGCTCTGGAAAATGGCGTCCAAATTCTCCTGAGCTTCCAACAATTCGCTTCCTTTTACGGTCTTCACGATAAGCACTATCTGGTTTGGAAGTTGTTGACTACACCCGATCTCGGCGGACATGGCTGTGCAAACTCTAGCAACTCGAGAGCTCCTTCTGCTGATGGCAGCTTTTCCCAACCGTCTCATATTTTCCTGACGAAAAGGAAGCCGAAAGAAAAGATTCCGGTTCATTTCCCCGTGTGGCTCAAAAGGAGAAAAATGAAGAGATTAATCTCCGTCACGTGACGTCGTGATGCAGCGAGAAGCGTCTTTCCGTCGAGTTCTAGTCGACGACGACTAACTGCCACTCACTAGTAGCTAAATTAAACTTTTTCACTCATCAGAGTCAGATCCGTTTCTCATGTCTCCTTTTCTTGAAAACGCAAGGCGTGGAAGGTGGAATTTGTAATCGTCCGCACTCTAGATGAATTTCTCTGAAAATATTGCTTACATGTGCCGCGCGCGGTGATGACCGTGAAAAGAAAGATGGGACCGTCGATCATGACATTCCACTCCGTGAATCGAAGGGCAAACCACTTTATGAGCTCTGCACTAGATATGTGCTTCTTGGTGGTTCTAAATTTGATCCCTGGGTGCAAAGTGAACCTTTAGACACCGATGCTGTATGTGTAACCTAGACCTACATCAGCCGGCAATCTTCAGAAACGTTAAAGTAGCAAGCATCAGTGTAGCCAAACACAATCAAATCATATTTGAACAGCAGAATGGCCACCTTTACCAAACCCTAAATGAAGTAAATTTAAAAAATTTTGTAAACATTTTTTGTAAATTTCTGTTTTTTTTTTGCAAATATCTGTAATTTTTAACAATTTCAGCGAATTTTTGTAAATTTCTGTTCATTTCTGTAGGTTTCTATAAAATTTCTGCAAATCTTTTTTAAATTTCTGTTAACTTCAGTTGATTTCTGTAAATTTCTGTAATTTTCCTGTAAATTTCAGTGAGATTCTGTAAATTTCTGTTGATTACTATTAATTTCTGTTAATTTGTATTGAATTCTGTAATTTTCCTGTGAATTTCTGTAAATTTCTTTGAATATCTGTAAATGGCTGTAAATGTCTGCAAATGTCTGTAAATTTTTGTTAATTTCTGTAAATTTCTGTTGATTTCTGTTAATTCCTGTTATCTTCCTGAAAAGTTATGTAAGTTTCTGTAAATTTCTGTTAACTTCTGTGATGTTGATTTCTGTAAATTTCTGTTGATTTCTGCTCATTTCTGTAATTTTCCTGTGAATTTATGAGAAAATTCTGTAATTTTTTGTAAATTTCTGTATATTTCTGTAAATGTATGTAAATTTCTGTAATCTTTCTGTAAATTTAAGTGAGTTTCTGTAAATTTCTGTTAATTTATGTAATTTTACTGTAAATTTCTATATATTTCTGTAAATTTCTGTTAGTTTCTGTAATTTTCCTGTAAGTTTATGTGAGTTTCTGTAAATTTCTGTTAATTTATGTAATTTTACTGTAAATTTTTGTAAATTTCTGCATATTTCTGTAAGTCTCTGTAAATTATTGAAAGTTTCTGTAATTCTTGTAAATATTGTAAATTTTCTAAATTTACTGCGCTAATAAAAAAAAACAATGTGAATTAACTCTCTCGGCCACCTCTTTTTTCAAGAATGGGAATTCCCCCGTCGTGTCTATTTTACTCGGCTTAGAAATTGCGTTTTCTTATGTAATCTACACACAATGTTGTCTCTGCCATCATCGTCACAGAGAAGATCACTGTCATTATCGCCGCCCCATTCGGGCCGTTTGTTGTCCTATTTCGCGTTCGTCTCCGAAGTTACACAGATGCGGACCTAGAACAACGTCAGCCCCAACACAATCAACTAAAATGTGTAGTTTTTTGAACTTGTCATGACGTGACGCTGGGGACACCGCTCATTGAGATTTGGGAGCGATGTTTATAGAATGAAAGTAGACTGTGGGAATGACAAACGAGTGATTCTTTGCCAATTGCTAATTGTAAGTATTTTCCAAGGGATTTGTTAAAACATAAACCCAAAATTAGATTATGTTTCAAACTAGTTTACATTTTTGTAATATTGAGTTATAAATCGGTCGATCCTCAAGAAAACCGAGTTAATCGTTTCAAACCTGGCAAAAATAATTTAAAAAATCTTTAAAAAATAATTCTATATTTTTGAATGTTAATGTTTTTTCTAATTCAATGATTTCTATATAATTTGTTTAGTTTAATAAATATTTAATTCTCGTAGTTCTATTTTTTTTATTTTTATGTTTTGCTTTGTTCCAATAATTTGATTGTTTTGTTTGCTGCGTGACTTAGTTTTGGTTAACATGTTCAATATTATTTTACAATGAACCACAAATTATATAATAATTTAAAAAAAAACATTAATATTGAATGATTATAAAAGTATATCCATAAAAACATTTTTTTATTAGTTTTTGAAAGAAATGCTCACTTCATGTGAATATCGATTCTTCCTTAAAATTCATAGTTGCATTCTTTTCAATCATATGTCAGATTTGTGTAAGCGAAAATGTGGGCCTAACCGAGCTCGAACTTTATTACTTGTACGAACGAACAGCAGCTGAGCCCTACGACGACGATAAACTTGGTGTGCTTCACACCTACTTACTAACTCACAGCTGTTGGAGGCATTGAAATAGGTTTTCTTCAATCTCGTCGCTTCGTTTTCTATCGTAGTAATATTTTTCATATGTTCAAGTACTACCGCCTCGTAGAGCCGTTCCACGTTTCTTCACCCTGATATGATTGATTTTCTGCTTAAAACTTTCCGAAAACAGAACACGATTCAGCTGAATGCTGCAGACGACTACGAAACGAAGGAAACTCGTACATATGAACACGTATCGTTTAACTTAGTTCAAATGAAGCATTAATCCACTTAAAGTTTTAATATTTTTTTTTTATTTTTATGTATCGAACAATAACATTTAAATGTTGGTCTAGAAATATTCAATTCGACAAGTAAAATATTAAATCACATTCCTTAAATTTTGCATGCAATAACCTCGCGTTCAAAAACTAGGTATTTTCTATTATTTTCCACAAAAAACTTGATGACAAAATGATACAACGTTTTATTCAATTACTTACGACGTTTTTGTACCAGTGTAAAATCGACTCAAGTAGTGTTTTGTTTTGATTCGCGGTTAAGTCACTTTGCCTCTTCATACAACGTAATGGTAACGAAAGTAATGGTTAAGTAGCGAAGGTTGAAAATCTTACTTACGCCGTTTTGCAAATTCAAGATGTACCATCGAATAATCTTCACCTTAAGTTTTCTATTGTCTTCATCGTCTGTATCTTAATTTCCCCAGCAAATGTAGTCAACAGTAGTAATTTTTAATGAAAAAAAAAACTGCGGCAATGTTACATTAAGGTTTAAGATAAAACCTTCTCTTATGAATGTGGAGGTGAATACAGATACGCATAATTCTCAACGTACATCTTTAAACTTGTACTCCATACCTTCCAAGAACATCAAAATTAACATGAATAATTCTAGACCAACATTTGAAAACACGCTATGTAGCAAAAGGCTATGGTAACTATGAGGTGAATTATAATGCAAAAAATAATATCCAGCAAATATAGTCAACAGCAATGAATTTAAAGTTTTCTGGAAAACTTTGCGACAAGGATAAATTATCGTTAACGGAAAAGTCAATTCACTGATGAAAGGCCAAAAAAAGAGGGCATAAATTCAGATACGCATGAAAAGCTTGCGAAATAAGAAAGGTATAACCCTTCTACGTATATCCTTTAAATTGAATTCCATACCTTTCAAGAACATCAAAATCGTACCTAAGAAAAGCCTTTTTTTACAGCTCTACTCGCAAAATATGTCTTACGGCAGTAGAGTCCCGTCCACAATCGCTACTCTTACTTTGGAAGGGATAATAATTCACAGCGAGAGAAACCGAGCGAGCAGGTCGCACTTTTGTGTGCAAAAAGCCAAACCCAAACCAAATGTGTCACTCCTGCCATCATCCGTCATCTAGAAATGATGCATGCGCTCTAGCCACACAGTAATCACAGCCCGAATAGAACCACCGAAACAACCCAAAAAGATAGAGTTTTATGATGTGGAAAAGCCTGCTTGCCGGCTGGCTGGCAGGCACATATGTCGAGCTCAGGATTGTAACGAATTGTTGCTCGAAGACGTAACGAGACGTTGGAGAAAAAAAGGCATAACAGGGACGCATCTCAAATGATGAGGTTGCGGTTCACATTTGCGAAGATTTTCTTCTTGGTTTGTAGGAATGAGATTTTCTGTATAATTACGATGTGATAAGTGACGAGACAGCTCTTGATTCTGCAATGTACTTGTTGCTACTGATTTGTAATTGGAAAGGTGACCAAATGTGTAAGATGCCTCTAATTTCTAAACAAAAATTCAAAATCGCTCACAGAAGCTTAAAAAAAAAGTTTCGCATTTATAAACTTCCAGAAGAAGCCAAGCTTCCAGAAGAAGTTTTCCAAACTTCTAGAAGAAGCTTCTCAAGCATTTGAAGAAGCTTCCCAAGATACCAGGAGAAGCTTCACAAGCTTCCAGGAGAAGTTTCTCAAGCTTCCAGAAGAAGTTTCCCAACTTTCCAGAAGAAGCTTCCCAAGATTCCAGGAGAAGCTTCCCTAGCTTCCAAGATAAGCTTCCCAAGCTTCCAGGAGAAGCTTCCCAATTTTCCAGGAGAAGCTTCCCAAGCTTCCAGGAGAAGCTTCCCAAGCTTCCAGGAGAAGCTTCCCAAGCTTTCAGGAGAAGCTTCCCAAGCTTCCAGGAGAAGCATCCCAAGCTTCCAGGAGAAGCTTTCCAAGCTTCCAGGAGAAGCTTCCCAAGCTTCCAAGAGAAGCTTCCCAAGCTTGCAGGAGAAGCTTCCCAAGCTTCCAGGAGAAGCTTCGCAAGCTTCAAGGAGAAGCTTCCCAAGCTTCCAGGAGAAGCTTCCCAAGCTTCCAGGAGAAGCTTCCCAAGCTTCCAGGAGAAGCTTCCCAAGCTTCCAGGAGAAGCTTCCCAAGCTTCCAGGAGAAGCTTCCCAAGCTTCCAGGAGAAGCTTCCCAAGCTTCCAGGAGAAGCTTCCCAAGCTTCCAGGAGAAGCTTCCCAAGCTTCCAGGAGAAGCTTCCCAAGCTTCCAGGAGAAGCTTCCCAAGCTTCCAGGAGAAGCTTCCCAAGCTTCCAGGAGAAGCTTCCCAAGCTTCCAGGAGAAGCTTCCCAAGCTTCCAGGAGAAGCTTCCCAAGCTTCCAGGTGAAGCTTCACAAGCTTCCAGGAGAAGCTTCCCAAGCTTCCAGGAGAAGCTTCCCAAGCTTCCAGGAGAAGCTTCCCAAGCTTCCAGGAGAAGCTTCCCAAGCTTCCAGGAGAAGCTTCCCAAGCTTCCAGGAGAAGCTTCCCAAGCTTCCAGGAGAAGCTTCCCAAGCTTCCAGGAGAAGCTTCCCAAGCTTCCAGGAGAAGCTTCCCAAGCTTCCAGGAGAAGCTTCCCAAGCTTCCAGGAGAAGCTTCCCAAGCTTCCAGGAGAAGCTTCCCAAGCTTCCAGGAGAAGCTTCCCAAGCTTCCAGGAGAAGCTTTCCAAGTCTCTAGGAGAAGCTTCCCAAGCTTCCAGGAGAAGCTTCCAGGAGAAGCTTTCCAAGTCTCTAGGGGAAGCTTACCAAGCTTCCAGGAGAAGCTTCCCAAGCTTCCAGGAGAAGCTTCCCAAGCTTCCAGGTGGAGCTTCCCAAGCTTCCAGAAGGAGCTTCCCAAGCTTCCAGGAGGAGATTCCCAAGCTTCCAGTAGAAGTTTTTATGAGAAGTTTAGAAACTTTCACGAGAACCTTCCGAGATTTCTAGGAGAAAGTTTTCAAGCTTCCAGGAGCAGCATCCCAAGCTTCCAAGAGAAACTTCCCAAGCTTCCAGGAGAAGCTTCACAAGCTTCCAGGAGAAGCTTCACAAGCTTCCAGGAGAAGCTTTCCAAACTTCGAGGAGAAGCTTCCCAAGATTTCAGAGGAAGCATCCCAAACTTCCAGGAGAAGCATTCCAAGGAAACTCTTTCAGCCGAAAAAAAAAAACCGCAAACAACTTTGTGTGGCCAAAGACAAATGACCAAACCGTATTCCACACAACCCGGCTCAACAAAAGAGCTCCACAAAAACTTTAAAATGTTCGAAAACTTCTTGCAATCAATTTCAGTCGATGCA
This sequence comes from Aedes aegypti, assembly GCF_002204515.2. NCBI lineage: Eukaryota > Metazoa > Arthropoda > Insecta > Diptera > Culicidae > Aedes > Aedes aegypti. The sequence goes on along the minus strand of NC_035108.1, from coordinate 187,818,210 downwards.
CAAAGGATGAAAACCTATTCAAGGCCACTTCTCGCATAATTCATACCTCGTTACCGGAGTCCCGCAGTCGCCAATCGATGTGAAGAGTACCGAGCGGAATCGTCACACAAGACGACACGATTATTGATTTATCGTGTTACACAAAACTTCTCTCAACCGAGCTCGGCTCGGTCGACCTTGACCACCGTCGAACAATGTGCATCATTTAGAAGTGCAATCAATAGGCAGGCAGGCAAGCGGAGGATGGGAGCCGGATTTCCCTTGAACAAAAGCCAAAAACTTTTTCCGGATACCTCGACCGGGACTTGCCCGCCTCTTAGCCATGGATGATGGCGCAACCGATCCGATCCGGCTAATTGAATAGTTCGTTCGGACGAGAGCGTTTGCTAGCTTGTAGAGAGCCACTTAGCAACTTGTTCCATCCCGAAGTGGGGATGATTTGTAGCAAATACAGCCACAGACTTGCGGGAACTGCTGCAGCCGAGACGGAAACAACCACCGAGAATGCAAATCTTCGCCGAGGTGAATCAAATTTCTCGGATTCCAATTCCTTGTGATTGTGACTCATCATCGCCTTCAACGCCTCTTCAATGGATGCCGGCCGTAGTCTCCGTCGTTCGATTCTTTCGATGAAGGAGGAATTGACTGGCATACTAAGTTAGCGACGGATGCTGGCTGGCGTTGATTCCAAGGTCAACACTTTGGATTGGGGTAGGCACGTGCATGCGAACAGCAGTTTCTGGAATAGAAGGATGCTGGTTGGTCCGTCTTATTTATATGAGGGACGGATTTGGCACATTCCCATTCCCCGTAATGAGCGTCTAATAATATTTGCAGACCTCGTAATTGATTAAATTATTCGGCTTGGGAGAAGCGCCTGGTGTAATGCTAGGGGAGGTCTGGGTCAAGGCAGGGGGGTATTTAATGAAATTATTATTCGGATGAGCTGAAGGGGAAGTAAAGAGAAAACGGAAGAAAAACCCATATCCAAGCACCAATCGAGATTGCTATCGAGAATCGAAGGGTAACCAGTGACGATGATGGGCGATTTCATCGAACAAGCGAAGAAGGATGATTCTAAAAGGACATAGAACAAAGCAAAAAGCTCGTATCTCTCACCCCCACAGTTGGGTCGACTTTAGAGTGGGACAAGGTCGGCGTTGGGAAGTTAGCTACGGACTACAATGTTACGGGATAGATACGCAAAAGGGGTTTGGGGCAGAAGTGGATTGGTTTGTATTCCGGTGGTGGATGAGATTATGTTCTCGCTTCAAGTGATTGGGATGTTCAAATAACATTCTGATTTTGAAATTTAAAACAAAATCTAAAACAATTTTCACTTTCCTTAAAAAGATTAATGGTTTCTTAATGCACGCGTGGAAAGCTTCATTACAGCAACTTGGAATCTTGAAAGGTTTCTTCAAAACCTTTTAAACCCTAGTAACGAGTTAACCTCTAGCTTTCAGAAAAAGCTTCCGGCAAAACTTCTCAACTATCCAGAAGAACATCCAAAGCTTACAGAAGAAGCTTCCCTAGCTTTCAAAAGAAACTTCCCAAGCTTTCAGAAGAAGCTTCCCAAGCTTCCAGAAAAAGTTTCCTAGGCTTCCAGAAGAAGCTTCCCAAGCTTTCAGAAGAAATTTCCCAAGCTTTCAGAAGAAGCTTTCCAAGCATAAAGAATAAGCTTCCCAAGCTTTCAGGAGAAACTTTCCATGGTTTCAGGAGAAACTTCCCAAGCTTTCAGGAGAAACTTCTCAAGCTTTCTGGAGAAGCTTCCCCAGCTTCTAGAAGAAACTTCCTAAGCTTCCAGAAGAAGCTTTCCAAGCTTCCAGAAAAAAAAACTTCCCAGGCTTCCAGAAGAAGCTTCCCAAACTTTCAGAAGAAGTTTCTCAAGATTCCAGGAGAAGCTTCCCAAGCTTCAAGCAGAAGCTTCCCAAGCTACCAGAAGAAGCTTCCCAAGATTCCAGAAGAAGCTTCCCAAGTTTCCAGAAGAAGCTTCCCAAGCTTCCAATGCTCCCAGGAGAAGTTTCCTGGAGAAGCTTCCCAAGCTTCCTAGGCTTCCAGGAGAAGCTTTCCAAGCTTCCAGAAGAAGCTTCCTAAGCTTCCAGAAGAAGTTTTTCAAGATTCCTGGAGAAGCTTCCCAAGCTTCCAGAAGAAGCTTCCTAGGCTTCCAGGAGAAGCTTCCACAAGCTTCCAGCAGAAGCTTCCCTAGCTTCCAGAAGAATCTTCCCAAGCTTTCAGAAGAAGCTTTCCAAGCTTTCAGAAGAAACTTCTCAAACATTCAGAAGAAGCTCCCCAAGCTTCCAGAAGAAGCTTCCCAAGCTTTCAGGAGAAACTTCCCAAGCTTCCAGAAGAAGCTTCGCAAACTTCCAGAAGAAGCTTCGCAAGCTTCCAGAAGAAGCTTCGCAAGCTTCCAGAAGAAGCTTCGCAAGCTTCCAGAAGAAGCTTCCAAAGCTTCCAGAAGAAGTTTCCAATGCTCCCAGAAGAAGTTTCTCAAGACAGGGACGAAAACAATCATGCTCACTATACTCAATTCACTGACATTTATGCCACCATCAAAGTAACCGCACCACCACCAAAATGATTGCACCAATGAAGATGGCACAAAAGTAGATGAAAAAACAAACAACGATGCCCGTACGTCGCTGGTGTTTTTGATTATCAGAAGCAGAAGAGTGTCAGTTTTAGAAAATTGATTATCATTGAGATTCATACTAATTAAAAAATATGCTGCTTTACGGGTAATGAACGATCCGATGCACGGAATCGATGATGTTGACGCGTCTTTACTGTGCTTTGTGCAAAAATTACAACTTCCCGAAGCGGAATGTAAAAAAGTCAAGCTGTCCAGAATGAATATCATTTTTTGCTTCCGATGATCATAATGCGATTGAGTATCAGCAGGGTAAAAGGAAACTGACAATCTTGCGGCAAGCGCTTTGCCAATCTTTGTTGTGTTGTCAAGGCGAGGATAAAAACAAATAAAAATCAACGAAGATTCTACCCAGCAAGTATCAATGTAGGCGAGGGTAGATTGAGTATTTTCGTCCCTGTCTCAAGATTCCAGAAGAAGCTTCCCAAGCTTCCAGGAGAAGTTTCCCAAGCTTCCAGAAGAAGTTTCCAATGCTCCCAGAAGAAGTTTCTCAAGATTCCAGAAGAAGTTTCCCAAGCTTCCAGGAGAAGTTTCCCAAGCTTCCAGAAGAAGCTTCCTAGGCTTCCAGAAGAAGCTTCCCAAGTTTCCAGAAGAAGCTTCCCAAGCTTCCAGAAGAAACTTCCCAAGCTTCCAGAAGAAGTTTTCAATGCTCCCAGAAGAAGTTTCTTAAGATTCCAGGAGAAGCTTCCCAAGCTTTCAGGAGAAGCTTCCTTAGCTTCCAGAAGAAACTTCCTAGGCTTCCAGGAGAAGCTTCCCAAGCTTCCAGAAGAAGCTTCCAAAGCTTCCAGAAGAAGCTTCCCAAGCTTCCAGAAGAAGCTTCCAGAAGAAGCTAGAAAAAGCTTTTCCCGAAGCTTCTAGAAGAAGCTTCCCAAGCTTTCAGAAGAAGGTAACATAAGAGAGCTTCCCAAGCTTTCAGAACAAACTTCGTAAGCTATCGGAAAATGCTTATGGAGTTTTCATTACAAACTTCCTAAGCTTCTGGGAGGAGCTTCGCAAGCTTCAGGAGAAGCTTCCCAAGAAAAGCTTCTGCAGACACTTAGACGACTTTTTTCAGACGCTCATTGAGTTTCTCGATAGAAGCTTTAAAATGTTTCATATATAAGAAGGAAGAAACTTGAAATGCTTTTCAGCAGAAGCTTTTCGGCAGTCTTAAAAGTCTTCGAGAAAGTCTTCTCGCAGAACCTTGAAAGGCTTATGCCAGGAGCCTGAAAGGCTTCTGCCAGGAGCTTGAAAGGCTTCTGCCAGGAGATTGAAAGGTTTCTGGCAGGAGCTTGAAAGACTTCTGCCAGGAGCTTGAAAGGCTTCTGCTAGGAGCTTGAAGGGCTTCTGCTAGGAGCTTGAAGGGCTTCTGCCAGGAGCATGAAGGGCTTCTGCCAGGAGCTTGAAAGGCTTCTGCCAGGAGCTTGAAAGACTTCTGCCAGGAGCTTGAAAGGATTCTGCCAGGAGCTTGAAAGGCTTCTGCCAGGAGCTTGAAGGGCTTCTGCCAGGAGCTTGAAAGGCTTTTGCCAGGAGCATAAAAGGCTTCTGTCAGGAGCTTGAAAGGCTTCTGCCAGGAGCCTGAAAGGCTTTTGCCAGGAGCTTGAAGGGCTTCTGCCAGGAGCTTGAAAGGCTTCTACCAGGAGCTTGAAAGGCTTCTACCAGGAGCTTAAAAGGCTTCTGTCAGGAGCTTGAAAGGCTTCTGCCAGGAGCTTGAAGGGCTTCTGCCAGGAGCTTGAAAGGCTTTTGCCAGGAGCTTAAAAGGCTTCTGCCAGGAGCTTGAAAGGCTTATGCCAGGAGTTTGAAAGGCTTTTGTCAGGAGCTTGAAAGGCTTCTGCCAGGAACTTGAAGGGCTTCTGCCAGGAGCTTGAAAGGGTTCTGCCAGGAGCTTGAAAGCCTTCTACCAGGAGCTTGAAAGGCTTCTGCCAGGAGCTTGAAGGGCTTCTGCCAGGAGATTGAAAGGCCTCTGCCAGGAGCTTGAAAGGCTTCTGCCAGGAGTTTGAAAGGCTTCTGCCAGGAGCTTGAAAGGCTTCTGCCAGGAGCTTGAACGGCTTCTCACAGAAGCTTGAAAGGCTTCTCACAGAAGCTTGAACGGCTTCTCACAGAAGCTTGAAAGGCTTCTCACAGAAGCTTGAAAGGCTTCCCACAGAAGATTGGTACGCTTCTCTACAGAAGCTTGGGAGGTTTTAAGGTAGAAGGGAGGTTTCTCAGCGAAAGTTTTGAGGGGTTTTCAGCAGAATCTTGTAAGGCGTCTTGAAAGAAGCTTGGAAGGTTTTTAGAGAGTCTTGGAGACTTCTTAGCAGAAGTTTGGAAGGCTTCTCGCAGGAGCTTCTAAGGCTTCTTACAGAAGGCTACTTTGAGCATTGAACATCCCTAATCACAATCAAGAGTCCTCTTCCTCCTGAACGCATTTCTTACTTATCAAACTGACGAGGACGACGGAAGCTGTCAACATGCTTTTTCAATGTGGCTCTCTGGGAATGTGATAGAATTGATGTAGTCAATTCCAGAACCCAGCGTGCTCCCGACATGTGGGGATGGTTCGATCGAAGTATGATTTGATTTTGATTGAAGGCTGCCCAGCAAATTATGGCCCGTTGCTGAAATTGACAAGCAGCAACCAAAGGCTGATACCCAACAAAGGTTACAAGTTAAATCAATCCTCCAGCCAGGGTGCTGAATTGGAAACCATCCATCTATGATTAATGAAGACGTCGTGTCGTTCGGAGGGTCGGACGGACGAGCTGACAGATACGGGTAAACGATTGGGAGCAGCGATGTGGAAAGTTTCAATTTTGGCTGGTCGTATATATGTATAATAGGAGGAAAGTCTTGGAGAGCTTGATAGACATTTTCCTTCCACGAAGTAAACAAATCTCTTTAGCCACGTCCAAGGGTCTCAGAAAACGATTGGCTCGATTAAAGTACGGTCTCTCTCTCACGTTCACATTCCCTTGGATCGGTTTATTCCCTTCCGTGAATCAAGACGGGTTGCGAATAAATCAACGTCCCTTCGTCTCCCGTTCATCAAAGGCAGGAAACGCAAGTGACCGGAATTCGCAATCAGATCCAGGGTAAAAAGGGGGCCCACGAAATTTCAAGGTCGGTCCAAAAGCCAAGGAAAGGCGCCCAAGTGAACATCGATTTCGGTTCGCCCCATTCTAATAGCCACGGTCCAAGGTGTGCTTTTTCTCGCAGTCACGCCGACGCCCGGAATGGAAACAATTTGGGCGCTTCTTCGAGTGGAATTTTCATCGAAGCGAACAGCGAAACCGAGAATCTCATCCAGATGACGACAACGTCCCGAGCAGACGAGAATATTCAAATCGTAATACAAGGCGATTCAATTTCGATTCGATTTCGATTCGATTTCGATTCGATTTCGATTCGATTTCGATTCGATTTCGATTCGATTTCGATTCGATTTCGATTCGATTTCGATTCGATTTCGATTCGATTTCGATTCGATTTCGATTCGATTTCGATTCGATTTCGATTCGATTTCGATTCGATTTCGATTCGATTTCGATTCGATTTCGATTCGATTTCGATTCGATTTCGATTCGATTTCGATTCGATTTTGATTCGATTTCGATTCGATTTCGATTCGATTTTGATTCGATTTCGATTCGATTTCGATTCGATTTCGATTCGATTTCGATTCGATTTCGATTCGATTTCGATTCGATTTCGATTCGATTTCGATTCGATTTCGATTCGATTTCGATTCGATTTCGATTCGATTTCGATTCGATTTCGATTCGATTTCGATTCGATTTCGATTCGATTTCGATTCGATTTCGATTCGATTTCGATTCGATTTCGATTCGATTTCGATTCGATTTCGATTCGATTTCGATTCGATTCGATTCGATTCGATTTCGATTCGATTTCGATTCGATTTCGATTCGATTTCGATTTCGATTTCGATTCGATTTCGATTCGATTTCGATTCGATTTTGATCTCGTTTAGCTTTTTACATTTTCTCGGGAATGGCAATTGGCAACGGAACACAACAATGAATGACAGCGATTCGCAGACGTTTGACTGGGGGGATTTTCTGGTTTTCTGTCCGACAGGCCCGGAATTGGATGCTTTTGTTCGGTTCAGTGGAAGCGGCCCGAACAAATGCATGGCAGTGAAAGTCTCCGCTAGATGTAATTTATCAAGCGCCGATGGGGATCTTTTCTTTACTGTGGGGTGTATTAGAAGGTGGTTTGGCGGCGTAATGGCTAACGGAAAAGGAATTTTTTTCTGGGTGTTGTGAAATCAAAAGAGGGCCGCTTCCTTTGGATTGTTGATTATGAAAAATGATGGAATGAAAGCTACTGGTGCGGAAGAAGCTGAGAAGGCAAGGATGGATGTAGGTATAATCATTAGAAGATAAAACAAACTAAACAAAAAAATTAAACATATTTGAAAATTGAGTATGTCAGAAAAAATATTAAGAGGATAATAATTGAAAAATTTTAATACATTCAAAAATTTCTATAATTTGAAAAAAAAAATAAATGAATTCAAAAGCTTTAATGAACTTGAAAAGCTAATGATTTAGCAAGCAATGATATTTTTGGAAAATTTAACAAATTTTTTTGAACAAAATTAATGAAATATGAGATATTATTAAATTAAAAATTTAATATATAAGATATTAGGAAAATTTTGAAAATTTTAACAATTTAAGAATGTTAAAATTTGAAGAAATGAAGTAATTTGAAAAAAAAGTTCGAATAAAAAAAAATTAAAGAGATTTAAAAGCTTTGAGAAAGTTGCGAAAATATTAAACGTGATATAAATTTAAAAAAAATTAGCAAATTTAAAAAAAATCAGTGTTAATTTCGCAATTTTTGTGAAATTGTTTTTTTTTAATATTTTCAGTCTATGTTACAAATTTTGTTTACCATGAGTAAATGTCAAAAGTTTTGTAGTATATGAACATTTTTTTTTTAATTTTCATATTCAATTCTGATATTGTAGTTCTAGCATTCATCACGATATATTAAAAAAAACAGGTTGAAAAAATCACCATACAATTCCACGAACATAAACATACCAATAGGTTCTCAATAAACCGGCATGTTTTGGCTTCGTTGAACCCAACACACGATACGGAGCTTTTATTCGTCGAACTCTCGCTACACTATGAATATTCCTGGGTTATGTCTCGCACAGCGGCATCATTAGCATAATGTTGCAATAACCATTGAAATTTATTCGCTTTTGATACGGTGTCGGTACTGGCTCTGTACGTAGTTTAGCCACCCTTAAAGTGTTTATTACATTAATCTCTACGTCGTCGTCGTCGCTGTAGTCGTCGTTTTGTGGTAGATGACAAGGAATTTTAGGACCACGAAAAGGACTCGGTACGTGCTTTGTCCTCGAAATGTCTTATGTTGCAGCTATCTCGGTGCACATAAACTCGAAAGCTGCCGAACGAATCTGAACATTGAACGTTATGAGGGAAAGCATATAATCCACCTGCAAACCGGACGAGTGGATTGGAATGGTGACTACGTGACGGTCCCTCTTCTAGTGTAAGCAAATATTGCCTTCGTCTTCAGATGACAGCAATCATGCCGAAAATAGACAGAGATGGGCAATACCAAGCAGAAAAAGTGAAAGCTTCCATCGTCGTAACTGGTCTCGATTCGAATCAAGTCAGTTCTCAGTATTGTGAAAGAGTCATCTTAGAAGTTTTTTTTACCTGAACATAAAAACGGATGAGCAAAGTGACTTTACGAGTAAAAACCTTGTTCTGAGGATTGAACCTAATCAAAGTTGAGGAGTAAAGTCAGAAAATAGCTATCGATGAATAGACTCTGTCGTAAACTTCCTCGCTAAACATTTCAATTCAGGGGAATACAAAAAAAAATGTAACAGACTTTGTTAGTAAGTTTTCTAACAAAATTTGTGATAATTTAAAATCAAAAATTTTTATTGAAATTTAAAAAATATATAACTTGTAATGTTGTTTTCTATAATTGAATTACCACAAAAAAAAGTTTTTCGAACATAAATAACAAATGTGAAGGTATAATCAATTGCTCTCTGATTCGTCATAACAAATTGTGTTATGATTAAACACATTTAAAACAGCCTCTGGTTCAATTCTGTCATAGTTGTTTCCATAATCTCAAAGAGCTTCTGACAAAAATGTTTGCGCGTGAAAATTTTTGACATATTTGTTATGAACCGCTGTTCGGGTCAAATCTCTACAGTAACTGATAACTATCCATAAAAAAGAATACAGCTTGAGTTATCCCTTCATCGAATCTTCTATGTGATTTACCGAAACATTTCACATTTGCGCCAGTAGTTGTTTCGACACGATTGCAGAAGCAATAAAACTTCCATGTAAATTCCTGAGCGTCATCCATCAACCTGCGGATTCGGGGCGGCGGCGGGTGTGCGAAATTCGTCTTCCATTCATACGTTCCTTATCACCCAAAGCCAAAAGCCGCCTGCACCCAACGGAAGACGAGGCTAGAATTTCGATCAGTTTCAGCAATAAATCATTTGGCACTGACTGGAACTTACACTCTCTGGTGAAGAAAGCACGAAAAAAAAGCACTTTTGAAGAGAAACATTTCAAAAGGACCTAACTGCGAAACGTCAACATCGAGAGAATCTTGTAGAAAAATTTATCACGTATCATTTTCTTAAATATTATCTCAAACTCAATCAGTTTTGATCAAATTTCATACTTGCTTTCGAAACTTATGCAAGGTTATTACGTGGTCCGTTGGACCATTTACAAAATTGGACCTTTTACAAGTATCCAAACCAATCAGGTCTCGGCAGTTTGGCCCTTTGTTCCAACAATGTTCTGGTTTCCATGGAAATCTTCAGTTAGGATCTTTTATGTTCAGTTAAGCCGTTTCAGGTATTCAATGACCAGATAGGACTTTTTACAATTTACCCGAAGTTACCTCTAAAATGCGTTTTACCTGTTCGTGAGAATATGCAGAGAAAATATCCGAAGATATTGATAAGAGCCTATAAAGCTCTCATTTCACAGTTAGGTCCTCTTCAAATGTTACGCTCTCTATGTGGCGGAAAAACCACCGACCTTCCGCTGCGACCGACAGATGGCAACGCCATCTAACAGCGTGATAAAAATCATCTGCCATCATCGCGCTATCATCAACAATGGCCGCCGTCTCGTGCTTCGTCGTTGTCGTCACCATTCGCCATTGTTGATTTAGGATTGAATGACGAGGAAAAACCGGGGAAATTTAATTTCACCGGTTTTCGGTTTGCGCGCACACATTAACAATGGCGGCGCCCGCCATGTCAACTCTCGCCACAAAGAAGTGTCTTCTATACCTAATTGTATTATGCGGATATCTGTCAACCCGAACAAGGCCCAAATCAATTTGTTTTGGACGGGAAACGCGATCTGGGTGAAGACGCAGGGTAGTTCAGTTTCAATTAGCGTTTACTCAGAGCGGTAATGATTAATCACGAATTTTGTAGAAATAACATCTCTTCTTCTTTCTTCTTTCTGGCGTTACGTCCCAACTGGGACAAAGCCTGCTTCTCAGATAGTGTTCTTATGAGCTCTTCCACAGTTATTAACTGAGAGCTTTCTTTGCCGATTGACCATTTTTGCATGTGTATATCGTGTGGCAAGTACGAAGATACTCTATGGCCTGAGAATCGAGAAAATTTTCTCCACGAAAAGATCCTCGATCAACGGGATTCAAAACCCACGACCCTCAGCATGGTCATGCTGAATAGCTGCGCGTTTACCGCTATGGCTATCTGGGCCCCTAAATAACATCTCTTATTAATGTTCGAATCCTCTGAGCAGAATCTCAATAAAGAAATTTAAAAGTAGATGGAGTACCGTGTACCTTTTAATTCCGCTCCACTTTGGATACGAGTAACTGACACTGAAGAAGACTGCAGGTGGTAGTCAAAATACGCGTATCTGTCAAAGATAAGCATTTAGGAGCGGAATTAAAAGGTAAACGGTACTCCATCTACTTTTAGGAAATAACATAATGCTAGAACAAATTTCAAATGTTTTTGGTATTAGACTTTATCATCAATCAAGAATAATACTCATAATTTTCTAGTGTACAATCCACTCGTTGCATACTTCAAGACGTTTCGTGCATACTTCGAGGCTTATAATCATTGTCCAATGCAAAAAAGTGATAAATTGCCTCAAAGTATGCACTAAACGCCTTGAAGTATGCAACGCGTACGAAGTATACTAGATAATGATGTGATTTATTGATTGATTCATAAAAAACGTAAAAGCTTTCAACATGATTCATCGACAAGAATTCAAAATTCTAATCATGATCAACTTTGCGTTCAAAGTTTAGGAGGAAACACGGTTGCCAAGATAACAGTATTCATCAAATTGGGCGTTCGTTTGAAAATGATGTGTTAGGAAATCTGAATTTGAGCAATTTTCAGGCTCTTTTTCAAACTACATTTGAGATAATTCAATTTTGAAGCCGAATTTGTGCCATGCGATGTATAAGAAATTTTTTGTGTACAGAGTATACTTCAGATTTCCTTATAAATTTCATAATAATTGAGTTGACTAGCCTCGACGATATCATTATTACATAACTACCATCATTCTTATGTAGATTTTGTCAGTCTAGACGACGGATATAGAAGGAGCAACGTATTCCGCCAAGTTTAAGACTAAAAATGTCAAGTTTGAAGCCTAGACTCAATAGAATGTTAGAATCTAATTAGTGTCTGTCAGTAACGCTCTGAAATGATTCACGTATCATCATCTACTTTTGAAATTTGAAAAAAATGGGTGAATCAATATTTTTTTCATCAAACTCGTTATAGAAGTTTGATTGTATTGTCTAAACCATTTCATATTCGCTCAAAAACTAAATATGAAGTAGTAAAATCACGAGATAACAATAAATCCGATATTTCAAGCCTTTAACACTAATGCACGGTAATAGGAAACATAAATATTTAAAAGGATCCATTCATTGTGCATTTGTGTTTCGACTGATACAGTATAAAAAAATCTTGTGTGCATAAAATCTCATGGTTCATACGATGAAATAATTTCTTACAAGAAGTACATACAGCGAAATCTTGTTTGAATTATGAAAAATTTAATACTCTAACGTTAAAATAAAAAATGTGAATTTTAGGCGTTTCTACTAAAAGTATTTGAAAATCCTAGTACTAAATAGAATTCATATCATTTTGACTACATAAACTAGGTTTTTCAAAATGTTTTGTGACAAGAACTACTTCATTTTATCAGTTTTATCTTATTTTGCTAACAAAAGAATATTTTTTTGAAAATTGTATGAATATTCTTTAGGAATTTGTATATGTGCACGGTGAATGGAGGCCGCACGATGACTGGTGACTTAACGGTAATTAAAAAAAATGTAGTTCTGAAATTCTGGTGGTGAACCATTTGAACTACAAGAAAAAATATACACTAAAACAATATTTTACACAAAAACCCTATTTTTTAATTTCCGCCATAGAATCTGTATAGGAAACAGATGCCTGGGCCAAAATTTTTTGATAAAGAATACTTTAATAAAAAAAAGTTTTTCTAACAACATTTACAAGGTATTCAAAATTTCGGTTTTTTTAACAAAATAAACGCGTTATTGTATCATCAATAAGAAACTTGAAATTAATATAAACCATCATGATTATTATCACGATTACTTTTCTAGAAGTAGCCATTTTCGAGTTACTTCAAGTTAAATGCGAAAATTTATCAGTTAAATACAAATAGGTCATTTACATTAGTTATACGCGATTCTCCGTCAACAAAAATATGACAGATTTATCAGAACTACCTCCCAAGGCCGTTTCGGATTCATTTTTCATGGAAGTCCCTAGTTCTCCACAAATGTATCTATTGATGTTTTCATCGATTACTTAAGGCTTCCTCCAATATTCCTGTTCAAAGCATCTTCCAAAACTCAAAGTTCCTTCAGAAATTTTGCTAATTTATTCCAGTAATTCTTCCAAAAATGTCTCCAAGGAAACGCCAAAGAAAAATCGATAAGAATCTCTGAAGAAATTTAAGTATGAATTATCGGAAACTTAAATAATTTCTGTCGTTTTAACTGGTGTGGATCCCTGAATGAAGTTTTGAAGGATCCATTGATATTTGAATAAAATTTAGATAAGATTAGATTTTTTGGAGAAACTCCTGTAATCGTAGAGGAAAGTTGAAAATAATTTTTATTAAAAATGAAACAAAAATCGGATTAGGAATTATTGTAGGGTTTCTTGAAAAAAATATCGAAACTCTGAAATAAACATTTGTGGAATCTTCTGTATAAAAATAGAAAAAAAATAGTTCTGTAGGATCTATGGTAAATCTTCTTAACTGTAAAAACCCGTCTGAAGGAAATCCTGAGATTTGTTTTTAGAGTAATACCTGTGAAAATTACTGGAGGTATTAAAGTTGAAGTGCTCTAGAATTCTCTTGACCAAATTCGGAGGAAATTCAGCTAAGCATGTCTTTGAAAATACTGGTAGCGTCCCTGAAGGAGTTGCTGAAAGTGTCTCAGAAGGAATCTTTGAAAAAATTACTAGAGTTCTTGAAGCATTTCTTAGCATGTGGGAAAAATATCATTAAGAGTTTGTGGAACAATCGCGTAATAGTCCATGAAGGTTTCTTTGAAATCTAAAATTTTGCTCCAGGATTCACTAGAAGCAGATTGAGGCAAAAAAAGTGATTTTAGAGACCATTTTGATTAAAATAGAGACTCTAGAGACCTTACAAAAGAAATATACGTTTAGGAGAACAACAAATAATGTCCAACACTCTAAAATAACGTCTGCTTACCTAAGAAATTAACTCTTTTTCGTACCTGTTGCATTTTTTGCTCTTTTCCTACAAAGTTTATTTTATTTGTGTAGAATAGGTGAAAAACATTTTTGTACAATATCTGAAATGTTCTCAACCATGTTTAATATGCTCATAAACGACATCCAACTGGAACTGGGAATGTTTTTTTATATTTTACAAGATTCTTGACAAAATCCTCAGGAGTTTGCATTCAAAAGTATAACAAAATCCTCTCTAATCATTCAATTGGGTTTTTTTGCGATACGATGTTCGTTTGATATCTATAGTAGTGTTCTTAGGAAGAAATCTGCGATGATTTTTTATGGTTTTTAAAGAGTTGCAGGTGAAAATTTCGACCAGCTTCCAGAAAATATGCTTGGTAGATGTATGAGCTTCATTGGGAAAATTTCTTAACTAGAGGATTCTGGTAAAATCCTTTGGACTATCAAATCTTTCACATCTTGTATAAATCTTTTGCCATAATTCTCTAGGAAATCTTCAACAAACTCCGGAGAAAATCTAGCGGAAGTTCTTGTTGGAATCTTCCTAACTACTTGGCTTTTGGGGGGTTTTGGCAAGACCCTTTCTGGGAGTTCCACATCAATCTCTTGGAAAAATGCCTCTAAAAAAACGCATAATTTAATGATGTACGTGCGAGACGGTTAACCTGGCTGGCTAGAAATTATCAGTGGACTCCAAATTTTCATAGTCGAATTCTTGTATTATCTATGATGAATAATAGGAGATTTTTAGGTGTATTTGTCGAGGATTCAAATACATTAGAAGGTTTCCTTAAAGATTGACTTAAATAACATCTGTTTTTTGGAGTTTCAAGGGAATTAGTGATGTATTGAATCCTCCACAAATGGTCAAATAGCGTTGAAAAAGTCTAATTTTTTCGACCAGTGTAATAAAATGCTAGTGTCACTATAAACAAAGGAATCCAACTCGCTTGGTGAGCTCGTTCCATATTGTTTATTAAGGTGATTATAAAACGAAGCCAAACTTTTAATTTTCAAGTGCACAAGACTGGAGAATCTGACAAGAGTTCGCGTTGAAAATCAATCAAAATTTTGTCACCACCAACCAATGGGATAAATTTTCAACGCGGAGCGCTGTTTGATTCTCAAGTCTTGTGCTCTTGATAATTTAAGGTGTGGCTTCGTTCTATAATCAGCTTAAGTAGAACAAGACTTATTTGATGATAACAGTTCCACCGCGATACAATTGGATACATTCTTAAGTTTCTTCCGCCTTCATGATCTACAAACAATAAAGATAAATCACAAAACCATAAGAATCTCAACCATAATCACACCACCGCAGTACGACATTTCTCCATCCAACTTGTTGACTGTGAGAGCTTCTGCGGCTCCCTGCGACACTCACGTTTATGGACAATCCTAAGTAAGCCCCGAACTTTTACGACCTTGCCAACGACGAAAAGTCTACCGAAAATCTCCCTACCATTTCATCGCTTAGAAGCCAAACTGCAAACACCACTAATTCCCCCGGGGGGTGGCTGGCTGCTCGTCGCAGTAGCAAAACACGCCCATTACATAATCCCCGGTCCCGCTACGGTCCAAGCTTACCCTTCATCGAAAGCCGCTTATAGCCGGGCGGCAGGAACGCAGCCGGGGGCGTAATCGGGGGCACAATGTCCCAGCTGCTCGGCGAGATGACCTCGCCCACCCCCATGATTCCGGCCGCGATTCCTCCACGGTGATCCCCGGCCGTTGGTCCAGCCGTTGGCGTAGTGGCCGCACTGCTGCTTCGATGGGGGGTCGCCCCTACGCCACCACTATCAGTGCCACCACCTGCTCCGCCTCCGCCATTGTTGTTGTTATGTAATTCGAGATTCTGTTTATCGACCCGACGCCGACGCCGGATGCTCGGGGCGAATGTTTTCATAGTGGCCAGGAAACCCACTCCGCTCATCGTGGTTTTCTTATCTGGAGCTTCCGGTGAGTGGGAATTGATTGACTTTTGATTTCCCGTAGGATGATTGTTCTACACACACGCACTGCCCTTAGTTTGGATGCACTTGAATAGTGATTCCTGAACACCAAAAGCGTTGAACAAAGAACTTCGCAACACAGATCACTAGATTCTAGTAACAGCTCAGTTAACTACACAAATCTACAGGATACCAGCTCCAGGTGTAACTCTTCGCCGAACTGCAGCAAATCTTCATCTCACTTTTCCGGGAATCCGTAGAGTTCCCCAAGGTCAAACCTTCTGCACAGAGGAAGTTTTCAGGGTCGAACACTACGTATAGCTCAAAAATCCCTGCACTCGATTCATCGACAGTAAAATACTGTATCGTAGCACTGATTGTGTTACAGTAGGGAATTCAAAAATCGATGGTTTACAAAAATAGTTGCTGATTCTATGAAAATACGGCCTTTAACAACTGCCCCTTTCACTCTAGCTAGACAAAACACGTCAACAACACTACTTCTGCTAGGAAACCACTGAGGTGATAGTCGTCCGGTTTGCCTTCTTCGCAAATATTTCCGTTTTTTTCTTTCGCAAAGGTAGCCAGGAAGCTCGATTCAAATTTCGTTCAGAAGTTCAAGAAGGAAATTGATTGGAAACTCTACCACGCTTCAGCAAACGAACTCGGAGCTACACGTTAACAACTCCCCGACCGAAGCGTCCAACTAGTAGACTGCAACGAACGGTAACACTTTTCGGGGCCCCACAACAAAGGTGTTGAGCAACAACTGGTGGCAAAATACGCCTACACTTTCGAGGAAAGCACTCAATGTTTAACTGTTTCGATGTCCGGATTTTGCTAGTGATGGATTCAGAGTTTCGCAGCGTAGATGCTAAAGATTTACTTATAAAACTCTGTTGCACAGAGATTGACACTACTGCTGCTACCGACCGTTACCACCGGGGTTTGATTGAATTATGATGAATCAGTTGGGGCTATAGGAGCTACCAAAGCGGTTTGTATGGGTGGGAGGAAGATACAACTCTTGAGTCCTGGAGGAGGGGGTCCGATACGCGCGGGTTGTTGCCGTCGTCGTCGCCGTTGGTAAACGCGAACTGATTGGGATCCGGAAAATGACTGAGGCCACTGGCGGAACAAAACCAGGATCCGAGCGTTGAGAGCGGGAGAGAGAGAGCCAAAGTTTTTCCGATTGAGACAGTTTTCCGAGAGAGTACAAGTGTAGTCACCGTTTTATTCTCGGAGATACGGGCCGAGCCCCAACCACCAGTTGACGGGAAGCTGAACGTTACGCGAGTTGACTTGATGATGGGGACAGAGGTGTCTGTAGGTTAGGGTTGCTCATAATGACCAACAACTATAAACCACACCCTCCTTGTTCATTTGAAGCCCCAAAAGCTACTGTGAAAGTTTGAGCTGAATCTGTTAACTTTTCACAGCTAAAACTATAATGTACATACTACGAATGAACTAATATTACACATAACGTAGATTTCCTGCAAAGCAAAATATACAGTGTAAAAATGATGTAAAGCAAATTTAATAGTGTTTGCACTAATAAATCGGTTATTCTTTTAAAACTACGTGTAATGGGATTGAAAAGCATTTAGATTAGAACAATATTTAACTCAATGTGACGGAAAACAACGTCATTAGTGTCTTAAATTTAAATTTGTCGTGCATATAAGGCGTAATTTTACAGGATTTTTCTGAGTGTGTAATTTAAGGTTATTTTTATGAACATATTTCGATCATCCATTTTCAATAGAATCAATAGATTTTGATTCAAATTTACACATTCATGTGACATTTAATTAGAATTCAATTCAACCAGTTAGTAATCTACCCCCTGGCACTTGCACAACGCGAACCGGAGTCGATTGATCCAGTCGAAAATAAATCGTCTTGCTTGGGCTTTCCGAAGCACTCTGAACTTGAAGTAGGACTTACTATACTGAGCTGAAACTACTCATGAAAAATCTCAGAAAGTCTTCAGTTCTTGATGGATTCAACGGCGTACTTGGTAAGCGTACGATCCATCAGTTTTGAAACTTATCTGTTCAAATCCAATGTACAGGCACAACATCATAATTTTAAACCACGGATTTATAAAAGACATAAAACCTCAAGTTATTTAATTACAGTTAACATAAATAAAGTTGAAATTACCTACGGATAGGAAAAATGAGTCAAGAGGGGTCATTTGCCTTTTTCCACTCACTGAATTAACAAAAAAAAAACATTTCACACGATGATTGGTAGGTATTGTGACTATGGAGTATGAATTCCTATTCTAAGATAATTTTTAAATTATGGATGTCAATTTTGTTGAAATTTCCTAAATCACAGCTTGAACATTCTAGCTTACCAGACTTGTTGATAGTGAAGACTATGTACAGCTTTGAAGATGATGATGTATGGTGGTAGTAAACTTTTTCGAGACATACCTGAAACGATAAAAAAAAACAGATTTTGTAACAAGTAACTATATGTAAATAACGTTAATAATCAACAACGCCATAAGCGTCGACTTTAAATTTTACTGTTCTGAGTAGAGTCCAGACGGAATGACTGGTTCAATGAACACTGAACAGTGCAAGGGAGTAACATACAAACAAACGGTTCAAAATAAAGTGTAGAGAATTCACCGCAAGGCAGTACGGATCAAAATGATATGAGGAGGTCCTATGTAATGGGCAAAGATGCAAAGCTCAAGACTGTCAGTCATGTGCAATGACCAAGTTCATTTTCTAAAACTCGGATTATATTCACAGGAATCAGTAATATATATGGGTTAAAACTGTACATAGACCGATTTAAGCCTGAAATTTACAAGAAATTGAAGAAAGCTTTTTAAGCTTTTTAAGAGTTTAATCCAGGAGTTCCTAAAAAAAAATCTTGCATTATTTTTTCATGAATTTTTCAAGTTTTTCTTGGAATGATTTCTACAGAAACTCGTTCACAGATACGTTCAAGGATAAATTTATTAATAGCTCTTTGTTAGAGAAACCTTTGCGAAAATGTTCAGGTAGCGCCATTATTTATCGTGGGTTTCAATAAATCAACACTTCAGAGAAACTTCTATAAAGATTCCGCCAAATTTCCAACAAATCATTCAAGGAATCCAGGGAAGAATTTAACATGGAATTCTCTTGAAATCGTTCTATGAACTGTCTTAAAGATTCCCTCACGATCTTCCTGGAATCACTGCATGGACTTGTCTAGAAATTAACTCTAGGATGTATCAAGAGGTCCCTCATTGCATTTTCACAAGGATTTTCCCACAGATTCCGCTAGATTAAACTCCATTGGTTTTTGCTGAAGAAAAACTACAATAATGATAATCGAAACTTCTCATGGAATTTGTTCAAGGATTCCTTCAGAAATTCTGAAGGAAGAATGCAATAGGAATGACTACAAAAACTACAGTGAAAATGGTTCCAGGGACTCCTAATGAGCTTGAAGGCAGTCTTCCGAACACAAAACACGAACACCGAACACGTTGGTTCAGGCGGTTTCGTACTCTTTTTTCACTCTGTTCACGTGTGCAAATCGGAACGCTCGAACCTGAACCTATTCCCAAACATGTGTAAAGTGAACATCGGTTTGAAAATTGGTCCATTTGTACCTCGATTGCAACCGCGGTTCAAATTTTGGTGCAAATCTTCGGTTCTGAGGTTCAGAACGATGGCACAAAACGGACAGACAGAAACAGTTGAAATCCACGCTTATCAATTTCTACTGATTGTGTCTTGTTGTATAGTAAAATCCTTTTTTTTTTTGTAAAGTTATTTATATTGATGTTGATCTTAGTTGATCTGTCAAAATGAAACATTTATTCAAGACTCAAGGGTCTTGCGATTTGTACCAAGAAGTTCCATATATGATCATAGAAATTTATCCGCGTGGAATACACTGGCGAAGCGCATTTGCGGTTCAACACAAGTTGCAAGGTTCAAACAAAAGTTAAATATTGGTTCTGTTCATGGGAAGACTGCTTGGAGGTTGTTCGTTCTCTGGCTTTTGTACAAGGATCTAACATTACACAACGCTCTTCCCCAGTACCGGCTGTTATCGATATTGGTAGATCTAGTGTAATGGTTGCGACTGCGGCTAGCACTGTGGGCAATGCGTCCCACAGACAAGTTGTATTTCCCTTCAATCCCTAACAGAAGTTACTGCGGCACCCCTTCCTTCTTCAGCGGATTCGATCCCACGAAGGACATCAGCTTCATCGTCCAGCTCTCGTTCATCCATTGATCGTCGCCCCAGCGGCTGGTTTGACGTGCAATGGAAACTTCGTGGTCTAAGGGCCAATGTCAATGAACTGAAGCTCCTCATCGCCGGCCTGGAATCTTGCGGAATAGCACTACAATAAACCAAAGTCGACCAACACGTAATTCCTCCCGACTCGGGCAATACATGTTGTTACTAGCATCGAACAACGTACACCACTGGCAACGCGGGATAGGCTTTGCTATTCGGGAAGGTATACCCTTCAAGCGTGTACTGATTGCACCTCGTCGCTGTACGCATCTTCGCACCTATCCAGGTGACCGTCGTTTTGGTGTATATCTTGCCGAGTGCAGCTCAATGACAGACCGCTTTGGGAGAACTGTTTGAGCTGCTAAAAGGTCCACTTCTTTTTCTGGGGCTTCTCTACTCGTATCGACCCAGCAACAGGTAACACCTCAGCAATCGACGGTGACCATAACCGGATGGTCCAATCATCGAACGTCACGAGAGAAGTGGCAGTACGATCAAGATGATTGGCCATTGTACGAACGTGTCACGGCGGAAACAATTCGCTCAGATGTCGAGTGGGATGTAGACAGCTTAACGGAGAAGTTTATAGCAGCAGCAAAGAAGGGCATACCATCGACACCACCCTAGACGAACTTCTGTGGGCTCCCGACAAAGGACAAGGTTCTTAAACAGGTGATGATTCAATAGAATACCCTTTTCTTAAACGTCACCATCTGTCTGTAAAGATGACTCTTCTTGAGCTGCTTGATAAAATCTAGCGAAGTGACGAGTTTCCTGCCAGCTGGCGAAATGCTATTATAGTTCTAGTCCTAAACCTGAATTGCCAGGACCGGCTGCCTTCCGGCCTATTTCACTCAACAGCTGCATGGCAAAGTTGTTTGAGCGCAATCGTCGTTTGATTACGGAACAAGAGCGACTTGACAATTGCCAGCACGTCTTCCGTGCAGGACGCTGCCGAGCTGGAGATCTGTCGAAGGCATATGACACGACTTGGCGGTACGGAATATTGCGGACATTGATATCGTGGCGAATACGTGGTTGAATGATAATCATCTTGCAAAGTTTTCTCTCGGAGCGAACATTCCAGGTGGCTGTAGGAGGACATCTGTCCCGTGAACACCAGCTAGAGAATGGGGCACCTCAGGATACGACGACCAAAAACCAAAAGGTTACATAGGCTGCTGTGAAAGCAGTCGACAAGTGGTCAAAGAGCGTATGATTCTCCATATCTGCGACGATGTCGCACAATTTCTATTGTATTTCTATTGCTAGCCTCCCAGCCCCTCCAAAAAATATAACCCGTCCAGCTACCAGAAGACGCCGCACGGAGGACCGTGCTTAGGGGAGCACATCCATCCTCCGTCAGTATCAGATGGTGACTGAGACAAACTGACCCCCTTCGCAGGCAGCTAGCCTCAAACGACACAGGAACACGGCAAAACGAACCACCGCAAGAGAAATGGACTATGGCTAATGGAAATCGATTGGACCAACAGTAGAGCACTCTCCTACCTGTTCGGTGTGAGAGCAAAAGAGCAGAAGAGAGTGAAAGCAGATGTAAATATAGATTAGCTAAAAATAGAACTGTATCGGTAAGGAAGAAACAGATAAACTGATTCCGGCACAGTAGTGGCCATGAGCACAGAGTGCCTTACAAAAAAAAAATCTATTGCTAGCCGAGAGCTAGCACGAGAAATCATCATCGATCGAAGCGCTGTACCGAAGACCAACCGTCTAAGCAAAGACGAAATAAAAAAAACATGTTCCTTGCAGTTGCCCAAAATTGTATGGTTCATAAGGTAGTAGAGCAAAATCTAGAATGTCGTGAAAAGTATACTGCGATCTGTCAAACGTGGGTACTTTTTGCAGTACCAAGGGACCAAATGCAGTACTAGAAGTGTTACCCATTCTGAACCCGACTACTTTGTCTCTTTTCGTCTCTGGTCTAAAGATCCTAGGAATAACCCTGGATCGAACTCTCACGTTTAAACCTCATTGCCAAGCGGTTAATCATGCGATTCTCAACTTCGGATCCTTCAAATGACCGGTGCCAAACTTCCCCGCGGCAATCGATCTAGCTTGCTCAAGGTAGGTTCAGCATTAGTTACTTAAAAGCTGATCCACGGGATCGAATTAATGAGCCGAAGAGGACCAGCATCTCTGCAGATCCTTGCCCCGGCGTATAACAAAATGGTCCAGTTTGCTTCCGGAGCGTTTGTTACCAGTCCAATAATATAGGTTACGGCTGAAGCAGGCACCTTGCCATTTGATCTTTTGGCAGTACAGTCGTCAGCGCGGACGACAATTCGCATTATGGCTAAGAATCGCGACAATAACAACATCCCATTGATTCGACGAAAATTGGATCGTATGGTGGAACTAACGGGAGTAACGCTCTCCAGTATCGGCCAGCTCTTAAGGCTGAGCGATCGTATGTGGCATGTAAAAAAGCCGTCAATTGTGGGGGTAACCCATTTCGTATAAAGACTTTTCACATAATGGACGTTTCGCATAAAGTAGTTTCATACAAGAACAGGTAGAATTTCAAAGAAGGCATATAATTCTCGTTATGCTAAATGTCCATTATGCCAAACGTCCTTATGCGATACGTCCTTATGCGAAACGTCTTTATGCGAAATAGGCCACCCCCATCAATTGTGTGGGATGTCAAACGACATATCGGGCCGGTGATCCACCGGAAAAGTCCGCCAAATTGTCCAACAGCTACTCTCAAACCGATTTTGACAATCAACTATCATTTACACCGATGGATCCAAGCTTGACGATACGGTAGGAGCTGCTTTTCTTACCGCCGGATTAGCGGGCACGTACAGCCTTCTGGAAGTGTATTTCAGCTGAAGCGTTCGCCATGAAAATGGCCGTCTTCAATCTAAATGTTCATCGAGAAATAGTGATTCTCACGGACTCGTCGAGCTGTCTGCAGACCCTGGAAGCAGGAAAATCAAAGCACCCGTGGATTCAAGAAATTGAATATGCGGTAAGGACCAAACCGGTTCGATTCTGTTGGATCCCTGGACATGCAGGGATCAATGGAAACACCGAAGCCACCGACTTGCCAACGAGGCGCGAAAAAACTCGTCCAAAATCATGTTTGTTCATAACTTTTCACTAAGATTTTTAACATTTTTCATGTCTTGTACAAAGTTGTTAGATATCTTAATACGCGTGTTTTTGCTGAACATTGCACCTCTCTATCTCTTAAAATAAAGGAAATATCGGTCGAATTCGTGCTAATAGGGCTTATTTGTTTGAAAAACCCATGAAAAGGCGCTTAAAGACAAAAGTTTTTATCAACTACCGAAAGGGGAGATATGGTATTCTCATGATTTGTAAAAGTTGTCTGCGTTATTTTGCGCCGAAGCCAGTTATAGGGGCCTGAACTACCCCTTGAGAAAATAATAATTTATGAATAACTTTGTTACTTCAAAAGATATGTTTAGCAAAATTACGTGTTTTTCCATGACAAACAATTTTGTAAATAAACACAAAAAATGTTAAAAACCTTAGCAAAAAGTCATGATAAAAAATATGATTTTTTGGGGCTATTCACATACAACGGCATATATCTCAAAAAGTATGAGAGATAGAAAAATCGTGTCTTGGTCAAAGTTGTTTCAAATGACCAATTCTACAATTTTGCCGAAGACACCATAGGGGAAAAGCAGCAATTTTCGACTTAGTACTAATTTTCGACTCAATAATACGATTTTGGTCTACTTTGAATGAAAATCCGAAAATTGGCACAGAATTCTTGTTACTGTTGTTAGGTAACTGAGCGCATCATGTCATGGGATGTGGGTTCAATTCCTATTACAGCCAGTGCAACTAAATGGATGAAGACAGTATCCGTGTAACCACAAGTTCAAGGAAGGCCCTTATTCCTCGAATAACACTGATCCGATCCCAGATCCAACGATTCACTTTCACTGCTTCATCCTTTCTACACCACCGTTCCGAATTCCTTTCGAAATGTTTGAGAGAACAACATCAGAGAGCACCCCACGAAATCCCCGTCGAATGCCGACAACAAAAACAAAACCCAAAGGCTAAGGCCATTGACGTCATGTGCGAGTGCGAAAAATTTTCCACTCCCGCCCAGTCCATTGATGGCCGTCTCCATCCAGAAGGAATCAGCACAGCAAGTAAAAGCGACAGCGCCCAAGCTCTTGTGTGTTTGTGGGGATGTTGTTTGAGTGTTGCAAACGAATGCGAGAGCGCGATGCGGCGCGACGACCCTGAAGATAGATAATGACCGAGCGCCGGGAAAACAGCCGCCGAGCCGAATAGATACAACTTGTTGGCGGACAACACAGAATACATACTCTCCGACGAGAACGGTTTGCTCTCGCGACACTTAGGCCAGAAATCAAAATTTCGCGACAAAAGTCTAAAAAACTATTTTATGTGAAATGAATTTCTCATTATTTAAATCATTATTTTTTACCAACGTTTTTAATCGATCTATTACAGAATTCCATTATTGCCATTGACCTTTGTTTAAAGAAAAAAGCCGGCATTATAAGCCTATTTGAACAAATATAACACATTTTTACTAAATTTTATAATCTCTACGATCTTTCTACTTCACTCCAAACACGTCATTCGCATGTATATTTGTATTTGTATTACTTTTAAGTTGAATTTGGTTCATTATAAAGTTCTAGGAATTTTGTCACGAAATATTGATTTGTGTCCCATAGTGCGCGGGATGATTCATCCACCGTAAAGCTCTGAAAGAGAGCGAGATTTGAGCAACCGGCGGCACAAAGGAAACCCTCGCCGGAGAGAGGCAGTCACGAGTTGCTGTTGGTCGCGAAACCACATGACCGGGAAAAATAACTCTTGAAGAGTGTTTGTTGCGCGGCTCGTAAGCATTACCAAGTACCGTGCGGCCGCTTCAAAAGCGGAAAATTTGCAGGTGGTTTTGCTGCGCCTATGGAACCGCACCATGTGTGTGTGTGTTGTAAACAATGACCGGAGGACGTTTCGGCGTCGCATTTCTCGTTCCGTCAGTCAACCGTTGCTACCAATTGTCATACCTACATAAGATGTGTATTGGTCCGGTCGGTCGATGATGGAAATTGGCTGAGCTGCCACAAGGTCAAAATTGATGGTCGAGGGAAACATCTGGCTTTGAGTGGTATTTGATTGAAATCGATGTAGACTTGTGGAATGAGCTGTGATGACCTTTGAATGAAGGATAGGGCAGATTTTATGGGAAGTGCGTTGTAATAAATAAGGCCGTTACGAATTGATTCTCAGCTTTTTCTTACAGTTCTGTTTGGATGGTCCAAAAGGCTTATAAGAAAATATGATTGAAACTCATGAATAGTTTGTGTAGTGTGTCCAAGAAAGCACGGACACAACTTTGATAACAAGAATCATAGTATTTTTTCGAGCAAACAAATATTTTAATAACATTGTTTTTGCATTTTTGTATTTCTCTTCATGGTATTTTAAATAATACCTAAACAAAAATAAATATACATTGAAAATAATAAATAAGGGGCCCAAATGCAAAGGGGTGTAGTCACATTTAAGGTCGAGGTCAATTATGAAAAAAAAATCCACGTGCTCAGGTTGAATTCGAACCCACGACTCTTGTATGCTAACCGAATGCTTTATCAAGTAAGCTATCGAGCCATTTGATGACCCAGCTCGGTAGCTTAGTTAATACAGCACTCGTCTAGCATACGATAGTCGTGGGATCGAATCTCATCTGAGCACGTGATTTTTTTATAATTACACTCATAATTTATTCATTTTTACCATAAAGTTATGCCATTTAAACAGCGATTTTCAGACCTTTTGGCTCGCGGAGCAACACCTGATGATTTTGAAACGCGATAATTGTAAATAAGATTTATTGTGATCACATTTTATTGATTTAATCTTGAAACATTTGATTCTAATATTAGAAGATGTGCAAGGCTTCGAGAAGCACCGAAAATAATTTGAAATCCGCTGGTCTAGTACATTAAACTAAAATATTTCTTTTATCTATAGTAATCTAACTGCGGTTCATTAATTCCGTTAATCATTAGAACACTCAGCTTTGAAACAGGCTCTATCCTAGCTGCGACGTAATGCTACCAAGAAGATTAAAATGCAACATTTATTTTCTGTCTCTTTTTCAGATATAAATATTGATATAAATTTTAATACCATATAAATAAAAGCAACTTTTTAGTTTTGATGTAAAAACTGAAAAACTGAAACGTTAGTTTTTGAAAGTTAATATTCATATATTGACAGACGGTTATCCTCGTCCTAAGGAAAAACAGCTTTCCTTAATCGAAGATACACTTGCAAATCATCGAGACACGCATAGTCTATCGCTACAGGCATCCCATCTCAAGTGGCCCATCAAATTCATTGGCATGCCCTTGTCGTCTTCGGTTCGGTCTTAACGACTTCTCATTCTCGATGGACCGACCAATTTGGGGATGTTTATGCGGCAGTGCTCTTTTGCCCGGGTGTGATTTGTGTTCCGATGATAGGTATCTATGAGCGGAGCCATTCGTGTGCTAATTTGAAGGACCCCGCAGGACAAAGGCTGTTCACCGCCAAACTAACAGGCCATCAATTATACGGCACTGGCTGGCTGGTTGCCACCAAGAGGGCAGCATGCATTCCAGCTAGAAACAATCGTTTTCCACGAATTTCCCATCCCAGACGATTTCCATGAGCCTGCCGGCGGCCAGTGTTCTTGTTAGTTAACTTGGAATAGCAATCAAAGGATGGCCATTTTTGCGCGGTTGTCCGATGAATTTCCAGATGGAATTTCCCAGTATGTAGGTACTTTCGTAAGGTTCACAAAAGTGGAATGAAATTCAACAGAAGAGATCAAACATGTGCGGGCACACGAGCTCTGCCCTTCAGAACGAAATTGGAAAAGTTTCATCTGTTATATTTTTATGGTTGATAAGTTTCGTCATCAGCTAGTGTCAATTTGTGAGCACCTTGTTGGAAGGTTGGAAAAAACTAATTGAGGGCCCAAATAACCGTAGCGGTAAATGTGCAGCTATTCAGTAAGACAACGCTGACGGTGGTGAGTTCGAATCCCGTCCAGTCAACGAACCGTGCAAGTTGGAAATTTTCTTGAGTTCCCAGCGCATATAGTATATTCATACTTGCCACACGATATACAATAAGGACTATTCATTTTATAAAGTTGATACCTTGTTTATGCTATATCTTTTTAATTTATCAGTGAAAATTAATCGGTGCATTCTAATATTCTACCATCGATTACGTAAGACAATTTTGATAGTTTTTCGAACCCCCTGCCCCAAGAATAAGATTCGTTAATGAAAAATATGAATAATTTGTATATCGAGTAAGAAATATCGATCTCCCCTCCCCCATTATTCCTTACGTAAGATACGATTCAATTCAATTTTATGTCATGCGAACTTTTTTATGCTCTCAGTTTTGATAAATTAACCGTTAAAACGACCAAAGTTGTCCAAACTCAGTTATCAAATTCCACAACATCACATCATCAAATTTAATTTTCAATATGATCTCAAGCTGGGGTTGTTTTCAACGTTCGTAAAATATTCTCGAACTTTCATCATTGCCGATTTCATTCATCAAAACGTTATCAAATAAAGTAAATTGTAGTTTGGTCAAACCTGAATCGGGTTGGGGTTGAATATGTGATTCAGAACTGGTATCGCAATTCTAGCTTAGGTTCAAAAACGATCCTGACATATGCAAAAGTAATAAAATCATAAAAAATAAAAACATGAAACGAGCTCACCAAATTGATCATTTATCCTTAATTGTGCAGCTGTAAGCTACTTTAATCGGCATGCTCATGTCACCAAAGCAAAATATCACTACGGCAACGCGGAAACCTGAACTCGATTGCACTCAGAACGCGTGCAAAAACGACACAAAAACAAAAAAGGATTTTTCTGGTGAAGATGAAACGAAGCCGCAACTCAAACCCTCAAGAGCACAAATCTAGAAAACCAGACAGTGGCTCAAGCTGAAAACTTGATCGATTGGTCACCACCAGCGAGTGACCAATCGATCAAGCCCCCAGCCCGATCCGCTGTCCAGTCCTCCAGACTGGTGCTCCCGGAAATCTGAGGTCCGGCCTCGATGCATATTCACCTTCTGCTTGGGCTTTAACAATCACTGCCCAGCAGAATGCATGCAGAATGAACTGACTTATTTCTGCTATAGACACTTTTTTCAAAAACTGCACCAGCCGTTTCACGAGCCGAAACTCTACTTCAATTGGCATGCTAATTTCACAAAAACAACATGGAATAAACCGACTTATTTCCTCTATAGACACTTTTTTTTTCAAAAACTGCACCAGCCGTTTTATAAGCCGAATCTAATAATTTTCGGAGACAATTAAAACGTGACAGATCAATTTTCAACACATCCGTTCGCTCGCGCTGCCTACTGCGGTCCACTCTGAAGCACGAGTTTTAAATTTCAGTTGATAAATTTGTATTTCCGTTACATACACACATTGCATTGAAAGCTATGGGAGAATGGATTCTCAAACTTTTAATATTTTGAACCGCATTAATATACAGCTATCCTCTGATCTACGACGTATTTCATCTACGCGGTGTCAAAGTAGAAAGATTTTTAAGGTTTCCATGTAGGACGAAACTGCGTAGATGGAAACCCATAGCTAATGTGATTTTGGTTCCAACATAGAAGATCTTGTTAACCTTACGACATAGATAGAGGCATGCAATGCAACCAAACAACGCACTATTGCTGATAAGCAATAGCGAGTTGACGATCATAAGGGATATGCCCAAAGTGCCCACCTTGACGAGTAAGTCTGCTTTCTCATTGCCAGGTATCGAGCAATGTGAAGGGACCCATAAAAATATGATGGTGTGATTCAATGAAGCACTCTGAAAAGATCATATTTTGCGGAGTAAATTTCGAGCAGTTAAAGATTGGACTCGAGCAGTTGAAGATTTCGAGCAGTTAAGGTTTGGACATTTTATCGAGAGGGTGAACATTAATGATATTTTGGGGATTGTGCGATATTTGCCAGAAAACCATTCGCCAGAAAACTATTCGCCAGAATGACATCTGCCAGAAAACCATTCGCCAGAATGTACCATTTACCAGAATACCATTTTCCAGAATGTACCATTCGCCAGAAAGTACCATTCCCCAGAATTATTTTTCTTGTCGATTTTGATCAATTACACTGTTATTTTACATCTCTTACGAGATTTGTGCCTATGAGATTTTGATACAATATTCTAAGCTATTTTACCTAGTTTTAACTTAGAGAAAATTGCATTTCCTTTCACCGCGAGCTGTTCTTCATCAGAATATTGTATTGTACAGAATTTCTCGTACAACTACCAGATAGTTTTTGCTTTTCAATTGACAGTTTATTGGTTTTTTTTTGTAGGCACTCCGTGCTCGTGGCCACTACTGTGCCGGACTCAGTTGATCTGTAGCTTCTTTATCGACACAAATCTATTTTCAACTTATCTATATTTACATCTAGTTTCACTCTCTCCTACTCTTTTACTCTCACACCGAGTAGGTAGGAGAGAGCTCTGCTAATAGTGAGGCTAGCTGCCTGCGAAGAGGGTCAGTTTGTCTCAGTCACCATCTGATACTGACGGAGGATGGATGTGCTCCCAAAGCACGGTCCTCCGTGAGGCGTCTTCTGGTGGCTGGACGGGTTTTTTGTGGAGGGGCTGGGAATCAAACCCATAACCTTCCGTTTATGAAGCGAAAGCGTAATCTCAAGGCTACAAACCCCCCCAGTTTATTGGGGTTGTGCTACTTTCTACCGAATATCGATATCCCGAATGTCATTTCCCCGAACACCTGTTCCGCAAATGCCAGTTCCTTGAATACCCCGTTTGCTCATGTGGCCTATTTTCTCGAAAATGTTCTAACACTCATAATTATCATAACTTATTATATATTTCAGAGTTCTAAACGGTTCATATGATATGCACCCTTCTTTTTTGATGAGCGGTCCTTTAAAATTTCTTCAAACTCACAATTTTTTCTTGTTTTTTTTTTCGTTCTTTCTAGTTCACCACACTGTCTCTGAAGATTGTTTCTTAATTTTGAACTGGATCTATTTTGGGGCCGTCCATAAACCACGTGGTCGTCCAAGAGGGAGGGATAGAGGGAGTGGTTCTATCCTAACACCACGATCCATACAAATTTCGAGTCATTCGGAAGTATAGATTGCGGGGAAAAGTGTCATTTGGGTCAATGGCGTTCGATGATACTCGAGGAAACTACATTCGGGTAAAATAGACCTTAAGGTTTTTAGTGATTCTTCATATATAGGATGTTCTTATTAGTTTTGAAACTGTTTTCATTTGTCTGAAAGCTCCTGAAAATTGTTATAGTAAACGTAACTTTGGTTTGCGAGTGGAGGCATTAATTACTTCATCGAACAGACGGCACAAATAGTTTCAACGAAATATCGTTACGTTATATCGAAATCTTATAAATATCCAATGAAATAGCCCTTAAGAGGCAACAAAACTTTGACGAACAGCTTATGATGAAAAGAAGGGAGAACTACTAGTTAAATATTCCAAACCATAATATATTATAAAACTTAAAAATATTAAAAAAACATTTAATTGAAGCAAAAAAAATCAGAAAGAAAATTGTTTTAAATTTACTAATTATAAAATAACATCATCTCATGCTATAACATCTGTATAAAAATAGTTGCAACGTATATTGAAATCTCGTAAATATTCAATGAATTAGTCAATAAGAAGCAACAAAACTTTGAAGAACAGCTTATGCTGAAAAGAAGGGCGAATCTCTTGTGATGTCTTGCAAATTATAATATAATTTTACAGGGACAACATATTAAAAAAAATACTTTATTATCCGTTATGCTGAATATAAAATCTTTAGATCAGTAAGCATACATAGTGGAGCAGCTGCAGCTGCAGCAGCAGTTGAATGCAACTGTTATACCATGTATACCTAGTCCAACAATTAGAATACTAGAACCATAATCCCCAAAACGGATATTCGAAACTGGTGTCCAAGAGACCCTGTACTTGTTTGAGTATACTAACAAAAATAATCCCACAAAACGTTTTAACGCTCTGGCTCGATTATTTACCCTACAAGTGCAAACTTGATTCATCTGAAGAAAAAAAAAAATAAAAAAAAAATCTAGGTGATGGTCCATTCTGGGGAATGGTACATTCTGGCGAATGGTTTTCTGGCGATTGGTACTTTCTGGCAAATGGTTTTCTGGCATATGGTACTTTCTGGCGGATGTCATTCTGGCGAATAGTTTTCTGGCGAATGGTTTTCTGGCAAATATCGCACAATCATTTTGGGTAATACTAGTTTAGAGTGTTATGTTTATGTGTGCAAAATCCCGATCTGTCAAGTAGTTTCAAGATGCATTCGAAACAAGAAGAGTTACGCCCAGCGGTGATCGATAATCCTGGTCAGTCGCCCAGATGGATCGGCAAAAGGCTTGAAATCCACCATTCCACCGTGCCCCGCGTAGTGAAGATGTTGCAGGAGACGAAGACCATCGCGCTGGAATCGGCCGAAACCCGAAAACGGAATACCCAGAGAAGGCTCGAAAGATAAGGCAGTACTTTAAGAATAACTCGAACCTTTCCACCCGAGACGTGGTCAAAAAGGTCAATTCTTAGAGTGGTTCGTTCAGCAGACCATGAAGCGGTCTTGGCTACATGTTTTTAAGGCCAGGAAGACGCCAAACCGGGCTGACAAGCCAGGCTCGCTCTTCATGGACAACGAGACATACATCGAGGCGGACACCAAACAAATTCAAGGCCTCGAGTTTTTTGTCGTCCCGCATGGATGTTCCGAAAAAGTTCCGGATGAGAAAGATGGACAAATTCGAGAAGAAGTGCCTGTTGTGGCAGGCGATCTGTGAATGCGGACGGTACAGCAAGCCGCTCGTTACAACCGGCACCATAAACGGGCAGATTTATCGAGAGGAATCATTGTAGAAGCGCTTGCTGCCCTTCCTCCGCTCTCAACGTGATCCCACGCTGTTCTGGCCGGATCTCGCTTCATGCCTTTACGCCAAAACCGTAATTTTTTTTTTTTTTTTATTAACGACACTTTACACCAAACAGGTGCATTCGTGTCAGGATAAAGATCAATAATTTTACAATACAATTTCATATTCACAAATTCATTTCATTTACAGTATTTAGCAATAAATTTATCTTGCCGTTTTGACCGCTTGTCGAATTTAATTCTCCACCAAAACTGTAATGGATTGGTACGAAGCGAAGGGCGATAATGTGGTCGAAAAGTTTTGGGCGATAATAAAGAAGAAGCTGAAGCAAAGCGGAAAAACATTCAAAACCGATGAAGCTTCAAAGAAAAACTGGGAAAAATTGTGTAAGCAAGATGGGCAAAGCCTTGCCCAAGATATAGTGAAAAAAATGTACGAGAATTCAGCTTGGCTTATGGCAAAACATAGTTTATATATAGTTAGTTTCCTGAAATTCCTGAAAATTTGAGAGGTATCCGATTTAAGTTGAATTTTTGGTGATCATATTTGTGAGTCTAGTCTGTAAGCAATGTGAAGGGACCCATACCAAGATGATGGTGTGAACCGATGAAGCACTCTAAGAAGATCACATTTTGCGGAGGAAATAGGGCAGTTCTGTACCAACTTCAACATGGCTATCCGTAAAAATTAAATATCGATCAGTGGAAAGAGGGGCAACTCGCAGTACAATACAGTATTACCGGATAAATCTGGGAAGCAACTACGAACGGTAGTATTCAACGAAGTAAAGCTCTCAGTTAATAACTGTGGAAGTGTTCATAAGGACTCCTAGCTGAAAAACAGGGATGAGAGAAAAAGATGTTCAATAAAAATAAAACAACAGGAATTATAATTATTGTATTTTAAAATCTTACTTTTCAAACTGTAAAGATTTTAATCTGTATCTGGTTTTGCTTTCAAAATTTGGAAATTAAGTCCTGGTAACCCAATGTCAAATCAACAATCACATCAGAACCACCAGCTCAGCATATCTATAACGATTATCCCATAAAGAGGGTGTATTCGGACGTTGCGCTACTACTCATTTAGTTCTGCTGCTGCTGCTGACAGAACCATTATTGACCCTCTCTCACCCCACTAGCTAACTAAAGAAGCGTTCTAAGCAACCTTCGATCCACCCATGATTGTGTCCGATGGGTGATTGCTGATGCTTTTCCGACCGACCAGCAGCAGCTTCCGCACATAGTTCCAAATCGAGAAGCCAAAATGGGGCTGTTAATTGTGGCTATCAAAGTACTTTCACCCAAACCGCTGATATGCGGTGGCTGATGCCGGTCTCTGCGTGTGATTGCCCGAGCAGGAAAAAATAATAAACAGCTATCTGTAGAATACCATATTTTAGTATTGTACCATATTTAAGTATTGTGAGGTAATTTAGGTATTGTTAAGATATTGGCAATTTGGTATTATCGAGATATTGAAAGTATTGTTTGAAACAATCAGAATAACTTCAGTGAGGTAAGCTATTGAGGTCAGCTTGAGGTATTACACTACACTACTATTACTTTTGTATAGAAATCTATGTAGTATCGTTTAATAGCTCATCCATTTATCAGCTTGGTGCTTGTAGAATATGCATGAGATGTTATGTTTGGTATTTTAGCTCTGATAAAGGGCTCTTGAAAACCTTATCCATGTAGCAAGTATTGGAATTTATCTGGTATGGAATACCTCAATTTGGTATTCGGTAGCAATTTTCTCCTGCTCGGGTTGGTGGTGAGGTTATACCTCTATCAATCTTCCCACCCTCCCGCGGGGTGCCACCGGTCGGCAGATTTCCCGCATAAGGATCCCATCATCCAGGGTGGCTGTCGCTAGTGAAAACAGGCGATAAAGTTCATGGTCAAGTGTGTAATGAAATGGAATCGCTGCATTCGCAGGATGATGGTGGGTAACAAAACCAGTGCGAGGTTGTCATTGGACCGGGATGAGTTCTATCGAGCACCAAATCAACAAGGGCTCGGCAGCTTCATGAACTGTGCAGCTTCTGGAAATAGTGTTATGCAATCAGCATGTCATCGGTGTGAGAATGGATGCGTTACACAAAGGGCTTGTCTGCATTAACCAAAATCCATGCATGCTTTCTTGACTCTGCTCTCGATATGAAGTATCTAGCCAGATTTGGAATCGAGAATGACCCTACGTAAAAAGTTCATGCAAAATGAGAAAATCTTCAACACAAGTTTTAGGAATCTTCTCGAAATTATTCCAAACATATGTTTCGAAGTTCTTGCACAAAATACTGAAGCAATTACTTCATAATATTTATCAAGAAAAATCTCTTCAGAGCATCCTGAAGTCACTAAGGGATTTTGTAAGGATTTGACCATGTATTTCAGTAAAGAAAGTTTTTGGAGATACCTCTATGGCAAAATCTGAGCAAAAATCTTGCTGGAAAAATCTCTTTCAACAAGAAATCCTAAAAGAGATTTTTATTCAGATTTTTTTTGTTCAAAAATACTTCTGGAATTCCCTCAAAAACTTGCAAGGATTCTTCAGATAACACAGCGAAACAAAAATGATATTTTTGCGGGTCTCAAGAACCAAATTATGTGTCTCAAGTAGTTTTGGGGTTGCTGAATCTGATGTCCATCTCAGAAATGTTCCAGCACGTCACAAAGTTGCATAAAACCAAAGTTGCATAAAACACTGGTTTCCTTGATGTTTATATGAAATTTAAGGTATGATTTAAAAAACTTTTTAGTAATCCACCAAGCATACAAAATAGAACTTGATCTTTCATTTCAAATATAATTTAGTTGAAATTACACGATTAAATTTAGATTAAATCGACATGCCTGCAGTCTCCATACAAAATTCACTGTTTCTCTTGTAAGGATAAATACAATACTTTTCTAAATCATCAAAAACTAACTTTTTAACATTGAAAATATTAGAACTTTGATGATAAGTATTGTTTAACAACTGAAGTTTGATTACTGTGGCAAATTAAGCAAACAAATTGCCATACAAGCTGGCAAGCTTGCATGCAAGTTGGCTAAAATAAAAAAAAATTGCATTTTCAACAGCCAATAGCTTAAAAACTAGACGTGCTATTATATTTTTAAAAACGGCAATAGATTCAGCAACTTTTAATAAATAAAATAGTGGTATTATTGTGCTTGAGACAAAAACGTGTTCCGCAGTGTAATTGATTATTATTTTTGCAATCATCCCAAACAAGTTCAAGGAATTCTTTCCAGGATTTTTCTGGATTTGCTTCTTGCATTATCGCAAGGAAACAATTACACACGAGTTGTTCCAGTAGCTAAAACAGAGATAACAAAGTTATCTAGTTAGGAATTTCCACTTAGTATACGTCTCGAAAAAACATCACTTTGGCTGCACTATTATGCATGAGTCTTATAAGTTTAAACATCGATGTTCTTTTAAATTCAAGCAATCCTAGCCTAACCACTATCTAAACTCCGAAAGTTTAAACTGTTTTAATCATAGCCCAAAATAGCACAACAACAAAAATTGTATCGATGGAAAGACACTAAAGGCGAAACAGCGCAGAACATACTGTGTGAAACCATAGCGCTATTGCTGAAGATTAAATTGAAATTAACGACAATTTATGCTCGTATTTGGTTCTGAAGGTACTGTAGCATTTCAGGAGGACGAAGTTTATTTTACTTGGTTCGTGGCCGCATCTCTCCATCCTCGGTTCTGCCCCACGCTCGCCAAATCGATACGCACTTGATCCGCCCACCTAGCTTGCTGCACCGGATCCGACGCGAACACCATCTTTGCAGGGTTGTTGTCCGGCATTCTTGCAACATGCCCTGCCCGTCGTATCCTTCCAGCTTTGGCTACTTTCTGGATACTGGGTTCGCCGAAGAGTTGGGCGAGCTCGTGGTTCATCCTTCGCCGCAACACACCGCCAAAGATCGTCCTAAGCACCCGACATTCGAAGACTCCAAGTGCCTGCAAGTCCTCCTCGAGCATCGTCCACGTTTCATGCCCGTAGAGGACTACCGGCCTTATGAGCGCTTTGTACATGGTACATTTGGTGCGGGCGTGAATCTGTTTTGACCGCAGCTTCTTCTGGAGGCCATCGCGCCTCCGTATTTCACGGCTAACGTTATTGTCAGCCGTCAGCAAGGATCCAAGGTAGACGAACTCGTCGACCACCTCGAAAGTATCCCCGTCTATCGTAACACTGATACCTACCTAGGCGAGCCCAGTCGCGCTCGGCCCTACCAGCTAGCATGTACTTTGTTTTGTTCGCATTCACCACCAGTCCAACTTTTGCTGCTTCGCGTTTCAGGCGGGTGTACAGTTCTGCCACCTTTTCAAATGTTCGGCTGACGATGTCCATATCATCCGCGAAGCAAACAAATTGACTGGATCTCGTAAAAATCGTACCCCGGCTGTTAAGCACGGCTCTCCGCTTAACACCTTCTAGCGCAATATTGAACAACAGGCACAAAAGTCCATCACCTTGTCGTAGTCCCCGGCGGGATCCAAACGAACTAGAGTGTTCGCCTGAAACCTTCACACAATTTTGCACACCTTCCATCGTCACTCTTATCAGTCTCGTGAGCTTCCCGGGAAAGCTGTTCTCGTCCATGATTTTCCATAGCTCTACGCGGTCGATACTAGCGTATGCCGCCTTGAAATCGATGAAAAGGTGATGCGTTGGAACCTGGTATTCACGACATTTTTGGAGGATTTGCCGTACAGTAAAGATCTGATCCGTTGTCGATCGGTCGTCAACGAAGCCGGCTTGATAACTTCCCACGAACTCGCTTACTATAGGTGACAGACGACGGAAGATGATCTGGGATGATACTTTGTAAGCCGCATTTAGAATGGTGATCGCTCGAAAGTTCTCACAATATAACTTGCGCCTTTCCTGTAGATGTGGCATTTCACCCCTTCTTTCCACTCCTCCGGTAGCTAAACTGTTTCCCAGATTGTGCCTATCAGCCGGTGCAGACAAATGGCCAGCCTCTCCGGGCCCATCTTTATAAGTTCAGCTCCGATACCATCCTTACCAGCAGCTTTATTGTTCTTGAGCTGGTAAATGGCATCCTCAACCTCCCTCAAAGTGGGGGCTGGTTGGTTTCCATCCTCCGCAATACCGACGAAGGCATTTCCTCCGTTGTCCCGACCATCATTGCCTGTGCTCTCAGCGCCATTCAGATGTTCGTCGAAGTGCTACTTGCACCTTTCGATCATCTCACGCTCGTCCGTCAAAATGCTCCCATCCTTATCCCTGCACATCTCGGCTCGCGGCACGAATCCGTTACGGGGTGCGTTGAGCTTCTGATAGAATGTGCGTGTTTCTTGAGACCGGCACAGCTGTTCCATCTTCTCACACTCCGTCTCCTCCAGGCAGCGTTATTTCTCCCGAAAGAAACGGGTCTGACATTGCCATTTCCGTCTATAACGCTCCACGTTCTGCCGGGTCCCTTGCTGCAGCATGACCACTCGCGCTGCATTATTCTCCTCCAGAATCTGGCTACATTCCTCGTCGAACCAATGATGGCTGCCTTCACTGTTCTCCAGCAATACTTCCGGTAAAGCAGCCTCGAGGTGCTGCGCGTATGCCACTGCGACATCCGGTTGCTTAAGCCGTTCTAGTTCGTACCGGGGCGGCCGTCGGTACCGTACGTTGTTGACGACGGAGAGTTTTGGGCGCAGTTTAACCATCACCATATAGTGGTCAGAGTTGATGTTAGCGCCACGATAGGCCCTGACGTCGATAATGTCGGAGAAGTGCCGACCATCAATCAGAACGTGGTCGATTGGTGATTCTGTATGCTGTGGTGATCTCCACGTGTATCGGTATGGAAGGCTGTGCTGGAAGTAGGTGATACGAATGAATATGGCCATTAGAGGCGGCGAAATCAATTAGTCGTAAGCTGTCTTCGTTCGTCAGCCGGTGGGCGCTGAACTTTCCAATAGTCGGTCTGAATACCTCCTCCTGGTCAACCTGCATTTAGATCTCCTATGATGATTTTGAAGTCGTGGCTTGGGCAGCTGTCGTACTCGCGTTCGAGCTGCGCGTAAAAAGCGTTTTTATTATCATCAGTGCTTCCGGAGTGAGGGCTGTGTACGTTTATTATGCTGAAGTTGAAGAACCTTTGAGCCTCAACTTGCACATTCTCCATTGATCGGCCACCACCCGATCACGCGCCTCTGCATATCACCCATCACTATAAAAGCTGTTCCCAGCTCGTGTCTGTTGCCGCAGCTCTGGTAGATGGTATGGTTGCCTCTAAACGTTCGCACCATTGATCCCTTCCAACACACTTCCTGCAACGCTACGATGCCGAATCCACGGGCCTTCAGCACGTCGGCGAGTATGCGTGTGCGAGATTTACAGTTCCACGTACCGAGCTTCCAATCGCTAGTCCCTTTACGTCGCTGTGGTCTTCGCCGATTGTCCCGTTTCGTATTCTCTCGTTGATTATTCGTTGCTTGATGTTTTTACGGCTGGCTTGCAGGGCCTGACACCAACCCCCTAGATTTCCGGAGGACCATTCCCCCTAAAAGTTCGGAGGACCATAGTGCGCAGTTTAGCTTAGAGTCCTTCTCTGGCACTCGGACGATGATCAGCCGCCCTTGACATGGGGAACAGACGCTGTTGAGAGCCGCTCCTAACATGAAGCACAAACGGTTAACCAGGTTTGCTGAAGCAAAAGCTAAACCAAACCCTCCCTTATCTGTCAGCATACGACCAAAGTTCCCACCGGGGTTGGTTTTCAGATCTTCCCTTATGTTACTCGTACCCCGGCCAGTACCACGAGGAGGTAGGGATAGGAGTTGCTGGGCAAGAGGCTAAGTACCACACAAAGGGGTCTATTTTATTCCTGCAAGTACGCGAGGTACCAATGGTACGCCATGCCTAGCCATTTACCAGCCACGAAGTGTATTTATCATTTATAAATTCCTATCCACAACCACAGAGTGACATCAATTTTTATTGAGAATCAACTCAGCACGAGGAGTCTACAACTTCAAATTTATTGTGAGTCAAAAGCTAAAAGCACTCTTACTCCTTGCCGTTCATGCACCGCATCTACCCAAGTTTTTAAGCCACTTTATTGTGCCGATTTTCAGCGGAATCCCTTTCGTTTAGTGTCCGTCAATGGTGCTCCCAGTTGTAAACTTTACAAGTGTAATTTAGTAATGGAATTACTGCCTGGATTACCCAATCAGTCAAGTAAGTGAAGTCTGAGCAGAGCTAAACACCCTCGCATTCCCACAGGAAAAAGGATTCTTTTGAGTATACTCGAATTCTACCCTGACTCGCCGGATGGATGCTGGTGAAAATGATGATGGCAAATACCCGAATAAAGCCACATCAAAAGCTCCGCAGCTTTATTATAACTCTGATACAACAAGGGCGGCTCTCTTTTGCTGCTTTCGAAATGCGTCCGTTGGCCGTTCCGCTCGTTTCACACAGAGGTAATTTGAGTGATTTATGACCAAAATTAATGGCTGCCCTGATTGTCTTTAGATATTTAAATGTGCTTTGGAACCACAATACTAATTTTTTTTGACTACACTTGCGTAATTTCGGTGTAAAAATCTGAAAACAAGCAACCAAAGTTTCGACAAAAGGGCATGATTTGGCTTAAGCAGCTTACTTTCTAATCTAATCGAACCCAAACACCTTCAGCATGGCTTCACTTGGTAGCCGCGGACTTTACCGCTAGGCTAAGGAAATAATGAAGTTCAAGTTTAAGTTGCTTAAATAGAATGATGTTTTAAATAAAGAAGAAAAAGGTTCGACTCGTTTCATATTTTCAAATTTGAAATTATGACCACGAAATCGTTCCAGTTACTTCGGTGTGCGTCCATCTGTGAATCTCGCGCATTCCATGCAAGCATAAAAGACGAAAGGTTAAAACTTGGGATTGGGATGGTGTTTGGAACGTGACTTTGGTCAATTTTCAGCATCTAGATGAGCAGCCTTTTTTTTGTTTAGTATATGATGAAAAGGCGAAAGAAATGGTAAAAAGCTTCTTATTTACCAGCGATTTACGTCACCCGAAAATTGCTTCAAGGTTATTCAATGGAACCGGTGTCGGCGAAACGGAAAATTGATTCTGCAAAAAAGAAACACAGCCACTTTCCCAAAGGACCCCAGCTCGTGATGTTCATCACCCACACGCTCACTCATGAACCATCGCGAACCGGATTGGGAAAACGATCTTGTGAATGACGACGGTTGTCGTCGTGAATTATTAAGCAGATGTTCGCTCAAAAGTCTGTCAATTTATAAGT
Organism: Aedes aegypti; assembly: GCF_002204515.2. Lineage (NCBI taxonomy): Eukaryota > Metazoa > Arthropoda > Insecta > Diptera > Culicidae > Aedes > Aedes aegypti. The sequence continues at coordinate 187,778,215 of NC_035108.1, read as the reverse complement.
CCCCGCTTTCTTTGGCTTGTGGCATAAAAGGCAACCTTATGAGAGCCGCAGGTTTACAAACAACAGACTAATGCAATTCCCGAGATGGAAATAGCTATCTATGGTTAGGCACGGGGAGCCGCGCCTGAGCGTGAGAAAATTCCACAAGAGTTCAATGGAATCTGATGCGAGATGCGAGTTCAATCGCTGGTGGGTAATCGCGCATGAGCAGTGAGAACGGTCTCGCTGAGATAATTGGGAAGAGAATGGGATTGCGCTCAGAAGAGTAGTGAGAGGAAGTAGGGGAATTTGAGCAATATTTGTTTCTCTACGTGTAGCAAACGAGAATTGGTCTACAACAAGATACACGACTGGAAAATATTACACATCAAGTCTACGTTTACACAGCAGAAACTGAATTAGTGATAAACTAATCCAGCACATTTCTTCTTTCATATAAATCTACTCGAATGTGGGCCAAAATAGTGAACACCCTACCCTAAACTTCTGTCAAAGTTCGAAGCAATATGTGTGATAGTTACTGAATTTGGTATCTATTTTTAAACAGCGCAAAAGATTTGTAATATTTTAGCGTGTGGTGAGAATGTTGAATTTTTCTCTCTCGAATTTACACTCTTAATCAAAATAGAACAAAAGTGAGTAAATATGACTGTAAGAACGTCCAAGTCCATTTAGCGTGATCCAAATTTTATTTTGCTTTAGGCTGTAAAATCGCGTTGCCCACTTACAATCTTGGCAATAAGTCTTCACTGGGATAGAGCCTGCTTCTTAGCTTAGTGTTCAATGAGCACTTCCACAGTTAATGAATGAGAGCATTCTTATACACACAATATTCAATATTCAAATACACTACTAAATTTTATTGAGCTATAACTAGAACTTTAAAAAATAAATCGCCAGAGGTGCAAAAGAATGAACATAATTCAGCTTCGATATAATGACAGATATCATTTGGTCTGTTTTATCCACACTGACTATTGTGCGCTGATCCTTTTAAACATTAGCAGAGCTCAGGCTGGAGGATTATCTTCGAAGCGTTGTAACAATGCACAGTTCGAACGAAACGTGTAAATTTCTGGGACATATAATGCACACAATTGGAGCGTGAAATATCATAGATATTTACATGATATGTCATGTAAACTTCAATAATATGTCATTTAATCCAGTAGGATCCTGTGGTATTTAATGGCATAAAAAACATTCATATAATCATATAATCATGTAATCAAAGATTATCCCAAAATTTTGCCAGATTACCATTTCTTAGCTAAATATTTCAAATATGAGTAATTCTCGCTGAGACCTTGCTTATGCTCATTCGAAAGCTTCTGTCGAGTAAGGAAAGAAACTGCAAAATTGGTCAAATTGATGGACCCTCGGTAGTTATAATTGAAACAGTTTTTGAGAACCGACTAGCTCAGCTTTCCAATGATACAAAAACTTTTAAAATCGGTGGTTGCGAACACCATGAAAACTCAGTTTTTCCGATAAAATCCAATATGGTGGACAAATTCAATATGGCCGCCAAATATTTTTAATTTTACTAATGAAGCTCCTATGTTTTCTCTTTCCAAAACCATGTTATTATGAGAAATTGCTGATTTATGGCAGTTTTAGTGAATCAAAAAATGTCAAAAATCGAGGGGTTCTCAAAAACTATTTTAATTATAACTATCAAGGGGTCCATCAATTTGAAAAACCGAACCCAATTTCTTTACTTACTCGACAGGAGCTTTCGAAATAGCATAAATTTGAACATTTTTAAATAGCAAGTGTAAATAATGGTCCGGTCTCAGCGAGAATTACTCTAAATGAAGATAACATCAAATTAAATTCAGAGTTGCTGTAATTTTAACAAATATCTACAGATATTAGGCTATATAAAGTCATTTAAGACACTGTCACCCACTTTCCTCCCACTATAGTTTCTCAGCATTTTTATGGTATGAAGCTGATTTTTATTCTGTGGGCAAGATACAATAGGAACATATCACACACCGAATTTCACCTGATACGATTGAACAAACAACTCAGGGCGTGAAATGGGAGGCATCCTTTAGTAGCCCTGACTATAATAGGTTGCAGTGTTGTAAAATATGTGAGAATTCAAATTTTCCTATAATTGAAACATATAATTCGGATATTGGAAGAACGAATTAAACGTTTAACTAAAAATAGAAATGGCATATTTGGCATCAATGCCATCTTTGTTAAAACAAATCTTTTGCAAGGCTGAATCGCAAAAAACAAACAAATGTGAAAAATCTAGGAACTGGCAACGTTGTTAGACCATTGCAGTTTTCAGCAAAGAAATAATAGACGTTCAGTTTTATCTAGTCTAGTTTTTGAGGTATTGGCTGTTGAAAATGCAAACTTTGACGATTCCAGCCAACTTGCATGCAAGTTAACAATCTTGTATGGAAATTCATTTGCTTAATTTTCCAAAGAATCCAATTTTCATGTGTTAAACAATACTTATCGACTATTTATAAAATTGTTTCGATGCTCAAAAGTTATTTTTGGATGTTTTTGAAAAGTATTGTTTTTGCCATAAAAGAGAAACGAAAAATTTTTGTTTCAGATTGCAAGCATGTTGAAAAAGCTGATTTAAACTAAATTTAATCGTACAACTCAAACTTAATTGTATCTTAAATGAAAGTAAAAGCCCTATTTGACATTCTTAGTGGACAAGATCAGTAAGATTTTTGATAAAATCATACCTTAAATATCATTCAAACATCAAGGATGTCAGTGTTTTATAACACTTTGGCGACCTATAGCTCAAAAATATGACGTTCTGGAGCTTGTCTGAGAACGGCATCAGATTCAGCAAATCTACTAAAGACGCACAATTTGATCCTTGAGACATGCAAACATGTCAATTTTGTTACGATGTGTAAATGATAATTTTTCTTGGTTCCGCATTGTTTTCTATTTGGCCGATCAAATTTCAAAACTGATGGTAGCGCTGCGCTTTTTGGAAAATGTCTATTTATTGCGAGCGGTTTAAATAGCGTTCAATGAAAAGTGAAGAATAGAATGCTCATGAATTTTTTGCATTAAGTCCAAGAAGTTCATGTAAAAGACCTTAATCAATCAAACATATCTTGCTAATGGTAAGTTGCGAAAGTCATAATCTTTGAAGATCAACATCAGTACATTTGTCGAGAATCTGGTGAGATCCATCTAATTTCTCTACATTGCATGCCAATTTCAATGATTGGAAAGGAAAGTATCGGCAATATCATTTTTAATTTCTGTTCAGAGATCAAGTAATGGCGCTTAAGCCTAGGCTAGCTAGCCCGGACAGAAGGTGGAAACACGTTTGTCCCATTCTAGAGAGGCCATGAATAATGGAGTGACATTAACTTTCTTAGCTACGTCACTCCCAGAGATTTCAAATATCCTCTGAATTTGAATTGGTTATCCCCTTTTTCCCTTACGATTTACAAATGTTCGTTTATTGCGGTTCGGTTAAAAAATTTCCGTTCTGCGGTAGCCGCCAACTTCTACCGCAGCTGTCAAAGTTCTACCGCAGGCTTGAAAATCATTGTATCATTGAACGAAACCAACCAATCAAAGTATGCTTGTAGCATCCAAAGCTTTGAAAAACAGCAGAAAACAATCGTCATTATTGTGGTTTCCAAGGTATCATTGCGGCCGATCGATGATACTTTGTGAAAATCAGTAATGTGACAACTGCGGTAGCTTTCTGTTCAACCGTAGAACGGAAAGCTATCTCTAAAATTGCAATGTTAAATGGTTCATCAAATGAATGATTAAATCAACATTGTTTATTGAATCGTATCAAAAACCCAACTTTGCACAGTAGGCCTATCCATTTTAATATTTGTGTCATATTACTGAAGTGCTGCAAATATTAATGCTGTCAAAAAAATGATAGAAGTTGTCGATTCTACCATTTCCCAGGGTTGGCTGTACATGAGTAGACTAGACTAAAAGAACTCATTGATTGTTTTGGTTCTTTTTATAATACGTTCCTTGTAAAAAACTACTTGAGAACTTCAATGATTTACATTGGCATAATTGTTTTTCTCGGCCAAATGGTTTGAAATTTTTCAATAAGAAACACTTTAATACAACACATATCCTGTCTAAATATGAGCTCAGTAACTTAAAAAAACTCCCTTAGTGTCAAAATAATGAGACTAGAAACAACCAATTCAACTAAAACAACGTATTCCGGGAAAAGTACGACAATTTCTTGAAATAATTTGGATATAATTCAACAGAAACTAATTCTGTTTTAACTCCAATGTTGCATTTCATGTAAGCTTCGAAGGAAAGGAAAAAAACATCATCCCCTTTTACAATAAACTGTCGGACTTTTCCCGGAATACGGTTCATTGGCGCACAGTATTTTCATCCATTTTGACCAGTTGATTCCATTTAGTTTACAGTTCGTCGATATTTTGGCAATACTTCCATTTACTCCGAGCTTCTGCTTCATCACTTTTGCAATTTCAAATCCTGATCAAGATGGTTTTTTCAAATCTTTGTGCGCAAATATTTCCCTTCTCTCTTCTTCCATGTTAAATTTCTCAGAAGTGCGTTCGAACTAAGCTACGAAAAAAATCATGTGATGTTATTATTGTTATAGAGCACACATAGGCGGTTCAGCTTGGACCACTAGAGTCGTTGTAAGAACCAAACATGTTTGTTCCAATTCTAAGTGGGCCACACCTCAACATAAGATTATGATTCTAATGATGCATTGATTCAAAATTTTGGTCAACCCAAGGCTGAGAATATTAGCCATGTTTTTACAGTGTGTTTTTTTTAAATGTCTCAACTTTAAGTTTAAATTTAGTTTACAAAATTTAAAATTGTTTTTGGAAAAATACCTATGAAGTACGAATAACTCATTGACTCATAGAAAGTTTCAATTGGACGTCTAATTACAGAGATATGGACAAAACACTTTTGTATGTTTTTTTAGGGGGTGAACCCAAACTTATGCATGGGAGTGTATAGAGTAAAGTGGGGCAAAAGTTCGAGTGGGGTAAGAGTTTCTTTTTATGATTTCTAGCTTGATTCAAAACAAATCTTATAAATGTCATGGTGGTTCGAATGCTATTCAAGTAAGAGACTTTCACTCCAAATATCATAAAAATCGATTGAGATTTGGAAAAGTTATGGCTATTTGTTGTTTTTCGACGTGAATATTGTAATTTTTGGTCAAACTTTCGTTGCATGGAACCAATTGAAGATAAAATCTTATTCAATATTTTATGTAAGGGCGTTTCTAGGCCTATCATAAGGTTGCTTTGAGGTGTATTAGTTTTTGCATAAATGCTTGAAAACAATTTTCGGCCCATAGTGGGGCAAAAGTTCGAATCAGCGGAGCAAAAGTTCGACCCATGTATAAAATCACGGAAAAATTTTCAAATTATCTTAAATCCACATATTATCTTCAAATTTAGTTTAATTTGTCTGATCGTGTGAAAACTGTCACCAAAATCTTACATTTCCACTTAGTTTTGCGAAAAACTGCTATTTTTGAGTATATTACAATTAACTCGGTTTTGGGCAATTTTTTGATGAAAATTTAGTGTGTATTTTTCGTTAAACTTAAGTTTACAGCTGGTGTAAGGTATGCCTGTCATAAAAGGATCGATATTTTGTGTTTTAGCCAGCGAACTTTTGCCCCACACTAGATTCGAACTCTTGCCCCACCGGTGGGGCAAATGTTCGAATAGGACAATCAATTTTGAAACTGTTATAACTAAAAATGTGTAAATATTTTGACACAAGTTTGTTGAGCAAAATTGTAACCAATATGTTGAAGGTTCACTGTATGGTATTTGTTTTGTTTTAACTGCTATTGTTTTCCTGGAAACTTTGATTATACCACTAAGGTCGAACTTTTGCCCCACCTTACTCTATAGAGTACTTTAATAGTATACTATAAAAATAGGACAATTTAGGAATAATAATTCTATAGCCTTTGACATGATTACTTTTGGAACTCTATAAAATTTAATTAAATTAAACGTCTCGTATTCTAATAAAAAAAGGCTTAAGAATAAAAACATTGACAAGAATATTTCATTATAAGTACAAATGTCTACATATACTAACCCCGCTGTAAAGTTTAGGTAATTATTATCATTTAGAAAGATTCATAATTGAATTGATGAAAGTTTTGTCGGTCCATATTAAACTTATGATCCAATGGTGGCTGCTTGGGCACGTCAGGAGTTAATCATCAATATTAACCTCCTTTTCCCGGGCAGCCTAGATAGCCGCGTAGTGTCGGTAGCGGTTGTTTCAACTGGCTAAGAATTAACACTACGGACTGCCTGTTCCGGTGGTAAAAGTCCACCTCACAGGTGACCCCTAATTTATGGTGTGATGCGTACCGTGCCTAGGAATGAATGGTTAGGGGGGTCTAAATAAAACCCAACCGCAAACGGAGCCTGTGGGGTACCAGGGCGCCCTCCACAGTATTGAGTCCTTCCTGTGCTACCCGGAGCAATGGTGCAGGTGACCTTGTGTTTCTCCGAGATAATCGGCTGCCCTTCTTCAGTCTCTATCTTGAGGCTTAATAAGGGTGGGATTATGAATATGTTGACGTTAAATTTAAATTATCACCTATATGGATTCGCATTATGCGTTTTACACAGTGTATTCTGTGCTCTTTCGCCTTTGGCGACTTCAAATAGATACCGATCTGGTTTTTTCGTTGCTGGTCTTTTTCGTGCTGAGATTGCAAAAAGCTTAATCCTGCCTAGTTTGGGTAGTGGCTACGGTTAGGTTAGCTCAGATCAATCTTCAGCATAAAAGAACAGCAACGATCAATCTTTGCAGACTCATGCAAAATGGTGCAGCCCAAGTGGCGCTAGTTCAAGAACCCTACTTTCGTAGAGGGAACTTCTATCTAGGTAACCTTGTGGACCCAGTTTTTGCTACTCTCAGCAAACTTGAAACGGCAAACTCGCGCTCCATGCCCCGCGCATGCGTGCTCGTTAATAAAGCAATCGTTGCTACACTCATTTCTGAGTTAACTACCAGAGATGTATGTGCTGTCACAATCGATGTTTCTGTTGGTGACCTCAACAGGAAATACGTCTATTGTTCGGTATATTTACCACATGATGAACCATCCCCAACGGATGACTTCACACGAGTTGTCGTACACTGCGTAACAAAAGGCCTTCCGCTGATTGTGGGCAGTGATGCCAATGCTCATCACATCATCTGGGGCAGCTCGGATATCAATTTGAGAGGCTCCAGTCTGATGGAATACTTAAGTAGTACAGACCTTGGATTACTTAACATAGGCAATCGCCCAACCTTCATGGTTTCTAATAGAGAAGAAGTGTTAGACATAACGCGCTGCTCGAATAGAATCAGTCACGAGTTGACGAATTGGCATGTATCCGATGAGGAATCATTATCTGATAATCGCTACATCTTCTTTGAACATTCAAATGTAACTGCGCAGACTTTGCGTTTTAGGAATCCCCGGTCAACAAACTGGGAACTCTATATTGAATTGGTTGCGACCAAATTTCATGGATATTCTCCGTCCATTGAAAATCCAAGTGATCTGGATGATGCCGTTGATACTACAACATCCTACATTATGGAAGCTTTTGAAGAAGCATGTCCTCTGCGGTCTGTAAAGACTACAAGAGGGACCCCATGGTGGAATTCCGATCTGACTAGACTCAGGAAACAATGTAGAAGGAGTTGGAACGCCGTTCAACTGGATCAGAGTCGTTCAAGTCGGCTCGCAAGGCTTACAAGAAGGCTCTTCGTTCTGCTGAACGATCCGGCTGGAAAAACCTTTGTACAAATGTTTCCAGTTTGAGTGAAGTCAGTCGGCTGAACAAAATCCTTGCAAAGTCTAAGGATTTCCAAGTGAACGAAATTCGCTTACCTAATGGTGACTTTACTTCTTCCGATGAAGAAGTTTTAGAATGTTTATTCAATACACACTTCCCCGGATGTGTAGACATAGCATCTACGGATGAACCAAATGTCTTTTCATGTAGTTACGAGTCTCTGGCCTCGGCTCGCAGTATCGTAACTACTGAATCGATTCAATGGGCACTTAATAGTTTTGCTCCTTTCAAATCTCCAGGAGCGGATGGGATTTATCCTGTTCTGCTCCAAAAGGGATTTGAGTCTATCAAACATGTTTTGAAAAAGCTACTTGTAAGCAGTTTTGCTACCGGGTACATTCCCAAATCCTGGCGTGATATTACTGTAAAATTTATCCCAAAAGGAGGACGTGCGTCGTATGAGGAAGCGAAGAGTTTTAGACTAATCAGTCTGACCTCTTTTCTTCTGAAATATCTGGAACGCATTATCGATCATCACATCCGTGATGTTTATTTGGCAAACATGCCTCTTCATGTGAATCAACATGCTTACCAATCTGGAAAGTCCACAGTGACTCTTTTACACAAAGTTGTATACGATATCGAGAAAGCATTCGCTCAGAAGCAATCCTGCTTGGGTGTTTTCTTGGATATTGAGGGTGCCTTTGATAACGTGTCTTTCGATGCCATATTGGAAGCCGCACGAAACCATGGGCTACCTACAATGATTACCAATTGCCAATTCATCAAATGCTCAAAAACCGACATCTCTTCTCGACATTGCGTCAAGCAGCGATTCGAAAATTGAGTGTTTGCGGATGCCCCCAAGGGGGAGTCTTGTCACCACTTTTGTGGAATCTCGTAGCAGATACGCTATTGAAGCAACTCAATAATTGCGGTTTTCCAGCTTATGGATTTGCCGACGACTATCTAGCTCTGATAGTTGGTATGTGCATAAGCACCCTATTCGACCTGATGCAAAGTGCTCTTCAGGTAGTCGAGAGTTGGTGTTGCCAATATGGCCTTTCGGTTAACCCGAATAAAACATCTATTGTTCTTTTTACGGAAAGACGAAACCGCGATGGAATTCGACCTTTAAGTCTTTTTGGCACTGAGATTAATGTGACTGATCAAGTAAAGTATGTCGGAGTCATTCTAGATTCCAAACTTTCATGGACACCTCACATTGATTTCAGAGTCAAAAAAGATTGCATGGCCTTCGGTCAATACCGGCGAACCATTGGTAAAACTGGGCCTCAAACCCAAATATATCAAATGGATTTACACAACAGTTGTTCGACCAATATTGGCATATGGATGTCTTGTGTGGTGGCAAAAGGGCGAAGTGAGAACAATCCAATCAAAATTGGGCCATCTCCAAAGGATGTACTTGATGGCGATGTCTGGTGCGTTCTCTACAACTCCCACAGCAGCGCTCGAGGCCCTTTTCGACGTTGCGCCACTACATTGGGACAAAATTGTCCTTGCTCCAAGTGATCTCACAATTGCTTGTCACTTTCCTTACAGGACATTTACCACACAATTCCCTTCACGGGAAGAGTGGACGTCTGGCTATTTGGAAAGAAGTATATCAAACAATATAGTATGTTACACTGATGGCTCCCTTCTTGAAGGTAGAGCTGGTGCAGGAGTATATTCTCGTGAGCTAAGGCTGAATCAGTTTTACTCACTTGGTAGAAACTGCACCGTTTTTCAGGCGGAAATATTTGCCCTTATGTGTGGAGTGCAATCAGCACTTCAACAGCGCGTAATGGGTAAAGTCATATACTTCTGTTCAGATAGTCAAGCTGCTATAAAAGCTCTCGCTTCGGCCAACTCAAGGTCGAAGCTTGTTATCGCATGTCGAACTCAAATTGAGGAACTGAATTCAGTCAACTCTGTAAACCTTGTATGGGTACCTGGCCATTCTTCCATTGCTGGAAATGAATTGGCTGATGAGCTAGCTCGCGATGGAGCATCGCATGACTTCATTGGCCCTGAGCCGGCTATTCCAATTTCGAAGTGCTGGGTGAAGCTTCAGATAAACTCTTGGGCGGCAACTCAGTACAAGCAATATTGGAATAGTTTGGAGTCATGTCGTCAAACAAAATTGTACATTACTGAGCCATCTCCAAAGGTGGCGAAGTATTTAACAAATCTGTCAAAGCAGAATTGCAGTCTCTTGGTCAGAGCGTTGACAGGCCACTGCCGACTCAACTATCACATGGCAAATATTCAGCGTGCTGACTCATTTGTGTGTGATAGTTGTGACTCCGATTATGGAACTTCGTATCACCTGATATGTAACTGTCCAGTTTTTTCGCAAATGCGATTCCAATTACTTGGTAAACACTTATTGAGTGAAACTGAATTCAGAAGCCTGAATCTTCAGGACATTCTGTTATTCTTAACCCGCTGTGGTAATGAGCTATAGGCTCTCTTTGCGCTCATGCGTTTTGCAGTGCCCTTCTTAGGGCGCTGTTCGAACCCATTGTGGTATGGAGCTACATGCTCTCAATTCGCTTATGCGATTTTCCCTCTTCAAGGGACCCCACTCCTATTTCCTCCCATCTTTCCCTTCCCTTTCCTCTCCCATCGGGTAGATGATGAAATAGGCTCAAATACGGCGATGGCACAAATCTCCCAACTGGTGGGGAACGTGCCTTTGGAGCCGGCCTTCTGATACCTGATACCATATTAAACTTATGATCCAATGTTCATCTACGTACAAAAAATGAAGTTTGGTTTTATATCTGATCAACCAAATGATTTTCCAATCAAGCATTCTAAAGCCATTGGACTAAATGTCCCTTCGATCAAACTTACATTCGACCAAAGGTGGCGAAGTATTTAACAAATCTGTCAAAGCAGAATTGCAGTCTCTTGGTCAGAGCGTTGACAGGCCACTGCCGACTCAACTATCACATGGCAAATATTCAGCGTGCTGACTCATTTGTGTGTGATAGTTGTGACTCCGATTATGGAACTTCGTATCACCTGATATGTAACTGTCCAGTTTTTTCGCAAATGCGATTCCAATTACTTGGTAAACACTTATTGAGTGAAACTGAATTCAGAAGCCTGAATCTTCAGGACATTCTGTTATTCTTAACCCGCTGTGGTAATGAGCTATAGGCTCTCTTTGCGCTCATGCGTTTTGCAGTGCCCTTCTTAGGGCGCTGTTCGAACCCATTGTGGTATGGAGCTACATGCTCTCAATTCGCTTATGCGATTTTCCCTCTTCAAGGGACCCCACTCCTATTTCCTCCCATCTTTCCCTTCCCTTTCCTCTCCCATCGGGTAGATGATGAAATAGGCTCAAATACGGCGATGGCACAAATCTCCCAACTGGTGGGGAACGTGCCTTTGGAGCCGGCCTTCTGATACCTGATACCATATTAAACTTATGATCCAATGTTCATCTACGTACAAAAAATGAAGTTTGGTTTTATATCTGATCAACCAAATGATTTTCCAATCAAGCATTCTAAAGCCATTGGACTAAATGTCCCTTCGATCAAACTTACATTCGACCAAATGTTCTAAAGCCCTTCCTGGGTCAAAATTTTCCATTTTTAGCGTTACGTAATGAATGGATACTGCTTACAAGTCTTGACGCATGCAACGAATGAGCCATAAACACGACGATTATCGTTTATAATCATCAAAATTTGATTTGAACATATAGGGTCGATGTACCAATAGCCGCATAGCTAAGAACAAATATTCGTATAAAATCGAAAAATAACGCTAGCGTCTTTATTTTTACATCATCTGAAAGCTTTTTATCTTGGTTTTGTGGGAAAAATATGAAAACTACGAAAAATCATGTGTTTGTAATTATTATCGCTTGTGCCACTATAGGAATACATGTGCCTATAGTAGCACTATTTCTAATTTCTGTTCCTATAGTAGCACTAGCATCATGGCAAAATACTAATCAAAACCGTATTTTTACAAAACTTTTATATTTTTTCTACAAAGTGTAGATCAAAAGCTCTCGTTTGATGTAAAAAAAAGTTCTTCATTCCTCAACTATTTCATATAAAAAAAATAGTTTCTCTCAGTAGTGCTACTATAGGAGCAATAGGTTTACTATAGGCGCAAAGGAGCTCAAATTTTAAGCAAATCTAATTATTTCGATCATTTTTTAAACAAAATTAAATTGTGTATCAATGGTTCTTAGATAAATAGCTCCTGACCTTCATTTAAAAAAATATTTTGAAAAGATTTATAGCAAAACGGCCGTAAAAAGCCACTAGTGCGACTATAGGGGACTGTCCACTAAGGGAACACCGACCCTAATCAAGATTAACTTGACAGTATCATCACTGGATGGACGATGTTAGATTGCAAACATCAAACATGAACAAAAACAGCTAGAGCTGTTGGTATAATCACCACCTACTAGGGGTAAAGGAACAATTTTCGATCTCGAAACAATACACGGCGGTAAATTAGAAAACGGCATCTGGTGGCGTCGCATGAATCACGAGTTGTACCCAGTATATAAAGAGGTGGATATTATCAAGTACATAAAACACGACAATCTGCGTTAGGCTGGTCTCGTTGCCGGAAGCCGGAATAACGAAAGCAAAGACAATATTCGACATAGAACCCGGACGAGGCCGCCGACTTCGTGGTAGGCCGCGCACTCGTCAAGGAGGACTTAAGGGCACTCAACGTTCAGGGCGACTGGAAGCGATTGGCCCAGTACCGATTTCAGTGGAGAAGACTCATCCAATCGGCGTAGATTCATCGTAGCGAGTTGTAGCCCATCAAGTATCAAGTAGCTTTTTAACCCTCTAATACCCAAATTTTTATTTTCGATCTAAATATCATTTTTAGTTATTTAAAATCGTTCTAAACAAGTTTTGAGCAATGATTTATTTTTATTCGCATCTATGAATTTTGGTTTTTGATTTTTATAATTTTTATTTTTGAACATCCCTACTCTTTTCCATTTTTTCTTGAAGCCTCTTCTAGTTACTGATTTTTAGCAATAATATAAATTCAAGTTTTTACGGGACTTTTAAAAATATTAAATATTTATTTTTTTTCTGGAATTATTTTAGTTTTCCGTGTAATCAACGGAAAAACAGGTTTGAAATTATTTTAATACCACCAAACTATTCTTCTGCGATAGGTTGATGGTAGAAAAATATAAAATGTACGATTTTTTATATTACACGTTTACTTAAACCCAGGCATTTGTAGATTATATAAGAAGCAGGCTTCCCGAAATCTCACGACCGCACCGATGAGACCGTGAGCAATGCGATCGGCTGTCGCATTTCTCTTTGTATTATGGAGAGCGAAACAAACAGAGCATACACAACTAAACTGTTATGAGTGCGACAAATCGCATGCTCTCAATATTCCGATGTGTCGCACGAAGTAAAATCTCATCGCAACATTGTCGCAATGTGTACACGAGCTTGACTGCACATGTGCTGTTTCATGCGCTTTCCGATATGTGACATGTCTCATGCGCTGTTCATGCGATAGGTACTGGTTTCAAAGCTCCAAAAACTTAGCGCGTTATTTTTGTTTTACAACGGTTTGAACTGCATGGGGCTCTGCACTGTTTTGATTTTGTATGGCATTTTGACTTTTACTGGCCTTGTTGTTTACTAATTTCATGAAGGAGCGAAGGAGAGCGAATAATTCTTGTGCAGAGCCCCATTGTACGAGACGTTCCACAGTGCGTTGAATGCAAGGAGATGCGAGGCAAAAATCAAATCTGTAAAATCAAGCCATTTTAACACCTCGGTATGGAAAGGAAAGTTGTTCTTATCTAAAAGAGCTGTAATTTACATAAATGACATATTATATAAATATAATCGCAAAACTGTCTCAAGCACCAATTTAATTGTTTTCGATGAACAACCCTGTAAAATGTACCGTAAATTCGGGTGAAATTGATCAGTAGGGTGAAATTGATCACCGTGTCACTCGATTTTATTTCTTCCTAATGGAGTACAAATATCAATTTTCCCTGCAGTGAATGAACGTTGTTTGTTGTAACTATTGTTGAATTGTGTGTTGTTAAGTTTTTTGCGTTAAAAATGTTTATTTCCAAGAAAATAATGTAAAATTCCAAAACCATGTGCGGTGCAATATTGACAAACATTCATAAACTTCTAGTTCTAAACAATGATATGAACATGGTATTAACCGGAAAGTTTGTGGGGATGCTTGAGATATATCCCCAAAACAGATTTCATAACCAAAACTCGTACCAATTTGGTCATTTGGTGAAAATAATTGAATTTCTGTATAGATATCGAGAAATTCCCTAGGAAATTGCATACATTTAGGCGTTTTTCGCGTAATTTTTGAAATTTAACTATTCATTATTTCTATAATTATTGTATTGTTAAGAATTTAGCAAGCATATTCTGATTCAGGGTCCTCAAATTTATTATATAGAGTTGGTTTGAAAACTAACAATAATCGCATTGACAAGTGATCAATTTCACCCCGAAATGGAATTCCCCGATTTTTTATTTTAGAGATATTTCTTAGCACTAAAATGACATTTGTAAGAAAATGTCGGTACATGAGTCAATGAGACTCACCTTCGTACTTGTTTTCCTGCATTCAATTGTTTAGCATTGTCAACAGTATAGAAAACGGACAAGAAAAACCGTGAAAAATGATCAATTTCACCCGAAATTACGGTACTTAAATTGCTCATAAAGACGCAAGCAATTATTTGCAAACATGTCACTTTTACTTTTACGCCTTTATGCTAAAAAATCGTATATTTTCCGGTTTTCAATATAAAAATTGAATAAAATATTGGGAACTACACATATTATGTTGTATCATTTTTGATACAAATTTGCTCTGGTGTAGAGTCTGGTAGCCGATACAACATAGGATTAGAAGATTTTATGTTTTTTGTATTGCATAAAACCCATGTTTATACTTGTGCTGGTTAAGGACTGTGCTGCAAATATTCAAAAATCTTTAAAAGTTGCAGTTAGTTGCAACTGTATCTTTCAGACCTCTTAAAGAACACACTTAGAAGCAAGTCCCGAACAAAGCTTGAGATCATTGTGAAAGCTTATTTTCATGTTGTAATGTCGCGGATTTTGATAACTTAGTTGGTTGTCATTTTGGTCGTTTTAACGGTTAAAATATCAAAACGGAGAGCAGAAATATGTTCCCATGAAATCAAATTGAAAACTATTTTTGCTATCAGTAACAGCAAATTGAAAACAGTTCTGCTATCATTGAGGACAAATTGAGAACTTACTGAGATATTAATATTTTTGTTTGATACCAAAACAAAAGAAGAATGCAGTATATTGTATATTATAATAGCTTTTAAAGATGAAACAGTAATAATATATAATTATATTAAACTGTTACATAAAAAAATTAAAAGATAACAAAACAAAAACAAAATATGATACCGAATATAATAATGTTAAATTGATATCAAATTTTGACATCAACTCGATGCTGAAAACAGGATATGTTTTCGGCTTGCTTTCTTTTTGATGTTGGACTTTGTTCCGGGTCTGTGCATGATTTAGCGTGAATAATGTGAACAATTTTTTGAATCGATAATTCAATTACACGTTAGTTTTTCATAACAAAATCAACGTGTTGATTCTTCAGATTCAAATACAAATTATGGTGTTCTTGTCTCATATAATATATTTACTAACCTTCAGCCATGTTTACTTAAGATTTTAGTTGAATAGATTAGGACAACAACAATTGAAGTACGTTCCGTCTTTCAAGATTGTTCCGTTTTTTGTTCTTCATTTGTCCCGTTTTTATCCGATTTGTTTATGATCAGCCTAGCCACAGTTTCTTTACTCGATAAGTTTGATGTTAGATGCTTTTCTCCATACAAAATAAAATTAATTTACTTTTGCTGATCAACTGTGGACATGAAAGAAAAATGCAATCCATTGATGAAATCTCATAAGACAAATTGCGGGCCCACGGTGCCCCGACAGACCGTTATTATGTAAAAAAATTGTCCATCAAATCTGAGCACAGGGCTCGATTCCTGTGGTCATTCTGCACCTCTGGGCCAATTTTTAAAAAAATCCCTAGGAGGAATCTCGAGACATCTTGATTTGAAGTTTATTACTTAAAAATTCAATATAATCCATATTAAAAATTTGCAATAGCACTGAAAAAACCTACAAAAACGCTCAGAAAGTTGGCCAAACTGTTCTTAACTAGTATACAATTGTTACCGTTGTTAAAATAAAAAAAAATTACAACTGGCTTAACTTAATCCACTCCTTAAGGTGAAGATGAATAGTAAAACAAGTTAAATCGAAGCCAAACTTCAAAATTTCAAGAGCACAAATCTGGAGAACCGAATACCCGTTTGAGCAGAGGATTTAATCGATTGGTCACCACCAGCTAGTGACCAGTCGATTAGGTTTTCTTCTTAAACGGATGTTTGGTTTTCCAGATTCGTGATCTTGAAAACTAAATGTTTGGCTTCGATTTAACTTATTTTTTCATAGTTTACTGGTTTAAATTTCATTGATTGTTATTTCCCATATTAAACCGATTGAAAAGTAAACCAAATAAATCAATAATTAACAATGTTGTTATTTAAAAAAAAAGGATCTGAGAAAAAATGTTGCACAATAATAGTTACCAGATAAGTCATGTGAATACTTTTATAGTCAATTAGAGCTAGTATTACCGGTTGTTTCAAATTTTGAATGATTTGGTTACTCTGGTACGCTCAAGTCAATAACAGAATGATCATACGCCGATGTCTTCCACGGGGACGCTGAGCTTCACCTGATTGATGCAACTTTTTCTTCCGGCATTCGCACTAAATGACCAGCTCACTGAAGTTTGCCTATTTTATTCGCCTAATAGTTTTCGGTCCTGTTCTCAAATAAATGTGTTAAGGGAGCCAAGAATAAGCGTTTTATACATGACAAATTAATAGTGATGTTTCTTTTAGGCATGCTTGCATTCATCGTTACTCTCTTTGAATTATGATTGAAAACTGATTTGGTTTTCGAAACACTTTTCAGTGTTGTACAATAAAGGATCGCGAGGTGTTTTGGCGAAGTTGTCAATAAAATAATTTATCTATGAAGTCAGATAAGTCTTTATCAAGCAACAGTGTAGAAATGTCGTTTCCCTTTGAAAGCTTCGGGTGCCTAAGCCGGTTACGTAATCCGTAAAGGAGATATTCACAGCCAAAACACGTGTTTTTACTCCAAGGGAAACATTATTATCATACGTCACAATTGTTATATGGCTCTTCAACAAATTCATCCACATCTCAATCAAGCACTGCATCAGCGCCAACACATCTGAACCTTCTTCTTTCTCTACATGCAACCATATACGTTTGGGTAGAGTAAATGGCATTACACGCTTATCCTAGTTGTCCATTTTTGAAATAGTGAAACCCTTCTTTACTGAACTGCGATCGATTCCAATAAAGTCATGGTCTGCAAAATCAAGGAGTATATGCGACAAAACGCAATATTGAACAGTAAATTCAGAAACTCATCTGTTCTTAGTCCATGTAATTTTCCAAAACAAAAAAAAATAAGCTCCTCGTCTATAATTCTTACACCTGATTGTATTTGTCAGCTTAATTAGCTTTAAGTCTTATTTTTAAGTCTTTGATATTACCTGCAACAGCTATATTTTTTGTTACTGAGTCGAACGCGACTTAGAAGTCAATGAACAGATTGACGATGAATTCCGAAAAAAATAAAACGAAATGAAGGGTTGCAGGTATATAGAGTGAAAGTCCTAGTGAAGTTGATACTTAAAAAGTACTTATTGGGAATTTGTTTGAAGTTGTTAATCGTCGAACATTTGCTACATATGGTCGGAGTTCAAACAGATCTGACTAGATGACATTTTCGCCTTGCAAAGATGAGTCAAGGACTCTATCAATTACAATATTTCCAATTCTTTTGATGTTTTTTCAAATTGATAAGTTCCCTTCTCACAGCAAATAATGCAGGAATTTCATTATACTTATACCGAATGCTTGGGGCACGTTTTCCTGGAACAATTAAAGAACACTTGGTCCAGTCTCTCTGAACACCGACCATATGACAATCATGTATCTCGTGTAGTTATAATCCTGTTGTGGCTGAGAATGTTGAACAAAACATTTTTTATGTTAAGTGCTGAGGGCAATACTTGGTGGAAAACTGGACGTAAACATCAAGAGTAGTACCATATGTACAAAAAGCAATTTTTATTAAGCAAAATAAATACAGCAGACTTTGGTGGGCTGGTCACTTAGTATGAAAGTCGTAAAATAAGCTGTTAATTAATAATATTCTGCATTGAATGTTTCACGTTTATGGAACGTGACATCAATTGTATATTGACATTTATTTCTTAGATTTCATTCTATTAAACTAAGCTTACTGGTTTAAGCCATGTAAAAATATACTTAAGCCACTCTGGTAAGTTAAGCCAGTTGTAAATATTTCTAATTGTAACAAAAGTAATAATTGTATACTAGTTTAGAACAGTTGGGCCAACTTTTTAAGCGTTTTTTTTTTAGGTTTTTTCAGTGCTATTACAAAATTTCAATATGGATTATATTGAATTTTTAAGTAAAAAACTTCAAATCAAGATTTCTTGAGATTCCTCCTAGGGATTTTTTTAAAAATTGGCCCAGAGGTGCAGAATGACCTCAGGAATCGAGCCCTGTGCTCAGATTTAATGGACAATTTTTTTACATAATAACGGTCTGTCGAGACACCGTGGGGCCAAATCGCAGAAACAATTATGTGTAGCGAGCTACTTTTTTAAGTGCACAAATGTTCGCATGAATTCTGATAAAAGTTAATAAATCAAATTCTTGAACAAAATCTTTTTTTTTATTCAGCCATTCCATGAAAAACCGATCTAGTCGGTCATCGAACTCCGTGAAAATTTGATATTTTGTTCCTTATCCGAAATAAGGATACACGTGTTTTTGGATTTTTTTGATTAGGGTGACCTTTTCCAAAATAGGGTGACCAGGAGAATCGCGATTTTGCAAAATTTTTATTTTAAATAAAATTATAACTTTTGAACCGTTCGACCGATTTTCAAACTTTTGGGACGAAATGAAAGCTAAAGAATTTGACTTTTCATGAAAAATATAAGATTTCACAATTTACGTTTACTGTCAAATTTTCAACGATGTATGTTTCTTAGTTTTTGAAATATATTTTTTTTTTTGAAAATAATAAAACAGTCATTTTTCATCGGCACACACTGTAGGCCTCAGCGCATTAGATTTTTTATTTTTGAAAATATCATAACTTTTGAACAGCTCAATTGATTTCCAATCTTTTTTTATGAAATTAAAGCTTAAGATTTCAACTTTTTAGACAAAATTGAAAAATCTAAAAAAAAAATTAAAATATTATATTATATGAAAAAATATAAAAATTCAATTTTTTTTTCTAGAAATTTCCTTTTATTTTAATGTAAAAAAATATATATTTTAAGTTTTATATTTTATTCTGAAAAGTTGAAATCTAAGCTTTATTTCCATGAAAAAAGATTGGAAATCGGTTGAGCTGTTCGAAAGTTATATTTTTTTTAAATAAAAAATCTAATGCTACACTTTTTTATATTAAATTTAGGGGAGGGATTATTAGAGTATGTTTAAAACTACAAATTGAACTTTAACACTTCACTTTTTGCAAAAAAATAAAATACTAAAATCACTGTAAGGCGAGCAACTACCTTTAAACTTTAATATGTGTTGCTTATTTTGACAGATAGGCCTATTTCGTCTGCGACTTACAGACTTCTTCAGTGTCGAGTGCTCGACTTCTAATGCGCTGAGACCTACAGTGTGTGCCGTTGAAAAATGACTTTTTTTTATTTTCAAAATAATATATCTCTAAAACTAAAAAACATACATCGCTGAAAATTTGACAGTAAACGTAAAATTTTCTGATCTTTCAAGAAAAAAATAGAACAGCAATAGCCCCGTCCCGAGGCCTTCAAAACACAAAAAAACGGAAATTATTGATTTTTTTATGTAAAAAAACAATTTTTGTAAAAAAAAATATATTTTTCCTTAAAAGTCAAAATCTTCAGCTTTCATTTCATCCAAAAAGATTGAAAATCTGACAAACGGTTCGAAAGTTATAATTATTTTAGAAATAAAAATTTTGCCAAATTGCGATTTTTTTGGTCACCCTAATTCGGAAAGGATTACCTTAATAAAAAAATCCAAAAACACGTGTATCCTTATTTCGGATGAGGATGACCCACTAGATCGGTTTTTCATGGAATGGCTGTTTTATTAGGAAAAAAATTGCTGCTAATTATTCTGACGCTGGATATTTCAAAAGTCCCTTTCGAAATTATATAACAATCTCACCAAGAATATTTTGAAGGATCTATCGTAATTTTTTTGTGGACAGTGAGAATGATTCCTAAGATAAAAAAACATATTCAGAATCCGACTTAGTATTATTCATCCAGCTTAAGATGTTGTGAGAGCATGACTCAAAATTTATGAAAATTGTCATCAATCTTTTGCGAGTATCCTACTTTGAAAATATTAAAGAAGGCTTTTCAATGTGTATTTTAAAATAAAACTGCTAAAAAATCTATCATTTAAGATTCTATCAAAATATTGAATAAGATTACAATCTTGCACAGGATTATAAAAAAAACCGTTCGAATCCCACCTAAACACGTGGATTTTTTTTCATGATTTCACTCATAATTTATCCATAAAAATCCACGCGTAATGAGCTTCTTCTTCTTCTTGGCATTAACGTCCTCACTGGGACAGAGCGTGCTTCTCAGTATAGTGTTCTTATGAGCACTTTCACAGTTATTAACTGCTTTCTTTGGAAAATTTATGCCATTTTTCGCATTCGTACATATATCGTGTGACAGGTACGATGATACTCTGTGCCCCCCCCCCCCCCCTCTTTACGAAAATATTCTGGACCGACCGGATGTTCCGGATCTTCCGGTAAACCCCCAAGTGGCCATAGCTGATCATAAAGCGTTCGAAATATTAGTTTCGTCTTTTAATGTAGAAAACTAGTGAAATTAAAAAACAACGAGAATTTCCAAGACATCTTCCATGATAAGGCCAGTTTCAAGGACGTTCCGGATCGTTCGGGGGACCATACAGTAGGCAACTAGAGTCACATGGTGGCCTAAATACCGATACTGTTTATGGCAAGTGAAAACAATGAATTTTCAAAAATTGCGGTGTTGTGGGATAAATCACGCGGATTGTCCACTTTTCCGGATATTCCGGATCTTCCGGTGAGCACCCAATGGCCATATATGGTTTTATGCACTCAAAGCATTGGCTATGTCTATGTATGTTGAAAACTAATGAGATTGAAAAAACCGCGGCTTTCCAAGTTATTTTTAACGATTTGACCACTTTTACGGATGTTCCGGATCTTCCGGAAGGCATATTTCAGTTTTTAAAAGAAGCTTCCCTGAAAGTGACTCCTTAAATAACTTGAATATCTTTCATGTTGCACGATTGCCTGTTCCTACAAAACATGAGTTGTTAAATGACAGTTTAGTATTATAAAACTGCTCGGGAAAGGAAGTTGATCAATTTTTTACCCGACTCGACCCAGGAGGACACCGGAATAACTCCGGCCACAGGCAAAATTTTGGATCACTTTCCCCAGCATAAGAAAAAAGAAGAGTTTGGATTTCATATAGTGAAAAAAGTATGCAAATTGAAAAAAAATAGCTTCACGAGAATTTTTTGATTTTTTCTTTCATAACCCGGTCGGATACGGGTTAAAATCATTAATATTTGATTCGAAAAAAAAGTGTAAAACTAAACTTAAAACTAAAACAGATTGGAAGAATAGTGAACGGGTCAAACATATGAAATGTGTTCGAGACCTTCGCGGCCGCACGTAATTAAGTCGTGGGTTAGACGCGGCCCGCAAGCCGAACATTGGGCAGTAGCGTGGGACAAAATTCAGATTATCGCTTCAGTTCACTTTTTGGATTGCATTTGGGTCCCATAATAACTGTGCAAAATTTCAGCTCGACCAGTGAAACTATAATTTAACGCCGTTCAAAGTTTATATGGGATTTATTTATGGGAAAACTAACGTTTACTAGGAAAAATCGTCATCTATAAAAATTCTAGAAATAGCCCTCGATAGGTACTTTTACGATGAAAAACATTGCCAAAGACCGCGAAACAATCCGACACTTGTTAAAAAAGTTATTCCGAAAATGCTCCTAGAATACCGATCGGCAGTTGCTCTCCGTATACTACACATTTACGCAGCTGCCTCGTACATATGGAAGCCTCATGAGCTAAGTCTCATGAGACGATACATGCGCTACGGTGACATGCGGTTCACAAATTGCTAAATGCGACAAACGATGCAGTCGCACAGCGCTCGGGTTTCCTATGTACGTGCGATGCGACAAACAGTAAAAGAGAGAGACGAGAGAAGTCTCATTTCAAGCGCACGTCAAAACGATGATCGTGTGCTTCTTTTCGGTGAGTCTCACAAACAAAGTCTCACGCACTTGAAGCCTGATAAGAAGACAATTTTTCAAATAATTTTCAAAAATACAAAAAAGTTTCAAAAGTCATAACAAACTTTTCTTATATGCGTGTTATGAGTCAAGGTTGAGGCCAAAAATAAAATTGAAATTTTGATTTCAGAGCTACGATAAAATACACAAAATTACAAAGTATACCCCGTATAAAGGCGGGGTTGGGTATTAGAGGGTTAAGAAAAACCCTCCGCCCAAGTGAAACAAAAGTGCTAGGAATGGGATCCGGCTCCCTAAAAGTCAAAACAATGAGGCTACAAACAACTATTCAAAGAATGTTATTACCTTTGTAAAAACGTATTGTAGATCTTTGAAGTAAATTTTACGAGGAAATCAAAACATTTTAAATTGAGATCTTGATCATATTAATATGTAGTATTGAACCTCAAAAAGTATTGTTGTTCCTTATAGGTTTACATGATATAAGTTTTTTAGCTTACCAGATTCTGACAAGTAAATTGAATTTGGACGAATCGTACCTGTAAAGAAAAAAGCAAAAGAAAATATTAAAATATGAAATATACAAATATTTGTTCTTAAATTAACCCTTAAAGCCCCGGGACAGTCCTTCTATTTTCAATCGACTGGTGCTCAGAAACAAATAAGTTTAACGAAATGTGGTTTTAACTATGATCGATGGGATGAGTTAGACTTCCTGCGAGTGGGGTTTTCAAACTGGAAGTTCAGGTCTGGACATGTTTTTCAACCGGTAATAAGTGTTCCCTAGTCACATATTTTATAACTTTAACAACGAAACCAATGTTTAACGATAAGTTTTAGCTATTTTTAGACATTATGTGATTCATGGTTTGAAAACACCACTCGCAGGAATTCTAACTCATCCCATCGATCATAGTGAAGACCGCAATTTCGTTAAACTTATTTGTTTCTGAGCACCAGTCGATTGAAAATGAAAGGTCTGTCCCGGGGCTTTGAGGGTTAAACAAAAACCCCTTGGGTTTTCCTTAAAAAAGCGTACACCACTAAGAAAAATAGAATTAAACTGATAAACCAAATGCTGAATGACACGATATTTAATGTGCGGAATGCAAAAGACGTGACTACGTTGCTTTTATGCCTATGTATTGGATTTTTTTACATTGCTAGAAAATTTGGCTTCAACATCGCACCCATCCTGGAAATCAAGTGATATTGCCAATAATCGTCAATCATTATGCATTTTTGAAGTGTCTTCTGAAGATTCGATGATTTGTATTGAACAAAATGTATATCAAACCAAATAGGATGAAAAGCTTATTCTATCGGAAAATATGTTTACTTCACACAGCACGTAAAAAGAAATTAAAAAAAAATAATTAAAGCTCAGTAATTGGAACAAGGTCGGTTTTAGAAAGTCACTTTTGTTTAATCAACTTTTGAAGCTCTGTCATATACAGCGGTAATTATATAGAGTAACATTTTTTGCTTACGTTACTTCATAAATATGCAAAGAAACTTTTCCAATCAAAAAACATTTTTTTATTCATTACAATCGTTCGATATTACCATTAACGTGTAGAAAGAAAAAATTAAAAAACGAGGTCCTTAAAAATCGACTTTTTTCGATTTTTGTATTTGTTCTCAAATGCTTGTTAAAGAATTTTTCAAAATATTTGTTACACTATGTCATGAGAGTTGTGGCACAGAATATATTAGCATAAACAAAACCCATTTTTTTCTTAAAATTAACACATTTATTAACATATCAATTTTTTCAGAGGTGTTCAAAACTTTCATCGACATCTGTTAGTAATTTGCAAAATTATCATGCAAAATGCCACTTTATTGAAACAATATCACCGCATCATCATTTCTAAATACATTGTAAAGCATTTCTGATCAAAAAATTGTTTGTAGGTTCAACCCATTATTTTTGAGACTGTTTTGAAAGTTTGCGACTACTTTTCGATACACTCCTTAAAAGCCATCGCTCAATCTACCCAACTGTTGAGGTCAAAGCAAATTTCAGTGTGTGGCTGATTATGTACATATAGCTACAATGTAGATTCTACATTCAACGTGGTCCTTTCAATCAACCCCTCGCAAATCGGTCAACCATCAACCAATTTGGCACAGAGCTAAATGGACCTCGTAATTGCCCGACGACGGTGACATGGCAGCCATACGACTGGCCAATGCAGGTCGTATCAGAATACTTACTCACTTCCAGAGTCTGTAAATAGGATTGACGGCTTCGGCTTGCGTTCCATATGCCGGAAACGGGAACGAATAATGACCATCAACCGGTGGTCGCGGAATCACCAGAACCATGACAAATCCTCTTTGAGGAACGGTTTTGTTATGGCTGCGAGCATAACATCAATCGCTAATGGGAAACATAGCTTTCTATGCTTTATTAAAGGATAGCTAGTAAAGAGAAGAACATGCCTCTTTTTTAGCTTAGTATTCTACAAGCACTTCTACAGTTATTGACTGAGAACTTTCTTCGTCATTTGTTAAGTCAATATTAGAAGCAGTTTATAATTTGTTCTAGTATCCGGTCTGAGCTATGAAATTATGTTGTGTTGATACATCACATTTCGCTAGTCACCACAGAACAAAAGCATTCTGACACCGCGATGATGCACAATGCTTCAATAGCGAAGTAAATAAACTCACGGTGTCTTTGTGGAGCAACTTTATTACAAAAAAATAGGTAAGTCTGAAATTTCGAACTAAAAACAATTAGACTTTGCTCTTTCATTTGCGACCAAAATCAAAATAATCGGTCGGGGGGTCCAGAACATTTTTTTTTATTTTGTGTGAAGTATTTATGGATATGTGTTTTTGTACCGACACACATTGCGTTGAACATAGATACGGGACAAACTGCAAGATCAAACCATTTGAACACCTTGGCTTGGAAGGTAAATTTATTCTTGCTCAAAAGAGCTGTAATAAGCATATATGACATATGATATACGCATCGTTGCAATACTGTCTCAAACGTCATTTTAGTTATTGTCTACGACAAACCTTGAAAATCGTACTTAAATTGGTCATAATGATGTAAGAAGTTATTAGGAAATATTTTTAATAGGTGAAGATGCTTCGATATCAAACCTCGAATTTTCAAGAGCTTGTTTGTAGATTTGTATCTTGAGAATCTGACAACCTTTTGCGTTGAACATTTTATTGATTAGTCACCACCAGCGAGTGACCAGAGAGTTACCGGTTGTCTGGTTCTCTAGACTTGTGCTTTTGAAAATTCGAGGTTTGGCTTCTATGTATATTCACCCTTA
Organism: Aedes aegypti; assembly: GCF_002204515.2. Lineage (NCBI taxonomy): Eukaryota > Metazoa > Arthropoda > Insecta > Diptera > Culicidae > Aedes > Aedes aegypti. Next base: position 187,752,567 of record NC_035108.1, on the reverse strand, counting down.
AAACCATTGATAACCGAGAGTGTAGCTCTTTGTTATGAAGCAGATAAACGGACCAAAATAAAAACTGTCACCGCTGGGAGACAGAGGAGGATCTTCTCTTCGTCGTAGCATTGTGAAATAAAGTGTAAATCCATTCGTTTGCTCAGTAATAACAAGCTATGGCTTTTAAGACGAGATCATAAATTATGCGAGATTTCTCTTTTTATTCGTAGGGGATGGTACACAAATTATGTCACGCTAAATTTCAATTTTTTCGACCAACCCACCTCCCCCCCCCCTTTAACACACTTTCTGTATGAGTCCTCCGATAATTTTGTAAGGCTTGTCACGCATGGCTTAACCATCCCCCCCCCCCTTGGAGCGTGACGTAATTTGCGCATGATCCCTAGATACAAAAGTGACTTATCCGCCTTTCAAACAACACAATTTCAGTTATTCGAATTAACTAGTAGAGGGCTTCGCATGTGATAAACCTTGTTATAAGGCATGTAATATACTTGCCCCATGGTGCTGAAAAATACGCTTATTTGGATGGTATATGAGAAGTTTCAAATCCTATATTTTTTATGCTATTTTCTTAATGGCACAGTGCTTATGAAAAGATCAGAAACTAACATCATGAGGCTAAAATTGGTTTGAGATTTTTGTACTTGTTTGCAGTACCATAACCCCATATTAACCCCTCTACCGGCAGCTTCATTTTTTCAAAATATTCAAATCGCGATAACTTTTTTGTTTCTCAATATTTTTGAAAAAAAATTCCACAACTTCTCAAAAAACTCTCTTATTTTCAGAATCTGTATCGGTTATGAGCATTGGTCATCTATATTCGGAGATATTCCAAAATTCCTTGGGGGACCGACGCATAGCCATAACTCTCGTAATTATCCCTGGCTACAGATTTTTTCTCATATTCGATTATTCGCTTTTCAAAACTAAACTTTGATGAAAGTCTATTGTGAAGAAATTAAACAAATCGGTGTAACTCTTTTTGAGCAATGAGCTTTTATGTTTTTGGTACCACTCTAGCCGTAACGAGATTTTGAAAACTTCTTAAAACATCATATTGAAATTTTATATGGGAAGCGTCGGTCCCCCAAGGAACACCGAAATATTTTTAAAAACAGTTGACCAATGGTCAATACCGACATAGATTCCAAAAGTAGAGGAGTTTTTTGAGAAGTTGTGAAAAAATGATGGAAAAAAATAGAGAAAAAAAAGTTATCGCGATTCAAATATATTTTTGTGCTGAAAAAATGAAGCTGCCGGTAGAGGGGTTAAGCTAAATAATAGCAAACAAACTCAGGAATATCTCTTCTGCTAACTGTCGAATTAAATTTCTCTCTTCAGCAAATTTCTTTATTATGGTTTGAAGAATGAGCTTTTACAATGGGATAATAAGTTTGTACTTACATTACAGTACAAGCGTGTTTGGAACATACCTCAAAATTTCTTCATAGTAATTTCCGTATAAACCTACATTGTCTTTGGAACACCTTAAATCACCACCTAGAAAGCTGCGAATTTCACAGAACACTATTTTTATAGTTAGCATAGTAAGGAACATATGTGAGATTGAATTCTAAACATTTTTTAGTTTTGAACCGCCCTAATGGACATAAACACATAGATAGGCAAATTCAAACATATGTGCAAGTCTCTCGAAATCAAACAAAAAAAAATACTCTGGACCCCCCGACCGATTATTTTGGTTTTAGCAGCAAATTAACGCGAGAAACCTAGACTTAGTTGTGGAGAAGTTTCAGACTTACCTATTTTTGTAATAAACTTGTTCCACGAAACACACCGTGAACTGGTTATTGATTTTTTCGTAAGCATTCTCGAAAGAAGCACCACTACCGGTTGAATTGATGAGACAGGTCGCGCTTGCATAATGTTTGCAGTTATGAATACGGATTGCATTGCTTTCGTTCATTCTGCATGAACGAATGCACTGACGGCGGTAGATCGACGACTCTTATACTACTTTCAGGCTTACCCGTATCTATGGTTAGACAAAGTCGGCGTCACGAAAAATATTGAAATACAATATGACAGAATTTTATGAATGGAATAGTTTTGATGTACGAAAGTTTTTTTTTCTATCTTTATTAACGAGATTTTTAGCCCTTGGCTAGTTCATCTCGGGACCAACGGCTTTACTTCCCTTCCGAAGGAAGTCGACACTGAAATTTTTCAGTGACTATCTCGGGGATGGGATTCGATCCCAGGTCCTCGGCGTGAGAGGTGTGTGTTCTAACCCCTACACCAGGTCCGTCCCCAGTACGAAAGTTCGTGAATTTGAGTTTATTAACACTTAAGCTCTTAACTCTGGCAGGACGACTGAAAAAGATTTTTCTAGAAGTTCTAGATCATCCAAACTGTTCTGGAATATCAATGAAGTATGAGTAAATAACTTCCCTGCTACAAGAGTATGTCCAAGCCCTTTGAATCAAGTGAACATCATACACGACGTGCAACAACATAAAAAGTAATCAAGATATTGTGAGTACTCCAAATTGTTTCGGAGTTAAAATTCTTCAATCCACTAGATCAACCAATACTTGAAAGGTTTTCTTCTTGTTCAACTCCATGCAACATCCATATGCAACATAATACATGTGACATGGTATGAAGGTATTGGAGATATTCTAGGCTTTCCATTATCTACCAGTTCAAACCATTATCTACCATTATCTACTAGTACAACCAAAATTTGAAAGCTGGTTCATTAAATCAAAACATATTCAATAGAATGATACAAATTTTTCTTCTATGCTTTTTTATATAGTGCACATTATCATATTTCATACAATAATGCGAGAGTTCGAAAACCTCAATGTAAAAACATCATTGCCTGATAAACCCCGTTTCATTAGCGCAGCGAGCAAATAGCGGCATATCGCACTTTGTATTTTAAACTACAAAATCAACACTTTACGGGGCAAATATTGAACCACTTCCAACCATCGTGCAACCTATCTCAACTTGATTGCAGAATCAACAGCAAATCGTTTCAAATACGCTCCGTTCTACTCCCCCCTGAAGCAAATCAACCGACGCATGCACCGAAACGGGACAGAAAAGTGATCAATAGATTTTCCGCGTCACAGCCAGAAGCCACTTTCGAATAACAGCCACTTCGAACTCGCCGCACTAGAGTAGCCGGGGAATGCATCCACGTTCTGATATATGTAGGTACCGTAAAACGGGGTGACTTTGATAATGCGTGAAAGTTTAATAGTACAGAACCCAAAATTTATTGAACGAAGTAAACAAAATCCTGTTAAATCATGTGTCCTGTTAAAAATGTTAAAAAAAAACTATCAAAGTTATTCCATTTCACGGTGCCTAAATACGTATGGATGACGATGGAAGATTGAATGCATCCCCATCCATCGAGTGGATTGAACGACCTACCGACCAACCGACCGACCTAACCTAGCAGGGTGTGTTTACAGAACCAATCAATCTCCGCTGCTGTCACGGTTCTGATGCAGTGCATCAACCTAGCCAAAACACACTGAAGCGCGAAGTGAAACAGGGAAGGAGGGGTGGGAAGGTGGCGTACCAAAGGACGAACCATCAATTTGCACTTCGTGTCTCAAATCGATTCGAGCGAAAGCTGACGGATCGAATAATTGGCCCGAAGGTGGATTGGGATTAGAAATTTTGGCTGCGAACGGGAATCATGCCGACGTTTCTATTTTTGTGAAACCAACAGCGGAAATGTAGAAGTGAAGGTCTTCTTGAAATTTAGGACATTTTATTCCAATAAGGCAGATACATACGAACATCGTCCATAAAGGGCAATAACTTTGATTTTGATATTGCCATCAAATTTGAAAAAAAAAACTCTTCGTATGTACAAAAATCAATTACTTGCACAAAATTGTAAATAGCATTTTCATTTATGCATTTTTAAATTTCCCAGCTATCATAAGTATATATCCCAGCTATCATAAGTAACTATAATGTTGCCACCCACTCGAGCCACCCGCTAAAGCACCCTCTCGAGCCACCCAACAAGGCGGAGCACAATGTTATGTGCGTCGGCCAAAAATAAATCATCATATTCCATGTATACCTCCACCCTCAGAATTATGTATGCAGTGTTACAAGCACACATTTCATACAAAGTTATTATTGTCGATATGAATTCATCAACAACTTCATAAAAGCTCAAAACCACATTTTTTTTTTCATTTGGTAGTGAAAACATGTTTTTTGACCAAATTTATACGCATTTTTTACACCATGCGTGTGTTGTTTACTTTTTTTGGTAGTTTTCTCCTCTCTTCTCTCGCTTCTCACGGACGGAGAAAGTTGCCATCAGTATGCATTTGAACTCTACAGTCAATTGTACTGTATAATCACGGCGTGTCTGGTAGAACAATATTATCACAAAAAAATAGGCATCGCTAAATCTTTCATCATTCGAAAATATAGGTTTTTATTTTTCATTTGACGGGTTTCCAAAAAAAATTCACCGAGGGATCCCGAGCAATTTTTTTATATTTTATGTTTTCGTTCCTTGTAATACATTATTTTCAAATATAATCATTGTAAAAGACAGTTTTTTTTTTCTCTCAAGCTCAATGGTAGCCCAAATTTCAAATGAAAGTTGATATAACAAAGATATATAAGATTACATATTGTAATGGACATAACTGTCCTATGTGATCTTGTGGATTCAATATGCCATAGGACACTTACTCGTACAGTGGAGGACATACTCAGATAATTTTCATTCTTTTACCGAGATCCGCACAGCTGAGCGGTCAGCAAATTAATTTAACTGACATGTCAGCATAACATTAAGTTTACTTAAAACAGCACCATTGGGTGCCGTCACCAGACGTCATTTTTACTAAGATGTCAGCAAACGACCTTTTACCGAGATTTGCACAGCTGAGATCGGCATTCAAATTTAGGTGTGTATTTGATTCTATTGTATAACTGTTTTTTTTTCATATTTAGAATAGATGAATTTTCTTTTTCTTCTATCTGAAATTACACCCCTATTGAGACAATGCCAGCTTCTCAGATAAGAGTTCTTCGGTTACTCATTAACTAAGAATTTGATTCGCCAATGTTTTTTTTATATTGTATGTAAGAAAAATATTCTCGACCAATAAGATCTAATCAACCATGCTGAAAATTCCACAAATTATGCAACGCTCTAGCGGGAGGGAGGACTAGGCTCGATACAAAAAGCTTTATGGAGGAAGGGGGCGGGGTGTGTGAGGTGGTCAAAAAAGTTCGATTTTAGCGTTATGTAATAAATGGACGCTGCCTGATTGATACGAAATAGAGCTCTTCTGAACCATTTCTACAAATCAATAACACTTGCAGCTGGGTTAAAATTTTCATTTTTTCCACAATTAGGCCTATACAAATATTAAATTTCTTTTATGTCCGAGCCCACTTGGAAGGTACGAGGGGGGGGATAAAAATTAATAAGGAACAAAAAAATAAAAAGGAAAAAAAAGTTATTTTTTAGAATTTTTATTTTAAACGATAATTGTTAAACTTTTATCAAACGTCCTCTGGTTAATTATTTTAGTTGTTTTTAACTTTAAAAATTGAAAAAACCTAACTGATGTCAAAAAATGATAAATCTTTTTTTTTTCTCCCCTTCAAAATTTTCGGATTTTTGAAGGGGGGGGTGACATAAAAGAAAATTAATATTTGTATCAGCCTTAATATGATATAAAAAACAAAATGCCAAAATAGTGACTCTTTGAAATGAAAATAGTCTTGCAGTTGTGCTAACTCAACTGTTATATCCTTGAAAATATCGTGTTCAACATGCACCATCTGGCTTCATAAATAAGCAAAAATGCCACATTTGAGGAACAAACAATCTATTCAAGATTCTAGAAACGCCATTCCATGACCAAGTAGGTACTAACAGTTTGGTCCAGCGTTCGCATCAAAAGAATAATTGAGCAATTTTTTTCAAGCAGTACGAAACAGTCGATGGAATATCTCTACAATGGAAATTCCATGCACATCTGATATAAAAAAGGGACATATGATTTACACATTTGAGCCAAAAAGCTCCAAAAGGGAATGTAAAATGTAATGCTGCATGGAGCTCATTTTGCTACGACCAATAAATGCGGCCACTTGATTGATGTTGTTTTCATGAAAAAGCCCAAAAAATTGCAAAATTTTAAATTAAATAAAATACCTCATACATAGAAATTTACCGGCGTAATAGATAGTGTACCCTGTATTCGCTGATGTGCGCACGAATGGGAAGGTATCTTTTCGAGATATTGAAACCCTTAAAAGAAAGCCTTAAGGCGAAGTAGGCCGTCATTGAAATTTGTACGCACCGTTGATGATTATTGCTTATTCGTCCCACGATTTCGAATCAAAGAAAATCAGTTGGTTTTGCACTGACACAGCTGAAAAAGTATCAGCATACTTTATGTATATTGGCGCGTACAGTGATACTTTGTCAAGTCAATATAAACTATCAAGAATATGTTTTGATTTTCACTTTGAAATTGCACGCAGCTAAGTCATCATTGCTGCCAAAACGAATGACAGGCTACTTCGCATTAAAAATCTACTGTAAATTGCAGTTACTCAACTCTACGGGGAAAGTGGGCACATGAAATTTAACTTATTAATCTACCTCATAATACTAACATAATTAACCATATTTCATGTTGAAAACATATATTATATGAATAAAATATCAATTTACGAGAAGTATAAAATTATAACACTTTCTTGTTTGTAAGCTGCTTACGTGTTTTAATTACTGCAGTAATTGTGGAAATTGTATTATTGTCGTTCTGCTTGTCAGAAAACCATTTTCACGGTGGAATTATTCTTATGATTTGATTTCACAGGAAATATCTTGCACTCTATACTTATTAAATTTTGAAATTCCATGCTAAAAACATCAAAAACATTACAATACTATTAAGAAAGTTCCCCGAGATAGTTACTAAAAATTTCAGTAGTGACGACTTCCTTCGGAAGGGAAGTAAAGCCGTTGGTCCCGAGATGAACTAGCCCAGGGCTAAAAATCTCGTTAATAAAGATAGAAAGAAATATATTAAAAAAGTCTGTGGAGTGTCACTTACTCCGGGTGCCCCTATAATATGCTTAATGAGGATTTTTTAAGCTTTTTGCAAAGCTCAGCATATTCAATTTACTTTCGTAGACTGTTGTAATATTGATCCATTCTACTTTTAACCTTTTAACGGTTGATTGGAAAAGAAAATTCTCAATTAATAACTAAGTACTCAACGAACTCTGAGCTGGGAAGCAGGCTATGTCCCAGCAGAGGTGTAATGCCAGACAGAAGAAGAATAAATTTAATGTATTCTAACCATGAAAGGAAACAGTGCTCTGTTAGATATACTTCCACAGTACGAATAAGTGAACAGTCGAACTTCCAACATATCTAATCGAATAAGTGGCCTATAGCTCAATAAATCCTCAAAATCATATAGGACAGTTTTTTTTTTACAAAATGAAACTCAATATATATGTACGTATATGTATTTTATGAACTTTTATATGGAAATGAAACTTCCATAGAGCTTAAGACCAACGAAACTGTCTTTTACAATGATTACATTTAAAAATAATGTAGTCTAAAGAACAAAAATTTTAAATAAAAAAAAATGTTCGGGATCCCTCGGTGGATTTTTTTGGGAAACACATCAAATAGAAGCTAAAAACCTTTATTTTCGAATGGTTAAAGATTTAGCGATGCCTATTTTTTTGTGATAATCCTTTCCCATATACACGCCGTGTAATATCTTATATTCATTTTTGCTGTTAAATTGCGTCATACATTGTTTTTCTCACGCATAAAAATGTTTTGCAATACTTGTGACATTGTACACCTTTTGAGTATTATGAAATTGTAAAATACGTGGTTGTAGCAAGTGTATGAATATCCAAACAATTTTGATTCCAAACATAAAAACTGACATCACTTCCAATCAGTGAGAGCGGCGCATCCGATTCATAAACAATGTTGGCTCAGTGAATTCGCGTTCCGGTGCTGTTTCGAGCACAAATTGACGAATATAAGTGATTTATTGCTCCCAGGAGCATTGTGCGTAAAAAATCAAAGTGTTTCAAGTATCGCATTAGATTTTTGAATTGCTACGGTGAGTAGAAATACGATTAAAAGTGAGTTTTAGAACGGGCACCGAAAAGCCAGCAAACAATATCTCGGTGCGTGAAGGAGAAGTGATTCGGAAGTGCGTGGCATTTTACAACACAAATCACAGCAATAACTACGTCTTTGCATTCAAAAACTGGTAATTTGCGAAAAACACATTATAGAATGCTTTCAGTTAAGAAACCACCCCTCTACAATATGGTTAGTAATTTCGAATAATTATTTTTTGTGATCGCTCTGGAAAACACCGTAAGAAGCGTTAGAGGATAGAGCGGAAAGTGAAGGGGGGAGTAAGGTGCCATATTAGAGGCCATTTTGGTACTCAAGGAGATATGTCCTTAATGTCTTTGTAATTATGAAGAATAAAGAAACATAAATACACTAGAACATTACCCTTGTCTTTGATAATTTCCTTTTACAGAAAACTACTACTGTGAAAATTTGAGCAGCATCTATCAACTCTAAGGAAGGGTTGAACGACCTTGAAGTTTGTAAGGAGAATGTCATACAAATGTATGAAAAATATCCGAACGATTCTGATTACATTTCCAACCTTGGATGGCGCTGTATTTGATGAATTTCTTGATTTATTTTAGATTATCTCATTTTGTTTCCTTCCTGGTATTGTATCTAACAAAATTATTGATCGATCTTCTTATTGAACATGAATACAATGGTTCTCTTACTCGATATCGACTTAGATAACCATAGTAAAAATTAATTTTCATGGCTACCTCGATGGTCCCTTGGATTGCAGTTGCATTGGTTTTGTGTTCAGTAACTCGATGTTCATTCCAATATCGAGTTATGGAGCACCAAAACTCCAAAATACCAACTTTCAATATAAACAGAAATGTTTCTGCAGCAAACACTCTAACTACCGCCAAGGATAAGAAATGACCAAATGGGAACTTCAATGCATCGACTTTTAAGCACTTTTGAAAATTCGAATAACTACCGGTTTCAGTTCAGTCAAGGTCGCCATATGCGCTTTTACAGTTATAAAGAAACACATATGACGACCATAATTGGACTTAAAGCTGCAATTTTCGTGGTTTGAAAAAATCTAAATAATTCAGAAAATCACGTAACATCGTGAAAAGAAACAAAAAATTGGAGTAATTTCTGGTACATTTAATATCAGATGAATTTATTTAAATTTATAGCGAAATTCCCGATATTCTTTTTCTTCTTGGCATTAACCCGTATAGGCCTGAGTGAAAGCAAAAATTCTAAATCCTTCACCGCTCAGCGAATTCTTGATGGATTCAAATGATTTTTTGTCAGTTTACTGGCACACATATCTAGTTTCTAGAAGTGGACAGAGGAACACGGAAATATTCTTGTGGCCGGAGTTATTCCGGTGGATCACTGGGTCAGGTCGGGTGCGAAGGGTACTGTGCGTTCGTGCCCCTCAAGGTAGGCAAATTTCAAGTCAAACATAATTTCCGGAATCGGCTATAATGTGGCCACTACATGGCGGAATTTTAAGAAAATTGCATCAGTGTAAACCTTTTGAGAAACGATTGAATTGGATAACTATGTGTTTTGCATTTGATTAATCCTGCAAATGATCATTTTCGAGTCCCGGGACGCCTCAAACTTATGATAAAGTGGCCAATTTGTATCTGAACATATGTGCCAAGCTTGTGGGAACGCATTTTAGTGCAAAATTATGTTTGATTTCTATTTTTCGAGAATTGAAACGGTTTATTATCCAACAAAACTATAGCCGGTTCTTCCGGGCATTACGTCCTAATGGCCACATCCGGTGAGTTTTAAACGGTGCAAAACACTTCATTTATAATGTTGAGTATCAGATCTTAATGATTTATGCAAATTAAAATTATTGCCATTGCAAATAAATTAAGGTAACTTGGCATGTCAAATTCAAATCCATAACCCTCAATAAAGTGTTGCTTAACAGATGCGTAATCACCGGTATTTGGGCTTGTTAGTAGTGCTCATATTTCAATTTTGTTTTTGAACAAATATTTTTCTTTCTTATGAATATAGGTTGTGTCATAGCATCACGTTGTTACAGTGATCATTCACGTCATAGCTGCAAACATTCCACCAGAAATTTGCCCTTCTTTTTTAAATAGGCTGTTCTTTCACGTTTTTGTTGGATAAGCTAGTCACTAATATTTCCATATAGAACAGCTTGTTATGAAGGAATATATCAAAAAGTGATTCCTGTTATAATTCTAATCGAAAATTTTCCCTTTCTTTTATCTTCTTGTGTTAAAACAGACAGGTCTCTTATAGATTTACTCACCACTTTTCTGCCATCATCATTTCTTCATTATCTTGAATCAAAAAAATATTTGTTTTGTAGTTATCTCACAGAAATTCAAATTAATGATCCCACAAATCAACAAAAGTTCTTACTGTAGCGTCAATCAGAGGCCGCCGATTTTTTTAACATGTACAAGTGTACAAGTACGATAGCGGAACGGTCGTCTATTAGGTTGCTTTTTAGGCGGGTTCCAGGGATATAGTTCCGGGTAAAGGAAGTGGCTACCGACGTCCAATAAGAGACTTTACTACATCCTAATTTTGTACATATTATAGCTATCCTTCTCATAATAAATTCACCCTTTTTTTCGAAATAGGCTGTTCTTCAGAGCATTGCAATGTGGCTGTGTGAATCTTCCCAAAATTAGAGGAAAAAACTTAGTGTGTAAAAATTATTTTTTATCTTCTAATATTTGAAAAATACATTTTTAAGCCAAACTCGTGAAATACTCAAAAGGAATCGTACAATTATCTCCCCAACTAGTAGAATATGTCTCAAAATGTTATCCATTCGGGGTAATGGCGTTCGGGGTAGTGACCCATTCGGGGTAGTGGCGTTCGGGGTGATGATCCATTCGGGGTAATGGCTTTCGGGGTAGTGGCGTTCGGGGTAGTGGCATTCGGGGTAGTGGCGTTCGGGGCAGTGTCATAAAATCCGATGATACTCTATGCCCAGGAAAGTCAAGGAAATTTCCATTACGAAAAGATCCTGGACCAACCGGGAATCTAACCCAGACACCTTCAGCATGGCTTTGCTTTCTAGCCGCGGACTCTAACCACTCGGCAAAGGAAGGTACCTGCAAATTCCTGATATTATTTCTAAAAAAAAAATCTCTCGTTATTAACAATATGTTAAGCCCTGGGCTAGTTCATCTCAGGACCAACGGCTTCACTTCTTTTCCGTGGAAAGTCGTCACTATAACTCTTATGTCATAAATGACTATCTCGGGGATGGGATACGCACCAAGAACCTCGGCGTGTGAGGCGTGCGTTCTAACCCCAACACCATGTCCGTCTCCAAATTTTGTGTGACTCTTTAAGCGTGTAAAGCATTTATTCCACTGCAAACTATTTTTGAAATTCCATCTGCAAGTCTTTCATTTCATTTTGTACCAGAATTCCATCAAAACCTATTGAACCTCAACATTTTTTTTCAATCGTAGTTTTTCTCTGTATTTGAATAGTTTTCATATATTCTAACAAAAACTCTTTTACGTATTTCATCAACATCCGCCACGTGGTTTGATACGAAAAAAAACCCTGGAATATCATCAAACTGTTTTACGAAGAATTCCATAAAAGTTATCCGGTCTTATCTGCAGGAAACTGCAATGGAATTGCATCACCAATCTCAGTACACTTATTCTGTTCCAAAGCCTAGATTGGATCAAACTTTCATCTCAACAATTCCACAGAATTTACTTTACAAAATGCACTCGGTGGTTTAGGTTATGCTACAAATCTAAAACTCAAAATTACTGCATAATATTGGTCCTTGACTTTTTCGTGGAACTTTGTAAAAAATATAATGAAAAGTGTTCATAGAATGCTCAGAAAACTTTCATAATTCTGGAGAATATACCTGTTCAAGGTAAGATATCAGCAGAATTAGTAGAGTAACAACTGGTTTATTTGCCTTACTTGGGTATTTCAGGAAACAAATGTGAAATAAATGTTCTACAAACATTTTAATAAAGATTTTGGTAAAACTCTTTAATCAATTTGATAACAAAAATTTAATTTTAAGCAATCTCCAAGAAAAAAAAGATATTTGTGGTATAAACTCAATGAGTTCTGTCAGAATTTAATCTTCTTACAAGTGAGTTTTCCAAAAAAAAAAGGTTGTAGCAACTTGTAGCAAAAATTTTCCCAGAGATTTCACCCCAAAATATGACCAAATTGGCTAAAATGTACTTTTACGAATAACTTGTTCCGAATTTTTACAATTGTCCTTAAGAATTTCCAGCAAAAAAAAAGCAAAAACTCTTTAAGTGCTCCTAAACATTGCTAATAAACCATTCGAAATGTGACCACACTAGAAATTCCACTGAAAGAGATCACCAAGAATTTTTGGAAGCAGGCGAAAATCAATTCCTCCCAGAATATTGCCATTGATTTTGCTAATAATTTCGTGAAAAATTCTTCCTGGAACTTCCTACTGAGCCAGGAAGATAGCGGTATACTGAATATACAAATATGATCAGTATTGTAAAGAATTCTTTTCGAAAAAAAAACACTTGCAATTTTACTGTTTTAAACTGGATGAAGAAATGTAACTTCTGATATACACTCTGACTTATTTTGAGGAACGCTAATTTTTTTTTGCAAAACCCTGACAGTAATCACATTACAAATAATGCCAGCAAATGGGTCGTTGTTTGGACGAACCGGACTACTTGCTATTTTGGCATTATAAAGATAAGGCAACGACTTCATCAATTCTGTTTTTTTCGATGCTTATTTGATACAGATGTTTCGTTAAATAGTCAAGTTCCAATATATCAGCAAATGATGCAAATGTTTTATTTATTTGTATGGTTGGAATTATTTTGTCTGAAAACACTTGGTCCTGTCTGACTAAATACCGACCAATTGTCAAAGACACATCGGTAGGAGTTTCGCCAAGAATTCTTCCTTATTCTATTGCCAGAAATTTCATAAAAAAATCTTGGAATATTTCGACAGTAATTTTGCAAATTAAGATGTTTTAAATTCTTGCCGGAATGTTAAAACGTTACTCAAGAAATTTTCATTACGTCCTCACTTTACGGGTATCCAAGAATAGCTGTACGCCATAAAATCATAAAAAAGTGTCTCAGGAGCTTTCTCCAAATATTCCGATGAACATTTTTCCAGACTCAAACAATATGATTTCTTCAAAACATCTGTTGTTGGCAGAATAAACACATTTTTCGACATGTATACTTTGACCATACCTTCTATGAAAATTCTTCAAGAAACTCATTAAGAATCTTGGATGAAGTCTTTATAATTTCCTGAAGTAAAATTCCTCGATAATACTTTAAAGGATTTCAAGGAAAAACGCCTGGAAAGATATTCATACAAATCTCTGGAAATATTTATACATGTTTGACGTATGGAATTTTTTGATGAAACAGAGGGATCAATTACTGGATAGTTTACTGAAAGTAAAATTTCTTAAGGATTTTCAGAAGATGTTTATTGAGAATTTCATGAATATCTTATCTAGGATGGATCAACGAAAAACAGCTAAAAGCTAAGTTCTAATAACTGCTTACCTTGTGACAAAGAGGCCTTATCTGTGTCTTGAAGACTTATTCAGTGTTGAGTACTCTGTCACAAGACAAGTTATGTTTTGAACGAGTTATCCAATGTTGAACGCCAAAGTAATCCGTAACTATGGGTGATCCGTAACTGGTACTCTATAAAAGTAAATTGCGGATTGATGGCAAATTCGTGTAGCTTATAGAAGGATTTTAGAGAATTTCACTTCTGAGTCCTACGGTTCTGAAAACTTAAGCTTAAGGAATATCCTGCACTACTTCTTGAATGAAATGCTTGAAAGCAAAACTGGGGAAATGAAAGGAAGACGTTTTTTACAAGAAAATAAAAATTGTGAAAGTTATTTTGTGGTCATTTATGGCGGAATTTTTAAATGTATTTCAAGATGGATTAGTGAAGAGATTTCTCGAATAAAATTCTTAAAAGAAAGTTAAACATAAAACATGTAAACGTTTAATGTTTTACACAAGAAATATAAACCCAATGATGATTTTAAGATCTAGCAGATAAATTTATTTATATTTTTATGAAAAGTCGGTGAATTTGCTGAAAATCCCTTTAATGAAAAATGAGTGGTGTAGAATTTACGGTCAATGAACGATTTACCTTTGAAACAAGCACAACCCATGATGTATCCCATCATTGGAACAGGTAGCAGTTGATGCACTAACGGTAAGAAAACAGCAGGACCGGAAACTAACGCAACTGCTGGTCACGTGTCGCGCTCTTTCAGTTGTTCGTCGTCTATCGTCGAGAGGTGTCGCTGCCTGCAGCAGATTTCTCCGACGCCGGAACCAACCAACTCGTCGCTTCTTCCGTAGTATTCTACTTCGGACACCGGAAGCGTTGTATACTAATATGCAATCCTCCTGACTACGACGACAACGGTTCGTAGATAAAAGCAGTCCTGTTGGTGGCGTCCCACTCGTCTTGTTCGTCGTCGTCGTCGTTGTCGTCAGAGATGGTGAAGGGAGCCGTGAGTGAAGACGATTGATGACTTTCATCTCACACACACAACCCCTGGCCGGGAACCCCTAACCGATTCCGAGCGCCTTTGGCTCCGGTCTTTGGGATCACGCAGACGGTATTCTTCTGTCACTGCGCTACACGTGGGCCTTGTTTCTGTTCTTGCGCCGTGTCACGGCTCTTTGGAAATGATTGATTGAATTCACGGTTCACCGTTATCAGTTTGTTAAACTCGCATTTTTCTTCTCTGAATTACGATGATTGGATTACACTGGCGGCGGATTTCATTGGGGGTTTTTCATCATTCGTTTTTGTTCACTGAACCATCACAGACTATGATTGGAGTTGTTCGACTATTCGTCAATTGAAATAATTTACTACTTAAGCAACTATCTACTTATAGGCGAAACATAGACAAACCTATTTGAGTTCACTAACGCTTGGTTATTTCTTTGAACTTGTTTTGAACGCCCTGTCCCAATACAACCTCGTCCTCGCCGAAAGCACAGTTATTTAATCACGGACATTAGCAAAAGTAGTAAAATTAATTGCACTTTACATAAAATGTCCTAACGACCATCATCTCCATCACCTGTCACTGGCACCGTTGATGGCGTCGCCCGCCCTTCTGTTTCTGTCGGTTGAAATGTTAATTTGCAGCATCCCTGCGTCTATCTTCAACCAGCTTATACTGCCGTTTACTATCCCGTTGATGATGACGACGACGATCCTCGTAGTATGTGAACCGTTTTCATGTTGCACTCTCTTCTGCCGGAGTAAATAGTCCTTTGTTTGCATTTATTTCGCATTTTTTGCTACCACTCATTTTTTTTTCTTCATAAACACACTGCATTCAGGACTCTAACGTCGTCATCTTTATGCTTCTACTAGTTTGCTACCACCACACGCCGATATGCACTGAAATCAAGAAGTAGTCCTACGGTAAGCACACTCCACCTCCATCATTTCAGGAGTTCCAAGGAGCAGCAGACAGACATCGTGGCACAGTGTTTTGGATTGGCCGAAACCGTGAAGTTAATTCAGTAACACGTGATTGCTCTATTGAGGGTATGTATTAGTTCACAACTTTGCCATTCCTTTATTTAGAATTTCTAGTTCTTTATCTTGGAATTACGTTTATTATATTAGCAATTTTATCCTTAGATTTTATTATGATTTCATAAGTTCATTTTGCTAAAAAAAATTTGACATTTTACATATTTTTAGGATTTTTAACAGGAACTCCTTCATGATTTTTTCGGTTTATTCCTTCAAAAGTTATCCAGCGATTATTCTATGAATTACCACAAAATAATGCTTTTGAAGAGTGCTTGAGGGGCCTTCCTCAGCCGAGTGGTTAGAGTCCGCGGCTACAAAGTAAAACCATGCTGAAGGTGTCTGAGTTCGATTCCCGGTCGGTCCAGGATCTTTTCGTAATGGAAATTTCCTTGACTTCCTTGGGCATAGAGGCTTACCTGCCACATGATATACGAATGCGAAAATGGCAAATTTGGCAAAAAAAAAAGCTCTCAGTTAATAACTGTGGAAATGCTTATAAAAACAGCACTAAGCAGAGAAGCAGGCTCTGTCTCAGTGAGGACGTTAATGCCAAAAAGAAGAAAAAGAAGAAGTAGATAAATTTATTTGAATTATCTAAAACTTTGTCGTAGACACCATATTAAATAATATTATTGAACTTTCAGAAAATTTAATTTACGGTGCCTCTTACAGTATGTAAGTAAACTTTTACCATCATTATGAGCACTACATTTATAGAATTGTATTGTCCGAAGCTACCATTCCGAAATAAGCTACATTCAAAAGGAAATTCTGAATTATATTCACGATTTCGGCCAATCGAAACTCTGTGGCGTTTTGCGCGCAACACAATTTCCCCGAAGAAGCGCAAGTGAGTTGCTGGCGGCCTGACACAAAAGAATTTTCCATGCACATATTTCCCGACAAGAGTTGCATTTTCTTCGGGCGCTCGCACTTGCACCACTGCACTGCACTGGAGCTGAACGACGTTCATTCGTTGATGGGAAGGAAACGGGCGGAAACGATTCAATCCATTTTCAGGCTGCTTCGGAGTCAGATACGCATTTTTGCAGTGACTGACTTGCTGACTGACTAACCGGTGTGTGAACACATCCATGAGCAAAAGAAGGTGCTGGGACAGGTGGGGCGTAGTTCGGGGGCATGGCAGGTGTGGGTGTAGGTAAATGTTCTTCATTCTTTGCACTTGGGTGGATTGTTGTTGTAGCACTTGTTTACTATCGCTTATGGCGAACGACTTTGGAGTTCGAGGTGGTTGATTGATGCATGATGATGGAAATTCTTGCAAGAATAGTTTTCATTCGGAACCAGAAACAATTTTGAAGTTCACCAACTTCACTTTTTCTTAGAAAATTTTCTCTTGCTGATATTCATGAGTTTATCTTGCAATTTCTCATTGGAACTTTTGGAAACTGCTGGACAAAGCCAGTGATATGTTATTGCCAATTCCCTCGATAGCATTTCACCCGAATCAAAGTTGTACTAAATTTTCAGATGTTCAAAGTTTCTGCATGATAAATCCAGCCATGTCAATAAATAGATTATCGAAATATTTGTTTTCTTATATAATATACAATCACCCCACAGGTATGAATCAACGTAGGGTCATTTTTCAGAACAAAATATGATTAAAAAACACGGTGACGCTGTACAAAACAAAATTACCTCCCTAGCACTGCAGAATATAGATGTTTTTGAAAATACACCTCACAATACCCGATTTTTTAAGAAAAAGTGTCGTTTTCTTTAGAAATGGCAAATGATGTTTACCCCACAGATGTGGATCAGAGGGAGAGGGTAGATCCAAATATGTTCTGCGTAATTGCAACTCTATTTGATGAGATATTCCCGTTTTAATCCAACTCTCATTCATATATGTGAATTTAACACATGCTGTAATTTATTTTAATGTGAATTCTTAACACATGCTGTAATTTATTTTGGGCATTTCACTCGGTATGTTGCATTGTAACCACCCTTTTCTACTTTCTTCTGGCGTTACGCCTCTACTGGCCCAGATCCTTCTCTTTAGCTTAAGGTGAAGATGAATCGAAGCCAACCTTCAAATTTTCAAGAGCACGGATCTGGAGAACCAAACATTCGTTTGAGCAGAAAACTTAACCGATTGGTCACCACCAGCTAGTGACCCTATCCTTTTTCATTTTTTCTTGAAGCCTTTTCTAGTTACTGATATTTGGCAACAATAAAAATTCAAGTTTTGACGGTACTTTTAAAGATAATAAATTACAAATATTTTTCTGAAAATATTTTTATTTTCCGTGTAATTAACGGAAACACAGGTTTGGAATTATTTTAATACCACCAAGCCCTTCTTCTGTTATAGGTTAATAATAGAAAAATATAAAAGGTACGATTTTTTATATTACACGTTAAATAAACCCCAGGCTTTTGTAGGTTATATAAGAATACAATTTTTCAAACAATTTTCAAAAATACATAAAAGTTTTAAAAGTCATAAAAAACTTTTCTCATATGCGTGTCATGAGTCAAGGTTTAAGCCAAAAATAAAATCATTTTGATTTCCGAGCTACGAAAAAAATACACAAAATTCCAAAGTGTACCCCGTCTAAAGGCGGGGTTGGGTATTAGAGGGTTAATGTTCTTATGAGCATTTACGTATTTAAAAACTGTGAGCTATTTTTTGCCAATTGACTATTTTTGCAATCGTTTATCGTAAGGTAAAGTACAAATATTAATCTATGCCCTGAGAAGTGGAGAAAATTTCCAACTTGATTATGTATCTGAAAAACTTATGATTTTGATAAGAATTTTACAAATTCTCCAATTTTGAACAGGGAGACAAAAGTCAAAATCAAAATTATATTGTCAATTCTAGTGACGAATAGATTTTCTGCCTTTCATTCAGAGACGTCAAATATTTTCTCACATGAAAAGTCGATCGTAAAAATCCATAACGCCCATGGAAATATCGTTCCTAGAGGAAATGAATTTCGAAAGGTTCAATAAGATTTGATAACACCAAAGCGTTTCTGTTATTCAAAAGAGGCTCTTATTTGCGACTAAGCGTCATGAAGTTCAATCATTGCCAAATTACAAAATTTTGTTGCACGGTTTGTGAGAAAATTGATCGGTGGGAGAGTCTATTGGAGGGCAAAATCTAGAATATTGAGGATTGAATTAACCAACAGATCATAAGAAACATGATCATAATGCAATTCAAAATACCATTGGAAAGTTGTCTTGAACATTATTTTTGATGACCAGTGTGAACCGACCAGCACTACATTTGACAGATGTTTTTGTTTACTTTTGGATTTGGTGCAAAGACTGCATCGAATCTAAAGTTCGTTCTGAAATTAATCGAATACGTCAGATTTCTGTTTTAAATCCTATAGAATCTTTATAAAATTGAATATACCACAGGAAAGAACATGGACAGCGACGTTTCTCACATCGACACCGACGGATCCGACCTAGGAGAGGCAGCAGAAGGTTTCGCCGACTGCAAAGAAGAGGAACTCCAGAACTATGAAGAATAGAGTTTGCAGCCCGCGGAAAACTGTTTACTGGATGGACATACGGTATGCGTGATAATCTAGTTCACCCTGCGATTCTGGTGCTTAAAACTTTATACAGTTTGTTAATATTTCATAATTTCAATATTCAATATTTCATCCACCAAAACGGCTACAACTTCATTTCAAGCATAATATTTGAAAAAATCCTCATTTCAAAATGTGCACCCTTTTAGAAAAAGGCAAATAACAAATTTCACAAAAAAAAGTTAAATTTTACGTTCATTACAAATCTTAACGCTTCCGTGGACTAAACTTTTAATTGCTTTATTTCCTTGGGTTTGAAATAACCTTTCGAAATTTAATTTCTCTTGGAACGATATTTCCAGCCTTCGTTGGTGTTCGTGGCAGTTTGCTTGTAGACCTCTATGCTAACCAAAAGCAAATCTCTCTGTCATAAAATTTCCTTACCCCCAACTCATACATTCCAGCATGAACTGGCGTAGATGCAGTCGTACTCCACGGTCTACAGTGGGCCAATGCAACATCAATTCCTTCCCCTTCCCCTCATTGGTCTGCATTCTAACGTGACACTGACAGGCAATTGTTGCCTAAAAATAGAAAATCATCAGCACTTACACACTGAGGATGCCTGTCAGTCCCAAACAATCGTCTGGTTGGTTCCTTATGTAAGTGCAGCTGATCTGGGGATACTGGAGTAGCAACCAAACAAGCTCAAGCTCTACTTTTGCCAGTCGATAAACAAAAACACGTGATGTTGCACAATCCAGAGAGAGTCTATTGTTCCTTGCCGTTGGTCGATTGCCGTGTTATCCGAGTTCGTTAGAGTAGAGCATGTTTGGTCAGAAGAGGGTCAAATCCATGACTATCTGCTTATGAAGCAAACGTTTAGTCAACTACGCTACGTCGATCCCCAACAGTTTAGTTATTCAGTAAAATCTTTTGTACAAGTATTTTTGCTAGTTGGTTTACTGAGTATCAGTATAAATAGGTTAGGTTTACGACATACAAGAATTCTGAGTCATTTTCCGAACTTTGATGCAAAGTTATTACCCCCCCAGGCAAAGGGTAAAATCATCTGAATGAGTCAAAAACTGGCGATACGTCGAAGATTAGTGTTACCCTACTGAGCTTCCGAACCTACTCAGGAACTGACAAGGAGCTAGATAAACTATTTCAAAGCAAATCAAGGACAAAACTGATTTAATCTAGTAATTTATCTCAAACTAATGGTTGCTTGAGCTTGAGCTTGAGCTTGAGCTTGAGCTTGATTGGCCGCCCGTGGATGCACTCCAGTATCGCCAGATCAGCTGCACTTACACAAGGAACCAACCGAATGACTGCTTGGGACTAACAGGCAACCTCAGTGTATAAGTGCTGGTGATCTTCTATTTTTAGGCAACAATGGCACCTGCCACGTCAGAATGCAGACCAATGAGGGGAAGGGGGAGGAATTGTTGATGCATTGAACTGACTCCCACGTAGACCGTATATTCCACTGCATCCACGTCAGTTCATGCGGGAGTGTATGGATTGGGGGAAAGGCATGGCAGAGAGGTTTGCTTTTGTGGTTAGCAGACTGCCTATGTATCAGGCGTAAGAAAGGCATGCGCGTGGAAGAATGGAAGCGTTAGGGAAACGGTTTCTTGTCCGTCTCTGGTTCTAGCGTTTGCTATGAACGAATAGTTTGAGTGTGATATATTTAGAATGGAAGATAGAAGCAAGTGAGAGATATACAACTACAAAGTACGAGGAAAGGGACGGGCCTGGGATTGAACCCATGACCTTCTGCATATGAAGCAGAAGCGGTAGCCATCAGACCACCAACCCCGTTAGATTTATCTCAAACTAATGGTTGCAGGTAATAAAACCCATTTTATTCAACAATAAAAGCTATAAGCTTCAGCATTCATTTCTATAGTTTGAACTTGTTGCTAAAAAGCAACCACACGATTCCACATCACTACACGTATTATACTGCAGTAGAGACACCATAAATCCCAACACGACCCAACGTTCCAACAATCGTGCCACGAAAAAGCGCAACAACTCTCCCTCGCTTAATTTTTGAACAGCACTTTTCGTCATTTCCCCAGCCAGCGCCACTACATTCTCGCTACTGCCCCAACTTAGTTGTGGAGGCAAAAGCTGTACCCGAAGCATGGCACGTTCTTGATTGCAAATTCACTACTCCACTACTGGTCCTACTGTTCGCTTGACCTCCTCCTGGCTCTATCCTAGTGTTCTTTGTTCGGTTGCACTCCGTAGCACCACCACCAACCATCAGCGCAATCGTTTCATAATTATAATAACCTTTATTTTTGTATGCTTCCCACACTTCCCAGTGGAAACTGTTGCAGCAATAGCAACAAGAACAACAACAAGAGTGGTATAAAACAAAACAAAAAAGTCACGAAACGTCATCAGTCAAAGTGAGTCTGTCTGCATAGGATGCGGTTAGCTATGCTGCAATTTGTTATTGTTTTGCCAGAAGAAAACGTTTCGAAATTCAAATATATCTTTGTGTTGGTGAAGGAGTAACAAACAAATGGCAGTGCTCCCATCTTGCTTGAGACATTTTATATGTATTCTTCTCTAATTATTGTTTAAATCATAATTTGTTGAATTCTGTTATTATTAACGGCGTCTGTTATTATAAACGGCGAAATTAAACTCTTGGTGCGTCCCAAACACTTTAAAAGTGGGAAATTTCAACGAACTCGCTATCCTGATACGAAAATAATATGACTCTAAGCCTTTTTGGAAATTCTCTAAAATTTTGAAAAAGCATCACAAGCTAAATCTGAAATTGAAAGAGGATTGTCCAATTAAAATCAAGTTACTCAGAATTTCGAAAATATTCTCAATCAACAGAATATTTTCGCAAATTCCTTGGGGACTGATTTGGAAGAAGTGAAAACTATTATTGAAAAATTGAAGCCCCTGGCGATGATGGAATTTTTTACATCCTCATCAAGTAGCTTATCATTCTTAGTTGATATATTTAACAAATGCTTTCAGTTGGCATATTTTCCTGACAAATGGAAAAATGCCAAACTTGTACCAATTTTAAAACCAGACAAAATCCTGCAGAACCTTCTAGCTAACGTCCTATTAGTTTGCTTTTCTCCATCAGTAAATTTTTTGAAAAGGTCATTGTGAATAAAAATGATGGTCTACATCAACGATAATTCAGTTTCTGCCAATGAATAATTCGAATTCCGACATGGGAATTTGGTCGCTCATCATCTTTTGCGTGTAATGAATTTGATTTGTTCCAATAAATCTGAAGGCTATGCTACTGATCTTGCTCTTCTAGACGTAGATTAAGCATATTTTCACATTTGAATTACCTGATTGTCCTCAGGGATGTCAAAAATCTTTGTTTGCGGATGACACAGGCCTCTCCGCCAAAGGACGAAGCCTGTGTTATCTGTAGTATATTGCAAAAAAGTTTGGATATTTTTCTTCATAAATGCAAAAATGAAAGATTTCAAAATGATTAAAACTGACATCGCTGCCAGTATACGACAGTACAATACAAGAAAAAAACAGTAGAAACACTGCGCATGATTTCATACCAATGAGAAGAGATGCATCTCTGTAACTCGTCTCTCACGCTCACATGTTCAGGATACACCATTCACATCCAAATCATGGCCTCTGCTCTGAATCCACCCTAATCGCGTTCCTCCAAGTATTGGTGCTGTCAAAACTCAACCCTGGAAAGGGGAGCCCATTCGTAATCCTTTTCTCTCCGGTGGATTAGAAAAGAAGGAGGGAGGAGTAACCACCAGCAGGAACAAATTCACGCTCCTGTCTGTCACCCGGAAAGCGATCCCTGCCATTGGTTTTGCGAAATGCTTACGCCGCAAAACACAAATAGATGGCAAAAACAATGAATGATAATGGAATACCCGGAAATTCGGTCTTCGCAAATGTTTGTGTGTTCATTCAGGCGGAATTTAAGGTGCCACGCACGATGGGGCGGAGGGCTTTGCGTCGAGATGTGGATGTTAGCAATTATGATTGTTTAATGCTACAATGGGATTTTAGTTTTCTGGGAAAATCGGCTTATCGTCGGAACAAGGCAATATTAAAATTTGTCTTGGATACGCGATGAATGTATATGGCACACTGTGCCACATGAAATATTATCTCTTGCAGGGCTGGTAGCGACTGAATAGGAACTTTAGAGACGACATACGGTATTGGACAAAACATTTGCAACTTTTACGATTTTCAATCAAAATGATCAATTTTGGTAGGCTATATCTCAGATGTTTATGGACCGATTGAAATGAAATTTTTCAAGCACGTCAGACATAAGGGAACATCAAAAAATGACGTCCATCATTAGGGGGAGGGGGGTCTACTGAAGTGTGACAGTACGTGTATGAGGTATCGGAAAAAGCGTGACAGAGGGGGGAGGGGGGTCTAGAAATCTCAAAAAACAATGGACGTCATATTTGAATCGTCCCTAACTTGAATTTCAACATATATTTCTCGCATAACTTATGGTCTCTTCCTAAAAGCCAATGGTAACCGAGTGTGAAGCTCGTTTTCAAGCAAATAATGCATCAAGATAAAAACTATCACCACTGGGTGATGAGAGAAGGATCTCTTCTTCATCGCAGCATTGTCAAATAACCATTAAATCTATTTGTTTGCTCAGAAACAACAAGCTACACACTTGGTTACCAATGGTTTTAAGGACGAGATCACAATTTATGCGAGATTATTGTTATTTTTATTTCCGATAACGAGTTCAAAAGTTTTAACGTTTTGACCAAGGTGACATTTTGGACGAAAAATTACGAACGAAAATGTATAAGCCCTACACAAAAACTGTCTTTGGCAAACTTGTTCATTTAGTCTAAATATACAACTTTGTTGAAGATACCATGAAGCTATTGTAGTGTACAGGATTAAGAAATTGACAATCTAAATATTAAGATAAGTGAAATGTGTTGAGCGTGTGTATTCCAGCATCAGCGGGCTTAGCCCTTGAGCTTTGACGTTTCTCGTTGAAGCTGGAGCAATGAATGTTTATGTATGTGTGCGCATCGTATGATCTTTGGTATCGTTGCATGAGGATGGTACATTAAAGTGATGCAAATTTTGAAATGTTAGCTCCCCTATGCTTAAACGATTTATATTATGGTAAATAGCATCCTCCTAAAGTTTGAAATGATTCGAAAGAAATTTGACTGTGCACAAGCCATTTGAAGTTTATATGGAGATTACTATGAAAAGCGCCAACTTTTTGTGTTCAGTCCACTATCTCTTCTACATAATATTTTATGGTAAAGTGAACAACCTCTGCTCATGTAAAATTCTTTCAGTTACAACTTTGCTGAAGACCACATTTTGATAGGACTTAAGGATAAATTGCTATTCTTATTCATAAACTGGGTTTGCATTTTGCATGCTTAACCAACTGCTCGGCAGGCAACAGTGGTGCTCCTGGCGGGTAGAATAGATCAAAGTAATCCAGGCTACTATGTTCCACAGCAAAAAAGAAGTGTTGCTCTGAAAGTAATTGAATGATCATCTCAGCATGATTTAGACTTTGCTATCATTAATAACAAATTATCCTTACGTCCCATCAAAATGTGGTCTTCGGCAAAGTTGTAGCTGGGAAGATTTCACATGAGTAGAGTTTGTTCACTTTTCCATAAATTACACTGCGGAACACGTTTTTGTCTCAAGCATCAAAATACCGTTAGTTACTTAATTAAGGGTTGCTGAATCCATTGCCGTTTTCAAAAATATCACAGCACGTCTAGTTTTTGATATTGGCAGTTGAAAATGCAAAATTTGACTATTTCAGCCAACTTGCATGCAAGTTTGCCAGCTTGTAAGGAAATTTATTCGCTTAATTTGCCACAGAATTCAAACTTTATGTGTATAACAATACTTATCAGCAAAGTTCATAATACTATCGATGATCAAAAGTTGTTTTTGGTGTTTTAGAAAAGTATTGCATTTTGCCATATAAGAGAAACAAAGAGTTTTGTATGGAGACTGCAAGCATGTTGAAAAAATCGATTTAGACTAAATTTTATCGTGCAATTTCAACCAAATTATATCTAAAATGAAAGATGAAGTCCTATTTTGCATGTTTACTGTATTGGATCACAAAAAAGTTTGAGTAATCATTCTTTAAATTTCATGTAAACATCACTTAAACCAGTGTTTCATACTACTTTGGCGACCTATCGCTAAAAATTGTGACGTGCTGGGACATTTCTGAGAACGGCATCAGATTCAGCGGCTCCAAATTTACTAGAAACACATAATTTGGTTCTTGAGACACGCAAAAATGTCATTTTTGTTACGCTGTGTTATTATTATGAGCAGCTAGAGGACTTAACCCAAAAGGTTTGTCTTTTCCATAGTAATTTCCATAGAAACTTCAAATGGCCTGTGCACAACCAAATTTGTTCCAAATCACTTCAAATTTTGGGAGAATGATTTTCATCATAATTAACACCGTTTAAGCATAGGGGAGCAAAAACTTCAAAATTTGCATCAGTCTAATGGTACATTGCCCATTGCACGGTGACGTCATTAGATAATCGCTCTCTTTTGCTCCTTCGGGAATGTCAAAGTTGACAGGTACTGGCACCATTGTTTTCAAGTTTTGTTGAAGAGCGAAAGAAAGAGAATTTTGCCGTGAAATGCCTAATAGGAAGGATGGAATGGAATGCAAAATGGAAAGAATGATCGGGAAAAAAGAGAGCTATACTCGATCAAATACGGGTTCGGTTCGGCCTCTCGACTTTGATTACAGCTCTGTGCTTTAAGTCTTGGGAATAGTTCGGGATCGAAAGGTTCGGTTGCGCGATGAGTAAATTTAGAATATTTGCCGGATTCGTTTACGACACAAGGATCCTGGAAGGATTTCGGAAGCATCCTGGAACGACTCCCGAAGCATCTTGGAATGATTCCCAAACGATCCTGGAAAGGTTGTAGAACAATTCTGAAAGGATTCCGAAGCATCCTGGAACAGTTCCAGTAGGATCCTGAAACAATACCCGAAGGATCCTGGAAGGATTCCTGAAGCATCCTGGAAGGATTCCCGAAGCATTCTGAAAGGATTCCCGAAGCTTCTTATAAAAATTCCCGAAAGATCCTGGAAGTGTTACCGAAGAATCCTGCAACGATTCTCGAAGTATTTTGGAACGGTTCCAGAAGGATCCTTGAAGGGTTCCCGAAGATCCTGGAATGGTTCCAGAAGGATCCTGAACCGATTTCCGAAGGATCCTGGAAGAATACCCAAAGGATTCTGGAAGGATTTTTGAAGGATCCTGAAAGCATTTTCGAAGGATCGTGGAAGGATTTCGGAAGCAATCTGGAACGATTACCGAAGCATCCGCGAAGGATTCCCAAATGATCCCGAAAAATGCCCGAAGGATCATGGATGAGTTCTTAAAGGATCCTAAATGGATTGCCGAACGATCCTGGAAGGATTTCTGAACGATCTTGAAAGGATTTCCGAACGATCCTGGAAAGATTCCCGAAGCGTCCTGGCATGATTCCAGAAGACTCTGAAATGACTCCCGAAGGATCCTGGAAGGATACCCAAAGGACCCTGGAAGGATTCCCGAAGCATCCTAGAGGGTTTTCTAAAACATCCTGGGAGGATTCCCGAAGCATTCTGGAAGGATTCCCGAAGCGCCTTGGAAAAATTCCCGAAGGATCCTGGAAGGGTTCTTGAAGAATCCTGGAACGATTCTCGAAGGATTTTGGAACGGTTCCAGAAGGATCCTTGAAGGGTTTCCGAAGGATCCTGAAAGGATCCTGCAAGGATACGCACAGGATTCTGGAAGGATTTCCGAAGGATCCTGGAAGCATTCTCGAAGGATTCTGGATACTTTCTAAAATACTTTCTAGAACGATTCCCGAAGCATCCTCGAAGGATTTCCTGAAAGGATGCCCAAAGGATCAAGAAGAGTTCTTGAAGGATTCTGGAAGGATTTCCGAACGATGCTGGAAGGATTCCCGAAGCATCCTGGAAATATTCCTGGAGGATCCTGAAAAGACTTCCGAAGTTTCCTGGAAGGATACCCAAAGGATTCTGGAAGGATTCCCGAAGCATCCTAGAGGAATTTCCAATACATCCTGGGAGGATTCCTGAAGCATCCTAGAACAATTACTACAGCATCGTGGAAGGATTCCCCAAGCATTCTGGAAATATTCTCGAAGCATTCTGGAAGGATTCCAGAAGCATCCATGAAAGATTCCCGAACGATCCTGGAAGGGGTCCCGAAGAACCCTGGAAGATTTTCCGAAAAATCCTGGAAGGATTTCGGAAGCATCCTCGAAGGATTCCCCGATGATCCCGAAAGATCATTGGGGAGTCCTTCTTTTGTGGGCTTCGTGGCCTTGCGGTTAGTGTTACCGAACATTTAGCCGCATCAAGTCAAGGTTTCCCGAAGCATCCTGAAACGATTCCCGAATAATCCTGGAACGGTTTCAGAAGGATGATGATACGATTCCCGAGAATCCATGACACTTCAGCTATTTCTTCTTATTAAGTTATGTCAAACATTAAAATTTGTAAAAAAAACTTTAATCAAACCGAAAAAATATGAGGGAGATACCAAACCTTAGCCTCCGCATTTTTTTTTTATTTCCGTTGTTAGCATCCAAATTTATAATCGTTCAAATTCATCCTATACAAGCAGGACAGTTAAATGTTCCACAGAATCACAATGGACGATAAATTTGTAAAATCGGTATAAATTGTATTTTTGTTTCTTGATATGTATTGTCTAAATGAATTATTGAATAATATTTTCAAGTCCCTGAAAAAGGCCCCAAACGGACCGAAACGTTGGACAAGTTAAAATAATGTTGTCGAGAATAAGAAGCCATGATTTTCTATTATCGATTTGGCAGTCGTCAAAACCAATCCTAACTGGCATGCAAGTTGGTAGAATTTAGTTTTTTTTTTTTTGGCCATATAACCGCAATTTTCAAAATAAACTTAAAGATTTTACACTGATTTTGATTGTAAATTGTTTGATCTTTCGATTGCCGTCATTTGTCTTTCCTGAAAAAAGCTTCAAAACCTTAGCCCTCAACAATTTGTACACACTCAGTGAGCTCGGCAAATTTTCATTCTTTTACCGAGATCCGCACAGCCGAGCAGTCAGCAACTGAGTTTCAGCTGAGATGTCTGCAAAAAATCAAGTTTGTTTATAGCAGCACCTTTGAGTGCCGAACTCAAACCGAGATTTGCACAGCAGAGATCGGCATTCTGATTAAAGTATGTGGTTAGCTTCCAAAGAACCTTACAACAGCAAATTGTTTTCGAAAAAAAATAACTACAAATCGTCCATTATTCCTGGTCAAATTTGTTTAAGAATAACCAGAGAAATTATTTTTTTTCGGAATAATCCCTGGAGATATTCCTGGAAGAATTCATGAAGGAATGAAATATCCTTATACAAAAGGCAAGAAAATATAATGACTAAAGTTTACTGTTAGACTTCCTGAAAAAAAACCAATCGAATTAAAAACAAAATCTTGTAAAAAAAAATACTTGAAAATTTTCCTGGTAAAATCCGTGAAAAGTCTAGAAGGTTTCATGGAGTAACAAATGGATAAATTTGTTCGCGTTGGAAGAGAGGAGGGCGTAAGAAGATACCAGCTTTGGACTGAAGGATTTTCTGAACCATATTCAAGTAAGAGACTTTCACTCCAAATATCATAAAAATCATTAAGATTGGGAAAAGTTATGGCTATTTGTAGTTTTTTGACGCGAATATAATATTTTTTTGTCAAACTTTTATTGCATGGAACCAAATAAAGATAAAAGATTAAAAAATACAAAAATATATAAATATAATATAGATATATAGATATATATATATAAAAAGATAAAAGATAAAACCTTTTTCGAATTTCTCTGTTAGCGCGTTTCTAGGTTGCAAAATTTGTTTGATAGTGCAAAAAAAAAGTCATCAAAATTTCAAGTTTTTACAAAGTTTTGCAACTGATATTTTTGAGTATATTACAAATAACCCTTTTTTGGGCATTTTTTGATGAAAATTTAGTGTGTATTTTTGTGTGAACATAAGTTTATGGCTGGTATACAGTATTCCTGTCATAAACGTATCAATATTTTGTGTTTAAATCAGCAAACTTTTGCCCCACACTAGATTCGAACTTTTGCCTCACCGGTGAGGCAAAAGTTATTTTCAGACAAGCAATTTTGAAACTGTTATAACTAAAAATGGGTAAATATTTTGACACAAGTTTGTTCAACAAAATTATAGTCAATATGTTGAACGTTCACTGTGTGGTTTTTATTTCTTTTCAACTGCAATTGTTTTTCTGAAACTTTGGATTATACCACTAAGGTCGAACTTTTGCCGCAACTTACTCTAATGATAAAACTTAGAATGTACAATGGTTTATATCGACAATGACATTTTTTCTCTGTTTTCATTGATTGTATGTATGTATCAGGCTTTGGAAAATTTAACGATCATTGACACACGAGCCATAATTTCATCCCATTTATTCGCTTACATTCATGCAACACCCATGACATTTACCGTTCGTGGAAGATAACGAGCCATAAACAAGACAGACACTCACTACCCACTGTTTGGCGCCGATCACTGTATGTCAACACTTGAAACATTCGCTGACCCACTCTCATTCTGATCAAGAAAATGAGGCGAATATTTTCCATTTTCTGTGCTATGTTTGCAACCAAAGAGGTGTTCAATGGTCCAATAGATTATAATTAGGTTGTTGAAGGCTGCATTACCAGAAAATATCAAAGTTATCACCAATTTCATGCAAAACAGATCACCCGAATGGCTCGATACTGTTGCAGTCTGTTGCTGTTGCTATTAAAATTACCTTATAGTTATCATAGCTGCGCCAGTTTTAGCTTAAAAATTACTAGAAGAGAATTTATTGAAGTCAAATAAGAAATTTAAAATTCAAATCATTCACAAACTCACAAAATTTAGCTAGCCATACGACATATCACTCTATGTAAGACGCACTACAAAAAGTTACTACATTGCTATGTATTACATTTCAACCTGAGTTTTGTTGTTGTCATAAACGTACGCCCTCCATCTACCACAATTTCAACACATGTCCAGGAAAATGTTTTACCCAACACCACATCGGAAAGGCAAAGAGTCATGTCTCCTCAGAGAATAGTCATGAAATTTTAATGTAGGTCGTCTCGGGGCAGCTTAGCTTCTTCCAAAACAAGTGAAAAAGAAGAGTCTGCTACACAACTTTCTCTCTCTCTCTCTCCACCAGAAAAAAAGTCAGTAGAAACAAACTTTTCGGAACGAGATTTCGATGTTTTGCCAGTTTTTCAACAAACCCACTGACTAACGAGTGACTGTGATCTGGAAACTTAATACTTGGAACGGAGCTTTTGCCAATTGCCCCCGTCGTCGCCATTCCACACAAGGCATTCACATTTGTGTTGTGTAGTGCACAACGGTCGGAAAAAATAATGTTTGGTCAAAACCAGTTTGATCGCTTTAACCGAAAATATATCTAAGGCGGCAACCACAAATTACGTGACGCTCTAGGGGGAGGGGGGGAGTAGGCTCAAGCGTTACGGCTCATACAAAAATTTGAAATTTTTCATACAAAAAGCGTTACGAAGGGGGGAGAGGGAGTCAAAAAATTTCAAATTTTAGCGTTACGTAATAAATGGACGCTACCTATTCTCAATATGGTATTTGATGTCTTTCTTCTTCTTTCTGGCGTTACGTCCCAACTGGGACAAAGCCTGCTTTTCAGCTTAGTGTTCTTATGAGCACTTCCACAGTTATTAACTGAGAGCTTTCTTTGCCAATTCACCATTTTTGCATGTGTATATCGTGTGGTAGGTACGAAGATACTCTATGCCCTGGGAAGTCGAGAAAATTTCCAACCCGAAAAGATCCTCGATCGGTGGGATTCGAACCCACGACCATCAGCTTGGTCTTGCTGCATAGCTGCGC
The DNA here is from genome assembly GCF_002204515.2 of Aedes aegypti. Classification (NCBI taxonomy): domain Eukaryota; kingdom Metazoa; phylum Arthropoda; class Insecta; order Diptera; family Culicidae; genus Aedes; species Aedes aegypti. The sequence goes on along the minus strand of NC_035108.1, from coordinate 187,721,305 downwards.
GTTTACCGCTACGGCTATCTGGGCCCCATTTGATGTCTTTATTGTTGGTAATTTACTTTAATATTGAAGTAATAGTTACAGTTTTGTATAAAATCAGTCAAGGATCTAAAAATACAATCAAATCACATAGTATGAAAATCTCAAAATAATACTTAATAGTTTTGGCCACCTCTACGTATAAACCTTGACCATTGTGGGAATGGACGAAATTGTGAATCTGTGGAAACAATTTTCGGTTAGGGACTTTCTTCTAATGCCTTCTCCAGCAGGGCAGTGAGAAACTACATCTGCACCATGCATGTATGCATGTAGTAGGTACCTTGAGCCACCACATGGCTTTCAGACGAGGCATCCATACCACTGCAAATTGCTAACCAATTTAGTGTTAACCACACTGTACAACACACATTGGGAATCGTTCTGGCACTATTTCAAAACGTTCGTTTTCTAGGGGGAAAGTCAAGCCTAGGAACCACAAGAACGCTGCAATCGACGACAGTGTTGCCTTACATAGGTTGAAAGAGAGAAATCACACTTAGCTCTGAATGTAGTTCGGAGCGATGTTGGCAAGGAAGCTGCTACTGTTTCAATTCAGAAGAGTGAACATTAATCAATCCCTATCTGTATACAGTTTTGAACATTTATTTTTTAAGCAACATCAAAATTTTGATTTTAATTTTAATGAGAGGATAGAAACATTTTATATATTTGTTATATTTGACATGAATGCCTGATTTTTTAAAGTAAATTTTTATCTTGCATGAGCTCTAGATACTTGACTTCATCTGACCAATTTATTGGAACCCCTCTCATCGTAACAACATGTCTACTTGAAGGTTTCAAATAAAGAGCTTTTGGTTTATATAGGAATATTATTAGTTGCGCTTTGGAATCATTAGGAGAAATCTTCCATTTTTGCAAGTATGAAGAAAAAATATCCTCCCTGAGGTATTTCAGGTCAGATGTAAAAATATTGTATAATATTTACCTCAAAATTCTGCCTTGAGGAACACCAGCTTGGAGTCTTGTCGGAAACTCACAATAATGCGACTAACTATCAATTCTATTACAGGATAAGATATCGTAATGAACTAGACTAGACTATCAATTCTACCAACTCATAAATAAAGAGATTATTCTAACAAAAGGCGTAAAAATCTAACATAAAAATTACCTTACGAACATTCATCTATCTTACAAGCACATAAATTCATTTATCGTCCATTGCACTCGGATAAATATTAGCTCGCCGGCAACCCACATTCAACAGCCAACAAAGCAAAACACCCATTTAATATATCCTGTTACGACATAAATTGGGTACATGACTATATTGGCCGTTAAGACGACGGCAGACGACGGGGACGATGACGCTGCCAGTCAGTCAGTCAGCAGTCGAGACGTTCTAAGCAATTCTGCACAGTACAAATCATTGGGGCCTTCCTTAGCCTAGTGCTAACGTCCTCGGCTTCCGAGCAAAGCAATTCTGAGTGTGTATGGGTTCAATTCCCGCTCGTCGCAGGATCCTTTCGTTATGGAAATTTCCTTGACTTCTTTGGGCATAGAGTATCATCGTACCTACCACACGATGTACGAATTGCAAAGAAAGCTCTCAGTTAATAACGGTGGAAGTGCTCTCAGAACAGCTGAGCTGAGAAGCAGGTTCTATACCAGTGGAGACATAATGCCAAGAAAATGATGAAGACAAGTCTTGAGCAATGAATGATGACGATGACAACGGTGGCTGTCGCCGCAGAAAGTCAAAATTAAATTGGCACGGTCCAAGTCTTCCTCCTTACCCCCCTTTTGGCTTGGCGTGTGTCGGTTCCCCTTAGCCAGACGACTCTGTGCGTTATTGCTGATGATCTAATTCCTTGAAACCACAACGCGAAATGTATTGACCGTCAATGATGTCGGTTTAGGGAAGGCGGTGTGTGTTGTATGTGTGTGGTTTGTACATATTTGCGACTTGTTTATGCTTAAAACGCACGTCCATCACATTTGGATTGGCGGGGAATAATAGGGAGATGGCTTTGGTGGAGTATATCGGGTTCAGAAAGGTCAGGAATTGAAGCGGTGAGAATGGGTAGAGAAGTTGCCTGTATCCATTGGCGTATCCAGGATTCCCATCAAGGGAGGGCAAGCGACCTCAAAAGTTCAATAATAATCAAGATTTTTTTTTTTCAAGAAATTATTTTCAAACTTCTTTTTTTTTGTGTTATACTCAAAATATTTCTTCAGATGTTACTGCTGGTAATTTTGTAGGTAAGATTTCCTTGACACTACTTTCAAAGATGTCTATGAGACAACCTTTTTATTTTATTTTTTAAATATCTTTAGAAACCTTTCGGTCATACCTTCTGAGATACTTACAAAATTAACTTAGCTAGCTAAGCTTAGCTTAGACTGACTACACGTATCTATGGCGGCTATTCCGTGTGTGAGCGAAGTCAGTGGAGATGCACAAAAAATCAACTAGAAGTTCGGCTGGGATTGGCCATAATCTTCTTCAGTGTGCATAATTCAGTGCCTCTATTTACACAGGGTTAAAAACGGCGCCGGCCACGTCCTTGCAGTCAGGTGCGATTGGGAAAAGGAATATTAGTGTGAAACCTTTGCTATCTCTTAACATTCATTCGGAATTAACACAATAAACTACTCTAAGAGTCTAATCATATCTCTCTGATCAGCAAAATTTTGTATAAAATATTTGTATAAAAAGATTTTTCAGGATTAGAATATTTTATATGAGTTAAATTTTATAAATATATTTCTTCAGTAACTCCTCTAAAATGACGAGATCAATCATGAATTTGTCCCATGTTTTCAAAAATATTTCATGCTTGTGACTTGAGAAAGCCTAGAAGCAATATTTGCTGGATTTTCCTTTGGATTCCGCAGAATGGAATGTTTTAGAGGCAATCAAGGAAATATGACAGTAAAACCTCCTTAAGAATGTAATGGATGTTGTCCTAAAAACCCTCTCTGATACTAAAGTACAGTTACAATTACAGGTTACAATAAAAAATAAATTAATTAATGAGGGACAAAGGGCTGAACACATAATTACATTCGTAACGTTCTCGCTACTACTTATGTGAGGAACGTCACTCTTTGAGCCCTAAAGGATGACGTTTGAGTATGCAATTTTTAGGTCCTTAAGTCGTTCCCGTAAATAATTGTGTTTTACTAAGCAAATTGTTTTTGGTCGACAGTGGCACAAGTTCTGTATTGATAGCTGAGTTTTGATCTAGGATTCTGATTCCTACAGGGTACCTCGATAATGAATCGATCCCTTTGAATTTAACATTTCGATGTCTGAGGTCGAAAAGCATAAAATGTGCAAACGATTGTGCTACTTTCCCCGAATGATTCATTTCCCCGAAAAGTGATGCTGTTCAAAAAGGTGCAGGTATAGTCTTCATTGACAGGGTGTTGAACTAGATAGAGCGATAAACAATTAAAAGAAGGAAATATTGGATCATTCTCGACTAAACACATATTGCCAAAAATGCTGAGGACGGTAAGGCTTGAAATAACCGCCAGTCAAACAAAGAAGGGTGCAAATCCGTTCACCATCTTGCATAAAGTTATGGCTACTATAAGTACCAAAACATTTTGGGGAACTGGCATTCGGGGAAAAGTAGCACAACCTGTACCAACATATATTGGCACATATTATTCAGTTCTGAAAGTGATTGCCTACTTTCAGGCGATTTGGCCTTCGATAATTCTAAATTCTTCGATTTTTCTAAGATTCCATTTTGCACATTTGTAAGATTCTAGAAAATTAAGAGACCTTCAAACGTTATCTGGACATTCAAGGGGTCATCCAAAAATGACGTTCATAATTTGGGAATGGAGGGGTCTACGAAAGTGTGACAGCCCATGTATAAGATATTGGAAAAGGCGTGACAGAGAGGGGAGGTGGGGTCTAGAGATCCCTAAAAACGAAGGACGTCATATTTGAATCATCTCCAATATAAACATACATTCAACAATGAACATTTATTACAACAAAAATAATCGTAACAGTACACTGAAGTTTTTGACAAGGTTTATTTATGCGCAAAACTGCGTAAAAACCGGATAAATAAAAAAAAACGACATAAAAACCGCGTAATTTCAAAAACCGACGTAAAAAACTTGAGTCAATTTGTTTTTACTTACAAATTCGTATGATTCGTATGGTCATGAAACGTCGAAAAACCATGAAGTCTTTTTTTACGTCGTTTTTTGAAATAATGCGGCTTTTTAACGTCGGTTTTTTACGCGGGACATCGACCGACGTAAAAAAACCTTAGTGTACTTGGAAAAATATCTGTTTGAATATTAGGAGGAATCACAAGATCGTTTCCGGAAAAAATCCATGCGACATGTTCTAAATATAATTCTTGGCGGAAACACTTGAAGGTACTTCTGGTTTAACTCCTAGATTTTTCACATTGAACACTTGAAAACTGCTGAAATCCCTGTAAAAAATAATGACGGAGCTCTAAAAAAGTCCATAAGTACTAGAGGAAAAATTCTTAGATCAATTTCTTGGAAAAATCTCTAGTGAAATCCCAGAGAATTGCCTTGATAAATTTCTGCAGTAATCACTAAATCCTTATGTAATACCTGGAAAAATGTCTAGTAATGGGAAAATGTTCAGACGACATTCCAAAAAAATACCAAATGTTTAAGGTATTTTGCAGGTTTTCTGGATGGAGCCCAGAAAACATTCCGCGGCTACAAAGCAAAGTCATGCTGAAGGTGTCTGGGTTCGATTCAAGGTTAGTCCAGGATCTTTTCGTAATGGAAATTTCCTAGACTTCCCTGGTCATAGAGTATCATCGTACCTGTCACACAATATACGAATGCGAAAATGGCAACTAAGGCAAATAAAGCTCTCAGTTGATAACTGTGGAAGTGCTCTTAGAACAATACGCTGAGAAGCCCAGTGGGGACGTTAATACCAAGAAGAAGAAGGCCTTAGAATTTTCAGCGATTTTCGTCATCACCTCGTAGTGCGCGTTCAAAAAATACCCATATTGCATGGATTTCCAACGATTTTCCCCATGGAAGTCGCCATCTTGGATTCCAAAATGGCGTCGGACATCGATCGACACAAAATTGTCAAAACTCAATTTGCACACTTCGTACAAAAAGTGACGTAAATTTAATTTGCTTCGTAAACAAAAGTGATGTAAATTTAATTTGCGTAAAAAAGACTTCGCCAATTCCGGTTAAATTTCTGGATTTTTCATCCGAAACTCTTGAAAAATGTCGAAATCTCTGAAAGAGTCCAAAGAAGTCCTTAAGAGTACTCAAGAAAAAGTTTCTAGATCAATTTCTTGGAAAGATATTCGATAAAGTCCCAGAGGATTGTTTTTGTGTAATGGCTGGAGACATTCCAAGTGATGAAAAAAGGTTCAGAAGATATACAAAAGAAATTCAATTATGTGAAGTATTTTGCGAACTTCTCGGAGAAATGAACATAAGCATAGATGACCGTACAATTCGTAGTTGCTACTCCGTGATTAATCAGAACAATCAAAATTGCACAAGCTTGGGAGCTACAGAGCTTGGGAGTACCATCTTCAGTGTACGATTTCTAGAATTCCAAACATTACAAAATCAATAACGGCGCCGACCACACCCTTTCTGTCATCGAGGAAGGGAAGGGATGTTAGTGTGACATTCATTGTTACAGTAATACTTCGATACAACGTAACTGGACTTTTATTTTCGTTACGTTATATCGAGATTACGTTACAGATTACATCCAAGCAGATTTTGTTTTCTTGATTTTATCTAGATGTATTCTTCGATGACAGAATGTACCAAAAAAATATGTGAAGCAGTTTTTACAATATTTTTTCTTGGTTTTTGTTTTAATTTAATTTTTTCGGTTTTTGGTGTGAAGACCCATTCTCACCTTAGTATACTATAATCAGTGGCGCGGGAAGTGGGTAGGACAGGTAGGACATGTACTACGCACGGAAACACCTGGGTAGGACAGTCAAAGAATTGTCCTACCCATGATTCAACATAAAAAAAACAACAAGATTAGCTTGGAACATAAATTATACTATTTACCATCTGTTCATAATACATACAAACTCAAACATACTAAATATCGTAATTATTCTTATGGAGGATTGAAGACACGGAGAGATTTCTCATGGTATTCTCATGCCTAGTAAAGCGTGACATGGTTTGTGCATGACCCTCCTAAGTACTGGCTCAAGAAAACGATTGAGAATATCTACAGTGAAAATCCTGGGAAACTAACTGTAATAATTGCTACCAGAAACTTTTTTTAATTGTAAGGAAAACAAATGAGGAATTTCTGAATGAATCAGTTAATAAATGGTTTCTTAAAAATATCTTGGGCAAACCCTGCATATGTTCTGAGACAAATTGTCGTGATCATTCCGAAAAGTAATTCTTGGGAAGTTTCTGGAACACCAATAGAGAATTATCAGAAGATTATTGAAGAATCTTTGGATGAAGTAACGGATTAATCTAATAGCCAATCGCATCGTGTTACACACAACACGATTTCTCAACGTGCGATCACTGGTGATGTGATCTATCAAAGTATTGCTGAATCTCTTGACGATATTAAGATCTATTCCTATAGAACTCCCCCAGCACACTCTCTAAAAGCACACAGCACACTCTCTTGACTGATTCCGAATTGTCATAGGAATTTCTGAAAGTAGTTCGAGATAGTTCCGGGAAAAAATGTGATAAAATTTTCACTGATATTTTATATTATCATTCATTAAAATAATTAGAGTAGAGTATGACGATTTTCTGAAAGTTTTTTTTTTGCAGAATTGTTGGTGAAATTCCAGCGAACTATTTGTCCTACTCGATGTAATAAAATTGTGTAATAAAATTGAATTAATAAGGATATAAATAAAAAGAAAATGTTTAATATAAATGATAACAAAAGTTGATCCAATGAATGATACTAAATCCAGGTCTGGTAGTGGGTTTCTTGTTGGAGGCTTGATCTATTTTTTTAATGCAAAAATCTAAAAAGTCTTTATTTTTAATGGAAAATCTCTAAAGTATCTATTCCAACCTCTGCTCGCATTGAATCCTGATGCAAATTTGTGCAGGCTCCAAAGAAACCTTTAGTGACTATTACGGGTTCAACAGGCTCTTCAAGAATTTCGTCTCAAATTCCCTGAGTAAAAGTTCTAGGAATTATCATAGTAATTTTATTTGCATTATTTTCAAGATCTCCTACAGGGATCTCTTTAGATATTATTCTTGAGATTTATCTACCAATTCCCTTTGAAATTTTATCAGAGATTGCTTAAAGGATGCTTTGAAGAATTTCTCCAAAATTTGCTCTAGGAAATCCGTTTCTGCTCAGAAATCCAAAATTTCTTGAGGAATTTTTTAATTTAAAAAAGATTCCCATACAATTTTTACAACTTTCCAATAACTCTTCCGATCATTCCTAAGAAACATTTTTATAGAGATTCTGTCCAATGTTTTCCGAGAAGTTTATTTAGGAAATTCTGCGGAATATTATCCCGAGATTCTAATGATTTTTGTTTTTCGATTGGCTTAGCATCTAATCTAGACAATCTCCTAAAATTTCTTCAAGAGTCCAGGAGTTATTTCGAAAATCCTTATTCTTTTAGGTTGACTTAAAAACATACACAAGGTTCCATAGGGTTAAAATTTTTCATAGCTTAACTGTGCACAAAATATTTGCCACCGTTTGTCCTACCCATGGTATCGAACGTGGACGCGCCTCTGGACTATAATCAACCACTACCATAGTTGGGAGATGTTTGATAATTCAATAACTTTTCGTAATACGAATGACCTGGACTTACTTGACATAAAATGACAACTTTGGAAAAAATTAATTAACGGTGGAAATGTTCATATAACAATAACCCAAACAACCATATGGCGCATAACAGTTTACGAGCACTACATGGTAAATGATGTCGTTTGATCGATGAGTTTTCTCGCATAAAGTGCGATTTTATGAGTTCATATGTACAATTCGTTTCGTCTCGTATACTCGTACAAAGTAAGTAGGATCAATCCGTAGCAGCTGTCAAATCAACTTTGTTATCATAAATTAAGTCGCATAAGAGTGAGCATATAAGCATCGCTTAACGCAAAAGGTGATTTTGTTATTCGTACATTCTGGTTGGCTGGTTCTCAGCCCACGATTTGTAAAAATATGTGGCTTTCAGTGCAATCACAAAGTTTTTGGAAGAATCCTTGAAGGAATACATGGAGAAAATCTAAAGCAATACCAAAATGAGTACTTTCAGGCATCTTGAAGAAAAATGCTGCAAGAAACAATTATGTAGGAACACTATGAGGAATTCTGACAAAAATACATAGCAAAATATTTGAAAAATTCATGTGGAGACTTACTGACTGATTTCTGAATAAAATCCCGGAAAAAATCTTATAAATCTATGCAAAAGTATGCATGAAGGAACCACATGAGAATTCCATCAAAAATGGAATTACCCTTCAATAATGAAAAAGTTCAGAACGAATAGCATTCTAGGAGAAATTTCTGGATGAATACTTGATCAGTTTTCAGAGGGATCCATGAAGAAATTCTCGCAGAGAAAAAAAAAACTGGAGGAATTAGAGTTAAACTCTCAGGATGAATACTTAGGAAATTTCTCGGGGGAAAAAAATATTGAAAGCACTCGTTGAGAACATTCTAAAAAAATACATAGGGGAATCAGTGGAGAATTTTCTTCCACGGAAAATCGTAAAAATAAAATCAAGTTTTCAAGAAGAATCCTACTCTTGGATTAATCCTTGAAGCAACTCCTGCAGAAATTAATAATGAAATTTATGTATACACCTGAAGGATTTTTTTTTCAGATATTTGGAAGAGGCCTGTACGAGTTTTTATAATTCCCACAAATAATTCCTCGAATAGTTATTCGATTGTTTTTAAAAGGGGCCTGAGGAAATTCCAGCACGAATACTTGATTTTTTATGGCGGAAATCTTGGAGTAATTTCAGGTAAACTTCCCCGTGTATTCTTTAATGGAATTCGTAAGGCAAGTATTGCTCAAATCCCTATAAAAACTTTTAGAGAAATCTATTGAGAAATTAAGAAGAGATAATAAAGGAATCTTTGGAAAAACTAGGGTCGCTGGAACCATTTATGATGGAAATCTTTAAGTGTATAGATTATTATGTGTAGGAATATCTATTGGAAATCCTGTGGGTATTCCTAACGGAATTCTTGGAAAAATACCTGGTAAAATACTTAGAGATATTAATGGAACAATCCTCGAAAAACCCATGTAAAAATATAAAATTACTAAAGGAATTCTCGCAGGAATCCCACAAATTGTCAATGAAAAAAACTCTTACAAATATTTCAAGTATGATTGTACTGAATACTATGCATACCTCTGCATCTTTAAGGTTGTCACAGAAAGCATAAGTTCATAAGTGATGCGATTTATGTAACCTCAATTGAAAAAGTCATCTATTGACATAGATGAAGACATATGGCGGCACTTATGGTGATTTTGCACTTATCAAAGATCTTGTAAATATGTGACATTTTGTAAATGTTGGTTTTTAGGCATGTAGGTAAAGAAAGGAATATTTGTAACATCCATTAGTCATTGATTTGCAACTTCCCTTCAAAAATACTCCTGTATTTCTGTAGGAATCCTTCGATAATATCAGCAACTGTGTAAAAATTATAAATACAAGATTTTCGAAAGGATCCTTCAACAAAACTATCAGAAGCATGTTTCTAAAAATATATCCTTATATATGAATTGTGTTGGGGACAGATAGCCGTAGCGGTAAACGCGCAGCTATTCAGCAAGACCAAGCTGAGGGTCTTGGTATGCATTTTTCTGGAATCACTGGAACAATTGGTCAGTGTGCAGGTAGACTGGACGGAAGTTTTTAGTCCTTGTAAAAATAAGTCAAGGGTTCCATCAGTGACTACCTTTTCGTTGTTAATTTGATACAGATATTTAACAGGTAGATGAGTTCCAATATTGTAGCAAACGATACAACTATTTTGTAAAAAAAACACTTGGTCCAATCTGACTTACCAACAAACCAACAAATATTCTTCTTCTTTTGCTTTCTGGCGTTACGTCCCAATTAAGACAAAGCCTGCTTCTCGGAATAGTGTTCTTATGAGCACTTCCACAGTTTTTAAATGAGAGCTTTCTTTGCCTTTTGATCATTTTTGCATGAGTATATTGTGTGGCAGGTACGAAGATACTCTATGCCCTGGGAATCGAGAAAATTTCCGTTTACCGCTACGGCTATCCGGGCCCTATTTTGTATTAACACCGACAAATCACTGATGTTAAATCTAGTGTTTTAAGCTGCATCAGGATACCTCAATTATACACATACGCTTTAGAAATACGAGGTACTCCCGGAAACGAATCATTAAGTAATGCCTGGAGTGGTTATTGGAAGAACTCCATGAGGAATCTGAGGAAAAGTATCTATAGGAATAATATGTGAAATCCGAGGTAAAATTCCAAAGAGATTTTTGACGAAATCTTAAATTTTTGTCTGCCAAATCTTCTGAAATCTGGCAGTAAGATAAGCTTTTATACTTAAAGTATTGATGCAAATTTTGAGTTCAATCGGTTTTACAAAACCACCCAAAACGAAGAGTACCATGCTGCCTAAAATGCAACAAGTCACTCTATGTTCTTAGTAGAAACCTTTTGAGTTGTATAAAAGACTTTTGACAGATTCATTGCGGACTGTAAATAAAACCTTCGAATAATTTCTGATAAAATCTATTTGATAAACCTACGCATATAACCAAAGATCACTTCAATTCGCCCTAGTGCTGTTATACAGCTGACATGCCCTATGTTAGTCATATAATAAGCCAAAATAGACGAATTATCGGACCATGGTGGTGCATTTCAAAACTTTTCCACGAAAACTATAACGACGCATTTAAAAAAAAAAACACACAGTTAAAAAATGTTACATAGAGTTGAATGTAACAAAATGACATCCATCACATTCACCACATATTTCCATTAGATTCTCAAATTACATGTTGGACTAAGTATGAAGCTTGTATGCAATATTTCATGCAATGAATTCATCATGTAAAATTAGTTGAAATGTAATTTAAATTTACACGTTCTTGTATTTACATAAGGTGTAAATATCAGATTTTTTTCCTGTGTATGATTGAAGGAGACATTGCACAGTGGGACGGATTGGGGTTTTAGGAGGAAAGATGGAACTCACGCCTTCAATTGTGATTTTACGTAAATATGATGTTCTACAAAGTTGTTCCTATTATAAAAACAATTTTTTTGGTCGGAGCGAAAATTAGGGTGGCCCGTTGTGAAAAAAGATAATCATAAAAACTTTTTTATTTTAAGGAATATTGGTACAGTTTGTTCTACAAAGTTGAAGATCAAAAAATTTGAAGCTGATTTGACCAAAAAAGTTTTTTTCTAGCTCAAAAATTGACCGTTTTAAAGCCTTTTTCGCTATTGATGTAGGGTGGCCCTTCAAAAACAGGTTTTTGTGTTTTATTTTTTTTATTTAGAGTATTTCAGCAAAGTTGCCTTTCCATCACCTGTAGAGCTGATTGAAACGCATATTTTGGGGCCTGCACAATTTTTTCGATGAAGAGTTATAAACATTTTTCATGAAAAAAAAAAAAAATTTTCACTTGTAGATGTATTTGAGGCAAACAAAAAGTTTTTTTTTTTTGCATGATAATAAATTCCTTCCGGCTTTAAATATGAATAACAAAGTATTTTATTTCATATTTATATAAAAGTGAATATATTCAAAGGATGTCAGCAATAAAAATAAGGAAAATAGTCTTCTAAACATCTTTTAAATGCAGCTCACGGTTGAATTTGTCATCATCCTAAACTTTCGAACACTTTTGTTATGGGATTCACCAGCCTCATCGGGAAACATTCTGATTGGAAGTAACGAATTTTTAATTACCGGAAATCCGTTTACAAGTAATTTGTGCATCGAAGGAGATAAAGCGTACCTGAAACGGTACATTATTAGAGTATGATTTATGATTACGATGCTGACTTTACAGTCCAGATTAAGGTGAATATGAATCGAAGCCAAACCTCAAATTTTCAAGAGCGAATCTGGAGAACCGAACATCCGTTCAGGCTGAAAACTTAATCGATTGGGCAGTTTTCAGCTTAAACGGGTGATCAGTTCTCCAGATCCGTGCTCTTGAAAATTTGAAGTTTGGCTTCGATTTATCTTCACCTTAAAGAACATAATCATATGCATTATTTGATACGAAGAGCTGTTTTGGAAGATGCCCAAAAACTGATTTTAACAGTTATGTACTTATGATCCAGTCAGTCGAAGAATAATACATTTTTTATTTATATTTTAAGCTGAAAAACGCTATGATTATATCAACGATTTTTTTTATTTCCCCTGCTCCATAAACCCATAAAATGCTATTTTTTGTTATAAAAAAGTCTATAACTCTTCATCAGAAAAAATGTTTAAATATTCTTTTTCTTGGCATTATGTTCCAACTAGAACAGATTATGATTCTCAGGTTACTGTTTTTAAGAGCACTTCTACAGTTATTAAAGAAGAAGGCTCTCATCTTTGTCATATTTGTCATTTTGCTCTCGTATATCGTATGTATTAGTATCGATGATACATTATGCCTATGAAAGTAAATTAAATTTTCATGACGAAAAGATTCTTGTATCTATTCGTTCCAATTAGCTATATCTTGTATGTTTGCGTTTCAATAAGCTCTACAGGTGATGGGAAGGCAACTATCTGACAAAACTTGAAATAATAAAAATAAAACACAAAAACCTATTTTTGAAGGGCCACCCTACATCAATAGCAAAAATTGCTCTAAAACGGTCAATTTTTGAGCTAGAAAAAAACTTTTTTGGTCAAATCAGTTTAAAATTTTCTGGTCTTCAACTTTGTAGAACAAACTGTACCAATATTCCTTTAAATAAAAAAGTTTTTATGATTATCTTTTTTCACAACGGGCCACCCTAATTTTCGCTCCGACCAAAAAAATTGTTTTTATAATAGGAACAACTTTGTAGAACATCATATTTACGTAAAATCACAATTGAAGGTGTGAGATCCATCTTTCCTCCTAAAACCCCAATCCGTCCCACTGTGCATTGTTTGAAGAATTCCTGCACAAGATTAATACCCGCAGCGATTTTTTAAATGGATCAAGGATATTGCGAGATTTTTCTACCCAGTATCGCATCTGTCTGAATTCTTCGAGTAAGCAAACTTATGCCAATACGGTCAATATAAAAAAAAAACATCACTGCAACACACATTCCGCAAATCTCAGCTTTTTCGTACGACTCAAATATCACTCAATCCTCCGATCTGTGTTTGCCAATATCTTACATCTTATTGGCAGGGATTACATCTCTTCCAGGGTACACTACAAGCACGAATCGCACAGAGACGACGAGGAGAAGAAAATCAATTTCACATCAGTTGGCAAAACATATTTAGTTTCGAGTCTTGAGTTTACCAACAACTCGTGGTAAAAAAAATCGATAGCTTGGCCGTAAGTAATGATAAAAAATTTGCGTTGTTGCTCCAAAAGCTTACCCAATAAAAAAGACTACATCAAATGAGGGAAAATTGCATAAAATCCTCATTTAGTTGTTCCGCTTGAATAAGTTTTCTTTTTCATTTTAGTCTCTCCACCGTGATCCACTTCAATGGGGGACAACCCTCCGGCATTGGTGCATTGCTCCCTAAGCACAGCTTAAGTACTCCTTCTATCTCAGGATGCTGAAATCAAATACCCAGCTCTTAAAGACTGGTGGCACTAAATGTGCACTTAGGGAACGACAGCGACGACGACAGTAGTGAACTTCATGCAATAGTTAGTTGAATTCAAGAGAGTTGCACCGCGTGTCATCCCCATTTTTACGACTATGGGGGCCCGATCTGATGACGGGTTTATCAGCGGGGTGTAGTTTAGCTTGAAACTTTCTTAATGACGGAATCAATTTTCTCTTCTTGCATCGTTCGAACGAGGATGCTGCGTTCACATTGAGGTATACCTTGCTTTGTTACAATGGCGGGTCTCATCTTTGCTAGGCTGGGTAGTTTAGCGGTAAAGAAGTGTCATAAACGTTGCATAGTAGGGAGATGTATCCTGTTCAAGGCATTCATTGGAGTTTTCCTAAAGCTTTGTTGATAAATTGGTAGCAAAATACTTCGAATGATCATATTATGACCAAGTTATAGATAATGTGTCCGGAACCCCCATGCCAACACAAATCATGGAGATGGTAAAATAGTCCATTACCCTATGCCTAGCTCTTTTTATAATCCTTATTCAGAGTTGGGATTTCACTGTTGGTGTGAACACCGTAAAATGGTTCAACGTTTCAAGAGTTTAACGACGCTTTGCTGCAGTTAGTTTTTATTTTAATGCATGGATACACTTGCAAGCACTCTTTCCGAGATACCATAGGCTACCATTGGTATGGTGTATAACCTTAGAGTAAGGTGGGGCAAAAGTTCGACCTTAGTGGTATTATCAAAGTTTCCTGGAAAACATTAGCAGATGAAACAAAACAAATACCATACAGCGAACCTTCAACATATTGGCTATAATTTTGCTGAACAAACTTGTGTCAAAATATTTACCCATTTTTATTTATAACAGTTTCAAAATGGATTGTCTTAAACGAACTTTTGCCCCACCGGTGGGGCAAGAGTTCGAATCTAGTGTGGGGCAAAAGTTCGTGGGATAAAACACAAAATATCAATATTTTTATGACAGGCATACTTCATATATGCCGTAAACTTATGTTTGCCGAAAAATACACACTCAATTTTCATCGAAAAAATGCCCAAAACAGGGTTAATTGTAATACACCCAAAAATAGTAGTTTTTCGCAAAATTAAGCGGAAATGTAAATTTGTTTCTGACATTTTTCGCACGATTAGGCAAATTTTGCTAAATTTGAAGATAATATATGGTTTTCGGGCAATTTGAAAATTTTTCCATGGGTCGAACTTTTGCCCCGGAGATTCGAACTTTTACCCCGCAATGGGCCAAAAATTGTTTCCAAGCATTTATGCAAAAACTAATACACGTCAAAGCATCCTTATGATAGGCCTAGAAACGCCCTTTCATAAAATATTGAAAAAGATTTTAGCTTCATTTGGTTCCATGCATCGAAAGTTTGTCCAAATATTACAATATTTACGTCGAAAAACAACAAATAGCCATAACTTTTCCAAATCTAAATCGATATTTATGATATTTGGAGTGAAAGTCTCTTAATTGAATAGCATTCGTAACACCATGACATTTCTAAGATTTGTTTTGAATTGAGCTAGAAATCTTAAAAAGCAACTCTTGCCCCACTCGAACTTTTGCCCCACTTTACTCTATGCGTAATCGGATAACCAGTTCAAACGGGAAGTTCATTACACTGTAACCTCAATTTACGAACTAGATAGAGGGTTCGTAAATTGAATTGGTTCATAAATTGAATCAGTTCGTAAAAAAGGGAGATTAGTTCGAGAACGAGGTTTTTTGCTTTTAAAATATCCAAAGCATATTATTGAATTATTAGGTAATCAAGCTAAAATATGTGCGAATTAAGGTCTCCCAAGAATTCATTGGAGTTTGGGTATATGTTTCTATACGAGTACATGGAGATCAATTCATCATTTCTCAGTAGAATAATATCTCACAACACTGGACCCTAGCACAACAGGTGTTCTAGTTCATCCGAAAACTTCCTGGAATGATTTTTTTAAAGGAACTCTACTAAAATTTAATGAAAAATACATAATTGAATAGCTAATAGTGCCTACTGCATCAATAATCATCCACTATGCACCTTATTACGTATGTAGATTTTAATATCATTATTCCAACAAGATTTTGGATGACTCAAAACGGTTCCGGGTCATTTGGCCGAATGCCATTTGGCCGAATGCCGTTTGGCTGAACGCCATTTGGCCGAATGCCGTTTGGCCGAAATAGGAAACAACAGTGAATGGCAGTTAGCATGTTATTGAAGTGAGTTTCGAAGCTGAATTTCAAAGAACTTATTCAACTTCAACTGTTAATCATCAATGATATATACATAATTTGCTCTTATATGTTAGTTCAACAAACAGTCAGTGCTTATAGAAGAACATCCTATATGTAAGCAAATATTCACTTTTCTGCTAGCGGTAATAGCTGCCAGCAGAAGTTTTTGCATTGTGTTTGTAGTCAGTGTTTTGTCGCTTCTAGATAAGGAACAATTAAAATATTTTAATTTTGAGTTCTCTGTATAACAGTTAGTTGAAACGGAGCTAAAAGTAGTATTCACATTGAACATAGAGGGTAGCACAAGAGGGAATTATACAAAAACAAGCACACTCATATTTCATTGATAGACATTAAACGCTAAGAATCAAAACAAAACCAGAAAACGTAACAGTTGAAATAAAATCTGTAGCAGAACAGACTGTATGTTTAAAATTAAACCTTTTCAATAAAAAGAAACTCACTGGTGCCGTCTTAAGTGTTGATTTTCATGAACAGCCAGCTTTCGACATTAACTGAAACGACTTATTAGTCCTGCTGCAGGACTGGATTGCTTCGATCCCTCGAATCATATTAAGTAAATTGTTTCATGATTCTAGTAATCGCAAATTTGGGCTTCTTCTTTTTACAAAGGAGAAATTGTGAGCTTTTTCCACGTAATTGTTCACCGAGTCAATCAGGGCAGTGCGTCGAGAACGCCCGAGAAGTCTTCAGTTTTTTTCCCTCTCGGGTGACACGTTCTTTTCTGCCGGGCAGTGCGTCGAGATCGCCCGAGAAGTCGTCATTATTTTTCCCTCTCGGGTGACGCGTTCTTTTCTGCCGGGCAGTGCATCGAGAAAGTCCGAGCAGTGCGTCAAGAACGCCCGAGAAGTCGTCATTATTTTTCCCTCTCGCGTTACGCGTTCTTTTCTGCCGCGCTGTACGTCGAGAAAGTCCCAGTAGTGCGTCGAGAAAGCCCGAGAAGTCGTCAGTTTTTTTTCTCGGGTTGCGCTTTCTTTGGAGTGCATGGAGAAAGCCCGATTCATTTTAGTTTGTTTTTCCTCGGGTCGCGTGCCCTTTTTTCTGAGTGCTTTTATAAGGCCGAGCAAACGAGTGAAGCTGAAAGTGGATTGTGGCTGCTCAATCAAGGATGAAGGATCAATTGGTGAGCTCGTTTCATGCTTTTTTTTAAATCTGTAAAATTTATATGACCGCACATTTAATCGTTACATAAATATGATTTTTCAACAAACTATGAATGGTTCGTCACTGTAAGTGTCGGCATAAACACTTATTTATAACTTTTTGTTTTATATTTTTATATAGTATCCCTTACCTTTATTTTTAAAAATAAAAAAAAAGCTTTGAATGGTTCGGTCTGTTTGTCTGTGCTAAAAGTACAGTCTTGCAAAACGTTCATTTGATTCAAAAGACTTTGAATGTTTCGCCACTGTAAGTGTCGGCATAAGAATTTTATGTGATGGTCCAGCCAATCGATTTTTTTTTTCAATTGAATAAAATATCCTAACAGCTGCAGGAATGTTGCTTTTAGCTATTTGTTCAACAAACTTTGAGTGGTTCTTCACTTCAAGTAACGACATTCTTTTCTCATATTTGAAATTTTTTCATGTCAATTGAAAATATGATATTCCTAAGTATGTTTATATCTCACAAAAAATCGTTTATCATGGTCTAATCGCTTATCAAAGTAAATCCTGTGACCCAACGATCCTCCTCATTAACAATCATCCCTCCCATTAGCCTTTGTGGAGATGCAGAGGAAAACACGGTCTCCAAATAGCAAAGGTTACACACTAACATTCCTCCCCCAATCCCACCTGACTGCAAGGACGTGGCCGGCGCCGTTATTGACCCTGTATAAATAGAGGCACTGAATTATGCACACTGAAGAAGGTTATGGCCAATCCCAGCCGAACATCTAGTTGATTCTTTGTGCATATTCACTGACTTCGGTCAATCACGGAATAGCAACCATTGATATGTGTAGTCAGTCTAAGCTAAGCTAAGCTAAGCTAAGTAATTGTTCACCGAGTCAATCGGTTTACTGCTATACGCAAGCAACGGTGCAGAGCTCTGTTCACACGTTGCAATCCTAATATTGGAGGAGAATCAGAAAGAACAGCCTATGACCAAAAGAAGAAAAAATCTCTTATGAAAATTTAAGCAAGTGCGATGCAAACAATTTTCGTATTAGTATAACAACAAAGAACTACCGATGATTTAGAGAAGGTAAAATTCCCAAATAAAATACAGGTTGCCCAGTATAACTCGAAAGAATAGCTTATGCTTAAAAGAAGGGAAAACTTCTAATGAAATCATTAAAAAACTGGAACCCTATCATACCGTTGGTAGCCAAAGATGAAACAACTATGAGCTTTGAGTCTTGATGCAATGAGTGGAGTTCACAACTTAGTCCTAACTCATATAGTGACAAATATGACGTCCCATCACATCATTAAAGTCAATCAATTAGCTGATTTATTATTGGGTAACACCTAAGAATCTTACACATAAGTAATGTAGTAATTTGATTTTTTTTTGTTCGTAATTCGGCCAAACGGCATTCGGCCAAACGACCCGTTCGGCCAAATGGTATTCGGCCAATTGGCGTTCAGCCAAACGGCATTCGGCCAAACGGCGTTCGGCCAAATGGCCGGACACCAGGGAGATTATTAAGACGAAATTTAGTTTAAATTTTCACCTTGGGCGGCAATTAAGCACAACTAATATTGGAATAATTTGGAGTCATGTCGTCAAACTAAATTGTACATTACTGAGGCATCCCCAAAGGTGGCAAAGTATTTAGCAAATCTGTCTAAGCAGAATTGCAGCCTTTTGGTCAAAGCCTTGAATAGCCACTGCCAACTCAACTATCACATGGTAAATATTCAGCGTTCTGACAAATGAGTCAGATGAGTGTGATAGCTGTGAATCCAATTATGGAATTTCATATCACCTGATATGTAACTGTTCAGCTCTCGCGCAATTGTGGTATAGAGCTACATGCTCCCATTTCACTTAAGGTACCCCGGGGCAAGTGAGAATCTGGGGTAAGTGGGACGTTTCGTCATAGCTCACTTAGGAAAAGTTTTTCATGGAGGTATTCTTCTAGAAAGTTGAAGATACAATGACAAGGAATGTATTAAGTACAAAACATATTGTTATTTTTATTACCATGGGGCTCATGTAACAGTTGTCAATTCAGCGCCATTTTCAACTTGCATGATAATTTGCGACACGTTTCACGTCTTGCATTGACTCGCAAAACATAAATGTGTTATAAATCGAATTTCCATCAGCAAGCTACAACTTCAATTATTATTACAAGCTGATTACGATAAACCAGTATTTTGTTTTCATTTCATATGAAATTTTCGATGGTCTAACATACCCCAAAATATCTTTGTACGCGGGGTAAGTGGGAACTATCAAAACAAAAACCAGAATCAAAACTTTTCGTATACGTTTTATACATTTTCCTAGAGAGTAGCACTAAAACATGCAAACAAATGATTTTATCAAAAAAGATAAATCTAAAATTACTTAATTGCATTAGAGGGAGAAGAAATGTGTAATTCTTCTATATGTTTTTATTTATTTTTTTATTTTTGGAATACGACTTTAAAATTTAACAAACACAGAGATGAAATTTGAAATGCATCATGAGAAAGATCATTTTTCTATCTTATTTGAACTTTATTTGTTATTTCTACCAAATTTAGTAGTGACGGAAAACAATTCCACCCTATTAAGCGGTTGTCTACTATGCAAATAAGTAATAACAAAACATATTTATAATTTCGGCAATTATTGATGGTTTATGTGCTGATTTGTAATTAACAACTTATAAATGATTTATTTTGAACATGTTTAATTCCTCTTCACGCTTTTATTGAGGTATTTTCAGTTAATATTAAATGCGAGGTGACATACTATTAAATAAACGTTTTCTTCCTAAAGCGTTACGTATTTCATGATTGATCCCTTATGTACATCAAAAATGTACTCGAAATTAAAAATATATGATTTATCAATCCTTTTATTGTAATGGTTGACTTACTGATGTGGATTGACGCATGAAACTGGATGTGTCCCACTTGCCCCGTTTAGCGAGGTAACTGCGTCAAATGGCTCATTCTAAAACTTTCCTCCAAGGTTTCCACAATTTCGAAATTATTCGATCGGTTTCATGCACACACCAGCAAATATGTTGCCAAAATGTGATTGTGCTGTTGGATTTGAAAAATATTGACATTTGAAAATTTTATTGAACCATTTGATTGAACTACCGTTTTTTAAGTTCCCACTTGCCCCGCGGTACCTTATGCGATTTTTCCTCTTCAATGAGTGAGGTCTCCTATTTCCTTCCACCTTTCCTTTCCTTTCCTCTCCCATAGGGTAGATGATGATATAGGCTCAAATATGACGATGGCACAAATCTCCCAAATGATGGGAACATGCCTGTGCATTTATCCTTTATCTAATGACTTATTTGAGTTAAGCTTCAATGAGCTGATGAACTCATGAAAAAGCATATAAAATTAAGAAGATAAATTAACATGCATGGCTATTTTACAGTTATAATGTATTATGATTTAGTAACAATTTGACTTGAATTGATAAAGCCTATAGTTCTTTAAATTCACAGGATGCCCAGGAATTCTCCAGGAAATCTCAGAAACATACAAGGAATATTTAGGACTCCGTTAAGAATCTCCAGAAACACTCTAGGATTCCAAAAGATCTTGCTAGGAATCCCCAGGATCCTGAAGAGTATCGTCAGGATCTCACTGAAGATTCCGTTGAGGAAACCCAAGGGATATTCTCAGGATATTGCTGAAAACTAGGTTTCGCAAGAATCTTAAGGTTACTCAATTAGAAATTTAAAGGAATTTTTGCAAATCCCGGAGATCCCAGTAGAAATGTTCGTGATTCCGTGAAAAATTCACAGAGCTTCCAAGTAATTGCAGAAGTTTTCTAGAATACTGCTCAGTCTAGAATCCTTAGATATCGCTAGTATTCTCAAAATGTTGCAGGGAATTATAAGCATGGCGCTATCAATACCCAGAATAAGAATCTCAGGATTCAGTTGCGAGTCTCCTGAACTCTGAATGGAATCCGTTGCATCGTGCGAAAAATCCTCTTATTTCACCGATAAAATATTTTAAAACCTTTCGATTATGAAACTATATAGATTATGAAAAAGCCCGCTAAAATTTCCTAAAGAGCGCTAATATTTTGTTCAAAATGCTTAAGACGACGCTGGGATTAATCCATAGTCCGCTAGCAATCTTAGTAGTTCGAGAGGAATTCGTGGATTCCACTAGGATATCCCCTTAGAATCTTCAAGATTTCTCTGAAGAATCGGAGGACTTGTTTGACTCATTGTTTCCGCAGATATCAGTATTCCCTTAGTATTCAGCTAATAATATTTAAAACTCCGCTAGAAATTCTCAAGACCACGCTAGAAATCCCTGGATGGTACTAGGAATTCCAAGATTTTGTTGGAATCTCTTCAGAAATCTTCTGGGAAGAGCTAGAAATTCTGAGCATTTCAGGATCTTCCGAAATTCTCAGGACCCTATTTGGAATCAGAGGATCTTGATAAGAAATCGCATATCCCTCTGGGATTTCCATGCAGAGCACCACTGTCTTCTACGATTGCAAAGTTTAGAAAAACATACACTGAAAGGACAAAAAGCACCAGGGGTAATCCTGTAATTATTTATAGAGGAAATAATGATTGATTCCTGAATTCCAGTTATTCAACAATAACTAGAGTAGGATTTTTTTATGGAGCCCTTAGAGGAAGCCTTGAAGTTTTGAGACCTTGGAAGAATTGTTGTAGCTTTTCGTGGAGATATTTTTGATAGAATATTTGCAATAATCGCGGTAGAAAATTCTTTAATTTTTTTAGAAATTCATGAGTTGGATATTCTGCAGACAATTTTTGGGAAACAACTTGAATAACTTTTTGAATGTTTTCTACGAGGATTTCTTAAAGAAATTGTAGAATTTCTTCAAGATCTTTCAACAGGAACTCTATGGGAAATATCTGCAGAGATACCAGGAAAAATACCCGGTTAAAATGCTGAAGGCAACCCTGAAACGATCATACAAAAATTGCTTGAGATTTTAAATTTAGAAAAACGTTTTAAACAAATTAGTGTAAAAAGCAAAAATATCTTTTAGTTACTGTCGAAGTACTGACTTGAATTCCTTGCTAAAGCATTTCGTTTCCACAACATGTTTTTACAAGAAACGAAGAAAAATGGCCATTCTGTGATTGACAACATTTATCTTCCAAATAGCTGCCATAGTGTCCCCGAGTCGTTTCGTCTCATATTACACGTATATTACAATGGATATCATGTTATACGGCATACCCATAAACTTACATTAACGCTGCTCATCCACTGACGAACCAGGGCAAAGTGTATCGTACCGGTCATCACCGGAAAATAAAACGGAACAAACCTAATGACAACCCCCCTCCCCTTTCCATCTCGCGACGTGTCCAGACGGCCGCAAAAGATTCCGTGTCATCACGCATGCTGATCCCATTCCGTTCGGACACCGACAACTACCCGCGACGCGGCCGTATCGATTTTTGTCATGGCAATCCTCACCCCGCTTCCGGTGCCACCCTCCGATGCGATCCGAACGGAATTCGATTCCCGAATTCCCGCGCTCGGACTCCAATCCACGCGGTCAACCTGGCTGGCAACGGTTTGTTTGTCAATCACGCTGCCGGGATATCGCTCCTGTCGTCGGTGTCATTCCATGTATGGCGAGCACATTGACACATTTTGCCATGTAAGTCACGTTCTGTTTGTTTTCCCACCCGCGTTGACAATCCGGAACCACCGTCGGGCGCCGTGATTGCGACATTAGGGTGGTTCAAATTGCAACATAGTATCTTTCTTACAATCCTTATGATAAAAATAGAGTTCTGTCAAATTTTCAGATGATTTGGTATGGGTTTGCAGGTGGCGCTCAAAGACGTTGAAACATAACACAAACTTTTCTCCAATCAGTTGAATTGAATGGCTCTCTTCAGAAACTTCCTCTACAATTATTTAAAGGAGTTTTCACGAAAATATGATAAATTTGTACAAATATTGCAACGCCAACTTATTTGAAACATTTTTTCAAAATTTCGCCATAATAAATTCCATATGAACATCTGGCGTCATGCCAACACTGACACAGATCCTATTTCTCTGCATATTGTTCCTATGAGCTCTTCATCAGTTATTAACTGAGAGCTTTCTTTGGTAATTGACCATTGATACAAGCATATATTGTGTGGCAGGCACGAAGATTCTCTATTCCCTGGGAAGTCGAGAAAATTTCCAACTCGAAAAGATCCTCGACTGGTGGGATTCGAACCCACGACCCTCAGCTTGGTCTTGCTGAATAGCTGCGTAGCGGTAATCTGACCCAAACTTGTTTGTATTTTGAACCGCCCTATTATGCCATCCTTCGCAATGCATCACACAGTCGCCGATAGCAATGGGGTGTGTTGCGGTGTGTCGTCATGCCGATCGCGAGTTACCACTATTGGCTAGAGCTCTTGAATGTCCAGTATACCAACATATTTGTATGCGGGAATTATTGAATTACTGTGAGTTTGAATATGGTTAGGCCAGCCGAAAGAAGTTTATACACGGGTACGGTCAAATTTTGCCACATTTAATTGGGTTTCTGGAAAACCATCCAAAATTGAATTGGTTTGTCTGCCCTCTCTGTTTATCTTCAGTGGGAGGAATGAAATGGAAACGGATTACTGTTGAGGAAAAACGCAAATTTCTCGGTAGAAATTGATGCGTTGTGTCAAGTTTTCTGTTTAAGGGATTAAAATTCAATTGACTTTGAATTATATTTGAGTGGCTTGGAGAAGGAATGCGCAAAAAATTCCTTTTGACGTTAAAAGCCATGAGGCAAACACAGTACTATTCGTGTCACAAACACAAAACTAAAATAAATGTTTACGGTAGCTCTAGTCAAGTTCAAACTTTTAAAATATTGCTCATGAACTTTGCTTATGAACCATTTTTAAATTTAATAAGAAAAAGAGCCATTCAAAAAATTTAAATTAAGATGGCAAGAACAAAGGAAAACTGAAGTCTTTGTCGTTAATCACAAGACGAGAAAAATTGACAAAAAATTATCTAAAAATAAAAATGCATTTGAACGTTATTTTTCATGCAATTGTAACCAAATCTTGTTTTTGTTGGTAATTAGTGAAGTACAGACAGGCTGCCGCAGGTATTATTAGGTAGTGTGATACAGAATACATCAGTCTACAGGAACCCGACGGAAAATTTGAAAATGTTAACCGTTGCGACAAGCGCTGTGTAAAATAATACAAAGCGTAGTCGCTCCGTAGCATAACTTACTTCTACTTAGTAAATTGAAGCGTTTTTCGTTATCTATATTGCAATTTTGATATATTTTTTAAATGGGCCTTAACTCGATTTCAGTCGAATATAGAAATGAGGCCTTTTTAGGAAAAGGCCGCATTTGCGATAAATATCCTGGTTAGCGGAAAATGAGATGGGGTCTCTTAGAAAAATGTAGTTTTTTCAACTTTCGTGCATATTTTTGAATAGATATTGTATGTTTCAGTGAGAATAGGCTCTTATACACTAAAATCAGCAAAAACCGGATTTGTTTACATTTTGGACTTGAGGCCTTGTGATTTGTTAGTCTTGAATTCCTCTGTAAATATTTACAGGACTCCCTCAACTTCCAAATTACGCAAGATTTATTTAAATTTTCGAAACCTGTTCAGTATTCCTTGGAAACATGTTCATCAGTCAAGCTTGGTAAAGTATTTTGTTTGAAATATGTTAGGAATTCTGGCAAATGGTGTTGAACGAATTCTGTTCAAGATTTGTACGGAATCCAAGCTGAAATTAGAAAAGGATTTCCCAGGAATTGAACTAAAGCACATAAAACAAGAACATAACGAAGGAATCCTCTAATCAGGATTCAAACTAAATAAACTGCTTATAAACTCCAAGGAGTCCTTCTTAAGATTATGAGATTCAAGTAAAATTTCTAAGCAATCCTAGCCAAAACCTGACAAGAACTCCAATAAAGATTTCGATAGAATCCTGCTAAGAATTTTCATAGATTGCTGATCACAATTTTAAAAAGCTGAAATTTCCATAGAATTTGTTATTGGCTTTTTCAAAGAATGCAGATCATAATTTCCAAGGATTCTGCTCAATTACTAAAAACAAATATTTGTTAGGACCTCTAAGATATTCTACCACGAATATGAAAAATATCTTTTTTATCAGGGATTCTCAAAGAATTTATTATAGTATGAATAAGCAGGTTTGAAAGAACTCATTGAAACTAAGGTGAGAAGTAAGTTATGTCCCAGAAGGTATGTAAATGCCAACAAGAAGAAGTTTAGTGGTTAAGAAGTAATTTTTGTCAACATGCCCATAGAATCCACGATTTTTCAAGGAAGCCCATCCAGGATTTCTTATTCTTGTCAGAATGTCTTATCCTTGTAAGGATTTCCGAAAAATCCGAATGAAGGTTTTCGAATATTTTTTCTTAGAATTAGTATAGGATCCTGCTCAGGAGTTAGCAAGTAATGTTCCAAGGGGCCTGTACCAGAATTTCCCAACACTGTGCCATGATTCCACAAAGAAGTGTGTACAGCATTTCCAATATTTTTTTCGGGATTTACAGAGAAACTTGTTCAGCAATTTTCAAAGAATTTTGGTCTAAATTCCACAATAATTGTTTTCGAGATATTCAATAACCCGACCAAATTTAGGTTGGTATTTCCCAAAAAAATCTCAGTTTGGATTCATTAATGAATTCTGCTCAGAATTCCCCAAGGAATACTCATCTGGATCTCATTAGGGTGTCTGGTTCGGATTGTTCTATGAATCCTAGTAAGAATTAGCCACAAAAATTCCTGGTCAAGATTTTCCACAAAGAATCCTGTTCAGGAGTTCCTACAGAAAACCTGGTCAGGATTTCCTTCTGTGTCATGATTCTAATTTCCAAAAGGAATCTTGGTAAGGATCTCCAGGAATCCTGGTCAGGATGTTCCACAAGGAATTCAAGTCACAATACACTACAGAGAATCCTGGTCAAAACTATCTGTACGAAGTGCTGGTCAACTTTCCCTACAAACAGGGCAGGACGTCTCAGGAATGATGACTAGTATGTTTTTACAAGGAATTCTGGTGAGGAATTCTTGTAAGAAATTCTGCGCTGAATTTCCCGCAAGAAATGCTGGTCAGGATTTCCCAAGGAACCCTGCTCAGGACTTCTCAAGGAATCATGCCCAGGATTTCTCAAGACATCCTACTCACTATATTTTAAGTAATCTTGCTCAGATTTTTCCAAGTATCTGGCACAGAATGGCCCACGAGATCTTCCAAGCAATCGGACTTAGTATTGCTCCAGATTTGCCAACGAATACTGCTCAGAATTTCGTAAGGAAATCTGCTCAAGATCTGGTTTGAATTTTTCGAGGAATGCTGGTAAGGCTGGCGGGATTTCCAGAAATCCTGGTCAGGATATTCTAAAAGTAATTCAAATCAAAATACAGTGCTGGTCAAAATTCTTCGCAAGGAGTTCTGGTTAGATTTCCCTACCAACAATCCTGGGTATGACTTCTCATGAATGCTGGCCAGGATTTTTCACAAGGAAACCTGCTCAGGATTTCCCGCAAGAAATCCTGCTCTAAATTTGCTGCAAGGACTGCTGGTCATGATTTCTCAAGTAATTCTGCTTAGGACTTCTCAAGGAATCCTGCAAAGGATTTCACAAGGCATCCTGCTTGCTATCTCAAAAATAATCCTGCTCAGTATTTTTCAAAGAATTTTGATCAAAATTTCACATGGAATCCTGCCCCGGATTTTCCGTGAAATCTTACTCAGAATTGCCCAAGGGGTCTTGCTCAGGATTTTTGATGGAATTGTGCTCAGAATTTCGCAAAAAAATCTTCTCAAGTTCTTTCAATTAATATTGCCTTAGGATTTCTTAAGCAATCCTAATTAGAATTGTCCAAAGAATCCTGTTTAAGAATTTCCCAACGAACCCTGCATCAAGATTTCCCAAGGAACCATGTGGTAGGTTTTCCAAGAAATCCTGCTCAGGAGTTCCCAAATAGTCCTGCTCAGGATTATCTAAGGAATACTGACCTGAATTTCACAAGGAATCCTGCTAAGGATTTCATATAAAATCCATGAAATCCTTTGCCAAAACAAATCCCAAATTTCCCAAAACAAATCCTGGCAACGATATCCAGAAGAATCTTGGTTTGGACTTCTCAAGGAGTTCTTTGTCAGGATTCCAGGTCATTTGGCCGAATGCTGTTTGATCTAAATAAAAAAAAACAAAAGTGAACTACATTTACAGCGTACTTCTTCTTCTTCTTTCTGGCGTTACGTCCCAACTGGGACAAAGCCTGCTTCTCAGCTTAGTGTTCTTATGAGCACTTCCACAGTTATTAACTGAGAGCTTTCTATGCCAATTGACCATTTTTGCATGTGTATATCGTGTGGCAGGTACGAAGATACTCTATGCCCTGGGAAGTCGAGAAAATTTCCAACCCGAAAAGATTTTCGACCGGTGGGGTTCGAGCCCACGACCTTCAGCTTGGTCTTGCTGAATAGCTACGCGTTTACCGCTACGGCTATCTGGGCCCCTCGTACATTTGTAGTGAATTACGAAGTTGAATTTCAAAGAACTTATTCCGCATATTCTCAAAGAAGGACAAACCATCATCAGCTTTTGACAGTAATTAAAATGGTTTACGACGCGTTCGTCCTTCTACTGGATCGGTTTGCTTCAATTCCTCGAATCGTACTAAGTAAATTATTTCAAAATTCTAGCAATTACACTAACATGCAACTTTCGATAACGCTATGTTTTAGCTTCTTCTTTTTACAACGAGTTTCTTTGAGATAATTGTTCACCGAGTCATTCGGTTTACTACTATACGCAAGCATCGGTGAAGCGTTCAGTTCACACGCTGGAATCTTAATCTTGGAAGTGACATCTCACCTGAGTTAACCCTTGTGCTAAAAAAATATGTTTTGAATAATACTTTTTATGAACGTACTATAAGCCTTAATTCTAATAACTATGAAAAATACTTTTCTCTTGAGAGAACAGCCTATGTTTAAAAAAGAACAATTTGTTATAAAAATTTAAGCAAAAGCAATGAAAATTTACATAAGTGCGATGAAAATAATCGTTATAAAAGTATGACTACAAAAATCTGCCGATGATTTTAAAAAGGAAAAATTCCCAATAAAAATTATATGCTAAGTTATTTCTAATAGTAATGAAACCAGTATGACTCGAAAAAATAGCCTATATTTAAAAGAAGGAAAAACTTCTGATGAAATCATTAAAAACTTGGAACTCTAGCACACCTTTCGTATTCCAGAGACGAGTCAACCATCAGCTTGATGCGATGCATGGAGTTAAAAACATCGTCCTGAGTTAACGGGTTCATTCTCTTGGAGCACTAGCACTTATATAGCGACAAACATGACGTCCAGTCACATTATAAAAATCAACAAATCAATTAGCTGATCAGTCATTGGGCGACACTTGTTAATCCTGCACATCAGCGTTGTAGCAATTTGATTTTTTTTTATTCGTAATTCGCCGTTTGGCCGTTTCGGCAAAATGGCTGGACACCATTTCTACAGCGATCCTGCTTAATATTTTCTAAAGAATCCTATGATGAGAATTCTCAGGGAATCCAAATCGCAATGAATTCCTGCTTTATGATTTTCCAAGGAATCCTGTGCTAGAGAATATTGTGGCAAGAATCCTGTATCAGGATTATCCGCAAGGAATCCTGTGACAATGAGTCCTTTGGCAATGTCCCAACGAACCGGAATCCTAGGTAGAACATCCCAACAAATTACGTGTCGATATTTCCATAGGATTCATGGCCAGAATTCTGAAGGAAAAAATTGTGATGATTTCTAAAGAATAAAGGTGAGCGTAGCATCCTGGTGAGAATTTTTAAGTAACAGAAGTCAGTAGTTCCTACAAAGAAATAATTTCCCACAAGATCTTGATTAGGATATCCGAAATAATCCTGGTTTGGACATCCCGACGATTCCTGAGTCAGGATTTTCCGACGAATTTTGCGTTAGATTTTTTCAAGGAGCCCTGATCAGTATCTGAAAAATTTTTTTTTAGAACTTCGCAAGAGATTCTGATCAGGATTGTTAAGTGATAAATTATTGTTCGATGAGTCAACGTAATATCGATAAAAATAAAGGTTCCTCAACGACCTTTCGTTGACGATAATCAAGCATAAAATCAATTTCAACTTCAATATGCCTTCGATAAAGTGATTTACGTCTGATTAAAGATTAAAGATGAACATTTAACGATTAACAACCTTGATCCTGATTAGGATTAATTTCCTGGTCAGACAAGACTTACAATTTTTGTCATGTTATCCCAAGGAATCAGAATATCCTTGCAGTTCCAAAAATATAAATCAGAATTTTCTAGGAATCCTAGTCAAAATTCTTAGCAATACTGGTAAGAAGCTGTCCAATAATTTATGTAATATAATTTTCCGGATTTTTTAACGGATTTTGTATGCAGCATAAGAAATATAAAACCCCCTAGCCCCATAAGCGGCTTCTCGGCATTTCCGAGATTTTTAGGAAAACATGATCAATATTTTTGTTCAGAGTCTTCAACAAAGTAGTTGCAGATATTCCACTGATATCCAGATTTTTATTGCTGGTAATGTTCTAGAATTCTGAACAAGGTATCAAGGAATCCAGATTTAAAGTGTCGGTAATCCGAATTTATGAGGTATCCTAGTCAACAGTCCCCAGAAAATGATTAGGATTTATAGAATCCTGTTTATAATCTCCATCGGAGAATTTGCAACGAAACGTGATCTAGTTCCCACTGAAATTCTTTTCAGAGGTTCCACAGGAATTCTGCTCAGGATTTCCCAGAGAAGCCTGCTTAGGATTTATAGAGGATGCCTGCTCAAGATTGACACTGGAGTAGAAATATCCCAAGGAATCCTACTCGATACATCACAATGTCTGCTCAAGATTTCTCAATTCTTGTGAGGAGTCATCAATCAAATCCAAGCTTGTGTGGTCAATGCTAGACCAACAATTTACGTTCAGATAGCAAGATACAACAGTAAACGGTTTAAGGTCTATTTTGACCACGTCAAATACCTAAAAATACCGATTAGATAAACTTCGTCAAGCAAATCTATGAAAGCGCGCCCATCAATCTCCGTATCGCTTCGCCAGAACCGCAACAATGCAAACGCACGTGATTTGCAACCAATCAAACGACAACCTTCAGCCATCGGTTTGGCAGCTGATAAGCCTCCTTCGGGTTCGACTGAATAATCATTCTCATCTATCGAACTGTGAAGAGCCATTGATGAGGTGGCAAACACAATGAGATTCGCTGTTCTGTTTAACTGGAAGTTTGATTTGATGATAAGTGTTGGGTGAATTTCAAATTGGTTGTGTATTTTCCTTAGTAGTAGTAGTTTATGCTCTAATCTCGTCGTATAACCTTGATCCAATCTGGCTCAACAGAAATGCTTATAACTGATGCCAAGATTTTTTATTAAAGTACGAAACATAAAACTGCATTGTTTTGCTTGCAAGAATCATCATCATCATCACCACCATCACCACCTTACGAGTTTCTCGACCACCGGGTGCCCCGTTACATCCCATTTGTATTTATTTCCCCCTCACTCATGCATGTCACAAACAGCTGTGGCCGTTACGATTCTATACCGTTTTGTTAGAGGGGGACTATTTTGCACGAAATTCACAACTCTCGGTTATTCACAGCCAGAGGCGGTCGATGGATGCTGGCGACAGGGCCATATTAGAGCTGCTAACAAATGCTTCTCCCGTTTAGGCCCAAAAACTAGCGCTCTCGGTTAAAAGTTCTAAAAATATGGGCATGCACTGCTTTTTTTTTGCTTCTCTTCACTTTTTGCGGTGCATGACCTGATTTTATTTTTCACCCCGGAGCAGCTGTCAAATGTCAGCCGAGAGTACGGATGAAACGATTTTCTCCTGGTTGTTTGCTTCAGCTTCCCGTCTCGTGCAGTTTTCCTTTTTTTTTCAGCATATTTGCACTACTATAGAATTTTCTGGTGGTTGCACAAATTGCACGATTACGCATTGATCCCTGCTGCTGCTTCTTCTGCGCGGAAATTCCATATTCTTCACACTGACCTGACCCAGCACCTGACCCCGTGCCACCCTAGAAACCGTCTCAGTGCTTTGACTTTCCCATTCCTCCTTCATGCGCCTTTATTATTTAACGCAGTGCCCGTATTGGATGCTTCGCTCTTATTTCATGCCTTCTGACTCAACACTTTCAATCGATCCACAAAAATTCGTCTGCCGTCACCACCTACCTCACTGCGCTTCGACCCCCCTTCATAGAACACTTTCGCTAATGCCCTCTCACATTTCACTTGCGAATCTTCAAAATATTTACTTCACACTTCGATCTTTGTGCCAGAATTGAGCATGTTTTCTTGCTTTCCTCACTCCATCATCGAATGCGCCGCTTCTTCTACTGCTTCTGCTTCCCCCTCACACAAAACCACATTCGTTCCAGGATAGACACACAGGTTATTTGCACCGAAATAAAAACAGCCCCCAGTCAACCGATCCCCGAAAAATGTGAAAATTTTCACGCCGACGTCCGTCGTTCAAATTTTCCTCACACTAAACACACTAACCAACTAACGATACCGTCATCGTCCTCCGCCGTTCAACACACGGAAGAAGGATTCAGCCACCCTTCCCAGGAATTCCTCCGGTCCCTCTGACGTTCACCCTCCTTATCGCAAGGAAGCAAGGAGCCACCTCCCAACAAGATGCAGAGGTATGCAGGGTAGCGAAGACTCGAGGGAAAGGGAAAATCCAGTCTTATGCTTTTCCACCCCAGCAGCACAGACCGTCGTCGTCTCGGTTCATCAACGGCGGACTACGGCGACGGCGGTAGCCAGAAGTACGGAACGGAGACACTTTGGGACTATACGGCACGACGACAGTGCACAGACACGACGGGATACGGAACCGAAATACTACTGAACGGCGTCTTCGCTTTGGCTTCGATGGATAGCAGAAGTAGCACGGTCTCTCGCGGCACAAGACTATCGCATTCGCGGTTTTGTGTTTGGGGCGCAGACTAACGGTTTAGTATTCAGCGGATAGGGCAGTGTAACTGTATTCTGTGAAAGAGCGTGAACCGGGAGAATTTTCGGCGAGTTGATTGTGTGAGTGAGTGAGTGCGATGCGATGCAATTCGACAGGGATGCCATCCAGGTTCATGTTCTGATTGGATCAATGAGGATAATAATTGTGGGTGTATAAGTCCATCGATTTTGCGAAAGATCTTGCCGGCAAATCTTGGCAATTATAACTTCTTTTAAGGACATTTGATCATCATGATTTCTTTGGCAAAGCTGTAAGGCACATTCTAGAGTACACTTTAGCGTATTATATAACATTTAGTTCAATGTTGCAAAAATCACTAATTTAACATCTCTCATTTTAGATAATTATCAACGATGATATTGATCATTTGATAATTCTGCTCCTTGCAATCAGTCTTCAAATTCTTAGCTTGAGTTTAGTTCCACCCTAGGGAAAACTCTACCTTCTCCTCACACATTCGGTTCTCGCGTAATCTGCATGTTCTGCTACCGATTGTTGGACCTCTGGTATAAACTTTGAATTGTTTCAAGAAAAACTAAACTCAGTGGTGTTTCCAATATTTCATGATAGGTAAATATAGTTTTTGGAGTAAACTGCCACAAGAACTAAATAGAAATTGAGAATCTAGATGCACTCTCACTAGAGTAAAGATATAAGAATCATAATATAATTATCATCATGTGTGAATCTGATTCGCATTACGATCATTGTAACACTGATTTAGTTCTTGAAAAACGTGAAAAAATAGGACAGTTTTTTCCATATGAATTTCTATAGGGTAGAAGCACCGGCTTTGGTCATAGCACCAATTGCAGCAATGGTAGATTATACAGCATGAAAAAATTCGTGTCAAGTAGAACACTTTCACATTAGGGAGCTTCATTCATTTATTCGTCCAAATTGATTTAAAAAAAATCAAGAAAACAATAATTTTACTAACTTTTAACTACTATACTGCCGTTCTACGCATATTTGTACCGCGGTCCATAATGTTTACATATAACATGGGACAAGTAGGCGTAGAAAGGCAGTATACACCTAACTTGAACCACGGTTCTCCTGATTTGGCCACTCTCATAGGAAATCAATGCGATTCGCCAATTAAGGAACCGAAGCAAAAATGTAGCCAAAAATGGTTCTGGTGGGCTATATTGGCTATATTGGCCAACGCAATTATTAATACTAATATAAGGTTTAAGCTCAGTTACTATATTTTTCACATAATATGGATTCAAAGCTTTCATTTGGCGTATTTGCAGTATATGTAAGGATTTCCATATATGGTAATAAATTTTCGAGCTGTTTAGTGGAATACCTATAAGTAGATCAATTCCACTAGAACTCTAGTGGAATTGAATGGCATAGTACTAAATTCGGTTTATAATCTACTTTACATATATTTTTTTTAGCTACACTACAAAATTTAATCAGGATGCAGAAATGGTGGACGAAACGGATCACGCCAAAATTTTGCAGTTGTTCAGGGTTTATGATCACTCAACTGGAATAATCCCTGAATGGTTCGGTATTGAAATCCTTTCAAAAATTTCTAGAAGCATTTGAGGGGGTTAGAAGCAAAGGGGTGCGTGGCAAAATTCTATTTATGAGAAAAACGAGTTTGAAGTTCTTTCAGCATTTTTTTCTTTTCATGACGAATTTTATCCAGAATGAGTCGGAAAAATTAAAAATCGTGCTCGATAATCTACGATTTGGAGTCAATTTCACTCATATTTTCAGTATGATTCAATATCTGTTTTTCATAGATACATCAATCATTTCGAGTCAAGAATAATTTTTGAAAATGGCTCATGAGATCTTGCATATTCATTATTTGAAAAACTGTACAAAGTTAGAATTTTTTTTTGTAAATTTAAGTTTATTTTCATGCACATGCAGATGTAAACTGTAGATCTTAGAGAAAAAATTTCTATAGAGGAGTTGCAGTGTACTTTTTGGATTACAAGAAAAAATATATAAGTTGAAATTTTTTGCTTTTCATAGTGGAAACTTAAAATAATGAGTTTAATTTAAAATAATGGCAAAACCTTTTATTCATAATTTTTTTTTTTCACCAAAGATTTTTGATGTCTGGAACAAAATTATATGACAGAGAAATTTTAAATAAATAAGTTTTTCTGAAAACAACTTTTGGTTATTTTGGCAAAATAAATGTGTTTGGTGATACAACAAGCAAATTTCTAGCAAATCATTCTAAACCATAATGATTATCACAATTACTTCTCTAGAAGTGACCATTTTCAAGTCATTTAAAAATTAACGCAAACAATATTATTTCAATAATAAAATAATATTCGCGGTTCTCCATCAAGCAATATAAGTCAGTATAAAGTAATATGGCATATACTCTCAACAAACTTCTGTTCTTGATGGAGAATCGCGAATAACTTATAAAAATTAACTATTTTACTGTTAAATGAATACATTTCTTCATTGAACTTGAAAAAAACTTGAAAGTTGTTAGTTCTAGAGAGGTGACTATGATACACATTATGGTTTATAATAACTTAAAAATTCTGATTTTATCATCAAAACTCATATATTTTGACAACAAACCAAGATTTAGAAAATCAACCAAACTTTTTATTAATCATTTTTTTACCATGAAACTTTGTCACAACCATTTGTTTCTTATGAAAATTCAAAATATATTAAAAATTGGATTTTTATGTAATTCAAAATTTAAGATTCATTTTTTAATTTTCTGTAGCAAAAAAAAATATTTTTTTTTTCAGTATATTTTATTTTCTTGTAGCCCACACAATTCACTACAACTTCTCTATAGCACATTTTCTCAAAAATAAACGGTTTCGGAACTATATGCAAAAACTTAAAGGCCATTTTTAAAAATTATTATTGAGTTAAAATGATCGATTTTTGTGCAATTTACTGCAAACCGAACATGGTCGAGTTCTGTGACCGCCCGATTTGAACCGATGGGAACCAAGAAAAAAACAAGACAACTTTCTACAAATAATGTTATTGTTTGTGGTTGATGGAAAACCTTTTCACTACATTTTGAGTGTACTTAGCCCTTAAAAAATCTTTAAGGAAATAACTGCAACAATCCGTGAAAAAGTGAAATTGCTGGTGGAATCCATGTAGCAAATATTCAAGGAGGTCTCATGAAAGGAAGTTAAAAAGATTTTCGCGAAAACAATCCTGAGATATCCTCGTGGAGGAATATCTGCAAAAAATATCAGAGGAACATCGGAAGAGTAATTCTTAGAGAAATTTCTTGCAAATTTTTGAACAGTTTTTTGTGTCAAGCACCAAAACACCCCTATTTACTTATTTTAGGGTTGCTGAATCAATTTCATGGTTGTTGAAAATGCATTATTTAATTTTTTCAGTAAACTCACATGCAAGTGTAGCAGCGATTTATTTACTAAATTTACTACAGAATTTAACAACAGAATACTTATTCACTAAGGGGTCTATTATGTAAATCAAGCAGATTCATGTGACACGTCTGTAATCATTGTCGATCAAAGTAAGCATGCATATTTCAGATGTCACCCGTCGACTTCCATAGTAAACCAGTCACATAGAGTGACAACTGTCGAATATTTCGAGTGACAGAGCCCTGTCGAGCATATTTTTTTGGTCGACAGTGACTCCAGTCGAGTCATTTTGCTCGACTCGACTTATAAAATAGAGCCCTAAATTCATAACACTTTTGATGCACAAAATGCTTCTTTTTTTTGAAGCTTTAGAGAAATATTGTATTTTGTCATATAAAAGAAACAAAAAATATGTATAGAGACTGCAAACTTGTTGAAGAAATCGATTTAATCGAAATTTTATAGAGCAAGTGCAATTTAAACCAAACTATGTCATACCGGGCATTTTCTTAGCGTCTTTCAGTCTCAACGGCAATTAGAACTAAAATATTTCTTCTACGCCCAACGTTTCGATTGTATTTTCAATCTTTTTCAAGGGTTAGAAAATGTTGTTCTTCTTGAAAAAGATTCAAAATCGAAACGTTGGGCGTAGAAGAAACATTTCAGTTTTAATTGCCGTTGAGACTGAAAGCCGCTAAGAAAATCCCCGGTGCAACTTATAACAGTCGAAAGCATCCAATTAAAATTATGTCGTAAATGGAAGTTTCAGTCAAATTATTTATGCTTGGTAAATTAGATCTCTGAAACAATTGATACCGTTAAGTCACCAGTCACCGTGCGGCCTCCATTCACCGTGCACACATACAAATTCCTACAGAATATTCATACAATTTTCACAAATTATTCATTTGTCAGCAAAATAAGATAAAACTGATGAAATGAAGTAGTTTTTGTCACAAAGCATTTTGAAAAACCTAATTCATGTAGTCAAAATCATGTGAATTCTTATGATTATGAGATTTTTCAACACTCTTAGAAGAAACGTCGAAAATTCACATTTTTCATTTTAGCGATCGAGTATAAAATTTTGCAAAACTTCAACAAGTTTTCACTGTGGATATTATAAGTAAGATGCATTTCATTGCATGACCAATGAGATTTTATGCAAATTAGATTTTTTTTATTGTGTTTCACTTGAAACCCAAATGCACGGTGAATGGATCCTTTTCAATATATATGGTTCTATTACCGTGCATTAGTGTAAAAGGCATGAAATTATTCGATAATATTAGACTCAATGTTATGTCTTCATTAAACTACTTTATATTTAGTTTTTGAGTGAATATGGAATGGTTTGGACAATACAGTCAAACCACCTATACTGATTTTAATGAAAAAAAATATTATTTAGCCAATTTTTAAACTTTTTATGGTTTTTATTGTAAATGAAGATTTTAATACCCTTAAAAATGAGTGCGTACACTACTAGCAACATAGCTGCTCCACCAACAACGTTTCTTCAAGATACAAAACTAAAGCATGACGAAAACTATACGCACGGTGAATGGTGCGCTAGTGTGCACGGTAAATGGTGACATAGAACGGTACGAGGCGACCTTAACATGACATTTTCGAACATAATTTTTGAGTAATTTTTTGTCATGCATCACTAGTTTTAGATTTTTCCATGAATTATTATATAATTGCACGCTACGTAGTGGTATTCGCTTCAAATTATTTGGCAAAGTTATATAATTTTTTGAAGTGTACATTTTTCTTAAATGCACGGTGAATGGTAGCTTGACGGTAAATGGTTTTTGAATTTCATGTAAGGGGTCATGCACAAATTACGCCACGCTCCAAGGGGGAGGGTGTCAAGCCAAGTGTGACAAGCCTTACAAAAATTTCGAAGGACTCATACAAAAAACGTGACAAAGTGGGGGGAGGGGGTCAAAAAAGTTGAAATTTAGCGTGACATAATTTGTGTACCATCCCTAAATGTTGAAACATCAATAGTTTACACATCTGTAGCCCAAAAATGTGACGAAATGGAACATTTCTTAGAACGGCATCAAACTTTATAACGATGTGTTATCTCTGACAAGTCAATTGCTCCTGGTTGGATCTTTGGAAAAATAAATCAGAATCAGAAGGAATACAGTCAACTCTCCCTTACTCGATATCGAGTTAGATACTATAAGTTGGCTTTCATGGCTAACTCGATGGTTTGTGGTCACTTCTATCTCGAGTTATGAAAAGTTGACTGTACTCACAGGAATATTTGGGGGAATTTCCGCAGGATTGACTGGAGAAATTCTCACAGGATAGCTGAAAGAATCTTTAGAGATATTTTTGCATAACTCTATGGAGGATCCTTGCAAAAATGTTTGAAGAATATGTCAACCTATTTTTGCACAAAATACAGAACAACCTGGATTATTTCTAGCAGCAATACATGGAAAAATTATATAGAGACAGTCTTGCAAAATATTTGGAGAAATTCCTGAAGAAATCCCAGAACAAGTCCCTGAAGGAACTCTTATGAGCATTACTTTAGGTATAGCTAGATTTTTCGATAAACGCATACAGCAATCTTCGAAAGAACTCTTGGAGAAATATCTTAAAAAAAAACTTTGAAAACCATTGAAAAAATAATAATAAAGTTTTTGTTTCAGTTACAATTTAAAGAATCTTTGATGAAATCCCAGTATGAAACACTTGCAGGATTTTCTATGAAATCCTTTGGAGTTATCCTTGAAGAACTTCTAGTGAATTGTTATTATTTTCGGCCAATTTTACATGCGCCACCGCAAGATTTTATTAATGCCTTTGGAAGGTAAAGAGATCCCTGAATAATTTGTTTCAAGAATCCTGGAAACAATTTTGAAGAAGATACAGGAGGAATTCCTATAAGTTTTCATAGCGAAATTATCCAGGGCTAGTTCTTAAATGGAATGAAATCACCAGAAATGTTTTTATTACACATATATGTAAGGGAATTCACGGACAAATCACTAGAAGTATCCGATCAAATGATTTTTTTTTTTGGGAAAAAATCAGGATAAATAACTACTGGAAGACGAAGAAGAATATGTGGTGGAAATCTTGTGAAAATATTTGGAAAAATAATCAAACAATTTCTTTGTAGTAATCTATGTAACCCTTGGAGGAATACCTTGAGAAGTTCCAAAATAAATCACTGGAAAACTTACACTTAAAGTGAGTTCATGAAGAAAATTGGTTCTCAGTTAAATGCATGAGGAAATTTCTTCTTGAATTGAAAAAATCCAGGAATGATATTATTTCGGGTTGTTTGAAGAATATCCGCAGTATTTTTGGCAGAAATTCCACACTGCTGTGTATTCTTAAAAGAATTCTTGAAGTGTTTTACATAAGTATTTTTTGTAGAATACCCCGAATAAATCTAAAACATTGCTAGGACGAATACTTCGAAGTATTCATGATGAAATCTTGTGGAATTGGTGGAATACTTGGTGGAATCTCTAGTCAGTGGCATAGCTAGGGCTGTCGCGGCCCAGTGCGGGGACAATTTCAAAGGCCCATTCTATTTTTTTTTTTAATTTAACTTAGAGATCTCATGCATAAAAAAAGTGATAAAAAAAACTGATCAGGAATCACGCTTCAATAAAGATTCCTCAGAGAATCCAACCATTCATCT
Source organism: Aedes aegypti (assembly GCF_002204515.2). Classification (NCBI taxonomy): domain Eukaryota; kingdom Metazoa; phylum Arthropoda; class Insecta; order Diptera; family Culicidae; genus Aedes; species Aedes aegypti. Next base: position 187,681,939 of record NC_035108.1, on the reverse strand, counting down.
CTTAAAGGGCCATTCTAAATATTTCTGTGAGGATTGCTCGGGGGACGTTTGAATGTACAAAAAAAAAAACTTCCTGAGAGTGAACTTCAGATGTTTGCTAAAAGTTTCTTTCCGTAAATAATTCAAAGATTTTTTTCGGGAATTCATTAATCAATTTGATTCCTTCACATATTTCTTAAATTATTCCTCCCAGATTTTCGTTCAAGATACCTTAAAGGATTCATCCAGGATTTTTTTCCAAAGATACCCCCAGAAATGACTCTAGGGATTTCTTCAAAGAAGTGATCGTTGTCGGCACTGATCGAGCGATTCTTATGCAGAATTCAGAATCCCTCGACCGATGCGCGACATGTTTGATCCTGCCCTCATCGCCGGCCCCCGCAGGAGCAAGCGTTAAGGTCGAAGAATCAAGCACAACTCTCTTTTTCTGAGAATTTCCCTGAAAATTATTGATAAAAACTAACCAGGGTTCATCAGAGATTCCTAAGTTCCAAAAAAAACCCCAGAAGTTTCTTGTCAGAAAGAAATTTATCATAGTTTTCGCTTATTACCACGAATTCCATGGAAAGCGCATCCCAGAATACAATAACAGGATTCTGGACTCAAACTGGTAACACTTCCTCTTCTTTCGAAACATGAGAACACCCCCCCCAACAGAAGATAGTCACAAAGCAGAACGAATGCTCACCGAAAGGAAGACCAATCCTGCAAGCAGGTTGACTTTTCCGAGATTCCGAGCCTTACTCACAGGCATTCGCTACTTGAAAAATTGAAAATACAAACACGTAGCATCACCACTGCTGCCCATACTCGCATAACAGTCCCATATTATATGGGATTTCCTATATAAATGGGACTGTTATGCGAGTATGGGCAGACTACAACTTATACAATTCCGTTACAGTTTCCTAGGATGTGGGGGTATGTCTCTGCACACATACCATTGCATAATCCCCACGCATTTACACAGTGAAGTAAGAATGCATCCCTCCAAAGGATTTTCCACATCAATTATGCATGTATTTGATGACGCTGCTCGGACGGTTTGTGAAACTGTTCACCTGTATGGGTGGTGAATGCTAGGCAGATGAATGGACGAATCAGAAGTTAAAAATCTATGACTCAGATAGTTATTCGTCAAAATCATGGGATGCTTATCCCAATGTTCACAAATGGATTCATGTGGAAGATTTCCAACAAAATTGAGCATTTTGACACAACATTCTGTGACTCATACAAAGTATCAGAACCCTTGAATTAGTTACATTCCCCACCCCAGATCCATTACATCGATACCACACTGACGTCGTTTCGTTATTCACCAACTCACTCACTCACTACATTTCCCATCTCACGGTTCACTAGTCTCGCTTTGTTTGTGACAAAGGTGTATACAAATTTTCCGATCAACCACCCCCTAGGACGATTCACCACAATCCGAGGCGAGAACGATAACGACCGAACGAGGAGCGATGGACCAATTTTCATGTAAACAATTGCATTTTATTGATTTATGACCGCTCCCGGGAGTTTTCGATTATCAACTGCTGAGTTCGCTTTTCGGTTTATCTCAAATTTCAACTCGCACACCTTAGGTTCCAGTATTTGTGAGATTATACGCTCTCTATCGACGATTCCCACCGATTGCTACTGATTACTTAATTGACCACGACCAGAATGGTGGTTTGATTTTCGATTCGCTGCACTACGGTTGATAACAGTCGTTCGAATTTGACGACACGCCTTGCAGTTTATCGTACCGTGCACTCGCAACTTCTTTGCTATTGCAAACTTGTTGAAAATTTCAACTCTTCCGCCACTTAGTTGGTTAGTCACGTCGAGTGTAACAAACAGATTAGAAATCCAATTAGACGACGTCGACGGTAACGATACCATACTTGAAGCATCGATCTGATTACACACTGGAAAGAGACTGCTCAACAATAAATCAATATAGAGTGATGAGGCTTTCGTTACCCTTGTGGTAACATTTGCGAGTTTGAAGCAAATCTATACTGGAGATGTCTGAGATCTATCTTCGATTCATCACTGGATCTTCAGTTCAAGACATTTTTTATACCTTTCAAATTTTGAATCCAACAATTGTTTCATGACATCCAAGTACCTAGTAGAGTTACATATTTCTTAGGAGCACATAAATGTACTGACGAGCCTCCTACCAAACTGTCTCTCAGCTCATCCGAATCCTAGTGTGCTGCGCTAGCCGGAGGGTCACCCAAATTCTAAAAGCGCGTGCTAGGTGATGTGCTCTCTGTGAGACTCGTCTCATGCGCTGCTCGGCGCTACGACTCGCCATCAGTATCCAAGAAAAGCCTCTACAAGTATTTTCGCCTTATTATGCAGGTGTCTAGATAGTCTACATGATATGGTCGAAGACTCGCGATCCAAGAGTTACAATTTCGATCCTCGTTGAAAACTTTTGTAATCACTTCAATTATTGCGCTGAATTTTGAACAGCACATGTGACGGAGCGCTCAAGAAAAGGTCTCACAATGTACAGCGCGCCCGTGCGCTTGCCACCAATGAAGCTTCTGCACCTATGACTACAGCACGTGCACAGTAACTCTAGTACCTACTTCTTGCGAACTTCAATAGTTAAACTCAAAAGTCATTGGGTTCAACGATTGACGAGAACTATGCGTTTAGTATCCCCCGTAACGCAGGTAGATCACCTTTACGGGGTGCGTTTCGAGGCAAGATCTATCGTGGCAGCAGGGACGAAAGTCTAGGGGCATAATGGACCTCAGCGTGCTGGGGTGTTACACAAGAGGTGCTCGAGCTCACAGTGGACTCTTATGAACCTTAATAAATACCTACGCATAGATCCGAATGTAACCTAACAGGAGTGTCAACCGGCACATCAGGATTGATGGCAACAAGATCCGAATTATGGCATACTGCTCGCGACACAAACGGACAAGGAATGGAACTACGAGTAGGAGTGATTTGAGCACATTGGGACCAACGCCAGTACGACCCTAATTATCTATACTGGCAGCGCACGACGGTAACGGAATAGTAACGGATATTTACTGGATAATATGCGTCCAGGCTGACAGCGACGACATTCTACTCCCTTAGTAAGGTCGGGTGACACTGGCCTGAAACGGCGAGTGGGCTAATGGCGCAGGCTGCCCCCGTCCTGTAATCCTCGGCGGGAGGCTCAGATGCCATTATCTGACTTGCGCCGATTAGGCCTGAGCATAGTACCTCATGGAGGACTATGTCAACCCTAGCATAGCCTCCTTGCTTGTATAGATAACAAAGGCGACTACTCCAGCAGAAATAAATAGCGACTCTTAGGGAGATCCATAAGAGATGATACATCAAAACAAACAACTAGCGAACTGTTAAGGAGAAGTTTCTGGATCCATCAGTAACCGGCTAAGTTTCCTGTCAAGAACCAACATCAACTTAAGTGAGAGCAAAAGCCTAGACACTGTGACGACGGCAGGCACTGGCCGTTCCAGTGCAACATGTGAGTTGATCGATGGCCTGGAACTAATCGAGGGCATGGATTGTAATAGAGACTATCTCCCGAAAATGCAGGTAGCTGCTGAGCAACTCGATGCCAGCATCGAGTTTGTTAAGAGCAAAAGCAATATCAGCAAGGACTTGTAAGCAAGTCTGCTGAAATTGTGACAATCAGTCCTAGCTGCAAAGCATAACTACGAGTAAGCCAAGGCACAACTTGGCAATGGTAAATATTTCCAATGAACATGGTAAACATAATCAATGAAAAGCTCTTAGCGGCGGTCAAGAAAATGAAAGCGAAAAAAGCGCCCGGCCCTGATGGTATCCCCAACGTGGCGTTGAGAGCAGCTTTAGAAGCCAACCCAGATATGTTCAGAACATCACTGCATATCTGCTTAGACTCTTAGAGGAAGGGCATTTTCCGTACCACTGGAAAAGGCAAAAACTAGTACTGCTACCAAAACTGAATAAGCCCCCCGGTGAACCAGTTTGCTAGACACACTCGGTAAGCTACTGGAGAGGATCATTCTTCACACTTCAGTCGTCGCGCTGTTGTATTTTGCACAACACCGCTGAAAAAACCTCGCTTTTCGTTCACAACAGCAGCGCGGTGGTTATGAAGGTGGCAAACTGCGCGACGACTGGAAGGTTAATAGGCTGACGGCATTCACAGAAGGCGAAAATGGACTGTCGGAGATGCAGTTCGGATTTCGGAGAGGGAAATCAATGATAGATGCAATCAAAAGGGTGGTGGACACAGCCGACAAAGCAAGGACGACAAAACGACGAGGCAACTGCTTTTGTGCAGTCGTTAGATCGATGTGATGAATGCATTTAACAGCGCAAGCTGGGAAGCCATTGCTGCAACGCTGTATAAGATGAAGGTTCCTGACTATCTGTGCAGTATTCTTGGAAGTAATTTTGATAATCGAACACTGAGCTACAATACTATTGAAGGACAGACGAATATTGTGATCAGTGCGGGCTTGCTCCAGGGATCTGTTTTGGGTCCGACGTTGAGTAACGTACGACGGAGTGCTGACCCTGAAGCTACCAATCGAAATAGTAGGATTTGCAGACATAACGCTGGTGGTAATTGGCGAATCACTGGAAAGAGTGGAGATGCTTGTCACAGAGGCAGTGGACGTTCTTGAAAATTGGATGCGGGAGAAGAATTTGACCATAGCTCACCAGAAAGCTGAATTGGTGCTCATCAGCAACTGTAAAATGGTCCGAAAAGCAGAAATCACATTTAGGAAACACGTCATAGCCTCAAAACGTGAACTGAAACATCTCGGCGTAATGATCGATGATCGGCTCAACTTTAATAGCCACGACGATTATACCTGCGAGAAGGCAGCGAAGGTGATTTCGGCACTGTCCAGGATTATGCCGTACGATTCGGAAATAAACAGTAGCAAGAGAAGGTTATTGGCTAGCGTGTCCTCATCCATCCTTAGGTATGCTGGTCAAGCGTGAGCAGAAGACAAAGAGGAATCCAGTTCGGCTTGCCAGTAAGTTCAGGCTGATGGCCATGCGGGTATCGAGTGTCTACCGTACTATATCGTCGGAGGCGGTATATGTCATAGCCGGCATGCTCCCTATCGGCTACGTTTTGGAAGAAGATTGTAAGTGCTACGAGGCAAGGAGCTCTAGAGGAGTTCGGTAGACTGCAAGAATCGACACAATGAGGAAGTGGCATCAGGAGTGGGATGCCTCTGCAAATGGAAGGTGAACCTATCGTCTTATCCCAAACCTGTCGAAATGGGTGAACAGGACACACGGAGAAGTCAGGATCCATATGACGCAGTTCCTATCAGGCCACGGCTGTTTTAAACAGCACCTGCAACAAATAATAGTTGCGTGACGAACAAATTGCACCGTTTACAAATTAAGTAACGCTTTATGAAGAGTCAAAAGTTGGGTCAAACGTTATAACTTAAGGCGAAGTAGGCCGTCATTGAAATTTGTACGCGTCGTTGATGATTGTTGCTAATTCATCTCACGATTTCGAATCAAAGAAAATTAGTTGGTTTTGCACTGACACAGCTGAAAAAGTATCGGCATACTTTATGCATGTTAGCGCGTACAGTGATACATTTTCAAGTCGATATAAACTATCAAGACTGAGTTTTATCACTTTGAAATGCAAGCTGAAAAGTCACCATTGTTGCCAAAACGAATGACGGGCTACTTAGCCTTAAACAAAAATAAAGAAAGAAAAGCATTTCCATGCTAAATGAAGTTTGTGGGTGAGGGAGTATATCAAAAATTATATAAATGGTAATAGCGTATCAAATCCAACATGTTATATCTGAAATAACGTAATGAAAACGAGAGAAAAGTCGTAAAACCGCAAAAATGCATTTATATGGTTTAACTAGCTTAAACAAAAAAAAATAATCTGCGTCCAAACTAATGCTATTAGTCCAAAAAAGCCCCATAAAAATCGATTATTTGAAAATAACTATTTTACCATAAGAGATAGCAAGTTGCAATGTTCAACAAAAACATGTAGTTTTGATATTTGAACAATTTTGTAGAGGACACAAAAAATGTCAAAAATTGTAGAAAAAAGTTATACCAGATTTTTAAGGGTCATTTGAGGATAAAATTACATATCTTGTAATGTATGAGAGATAGAAATTTGGTGTCTTCGACAAAGTATCTTGAATTAACATATGCTACAACTTTGCTGAAGACACCGACCGTCTATCTCAAACAGGTAAAAAAAATTATCTCACTTTTAGGTGATTTAATCACCTGGCCGCTAGTATCAAAAGAAGCGCTTTTACAAATCAAGAAACTTCTCTGAACAAACTTTTTAACTAAAACCAACGGTTTAGACGCTATTCTATTTCGATCATAAAATGGGCTAAAAAATCACTGTGCAATGCATGGGCAGGCTTTAGTTTTAGCTAAGCTGAGTAGCAGGGTCTGTCTCAGTAGAGGTGCAACGTCTGACAGCATAAAAATAGACATATACCTTTCCCATTGAGGGGTCCATGGAAACTATTTTTTTTTTCTATTATTCTTTAGGCTGATACAAATATTAATTTTCTTTTATGTCCGAGACCACTTGGAAGGTACGAGGGGGGGATAAAATAAATAAGGAACAAAAAAATAAAAAAGAAAAATAAAGTTTTTTTTGTTTTTAATTTTTATTTTTAAAGATAGTTGTTGAACTTTTTTCAATCGCCCTCTGGATCACTATTTAACCTGTTTTTTTACTTTAAAAATTGAAAAAAAACTATCTGTTGTCAAAAAAAATATGAATCTTTTTTTTGTCCCCTTCAAAATTTTCGGATTTTTGAAGGGGGGGGGTGACATAAAAGAAAATTAATATTTGTGTCAGCCTTATTTATATTGATATCCAGGTATAGAATATTAAATTGGTTCAATCCTATAATTTTACATATTTACTACGAATGATTCATATACATCCCACCAACTTTACAGCTTAGTTTCATAACTGATTACCATTACTGTATGTTTCACACAGAAGCACTTTCTTTTGCATTTATATGTCCTGTCTGCAAAAAATTTTTAGAATCACCAGCAAAACTTTCTATTAGTAACCTGGATAACGTCCATTATCTACAGAAGAAATATCGTACACCGATTGCATTGAAAGCTTCAAAAATATCTTCCACTATCAATTCGCAAGCCTTTGCACATAAGATAATACACGACGAAACCACTCGAAGAAACGGCATGTAGCCAATACATAAGCCCCGTATCGCACCGATAGCTAGATAGCACAGCACGTAATCTTTTATTAGTCAATTGTTTACACTTCAGCGCAAAAGGAAAACATCGCGTCACTAATCACTCTGAAGAAGGTATGAACTTGCTCCCTCACCTTTTCCCCGGCAACAACTCCACCCCCTCATCCCAGGATGTGTAATAGTTATACCGGTAATTCACTTGATTTTTTCAGCCATCACTTTGCACTCGATTCCGTCGGGGCGATGACGACACCTTTCCACCCGTCTGTCTCGATTCGTCAACTCACGAACAAAATAGTGAAAGACCAGTAGCCGTCCAGACGACCATTACTCCGAAACTCACTGACCTATACTGTGGGAGGCCACGACCGACACTTGGCTCTCCGTCGATAAGGCGAGGATCGTTTGATTTTCTTCCTTCCAGTTCCAATCAGTCAACCGAGTCATTCAGTGAAGTGATTGTTGGTGTGCAGTGCAAGCCACCCGTCCCCACCCCAAATCTAACCTAACGAGCAGGGAAAACAAAAGCGAATCCTTACATCAACCCTCGCTTTCGTGCGCTCGTGTGCGTCAGCAGAGCGCACTGTCTGAGACAAAATGCAAAAGGGAGCGTTTTCCTCGAAGTTGAATCGCTGCTGTACGTGTAGGTGATAGAGAGGCATGACTGTGTGTAGGAGTTTCACTGGAAAATGGCACACACCCTCATGATTATGTTTTTCCAAGTGAGAAAGGTTGGCTTTTGAGACAGTGTTGCCATGTCGAATGAAGTAGTTCTTCCGCAGGCGCAAGAATTCAGTTTTCAGAACATTCGATACATTCTTTTATGAAATAGCAATCAAAGTTTCTATCCTTTGTCCCCATTAGAACAAAGACTTCTTTTCAGCTTCATACGGTAACTATGCAGCCACGGAGCCCCGACAGACCGTTATTATGTAAAAAAATTGTCCATGAAATCTGAGCACAGGGCTCGATTCCTGAGGTAATTCTGCACCTCTGGGCCAATTAAAAAAAAAACCCTAAGAGGAATCTCGAGGAATCGTGATTTGAAGTTTTTTACTTAAAAATTCAATATAATCCATATTAAAATTTCGCAATAGCACTGAAAAAAACCTACAAAAACGCTCAAAAAGTTGGCCAAACTGTTCTCAACAAGTAACACTTGTTACCGTTGTTAAAATTAGAAATATTTATAACTGGCTTAACTTAATCCACTCCTTAAGGTGAATATCAATGATAAAATAAGTTAAATTGAAGCCACACTTCAAATTTTCAAGAGCACAAATCTGGAGAACCGAACACCCGTTTGAGCTGCACCGCCAGCTAGAGACCAGTCGATTAGATTTTCAGCTTAAATGGATGTTTAATTTTCCAGATTCGTGATCTTAAAAAAAAAATGATGCTTGGCTCTGATTTAACTCTTTTTCATAGTTTACTGGCTTAAATTTCATTGATTGTTGTTTTCCATGTTAAACCGATTGGAAAGTAAACCAAATAAATCAATAATTCACAATGTTGTTATTTAAAAAAAAGGATATGGGAATAAATGTAGCACAATAATAGTTAGTAGATAAATCTTGTGAATACTTTTATAGTCAATTAGAGCTAGTATTACCGGTTCTTTCAAATTTTGAATGATTTAGTTACTCTGGTACGCTCAAGTCAATAACAGAATGATCATACGCCGATGTCATCCACGGGGTCGCTGAGCTTCACCTGATTGATGTTACTTTTTTTCAGGGATTCGCACTAAACGGCCAGCTCATTGAAGTGTGCCTATTTTATTCGCTCAATACTTTTCGCTCCTGTAATTGAATACTTCACGTTTATCGAACGAGACATCAATCAAATATTAACATTTATTTCTTAGATTTCATTCTATTTAACTAAGCTTACTGGTTTAAGCCATGTAAAAATATACTTAAGCCACTCTGGTAAGTTAAGCCAGTTGTAAATATTTCTAATTGTAACAATGGTAACAATTGTATACTAGTTGCATTCCTCCTAAGGATTTTTTTTAAATTGGCCTAGAGGTGCAGAATGACCTCAGGAATCGAGCCCTGTGCTCAGATTTGATGGACAATTTTTTTTACATAATAACGGTCTGTCAGGGCACCGTGTGCAGAGGATTTGCAGAACCATTGCAATAAAGAGCATTTTCTAATTTATTGAGAATCAGGGATTGAATTCTGAGAAAATTGACTGTATCTCTCACTTATCGCTCTCTGTAACAATCATGATTCGCAACACATCATGAGAGTTTATTTATGGTCTACTGCTACAGTGGCGCAGGAAGTGGGTAGGACTCCATACCTAGTAAAGCCTAGTAAAGCGTGGCATGGCTTGTGCATGACCCAAAAAAAAAATCTGGCTCGTGAGAAGAACGTTTGAGAATATCTATAGTGATTATCCTGGGCAACTAACTGTAATAATTGCAACAAGAAACTTCTTTAACATTTAGAAAACAAACAGAGCCATCATCCATGGCATTCTGAATGAATCAATGGATGGTTTCTTGAAAATATCTACGGCCAACCCTGTACAGTTATGGGACAAACAGCAGTGAGCATTATTGTAAGTTGGAATCATGACGAGTTTCTGGAACATCCTTAGAGAATTATCAGAAGATTATTGATGAATCTTTGGATGGACTAATGGATTAATCTAATACCAGTCGCATCGTATAATACACAGCACGAGTGTGTGGGGCCCAGATAGCCGTAGCGGTAAACGCGCAGCTATTCAGCAAGACCAAGCTGAGGGTCGTGGGTTCGAATCCCACCGGTCGAGGATCTTTTCGGGTTGGAAATTTTCTCGACTTCCCAGGGCATAGAGTATCTTCGTACCTGCCACACGATATACGCATGCAAAAAAAATGGTCATTGGCATAGTAAGCTCTCAGTTAATAACTGTGGAAGTGCTCATAAGAACACTAAGCTGAGAAGCAGGCTCTGTCCCAGTAGGGACGTAACGCCAGAAAGAAGAAGAAGAAGCTGAGGGTCGTGGGTTCGAATCCCACCGGTCGAGGATCTTTTCGGGTTGGAAATTTTCTCGACTTCCCAGGGCATAGAGTATCTTCGTACCTGCCACACGATATACGCATGCAAAAATGGTCATTGGCTTAATAAGCTCTAAGTTAATAACTGTGGAAGTGCTAACAAGAACACTAAGCTGAGAAGCAGGCTCTGTCCCAGTGGGGACGTAATGCCAGAAAGAAGAAGAAGAGTGTGATGGTGCTAGCGATTTCTGAACGTGCGATCACTCTTGATATAAGCTATCAAAACATTGCTGAATCTTTGACGATTTTCAGAGCAATTCCTGCAGCATGTTCTCTAGAAGTTCTTGACTGTTTCAGAATAGCCGTAGACATTTCTGTTAGCAGTTCTTAGAAAACTCACATATTTTTTGAAAATATTTAGAGCAGATAATGATGATTTACGGAAAGTTTTTTTTTTCAGAGCTGTTGAAGAAATTTGATTGAAAATATTTGATTGAGTTGCTGTGCTATGAAACATTTTCAAGCATCATCAGAATCTCATGAAAACTTTTGCGATTAGCCGCGTTACTTCAGTGCATAGAAGAAAAAAAACTACACAAGTTCACGAAATTTGTTGCTGTTCATTTATTTGTTATCAATAAATGAATGAGGAAATCAGAACAACCTCACTGCTTGTGAAGGCAATTAGATTGCTCTAATTTTGTCAAATTTATTTAATTAAATAGTTTAAAAAGATATAAATATGTATCAAGGCTATTTATATTTTTTTTATATGACTAATAACATAAGTTGCTCCAATCAGATCTTTATTTACCCGAACGGAACCAAGTACATACAAGCTTACAACACATACTTACGGTTGCATCAATTCGCTTTATCTTTTCACAACAGACTTTCATCAATCTAATAGTTTGAAAAGCGTGTAATCAAATGTTCACTGACTAAAACACAAAATATCGATACTTTTATGACACGCATACTTCATATCAGCCATAATCTTAAGTTTGCAGAATAATAATCACTAAATATTAATCAAAAAAAACACCCAAAATAGGATTAATTGAAAATATCTAAAAATAGCAGTTTTTGGCAAAACTAAGAAAACACGTGAAATTGTAGTGACGTTTTTGCACGATTGGGCAAGTTTTGTTGAATTTAGAGATAATATGTAGATTTTATGCAATAGGCTTCTAAAACTTTTGATAAAATCTTGATTTTATTAAATATAACACAATAGAGTATTCTCTTGTTACTACTTTGACATGTTTTCCCGCTCTAATAACGGCGATTCAAACTTTAATTTAAAAAATAAGTCCAAATTTGAAAAAAAAACTTTTGATCATCTTTGACGTTCACTTAGTCGTCACAAACACCGCAGAGGTTCAACTTTTTAACACTGTTCCTATCTGACATTTCGGAAGGAACTAGGAAAACAAAACACACCCACAATTTGAGTTTAAACCAAGGCACAAAATCTCAAAAATCAGAAAAATGGTATTTGGGCTCAAACGTACGAAAAACATTCAAAAAATTGAGTAAACATGTGTTTTTGGTATGAACATAAACGTTTGGTACTGAAATTGGGTCAAGGCATAGCACCCTATTTGCATTTTTTTTTCACGGTTTAAAAAAAAAATGGTTATCAAGCGTTTATGCACAAACTAATACACCTCAAATCATTCTTATAGTAGGCCTAGAAACGTTCTGACAAAAAAAAATCATGAGATTTTTTTTTGTTTCATGCTATGAGAGTTCGACCGAAATTACAATTTTACATCTAAAAACCACAAATAGCTATAACTTTTACAAATCTCAATCGATTTCTATAAAATTTAGAGTGAAAGTCTCTTACTTGGGTGAACGCTTTTTATTTGAGATTTGTTAGTCAATTCTCTGCCTAGCCTTGATAGATCATTGATGTAATACAAAATCCCCAATCGATTCTTGACGGATTTGCGACAAGACTTTTGTCGATTCATGATATGATGGGATCCTCCCGTAGTTCATCTAAGATTCTATTCTTGGTGTATTTCAGAAGAAATTCTTGATATATTGCTGTCAAAATGTATAAGCCATTCCTGATGAGACCGTGATGAATTCCTCGTAAGATATCTTATAGGTTTGAGTGCATTTTCCAGGAAACCTTTTTGAATTTGCGGAATAAATTTATACATTTTATGTTAGTTTTTTGTGCTGAATGCGTACATGTTTTTCGACTGTAACATATTCCTTCAATTATTTGAGTGTTTTGGAAAGCCAAAGCAAGACGGTTCGTTTCCGGGTCGCCGGGAGCTTGTTTTTCACAGGGGGTGAAATGAGCCAATAATTAGATACCCAACATTAATTCAACATGGCGTCCAGTGTCTTTGTTTTGATTCTTTTGGGACTGACAAAACATATGATTTTGGATAGGAGTCATCAATGATACCTCACTGATGCGTAAAACATTCAAAAAAATGTTGAAAAGAGGAAAAGCGTCATCAAATACGACGATTCAATGCAATATATTTAATTGACAGAAACTAGCACTAGCAGCATATGAGCCGTATACTCGAAAATCAGGAGCAAGTTAGGGCAAACCGACCTGAAAGAGGGTACCAAAACGCGAAGTACCAAAAACTAGGGCTGTGCAAATATCGATATTATCGATAATATCGATTTTATCGGGCCTATATTATCGATACGATATTCGATATCTCATGACCCGATATTTTTCGATATCGTTAAAACAATTGCCGATCCGATAATCAGAACTATTTTCATTAATTATATTGAAGAAATGAAACAGATCCAATGGAATTATAGATGTCCTCTGAGAATTGCATGTCGTAATCACAAAATTCAAGAAATGCACTACATAATGCAAAAGTTGATGTGGAAAATTATCGATTTTGCTTTTACACACATCTTTTAAAAATTATCGGATATCGGTTCAATACCGATAATTTCAAATCCGATATATCGCCGATACCGATATTGAATCAAAATGATATCGCCGATACTGATAAATGCATATTGTACACAGCCCTACCAAAAACGATGTGAGGAAGAGCCGAAATGTATGCAGCATGACAGCCGTGTCAGTCCTCTGGTTTTTGGTTTCGCGTGTTTTGCAGGGCAGTGCTTCATAAAGCTCAAGCAAGACGGTTCGTTTTCGGGACGCCGAGAAGTTTTGCTATTCGCGCTGTGTGAGTGCGAAAAGATATTCGTTTTCAATCGAGGATTAAACCTTATAAATGTATTACCAAAAATATGTTTTGAATTTTTCGACATTATTAATGTTGACGTGCTTTTTTTAAAAAAAAACTTCAACCAAAAACTTGCCATCTCGAGACAAAAATGCACAGTAATACTCATATGTAATTTTCAAACGAACTATGTATGGTTCGTTACTGCAAGTGTCGGCATTATTCCTTTTTCGTATCATTTAAAATATATACATATATTTTTCTGTTTTTGCCAATAATAAAAACTTTTTTTAAATGGTTCGACATTGTAGATGTTGACGTATTTTTTATATCTTTTACCAAAAACTTCTCGAGACAAAAATACAAAAACTAGTTTTGAGTATAATTCGTATTTTTCCCTCTTGTCCCTGAAAGCATTATTCGAAAACATATTTGGAAGGCGTGATAGCCATTAGCATTACGTGCAACCATTACCAAATATTTTTTTTTTGAACGACGAGCTACCGATTGGTTCGAACGGGCTAACGAGCTACCAATTGGTCAAATTTTCAGAGAGAACGGTAGTTTTGTAAACGATTTATGCTCTTGAAAATTCAAGATATAAGGACTAATGTTGAACGGCTAAAAACGTCGCCTAATGTTGAACAGTCCGTGTATTCCTTATGGCGTGTTCAACAATTAGCGAGCATTTTGACCGTTCAACAATTGGCGATTTACCCTAGTGTATTTTCAAGCCAAATTTCAATATTTGATCTTTGAGCACGCAGTTTTGGAATTACAGAAAAACTTCTGAAGAAAACCATGGAATAGTGTCTAGGAAAATTTTCAGAGTAATCCCGATGGAAATTACTAGAGGCAATTGCGTTGGATTTCGTGAAGCAAATTCTGCAAAAAATCTCTTGAAAAAACTCTGGTGGAATTACTAAACAAATTACTAAGATAAATCTTTGAGGAATTTCTGAAGGGATGCCTAGAAGAGTCCCTGGAAACATTCTAGAAGAAACCTCTGGAGAATTCACAGCAAAAGTTGCTCATGCTTTTCCTCGAGGAATCAGAGAACAAATTCCTGCAGGAAAATCCAGTAAGAGTCTTTGAAGAATTCTCTGGAGCCTCTAGAATTTTACAATCAATTTACTGCATAGAGAAAAAAAAGTGACTTGACAGACCATTTTCGTGAAAGAGAGACCTAGAAACTTGTAAACGAGACCTTTTCGGATTATGTTTTACGACAAATAAACCAAGCAGGAAAAATAGAGCGGAACGTACGAGTTAATATGTATCACTTATTAATTTTTATTTATATAGAGAAGTGTTTGATCCTTTGGGATCAAGATCAAACCTAACGCACGTCGCCCGCGCAGTGAAGTGACAAAGATTCGCGGATCGTTAGTAGTTTTTGATCTATTGATCGCATCAAATATTAATTCATTGGATTTTCCAAAAATAGTTGAATTGAATTGAAAACAAATTTGATTTAATTAAATCAAATGTCATTAAATTAACTTACACTACAGAGCTCACATTTTAGCTAACTATAAAAACAATTTTCTCGAAGCTGAAACTCCGTTTAAATGCTAATAAGCTCTGTTGCTAACGACATATTCCCGGCTGCATTAGCCGAACAAAGGCTCGCGTCTTGACAGGACAGCCCGGGGCAATAACTACCGGCACGGAAACAATGTCCAGCGCGCATGGAAATTAATTTCCCGGTCCGACTACTTGTTCTCCCACGTCCCACGTGTTGAAGCGGCAAACAGAAAGTTCATTCCCTCCACCCACCAGAGAAAGAATATTCCACTTACCTATACTACTGCTACCGCTGTTGGCCACGTTGGCAAAGTGCTGCTGCAGTTGCTGCTGGAGGGCCTGGTGTTGCGACATGCCGCCGCCGGACACTCCTATCTGGTGAGCCGACTGCGAATGCGACAAACCAGACATCATTCCGGATCCGGAACCACCTATACTGGTGGGGGCATTTCCGGTCAGTATACTGGCCAGGGCTTGCCCAGCCGTCCCACCGCTTATCATATTGGCACCGATCACCGCATTGCCACCACTTCCGGGGCCCCCACTGGATTGCTGTTGCTGCTGATGAGGACCACCGAGCGATCCGGACGACAGGATCGACGACAAGCTCAACGGACCACTACTACTACTGCTGCTAATGTTGCTGCTATTGATGATGTTGTTGCTACTACTTATCTGCTGAGCCGATTGTGATAAAGGCACATTGTTGGTTATGCTACTAGTATTTGGTACTACTGCTGACGATGATGCCGACGAGTTGGCTAGACTTGGCAGGACGGATGAATTGTTGGTTCCGTTCACTGAGTTGTAGATGGTATATTGTTCCTCGTCTGGAAAGAGAGCATGGGAGAAGGGGGAGACGGTTTCATAAATGCCAACCGGAAGTACATGTGGAGCGAGAGGCCGGCTCAACGTATATCACGGCCGGTTCTAGTATCATGATGTGTGATAGTTGCGTGACGGGTGTTACGGTACAATGAAAAGACTAACGTGCTGGAACACACAGGGGGTAACTCCACACAGCGCACAACAGTGAGACCGCCTAGCGGAGAATAGGGGAAGCTGATAGGAAATGTTTCGCTAGTCGGAACATGAGGTGCAAATGTTGGAAACGTAACACATGAAAGAGTAATGATAATGCTGGTATGAATGTTAAATGGTTTGTGTCGGTGCGAACGCTATATGAAAAGTCATATGGGATGACGATATTTATTGCGCATTTCGTTCACTGTAAGATTTGGATGGGATGGATGGATATTGGCATCTAGTGCTCCGATTCACATAAAATTTTCATCCAGCTGGGAAATTTACACAACACAGATTTTCAAAACAAACTATTGAAACTTCATTCAAAATATAAATTTGAATCTTTTTCAAAAAGAGGATTGATATATAATGAAATTATTTTATAAGGTACTCCGAGGCAAGTGAGAATCCGGGATAAGTGGGACCTTCAAGCATAGCTCATTTTGTGGTAAGATTCAATGAGGTATTCTACTTAAAAGTCGTACAGAATATGTTCTAACAAAAAATACAAATATTGTTGTATTCACTACGTAATATGTTCACTGTGCAATAGTTGAAATTTCAGCGTAATTTTCAACTTGCTTCGAAAATTACGGCACAATAGGTTACATACATGGCCTTATTCGCTACTCGCCACATAGTAACGCACATGCGCTAGTGTCTATGTACGAAAAATCGCTAAAAGGTAACGCGAAAAATATTTGTATGGCGAAAAGCATCTAACGAATAATTTCTTAAAATTGGGAACTATTTTCGAAAAAAATATTTGGTACCGGTTGTAATGATGATGGGTTTATGAAATTTATTTATAAATTTAAAAAGTTTGGTGTTTGGTGCTATTATAAATGTAAAAGGACGTCCCAAATGGTGCGGTATAGTCCCGAACTTTAGCTACCTGTCCCGCATCACCAAGCGTCCCGGATTGTATTGATAACCTAAACAATGGAATTTGAACTTGAAATATGAAAAACGATTTGTTATTGATGGTAGTTATACAGAAATTCTAAATTAATATTAATACACTGGTATGCCTTTTACCAAGAACAGACAATATTCTCATCAAAATCTTAATAGGATCCAAACAGAATTCTAGTTAATATTTCAACAGAACTTTGTCCTTGTTCTCATAAAACTTTGAAATCTCCATAAAATATTATTGGAATCCCTAAAATAATTTTGTGCGCACTCAATATTGCTGTAAACTATGTGGTTTCTGATCGAAATGTATGGAATGCACAGATTCACTTATAGTCGGATTCTTAACATAATTCTGGTAGAAATAATTTTTTTTAGGGTATTCACGGGTATAAATTTTCGAAATACAGTCAACTCTCCATTACTCTATATTGAAGAGACCATCGAGTTGGGGAGGTATCGAGATATAGAACACAACAGCAGTTGTAAATGCGATCCAAGGGAATAACGAATTAGCCATGAAAATCAACTTTTACTAGTTCTCTAACTCGATGTCGAGGTACGGAATATTGAGTACTGGGGAGCTGACTGTATTTCAGCCAGAGACTTGTCAAAATTCTTATAAAATACAGAACAGCATTTATTGTATTTGAAGCACACGATTTAGTTCAGAATGTGTTCATAGCACTGTTGGGAAAGATCTAATGATTATTTTTAGAATCTTCCAATAATTTCTAATTATTCAGAGTTCTAAATTTTTCTTCCATTCCTGCAAAGATTTTGCTCAGTATCATGTCTGAATTCTGAGGATTTTGTAAAGCAAACAAACTCCTCGGATGTATCGCAGAATCCTTCTAGATTTAGAACCTTTCTTGGGTTATATTATGTCCCGAATTTTATAAAAATGAAGTTCGAAATGCTGTTATTCTTTGCTATCCCTGAAATCGGTTTGAAAAGCTTACACAAATTTTGATAGGAACTCCTCAAAATCCTTTGTTTATAAAATCACGTGATGTGAATCTTAATTTATAATTATTTGGTAATTTTTATCAGGTCAATATTAAAGAATAAGTGGAGTTACGAGCAGAGGTCTTCCCATGTTCGCAAGGATGACGTAAGTGCCTTTGGCGTTTTCGTCACTTTTTTAAACAACACATAACAAATGCTTTAAGATTTTTTCCACATACCTAGATGAGGGTTAGAACAAACGCTCTATATAAATCAAATTTTATTATTTGCAACCATACGCTCAGTAATGTATGTTGCGATTGTCTATGGTGTTCACGTCAACCTTGCGAAAAGGGCAGAGGTGCAAAACAGTAATTTTGGTAAGTTAAACATTTTCTAGAAATAAATACCTTGAGAAATCTAATCCTTTTCCTCGAAAAAAATATATTTTATTATTTTTTATTTAAAATTAATAATATGTACTTTTCAATAATCCTAACCCAAATTCTCAAAAGTTCACTAATTGTGTCCCGCATTGAAGCCAAATGTCTGGTCACTTTACTGCCCATAACTGCATAACAGTCACATTCGACATTTTTGGCAAATTGGAGTTAACACCATGGAGAGTCATCGAATGATAAATACTTTCGATCAACTTACTGAAATCTATGAGATTGTTCTAGAAAATTCGGGAAAAATACCAAGTTGTTTTGTCACATTGGTAATTGTAACCGCATAACAGTCACATTGAGATTATATATGAGCCTCGTAATGTAGTAGCAAATTTCTATCAGAATTATTTTCTGACTATTCACCCAATATGCAATATGAGTTGTACAAAATTTCAGCCAAAAATAAGCTCTTTTGAATTGTTAACGATTTTTTGAAATTTTAGTTTCCTCCCATACTGCAGTAAATGCAAACTTTGTATCCCATTTACTCAATGCCTACTTTTGTCGAATGTTACAAATCTGCAGTTATGGGCAGTTTAGTCTATCCATACAAGTAAGGTTCTGAATACTTTATTGAAGGGTTCCGTTGCGAGCAATATTTGTTCCCACTGATTTATACAAAACACAAATGCAATGGGTTACATACATGCCCTGATTCGCTACTCGCCACATAGTAACGCACTTGCGCTAGTGTCTATGCACATAAAATCGCTAAAAGGTAACGTGAAAAATATTTGTATGACGATATGTATCTAACAAATTATTTCTCAAAATTGGGAACTTTTTTCGAAAAAATATTTGGTACCGGTTGTACGTAATGATGATGACTATCACGCCTACCAAATATTTTCTAGATTAATGCTTTCATTTACGAGAAATTTAAAATTTGATGCCTTTCCCCATACAAAATTAAACGAGGGAACTTCTGCTGATCAACTGTGAACAAGAGCGAAGCAGGTAATCCATTGCTATCGCATGATGTAAGAAGTAATATTGAAAATGTTATAATTATAACGTTGTCGACTGATTTGAACAACATGACTGACCTTAAAAAAATTGACCTCCCCGACATTTTTGAATTGCGGGCCAAATAACAATAGCAATTATTTGTAGAGGACTTTTTTTAATAAATGCATGAGATCCACAAAAAAAACAGTAAATGAGCCATCAATTTTTGAAGAAAAGGATTAACAGATAATGGATGCTTTGCTCTTGTTCACAGTTCATCAGCAGAAGTTTTCTCATTTTATTTTGTATCGGAAAAGGAATCTAACTGCAAATTTCTGGTGTATGAAAGCTTTAATCGAAAAAATTAGTGGGAGTGCTACCCTTCATTATTCGATACTCAGATTCGAAATCCTGCTTATGATTTTGTGAGACTCATAATCCGGAATGAAGAAGTTTTGCGAAAATCTTGGTCAGAATTAAGCGAGAATTCATCCAGAATTTCAATGAATTCATTTTAGGATTCTGTCAGAACATGTGTTACTCAGTGAAATTATGTTCAAAAAATTAGCAATTACTGTTATTCATGCTTCATTTATCAAATTTGAAGAAAGTCATGGTAAAAAAAACTGTTATTGCAACTCAAAAGGCTAAATTCTACAAACTTGATTTTTTTCATAACAAACCTCAATTGTATCTTCTTAGGTAGTTTCATTTGCAGAGCAATTTTAACCGGTATTGAAACTCCAATCAACAGTGCTTAAAATTTAGGTAAAGATTTTGAATGATTCATGCAATCATGTATTTGAGAATATTTTAAAGATAATTTAAATCATGACAGTGCTGAAATAATAGTTCCCAGCTGAATTTAAACTAAACAGTTAGCCTTGGTATGTTCTAACTTTAAGTTAGTGGAATAGTTAACAAGCCAAATGTGAGAAAAATCTTCAAACTCTCCGCGGGTCACACACAATGAAGTCACGGGCCGAATGGGGAGGATGTTACTGCTTTTATTGTTAATCGGGATTTCTTAACAAACGTTAAATTAATATAAATTGTGAATTTAATTGTTAGTTTTTCAAATTATTGTATTAAACAACATTGACAGACTTTTTTATATTTTTTCCCGTAGTATTCAGTACAAAAATTAAATTGGGAATAATGCTCAGATTTGGATTGTCTAAAGAAGGAGGGCTGGGCAGACTTAACGAGCTGGAAGAATATGTATGGAAAAAATCCATAAAATGTTAGAAAGAGACTAATTACAGTTTCAGCCACAAATGACACTGTAGTTGATGAATAATTTTTTTTTTAAATTTGAAGATTGTATTTGAAATGGAGAAGAGTGAGCAATAAACCGAAAGTATTTTCTAGACACAAAAAGTTATACCTATAGGAAAACTAAAAACTGGGAGACTGCTGGTTCCCCTGGATGAAACGCTCAGCTCCTTTACTGCTGTATCTTGCAATCTCTTCTCTGCAGGGTGTCCTCAAAAAAGCCGTACAATCTTTGAAGGCATGGCTCTATGCATTCAAGCAGAATAAATTCAATATTCTTGCAAAACGTACATATTATGTTTTTGAGCAGTAAGTTTGACAGATTTCCGATTTCAAATATTTGTAAAACTAAGCCAAATGTGTTGAGTGGTCTTAAAGGGAGCTGTTTTTTAGCTTTAGATTCGTCTATTTGAGATTTTAGGTAGAGAACATCTCTCCGAAAAAAAAAATAATTTTGCTATTCTCAGTAAGAATCCATTATTTCGAAATCATTCAAAGTTTTATTTTTAGTTAACATATAGATTTATTAAGAATGTACTTGGACCTTGATTTGTTATTGTTTTCAATGCAAGATCATATTTCCTATACTTTGCTGTTCGGATAATAAACGGACACCCTGTATTGATTGGAGAATCTTCAAGTCACTAACGAAAGAAATTCACAGACTACAGGAAGGCAATTCATCTGGCAATAAAATCAAAAAGATACCCATAAAAACATTTATGAGGAATTCATGAAGAATCTCTAAAAAGTTTTAATCATTTGAGGTATTTTTGGAGGAATCTACAGGGAAATCTCCTGATAGAATCCCTGGAAGTATGTATAAAGGTAGCGATTTATTAGCGACTAAAATCAAAACCCAGAATAAAAAAACAATTTTTTTGGGCATCAAATCGAAATATACAAGAATCAATATGTAATGTTTGCAAAACCAAAACAAAATAGTGTCCCTGCCAGATTTGGTAACCGTATAATTAAGCTAATATGTCTACATTATCCCAACAATAATTTGGTAACTTTAATTTCATAAATCATAATTAAGTATCTGGCATATGGTCGAATGCTTTTTCTAATGTCGAGCAAGACCAGTTGAATTAACTACACGTAAAAGCTCCACTCTCTATGTCGGCATCCAAACTATTTAATGGCAAAACACATTGAGTTTCTACAGAAGTGAACCATCATCTAGATTTAGGCAATTTTAGGAACGTTTCTTGACGACTGTGAAAATTCCATCATATTACAGAAAGGAACCGATTTTGTCATCCCCTCGGTGAATTTTAGGCTGACAAAATCGGGAACCTTTTATTTTTGTTTATGTTTATCATCTTTTGACGTGTAAATATTAATTTAAGGACCGCGTTACAAGTAATATGAACTTTGAAGAGGGAAAATAAATCTAGAATATGTTTTTTAAACGGCCTATCAAACAAAACAATTTTTGTTTTTTGGAAAAACTCAAACATGATACATTTGAATAAATTTATGGCAAAAATTGACTGGGAAACATAAACATAGTGAATCTGCATAAGATTTTATTTAATGTCATTTTGACTCATATTTTGAACAGGCTATCAGTGCCATATATGCACCTGATAGGAATGAATCAGCAATTTTATTTCCAAAAAAGGCAATTTCGTTGCTTATTTTACTGTAAACTATTTATTGAACTGTTAAAAGTAATAATGAAACATTTTCAATATTATTTTTTGTAAGGGTTTGAAGCAGGGTTTCACTCATTTTGTTTTACATTCCGAACATGTTCATTAGTTAATGGCTGTGGGATTGCTCAAAAGAACACAAAGCTGAGAAACAGGCTTTGTCCCCGTTGGAACGTAACATCACAAAGAAAAAGATGAATAATAAGCATTAGCATTAAGCAATTCGCACAAATTCGTAGGTGGTACAGCTCTAGACCGTTGTATGAGGGTTGCCTCATTCTCGTCCGTTACCAAAGTAAAATATTTGGGACTAACCCTTGACTCTTAGACAAGATTGACGCATCCTCCAACAGTTGAGAGCTGTCCTGGGTCTTTCGTGTTATTAAATAAAAACAAGATTTCATTGAACATTTTTGACCCTATTTGACATATTTTACTGAAATATTTCAACAAAATTTCATTATAAATTCAAGTATTGAGAATATGAGTGGGTTCGAAATTAGAGACAAAACGATATCGCAATGATATCGAATTTTCTTATGTACAACGATTTTTTTTTTTGAATCTATAACCGTTCTCAAATCATGGCGATTTTTAGAGCAAAATGTTTCTTTTTTTATTTAGCCTCTTATCGGTGTTCAAATTCATATTAGCCAGCATCCATTTATTACGTAATACTACAATTGGAATTTTTCGACCCCTACCCCCGCCTTCATAATGCTTTTTGTACGAAAATTTTAAAAACCTGAATAAGCCGTAAGGCTTGAGCATACCTTCTCCCCCCTTCGAGAGTTACGTAATTTGTGGACGGCGCCTCAATAGTACTAATCTCAATCAAAGCTTAACCTCTATAATATCTAACCTGAGAGTCGTTCATAAATTACATCACGCTCTTAAGGAGAGGGAAGCCTTAGCGAAGTGTGACGATTCATACAAAAATGTTGTAGTCTTCTTATAAGAAATGGGATGGGGGTTTTGAAAAGCCTAACTTTGCAAGACGTATTTTATGGACACTTATTGGCGCCATATATAATCATACGGGATCAGTTTAAATGTAAGCACGGTAAACCATGACGAACAATATTAAATCCGAAATAGGCTGACAAAATCGGGTCAAAAAGCTAAGTAAATCGGGGATGAAGAAAATCGGGGGCTGACAAAATCGGGTCAGCACTGTAATAGTTCTCACTTGAAGAAGTCCCCCAAAAAATGGGGAAAACGTTCTCTGAAAATGGTAGCAATTTGATTTTCAATTAGATTGGTGAGAACTAAATAAAAATTTGCGTGGAAGCGCGCAAAACTGCAAACCGCAAAACAAATATTTTCGATAAATATTTGAAATATGTTCCTTTCGACGACGAAATCGGCATTTTCAAAATTTTTGATAATTTTCCATAGAGCCAGGATTCTATTGCGAAATATTTTTTGAGAATATTGAAATTCCCTTCTCCTCATTTTTTTTGGATCAAGAGCTTGAGATTGTCGTCTACAATAACAAAGTCGTTTTACATTTTGGCAATATCTCTTACTTCAACAATGAAATTTGTTTCAAGTTTCAAGAGCACGATCAATATCAAATTTCTCTTGCAAATAAATGTTGACGTCTAGATTGCTATTGAAACATGCTTAAATGCATTCCTATCTAAAATACCTAATTGAAAGTAGAACTGATGGAATTGAGAATCGCTTCACGAAAATTTGAAAAGCAGCAAGAATGTGATTGAATGAATGAATGATTAATCCACTACTGGAAGCCATGCAGTTGTGTACGTTTGATGAAAGAAATGTTTTTTATGAAATTCTATATGATTGGAGTTGAATAGAAGTCGACCAGCAGGGATGTTTCCGTTTTGCCTTCAGATTTATATTTTGATCTTTTAATAGAACGAAATCTTTGATCACAACGATTCAGTAAAACAAAATCGAAGCATGACACTGCTTGATGACCCTCAGTAAACGAAAAGCAGTAATCTTCTTCTTCTTGACATTATGTCCCAACTGGGACAGAATCTGCTTCTCAGCTTAACGTTCTTATGAGCACTTCCTTAGTTATTAACTGAGTGCTTTCTTTGCAAGTGCCATTTTTCGCATGTGTATATCGTGTGGCAGATACGATGATACTCTATGCCCAGGGAAATCAATGATATCTCCACTACGAACAGATCCTGGACCGACCGGGAATCGAACCCAGATATCTTCAACATGACTTTGCTTTGTAGCCGCGGACTCTAACCACTCGGCTTAAGAAGGCCCCTAGCAGTTAAACATCACACAAAACAACCACTTCGAGAGGGATTCGCGATAAGGGCCTATCTGACAAATCAATAACAATGAGAAAATAATCAATGAAATATTCATGTGTAATTTTTAATCCCAATTGGAGAAAATATACTCCAACTTTAACTATTTCACTTTAATACACATTTCATAAACCTAGTTTCAAAATCCTCATCAATACCACACACATCTCCTTCAATTTTCCTAGCTATTTCGTAATAAAAAAATATTATAAAGTTTCGCCTTAAACGCACTCAAGAATGTCAGTATCGCCCAATGTTATGAGCCTGTAATCGATATTATTTTCAGTGTCGCCTATTACTTTTGCGCCGTGTTTTCATTCTGGTTTCAATTAAGCCCACCATGTACGCCTTGTTTATTTTTTGTTTGCAGTGTCGCCGTTTACTCTCGCCGTGTTTTGATTACGATTTCAGATGCGCCCATCACTTTGATAAACAAAAACACAGGCGTATTCAATACAGTGTGTGGTTTTGCATGAGGTGAAGTTTCGTCTTCTACAAATTTGCGTTTTTTGAATAGTTAAATTATCGAAAGGGGAAAAGTTCAACTGCAGTGGATAGACAATCAAGCTACAATTTCACCGCTATAGTTTCTTAAATTGTGTACATTTTGTCAGTTTCGCCTAATTCGCGAATCTTTCTAGACTTGTTACATAGCAGTAGTGTAGGCGAAGGAGAGACCCAGTATGAGAGCGCAATTCGGTTGAAAAACAAAACAACAGCAACTACACAGTAAACAGTAAACAAACACAGCACGCATGACAGGGCACCAACGAGCCTTCTCGTTCAGATGGTTGTACCATAGCAAATGTATTGTGAAGCTCCATTTCTCATCTAGTTGGGTTAGTTAGGGGTAGCAGCAGTCATTGGTATGCACAGGGATTTTGCATTAAACGGTAGGTTGACCATTTAATTAAGAAGTCATGTTCAATCAGTTCCGTTCATGTTTTGCTATGAAATGAACCTATTTTCCTATTAAGTGTAATATGAGTACTTTCGCAGTAACTAATTGAGAGATCTCATTTAAGCAAAACGGGGTATCTTTGATAATGCGGGGGACTTTAATAGTGCAGAACTCCTGACCTACTAAAAACAAATAAATTTTCTGTTAATCAGTTAGACACTTCGTTCATTAAATTTGAGAATATCTGATGCTTAGAATTTCTTCGAAAAAGAAATGTCTGAAGGTGTCTGGGTTCAATTCCCGGTCGGTCCAGGATCTTTTCGTAATGGAAATTTCCTTGACTTTCCTGGTCATAGATAATCGTCGTACCTGCCACACGATATACGAATGCGAAAATGGCAACTTTGGCATAGAAAGCTCTCAGTTAATAACGGTGGAAGTGCTCATAAGAACACTAAGCTGAGAAGCAGGCTCTGTCCCAATGGGGGTTAATGCCAAGAAGAAGAAGAATCTGATGCTTTAAGGAGTGTATTGAAAAGTAGTTTCAAACATGAATTCTCAAAAATATTGAGTTAAACCCGTAAACAAATTTATGATTGGAAATTCCTTACAATATATTTAAAAATGATAAGGTAGTTACACTACCCAACATAAGTATGGAATCGCATCACATAATATTGCAACACCCCGTTGTCTTTGGGTACCACGGCGTCCACATACCAGCTCGTTTCGTAATATTGAACAACGATTCGGTATGTGGACACCGTGGCATCCGAGGACAGCATTTTGTATAATGATTTTTCTTATTATATTTTTTTTTCTTGTTTTTGTTTTCTTTCTCCTTTATCTCCAATGCACATATATTACATATCGCTTACAGGTATGCCATCCGCCTTAAAATTGTGTGCAAGTTCTAACACCTTGCTGTCAAGCATTACAGATAGAGTGACATATATGTATAGAGATAGATACACAGACATGACGAACGTTCACAGCTTTCATGTATAGTAACTCTTATTCAGTGCGAGTAGCATTAGTGGCAAAAAAACTCGAAAATGGGAAAATTCTCATTCACGAATTGTATATCGTGTATTTCGCGAATATTTCGTAAAGTTGTTGAATCGGGAGATTGTTTACAGGTGAATTGATTTCACCTGCTAATAAGAGAAAAAAAAAACAAGTTTTCAATTTACTTAACCTAACCTAAATATATAACGCATTAATCGTTGCAATAGAAGATTGTAATTATTGAAATAATTGATTATTTTATTTGACGTTTGTTCCAATGTTTCAACATTGGATATTCTATGTAACTCATTGGTACTAAACCAGGGAGGAAGCTTCAGAACCATTTTCAAAATTTTATTTTGAATTCTCTGCAGAGCTTGCTTCCTGGTATTACAACAGATAGTCCATATTGGTACAGCATACAACATGGCTGGCCTGAAAATTTGTTTGAATATAAAGCTTTTTCTTAAGACAAAGTTTTGATTTTCTATTAATAAGGGGATAGAGACATTTTACATATTTATTACATTTGGCTTGAATGCCCTCAATGTGATTTTTGAAAGTTAAATTCTTATCTAGCATGAGCCCTAGATAGTTAACTTCATCTGACCAATTTATTGGAATCCCTCTCATCGTGACAACATGTCTACTTGAAGGTTTCAAATAAAGAGCTTTTGGTTTATGTGGGAATATTATTAGTTGAGTTTTGGAAGCATTAAGAGATCTTCCATGAAGAAAAAATATCCAAACTTTGTTACAATCGACTACACATGACACGCAGAATTCGTCTTTCATACCTGGAGTTCTGATAATTAACCTGATATGTACCTGTAGTGACGAGCAAGACCAGTAGAATAGCCTTCAGATTTGTTGAAACGGATCAAATTTGTTACACCGTAAAATTGATGAGTGGTCCAATGTCCATGGCGGAATCCGAACTGTTCATTGGCAAAAATTGAATTTTCGTTGATACATCTAATAAAGAAAATCCCCCACCTGTCCCATGAGAATGTGCACACCAGTGTCAAGGGTGAAATAGAAAGAGAGTGAAAAAGTGCGTGAGAGAGAGAGAGAGACAGACTAGAAAACCAGACAGTTAAAAGCTACAATACAAAACACAGCGTGAAATGTTATTTACTAGCAGCAGGGGTTCTCCCTGAGCCACATTACACCAAAAAAAAAGAGGTAATGCAGCCCACAGCAGGCACACACAGCGAGCGACAAGAGACAGAGAGACTTACTTTGGTTTCGATAATGGTTCGGCTGATGGAAGGTTTGTAGTTGTCTATGGGATGATGTTGACCACGTTAGCGATTCCGTGGGACTGATACAAATGGCTTCGCAGGTGAATTTTGGATTTCGGTTCGTTAGGGTTTTGATTTTCAGTTAGTTTCGTCGAAATATGCGCGTTGTCGAGAGAAAAAAACGAGGGATGAGATAAAAATTTTGAAAAAGAAAGGGTTTTAGTGTCAGATTGCTTCGGCTGATTGCAATGCTCATTGTGAACGATCCGTTACGGGTTTGTGATGGAAACGATCATTTGCTTTTAATGACTAACAGAAACACAGACAGAGCGTTAATGAAGATCTTACTGACCCGAAATTGCCCCCGTTTGGACGATCTTAAGCATCTTGATCTAAGGGAAAGGAAAGCCACGGCAAAACTAAAATGCGATACTCACCAGCTATGGACAGCGCCGACGTGGGACTCTCGGGCAGCAGAATGCCTTTTTGTACAAGTTCTTCGCGATTGGCACGTACTGATATTTTACGTTCTAAAGCTGCAAGTGCGACGGATGGGAAAAAAGTGAAAACATGAATGATAAAATGATGCACAAATAATATAAAAACAGTGAATTAATAAGAACAATTAATATTCAAAAACTTGATAAAAACATTGATTCCGAGAGATGCTTTGCTTGCTGTAATTCATCAGAAACAGTATCTTGTTACTTACAGAAATTTTAAATCAAAATTATTTCTCCATCTAAAATTTAAGATTAAATGAAAGCCAATTCTAATTATAAATTTTGGAAAATGTCTCTCTAAATGAAATAAAATAAAAGTCGAGAACACTCCTCACCCAAAAAGCTCGTAGCAATGGGTCTAAATTGCAAAAAATGCTACAAATATCTCCAGCCAACAAGCGATGAAAATCTAAAGTAAAATGCTACTCTGGAAGTTCTTCCTTCAAAACTCAAAACCGCTTTAGAAATGACAAATATTCAACTGATCCAATGTAATTTTTTTTAAATCCCTGTCAGAATCACATGTATGCATAAGCATTGATAACCACAATATTCGTAGTTGCTAATCTGTGACTGACAGGAATAATCAAAATTGCACAGGGAATCAACATAAGTAAGTAGCTTGGGAGAAGCATACCATCTTCAATGTACAATTTCAAGGACTCCAACCTTAGTAATGTCAGTAACGGCGTGGGGCACGTTCTTACGGTCATCGGGAAAGGGAAGGAATGTTAGTTTTACGTACATTGCTACTATAGACCGAGATCATCTGAGAGGGTGCAAAAGCTACATGGATCAGGATTCATCTTGGTGAGAGATGCGATTCATGTAGCCTCAATTTAAAAAGTTATCTATCAGTACGTCGACAATTGCAATGTGAACTATCCCAAGGTTATTTTTCAGTAATTGCGACTAATAAATAAATGAATATAAGGACTGTTCATTTTATAAAGTGGACACCTTGTGCATGCTGTATCTTTTTAATTTATCAATGAAATTTCAATCGGTTTTCTGCACATCGTTTGACTAGTATTGTACAATGTTGTGATAATAAAAATTCTCCAAAATTAATTAAATTTCACACGAATATGGAACAACGATTAGAACGGTCGGTTTTTGGAGGTTATCAAAATCAACGATTGTTAGAAATTGGCTGGAAAATTCGACAATTTATATTTTTTATTTTCAAAAAGGGCTTGTTCTTCGAAAGTATCATCAACTAGAAGCCTGATGGAAAAAATCAAGTTATTTTTGGATCAACAATTTTACAGATATAATAACATCATGTTCCCCCTATATTTTTAGAGAAAACCATTTTAAAATTGAAGGGGATCGGTATGAGTAGAATTTTTTGGTTAAAAGTACGTCCTGACGGAAGTCCTAATATAGTATTAATATGAAAAATGACTTACGCCTTCATAGAGTTACTTATTAAGTCCCCAGGTGACATTTAAAGCACAATAGATACACAATTGCTTTATTCTTAGAAGACCTTTCAAAGTACATTGACAATCATCAAAATTGGCAACACTGCTGTAATAAAATCGACTTCATTTTGCACCTATTATTTTTGTAATATGTTATTCTGAGATTACCAATTGAAATTTTCGGAGAAAACCATTTACAATTTGTTGTAGATCCATAAATATGCGTACACGATTTTAAAAGTATGAGACTTTTTAGTAAAACTACCATAAACAGTAAAATTTGTGCTTAAGACTGTGGTTTAAACGCACGATTTGGCTCTCGTTTGCACAAATATAGTTTATTTAGTAAACCAGACCAGTTTTGAACACGCTTTTTACTTCCCTCTTTTGCTGGGAGTGAAAGGATGGTGTATTAGCAAATTTGGCCATAAATGGGTGCATCACTAAAGTTACCTAATGTCAGAGAATGGTGGAATATAGTTGATTTTTTTTAAAGCTATACCTTTTGTAGAATAGTAAAGGATACAAACATACAATATGTTCATAAAAATTAGGATTTTTGTTTTGCGAAAAATAATGTTAAACTTTGACGAACAGCTTTTCTTAGGAGTTTTTGGAAAAAATATTTGGCTCTTCAACCAAAAGCATTTTCTAAGATCTTATATTTTAATAGTATTGTAGAATAATAGTTGAACGATGCACAGAAAACCGATTACGATTTTATCAATAAATAAAAAATATATAGCAAAAACAAAGTGTCCACTTTATAAAATGAACAGTCCTTATACGTGTGTCTCATAATTTTATAAAACAGGTTTCTTTCTAAAGTTTTATCGGCTCTATCAGTCTTAAGGCAGCTAAAACGACCTTTGCTTCTACTTCTCCGACGTTTCGGCGTATATTTCGCCTTCTTCAAGGGCTTAGAGGCTGCGTTTTGTTGTGTGTATTGGTGTCTTGTCCGACTTGTGACCGTCTAAAATTTCTAATGGCGTCCCACTATGATCTGTGCGTATCATTCTTCGTGGCTCTCACTGTATTACGAAATGTTTCACTGGGCTTTTTAAACTAGCTTTCGCCTGCACCTACGCTTTTCGATAAAAGCTCTACGCGATAATCGCCCGCGCATAGTTGCTTTTGCCTTTCCTAACTGATCAGTAGTAATTTGGTTTTGCGTTTACAGTATTCATTACTTAAAAATGGATGACATTTAAAATGAAGATAAATTAGTCAAGTTTTGAAGCAAAAAATAATGTTTTTGGACATGTGTAGCTATTTAGCGTCCAAAAATGTTAAACAATATTTTTCTTTATAATTTTTCCTATGTAATCATTACTATTTGATAATGTAGATGAATGTGTAATAAAACGCAAATTCATTTAATTTAACCTACCCTGTATATATTTGTCTATGCTAAATATATTTGTCGATAAGTTATAATTTTTACAATAATAATCAATTAGTAATTACAACTTCGGTGTTTTACACTGAGGAAAAAAGTGGTTCCTTTGTGCCCGTGCTGCATCTTGTTGTCATTATGTTTACAATGAATGACATATTTTGACAGCACGGCATAGCAATGTACAGGGGTTCACAACACATTTCTCACGTAACACCTCTAATAACCAACTTTTTATTTTAGATCTAAGTATTATTTTTTACAATGTAAAATCGATCTACGTTTTGAACAATGATTTATTTTTGTTTGCAAATTCGTGGTTTTTGGTTTTTATTTATCTATTTTTTAGGTTTGAACTAACCCTAACAAACTTAAAATTATCGATAATTTTATATAAAAAGAGCTCATGGCGCGTTTCTCATTACATAATATTCGGAGATGGCAGCCCTCTATTAGAATACAAAAAATGGGTATGAGCCCTTATTGAAAATATCATTTGTTCATTGTTTTGTCAAGTTCATTTTACAGTGGGATTCCGTTTTTGGCATGCTCCATTTTTGTCACCCCTCGATATTGGTAACATTTTTTTTTGGTTACATTTTACGTTTTACCTTTTACGGTTATATTTTACGTTTTTGGTAAAAATCTATACTTTTTTTAGTATCATCGTATGTTTTGTTTTAGATATTTGAACAACAGGACAGCTTCACGTTGACCATATTCCAAATCAAATTTTAAAATCACCAGCGCTTCAAAGTTCCAGAATGAGCCGAAATGGCAGATTACGATCATATTATCGTACCATTTAGAATACCAAAATCAAAATAACAAAACCAAGATTGAAACGCTCTTGGCCGACCATATTAGCTGCAATAAAAATTGTTAAAATCAAACAGTTTCCAAATTGGATTCTGGAGAATTTTTATGGGATCCTTGGTTTTTCTAGTGAGGTTCAGAGAACTCTTGAGGGATCCTAATATACATTTCAAATTATTGGAAATGCTTCGTGAAATCTGGCGATTCCTAGTAAACTCTGAAGATTTCTAAGGCGTCTTTTGAATTCATAGCTGGATACTGAGGATTTTTAGTGGTATTTTATATTGAAACTCTGAAAATTCTGAATAATTGAGGTAACCTGAGCAAGGGATTCTAATACGACTTTGTTAGCGAATGGACGTACTGTCATTTGTCCGCGTGTTATTTATATAAAATCGGTTACTAAGTACCCAGCAAAATGTTTAAACAGTTGACAGTATTCTGAGAAGTCCTAATTAGTAGTTGTGCATTAATAGCGGAGACTTGAGAATGTTTAGCAATAACGCATCGGAATCTTGAAACTCTAAGTGATATCCTCGAAACTACTAGCGAGCTCTTGAAAATATTTCAATTCCTATCGGGATCATAAGAGAGATCCTGAGCATTTTGGGCGGGTTCTGAAGGATAAGTATTTCTGTATTTTTTACACTGTTTTCGAATAAAGGACACTTATACGATTATTATTTTTTTTTTACATGACCCATGCATACAAGTAGTATACATAAAGCTTATTAAGTAATTGATGATCTTTAAGCAATGTGGAACGTCTGCCACATTTCACAATACGTGTCTATAGATTCATAACATACTTCTACCCTACGGAAATCTGGATCGAAGTGGACCTTTCAGAAGTCTGGTCATCATATGATTCCGTAGGGATGATGCAACAACAGCCTAATTTTATTTTTTAAATAATAAATTGAAATCAGAAAATAAGTTCCGGTTTTGGCACGGTTTCGTTTTTGGCAACTGAAAATTTCGTCTTTGCTGCCAAAAACGGAATCCTACTGTATTATATTTGTTTCAATATCGGTGATATATCAAATATAACTTTATCAATATCGAATCGATATCCGATAACTGAAATATGAAAAATCATGTTTATTTCTCGGTACTAGACAGAACAATATAGAATGATAATAAATCTTCGAGCTGTTTAGTGGAATACCTATAAATTAAACAAAACCGAATTTAGTACTATACAATTTAATTCCACTAGAGTTTGTATCCAGGCAGATACACGTATTTCGACCTCAACTGTAAGACCGTCTTCAGTGTCGTGGACTAAACTTGACTTAACCCTCTAATACCCAACCCCGCCTTTAGACGGGGTACACTTTGGAATTTTGTGTCTTTTTTCGTAGGTCGGAAATTGAAATGATTTTATTTTTGGCTTAAGCCTTGACTCATAACACGCATATAAGAAAAGTTTTTTATGATTTTTGAAACTTTTTTGTATTATTGAAAATTGTTTGAAAAATTGTATTCTTATATAACCTACAAATGCCTGTGATTCATTTAACGTGTATTATAAAAAATCGTACCTTTTATATTTTTCTACGATCAACCTATCACAGAAGAAGAGCCTGATGGTATTGATATGATTTCAAATCTGTTTTTTCCGTTAGTTACACGGAAAATAAAAAATGTTCCAGAAAAAAATTTAAAAATTCATATTTTCAAAAGTATAGTAAAAACTCAAATTTTTATTATTGTCAAAAATCAGTTACCAAAAGAGGCTTCAAGAAAAAATTGAAAAGGATAGGGATGTTCAAAAATAAAAATAATAAAAATCAAAAACGAAAATTCATAAATTTGCGAAGAAAAATAAATCATTGCCCAAACAGTGTTTAGAATGATTTTAGATAACGAAAAATAATATTTAGATCGAAAACAAAAATTTGGGTATTAGAGGGTTAAAGAAATCCATAGCTATAATTCCATACCCTATTTAAGAGAAACTTAAAATTTAAGGGCTTTAAGGTACATCTCTTCCTTTTTGTAGAAACTTAAAATTTAAGAGCTGTTAGGTACATCCTTAGCCGAGTGGTTAGAGTCCGCGGCTACAAAGCAAAGCCATGCTGAAGGTGTCTGGGTTTGATTCCCGGTCCGGTCCAGGATCTTTTCGTAATGGAAATTTTTTTGACTCCCCTGGGCATAGTGTATCATCGTACCTGCCACACGATATATGAATACGAAAATGGCAACTTTGGCAAAAAAAAGCTCTCATTTAATAACTGTGGAAGTGCTCATAAAAACACTAAGCTGAAAAGCAGGCTCTGTCCCAGTGTAAACGTAATACCAGGAAGAAGAAGAAGAAGAAGGTACATCATGGAAACGATTAGTAGGTATCAAGTTGAAAAGCCATTTATTGCCTTTACCTTGGTCTCTGTTGAGTAGCGTTGTTTCCAGACTTTCAGCCACACCCAATTTTTAAGTTGCAATTCACCTTAAATTGGAAACCATTTTTGAAAAAAAATGGTGCCGATTGTACGTCCAGATGATGGCTTCTACGCCTTCTAATTATTTGTTTCGATAAAAGCTTACAATCACGATAAATTCGAAGTTATATGCCTTTCCCCATACAAAATAAAATGATTTAACTTCTGCTGATCCACTGTGGACATGAACAAAGCAGGTAATCCATTGCTTCAAACACTACTCTATTAATTATTTCAAGTATTCCTTAAACACTTCTTTGTGGATTCAATAAATCAATTTATCTAAACCTAACAATGTATAAGGGAAACTCCGAATATTTAATCAGAATTTTATCTGCATGGTTCCGAAACAACCTGAGAACTTCTTTAACATGTGATATAATTTTGCATATATTCGACTCTCCATAACTCGATATTCAAGGGACCATCGACTTATAGAATTATCGAGTTATAGAACATACTGAGACTAAATATCCAAAAATGAAAGCATGAAATTTCTGTGTTTCCAATACTTTTATTATCACTTTTGTAAGAAAGCAATATTATTTTGTTGATATCATTTTGAAAAATTATGTTTGAAAACTTTTTTCCAAATGGTCGAAAAATCACGTATTTTTACTAAAAATCAACATTTTTATTTTCATTTTTTTTCTCTTACATAACTGGTCAAGGACTTTATTCACTTTCAAACCAGAAATGGAAACTGTTTCCCCGTATAAAAAGGATTTTTATGTAGATATTGAGTTATGGAGGGAAATTTTCCTCACATGTGATGTCGACTGGTGGAGACATCGAGTTATAGAAATATCGACTTATGGAGAGCATGATGTATGGGACTTTGAAGGGACCGAAAAATTCATCGAGTTGTGGAGAGTACATCGGAAGGTATCGGTAATATTTTTTTTTTAATTTCAAGCACTAATAGCTTTTTTTTTATTTGTACCATCTCTGAGTGCTCTAAGTTCGATTGTCCCGTCGGGATCAGGTTTCGTGTTTAAAGTCCGACCATCTTTAGTAATTGATACCTCATAATTTGTACCAACCTGGAACATCTTGTTAACCTTACGACAAAGAAGATCCATGTATTCGACAAAATTGTTCAACGGGACGAGGTGGATTCATTGATTTTGGAATTCAAAAAGAAGACCAAACTATTTAAAAAGGAAGACAAAACAAAATGGTTACCATGAAAATATATCTAAAACGATCAGGCGTGCTATCTACTTTCTACCTGATTTGGGAAAATTAATGGAAACTAATGTTATATAGGTATTTCAAGAACGGGCTCAACGAGTAGATGTAGGAAATCGGTTTTTCGGCTTGTGATAACTCCATGCACATAGGTATACATAAATTACGTACAAAATATCTAATTACACTACAATAGTCACAGGTATTTAACATCATACAGATTGAACCGCCGAATGCCAATTTTTTTAGCCAAAACTGAGTTTTTTATTTGCGTGTTGGCACGACGATTTTACGCTCAAGTATTCATAACCTGAAAATAATAATGACTTGAGCGGAAATCCGTGGTCTTTCTTTTTTCCCCAAAACAACATAATTTTGCCAAAAGTCGAGACAGCATTGTTATTCATCACGTTTCAGGCTTACCCGTGTCTAACGCAATCACGAATTCCAAATTCAATCGCAAGGTTATGGATGCAGCATTCGTGAAATATATTGGATAACGAATTCGATGACTCTCTTGTTATTTTGCAATATTCCTCATCTACTTCTTCTTCATCTTGGCATTTACGTCCTCACTGGGGCAGAGCCTGCTGCTTAGCTTAGTATTCTTATGAGCACTTCCACAGTTATTAACTGAGAGCTTTCTTCGCCAAAGTTACCATTTTCGCATTCGTAAATCGTGTGGCAAATACGATGATACTCAAGCCCAGGCGAGTCAAGGAAATTTCCTTTACGAAAAGATCCTGGACCGACCGGGATTCGAACCCAGACACCATCAGCATGGCTTTGCTTTGTAGCCGCGGACTCTAACCACTCGGCTAAGGAAGGCCCCTCATCCACATTGCTTTGAAAATTTAAATTTCATGAGCCATATCAATTGTCGACACGACTCAAACTTGTTACGACTTGTACAGAAACATTCGATTGGATTTATCATCATTACAGTTCGATGTAATTCACAGCACAGTACATTTTCAGCAAGCATCTCTCGAATCTCTCTCCAAACTGCCAAACAAATCAACGATAACAGTGTAACAAGAAACGTCGACCATTAGCAAGTAAAATGTCTATCCTCCTTCCCCCCAAATCGCTAACTTTGAACGGCAAAAGTCATCAATAAGAAATACTTACACTTGGAGGTGGACTCGAACTTTTCGCTTTTCTTTTTTCTTCGCCATTTCCACGGCTTGAAGAAGCGCCCGAAGGCGCTGAACTTGCTCTTCCGCTCCAGGGGTGGCGTCCGGGAGCCGGAATTCAGACTATTGGAGCGCATGGTGGCACCGTTCTGTTTCTTGGTAGCTGGAAAGGAAGCGAAAGAAAAAAAACACGAAATTAGAACCGTGATGATAATATACTGGAAGCATCTATATTTGGTGAAAATGTGTTGCGACGATTCGGTGTGACGGTTACGTCAGGGTTGAGAAATTCCAGCTGGAGATAAATATTCGTCACATCACTAAGAACATGGGAGCAGTCAGAAGGGGTACAAGGCGTGGCAACCCTCTGGACAATCGAATAAAGAACATTTAATGTATCTGCTTAGATAAATAGAAATATTTTATACTTAAAGTCGTCAAAGATTGTTCCATGCTGTAATTGCGTAATAAAGAAATTCTTTGAAAAATTAGTAGTATTGCCAAAGATCTATACATTAGAGTGATGCAAATTTTTAAATGTTGGCTCCCATATGCTTAAACGATCTATATTTTGGTAAATAGCATCCTCCCAAAGTTTGAAATGATTCGGAAGAAATTTGACTGTGCACAAGCCATTTGAAGTTTATATGGAGATTACTATGGAAAACGCCAACTTTTTGTGTTCAGGCCTCTATCTCTTCGACATAATATTCTATGGAAAAGTGAACAACCTCTGCTCATGTGAAATCCTTTTAGCTACAACTTTGCTGAAGACCACATTTTGATAGGACTTAAGGATAAATTGCAATTCTTAATCATAAACTGGGTTTGCAATTTGCATGCTTAACCAACTGCTCGGTAGGCAACAGCAGTGCTGGAAAAGTTCGCATCACGAAGCAGCTCACGAGTGTATACCAACGCATAACAAACATCACTGACTCGGGATCTGGCTAGGTGTGAGTAAGCCCGCACCCGTCTGCTCGGGAGAACATGTCAAAAGAAGTAGCAACAAGCTCGCGAGCGTTTACTTGCGAGTAACCGAGCAAGGTGTGATTTATTATGGTTTTGACAGACAAGTTAATTGTATAACCATCATATCGATAGTAAACTACTAGTTTGTAGTCAAAAGCCCTTGAAAACCATAAATCTCGGAGGGTAAGCAGCTTTTTTCCCAAAAGCACAATATGACTCTGAGCAGCTCCGAACACGTTCGCGAATCACTTTTTGCTTCAGTTACTCGGGAGTCGACAGATGCGAGTAAGCCAGCGCTCTGACGCTCGGGAGCGTTTGGTTTTGTTTTTGTTCCAGTTCAGATGAAGCGTTTGCCACTTTCCATCACTGGGCAACAGTGGTGCTCCTGGCGGGTAGAATAGATCAAAGTAATCCAGGCTACTATGTTCTACAGCAAAACAGCAATTGAATGATCATCTCAGCATGATTTAGACTTTATTATCAAAAATAACAAAATATCCTTACGTCCAATCAAAATGTGGTCTTCGGCAAAGTTGTAGCTGGGAAGTTTCACATGAGATGAGTGTGTTCACTTTTCCATAGATTATTATTACGAGCAAATAGAGGACTGAACACGATAGGTTGGTCTTTTCCATAGTAATTTCCATAGAAACTTCAAATGGCCTGTGCACAGCCAAATTTCTTCCAAATCACTTCAAATTTTGGGAGAATGATTTTCATCATAATTCACACCGTTTAAGCATAGGGGTGCAAAAACTTCAAAATTTTCATCAGTCTATCTATACATATTCGATTTAGTTTATCGCTATAACGGCGACGGAACTAGGATCAATCGAATCGGGTTCGCGTAGTGCGAAAAGATAGTCGTGTTCAGTCCAAGATGGATTGCCAACTGGTGAGCTCGTTTCATGCTTATGATAACACATTTTTATTGTGCCAACGTTACGTTGGTTCTACGTTGATCTTTTCGTCCTTCACTAATAAATACCCTTCCCGTGGTGAACGTGGAGATGCAGAGGTATTCTCGTTTTCTAGAAGCTACAAAATTCCTTCCCTATCCCAACTGACTGTATGAACTTGGCCGGCGCCACTATTGATCAATAATATGAATACTGGTAAAATGTGCACTTCGAGAGTAAGCGGAAAGTCCCATCCTATTAATTTGGATCGAAGTCGAATTCTTACCAGTTCCGATCAATCGCAGAGTAGCAACCATGTGCTACTTATCAAACGAATGACGGGTTAAAAGCCTTAAATCATCATCTAATTCAATGAAATGCCTTAAATTATTTCCACTCAATATTGTTTTACTGTGCGACGAAAAGTCCTATGCTTACTATTCCAATTAAACGTTTTTCGACCAAATTTCCAAATGTTATAGATTTGTTAAATTAAACTGAGTTCCATGTTGCATTTTTTTTTTGTGAAAATCCTTCAAAAATTTGAACGTGTTGAATTCGTGAATAAACTTTTTAGGTCCTTAGGTGAAAATTCTGACTACGCCCATGAGTGCGAAAAAAACGTGCGCCAAGTTTTGCTCCATTCGATGCGAAGATCGCTAGCAGAAAGTTGGTGACCCTAACGGAAGCACGAGTAGATTACGTCTGCACCAGAAGTAGATTTGGCGATTTGCACAGTTGGGAAATGTGCAAATTGCAAAATCAAGTGAGGTGAACGAGAGAAAAAAAAACAAGATAGCGAGTTCTTCCAGCTCAGAATCAGAATGGACCTGATAAGTGGAAAGGCGCCTGTGGAACCAACGAACGAGGAAAACTGGTTAAGTGAAAAGTATGCAAAAATAAAAATGCTGGTTTTAGCGGTGTTTGTTTGAGAGTTCTCCATGAGAGATGGGCGTGCAGCAATTTCGCATGCTTGCGCGAGGCGTCACAATATACACCGCTTTGATAGATAACGCGGCTGCGGAATGACGTGAAGTCGGGGGGCTCTTCTGATGCCGACTGCGCCACGGGTGAATGAAATAAAAGCAAAAATAAGAATACAAAAGAACTGATAGTGACGTGCTATTTATCACTGTTTATACAAGCCGTGCAAATACACATGAAAACGATACAGCACCGCCGCGCCGTGAACGGGGAGGCTTTTGAGAATGTCTGCTGCTGAGATGCAAGTGGAAAGTAAACAAGGAAATGATTTACTGCGCAGTCAAATCAGTTTATTTTTTTTAGGAATATGGTGAGATGTTACTATGTGTATTTATGCAAAAATGGTGGAATATTTCTAGTTCATGATAATTCTCATTGAGTCTGATAAATTATTATTGAATCTACAAAATTTCATGATACATTTGCATCTTTTTCGATTTTTCATACAAAAGGGTCAACTTTAAAGGGTTAGATCGAAATTATTTATGGATCGAGTTGAATTAACTTCAATTTCAACATTTATTTTTGGATGATTTTTCCAAAAACGAGTTCAAAAGTAGTCAAGGTATGACTAAGGTGATTTTTTTTTTACAATTTTTGATATCAGACATAAATTAAAAATAGGTGAAGATGAATCGAAGCCGAACCTAAAACATTACTTCTTCTTCTTTTTGGCATCAACGTCCTCACTGGGACAAAGCCTGCTTCTCAGCTTAGTGTTCTTATGAGCACTTCCACAGTTATTATCTGAGAGCTTTCTTTGTCAAAGTTGCCATTTTCGCATTCGTATATCGTGGTGCAGGGTACTACTCTATGTTCTGGGAAGTCAAGGAAATTTCCATTATGAAAAGATCCTGGACCGACCGGGAATCAAACTCAGACACCTTCAGCATGGCTTTGCTTTGTAGCCGCGAACTCTAACCACTCGGCTAAGGAAGGCGCCTAAAACCTAAAACATTATAGAGCACAAATCTGACTCGAACATTCGTTTGGACTGATAAATCTGGAGAATCGAACATTCGTTTGGACTGAAAACATGATCACTTGGTCACCACCAGCTGATTGTAAATTTAGTCGAGATGAACAGCTTTGCTAAAGAAACAACTCAACATACAATTTCCACGTAATGGTAATGGTAATGTAGTATTTCGCCGTAGAAAATACCACTGAGAGTGCAGCAGAATTCCCATAGTATTTCCATATCATTCAAACAGGACTCTTAAAGGTTTTCTACGGGAATCCAACAGGATTCTCAAAGAATATCTACCGGATTCTCCCAAAATTTCCATTGGAATTTCTACAGGATGCTCATTGAAACCACACGGAATTTCCATAGGTTTCCCATAGTTCCTGCAGTATATCCTGTCACATAACTCTCACAGTAATCCTTCCGAACACACACCAGATCCTCTCAGAATTTCCAGATTGTTTCCATAGGACATTCACAAGAATTCCAGGATTCTCAATGTATTTTAACACAACTTTCAGAGTATTGCCTCTGAAATCCCAGGATTCTCACAAGAATCCTAGGATTCCCATTGGAATGTTAGAACCCTCACTGGAATACCAGTAGACACACTGGAATATCAGAATACTCACTGGAATCCCAGTCAAACCGGAATCCCAATATTGACACAAGAAATCCAGCATCTATACTGTAATCCCAGGATCCACACTGGAATCCAAGAAAACTCAAAATCCCCATTGCTATCCCAATATCCACACTGAAATCCTAAGATCCATACATGAAATCCAGTACCCATACTGGATTCCCAAGATCTACACAGGAATCACACAATTCAAAGTGAAATCCTAGGATCCATACTGGAATCCCATTATTCACATTGGAAATCAAGGATCCACGTTTCAATCCCAGGATCCACACTGAAATCACAAGATCCATACTGGAATTCCAACATACACTGGAATCTCAAGATCCTGACTGACATCTCAGCTTCCACGCTGGAATTCCAAGATCCACATGGACACACTATGATCCACACTACAGTCCCAAAATCCACACTTAAAAACAAAAATCCACACTGGAATCCCAATATCCATATAAGTAGCCCACACAATGAAGTACCACAATCCACCTAGAATTGTAGTATCCACACTGAAACCCTTGGATTTAGACTGAAACACCAGGATCCACATTGCAATCCCAGCATTCACATTGGAATTCCAGGATCCACACTGGAATCCAAAGATCCACACTGTAATCACAGCATCCGCACTGGAATATCAGGATCTACACCAGAATCCACACTGGAAATCCAGGATTTACACTAGAATCGTATTATCCACACTAAAAACCCTAGACCCACGATAAAATACCAAAATCCACAAAAGAATCCCACGATCCAACCTGCAATCCCATCGTTCACACTGAAATCAGTTGATCTACCCTGGAATCCCAGTATCCACACTGCAATCCCAGGACGCATAGTAGATACCCAAGATCCATACTGGAATCCTAGGAATTATACTGGAATCCCATAATCTACACTACAAACTTATAATCCACACTGGTATGCCTGGATCTATACTGTAACACCAGGATCCACCGGGAAACCAGCATCCGAACTGAAATCTCAGAATCCACATTGATATCCTAGGATCTATACTGAAATTTTAGGATCCACACTGGGATCACAGTACCCACACTGGAATCCCTGGATCCACTTGAAAACCTAGGATTCACACTGAAATATCAAAATCCACAATGAAATCCCAGGTTCTACACTGGAATCGCATTATCAATACTGAAATCCCTGGATCCTCACTAGAATACCAGGATTTACTCTTGAAAACGAAGATCCACACTGTAATCACATAATCCATACTGGAATACTAGGCCATACACTGAAATCCGAGGATAAACACTGGTACTCCACGATCCATATTGGAATACCAGGATCCATACTGGAACCTCAGGATACTAACAGGAATCCCAGCATCCACACTTAACTGCCCAGGATCCATACTAATCCTGCGTTTCACATAACAATCTCAGGATCAACATCATGATCCACGCTACAATACCACGATCCACAAGGAATCCCTGAATGTATACTGGAAATTCAGGCTCTACATTGAAATCCCAGGATTTACACTCGATCCCAGCATATATACTGAAATCGCAAAATCTATCCATATCAAAGGATCCACACTGATACACCAGAATTCAGGCTGGAATCTCTCAATCAGAATCCACAATTTAATTCGAAGATGCACACTGTAATTCTAAAGTTAATAATTTAATCCTAAGTTTCATACTGTTACCAAAGGATCCATAATGAAATACCAAAATCCAGGCAGAAATCTCAGGATCCACACTGGTAATCCCAAGATCCACTCTGTAACCACAGGATCTACACGGCGATTTCAAGATCCACACGAGGAAAACTAGGATCCACATTGTAATACCAATATCCACACTGGAATCCAAGGACCCACCTCACTGTTCCAGCATCCACTCTGAAATCATGCGATCTACACTATAATCCTAGGATTCACACTGGAATGCAGGCATCCACACTGAATTACCTGAATACACACCGAAGTACTAGAATCCACACTGGAGTTTGGGGATCAACACAACTGACATCCCAAGATCTACATTGAAATTCTGCGATCCACATTACAATCTCATGATCTTCACTGAAATTCTACGATCCGTACTACAATCGCAGGTATTCTCTTCACACGTTGTAACAATACTGTAGAATAATTAAAAAAATAGCAAGTTTAAATTTCAGTCAATGTAGTTTTCAGATACAGTACCAGTATCAGTATAGTTGAAAATATTTTAGATGAATTTTTTTGGTGGATTTTATAACATTCATGGCAAACCTACCAAAAAAATGTGTAAAGTTGAAACACTGATTTGTTATTTTTTTCAAAAATCTTTGGAAAATTTCTTTGAGAAATTTGATATCAAGACCATTGAAAAACATTGCAGTTTCATGCCATATTTCTGAACCCATAAAGATATTTGTTAGTGAATTACTGAAAGAGGGCCGTGGAATTTAAGAAAACAAAATTGGAAAAGAGTTAGCAGATACTTGATGAGCTAGATGCTACGACGACGAATCTGCGCCAAATGGATGAGTCTTCTCCGCTGGGCTCGGTCCCCGCACACATGATTTCGATTCATCAAGCGTTGCACGAATCAGTCTAATCAGCTTCGCCGGAAAGCCATGTTCGGACATAATATTCCACTACTCGTATCGCTTCACTGAATCGTACGCTGCTTTGAAATCTACAAGCAGATGATGAGTCTGCAAGTTGTACTCCCGGAAGAATTTATCAAGGATTTGACGCAGGGTAAACATTTGATCCGTCGCTGATCGGCCCTCTCGAAAACCAGCTTGGTATTCGCCGGCAAAGGACTCCTCATGCGGTTTCAATCTGTTGAACAGAACTTCATACATGATTTTGTACGCCGAATTAAGGAGTGTTAGCCCTCGGTAATTGGCGCATTACAGTCGATGCCCTTTCTTGTACCAAGAGTAAATGAGGCCATCCAACCAACTAGTAGGCATTTGCTCTTCCTCCCATATCCTCGAAATGATACGGTGAAGGAGTTCGTGAAGCTGCTCACTTCCGTGTTTGAGTAGTTCTGCCGGGGGCTCGTCCTTCCAAGCTCATTCTTCAGCCCATTTATAGCTTTCTTTACCTCATCTAGCGTTGGAGGTTCCACAACCTGTCATCGATTTGAATTCTGCTACCTGTTCCATCTCCGTTCAACAATGACTCGAAGTTTTATTGAAACGCAACGATTGGACGGTTTCTAGAACTTAAAAAGGTTAACCGCGCTCAAATTTTGCTTACAACGAGATAGTGGTCTGAGTCGATATTAGGACCCCTGAAAGTTCTAACATCGATGACACCGGAAAAATGTCGGCCGTCTACCAGAACATGGTTTTGGTTGCAGAGTTCACCATTTGGATGTCATCAAGTGTGCTAGCGGATATCCTTGCGTGCAAAGTAGGTGCTACTGATGGCCATCCCCCTGGTGGCAGCAAAGTTCACTAAACGTAGGCCGTTGTCGTTGGTAATGGAGAGAAGG
Source organism: Aedes aegypti (assembly GCF_002204515.2). NCBI lineage: Eukaryota > Metazoa > Arthropoda > Insecta > Diptera > Culicidae > Aedes > Aedes aegypti. The sequence goes on along the minus strand of NC_035108.1, from coordinate 187,637,489 downwards.
CTCTCCGTACCAATGATAGGGTGAAAGAAGTCCTCTCTTCCGAACCTGCATCATTCACGTCATTGGGTTTGTCGTTTGTCGGTGCATAGACGTTGATCAGGCTGTAGTTGAAGAACTTACCCCGAATCCTCAATACGCTCGTCCGCTCGTTGATCGGCTTCCACCTTAAAAAGCGCTTCATCTACTTCCCGATTACTATGAAGCCGACTCCGTGTTCAGCTTATCGCCACTGCTGTGGTAGATGTTATATTTGAGTGCGGTGTTAGCGACGGGTGTCTACCGCTCTGAATTCACTTTCTCCAGATCTTAGCCAACGCACGTACTGAATAGCAGCCACGCACACGCTAACTTTTCGCAATTCAAGAGCCAAAGGGCTCACTGGTCAATGTTCATTTAACCCTCTAATACCCAAATTTTTATTTTCGATTTAAGTATTATTTTTCGTTATCTAAAATCGTTCTAAACACGTTTTGGGCATTTATTTATTTTTATTCGCAAATTTTTAAATTTTGGTTTTTGATTTTTATAATTTTTATTTTTGAACATCCCTAGCTTTTTTCATTTTTCAATGTTGTTGATTTTTGGCAATAATAAAAATTTAAATTGTTACGGTATTTTTAAAAATATTAAATTTTTAATTTTTTTTC